>NC_136869.1:19895245-21151495 GCF_951799975.1 Gobius niger
GAATTAACCGAAAAGGCAATGTGATGCTACTATAGGTTGACTTGTGTTACTTAAACTAGCTTGTTGGCAACAATCACAGAAATAGGTCCTGACTCCAGTCCAAGCCTATTTTGTATTCCCAGCTTGCCTCGCTGGTGAATATATCTGGTCTACCGGAAAGAAGAGGAATGTGCATCAATATCCCTGCCTCGTGCACAACTGAGTTATGAGATTTTTCTGAAATATGTTCCTCTGATGTAAAGCGGAGACATGGGATGTAGCCTTTATCAAGAAGTGATTGCATCTAAGTGGAGCATACCAGCGTGACATTCTTATAGAACAAAAGCTGACTGACCCAAGGACTCATAAGATAGCGGAATCTGAAATGTTTGTCTGACCCTGTAGGTATGTTTCAATCCGACCTTGTTAAATCTTTTTTTAAAAAAAGAAGAAGAAAAAAATCTCCTAAAATTCCAGAGCGATTAAACTTCCCCTTTGTAGTGTAGCCCCCTGCGGTGCTCGGGGAACTTTGATTCTTCAGATCATATAGACTTTGTTTTCCGTTGTGTCGCTGCAGTGCATCAAACAGGCTTATTTATGAAACTGATTTGTCACAACAATGCGTGTTCAGCTGGAGACAAATGAGTGAGCAAACAGCTGAGTGGAGTGTCTTCACATTCCGGGCCGGAATCGCTTGGTCATGCAGAAGACTGGGAAGGAAAGGAGTCAGATAGTATGTGTTTTTCATCGCGCCCTTTGACACTGGCTGTTTATTTTACCTTCCCACCACAGATAAATTCTTTGTTATTGTAGACACACAAAAACAGCATGGCTACGCTGAAGGCTTCATTTCAGACTGGGTTATATATATATATATATATATATATATATATATATATATATATAACCCAGGTGTCTCTTTTTAGTTATTTCTACTCGGGCTGGACACTTGATTGCAATTGAAACGAAATCTTAGTTTGATTGGTCTCAACTGGGAAATCATAAAGACTGACATTTTTTTAAGAGGTACTATAATATCCTTCTCAAACACTAAACATTTGGTATCCATAGAGCCATTTTTGTGTAAAACATGTTAGGGATGGGGCAATAAGGTAAGGTATACTACGGTAGTAAAATGCCACGGGATCAATACGGTGAAGATGGTTGTTTTGTAGTAAAATGTACATTATGGTCAAAAGTTTGGAAACACTTCTATATGTAATGTTTTTACTTTTATTTAAAGACTATTTACATGATAGAATACCACTGAAGGCATTCATGAATGAATGAATACAATGGACTAAAAACATTTAAATAAATCAGTTCTTCAATTGGCTGAAAAAGCCCCTGGGGGGCCTTTACTTCCCCACTTTCCTTTCGACTATTATATAGTAAAATGTAATATACGTTTAAATATCATGGGATATTATTGGTGTCCAACTAAAAGTTGGCCTATAACATACTCATTACAATTGAGAATTAATAAGATTTGGATCATTGTTTCCCAAAAGCTGCAAATTTTGACCAGACAGAAGCGCAGCTTGGAAATTAGTAATGAGATAGATATCAAACAGTTAGGTTGTGTGTTTTCCTTTTAAATTTAATCACTATCATAATACTTGTTAGAAAAATCTCAATCAGATCTCTGTCCTAAATTGCGCTGTCCTCATTTCCACAGTGTATAACCTCAGACAGGCTTGTGTAGTGCTCCCTGCTCCCCCCGGCGAGTATGTGATGTTGTGTAGGTCTTTCTGTTGTGTCCACACCTGTGCTTGTCCTCTCCTATCAGTTATTCTGATGAACGTTCCCCTTGAGTGTGATGTAAATGTCATGATTGTGTGTTGATTTGAGAAATGAGAAGGCGTTACTTTCTGAGCAGCTGATGCAACATGAGCAGTCTTAAGATGTGTTCATAATTTAATTGGGTTCTGCATGAGTCGTACTAGTGTTTCTGGCAATGCCTATTTATATCAAAATATCATTAACCTATTGGCATAATGTTGTTTAAGAGTTCATCAGTTGACCAGATAACAACTGTATACAGCAGTATTTATAGTTTTATCTTGTGGACTTGAAATGGAATAATTTTGTTTCCCACTTTTTGTAATACCTGGAGGTTCTAAAAGTGTACATGTAAATACTTGAGTGGTGACTGTGTGTGTGTTTCTGGCACAGAGGACAATGAACAGGCATTAGGAGCTTCTAGCTTTCAGTGGCCCCTTACACTGTACCCCAACCCAAGACAGGTGCAGTCTTAGCAGTGTGTGATGGGCATAGAGTGAGATAGAGATGGGTATCCACTGGCTGAGGGCAGCTGTTATAGTACTGTAGCCTGGACGTGTGCCTGTAAATGTGTTTTTAGCACAGTCATGCTGAAGTGTGGGCCGCACTGTCACACCATCATAATGTTCATGTGGCCACTGCACATATGCATCCAAGAGAAGACGTCTGTTACACGGACAGGGAACTTCTAAATTACAGAGCTATTTTTGGCTAAACACTGAGGAGCAACAGAGACACAGCTATCAACGTTCACCATAACCAAATCCCTAAGAGATTCAGCAGCAGCAGCTGACAGTCCTACTGTTACTGTCAGGTCTCCGTGTGGACAAGTTCTGAGCACGAGATCGGTGAGTTTTTATCTGTTGGCGGCAGAAACTGTCCTGTGCGATAGTATAATACGCTTCACTGTTAGTTAATAATGTTAATAATTTAGCTGGCTTTGTGGCTTGGTGTCGATGTGTATGATATTTACATCCACGGTTCATTATGTAAGCCACAAACCTACTGCTTATGCCAATCAAAGTGTGTTTGCCCAAGTAACACCTCTCTGCAGCTGAGTCCATGCATAATGCTATTACAGGCACATTGTTGTGACGGAAGAAAGCTCCAGACTTTGAAGTGGACGGCAGGTTGAGCTGCCTGTGGCTTTGACTTTCTTTTCCACATAAGACTTGCATGTGACTGTGTAGTGAGGGCATGGCCCTGGGAACAAACAATTATATCTCCCCCATGCACACAGACATACGGTACCCAGCCTCTGGCTACTCCTGCCTGAGGGCTTCTTTAGCCTGTGTAAGCTCTGAAGGAATGCAGCTCTTGATTATTTAGCAAAGTGGTAAGCAACTTGTTTAGATCACAGGACTGGTCTTTGTTCTTTGCTAAACATTATTAATCTGGGGCCTGTTAACTTGGATTAATTCTGATTAATACCAAGTTGTTTTTTTTCTTCTGACTCAGTGTAGACTGTTAATCTCTGGTGTTTTAGGCAGCAACCTGTTTTAATCTGATGGAGAGGTTCTATTTAAACATTAACATGGTTTTACTTATGCAGGATTGTATCATTTCACTTGAATGTAAATACAACTTTACGGGATCTCATACAGATGATTAAAAATACCTTGTAAGTTCAATAAAAACATGTACAATAGGACCAGATAAATGAGAATGTGTCTGTGGGTGTGAGTGTGGCATATCAGATGAAAATCAGCCCATGGCCACACTTCGATGTGGCGTGTTTACATGCATGAGTCCCATGTGTGTTAATAACATGCGCTGTATAAAAATGAACCGGTCAGTGCTGGACTGTATCAGTGCATCGCTCTTACTGTGTGTGGGCTGCTCCTTTGTAGTGGTCAGTGTGTGTTTCTTTCATGTTGTCTGTAACAATAGCCCTTTCTTCACCACATATCCGTCTAGTGTATGTGCAACCAATTCACAAACACACAATCCCACCTGCTCCTTCTATTAACCCTGACCTGGAAGTCCCGGGTTCATTAGCTTTTGATATATTTTTAGTTAAAATGTTTAGATGTTGTATATTTTAAAATGACAACTCACTTTATGTTCATCCTGACTCAGGGTTTTCTTCTGTTGTGTGAGTGAATGAATGGTGGTGGTCAGAGGGGCCGTTGCCGCAGATGTGTGCAGTCTCCCCCAGGGGAACCTGAAGCCACTGAGTATGGAGTGAATGTAAAGCGCTTTGTGACTATGTCTGTGAAAGGCGCTATATGAATAAAGATCCTCTCTCTTCTTCTCATGTCAAGGCTATTGACATATTCTTTTTAGCCGATGAGCAAACCTTCATTAAAAGTAAACTGATATCGATGCAACGAGATCAATGGACTAACCTCTACGTGCGGGGCAGGTAGGAGGCCTGTGTGCGTGGGGCAAGAGCAGCGGCTGGATTTGAGTCACTCTTGAATGGGCGCTGAAGTCACATGACCCCGTGTCAGCCGCTGGAGGAGGAAACACAAGCCTGCCCATTATCAGTGACTGCACGCTGGCCTCTCTCTGCACTGAGGAGCGATCCACGGACACATCACTAACCCCTCTCTCTCTCTCTCTCTCTGTCTCCATCTGTTTGTTCTGCCCTGCACTCTGCCCAGGCCCGGCTCTCCCCACACAGCACACTTCAGAATTGCCTTACAATGTCTGCTGTGGCTTCTCTGCAGTAAGCACACCAAGGTACGTGCCCTACTATTCATTCTGCAGCACGTTTCTTAACTAAACTTGCACCATGTGAGGACAAAAAATGATGATATTCGTTAATTGTCCTTTAAGACTGCAGTACGTTGTATTAAAGGGATATTGTTTCACTTAATGTTACAATAACGACAATTTGGCGATATATTTGTGCAGCATATCGTAAAGCTCTTGTAATGTTGTGGATTATATGATGATTTTGCACCCTGAGCAAATGAGGAATTTAGATCTTGAGGCAGGTGACCCATTTAAATTGCTTAGTCTTTTTTTAAAAATATATATATATATACACCCACACTTGCTCTTAACTGGTGATAACCGCTGCTGATTCAATTCCTAAAACGCTCAGATTTCTGCATCCTGTTATTAAGTCTGATTACACTCAAAGACTACAATTTATCTGTGCCACTCGTGGGCCTCTGCTGAATCATCGATTTCTTTATTTAGGGGTTGAACAAAAATCACTGGTCTGTAAAAAAAGATACGACACAACAAGACGCCAATTAAGTTCATAATTGAAAGTCTTAATGCTCTTCTGCCTGTTCATATTTGACTCAGGCGACTGCTACTGTGTTGATTTAGTCTGTGGTGGGACTTGGCAGATCTGTGACTGAATATCCCACGACAACAAACCTGTGCACCGACTTTGACCTTTATACTTCTGACCAGAGAAAAAGCTATTGCTGTTTAACCTATAGCTTTGCGCTATGGGCAGATTTCAAATACACTTTCTGTTAAAGCATTTGCTTCAATTCATTATGTTTTCATTTGGAGAAAGTGCGTGAAGATTGAGATATGGCTTTAAACAAAAGAAGCCTAGCCTAAAATGTATAGTTGGGCCCTTTTAAAAAGTACAACATGGATAAAAGTGTGTTTCTATAACTTCATGTGGAGTGAAGCCTTCAAATTGTTTTATGAGGGTCTTAAAAAGTCTTAAAAACATATTACATTTGACTTCAAGATTCACTCATAAAATGATCCTGATTCTGATAAATAATTTTACATTTAGTACAGTTATTATATATTATTTTATGTTTTGACATGAAACATCTTTGTGCATAGATTATACACTACAGGAGAGAGATTATTGTTAAATGTCACTTGCCTTGGAAGATTTTAGAGTCAGCGCGTTCATACAAACGTCCTAGATGAGCAGCATGTGCCTCTGAGCTGTCACATACACAAAGGTTCCTCACCGTTCTATTTATTTTTGGTTCTTTAAATAAATGTTGAGTTTGACAGGCTCTGTCTGCAGTAGTTTAGACAGTCGCCTTCTTCCTGTTTTCAGGCACACTTCCTCTCAAAAGGACGGTTTTCCCAAAACTTTGTGCACACAAATGTAGCATCGTGACCGTTTACAGCTTCCAGAGAGATGTTAGAAAATGTCCTCAGAGCCATGTGGCAGAATGTGATGAACATCTGTCTGCACAAATGCAGCGTGAGCCTCAGTGGACACAGTCAGGGATTTATACCAGTGCGAGTGAAGACATGTAGTAATCATTTATCTGTTTGGTTTTTCATGTTTGTTTTCCCCCAAATGCAGATATTAAAGTATGATTATGTTCACTTATTCTTATGAAAATCCATAATAGGCCTCAGATATTGTTTTTGTTATTACAATAGTCTTATTTCAGAGCTGCCTGAGGTGGGCAGGCTGGTTCTCATGATTTTACTCTGGATCCCAGGGTTCTGTAACTTGAATCCTCTATGGACTCTTCCAAAGAGCAGGATCTAGGTTTACTGAGAAAGTTGGCTTCAGCGCACCTTGCGTGATGCTCTCTAGACTAGACTTGGAAATCTCAACAATACACAAACGTCTGACTCAATGAAGTACTTCTTCAGCAGACAACAGGCCTTTGTGTATTGTCTCTAGGTCTTTATTCTTTATTTCTTTCACTTAATCAAATTTCCTCCTTTATCGTATGATAATAAAATCTCCCTGAAAAATGTTAAGAACAAGGTCAGAGATAGGATCTTGCCCTGGCATCAGAGGCTTATTGTTTTCAAGATTGTCTCTGGCTCAAATCCTGAAATACAGATCCACAGTTATTGAAAACTCAGATAGTACTATTTCCAATCTTAACAGCTTAGTAGTACAAATATGTTTGGTTTTAAAAGTGCTTTATGAAAAGAGATTATTATTAGTATTATTATTATTATTATTATTACTTTAGTGATGGAGGAGTACAATGGCTCTGGCACGCGCCGCTGTTTTATCAAAGCCTGCTCTCCACAGTAGCTGTTTACAATCTGCACTCTTATCGGACTCTAATGGTCAATGACCTTGAGTGGTGGCAAGGAGGTAATACAGGCCAATAATCATAAATGCTTTAAAATGATTTATGGCTAATAACATTGTCTGAGCTTCTGAACACCCACACATCCTGACTTTTGTTTTGTTTACATCACTCTCTCACACGTTTTCTCTTGCCTGTGCCCGTGTGTGTCTTGCAGGTTATGCTGCCCAAAAGCTGCCTGAGTCCCAGTGAGAAAGAGAAGGGCTAAAGCCGCAGCAGACCTCTGAAGCAGCATCTCTCCAGCCGACAGAAAAGCACGGAGCCATGAGCAACCCCTGCACTCCCAACACGATCACTGACGCCGTGGCATCGGTTCTCCACAGTGTAAGTCCACATAATGGTCAGGCTTCAGAGAGCACATGATCAAACACATGAGCAGATAAATGGTGTTAAGGACAACCATATCGTCCTCATTGTTTGGATATTTCAAGCTGACAGTGCGCTCAAAGGTTTTCCTTCTTCTTGATTTTCTGCCGCGTCAGCTTCCGCGCCGGCGCTATTTGACGCAGCATATGAGCTTCACAAACATAGTCGGAGCTGAGACAAAACTTGACAAAATCTTCCTTCACTGAAGAATTGCAGGATGTCAACATCTTTGAGGCATTGTTGGAGTTGGTCGTTCCTTTATTACTGTTACTCATGGCCCTTGTGTACAGTATAGTTTTTACGCTACTTTTTGTATTGACAATTAGTTCTCAAATATCTATATGTGTCAGCTTTTTTACGTCTTATTGAGCAATGACCTTGATTATCGATGTTTCCTTGCCTACTTCCTCATCTTGTGAGTTTGCTAGAAGGCAGGGGTTTCGCAGGAAAAACAAAATGCTCTCTTGGTGTGGGGTTTGCAGAAGCTCAAAGGCGACTGGTCACCAGCCAAGCATAGCAGCATTACTCAACCCAGCACTTCCTCTACAAGTTGATCCGAAAATGATTAAAACGCTGAGTTAGAAAATATCCCAAGCTTAAAGTAGCTCTATGTTTGACTACAGGCTCTGGTTTGTTATGAGTGATGATAGCCTCTTAGAAAGTAGTGCGCTTGAGTTATTGGGTCCCAGGAATGGTCTCTCATGCGACTGATAAATGAAGCAAAGAATCAGCTGTGTCCTACGTATACTGCATATTTAAGTACTACAGTCACAACCCCTGTTTCCTTAGTTTAGCCCGAGCGGCCATTTACCTTAGGTCAGCAGTTTTTTTCTGCTTTTTTAACTGTCATGTGACCCGGTGAGGAAGTCCTGAGTCAGTTTGCGAGGGGGTCCCACTCGACTGCCAAAAGATCACGTCTGAAATCCTACCCCCGCAATGAACACGTACAGTAGAACGCGGAGTATGTGGCGAGTGGAAGTCTGTGCAGGACACTTGACCACAAAAACAAGTCATCGAATAGCTGCTCATATTTTAACGGTTCCAAAAAGCCTAGTTCCTGAGAGGTTGGCCCCAGCAGCACTGAAGTGTTAGAAAACCGCCAAATCCCAATCTATACTCTGTTGATCACTGTGGATTCCATTATCAGTGACGCGAAGTGTGAGCGTTGATTTCCTTTTACGAGTTTCAAAGCAGCCGGTAGCACGGGGAGCACAGTGCAGATAAAAAAATGTTTGCATTGTGACTGATCCTCTGCAGTTATTGGACAGTTTCCCTCGGCCTCGACTTGACCGGGTTAATTATTATCTCCTCTCAGTCTGTGTTCTCGTGCCTGTCCACTCTGGGAAGCTCCACATGCTCCAGTTTGCTTTATACCAGCCGGTCTGGTCTTCCTGTGCTCCGGGTCATGTGACTGAAATGGGAAGTACTTTGTCTAATAATACCGGGATATCCATGATTCTTGTCTGATGGACTTTCTTTACTCTTTTAAGGTGAGTCGTGTTCGCCGCCGCCGCACAGGTGCTTTCCAAGAAAACCTACGATGGTCCCAGTTCATATAGATATGAAGCTCACGCCTGAGTTAATGTTTACTTGTTTCTCAGAGGCACTTTTACTTTACTTTCAGGCAGGCGAGGTAATAATTACTCACTAATGTTGCCCTAATGCGTGACTAGTTTCAGGCTGTGGGTGACTAATGAGTAAAGGGAGGGGATTTGGCTTTTGAGAAAGTCAAATATTGCGAAAAGTAAACGGATCAAAGCATTTCTGAGTTTTTGTATATGTCAATGTAACAAAGATGTAGCTAATGTTTCAACTTCAAAATGCCTGGACTAGTCTTCCCCAACCAGTGGCATAGTAACATGTTTGAGCTCAAATGTCCTTTTATTGCATGGCCAGTTGTTGCCACCAAGATGATCACACTTCCTAATATTGGATCAAGTTTAGCTTCGATGCGGCGCTGTTTGACATCAGCTTCTGCAATGTCACAAGATTTGTTTACATCCCGTGCTGCGTTCATTCCTCGACAAGATTTTTTCTTTTATTTATTTGTTTGATATGGACCAACCAGATGCATTGTTTTTAGTGTTATGGCAACACTGCTCATTTGCGACAGTCTGTAGTTTGAAGTCAGTGGCTCAGGGAGTTCCAGTCTGGATCCATTAAAGGAGAAACTGGACTGTCCAAAAGTGTATTTTGGGAGAACACAGTCCCCACTGACCGAGGCCCTGGCGTTTAACAACAAGAGCGGAAAACTGCGGCGACACATGACTGTCCCTGCATTTAAAAAAGCTATTTCAGAGCACTAAATCTTATAAAGTTTCCGAAAGTAAAACGATCATCGGCTTGCGTGTGGATTCTGTATTGAAGATGGGAAAGTTGGATCACCGTGTGAAGCCTTCTCCAGCACATCCCACTCTTTCACAGAACAACCTGCTGACCTCATTCCTTCGACACGGGATGTTGTTTGAACTTTGACCTGACCAAATGCAGCAACCGCAGATCAGACAAATCTAGGTGGTGACTCTTTTTCTGCCCTGGCTGTGTATCTTTATCGAAAAATTAAGGGGGCGGGGGAGTGAGAAAAAAGTTAATTTTGTAACTCTTATCATCTCACCGTGGAACTCCCCAGGTTTGTGCGAGCTAAAGTGAGCCGTGACATTAGCGCCGCTGACCATGCGTAATAGCAGTCGGTGAGGAAATGTGTAGGCCTCAGGTGGAAGGATCAGTTAAAGCCGTGCCGCCTCCTCCCAGTTTTGAGACACTTTTAACCACACTGCTTCCTGTGACGTGTTATTGGGAAACTGTACTTTATCTGTGACTCAGTACTCTAGAAATCATTCTTACCTCTTTCAAGCCAGCCCATATATGACCATGTACATAAGGTTGAACTGAGCAGAGTAATGTCCGGTCGCTATCTCTGCGTCTCTTCTCTCCGAGTGCTGACTGTGTGGGATTTGAAACTGGCCCATAGATAATCTTCTTTACAGCCTCTACCTGCAGTGGCCCGGTGTCCGCGGCTGCGTTGTCGTCCAGAGCTGTGTTTTTGCGACCTGTAATTGTTGCAACCATATCCTTTGGCGCTTAATTAAGTCATTCAGCATAATGACCGCTGTTGCAAAATCGCTTACCGAGCTTACTGAAATACACACGCCAAGTCACTCTTATTTTCACTCCCAAGTCGTGATTTTGTGGATGGTGATGTACTGTGTCATCATTCATATTCACAAACAATATTAATTGATGTTGTATGAATGCATCACTATTGCATACACCAAGGATTAATGCTATTGTCTTTTCCACAAATATGATCAAGACAGTGTTTGTAGCAGCCCCCGGCCTTAGTAAATGGTTGTAAATGGGGGCGGTTGCAGCGGAGAAAACAACTTGTTTGAGGAGTTAAAGGGAAAAAGGCAGAGAGATGAAATGCAAATAACTCTTGTAAAATATAATGTAAAATATTCAGAGGAATAAAACAAGTATGGCTGCAGAATTAGTCTCAAAATCAACAATCGACAGTCTAAGAAATCCAAAAAGAAATCTATATTCTTATCTCACAAGAAAATGTCCTGTTTCCACGACAAAATCTGTAGTTTTCACCTCGATAAACATTGGGTAGCATACAGTACATCAGGGGTCTCCAACAGGCGGCCCATCTGGCCCCTGACCCCTGACTCTAGCCCATTCCTGTGTGGAGTTACGGAATAACCAGAATGGTCACTCCTGCCACCAGGGGGCAGCTTAAATTAGAGGGCACTGACATAATAAGAGATAGGATATAAACAACACATTGCAGCCACGTGGTAAATGGTCAGTCTGCCCCAGGGCAGCTGTTGCAGAAACAGCATAAACTTGTGACACAGGCTGATAAAGTGCAATACAAGTGTAAGCCGTTTTTATTCAGTCAGGCTCCTTATTCATTTATGGAAAGAAAAAGTTTCCTCAATAGTATTTATCACAATATATTTTACTTTTTTGATCATGGACTCTGGCAATACACTCCCGATATATTTTGGCCTCCAGGCAAATTTACTTGGAGCCCCCTGGAGATACACTGCCTGACCCAAAAAAAGGTCAAATGCTGCAGTATTTTGTTGAAGCGCCTTTAGCTTTGGTCACAGCACGCATTTGCTGTGGCGTTGTTTCAGTTTGCCTCTGCAGTGTCAAAATAATTTTTCACCAAGATCTTGTATTGATGATGGGAGAGTGTGGCCACAGTGCAAAGCCTTTTCCAGCACAAGAAATAGTAAACATTTGCCTTTCTGATGGAATAACACACTCACTCCCTTTAATTTAGTGATATGAATTGAATATCTATCACTTATTAAGACCTGTGTCAACATTCGTCACAAAGTGTCTTTCAGAAACGGTTTATTTAATTTGCCCTTCAGAGTGCCAAGATTAAAAGCACTTGGGTCAATATTTAGGCTTCATGTGGCAACGCCAAAATCTGGAGATGAATGTCAGCGCTGGGTTTTGTTTTGCATCGCGTAGTTCAAACACATTTTGTCCTTTCATATCACACTTGTCCTCCAAGCAGAGTGAGAGCCTTGTTTCATTTGCCCCGGCACAATGGGCAGACCTGTGAAGGTGGCAGCTTTGCCGATAGCGCCGTGATTAGGGCCTCACGCGCCACTGATAAGCGAGTGCGCGGGGGATATCTACTGAGGCGGCTCTTACGGCGCGGCTTCTGATTCAGGACCATGAGTGAGGTGAGTCCTGTTTTTAAGGACGACTTTCGTTTCCTTCATCGCTGAGAGTTCTTCTGCGCCGCTTGTTTTTGCACATGGTTTGAGTTGTGGAAAAATTGTCTCACTTCTCTGAGAATCGCTCACACTCGTCTGCCACCTCTGGGGATGGAAACATGATATGAATGGAAGGGGGAAAAAACGACATTGAAATTTTACAAACTACTGATCATTTAAATCAGAAATAAATATCTTAAATCTGTGAGAATTATCTTTTTTAGCTGCAGAGGTGAGTGAACCTTTGCACAAATGTTCTGTCCTCTTGTGCCTCTCGGTGACTGTATGTGCTGCTATATGCACAGGTCGGTCAATATTGGCTGTGTGCAGTTGGAGCAGCGTCTGGTTTGCTCGTGGGTCTGTGTTGGTGTGCAGTTCGTGGCGGGGTGTTGTCCTGTCACCTGTATGTGGCATGTTCAAACTGTCCTAAACAGAGGCCATCACGAGGGCACGTGCTGGACTCTAAGCCCCTCTGAGAGGAGATTTGGTCGGACACTTGAGTAGAGTTGGCGGTGGTTTGTATTGACAGTGATTCCAGAAAGGCACTGGTACCAGGTCATCCATGTGGGGGACAAAGGCTGGCCTGTGTGGCAGCAGGTGAGCGGCTGGAGCTCAAATTGCCCCTGTAGCGAGTTAAAGAACCATAGCAGCCTCTGTCTTTATACCATCAATATTGTCTCAACTCAAAGTCAGTCATTTAGAGTTTGAGTTGAAGTGAAAGTACAAAATGAGTCATGTTATATTTATGGTGCATGATTAAAAAAGTCGGACCAAAGCTCAGCCGTAGCATGGACAAATGCGGCGCAGGATAGCTGGCTGTTGCAGTAGTAACAGAGGCGTTAGGGCGTCTGATGTGTTGACCACAGTGTGTGAGGAGCAGCGTGGGTATCACTGCAGGCTGCTCCGACCAAAACATCCCACTAACAGAGAGAGACACAGAGGCCGCTGCATCCTGCTGCTCCAAAACAGATCTGTAACATCACATGATGCATGCGTGAGGTGTCACTCATCTAAGCACATGGTTATTGTTTCCACTTATGGGCTGTTAGTCATGTAACCCTAAACCAGCAGTACGGCTCCCTCTAGTGTTGCTGTGGGGTATCGTTTCTCATCTTTTTTTTGGATCACTCACTGAGCCTGTTTGTAGGTAACTGATAACAATCCGGCTTTGTGTTTTGCAGCCAGAGGTTTCGAGGGCCTCGGCACACACCAGCCCTCGAGGAGAGGAGGAGGACGATGGGGACTTGAACAAAGCCCTGGGAGTTCAGCGTTTTCAGCAGATCCTCAGTCCGGCGGCTACTCTCCCTGATGAGCAGCATCACAACTACCATGAGGAGGACATCGAGTGTAAGGACATCACACACATCTGTTTATCTTCATGTGGACTTAAATGAATGTAATGTCCTTCATTTGTCCAGACCATCGGCACTCCTCTCACCACATCCACCGCCCCTTGTCCAAACTGCCGTCTGAAGGACGCAGGCGGAAGAAGAAGAGGAAGGACAGGGAGCACAAGAGCAGCCATGTGTCCAGCAGCGGCCCCCTGGAGGAGGGAGAGGAAGAGGAGGAGGAGGAGGAGGAGGCTGAGGAGACCAGCTCTGCTCCTCCAGAGGCAGAGAAAGTCAAAGATGTGGAGGTAGATCATTATCTCTGAAGCTGCTCCCATTCTGCAGTGTCGATGGAGTTTATTAAACTTTGTAGCCCTGTCAGCTGACTCAATAAACTTTCACAGTTTATCAGAATGAACAGTTACATTCAGTTATATTTCAGCTGTGTCTAAGTGGTTCATCTTGAGGGGTTACGTTTTGTTGATAAAACACTTCAACCAAACAAGATAGACAGATTTAAAGTCTACAGGTTTCCTACAGTAAATATGAACCTGACCGTTTGTCTATTGTCAGTTCTTTGTTTCAGATGAAGACCGCTCAGCTTCAAGTATTAAAGGGATCCTGTCCACTCGTCAGCTGAGCATTGTGCCACAGTCGGCTGAGACCTCCGATGGCGTGGATGCTTCGTCGACAGAGTAAGTCAAAAATAACAGTGTTTTTCTCCTAAACTTGTTTTTCTAAAGTCTGATTGGTCAGTCGGGCTCTCACTGTACGTTGCCATGTCCAAAGCATCCGGCCGCCTGCTGGGCATTATCTGATGGACTGAAGTAATCTTCTCCTCAGAGACCCATACATCACCTGTCGCTGTAAACACACTCCCCAGTCCCAGACTCCACCCATGACATTTGCGCTTTCTTATTCTGCACTGGGATGAAGATGTGTAAACACGAGCACATTTTTATACCAGTGGTGGACCTTTTCTGACCTAAGACAGGTTTAATTTTAAATTGTGGACATTTAACATAGTTAGAGGTGAGTGTCTTTAGTAGTTTACATTCTTCGTAGATTCTGCATGTAGATTGAGACATGGTTTGATGGATTTGTCGGCGCCTTGTATGTTTTCTAGCTTGTTTCACTTTCTCTAATGCATCTTCTTATTTGTCTGTACTCCAGTAAAGCAGGCTCTGAGCCCTCCAGCCCCACTTCCCAGTCCGGACCGGAGCACATCCCTCTGACCCGGGTGTCCAGCCGCGGCTACGACCTGCAGGAGCGCCGCCGCACGGGCAACATGACGGGAGCGGAGCAGGCTAAATACCAGCGGATCCCCACGGATGAGAGCGAGGCACAGACACTGGCCTCTGCTGATCTGGACGGCATTAAAAGTGAGTTCATTAGTCTTTTCTAAGAGCTGAAATGGTAAAATATAGACTTTTTTCGACTGATATGCAACAAAAAAAGCGCATGTTCACTCTGCCTGTAGCTCTCAGTGGGATTCCTGCTGTTCTTTAGCATTCCCAGCCCTGCGCTAGTGTGTTTCTCAAGCTGATGTGATTTATGCCAGAGAGCCTACCCCTCAGCAGAGAGCAGCAGCTTATCAGGCCCATGTTATTAAATGAACCAGTGCGGTCAGCTGAGGCCCCTGGACCAGGCCCAACACCACAAGTCCACTAATTGTTTCTATTGAGCCTTAATTCCCTCCTTTGTCTTTATGATTGGATAAAAGGAGAGAAGATAAGTGATGTAGAAAAGAAAGCACATAAATGAACACAAATCAGACTTTGACAATACCACAGTTTGTCCCTGTAAGCCGTTTCTGAGAATGAGACTGGTGGAGCAATATTTCAAGGTTGACAACATTACTGAAGGCACTGGTATCCTTGATTTGATGTCATGGTAGTTAGAGATTTCAATGGAATTGTTAATGATCATTTCTGTGTCTCAGGTCACAGATTTGAAGATGTCCCCGGTGTGCGCAGACACTTGTTCAGGAAGAGCACCAAGGGCCAAGTGGTGCACGTGGGCAAAGACCATAAAGAGCCCAGTACACGCACCCGGAAGCAGGACCGCACTCCCCATGAGGTGAGAGAGCACTTTTTGCAACTAAATCAATAGTGCATAAATTATTGCAGTAATTATTTGTATATTTATACGTATTTGCTTTTTTTTTCATTCAGACCTTTTGTAACCAACCTAAACTACTGTAAAGATATGCAAATGTCATGTAAATATAATTGTTATTGAGTCTGTCTGATCCCTCTCTTTTTGGAAACCAGCCTATGACGAAGGACAATTAAATTTGTATGAGTTCTTTCCTTTCACACACACAGAGTAACCAGACTCTGGGCTGCGGACAGTGGGACAGACATGTTTTATTCACACACAAACTTTCTAAGAACCCACAGGACCCTGCCTGCTCTAGTCTGTGCATGAGTGAGGATTCCCTCCCGATGATAGTCTTTTATCAGACTTTGCGTCTTTTCTCGTACTATTTTGACCCTCCAGCCTTTACGACTGGTGGTGTATCGCTCGGCCTCGCAGACAGAGGGCATACTGCTGAACATGGATGCCATTCATTCAGGGTACAAGAAGGTGAGGCTGGTGACCAGCCACAGTGTGACCAGAGTGGGCCTGTTTTCACTGGCATGCAGCGTGGGATGGCAATCAGTGCTTCAACAATGCAGGAAGTTCTGTTTTGTTTTGCAGTAGAGCAGCATGAGACGGAAATACTACATTAGGGAGAGAAGGATTAATCGCATCCAGGGTGTTTTAAAAAGTGTTGTTTTCTTTTTTGCTACTGGATACTAAAAGTTGTGTGCTGTGTGTTTTGGTCATGTCACAAAATAGAACAGCTTTTTTACATGGTCAAACTTCCCATGCATGAGCTGTGGTGAATCACTTTCTTGTTCTATCATTCGCTTTTCTCTCTGTTTTATGACATTGCTTGAAGGTTTTTGTGGAGCTGAATGAGCTGACTATGGATAAGAACCAAGAAATGCAGTGGAAGGAAACGGCTCGATGGATCAAATTTGAGGAGGATGTGGAGGAGGAGACCGATCGCTGGGGAAAGCCTCATGTGGCCTCACTGTCTTTCCGAAGTCTGCTGGAGCTCAGGAAGACCATTTCACATGGTAGGAGAATACACTTATTATTATTATTATTATCTAAAGGACAGAATAAGCTTTATTCTGCGGGTGTCTAGGTGCTGTACTGCTGGACTTGGACCAGAAAACGCTGCCTGGCATCGCCCACCAGGTCGTAGAGAAGATGATCATCTCTGACCAGATCAAAGCTGAGGACCGCTCCAACGTTCTCCGAGCCCTGCTGCTTAAACACAGGTCATGCTCTGACTCTGCACTAAACTTTGTATGAATTCTAATGAGGACAACAACGTGTGGATAGACATAACCCCCATATCCTCCTCCCTCTGCCCCCCACAGTCACCCGAGCGATGAGAAGGAGCACAGCAGCCCTTTCCCCAGGAACATCTCGGCCGCCAGCTTGGGCAGTCTGATCCCCCACCACCACCACAGCACCAACCACATCCACCAGTCTGAGCCCTCGGTCACTGAGCCCCTCATGGGCACTGGGAACTCCACAGGCAACAACGACGCGCGCATCGACATGGACAAGAATGACCTACAGGTAATGGAAGTGTGCTCAGAACTTTAACCCTGTTCCAGCTCTGGAGCTCAACACTGACTTCAATCTCCACTGTAGAAGGAGCCCGTCTTGACGTCTGGAATGCATCGGTCCAAATCGAAACACGAGCTGAAACTGCTGGAGAAGATTCCTGAAAACGCAGAGGCCACGGTCGTCCTTGTGGGTAAGCGCTCCAATCCAATCTCCCCTTTTACATTTGGTCACTGGTTTTCTTTTCCCCTTCCTCCCTGACTCGCCTTGTGTGTCCAGGCAGCGTGGACTTCCTGGAGCAGCCCACCATGGCGTTCGTGCGCCTGCAGGAGGCCGTGTTGCTGGAGTCGGTCCTGGAGGTGCCTGTCCCGGTGCGCTTCCTCTTCGTGCTGCTGGGACCCCCCACCACCAGCATGGACTACCACCAGATCGGACGCTCCATCTCCACGCTCATGTCCGACAAGGTGTGGATCCTGACAAAGTTCTTGAAGTATCTATTGCAAGTTGTCAAATAATTGTTGTTTGGTTGTCGTCCCCAGCAATTCCATGAGGCGGCGTATCTCGCGGACGACAGACAGGACCTGCTCAATGCCATCAACAGCTTCCTGGACTGCAGTATAGTGCTGCCCCCTTCAGAGATGGGCGGAGACGAGCTGCTTCGCTCCGTGGCCCGCTTCCAGCAGGAGATGCTGCGCAAAAGGGAAGAGCAAGAGACAAAACTGTTGAAGGAGCCCAAGAGCCTGGAAGACAAAGGTACGGCTCAGTACGGGTTCAGTTAGTTTTCAGACCTGTTCTAAATCATTTCTATTTTATTATGTTGCAATCTGATGCTAAAATAGTAAAATAGAGGCGATTAAAAATGTCTTGAATAAAAACTATATTGGCTAATCTTCTGTATTTGTTAATAGTAATGATGTTGTTCTCGTTATTCAGTGGCTCTTCTCACTCCTTTTAAAAAACCCGACGATCCCCTCAAGCGGACGCGTCGCCCCTTCGGTGGGCTGATCCGAGACGTGCAGCGCCGCTACCCAAAGTATCTGAGCGACTTCAAGGACGCCCTCAACAGCCAGTGCATGGCGGCTGTGATCTTCATCTATTTCGCCGCTCTTTCCCCCGCCATAACATTCGGAGGACTACTGGGTACGTACTGAGGGAATGTTGTTTTTCTTCATCCTCTTTGTCTCTTTTGACCGTCCATGTTCTTTCGACAGGGGAGAAAACGGAGGGTCTCATTGGCGTGTCGGAGCTCATCGTGTCCACAGCAGTGCAGGGCGTGATCTTCTGTTTGCTCGGAGCACAGCCTTTGTTGGTGGTCGGCTTCTCCGGACCACTGCTGGTTTTTGAAGAAGCCTTTTATACGGTAGGTCCATGGGTTTTTACTTGAAATCTCCCTGACTCCATATATTGGCAATAGAGCTTGGGTTAGTGTCCTCAAAACAGTATTGTGAGAATAAGGGTACATTACCGCTCTTTTCATTTTATTAGTCTCTGGATAATGTTTGCTAGTTCTCCCTAAATTATGTATTTCTATTAGGGCTTGCCCAATATGGACTTTTGGGGTCCGACACCGATGGCCGTTGAAAAGGCCGATACGATTAGATACTTCTTTAGCTTTAAACAAAGTTGCTTTTAAACTTTGGATCCCGAACTCTATCGTCTCTGTCGAAGGTCATGATGTCACACAAATGTTGTCTTTTTCAAGTTTTGCAAGTCAAACGAAGTGGAGTACCTGACTGGTCGCGTGTGGATCGGCTTCTGGCTCATCATCATCGTGACGGTGACGGTGGCGTTTGAGGGCAGTTTCCTGGTCCGCTTCGTTTCACGCTTCACTCAAGAGATCTTCTCCTTCCTCATCTCCCTCATCTTCATCTGCGAGACCTTCATCAAACTCGGCAAGGTTGTCCCAGCCTATGACTCAACAACTGCTTATGAAACGCTTTCGTTGGCACTTGAACTCTGCACAATTATGATTCTAAACTGAACTGACAAATCCTTGACTGAAATTCAGACTTTGGGGTCAAACGGAGGGTGGTGTTGTTACAAAACCACTGGAAACCCACAGTGAGTGATTGGATCTGAAGTGTAATGTAACTGCTCTAGGCTGATTTTTGTTAGCTGCTTGATTTCTGGGATTATTTTCTCAGATAAGTTTGATGAGGGGCTTTAAGATTGACAAAAATAAATATTTTGGTCACCACCGAGAAATGTGCTTGAGAAGGCTTTGCGCAGTGGTCACACTCCCATCATCAATTCAAGATCTTCATGAAAAATGAAACATTGCAGAAGCTTATTGAAACAATGGCACAGTGAATGTGTGCTGTAAACAAAGCTAAAGATAATATTTGGATTATCATTATCATAAGTTTTGAAGTTTCTCATAATTTATGACACAACTGAAACATAAATCAGAATTATACACTGAGTTACTCCAAGTACTTTTTTACGTGTGCTTGAATAAAAAAGCATTTCAAAGTACTGTTACTCTACTCCCCTAATGACTGTACTGTGCTTTGGCAGATATTTAAAGAGCACCCTCTGAAGCGCTGCTCCTTGGACAACAGCACAGATGGGAATTCCTCAGCCGTGAACATGTCGAGCACACTGACCAACAGCACGCAGCCCGTGAACATAAAAGTCCTGGGAGAGCCCAACACTGCCCTGCTCTCCCTGGTGCTCATGGCCGGAACCTTCTTCATCGCTTTCTACCTGCGCAAATTCAAGAACAGCGCTTTCTTCCCTGGAAGGGTGCGGCACTCAGCCACCTCCGCACATTTCTGTTGCTTCTACAGATTTTCACTGATATTTTTATGACTGTGTGGCTTTCAGCTGCGCCGGATCATTGGAGATTTCGGCGTCCCGATAGCCATCCTCATCATGGTGCTGGTGGATTACGCCATAGAAGACACATACACCCAAGTACGTGAAGTGAACAACACAATAGTTATTTATTATGTATTTTGTATTTCGGTCATATGACAGCGGCGACAGTGGTGCAGATAGTAGAGCGGGTCGTCTTGTGACCGGAGGGTCGGCGTTTCCAATCCCGCAGGCACAGACTGTCGTCGTGTCCTTAGGCAAGACATTCACCCGCCCTGCCTCCAGTGTCTGACACTGGTGTGTGAATGACTGGGTGATTGGGTGACTGGTTCCTTGATGTAAAACACTTTGAGTGCCTAAAGCAGGTAGAAAGTGTGACCATTTATTCTTTCACTGAAGCAATTACGGTAGAAACAGAAACATTTTCTTACACAAATATGGACAACAGAAAATATAAAGAAATGGTAAATGGTCTCAATATAGCACTTTTCTTCCTTCATCAAGCTCAAAGCGCTTTACAGCATGGAAATATGTTTGTGGACATTATAAAAATGTTCTATTGATGAAGAGGTGGAAAATCACAGTTGTGTTCAGTTAGTAAAACAATTTATTGTTATCAAAAATTCCACAAAAAAGGTACTTGCACTTTTTTGCCTTTAATTATTATTATTATTAGGCCCGAGCGGCCTGGCAGGGCTCGGGCCTATTGTAATTGTACGGCAGTGCGCGGAGCGCACTGATGAAAGACGTGCGCGTAGCGCACGTCCCGAAAAGAGCGCGCAGTGCTCAAGAAACAGAGCGCGGAGCGCTCCCCATGCATTAGACAGTAATGGGGGGACTCCCGGCACCACGCCCTGTCCGGTGAAATAGGCGTGTGCCGCGAAAGCGGCACATTTGTAACTGCTCGTGTGAAAAAAGGTGAAAAATCCAGTGAAGGCGCAACATTGACAAGAAAGTAGTCGATGACGAGCGCAACGCGCTCGTCATCGACCATGGCCACTTCCCAATGCCCAAAACACTACTATAGTGACTCAGGGCATCGAGGCCTATCCAATGATATAGGTGTTTGCCGCGAAAGCGGCATATTTGTAGTTGCTCGCACAAAAATCTGAAAAAAAAAAGCATTAAGAAATAATGACAAAGAAGTGGTAAAATACGAGCGCGTTGCGCTCGTATTTGAAAATGAACCTCACGGGTGGATTACTGGACGTGAGACCTATCCAACGATATAAATATGGGCCGCCGAAGGCGGCCCATATTGTTATTGTAAGGGTTTTTCTTATTAGGCCCGAGCGGCCTGGCAGGGCTCGGGCCTATTGTAATTGTACGGCAGTGCGCGGAGCGCACTGAAGAAAGACGTGCGCGTAGCGCACGTCCCGAAAAGAGCGCGCAGCGCTCAAGAAACAGAGCGCGGAGCGTTCCCCATGTAAGACAGTAATAGGGGGGACTCCCGGCACCACGCCCTGTCCGGTGAAATAGGCGTGTGCCGCGAAAGCGGCACATTTGTAACTGCTCGTGTGAAAAAAGGTGAAAAATCCAGTGAAGGCGCAACATTGACAAGAAAGTAGTCGATGACGAGCGCAACGCGCTCGTCATCGACCATGGCCACTCCCCAATGCCCAAAACACTACTAGAGTGACTCAGGGCATTAAGGCCTATCCAATGATATAGGTGTTTGCCGCGAAAGCGGCATATTTGTAGTTGCTCACAAAAAAATATGAAAAAAAAACGCATTAAGAAACATTGACAAAGAAGAGGTAAAAAACGAGCGCAACGCGCTCGTATTTGAAAATGAACCTCACGGGTGGATTACTGGACGTGAGACCTTTCCGAAAATAGGAAGATGCGCCGCCGAAGGCGGCGCCATATTGTTATTGTAAGGGTTTTTCTTATTATTAGGCCCGAGCGGCCTGGCAGGGCTCGGGCCTATTGTAATTGTACGGCAGTGCGCGGAGCGCACTGAAGAAAGACGTGCGCGTAGCGCACGTCCTGAAAAGAGCGCGCAGCGCTCAAGAAACAGAGCGCGGAGCGCTCCCCATGCATTAGACAGTAATGGGGGGAATCCCGGCACCACGCCCTGTCCGGTGAAATAGGCGTGTGCCGCGAAAGCGGCACATTTGTAACTGCTTGCATGAAAAAAGGTGAAAAATCCAGTGAAGGCGCAACATTGACAAGAAAGTAGTCGATGACGAGCGCAACGCGCTCGTCATCGACCATGGCCACTTCCCAATGCCCAAAACACTACTATAGTGACTCAGGGCATCGAGGCCTATCCAATGATATAGGTGTTTGCCGCGAAAGCGGCATATTTGTTGTTGCTCGCACAAAAATCTGAAAAAAAAACGCATTAAGAAACATTGACAAAGAAGAGGTAAAATACGAGCGCAACGCGCTCGTATTTGACAATGAACCTCACGGGTGGGTTACTGGACGTGAGACCTTTCCGACGATATAAATATGGGCCGCCGCAGGCGGCGCTATATTGTTATTGTAAGGGTTTTTCTTATTCTTATTATTATTTTTCTTCTCCCCCCCCGGAGGCCGTTTCGGCCACTTCCCACCGACGAAAAGTCCTGAATTTTTGCCCAAAATTCAATTAGGTGAAAAAAAAAACTTTCACATCTCCAAAATTCAAAAATTCAAAAAAATGGCGCGTCAGCGCCCCCTGGAAAAACGACGTTAACATTGCGGCCTATGGCCAGACCCCCCAAAATCCCGAAAACCCCCAAAATTTTAGTTTGTCGTAGACGAAAAAAATTCGGCACAGTGATTGGTCACATGAAGCCAAAGAAAAAAAGATATTACGCGGTTGCTAGGCAACCAACTATACGGCGGCCATATTGGCCAGAAGAGCGACCTGGCGCCGAAGGCGCCTTTTCGTGCCCTCGCATTTGAACGAACTCGTCCTAGGGCGTTGAACGCAGCGACTCCCCGGTCGCTCCAGATCATCTACACATGTGGGGCATTAAAAGTTATTAAAAACTTTCTAATAGGATTTCCGGTTTTGTCATGGCAACGCCATGAATTTGGCGTTCGTTTTCGGCGTTCGCCGTCACCTTCGAAGAGTCATAACTCGCACATACTTTGGCCGATTTGAGTGAAACTTTAATCGTTGGTCGAGTCGTCGGCCCCGGATGTTTTGATATAGGAATTTTGAAAATGGGCGCGATAGTGCCCCCTGCAGAGCACCAAATAAAAATGAATTGGGAAAAAAAGTAAACTTTGTCGTAGACAAAAAAAATTTGGCACAGACATCCGTCACGTGACCACGATCAAAAAGTAAATTATGGCCACGCCCATTTCCCCACCGTGTTGCCATGGCAACGGCCCGATATAAAGTTTGGCGTAGCCAAGCCAAAATTGGTACACACCTTCGTCATGACCGTCCGAACAAAAAAGTACATAACGTGGTTGCTAGGCAACCTACACGAAGTCGGCCATTTTGGGAAATATCGCGTGATCTGGCGCCGAAGGCGCATTTCTTGCCTTTGCTCTTTTATAAACTCAACCGAGGGTGGCAGCGTCATTTTAACCACGTAGGGCGCGGCAGCGCCCCCCGGTTGTTGCGGTGGCGTGCGACGGCGTGCGCCAACCGGCCAACGCTGCTCGCGAGGGCCTCTAAATGCCGCTTGCGGCTTTAATTATTATTATTTTTCTTCTCCCCCCCAAAATCCACTTTCCCACCGACGAAAAGTCCTGAATTTTTGCCCAAAATTCAATTAGGTGAAAAAAAAAACTTTCACATCTCCAAATTTCAAAAATTCCAAAAAATGGCGCGTCAGCGCCCCCTGGAAAAACAGCGTTAACATTGCGGCCTATGGCCAGACCCCCCAAAATCCCGAAAACCCCGAAAATTTTAGTTCGTCGTAGACGAAAAAAATTCGGCACAGTGATTGGTCACATGGAACCCAACAAAAAAACATATTATGCGGTTGCTAGGCAACCAACAGTATGGCGGCCATATTGGCCAGAAGAGCGACCTGGCGCCGAAGGCGCCATTTCGTGCCCTCGCATTTGAATGAACTCGTCCTAGGGCGTTGAACGCAGCGACTCCCCGGTCGCTCCAGATCATCTACACATGTGGGGCATTAAAAGTTATTAAAAACTTTCTAATAGGATTTCCGGTTTTGTCATGGCAACGCCATGAATTTGGCGTTCGTTTTTGGCATTCGCCGTCACCTTCGAAGAGTCATAACTCGCACATACTGTGGCCGATTTGAGTGAAACTTGAATCGTTGGTCAAGTCGTCGGCCCCGGATGTTTTGATATAGGAATTTTGAAAATGGGCGCGATAGCGCCCCCTGCAGAGCACCGAATAAAAATGAATGGGGAAAAAAAGTAAACTTTGTCGTAGACAAATAAAATTTGGCACAGACATCCGTCACGTGACCCCGATCAAAAAGTAAATTATGGCCACGCCCATTTTCCCACCGTGTTGCCATGGCAACGACCCGAAATAAAGTTTGGCATAGCCAAACCAAAATTGGTACACACCTTCGTCGTGACTGTCCGAACAAAAAAGTACATTACGCGGTTGCTAGGCAACCCACACAAAGTCGGCCATTTTGGGAAATATCGCGTGATCTGGCGCTGAAGGCGCATTTCTTGCCTTTGCTATTTTATAAACTCGACCGAGGGTGGTAGCGTCATTCTAACAACGTAGGGCGCGGCAGCGCCCCCCGGTTGTTGCGGTGGCGTGCGACGGCGTGCGCCAACCGGCCAACGCTGCTCGCGAGGGCCTCTAAATGCCGCTTGCGGCTTTAATTATTATTATTATTATTATTTTTCCTCTCCCCCCACAAAGTGCCTTTTCCCTCTGACGAAAAGTCCTGATTTTTGGCACAAAATTCAAAAATGTTAATGGTTCAAAATTTGCTATTCCCAAATTTCAAAATTCAAAAAGATGGCGCGTTAGCGCCCCCTGGAAATCAGGATTACATTGCGCCCATAGAGAAACCCAAAAACGCAAGTTCGTCGTAGACGAAAAAAATTCGGCACAGTGATTGGTCACATGGAACCAAACAAAAAAACATATTACGCGGTTGCTAAGCAACCATCTGTATGGCGGCCATCTTGGCCAGAAGAGCGACCTGGCGCCGAAGGCGCGTTTTCGTGCCCTCGCATTTGAACGAACTCGTCCTAGGGCGTTGAACGCAGCGACTCCCCGGTCGCTCCAGATCATCTACACATGTGGGGCATTAAAACTTATTAAAAACTTTCTAATAGGATTTCCGGTTTTGTCATGGCAACGCCATGAATTTGGCGTTCATTTTCGGCGTTCGCCGTCACTTTCGAAGAGTCATAACTCGCACATACTTTGGCCGATTTGAGTGAAACTTGAATCGTTGGTCGAGTCGTCGGCCCCGGATGTTTTGATATGGGAATTTTGAAAATGGGCGCAATAGCGCCCCCTGTAGAGCGCCAAATAAAAATTAATGGAGAAAAAAAGTAAACTTTGTCGTAGACAAATAAAATTTGGCACAGACATCCGTCACGTGACCCCGATCAAAAAGTAAATTATGGCCACGCCCATTTTCCCACCGTGTTGCCATGGCAACGACCCGATATAAAGTTTGGCGTAGCCAAACCAAAATTGGTACACACGTTCGTCGTGACGTTCCGAACAAAAAAGTACATTACGTGGTTGCTAGGCAACCCACACAAAGTCGGCCATTTTGGGAAATATCGCGTGGTCTGGCGCCGAAGGCGCATTTCTTGCCTTTGCTCTTTTATAAACTCGACCGAGGGTGGTAGCGTCATTTTAACAACGTAGGGCGCGTTAGCGCCCCCCGGTTATTGCGGTGGCGTGCGACGGCGTGCGCCAACCGGCCAACGCTGCTCGCGAGGGCCTCTAAATGCCGCTTGCGGCTTTAATTATTATTATTATTATTATTATTATTATTAGGCCCGAGCGGCCTGGCAGGGCTCGGGCCTATTGTAATTGTACGGCAGTGCGCGGAGCGCACTGATGAAAGACGTGCGCGTAGCGCACGTCCCGAAAAGAGCGCGCAGCGCTCAAGAAACAGAGCGCGGAGCGCTCCCCATGCATTAGACAGTAATGGGGGGACTCCCGGCACCACGCCCTGTCCGGTGAAATAGGCGTGTGCCGCGAAAGCGGCACATTTGTAACTGCTCGCATGAAAAAAGGTGAAAAATCCAGTGAAGGCGCAACATTGACAAGAAAGTAGTCGATGACGAGCGCAACGCGCTCGTCATCGACCATGGCCACTTCCCAATGCCCAAAACACTACTAGAGTGACTCAGGGCATTAAGGCCTATCCAATGATATAGGTGTTTGCCGCGAAAGCGGCATATTTGTTGTTGCTCGCACAAAAATCTGGAAAAAAAACGCATTAAGAAATATTGACAAAGAAGTGGTAAAATACGAGCGCAACGCGCTCGTATTTGACAATGAACCTCACGGGTGGGTTACTGGACGTGAGACCTTTCCGACGATATAAATATGGGCCGCCGCAGGCGGCGCTATATTGTTATTGTAAGGGTTTTTCTTATTATTATTATTATTTTTCTTCTCCCCCCCAAAATCCACTTTCCCACCGACGAAAAGTCCTGAATTTTTGCCCAAAATTCAATTAGGTGAAAAAAAAAACTTTCACATCTCCAAATTTCAAAAATTCAAAAAAATGGCGCGTCAGCGCCCCCTGGAAAAACCACGTTAACATTGCGGCCTATGGCCAGACCCCCCAAAATCCCGAAAACCCCGAAAATTTTAGTTCGTCGTAGACGAAAAAAATTCGGCACAGTGATTGGTCACATGGAACCAAAAAAAAAAACATATTACGCGGTTGCTAGGCAACCATCTGTACGGAGGCCATATTGGCCAGAAGAGCGACCTGGCGCCGAAGGCGCCTTTTCGTGCCCTCGCATTTGAACGAACTCGTCCTAGGGCGTTGAACGCAGCGACTCCCCGGTCGCTCCAGATCATCTACACATGTGGGGCATTAAAAGTTATTAAAAA
Organism: Gobius niger; assembly: GCF_951799975.1. Lineage (NCBI taxonomy): Eukaryota > Metazoa > Chordata > Actinopteri > Gobiiformes > Gobiidae > Gobius > Gobius niger. Next base: position 19,921,869 of record NC_136869.1, read on the forward strand.
CTTTCTAATAGGATTTCCGGTTTTGTCATGGCAACGCCATGAATTTGGCGTTCGTTTTCGGCGCTCGCCGTCGCCTTCGAAGAGTCATAACTCGCACATACTTTGGCTGATTTTAGTGTAACTTGAATCGTTGGTCGAGTCGTCGGCCCCGGATGTTTTGATATGGGAATTTTGAAAATGGGCGCGATAGCGCCCCCTGCAGAGCACCAAATAAAAATGAATGGAGAAAAAAAGTAAAATTTGTCGTAGACAAATAAAATTTGGCACAGACATCCGTCACGTGACTCCGATCAAAAAATAAATTATGGCCACGCCCATTTTCCCACCGTGTTGCCATGGCAACGACCCGATATAAAGTTTGGCGTAGCCAAACCAAAATTGGTACACACGTGCGTCATGACTATCCGAACAAAAAAGTACATTACGCGGTTGCTAGGCAACCCACACAAAGTCGGCCATTTTGGGAAATATCGCGTGATCTGGCGCCAAAGGCGCCATTTCTTGCTTTTGCTCTTTTATAAACTCAACGGACGGTGGTAGCGTCATTTTAACAGCGTAGGGCGCGTTAGCGCCCCCCGGTTATTGCGGTGGCGTGCGACGGCGTGCGCCAACCGGCCAACGCTGCTCGCGAAGGCCTCTAAATGCCGCTTGCGGCTTTAATTATTATTATTATTATTATTATTATGATATAAGTATATGCGTTTTAACCATAAAAGGTTCTAAACCTGACCTATGTTTTCTCACTATTTTGGCACTAATGTAGCTCCATGCAGTTGCTAATGTTTTGACACTAATATAACTCATACATATGCTAGATTATTATTGGCACTTCTATGACCAGAGGGATTTACATTTTGAGAATTGCAGTATCTCTGGCATCCCTATACCTTCTACACTAACATTATTATTATGTCCGTGTGCAGAAACTGAGTGTTCCCGACGGCTTCTCGGTGACCAGTCCAACCAAACGCGGCTGGTTCATCAATCCTTTTGGCCACGACAAGCACTTCCCCATTTGGATGATGTTCGCCTGCTGTCTGCCCGCTCTGCTCGTCTTCATCCTCATCTTCATGGAGACTCAGATCACCACGTAAGGCTGTTCATGGATGGTCAGCAGGGCCATTTTCTATCCATAAGCACTGGTTGTACCCTTTGCTCTCCTCTCAGCCTCATCGTGAGTAAGAAGGAGCGCATGCTGGTGAAGGGCTCCGGTTTCCACTTGGACCTGCTGCTGATTGTTGTGCTCGGAGGGACGTCTGCGCTGTTTGGTCTGCCCTGGATGGCCGCCGCCACGGTCCGCTCTGTGACGCACGTCAACGCCCTGACAGTAATGAGTAAAGCGGTTGCCCCCGGAGACAAGCCCCGCATTCAGGAGGTCAAAGAGCAGAGGGTCACGGGCCTCTTGGTGTCCATCATGGTTGGTCAGTCCCATCTATATTACACTAGAGTCTTTGGGCACTTTGTTCATGGTTACTTTTATTTTTAAAGTCGGGTGGATACATATTTGGTAGGGCCGCAACTACTAATGAAATATTTGTATCTGAGAGATCTGGATCTCTTTATTCTGGGGGGTCCTGGCCTCGAAGGAGAACCTATTGATAATTTTTTTAGTGGTTGGGGAAATCTGAATCTGATTAACTTTAACTTTGTTGATCTCCAAGGGGAAATAATTTTCATTCACAGTCAAATCTCAACCAAATAAGAGAGAACAATTGTTAGAATAAAATAACCATATTAAATACCTAAGCACTAAAAACGCTAGTGGTTTATTGACACACTCTAACAGCCTTTCTTCACAAAGGCAGTGTCGTAAGGCTAAGCTTGAGTCTAGTTGATATATTCTTTTTATACAGCAAAGCCTTTGTCAGAGTGATGTACTGAGTTGTTGCTGCTGTTGTTGATCTTAAAAGTGTACCCTTTGTGTCCCCAGGTCTGTCCATAGTGATAGGTGAGCTGCTTCGGAAGATCCCACTAGCGGTGCTGTTTGGGATCTTCCTCTACATGGGCGTCATGTCTCTCAATGGTATCCAGCTGACGGAGAGAATGATGCTGCTTCTCATGCCGCCAAAGTACCACCCTGACCACACCTATGTCCGCAAAGTGAGTCACACTTTTTACATTGTTCTTACATATAACTCCATGAACCCACAGCAGATCAAGTATTGAAGTTACTAATGTGGAAACTAAAGTATAAATGTCCTCTCCCCTGTCTGCAGGTGCGCACTCTACGCATGCACCTCTTCACTGTTATCCAGGTGGTGTGTCTGGCCGCTCTGTGGGCTGTGATGTCCACTCAAGCTTCTCTGGCCTTTCCCTTTGTCCTCATCCTCACTGTTCCTGTCAAAGTGTTTGTCCTGGGACGCATCTTCACTCCCCGGGAGATCGCGTGTGTAAGTCATTAGCTGATCTATTGTCAACATGCCACATGTGATTCATGTTAATGCTCCTTATCCATGTTCACACCTGATTTCAGAAAACTGTATTGGCTGTTTGTTCTTGTTTCATTATTGATTTGACCCTTTCCTTTGTGAATACTAATGATCAGTGGTCAAAAATACTTCATTTCATCAGTTGAGTAAAAGCACGTCAGTACTTTCACATAGATACATGTGAAAGTATGGTGGTGAATGTAGTAAATGTAGAGCATAAAGTCTTTGAATAATGTCTTGCAAATATAATGGTGTAAAAGTAAAAAGTTGTCAACAAAAACACTAACCTTTTACTGAAGTACTGAAGTGACCACATTTACTAGTTCAACATTCTTTCTAATGTGTCTTTCCAGCTGGATGCAGACGATGCAGAACCAAAGTTCGAGGAGAGAGACGAGTACTCAGAGATGTTCCTGCCCATGTAGCCCAGCGCCCTCTAGTGAACAGTAAATGCCACCACACTGTGCTCCAAACACTGCCCATCGCCACAGTCGCTGACACCTGCTGAATGTAGAAGCTCATCTGGTGGATTCTCCAACAACGTCTGTTTTATATCTATGTGTGACTTAGCCTCTCTGTCGCGCTGCTGTTCAGGTGCTTCTGTAATAGTTATTCATAGCAACATGTAGTTTTTAAACATGGAAATCAAAGAAGCAGCAACTGAAAATGAATTGCTACTGTATTAGAGAAATGTCTGTGTGCTCCTGACACGTGGCTCTGATTCACATTGAATAAGCCGGGATCGTATGGGACGCATTCCTTTGATATTCACATGCTGGTTATTGTTTTAGTCACCAAGCGCCTTATGTGGGACAGCAGAGTGTGTTTTGAGGTCAAGTGCCTCATTCAACTTGATCCACCCCCTGAAGCTCTAGCACTTTTAACAACACAAATCTGAACAATGACATTATGTTACAGATGGATTTTATCACCGTAGTGTCCTCACTATGACCCTGAGAGATTAACTCACCTTTGCCTTTATTTGACTGCCTGTGCATTTTAACCTGCCCTGCTTTTAATCATGCCTTGTTGTTTTTAGCTTTTATACTGTATGAATGCGTGTACTTGTAGTAAAAGATGATCACCAGCAGAGGGCGATCTGCTGTAGCAAAGTTGTACTGAGCAATGATAGCTGGAGTACTGTGTTGTTACACTAATGCCATCATCCTACACACAGATGCAGTTCTGGATGCGTTACAAAGAGGTTTATACAATATATCTGTCAAGTAGATACAATGGAAGGGCACTAATATTCTAAATTAGTTTTGTGTCACTTTGTGGTTTATTTTCTGGTTAAGTAGTTTTATTTTTCAAAGTGCCAAATGTGTGTAAATACCTCTGAGGTCAGAACAATAAGCTGCAGATCAGTTGTCTCAGTTTCTCCGATTGTAGCACTAAAACATTCCATTATCTTTTCATCACAGATTTGTTTCATTATCTCTGGTTAACTTTGACCAAATCTCCACAAAGCTCTTGAGACAATCTCACTGTTCATGTGCAACTGAAGGCTCTAAATATCTGTTATTGTGTAATAATGTCACCTGGAAGGGAAGTGACATGGTTTGATGCTTTGACTGTGTCAAATGGATCCTTGGTCCTCTGCTATTGACTGAATTAGTTTTACATGTCAGACACTACTTGGCCATTAGAATGTCCAAGTTTAGTCCTATGGGACTGGCCTGGTCCGGACTCGGATGTGCACAGAATGTCAAGTGCCTGTGGACCATGTAGTGACTGGTCTCTGCTGTTAAAAGGACAGCTCACGTTACCGTAGTTGTTGTAGTTTGCACTTTTGTGACCCACGTTAACCAATCATCTCTGGGTTTTATTTATCTGTCGCATGATGAGGCATTACTGCTGTTATTAAGGATGTAAAACATGTGGTTCCCAGACCACTAACTGAAGGAGTATTTATATGAAGTAGAGCCTATGTGTGCTTATTGTGCCTGTGAATGAAATGAAGGTAGTCTGTACATTTCAAGTATCAAAATTATGAACTGATAATCCTATGTCATTTTAAATATAATAAAAAAAAAACTGACAAAACAACTGACGCTCCTTTGTATTTCTTCCTAACGCCGCTGACCAATGTGACACCATTCACAGAGTTACCAGGTGTTCCAAAAGTGTTCTGTCAGGAAGAAAAAGGGCGTGGATTTTTCCCCCCCCAAAAAAAAATTGAGAGAGGAGCGGGCGCCGTGCTGCTTTCCCCACTGTCTCCCACGCGCTGACGGAGAAAGATGGCCTTGTTCTGGCTGGTTTTCCTGAGCTTACAGGCTTTGGTTCTGTCCTCTCACGGACATGAGGCGTACAACCACCTGTCAGAAGACTACAAGAAAGGGGTCAACCTCGCCTTGCAGAAACTGAGCACCCACACTGGAGTGCAACACCATTTTCTGTTCTTTAGGAGCATCACTAAGTCAGACATTGAAGTAAGTACAGTAAACTTGTGTCATTTCCACTTTTTGTAAGATCTTATAAACATTTTTCCTCAATGTATTTTCAGCCTGGTTTTGATGTGAAATACATTTACCACCATTTCCTTCTCAAACCGACCAGCTGTGCGAAGGGAACTACAGATCCTTCGGCCTGCCATTTCAGAAACGACAGAGTGAGCATTTATCTACTAACTTGTTGTTCTTTTTCGTCTAAGTTTGCAGCTCCTTTCATGACACAGTGTTCTGGTATGTGCCTCTGTTCTAACTTGCCCCTTTGTGTGTGTGCAATCATGCAGCCTCCCATTGACTGCGCTGTGTGCTACAAGACATTCGGGGGGAACATTGAAGCCGAACCCAAGCCCTATGTCCACTGTATCCACAAGCCCAGTCTCACTGAGGTCAGTTTATTGGTTTGGTTATAGTTATAGGTTATAGTTCAATACTGAGGGGAAGGGAAGGCCTGAACTGTGATCATTAACTGGTGAAATGGGCATGTTTCAACCTGCTTTCTGGTTAATATCATTGAAATGACTAGACCTGTGCACATGAAACGAAAACTGGCACAAAGTTCAAGGCCTTCTCTGTCACTGTAATGTATTGTTGGGGATTGAATGTTGTAAATTGGATCGTTACCATAGAAATTCACCATTAAGGGTTAAGCACACACAGTCCAGTGACTAATGTTCGATTTAGAAATATATATATATATAAAAATAGTAGAGAAAAGAGGCGTGGAGCATCAGCGCTAGTTGCTGGGTCAGCAGTAAGTATAGTAGTAACGGCTGGGTACCGTTACAGTATTTTAACCTCTTAACCCCCACCTGAACCGCGCACCTTTTCCCCCTGTTTGGCATCACCTAAATCTAAAAGCTTCATGAAAATAGCATAGAAAACATAACAAACAAAAACAGCAATGAAAAAAGCAACAAAAAACTAAAAAGGGACAGAAAAGAGACAAAAACACTTTAATAATGTGACAAAAACACTGCGACAACGTGACAATAAAGTTCTGATCACTTTTGTAGGTCTTAGTTTTCAAATGAGACAGTACACTGTTGCTCTCCAGTCGAGAAGCTTTTAGATTTGGGTAAGGCCGAACTGGAGAAAATGCGCTGGGTTCAGGCGGTGGGTAAAGAGGTTAATGATACTTGGTTTTCGATGCTGATACCGATGCCTGAACAACCACTCCAGGATTAGAAAATACCTACAGGGAAGGCCAAAAAGTTCATGGCTCTTGCTCTGTTTTCATTTTTGTTTTTTTTGTTTTTCTTGCCTGCAGGAGATGAAGGGCCTGCGGATTGAGCAGTGCAACATCATCGGTTACGGCAGTGGAGCCCCGACCCTCCTGGCATCACGAGTGGATTGAAAACACTTACCATAATATTCTGTGTCCTTATTAATGCACCTTAAAGACCTACATAAGCTTTCACAAACAAATAAAATGCGTATGGGTAGTGCCCTCTGCTGGCAGCAACGTTTTGTTACATCTTTCATCATGAGAAGCACAGTTAATAAAAGCAGTGTGCGAAATGTTTTAGTAAACAGATGGAAATGATGTTTAATCTCAATCCTTGCTGTACCTAGGATGATGAAGGCACAATTTTGGATTGTACTGTTGCCATTAATACAAAACATGGTCGTAATGATCAAAAGAAACGGCTAGTTTTGCAGTGTGTAATGAAAGAATGGCTTTGAATTACGACCTAGCCTATTTAAAGGTGCATCATGCAACTTTTATGCAGAAAAAATAATGTTGATTATTGTGCCTTGTAGAGACCCAGTGGCTGTATGAGTGGTTACACCTTTACTTAAGATCACAGTGGTCTCTACAACGCTCCAGGAACAATTGTTTTGTAGGTTTTCTGGTGGGAGGGTCCATCTGCACAGAAAACCCTCCCAACAATTAATCTTGGAGCGTCCTAGAGACCGCTGTAATGGACAGTAAAGTTGGCATGGTGACCACTTATTCTGCCGCTGGGTCACTACAAGGTCAAATACACACAAATATCAACTTTTTTTTCCCCACATAAAAAGTTGCATACGGCACCTTTAAATCTCATATTTGGCTGCTTTTCGTAAACATCTTCATGGAGACGATATAGAACCTCTCTCATTTCTTTGCTATTTTTCAACAATAAACCCCTCTGTATTGTAATAAATGCTTGTATTTTACATTAGTTATCCTGTGAAATGTTTTGTGGTGTGTCGTCACCGTACAGTCACTTTTTCTGTTTTTAAAGCTGGAAAGCGAAAGTCGAAAGAAACCGTCAAACTTGTCTTTACTGGAATCCCTCTTTTGTCCATTCCAGGGCCACGTGACAAACACTAAGTTTTATTATCCACGCTCCCTGCCATGGTCAGTGACCCACTTTTGTCTGCTGCACAAACACAACCCATTGAGGCCATTAACCCCTAAATTACAGCCGGCCTTAGGACCAATCAGAATTCCCACTGCTTTCTTTTACTCGTTACAGTTAGATTTCTTCACTCAAATACTTTTTGTGTTAAGACCTGCATGGAGGCTAGTCATCTTTTCCCCTCAGGGCTGTTACGGGAATAGATGAGCCAACTCCCCAGTGCGCACTATTCAGAGTCCACCCCATAATAGGACTTGTTTTGGAACGCAGTATTGATCCGCCGCGGAGAGGAGGGAGGACCTGTTTGCTCTTGTAGTCTGGGCATTTAGTTCACATTCAGTAACAAAAGAGAAGAAGAAGATGGCTGCCGGATTGCTGCTGTTTTTTGGGCTGTTGTGCCTCGCCGGAGCCCAGGACCCCTACACTGACCTCACTGTGGGCTACAGGAGGGGAGTGGACCTGGCCCTGGAGCAGCTAAAGACCCACACCGCCGTCCACCACCATTTTCGCTTCCTCAGGACATTGGACAAAGCTGAGATGGACGTAAGGATTCTACACAAAATACATTGACATTAGTATTTGAAAAATGACATATCAGCAGAGGAATGTCAAGTACAGAGCATTATTAAAGAGCTATAATGATGGTACTTTAATTGTGTTGATAGTTGCCTATACTCTAAGTTACATGGTGAGAATAAAGTTTTTTTAGGGGAGGTCTGGGCTGGTTGTCACCCTTTGTTTTTTTGAGTCCCCTGCTCATCAACAGAACGTCCCACAATAGTCACACTTTCATCAAATACTGTAAAGCTATAGGCTGGACGTAGACTCTCGATACGTAGTTATTAACTGTCCAAAACCGAAACTCAACTGTCACATGTTCCCCATGTGGCTGTGGCAGGTTGTCACAGTTGAAAAACATGAGTTTTTTTAGTGTTAACATCAATTTAAAATATAAAAAGAAAAAATATGTTTTCATGCATGTACTGATCAAAGCCTGCTGTATTCTTCCAACTCATTTGAACATTTTTTCATATTATTCCATCATACATTATAATGATATACAAGATATTAGACTAATACTAATCACCTTCAGGCTCTCAAAACAAAAACATCCCACACTCCTCATTTAGTGTTTTGAATGAATGTAAACCTATTGCAGCAGGAGAATTAAGATGTTAAACTAACAGAATCAAGTTCAAGCCCGCCCCCTTGTGTGGCTGTGAAAAGAAATGTGACAACCAACCCCTGTGACAACCCCGGCCTCGCCACATGATGTGTTACATTCCCATGATTCCACATTTCTGAATAAAGTCATTTTGGATTTGTTTCCTCTTCAGAGTGACAAACCCGTATTGTGCTCCTGCTGGCTCATATCCAATTGAAACCTTTTTACTTGACCCAAACCTTACAGTTCGTGTTTGTCTTTTCATAGTCCGGCTTTGGAGTGAAATACCTGTACCAGCATTTCCTCCTGAAGCCCACCCGGTGTGCCAAAGGAACTACTGACTCCAACCCACAAACATGCCCCTTCAGGAATGACAGAGTGAGTTCCAAAAGTGGGCGAGAGCCACTGCAAATAACAATACAAATTTAAATGCTTGGTTACAAAACTTGATATTTCATAACCGAGTAAAACTTTGTATCTTGCATATCTCTTGTCCACAGCCTTTGATGGACTGCGCAGTTTGCTACAAAACCTCCTCGGACGAGATTGAGCCTTCCCCTAAGCCATATGTGCACTGCATCCAGAAACCACGGGTGACCGAGGTGACTGCTGCAGCATATTCACTCCTTAACTCACTGCTATTCAATGCATAACGTGGAATAATCCCGCTTGTTGTCCTTACCACCATTGTTTGTTTCTTGTTTAGGAAATGATGATCACCAGGACTGAGCACTGCAAAAAGATGACGTACAACAGCGGTGCCCCAACACTTCTGGCTGTGGGCTCTGGTTAGAAGAGCAGCACGTGGGCCGGTGGTTCTCACTTCTGACTATCAAAAACCAAATTCAAACTACCTACTACAGTCATTTTTTCCTGGGACAAGCCACAAGCTGAGAACCGCTGATGATCTGCTACAGGCTACATAATACTGTGTCTTCTAACTTCCCATTGTAAATGTATCACACTAATCTACATGTGCTTTTGTTCAGTGTTTCGTATTAGTGTTGTAAAACCAGCATATATGGAATAAATATTTTAATAATAAGTGTGTTAAAGTGATAGTCTGGAAGTCTAAAATGTTTTACAAATTTTATAAAATGTGCAAAATCAACCACCTGGTCGTGCATTTTGATGTAAAGTAAGTGTATATAATTTTTGGGGAATTTCAAGTCCCTCCTTCCCGGATCTCGGCAACTAATCAGAGTCTTGTATCCTCCCGCGTTGACCAATGAGACGAGCTTTCCCTGTGAACCAGCCTGTCAGGTCCAATCAGGAGGGAGGGGGAGGAGCTTGATCGTTTTGAAAATTCTGTTCCTGCTCTCCTCATTTAACAAACTAAGAAAGGCTTTTTTTTATGGTTAAAGCAAGCAACGAACCGCACTTTTCAGAGCCTCAAGCCTAATTTGAAAAATGCAAGAAAAAGAGGCGTAGCTTATACCGAGTCAGAGAAAGTAGCGGTTGGAGGGGTCTGTGATTGACAGACCTGAGTCACCTGACCTGGTGGCACCCAGCGGCCATGTGCCTGAGACTGCCCTGAGGTGCTGGGTTATTTTATCAGGCTGATTCCACTGTCATTTGTCCTGACAGAATTTACCGATCTATTTTACAGGTGTAAAGACGTGATTATATGCATTACAAAGCTTTATTATTTTTTACAGTAAAGTGCACAAAACTTGTCACATAAAAGCAGTGTCTTCAAAATGAATATTATTCTGCAGAAACATTGTTCAGTTCTCTCCAATATAACACAATTTCTGATGAGCCCAAACTCCAGACAGTGCATGTATCAAAGTCACATTTACTGGTAACGTAACAACATATTCAAAGCAAACCACACATGTGAAATTAAATGCGATAGGATTTAAATTAATATGCACAAAACTGTCAAAATAGTGACCGAGTCATGTAGACAACACTATAAGATGCAACTTATCTGCATAAAAAAGTAGATTTGGGGTTTGTTACTCAAGAGGGGAGGAATTCTATTGTTTACAGTGTCTGTGTTCACTGGTGTATGAATGAGAGAGTGAAAGGGTGACTGGTTCATACTGCAAAGTGCTTTGGGCCTGATAAAGGTAGAAAAGCGCTATATAAGTTGAGTCCATTTACCGTATATTTCAGATTTCACTCTATCTCTCCTCACTTTGTAAACCTACAGACTATCACTTTAAAAGAAATAGTTTGAAAATTACACAATATTCACTTGACGTCACACTTCTGATAATCCCTCCTCAGCAGTGATACAGGCGTGAGTCATAGTTTCAAGACCATACTCCTGCCGAAAGCCCTACCTTTTTAAAAATGCAGACGTTGTTCTGTGGTGAAGCTTGTTTTGAATGTCCTCTCAGTGATTATCCATCATTCATTCATTTGCTTTAGATCTGCTGAATTCCCCCATTGGCTTTCAGTAACCCCTCAGCAGAAGATGCACACATATACACACACTGAAACTGACACAAACTGTTTTTTGACTTTACATAGACTTTGTTGTTCTCATGGGGCCATTTGCTGTTCTTAATTTTATCCCCCGTGTGGAGGAATGCATTCGACCTTTCAGTCTTTCAGGGTAAAATATCCGGGAACTGACCTGGGTGTCCCAACTTCTCTATTCCATTGTATTTGAAGTGGGTGTTCACCACCAGAATCTTCTCCATATTAGGATTTCTGTGGGCCTATTTGGCAGGATAGTCTTGATCCTCCCTCGAACGAAGGCAGTTGTTATCTCTTATCTTCTCTTGTAGCCTGGGTTTACAGTCACTCGACAGAGAACATGGCTGCAGTGGTGCTGTTGCTGTTTTGTGCATTGCTCTGTGGAGCCCAAGATCCCCCCGTGGACGACGTGACTATTGTAACTCCGCTTCACAGGACAGGAGTGGACTTGGCCCTTGAGTACCTAGACTCACAGACCGCTGTACCTCGTCTTTTTCGCTATAACAGGACAATGGACAAACAAGAGCAGCAGGTAAATATTTCCTATACAGATTATACATCAGTAAGAAAAAGGGTTGTTTCATTTTAACATGGGCAATGTAATACCAATGAAAAAAGAGGTTAAAATAAAATAACTAACTCTGAACCATTACATGTGTTTTTTTCAATAGTTGGTTGTAGCGTATTCGGTACAGAATAATAGACTAGTACTTGGTAACTAAGACTTAATTTGGTCCAAGACAACACCTTCATCTGTCTGGTTTGTCTTTCGGGAAAGAGTTTTCTGGTTCTGGTTCATTTTGCTCCTTTATTTTGGCTCACATCCAGTTGAAATAAGACTGAACCGAACGTTTTGTTTTGTCTGTAACAAAATGGTCTCTGTCTTTTATAGTCTGGAGGAACAGAATCGAAATACGTGTACGAGCATTTGCTCCTGAAGCCGACCGTGTGTCTCAAAGGAACCGTTAACTCTCTACAAAATTGTCCCTTCATAAGGAGCAAAGTAAGTTTGAAAGCCTTTGTAATTGTGTACTTTGTGGATCAGTGGAAAGAGAATTCACCTGTGAACTACAAACCAAAGTATTTAAAGACAGTGTTGTTTGAGTTCTAGCAAAAATTCTCATTTCTGTATTGATATTATGTATGGGGGAAAATTACAATGAAAATAACTATATGCATCTTTATTTTGTGCCCACAGCCTTCGATGGACTGTGTAGTTTGTTACAAAACACAATTTAACCAAATACAGCAAACACCTAAACCATACGTGCACTGCATCCAGAAGCCAAAAATGACTCAGGTAAATACTTCACTCATGTCATTTAACCACGTTTAACTGGGCAAACATGAGGCAGTCCAAACAAACTGAACAAACCTCATGGATCTGCAGATGTTATTCTGGGTGTCAGAATGTAATGTCCCACAGTTTTTTTGGTCTGTGCATAAACTATTTTTTCCTGATTTAGAAAATAAGGAGCGACAGGATTGAGGCCTGTAAAAGGATGGTGCACCTCACCGGATCGACGTGCATGCTGTGTTTGTTGCCGCAGAATTAGACAACTCCGAGAGCTGCCTCAGATCCCACAGCGTCTCATTGAAACATCGCATTCACTTCAATAGAACACTTTACCCCCCTCCCCTGTTTCCTTTACTCCAGAGACTTCATTCATCACCAGAACAAACTCTCCCATTTGTTAGTTTGTGAGATAAAGCATTTCCTCTGAATCGTGAGTTTGTTCTGAAAAGCAAAAGAGAGAGGATGATTTGTTTTGCATCAACAGAACCAGAACAAAAATGGGAGGCATCTCTTTGATTCCAATGATGTGCCCTCACTCAGAACTCGTTTTTAGGTTTAAACCTGTATAAACTGTCAAACTGCGCTCCTCATTTTGCAAACTAACAAGGGCTTTCTGGTTCTGAACCCCCACCTTAACTGAGTGCATTTTCTCCGGTTTGGCCTTACCCAAATCTAAAGCCTTCTGGAAAAAAAAGTGTCAACAAACACCAATGAAAAGAAATGTCAAAAGATCCGTTTGATCAGTTCTGTAGGTCTTAGCTTTCAAATGAGGCTTAACATTGGCCTATAGGCTGTGAGCTTTTAGATTTGGGGAAAGCTGAACAGGAGAAAATGCACTCGGTTAAGGCGGGGGTTAAGAGGTCAAAGTGGGAGGAATTTGTTTGCATTCAGATTTCCCTCCATCTCTCACTTTGTAAAATAACAGACTATCATGTTCAAAGAAATGGCTAGAAAATTAAACTTTCAAAGGTTTGATGACAAGTCTGAACACTAAAATGTAAAGTTTACTGTTTCCATGTATTAGCTGCTTGCCATAAGCCCTACAGTGACGTCAGACTTGTCACAGGCATCATAGTTTCAAGACAAAACTGCTGCCGAAACCCCGAGCTTTGAGTCGCACTGACAGCACTCCTGCAAATGGGTCTGTCCACAACTTCAGAATGTCCAAATTGGCTACATTGACTTTATGTGTGAATGTGGTGTGTCAGGTGGATGGACTGTTAGGTGAAAAGAGCATGTCCCTATGGCGCCATCTACCTAAGGCAACGCGTAACTGCACATTCAATTTGGAAAGAAGATGAGTTGTCTGAGAGGGTGCAGGTGGAAGAACAAGCAGGAGTCTGGATGTCGTATGCAGGAGGTGTTTCTTGGCCATCAGCGTGAGGATGACATGAACTAAAGACATTTCATTCAAGTCGGTGTCACACTGATGAGCAAGACTTAACTCATGGTACTTGAGAGCCATGTATGAAGTGAAAATACCATAACTCTTCCCAATTCTTGTATTGTGAGCAGTGCACACCTGGGTGACTATAGGCTGTACTGCAGTCATTTAGATCCTGAGCCAACCTTTTTATATGATGTCCCACTGTTTTGTCCTGTGTAATGTGTGTGATAATGTCAATATTACTTTAGTTGATTATCTCCTAACTGGTGTGAAGTTGCCGTCTTCAGCTATCTCACCCTGTGTACATATTCTGATTTAAAATGTGTTATAAACAGCAAATGAAACCGTTCACAAGCCTCAGTCTTTACTCTCTTCTGCTTTCTTCAGTCCATCCCTCCATGTTCAACCAAATTGCTCAACCTATTCCACTACTAGCCTATCTGCTTCATGGTGGGACTTTCACTTATTTGTGAGGGCAGCAGTCAGTGTAGTCTCTTCACATTCAGTCTGAAGGAAAGATGGCCACTGAAGTGCTGCTCTGCGTTGCTGGAGCCCCAGATTCCTACAAAGAGGTGTGGACCTGTCCTGGACCGTCTGAGCTCCCACACCTCTGTGCCTGACCTCTGATGAAATGATGGATGCAAAATTACTTGAGTAATGCTATCTTTACCTTTTTGGGGGGTTTTGACTGTTTCCACCACCCCTGGGCAGTACTATGATACAATATTTTGTTTGTTATTGTTGCAACTCATTCAGAGTGCCCAAACTACATTCAATGAAAGATATTGATCAGTTTTTCGTTTATTTTTGCTCACATCCAATTGTAAGCTTGACTCACACAGACTGAACCCTGCATTTTGGTCTGTACTTGGGAATATAATCTTTTCATGGTGGAGGTTTGGGGACCCAGCATTTGTTTGTGTCTGTAAAATGGTTTGTCTTTTCATAGTCTTGATTGGGAGCGCAGTGCCTGTACCATAATGTTCATCTGAAGCCAACAGTGTTTGCCGACCCCAACCCACAAAAGTTGTTCCTTTAGAAATTACAGAATGAGTATGAGAATCTGTTATATTTTTACGCTATTTCCAGAACGCACTTTGCACCTTAGGCAGGATTTATTGAAATGTTACTTAAGTGTTTCTTCAATAAACCGGAAATGTGAAACACAAAATGTCACAAAGGGCTGTGAAACTGTTACTAGAAAACAAAGTGAAACTGCTTTGTCGTTCCTTTTTCATCAAACCAGTTGCATCTCATAATGGGACATGTTTCGAAGGCCAAAGGTTGTGTGTGCTCTTAGCCTGTCTTTCAGTCCACATCCATGTGAAATGAAGATGCTGCCGTAGTGCTGTCGCTACTTTTCTCCACACTGCTGTCCGTTGCTGGAGCACAAGATCCATACCTCCATTCAGAATGTACTCCATACTGGCCTTGATCCTCCCCCGAATGGAGATAGTTGTTGTGTTTGCTCTCTTGTACCCTGGGTATACAGCTCACAGTCAGTCTAAAAAGAAGATGGCTGCCAGAGTGCTGCTGCTGGTGAAGTTTTGCACATTGCTGTGTGTTGCTGCAGCCCAAGATGTCGCTTATAATCCCCCCGTGGGCAACAGTGGAGGATTGGACCTGGCCCTGCAGTTTCTAAACTCCCTGAGTGCTGTGCCTCGCCTTTATCGCTTTTACAGGACAGAGCCCGGAACACAGCAATGGGTAAATACAGTGCCTCTCGTAAGTATTCATACACCTTGAACTTTTGCACATTTTGTCATGTTTACATCCCTAAACATAAAGATTTTATTTTGATTTTTATACTGAACGTTCACACACAAGTAACAGACAACTGTGAAGTGAAAGCAAAATGATACATGATTCTGTTATTTTTTTTTAAATAGAAAAGTGAAAAGTGGGGCGTGCATAAGTATTCATACAGCATGAATTAATACTTTGTGGAACCCCCTTTTGCTGCAATAACAGCAGCAAGTCTCTTGGGGTATGACTGTACAAGATTTGCACATCTAGAAACTGAAATTTTAGCCCATTCCTCTATACAAAACAACTCCAGCTCTGTCAGATTTGAAGGAGAGCGTTTGTGAACAGCAGTTTTCAATTCTTTCCACAGATTTTCAAAAGGATTTAGGTCAGGACTTTGACTGGGCCATTCTAACACATTAATATGTTTGTCTTTAAACCATTCCATTGTTGATTTAACTTTGTGTTTAGGGTCATTGTCCTGCTGAAGGTGAATCTCCGCCCCAGCCTCAGTTCTCTTGCTGACTCCAACAGGTTTTCCTCCAAAATGTCTCTATATTTGGCTCCATCCATGTTCCCAACTATTCTTACAATCTCCCCAGTCCCCGCTGAGGAAAAGCAGCCCCACAGCATGATTCTCCCCCCACCATATTTGACACTGGGGATGGTGCACTCAGGACCAAGAGCAGTGTTAGGTTTGCTCCATACATAACGTTTTGCATTTGGGCCAAAAAGTTCAATTTTTGTCTCATCTGACCAAAGCTCCTTCGTCCACATGGAGCTGTGTCCTCCATATGACTTCTAGCAAACTTCAAACGGGATTTCTTATGGCCTCCTTTCAATAATGGCTTTCTTCTTCCCACTCGTCCATGACGGCCAGATTTGTGAAGATACGACTAATAGTTGTCCCATGTACAGATTCCCCCAGCTCAGCGGCAGGACTTCACAGCTCCTCCAGAGTTATCATGGGGCACTTGGTTGCCTTTCTGACCAGTGTTCTCCTTGTTCGCTCTGATATTTTAGGTGGAGGACCACGTCTTGGTAAGTTGGCAGTGGCGCTATACTCTTTCCATTTCTGAATGATGGATTGAACAGTGCTCCGGGAGATGTTTAAATCTTGGGAAATCTTTGTATAACTTAACGCTGCTTTAAACTTCTCCACAACTTTATCCCTGACCTCTCTGGTGCTCGTTGACCTTCATTATGCTGTTCAGTGACCAACACACTCCGACCACAGCTCTGAGGGCCTAAAAGAACAGCTGTAATTATACTGAGAGTAGATTACACACAGGTGGCTCTATTTAACCGTTAGGCCAAGGAGTGAACATTCTGGAGTCATTAGAAATGTTTTAAAGGCAATTTAATGCACTCAGAAAATGCTGTATGAATACTTATGCACGCCCCACTATTCACTTTTCTATTTTTGAAAATTAACAGAATCATGTATCATTTTGCTTTCACTTCACAGTTGTCTGTTACTTGTGTGTGAACGTTCAGTAAAAAAATAAAAATAAAATCTTTATGTTTAGGGTTGTAAACATGACAAAATGTGCAAAAGTTCAAGGTGTATGAATACTTACGAGAGGCACTGTATACACAGTGTACAAAAAATAATAGAGAAAAGCCTAAAAACAAGTAACCATGGACTCACTTAGTTGTTGTAGCCTATTCTGTAGCCAGCTAGTTGTTGGCTAAAAGCTTAGTAAGACTTACTTTGGTCCTAAACGACAACTTCATCTCTTTTTTCTTCAATCATATAAAAAAAACAGTTACATTTTTTCCCCTAGTTTATGTTATTTGAGCAGTTCACATATTTTATTTACAAAATTCACATTAGAGGTTGGTGTGTGTCTGATCAAAGTAAGGAAACAAAAGAACAAACTCTGATTCATTTTGCTCATTTGTTTTGGCTCACATCCAATTGAAACAAGACTTTGAAACTAATGTTTTGTTCTGTATGTAGCAAAATGCTCTCTTTTCAGTATGGAGTTGTGTACGAGCATCTGTCGCTGAAGGCAACCGTGTGTCTCAAAGGAACCGTGGACTCTCCACAAAATTGTCCCTTCAACAATAACACAGTGAGTTTAAAAGCCATACTAATTGAATACTTTGGGGATCAGAGGAAAAGCATTTGCCAATGAACTACAGACCAAAGTATTTAAAGGTAGTGTTATTAGACTATAGAGATATAATCACACTGTGTCCCTATGAAGTTGACATTTTGAGATCAAATCAAATACTTTAACTATTCTCATCCCAGTATTGATATGGTATTAAAAATAAATGTGTGTATCTTGTATTTTGTGCGCACAGCCTTTGATGGACTGTGTAGTTTGTTACCAAACAGAAGACAATGAAATACAGCGAACTCCTGAACCATATGTGCACTGCATCCAGAAACCAAAAGTGAATAAGGTAGCTACTTCACTCTTGTATTTTGTGTTTTGAGGTAAACTACTTCACTTCGACAACCATCAAAGTAATCACAATGTTTAACCAAGGCCACTTTGTGCACACTGAGGCAGATTAGATGTTACTGACTTCGCAGAATCCTGCCCCAAAACGTTTTTTTCAAAGTCGAAAAACTACCTGAAAAACACTGCCTGGAAACTTTTTGAGTCAAGAATATTTCACATTTTAAGTGCCGCAGGAAGAGGCCATCATGACATCTGCTAAATTCCACTTGGAGCTGTGCTTTTGTGAAAGGTCAATTAGATGAACACCAGAAATAACCAGAAAACATGAGGTCCATACAACAGAGTACAGTGAGCTCAATGTGGGTGTAAGGATGTGGTGAACTGAAGATTTATGTCTGAGCAGTCCTAACAACTGTTTTGCTCTTGAATTAGGAAATACGGAAGACCAGGAATGATGAGTGTAAGAGGATGTCCTACCTCACTGGAATAGTGTTGTCTACGTCCGGTGTGGGTACAGAACACAGGGCCATCAAGCCTCTATTGGAGGTGAAACCTCCTCTGATCAAGCTGAACTTTACTCTAATGGAGCTGAACTCTACTCTAATGGAGCGGATCTTTACTCCACTAATGAAGCTGAACGATACTCTAATGGAGCTGAACGATACTCTATTGCCGATGGAACTAAATGTGACAGATTTCAGAACCACTGAAGCCCATTAAAAGAATTTCCTAACATACAGTATATACTGGGTGTCTTTCATTATTCATCAAAGTAGTTCTGCTTGGCAGTTATTTTGACATGAATTCATTGTTTTTGAAGATTGTGCCGATCTTTAAGGAGCTGCACACTTCTGACCTGTAAACTCACGTCACAGTAAATCCAAGATGCAGCGGGACTGTTGCTGCTGTCACTTTGTGTGCGTCACTTTGCAGACATAATTAAACTACCTCTCACTGAGCACCCCCTCTGAGTTTGAGATATAGTTTAATTTATTATTAGAATCCCCACTAGCTGTGCTTTACAGCCAGCTAGTCTTCCTGGGGTCCTTGTTAAAAGCACAATGTGCACTTGACATCATTCTGCATCCTCAAAGATATTCAACACCAATAGTTCTTCAATTGTTCTTTAAGCATTTGTAACTCACCTAAGAGCACAGGTCTGACCCAGTCATGCCGTAATTGCTTTTTTTAAATTTTTTTTATTTATTTATTTTTCAGGGACGATGCAACATCAACATAGTTACAATAAGGCTTTGCAGCCGATGCGACATATATAGAGCTTTTAGCTAGTGCTAATTCGCAGCTCATGTCCCTGGTTGGGCCTTTCTACACAATTTACAATAATAAAATACATTAATACAACATTTGTATAAAACTCTTTCAGCCACACACATACTGTACATACACGATCACATATACTTTCACACAGACTCAGGGCTATTTACAAATGGAAACAGCTTTGGTTTGTTTTCAGCCAAGACTTAACCCTTGAAGTGAACATTTTAAACTCAGACATGGTTTTCAGTTCTGTGGGTAATGAGTTCCACAGGTTCAGACTTAATACAAAATGGCAGACTGACCAAATGAAGTCTCGCGGTGTGGAATCGTACAGATGTGATTGATGGAGCCTCTGGTGACTCTGTGAAAGTCAAAGAGTGCCGGGGACAAGACACCTCCTTGTTGTACTCCCCTCCTGATGTTACCTATAAAGAAGTGCTATTATATTTACCAACGCTTTACACAACTGGACTTGTTTTGAGGCCAAAGGTTGTGTGTGCTCATAGTCTGGGTTTCATTCCACTTCCATTTGAAAAGAAAATGGCCGCTGTGGTGCCGTTGCTGCTGTTTTCAGCGCTGCTGTTTGTTGCTGCAGCCCAGAATCCTTACAATGACCTCCCCGTGGGCTACAGGAGAGGAGTGGACCTGGCCTTGGAGCAGCTAAACTCTAGCACTGCTGTGCCTCACCATTATCGCCTTTTCTGGACAGTGGACAAAACCGAGAGCGATGTAAGGATTCTGCAAAGATGTATAAATGTTATTGTAGAAAGGTCTCTTGCTAAAAGTACATTTAAAAAATAGCTATCATGAGGTTTAATATGAAAAACGCCAATATACAGCGTTTCTTATTGAAGTATAGTCGTACAATTCATACAAAGAAATGAAGGAATTTTTGTACTGTAGCCTCCACATTTTGCCATACTATGGACCATAAACATAAATATATTTAATTGAAATTGTATGTGGTAGACACACACTAAGTGACACATAATCATGAAGTGAAATGAAATGTATACATGATTTAGATTTTTTATTATAAATAAAAACTGTGATGTGCAAAAGTATAGGCACCCTTAAGTTGCCTGATGATTTCTGAATGATCACATGTTGACCTAATGACTAAATCGAGTCTGCCTGTGTGTAATCTACTGTCAGTTCAAACACAGCTGCTCTGTGATGGTCTCAGAGGTCTGTTAAGAGACTATTGTGGAGCAGAAGAAGTATAAAGAGAAGTGGAGAAGTATAAAGCTGGGTTAGGTTGATTTGATTTGATTTGATTTATTTTCACATAATAAAACAATAGCATGATTACATCTGGTTTCACAAATGTGATGGAAGGTTGCTAAAAACCCTCAAAGGGCTTAATGAGTGGCAACCTCCATAAGTTAAAATTAAAAGCAAATGTGAGGCATGCAATTGTCAAAAAAAAAAAAAGTAAATTAAAGTACATTGTCAGAAAACACAATACAACTTACATCAATGCTGGGTTTAGAAATGGATCCCAAGAGGAAAATAGCAATCACTCAGAAGCAAAGATTTAAGAGATTTTCTAAACTGAATTGGGGAAAGCTCCGTGAGAGGAGTTGGCAGGATATTCCATATTTTGGGTCCTCTGTATGGAACACTAAACTGAGAGTTCAGGGACATGAACTAAAGACATTGTTTAATGAGCAAGACTTAACTCATGGTACTTGAGAGTATGAAGTGAAAATACCATAACTTTTCCCAATTCTTGTATTGTGAGCGCACCTGGGTGACTATAGGCTGTACTGCAGTCATTTAGATCCCGAGCCAACCTTTTTAGATGATGTCCTGTGTACTGTGTGTGATAATGTCAATATTACTTTAGTTGATTATCTCCTAACTGGTGTGAAGTTGCTGTCTTCAGCTACCTCACCCTGTGTACATATTCTGATTTAAAATGTGTTTGGGAATAAACAGCAAATGAAACCGTTCACAAGCCTCAGTCTTTACTCTCTTCTGCTTTCTTCAGTCCATCCCTCCATGTTCAACCAAATTGCTCAACCTATTCCACTACTAGCCTATCTGCTTCATGGTGGGACTTTCACTTATTTGGGAGGGCAGTAGTCAGTGTGGTCTCTTCACATTCAGTCTGAAGGAAAGATGGCCACTGAAGTGCTGCTCTGCGTTGCTGGAGCCCCAGATTCCTACAAAGAGGTGTGGACCTGTCCTGGACCGTCTGAGCCCCCACACCTCTGTGCCTGACCTCTGATGAAATGATGGATGCAAAATTACTTGAGTAATGCTATCTTTACCTTTTTGGGGGGTTTTGACTGTTTTCACCACCCCTGGGCAGTACTATGATACAATATTTTGTTTGTTATTGTTGCAACTCATTCAGAGTGCCCAAACTACATTCAATGAAAGATATTGATCAGTTTTTCGTTTATTTTTGCTCACATCCAATTGTAAGCTTGACTCACACAGACTGAACCCTGCATTTTGGTCTGTACTTGGGAATATAATCTTTTCATGGTGGAGGTTTGGGGACCCAGCATTTGTTTGTGTCTGTAAAATGGTTTGTCTTTTCATAGTCTTGATTGGAAGAGCAGTGCCTGTACCATAATGTTCATCTGAAGCCAACAGTTTTGGCCGACCCCAACCCACAAAAGTTGTTCTTTTAGAAATTACAGAGTGAGTTTGAAAATCTGTTATTGCTATAGTGCAGTATTTTCCTTGTTGCACATGGTTTACACAATCTAATGATCATTTTGACATGACTGAGAAGCATTTTAGTCCTGATGATCTGGTGGTACCTGGAAAGGCGAATCAAACCAATGTCCATCCATCCATCCATTTTCTTCCGCTTTATCCGGGGCCGGGTCGCGGGGGCAGCAGTCTCAGCAGAGATGCCCAAACTTCCCGATCCACACACACCTCCTCCAGCTGTTCTGGGGGGACCCCGAGGCGACACCAGGCCAGCTCGGAGACATAGTCCCACCACCGTGTCCTGGGTCTTCCACGAGGCCTTGTCCCACTAGGACATGCCTGGAACACCAGGAGGCATCCGAAACAGATGCCCGAGCCACCTCAGCTGGCTCCTTTCGACGTGAAGGAGCAGCGACTCTACTCCGAGCTCCTCCCGGGTAACTGAGCTCCTCACCCGATCTCGGAGGGTGTAATAAACCACTGTAGTTAATCAAAAGAATTCTCCAACATAAAACTGTTTTGTTTTTCCTTTTTTCATCAAACCAGTTGCATCTCATAATGGGACATGTTTCGAAGGCCAAAGGTTGTGTGTGCTCTTAGCCTGTGTTTCAGTCCACATCCATGTGAAATGAAGATGGCTGCCGTAGTGCTGTTGCTACTTTTCTCCACACTGCTGTCCGTTGCTGGAGCCCAAGATCCATACCTCCATTCAGAATCTACTCCATAATAGGATTTCCGTGGGGCTATGTTAGGATGGCCTTGATCCTCCCCCGAATGGAGATAGTTGTTGTGTTTGCTCTCTTGTACCCTGGGTATACAGCTCACAGTCAGTCTAAAGAGAAGATGGCTGCCAGAGTGCTGCTGCTGGTGAAGTTTTGCACATTGCTGTGTGTTGCTGCAGCCCAAGATGTCACTTATAATCCCCCCGTGGGCAACAGTGGAGGATTGGACCTGGCCCTGCAGTTTCTAAACTCCCTGAGTGCTGTGACTCGCCTTTATCGCTTTTACAGGACAGAGCCCGGAACACAGCAATGGGTAAATATACACAGTGTACAAAAAATAATAGAGAAAAGTAAAAAAAAAAGTAACCATGGACTCACTTAGTTGTTGTAGCCTATTCTGTAGCCAGCTTGTCGTTGGCTAATACCTCACTAAGACTTACTTTGGTCCTACACGACAACTTCATCTCTTTTTTCTTCAATCATATAAAAAAAACAGTTACTTTTTTCCCCTAGTTTTTCTTATTTGAGCAGTTCACATTTTTAATTTACAAAATTCACATTGGAGGTTGGTGTGTGTCTGATCAAAGTAAGGAAACAAAAGAACAAACTCTGATTCATTTTGCTCATTTGTTTTGGTTCACATCCAATTGAAACAAGACTTTGAAACTAATGTTTTGTTCTGTATGTAGCAAAACGCTCTGTCTTTTCATAGTATGGAGCTGTGTACGAGCATCTGTTGCTGAAGGCAACCGTGTGTCTCAAAGGAACCGTTGACTCTCCACAAAATTGTCCCTTCAAAGATAACACAGTGAGTTTAAAAGCCATACTAATTGAATACTTTGGGGATCAGAGGAAAAGCATTTGCCAATGAACAACAAACCAAAGTATTTAAAGGTAGTGTTATTAGACTATAGAGATATAATCACACTGTGTCCCTATGAAGTTGACATTTTGAGATCAAATCAAATACTTTAACTATTCTCATCCCAGTATTGATAGTGTAATGAAAATAAATGTGTGTATCTTGTATTTTGTGCCCACAGCCTTTGATGGACTGTGTAGTTTGTTACCAAACAGAAGACAATCAAATACAGCAGAGCCCTGAACCATATGTGCACTGCATCCAGAAACCAAAAGTGACGGAGGTAACTACTTCACTCTTGTATTTTGTGTTTTGAGGTAAACTACTTCACTTCGACTACCATCAAAGTAATCACAATGTTTAACCAAGGCCACTTTGTGCACACTGAGGCAGATTAGATGTTATTGACTTCGCAGAATCCTGCCCCAAAACAGTTATTTCAAAGTCGAAAAACTACCTGAAAAACACTGCATGCAAACTTTTTGAGTCAAGAATATTTCACATTTTAAGTGCCGCGGGAAGAGGCTATCATGACATCTGCTAAATTCCACTTGGAGCTGTGCTTTTGCGAAAGGTCAATTAGATGAACACCAGATACAATAACCAGAAAGCATGAGGTCCATACAACAGAGTACAGTGAGCTCAATGTGGGTGTAAGGATATGGTGAACTGAAGATTTATGTCTGAGCAGTCCTAACATCTGTTTTGCTCTTGAATTAGGAAATATGGAAGACCAGGAATGATAAGTGTAAGAGCATGTCCTACCTCACTGGAAGGGAGGTGCAAATGTCCAGTGCGCCGGAAGATACTCCACTAATGGAGCTGAACGATACTCTAATGGAGCGGATCTTTACTCCACTAATGGAGCTGAACGATATTCTAATGGAGCGGATCTTTACTCCACTAATGGAGCTGAACGATACTCTAATGGAGCTGAACTTTACTCTAATGGAGCGGAACGATACTCTATTGAAGCTGAACGATACTCTAATGGAGCGGATCTTTACTCCACTAATGAAGCTGAACGATACTCTAATGGAGCGGAACGATACTCTATTGCCGATGGAACTAAATGTGACAGATTTCAGAACCACTGAAGCCCATTAAAAGAATTTCCTTATTCATGAAAGCAGTTCTGTTTGGCAGTTATTTTGACGTGAATTCATTGTTTTTGAAGATTGTGCCGATCTTTAAGGAGCTGCACACTTCTGACCTGTAAACTCACATCACAGTAAATCCAAGATGCAGCGGGACTGTTTCTGCTGTCACTTTGTGTGCGTCACTTTGCAGACATCATTAAACTTTACCTCTCACTGAGCACCCCGTCTGAGTTTGAGATATAGTTTAATTTATTATTAGGATCCCCACTAGCTGTGCTTTACAGCCAGCTAGTCTTCCTGGGGTCCTTGTTAAAAGCACAATGTGAACTTGACATCATTCTGCATCCTCAAAGATATTCAACACCAATAGTTCTTCAATTGTTCTTTAAACATTTGTAACTCACCTAAGAGCACAGGTCTGACCCAGTCATGCCGTAATTGCTTGTTTTTTGTTGTTGTATTTATTTATTTGTCAGGAACGATGCAACATCAACATAGTTACAATAAAGCTGTCACACACATACTGTACATACATGATCACATATCCTTTCACACAGACTCAGGGCTATTTACAAATGGAAACAGCTTTGGTTTGTTTTCAGCCAAGACTTAACCCTTGAAGTGAACATTTCAAACTCAGACATGGTTTTCAGTTCTGTGGGTAATGAGTTCCACAGGGTCAGACTTAATACGAAATGGCAGACTGACCAAATGAAGTCTCGCGGTGTGGAATCGTACAGATGTGATTGATGGAGCCTCTGGTGACTCTGTGAAAGTCAAAGAGTGCCGGGGACAAGACACCTCCTTGTTGTACTCCCCTCCTGATGTTACCTATAAAGAAGTGCTATTATATTTACCAACGCTTTACACAACTGGACTTGTTTTGAGGCCAAAGGTTGTGTGTGCTCATAGTCTGGGTTTCATTCCACTTCCATTTGAAAAGAAAATGGCCGCTGTGTTGCCGTTGCTGCTGTTTTCAGCGCTGCTGTTTGTTGCTGCAGCCCAGAATCCTTACAATGACCTCCCCGTGGGCTACAGGAGAGGAGTGGACCTGGCCTTGGAGCAGCTAAACTCCAGCACTGCTGTGCCTCACCATTATCGCCTTTTCTGGACAGTGGACAAAGCCGAGAGCGATGTATGGTTTCGCAAAGATGTATAAATGTTATTGTAGAAAGGTCTCTTGCTAAAAGTACATTTAAAAAATAGCTATCATGAGGTTTAATATGAAAAACGCCAATATACAGCGTTTCTTATTGAAGTATAGTCGTACAATTCATACAAAGAAATGAAGGAATTTTTGTACTGTAGCCTGGTGAGAATGACTTCATTTGCATATACACTGGTATGCAAAAGTATGGGCACCCCTTTTCCACATTTTGCCATACTATGGACCATAAACATAAAAATATTTAATTGAAATTGTATGTGGTAGACACACACTAAGTGACACATAATCATGAAGTGAAATGAAATTTATACATGATTTAGATTTTTTATTATAAATAAAAACTGTGATGTGCAAAAGTATAGGCACCCTTTCCTTTTAGTGCAACTATTTGCCTTCAGAAGTTGCCTGATGATTTCTGAATGATCACATGTTGACCTAATGACTAAATCGAGTCTGCCTGTGTGTAATCTACTGTCAGTTCAAGCACAGCTGCTCTGTGATGGTCTCAGAGGTCTGTTAAGAGACTATTGTGGAGCAGAAGAAGTATAAAGAGAAGTGGAGAAGTATAAAGCTGGGTTAGGTTGATTTGATTTGATTTGATTTATTTTCACATAATAAAACAATAGCATGATTACATCTGGTTTCACAAATATGAGGTTGCTAAAAACCCTCAAGGGGCTTAATGAGTGGCAACCTCCATAAGTTAAAATTAAAAGCAAATGTGAGGCATGCAATTGTCAAAAAAAAAAAAAGTAAATTAAAGTACATTGTCAGAAAACACAATACAACTTACATCAATGCTGGGTTTAGAAATGGATCCCAAGAGGAAAATAGCAATCACTCAGAAGCAAAGATTTAAGAGATTTTCTAAACTGAATTGGGGAAAGCTCCGTGAGAGGAGTTGGCAGGATATTCCATATTTCGGGTCCTCTGTATAGAACACTAAACCGAGAGTTCAGGTTGGAGAGTTCAGGTTATAAAAACACTGAACTGTGAGTTCAGGTTATAAAAAGATTTCCAATCTTTTTATTTGAACATCTCTCAAAGTACAGTTAAATACACCATCCAGGAATGGAAAGAGTATGACATCACTGCAAACCGTGAAGTAAATTTCATTTTCACTCGACAGAGAACATGGCTGCAGTGGTGCTGTTGCTGTTTTGTGCATTGCTCTGTGGAGCCCAAGATCCCCCCGTGAACAATGTGACTATTGTAACTCCACTTCACAGGACAGGAGTGGACTTGGCCCTTGAGTACCTAAACTCACAGATCACTGTACCTCGTCTTTTTCGCTATAACAGGACAATGGACAAACAAGAGCAGCAGGTAAATATTTCATATACAGATTATACATTAGTAAGAAAAAGGGTTGTTTCATTTTGACATGGGCTCAATGTAATCCCAATGAAAAAAGAGGTTAAAATAAAATGACTATGAAAAAAAACTCTGTTGCAACAGCTCAGATACTGAAGCCATTACATGTGTTTTTTTAAGAGTTGGTTGTAGCGTATTCGGTACAGAATAATAGACTAGTACTTGGTAACTAAGACTTCATTTGGTCCAAGACAACACCTTCATCTAGTTTGTCTTTCAGGAAAGAGTTTTCTGGTTCTGGTTCATTTTGCTTCTTTATTTTAGCTCACATCCAGTCGAAACAAGACTGAACCGAACGTTTTGTTTTGTCTGTAACAAAATGGTCTCTGTCTTTTATAGTCTGGAGGAACAGAATCGAAATACGTGTACGAGCATTTGCTCCTGAAGCCGACCGTGTGTCTCAAAGGAACCGTTAACTCTGTACAAAATTGTCCCTTCATAAAGAGCAAAGTAAGTTTGAAAGCCATATTAATTGTGTACTTTGTGAATCAGTGGAAAGAGAATTCACCTGTGAACTACAAACCAAAGTATTTAAAGGTGTGTTGTTTGAGTTCTAACAAAAATTCTCATTTCTGTATTGATATTATGTATAGGGGCAAATTACAATGAAAATAAATGTGTGCATCTTTATTTTGTGCCCACAGCCTTCGATGGACTGTGTAGTTTGTTACAAAACACAATTGAACCAAATACAGCAAACTCCTAAACCATACGTGCACTGCATCCAGAAGCCAAAAGTGACTCAGGTAAATACTTCACTCATGTCATTTAACCACGTTTAACTGGGCAAACATGAGGCAGTCCATACAAACTGAATAAACCTCATGGATCTGCAAATGTTATTCTGGGTGTCAGAATGTAATGTCCCACAGTTTTTTTGGTCTGTGCATAAACTATTTTTTCCTGATTTAGAAAATAAGGAGCGACAGGATTGAGGCCTGTAAAAGGATGGCGCACCTCACCGGATCGACGTGCATGCTGTGTTTGTTGCCGCAGAATTAGACAACTCCGAGAGCTGCCTCAGATCCCACAGCGTCTCATTGAAACATCGCATTCACTTCAATAGAACACTTTACCCCCCTCCCCTGTTTCCTTTACTCCAGAGACTTCATTCATCACCAGAACAAACTCTCCCATTTGTTAGTTTGTGAGATAAAGCATTTCCTCTGAATCGTGAGTTTGTTCTGAAAAGCAAAGGAGATGATTTGTTTGGCATCAACAGAACCAGAACAAAAATGGGAGGCAACTCTTTGATTCCAATGATGTGCCCTCACTCAGAACTCGTTTTTAGGTTTAAACCTGTATAAACTGTCAGACAAACTGCGCTCCTCATTTTGCAAACTAACAAGGGCTTTTTGTTTCTGAACCCCCACCTTAACTGAGTGCATTTTCTCCGGTTTGGCCTTACCCAAATCTAAAGCCTTCTGGAAAAAAAGTGTCAACAAACACCAATGAAAAGAAATGTCAAAAGATCCGTTTGATCAGTTCTGTAGGTCTTAGCTTTCAAATGAGGCTTAACATTGGCCTATAGGCTGTGAGCTTTTAGATTTGGGTAAAGCTGAACTGGAGAAAATGCACTCGGTTAAGGCGGGGGTTAAGAGGTCAAAGTGGGAGGAATTTGTTTGCATTCAGACTTCACTCCATCTCTCACTTTGTAAAATTACAGACTATCATGTTCAAAGAAATGGCTAGAAAATTAAACTTTCAAAGGTTTGATGACAAGTCTGAACACTAAAATGTAAAGTTTACTGTTTCCATGTATTAGCTGCTTGCCATAAGCCCTACAGTGACGTCAGACTTCTGATATTTCCTCTGCAGCAGTATAGATATGAGCATGTGTCGCAGGCGTCATAGTTTCAAGACAAAACTGCTGCCGAAACCCCGAGCTTTGAGTCGCACTGACAGCACTCCTGCAAATGGGTCTGTCCACAACTTCAGAATGTCCAAATTGGCTACACTGACTTTATGTATGTGGTGTGTTAAGTGGATGGACTTTTAGGTGAAAAGAGCATGTCCCTATGGCGCCATCTATCTAAGGCAGCACGTAACTGCACATTCAATTTGGAAAGAAGATGAGTTGTCTGAGAGGATGCAGGTGGAAGAACAAGCAGGAGTCTGGATGTCGTAAGCAGGAGGTGTTTCTTGGCCATCAGCGTGAGGATGACATGAACTAAAGACATTGTTCGATGAGCAAGACTTAACTCATGGTACTTGAGAGTATGAAGTGAAAATACCTTAACTCTTCCCAATTCTTGTATTGTGAGCGCACCTGGGTGACTATAGGCTGTACTGCAGTCATTTAGATCCTGAGCCAACCTTTTTAGATGATGTCCCTGTCACGGTTTGGTTTAGGACCCAAAAGCAGAACACAAATTGGAAAGTGCACAAAAGGACATTTATTGCATTGGTGAGTTGGTGGCTGGTAGATGGATAACAGGCAGGCCAGTAGGTGGACGAACATGCAGGTACAGAGCACGGCAGGCAGACAAACAGGTCCTGGACAAAAGACAGAAATTATTTAAGGCACAAAAATCTTCACCAAACTCACAGAAGCTAAAGCCAAACTAACTGTGGTAGTTTAACTGACGAACTGGCAGCGTGTGGAGGAAGAGCCAGGCTTCTTGTACAGGTCACAAGGTGCAGGTAACGAGCTGTGGATTGGATGCAGGTGCGTAACAGGTTGCAGATCTGATGGCTCTGCCCAGGTGAGGAAACAGACAAACACAAAAACAAGAGGGAGGGGAGGAGTGGCAAAACAGGACCATGACAGTCCCACTGTTTTGTCCTGTGTAATGTGTGTGATAATGTCAATATTACTTTAGTTGATTATCTCCTAACTGGTGTGAAGTTGCCGTCTTCAGCTATCTCACCCTGTGTACATATTCTGATTTAAAATGTGTTATAAACAGCAAATGAAACCGTTCACAAGCCTCAGTCTTTACTCTCTTCTGATTTCTTCAGTCCATCCGTCCATGTTCAACCAAATTGCTCAACGTATTCCACTACTAGCCTATCTGCTTCCCGGTAGGACCTTCACTTATTTGTGAGGGCAGTAGTCAGTGTAGTCTCTTCACATTCAGTCTGAAGGAAAGATGGCCACTGAAGTGCTGCTGTACGTTGCTGGAGCCCAAGATTCCTGCAAAGAGGTGTGGACCTGTCCTGGACCGTCCGAGCTCCCACACCTCTGTGCCTGACCTCTGATGAAGTGATGGAGGCAAAATTACTTGAGTGATGCTATCTTTACATTTTTGGGGGGGTTTGACTGTTTCCACCACCCCTGGGCAGTACTATGATACAATAATTCCTTTTTTTGTAGTTGCAACTCATTCAGAGTGCCCAAGCGATACATTCTATGAAAGATTTTGATCAGTTTTTCATTTATTTTTGCTCACATCCAATTGTAAGCTTGACTCACACTGAACCCTGCATTTTGGTCTGTACTTGGGAATATAATCTTTTCATGGTCGAGGTTTGGGGACCCAGCATTTGTTTGTGTCTGTAAAATGGTTTGTCTTTTCATAGTCTTGATTGGGAGCGCAGTGCCTGTACCATAATGTTCATCTGAAGCCAACAGTTTTGGCCGACCCCAACCCACAAAAGTTGTTCCTTTAGAAATTACAGAGTGAGTATGAGAATCTGTAATATGTTTAGTACTTGTGGATCAGGGGCATGTGCTCTTTCACTGAACGACACAACAATTCAATTATTATTTTTGTGCCATAAATTTCATATTTACAGTTACACAATTGGCATATCCGAATTAACATTATTGTTTTTGCTATAGTGCAGTACTTTCCTTGTTGCACATGGTTTACACAATCTAATGATCATTTTGACATGACTGAGAAGCATTTTAGTCCTGATGGTCTGGTGGTGCCTGGAAAGGCGAATCAAACCACTGTAGTTTATCAAAAGAAATCTCCAACATAAAACTGCTTTGTCTTTCCTTTTTTCATCAAACCAGTTGCATCTCATAATGGGACATGTTTTGAAGGCCAAAGGTTGTGTGTGCTCTTAGCCTGTGTTTCAGTCCACATCCATGTGAAATGCTGTTGCTACTTTTCTCCACACTGCTGTCCGTTGCTGGAGCCCAAGATCCATACCTCCATTCAGAATCTACTCCATAATAGGATTTCCGTGGGGCTATGTTAGGATGGCCTTGATCCTCCCCCGAATGGAGATAGTTGTTGTGTTTGCTCTCTTGTACCCTGGGTATACAGCTCACAGTCAGTCTAAAGAGAAGATGGCTGCCAGAGTGCTGCTGCTGGTGAAGTTTTGCACATTGCTGTGTGTTGCTGCAGCCCAAGATGTCACTTATAATCCCCCCGTGGGCAACAGTGGAGGATTGGACCTGGCCCTGCAGTTTCTAAACTCCCTGAGTGCTGTGCCTCACCTTTTTCGCTTTTACAGGACAGAGCCCGGAACAGAGCATTGGGTAAATATACACAGTGTACAAAAAATAATAGAGAAAAGCCTAAAAACAAGTAACCATGGACTCACTTAGTTGTTGTAGCCTATTCTGTAGCCAGCTAGTAGTTGGCTAAAAGCTTAGTAAGACTTACTTTGGTCCTACACGACAACTTCATCTCTTTTTTCTCTATCATGTAAAAAAAACAGTTACTTTTTTTCCCTAGTTTTTCTTATTTGAGCAGTTCACATTTTTAATTTACAAAATTAGTAAGGAAACAAAAGAACAAACTCATTTCATTTTGCTCATTTGTTTTGGCTCATGTGGTGATGTGAGTAACTTGTGGTAGTGGTGTTCCTGTGCGCGCCACTAGGGGCGCACTATAAAAGGCCTCAGGTTAGTGTTGCTTGCCCTCTGACCGTGTGTATCTCCTGCTGCCTGTTGTACCCGGTGCTGGCGCTGGTGTGCTCTGTCCGACAGTGTTGCTGTGGGTCCGGTCCCTTCACGGGAGCGCGTCATGGCGCAACGCTGTAGCATCGCAGTAGATTGGGTGTGCGGTTCCCCATGGTCCTGTTGATGAGCGTGTTCCCTGGTACAGCGCACGAAAGGTTGCGCTAACTGGCGCAGGCAGTAGCACCAGCGCTGCACTTCGCTGTCTTGTCTTCACTCTAAATGTCCGTGTCTTGATTTGGGTCTGTCCAGCGGTCGGCAGGGACTTGTTGGAGGACTCTTATCCTAAATGTGAAATCTGTATCTCATGGACTAAACATATGTGCTAAAGGTTTTAAATCAAGCATACTTCTGAAATGCAATGAAAGAAAAACATTTTGTAACAAATAAATTATATTTAACCAATGGAACACTTGTGCCCTTTTTCAATGGAACTTATCTGTGTGTCTTAAAGCTAAGGTTAAAAGAAAAACCTCGCTCTGCTACACTCACATCCAATTGAAACAAGACTTTGAAACTAATGTTTTGTTCTGTGTGTACCAAAATGCTCTCTGTCTTTTCAGTATGGAGTTGTGTACGAGCATCTGTCGCTGAAGGCAACCGTGTGTCCCAAAGGAACCGTTGACTCTCCACAAAATTGTTCCTTCAAAGATAACACAGTGAGTTTAAAAGCCATACTAATTGAATACTTTGGGGATCAGAGGAAAAGCATTTGCCAATGAACTACAAACCAAAGTATTTAAAGGTAGTGTTATTAGACTATAGAGATATAATCACACTGTGTCCCTATGAAGTTGACATTTTGAGATCAAATCAAATACTTTAACTATTCTCATCCCAGTATTGATAGTGTAATGAAAATAAATGTGTGTATCTTGTATTTTGTGCCCACAGCCTTTGATGGACTGTGTAGTTTGTTACCAAACAGAAGACAATCAAATACGGCAGAGCCCTGAACCATATGTGCACTGCATCCAGAAACCAAAAGTGACGGAGGTAACTACTTCATTCTTGTATTTTGTGTTTTGAGGTAAACTACTTCACTTCGACAACCATCAAAGTAATCACAATGTTTAACCAAGGCCACTTTGTGCACACTGAGGCAGATTAGATGTTACTGACTTCGCAGAATCCTGCCCCAAATTTCAAAGTCGAAAAACTACCTGAAAAACACTGCCTGGAAACTTTTTGAGTCAAGAATATTTCACATTTTAAGTGCCGCAGGAAGAGGCCATCATGACATCTGCTAAATTCCACTTGGAGCTGTGCTTTTGCGAAAGGTCAATTAGATGAACACCAGATACAATAACCAGAAAGCATGAGGCGGTCCATACAACAGAGTACAGTGAGCTCAATGTGGGTGTAAGGATGTGGTGAACTGAAGATTTATGTCTGAGCAGTCCTAACAACTGTTTTGCTCTTGAATTAGGAAATATGGAAGACCAGGAGTGATAAGTGTAAGAGGATGTCCTACCTCACTGGAGTGGGGTTGTTGACGTCCGTTGTGGCTCCAGAACACATGGAGCTGAACTTTACTCTAATGAAGCTGAACGATACTCTAATGGAGCGGATCTTTACTCCACTAATGAAGCTGAACGATACTCTAATGGAGCGGAACGATACTCTATTGCCGATGGAACTAAATGTGACAGATTTCAGAACCACTGAAGCCCATTAAAAGAATTTCCTAACATACAGTATATACTGGGTGTCTTTCATTATTCATCAAAGTAGTTCTGCTTGGCAGTTATTTTGGCATGAATTCATTGTTTTTGAAGATTGTGCCGATCTTTAAGGAGCTGCACACTTCTGACCTGTAAACCCACATCACAGTATATCCAAGATGCAGCGGGACTGTTTCTGCTGTCACTTTGTGTGCGTCACTTTGCAGACATAATTAAACTACCTCTCACTGAGCACCCCCTCTGAGTTTGAGATATAGTTTAATTTATTATTAGGATCCCCACTAGCTGTGCTTTACAGCCAGCTAGTCTTCCTGGGGTCCTTGTTAAAAGCACAATGTGCACTTGACATCATTCTGCATCCTCAAAGATATTCAACACCAATAGTTCTTCAATTGTTCTTTAAACATTTGTAACTCACCTAAGAGCACAGGTCTGACCCAGTCATGCCGTAATTGCTTGTGTTTATTTATTTATTTTTATTTGTCAGGGACGATGCAACATCAACATAGTTACAATAAAGCTTTGCAGCTGATGCGACACATATAGAGCTTTTAGCTAGTGCTAATTCGCAGCTCATGTCCCTGGTTGGGCCTTTCTACACAATTTACTATAATAAAATACATTAATACAACATTTGAATAAAACGTTTTCAGTCACACACATACTGTACATACATGATCACAGGGCTATTTACAAATGGAAACAGCTTTGGTTTGTTTTCAGCCAAGACTTAACCCTTGAAGTGAACATTTTAAACTCAGACATGGTTTTCAGTTCTGTGGGTAATGAGTTCCACAGGTTCAGACTTAATACGAAATGGCAGACTGACCAAATGAAGTCTCGCGGTGTGGAATCGTACAGATGTGATTGATGGAGCCTCTGGTGACTCTGTGAAAGTCAAAGAGTGCCGGGGACAAGACACCTCCTTGTTGTACTCCCCTCCTGATGTTACCTATAAGGAAGTGCTATTATATTTACCAACGCTTTACACAACTGGACTTGTTTTTGAGGCCAAAGGTTGTGTGTGCTCATAGTCTGGGTTTCATTCCACGTCCATTTGAAAAGAAAATGGCCGCTGTGTTGCCGTTGCTGGTGTTTTCAGCGCTGCTGTTTGTTGCTGCAGCCCAGAATCCTTACAATGACCTCCCCGTGGGCTACAGGAGGGGAGTGGACCTAGCCTTGGAGCAGCTAAACTCCAGCACTGCTGTGCCTCACCATTATCGCCTTTTCTGGACAGTGGACAAAGCCGAGAGCGATGTATGAATAAGAAAATGAAGGAATATAAGAAATGAAGGAATTTTTGTACTGTAGCCTGGTGAGAATGACTTCATTTGCATATACACTGGTATGCAAAAGTATGGGCACCACTTTTCCACATTTTGCCATACTATGGACCATAAACATAAATATATTTAATTGAAATTGTATGTGGTAGACACACACTAAGTGACACATAATCATGAAGTGAAATGAAATTTATACATGATTTAGATTTTTTTAATATAAATAAAAATTGTGATGTGACTGATGATTTCTGAATGATCACATGTTGACCTAATGACTAAACAGAGTCTACCTGTGTGTAATCTACTGTCAGTTCAAATACAGCTGCTCTGTGATGGTCTCAGAGGTCTGTTAAGAGACTATTTTGAAGCAGAAGCATCATGAAGTCCAAGAACACACCTGACAGGTCCGGGATAAAGTTATTGAGAAGTATAAAGCTGGGTTCGGTTATAAAAAGATTTCCAAAGCTTTGAACATCTTTCAAAGTACAGTTAAATAAACCATCCAGGAATGGAATGAGTATGACATCACTGCAAACTGTGAAGTAAATTTCACTTCACTTCACGATTGTGTGTCACTTAGTGTGTGTCTACCACATAAAATCTCAATTAAATATATTTATGTTTATGGTCCATAGTATGGCAAAATGTCAAAAAGTTAAATACTTATGCATACCACTGTATATGGCCTCGGGGTAAATCTAAATCCTCCAACTGTTTCTGTTTTGTTTGTTTTTTTGTGGGTGAATGTTTTGCTGACACACATCCTTTGAATATATACTTAGGCATACCACTGTATACTGTGGTTCTGTTGATTTCTCTGCCTGATCCTTGCACTTTTTCAGGATTTTTTTTTTCTTGCAAAAAATGTGCCCTGTACTTTTTGTTGCCCATGTCCATATTTTAAGATTTATTGCTGTCAATAGAATAAAACTAATTAGAAATTGCTACCATACCTATAAAAAAACACACACACACACACACAAAAACAAAAAACCTGGCAACCATCCAGAATCTACTCCATATTAGGATTTCCGTGGGCCTTTTTGACAGGACGGTCTTGATCCTCCCTCGGACGAAGGCAGTTCTCATGTTCTCTTGTGGCCTGGGTTTGCAGTCACTCGACAGAGAACGTGGCCGTAGGAATGACTCTGTTGCTGTTTTGTGCTTTGCTCTACGCTGCTGGGGCCCAAGATCCCCCCGTGGACGACGTGACTATTGTAACTCCCCTTCACAGGACAGGAGTGGACTTGGCCCTAGAGCACCTAAACTCACAGATCACTGTACCTCGTCTTTTTCGCTATAACAGGACAGTGGACAAACAAGAGCAGCAGGTAAATATTTCATATACAGATTATACATTAGTAAGAAAAAGGGTTGTTTCATTTTTACATGGGCTCAATGTAATACCAATGAAAAAAGATAATTGGTTATAAAAGCACTTTATGAGTTGTTTAAAATTCATAAAGTGATTATTAAAAAAAACTCTTGTAGCTGGAACACTGAAACCAATGCTTGTGTTTTAATTAGTTGGTTGTAGCCTATTCAATACATAATAGACTAATACTTCGCATGTAAGACTTAATTTGGTCCAAGACAACACCTTCATCTGTCTTGTTTGTCTTTCAGGAAATAAAACAAAACAGTCACATTTGTTTTCTGGTTAGAGCGAAGAAGCAAAAAACAAACTTTGATTCATTTTGCTCCTTTATTTTGGCTCACATCCAGTTGAAATAAGACTGAACCAAACCTTTTGTTTTGTCTGTAACAAAATGGTCTCTGTCTTTTATAGTCTGGAGGAACAGAATCGAAATACGTGTACGAGCATTTGCTCCTGAAGCCGACCGTGTGTCTCAAAGGAACCGTTTACTCTCTACAAAATTGTTCCTTCATAAATAACAAAGTAAGTTTGAAAGCCATATTAATTGTGTACTTTGTGGATCAGTGGAAAGAGAATTTGCCTGTGAACTACAAACCAAAGTATTTAAAGGTGTGTTGTTAGAATAATATTTAAAACATTTCATGAGCATAACCTTAAAGCTGACATGCCCAGAGCTTATAACTTGTGTTTTATTTTTATTTTTTTACCTATTCTCATCTCTGTATTGAAATTACAATGAAAATAACTATATGCATCTTTATTTTGTGCCCACAGCCTTCAATGGACTGTGTAGTTTGTTACAAAACAGAATTTAACCAAATACAGCAAACTCCTAAACCATACGTGCACTGCATCCAGAAACCAAGAGTGACTCAGGTAAATACTTCACTCATGTCATTTAACCACGTTTTACTGGGCCAGCTTTGCTCACACAAAATAACAGCACATACAGTGGATGTTGATGACATGCATGTAGTTGAACAGCATATAACCAGAGGCAGTCCATACAATTTTAACACACATGTGTATTTCAAAATACTCATGCACATTTTACTGTATTCTGGGTATCAGAATGTCGTGCCCCACAGTTTTCTTTGGTCTGTGCATAGTCCTAACTATTTTTTCCTGATTTAGGATATAAAGACCGACAGGATTGCGGCCTGCAAAAAGATGGCGTACCTCATTGGATCGACGTGTATCATGTGTGCGAGGGCCCCGAGGGGAAGGTAGTCTTCATACAGAGAAACTACAGGAGCTGCTTCAGATCCCACAGCGTCTCATTGAGATATCGCATTCATTTCAATAAAACTACTGTACCCCCTCCTCTGTTTCCTTTACTCCAGAGACTTCATTCATCACCAGAAAAAAACTCTCCCATTTGTTCAAGTTTGTGAAATAAAGCATTTCCGCTGAATCATGAGTTATGAATGGTGCGTGGTTGCCAAAGAGTGTTGGGGACAAGATGTATCCTTGATGTACTCCCCTCCTAATCTTAACACTGGTATAAAATGAAAAAAGCTCTTGTGTTTCCTTGTGTTATGAGTGCAAAATTCAGAATCTCATAATTAGGATTTGGGAGCCAGTATTGTTCCCCTGTGGAGAGGAGGGACATGTGCGTGTTGTGTCCTGGGTTTCCAGTTCACATCCAGTCAAAGATATGATGACAGCAAGAGATTAGGAGCCTGAGATTGACGTATGGATTTCTCACACAAATATTACATTGAGTTGCTGTGAAAAATAAATGGATAAGGTCAAAGAAAGACACACGTTTCATGTAAATAGTGCTATTGGAGTATTGCAAAGTAGTTAAGGCGTATAAATACTGAAGCCTGGTGAGATATACTTTATTTTGTATATATTTCTTACTTTCACTGAACTGATAGATTTTGTTGATTACTTTAGACTCTACTCATGCTTGAGTAATATATTTATTTTAAGTAATATATAGTTAATGTATACTAAATAACATATTCTTTTTTTTGTTCTCAAGGAAAACGGTTCCCAATTTATTCTGACTCATGTTGACAAAACAAGATTCTTAACTTTATAGTTTTCTCATTTGTTTTGGCTTGCCTTCCAACAGAGAGTTTGATTTGAACCAGACTTTGAACCCAGCGTTCGATTTGTTTCTGTAGAAGGATCGGTCTCTTCATAGTCTGGGTCAGGACTCGGGAGTAAAATATCTGCACCATCTTTGTGAGGAAAACAAAGTGCGCTAAAGACACGCAGATGTCCCTGAAAAGACCAAGTTCTAAAGTCATCTTTATGGACTTGGCTTGTTCAGGGTTAATACTATTTTCACTAATCGTCAAATTTATAAGATTATGATAACAATAGAAATACATTTTTCAGGAGTGGTAATTTAACTAGCTAATGTTTACATTGGAATCTTATTCTATTCAAATTGTAATGAAAATAAATGTGTTATTCTGTATATTTTGTGTCTATAGCCTTTGTTCAACTTCCTCCAAAACGTTTCAGATTGATTAACCATGTGTGAACTGTATCCAGAAACAAGAATAGCTGTGCTGACCTGGGTGTCCCAACTTCTCTATGCCACTGTATTTGAAGTGGGTGTTGTTCATCATACGGATTGTTCCATATTAGGATTTCCGTGGGCCTATTTGACAGGATAACCGTAAATCTCCCTCCAACGGAGGCAGTTCTTGTGTTCCCCTTCAGCCTGGATTTACATTAAGTCTAAAGAGAAGATGGCTGCCAGAGTGCTGCTGCTGGTGAAGCTTTGCACATTGCTGTGTGTTGCTGCAGCCCAAGATGTCGCTTATAATCCTCCCGTGGGCAACAGTGGAGGATTGGACCTGGCCCTGCGGTTTCTAAACTCCCTGAGCGCTGTGCCTCGCCTTTATCGCTTTTACAGGACAGAGCCCGGAACAGAGCAGCAGGTAAATATTGCATAAACACACTGTACAAAAGAAAAGTCTCACATTTTTTTTTACCATGGACTCACTTACTTGTTGTCGCCTATTCTGTAATCAGCTAGTAGTTGGTTCTATCAGGGGAAAAAAATATTTAAAAAAAAACAGTACATTTTTTCCCCTAATTTATCTTATTTGAACACATTTTTAATATACAAAATTCACATTAGAGGCTGGTGTGTGTCTGATCAAAGTAAGGAAACAAAATAAATAATAAATAATAATTTGTTTTGGCTCATATCCAATTGAAACAATTAAGACTTTGAAAGTAATGTTTTGTTTTGTATGTATCAAAATGCTCTCTGTCTTTTTCTAGTGTGGATTTGCGTACGAGCATCTGTCGCTGAAGGCAACCTTGTGTCTCAAAGGAACCGTTGACCCTCCACAAAATTGTCCCTTCAAAAATAACACAGTGAGTTTAAAATTGTATATTAATATTAATTGAATACCTTGGGGATCAGAGGAAAAAACATTTGCCAATGAAGAACAAACTAAAGTATATGAAGGTAGTGTTATTCGAAGGAAAAAAAATACTTTTATAAACATAATCACACTGCCTATGAAGTTGACATTTTGAGATCAAACCAATAACTTAAAGTATTCTCATCCCAGCATTGATATTGTGATAAAAATAAATGTGTGTATCTTGTATTTTGTGCCCACAGCCTTTGATGGACTGTGTAGTTTGTTACCAAACAGAAGACAATGAAATACAGCGAACTCCTGAACCATATGTGCACTGCATCCAGAAACCAAAAGTGACGGAGGTAACTACTTCACTCTTGTATTTTGTATTTTGAGGTAAACTACTTCACCTCAACGACTATCTAAGTAATCACAATGTTTAACCAAGGCCACTTTGCGCACACTGAGGCAGTTGAATAAACATATCAAGCACAGTAGATTAGATGTTATAGACTTTTCGTAGAACCCTGCCCCAAAACGGTCATTTCAAAGTCGACACTCGAGCTGAAAAACACTGCCTGGAGAACGTTTTGCTCACTTCTGTTACGTTCACATTTTAAGTGCCGCAGTAAGAGGCCATCTCCTTGGGCGTCTTTCAGCCGCTGCCTACACATCTCATGTTGAATCTGCGACTTGCACTTTCCCCAGACTGGCTGTAAAAGTTAGACCTGGGTGTAGGGCGCCGTCGACGTAAGCCTGAGTGGTCACAGGTCGAGAGGATAGGAAGCCGTAAGTTTCAGATTTAAGTCACTTCTGCAATAGCGGGTTTTGCAAGCTATACTGAACAATAACTCTCATATTTCATCAATACTAGACTAGCAAAACAATATGCTATCAAGCTGGCATTTCACAGTTGGGACGGTGTTCTCAGGCTTACAAGATACCCACTTTTTTTCTGCCAAATGTGACAACGGTCATTATGGCCTCTTTTGGAGTCAGAGTTTCTACCAGGCAGAGTTCCCTCTCAGCCCGGTACAGGACTTGTTTCACTCTGGATAATGACAAACTCTTAGCAGGTTCAGCATCTTCACCAGGTCTTTTGCAATTGTTCTTGGGTTGATATTCACATTTTACACCACAACACGTTCATATCTGGAAAACAGAACCCGCCTTCTTTCTGATCTGACATACATCATTGTTTTAACCAATGAACCTGCACCTTCAAGTGTCTTGAAACTGCACCCAAGGATGAACCAGACCTCAAATGTGTCTTTTTATGAAGTGTATGTAAACATATGGTTCCCGCTGCACAATAAATGAAAAAACAGAAGCAACGCACACCAGAAGTACTCTCAGAGGTACAGATGTTGAGGAAAAAATTCATAATAAAAAAACAGCTTAGAACTGCACAATAACCAGAACACATTAACCAGTCCATACAACAAAATATGTAAATAAAGCAATGTACAGTAAGCTCATTCCGGGTGTTAGGATATAGATTTTTTCTGAGCAGTCCTAACAACTGTTTTGCTCTTGAAATAGGAAATACGGAAGACGAGGAATGATAAGTGCAAGAGCATGTCCCTCCTCTCTGGAACCACGTGTTTGAGTAACAAGTGATCATCGCCAGAGCATAATGTCAAATGATGACACCTACCTGTACCTATTAAAAGAATTTCCTAACATACAATATAGACTGGGTGTCTTTCATTATTCATCAAAGCAGTTCTGTTTGGCAGTTATTTTGGCATTCATTGTTTTTGAAGATTGTGCCGATCTTTAAGGAGCTGCACACTTCTGACCTGTAAACTCACATCACAGTAAATCCAAGGTGCAGCGGGACTGTTTCTGCTTTCACTTTAAACTTTACCCCCCCTCTGAGTTTGAGATGACTTTGTAACTCACCTAAGAGCACAGGTCTGACCCAGTCATGCCGTAATTGCTTGTGTTTATTTTTTGTATTTATTTATTTGTCAGGGACGATGCAACATCAACATAGTTACAATAAAGCTTTGCAGCTGATGCGACACATATAGCGCTTTTAGCTAGTGCTAATTCGCAGCTCTTGTCCCTGGTTGGGCCTTTCTACACAATTTACAATAATAAAATACATTAATACAACATTTGTATAAAACTCTTTCAGTCACACACATGCTGTACACACACGATCACATATACTTTCACACAGACTCAGGGCTATTTACAAATGGAAACAGCTTTGGTTTGTTTTCAGCCAAGACTTAACCCTTGAAGTGAACATTTCAAACTCAGACATGGTTTTCAGTTCTGTGGGTAATGAGTTCCACAGGTTCAGACTTAATACAAAATGGCAGACTGACCAAATGAAGTCTTGCGGTGTGGAATCGTACAGATGTGATTGATGGAGCCTCTGGTGACTCTGTGAAAGTCAAAGAGTGCCGGGGACAAGACACCTCCTTGTTGTACTCCCCTCCTGATGTTACTTATAAAGAAGTGCTATTATATTTACCAATGCTTTACACAACTGGACTTGTTTTTGAGGCCAAAGGTTGTGTGTGCTCATAGTCTGGGTTTCATTCCACGTCCATTTGAAAAGAAAATGGCCGCTGTGGTGCCGTTGCTGCTGTTTTCAGCGCTGCTGTTTGTTGCTGCAGCCCAGAATCCTTACAATGACCTCCCCGTGGGCTACAGGAGAGGAGTGGACCTGGCCTTGGAGCAGCTAAACTCCAGCACTGCTGTGCCTCACCATTATCGCCTTTTCTGGACAGTGGACAAAACCGAGAGCGATGTAAGGATTCTGCAAAGATTCATGTTAGTGATGTTAGTGTTAGTTTTAGTTTAGTCTAGACTTGTTAAAAGTACTTCAAATAAAAAACTATCATAAGGTTTAATAAAAAAGTGCCAATATACAGTGTTTCTTATTGTACTGTAGTCGTACAAAGCAACTAATTAAGACGTTTTGCGTAAATCTGTTTTTCTGAGTGATGGTAATTCCTGCATTACCTCTATTTCTTTAAAAATGTATTTGGTTTGTGCCTCTACATTATACTAAACAAGTCAAACGGTTCTCTTTTTCTGTTACTTCAGTTCATTTTGCGCATTTGTTTTGGCCCACATCCTATTGAAAGTTTGATCTGAGCCAGACTTTGAACTCTGGAGCATCTGA
Source organism: Gobius niger (assembly GCF_951799975.1). Taxonomy (NCBI): domain Eukaryota; kingdom Metazoa; phylum Chordata; class Actinopteri; order Gobiiformes; family Gobiidae; genus Gobius; species Gobius niger. The sequence goes on from NC_136869.1 coordinate 19,964,402, forward strand.
TTCCTGCATGTACAAACAATCTGTCTCTTCACAGTCTGGCTCGGGACTAAAATATCTGTACCATCACTTCCGTCTGAAGCCAACCAGGTGTGCAAAAGGAACCACTGGCACCAACGCAGAAAGATGTCCCTTCAGAAATGACCGTGTGAGTTTGAAAGTCATATTTTTATGGACTATATGAGGTAATGGTATCTTCATGTCAAGTTATTTTCACATCAAGATCCTGTCCATTGTAATAAAAATGAACTCTGCATATTTTGTGTTCGTAGCCATTGATGGACTGTGCTACTTGCTACAAAACATCTTCAGATCAAATAGAGCAGACCCCTGAACCATACGTGCACTGCATCCAGAAACAAAGAGTGACTGAGGTAACCGCTATAATATCTTCAGCAATTCATCTAAATGTTCCACTCCTTCACAGCAACTCCATCCAAGTTATAAACTTGGTTATTCAAATATTAGGCATTTGAAATATATAACATAGTGCTCCACAATCTGTTGTCTATGCACAGTCCACCTAATCACTGTTCTTGTTCTCGGTTCAGGAAATAACCAGCGCCAGGACTGATCACTGCAAAAAGATGGCGTACGTCCCTGGGGCCTCTTCACTGATAATGTTCAGGGGTTAGAAGAACATACTGTACATGCCTCTACCATGTCTTTTCTAAGCTCTTAATGTGTTTATGATCAATACCCACAAATGTATATGTAGGGTGTAGAGGGAACATAATGTGAAGTACCGACAAATAAATATGGAATAATTGTTTCATTACGTATGTTATAACAATAGCTATAACTGTCTATCATGGTAAACCAATATAAACCTATACCTCTTTTTCTTTTCTTCTTTTTTATGTATGACTCTTGGCCAGGTCTCTCTCAGAAAAGAGATTTATCTAAAGGGACTTCCTGGTTAAATAAAGGTTAAATAAAAATGAAATGTGTCTTATACCATAATTTGCCATTCTCCTCGAGCATGTGACCTTAGAAAAATAATTGTAAAGCAATGATTCTCAACTCGTGGGGCTCTTTCAAAGTGTTTTTGATCAGAGTTTGATCATCTGTCTCATGATCGGTGCTTAACCTCTTAACCCTCGCTGACACCGAGCACTTTTACTCCAGTTCAGCACCCAAATCTAAAAATGTCTCAGCTGGAGCCTATAGTGTCACACCTCATTTGAAAGCTAGGACCTATTTTTTCCCCGCGTTGCTGTCACTTTTTTGTATTTTTGCTGCAATTTTGTCGCTTTGTTGTAACCGTTTTGTTTCTTTTTCTTCATATTTTTGTCGCTTTTTCATAACTTTTGTATTGCTGTTTTGCCCCTCATTTACTTACTTTACTTTGTCGCTATTTTGACGCTTTTTTTGAGAATATTTTAGATTTGAGTAAAGTCAATCAGGGGAAAATGTGCTCGGTTAAGGCGAGGCTTAATGTGTTAAATACTTTTTGTGCGTCATGATTTGTAGACGGATGGTCCTGAAGCTACACCTGCTGAAAAAGACTAAAGTCCAGCCCATTAGTTATGATTCCCATAAAAGGAACTGTTTTTGAAGGTACCCCCCCTGATCTCAAGGAAGATTTGCACTTCTTGCCTGTTTTAATCCAGGTGAACTCAGTCAGTCATTCCCAAAATGGCTTCCAGACCTCTGCTACTGCTGCTGTGTGTGGGCTGTCCTGCTGTGCCATGCTGAGGCCGTTGAACTCAACCTCTCAATGACCCTCCTGCCAGGCTTGGAGAAGACCGTGGACCTCGCGCGAGAACACCTCCGATCTGACCCGGCTGTGCAGAACCATGATCGCTTTTACAGTTTTCTATCCGCACAGACAGAGGTACATGTGTGTTGACTTTATCAGGTACACTTTCTAGGGGACTTTGTGCCACAAAGGAAATGAAGCAGCTGGAAATATTCGAGGGATGTGTCATGGGGAGCAGCAAAACGTTCACACACAAAACACAAACAAAACAAAACATAAACGGTTGGAAGTCTTCAGTTTACCCTAAGGCCATATATGCTGTATATGGGTTCTTTTTGATGCCCATGTCTATATTTTAAGATTTATGTCTGTTAATAAATTAAATCAAATTTTACTTTTTAATTGAACATTTCAAATGGAGGGTGGGACCAATTCAACAAACAGTGGCATGATCTTTGAACGATGTCGCCAAATAGAAAGTTGATGAATCTTTTGCCTTATTACAGTTGCTGATAAGATCCAAAAACTCCCAAAATCAATATGGAGTCAGTGATGCCACAATGTTTTGAAACTATTGTGGGAAAATAGACAGAGAAATAAAAATGTGGCTGTTTTAGGCTCACAGTAGAGATGCATAAACCAGGTCAAACAAATACCTGGTTTATGGAGCGCCCTGAAACTCAATTTAAACTATGAGCTTAATTGTTTCTTCTGTGTTGTTGTTTGAAACCGGTGGCAAAAAGATTTACCATCAACTGCAACTGACGCCGACCAACTGCCCCAAAGAGACCATTACCACCGATGGCTACAAGGAAGAAGCAGACGCCTCTTTGTCCAAGTCATATGTGCACTGTGTGGAGATGTCAAGACTCACCGAGGTAAAGGTTTATACCAAACTGTTGCAATATCCAACTGATTAAAATTGATTGTTTTAATCTGCACGTGTTTCAGGAATTGGTTTGAGAACTGCTAAGCCTAAAAAAAACGTTGTCACTTTATCGACAACCTGCACTAGGACTGTAAACTTTGCACTGCCAAAGCTATTCTATTTTTTTATAGTCTTTTTTTTTCTTATGGTTTATATTTTTGCCCCTTTAAGCTTTAACCTTTTTGTTACTCATTACTCATTGTACATAAGAAACCTCTATTAACTATTTAACTATTTCCACATTTCCTGTCTATTCTGCACACCCTGACTGTGTTTCTTGAGAGCTGAATGTAACAAGTGAATTTCTCCATTGTGAGATCAATAAAGGATAATCTTATGTTATCTTGTCTGCAGGTTGAGCACTACTCTTGTCATGAACAAAGAGCAAATAAAAATCAACATTCATGAACAGAATTCCCTACATTGCTTTTGTGTGAATGTGCAGAGGTCATTCAGAACAAACCAAACTGAAGAGCAAAGATACGTTCCATCGAGTTGTGTTACCAATGCTCAACCACTAGATGTCACCAGAGTTTCATATTCAAAATAAAATTACAGGAACTTCGCAGGTCTGGATTTTGACAAGCTTCCTGACCGTAATGTCTGTAGAGTTGAGCATGCTGGAATTGTTGACCATATGGATCCCAAAACTACCAGATCAATAGCCTTCGATCGTAGAAGAAAAAAAAGCAGGCAATTGTAATTCGGCTTTACAAAAAAGAAAGAAAAAAAAAAAAAACGTCAGCAATTAAAGGGGTATTCAAGGGTTATTCCCTTTTGACATAGGGCCTCATTTCCTAGTTATCCAGAGTGTTGTTGATTTCTGGAGTTATATGTATATATTTTTTGTATTCATGCAGTCCTTATATTTGAAGAGTTTAGTGGTGCTAGGCTAGTGCATGTCTATGGTAACTAGTAGCCTGCATTAAAAACCTCTTCAAAATCATCGGGTTGTCCTCTTAAGTTGCCATATCTGATTTGTAGAAAGCTCATTTGTGAATTCCACGTGTAGTAATGCCGGTCACAGGTAAACAAACTACTGTAGATCCATAACCTGGCAGATCACATGGTCCCCCACCATATCTTACAACCAGGAAGCTAATGCTCCTCAAATATAAGTTCTTTAAATGCAAAAGTGGTTATATTTCAAAAATTATTCAGTCAACACAGACATGTATGTGGGTAGTCTGGTGTTATAAGTGATTTGCTTCAGGTGCACTGTGCTTGGGTCAGACTGTTTTCAATGCAGGCTACTAGTTACCATAGACATGCACTAGCCTAGCACCACTAAACTCTTTAAATATAAGGACTGCATTAATTAAAAAGCATATAGGATATCTCAAGAAATTAACAACACTCTGGATAACTAAATCAGGCCCTATGTCCATCCATCCATTTTCTTCTGCTTTACCCGGGGCCGGGTCGCGGGGGCAGCAGTCTCAGCAGAGATGCCCAGACTTCCCGGTCCACACACACCTCCTCCAGCTGTTCTGGGGGGACCCCGAGGCGACACCAGGCCAGCTCGGAGACATAGTCCCACCACCGTGTCCTGGGTCTTCCACGAGGCCATGTCCCACTAGGACATGCCTGGAGCACCTCCCGCGGGAGGCGACCAGTAGGCATCCGGAACAGATGCCCGAGCCACCTCAGCTGCTCCTTTCGACGTGAAGGAGCAGCGACTCTACTCCGAGCTCCCCCGGGTAACTGAGCTCTTCACCCGATCTCGAAGGGTGCACCCAGCCACCCTGCGAAGGAAACTCATTTCGGCCGCTTGTATTCGCGATCTTGTCCTTTCAGTCATTACCCAAATCTCATGACCATAGGTGAGGGTGGGAACGTAGATCGATCGGTAAATCGAGAGCTTTGCCCCCCGACTCAGCTCCCTCTTCACCACGACAGACCGATACAGCGACCGCATCACTGCTGACGCCGCACCGATCCGTCTGTCGATCTCACGCTCCATCCGTCCCTCACTCGTGAACAAGACCCTGAGATACTTGAACTCCTCCAGATTCAGATTCAGATTCAGATTCATTTATTGGCCATTTGCAGTTTGAAAAAACACATTGGAAAAAAATGTGCAAAGAGCTCAAAGTGCGATATGTAAAACAAGTAAAAAGACACAATATAAAAAACAGAACAAACAAACAATGCCACATTAAAAGCCTAAGGGCAAAAAAAAATGTACAGTAATAATAATACACATATAATACATCCACTTGAGGTAAGGCCCTATGTCAAAAATCTTGAAATATCCCTTTAAGGAAACTTCTGAATTATCCTTTGTATTTGCAATGAGGCTAAACATACCTGTGTAATAAGCCTGGAGCATACAAGTAGTACTTCGCTGATGTATAATGTTTGGGCTCGAACCACTTCTCGCTGCGCGTTTGCTCTGGACTCTACGGCGCGGCGCCTCATCTCTGCGCATCGCGTCTGGCAGGAGCAACACGGATGACGCGTGTGGGAGACAGTCGACAAACCGACCAACTCCACCGCCTGTGAGCGCGAGCGTGCGAGGGGCGTGCGCAAAAGCTCTTATGACTAGGGGTGGGGGGCGGTGGTGCTGGTGGGGCGGGGGGGGGGTTTACCGAGCTGGCGTTTCCGCGCATTCAGGCTGTCCACTCCTCCAGCGGCAGGATGTTTTGGTGCGGAGCTGCGGACCGTGCGAATGAGTGAGCGATTTTAGTTCAGCTGCAGCGGGCTCGTGCTCCACCACCGCCGGGAACAACAACGCACCAAAACGCGTGGGAATTGGAAGATACGGAGAGAGGAGACAGAGGGCAAGAGAGAGAGTCAGAGAAAGAGAGATAGAGAGAGAAGAGAGAGAGAAGCGCAGTGGGGCTGTAATAAATAATCACATCGTCAGCGCGCCGAAACCTGGACACATACGGCGTGAAGATGACTATGTCCGTCCCGGAGAGGAAATCAGGATCCGAGGGGAAAGAAGAGGAAAGCGAGGATGAGAGCGAGATCCTGGAGGAGAGCCCGTGTGGCCGCTGGCAGAAGCGCAAAGAGCAGGTTGGTTTAGTTTTTCTTGTGCCTATGTGCGCCTTAGCACGTCCCTCCTCCTGTTACCCGGCTATGCAAACACTAACAACCAACCGCTCCCCCCCCTCGGTAGGCCAACATCCATTGAACTAACTCTTCTTCTGCCATTGTTATGTAATGGTACAGCCAGGCCGAGGTGTTTTACTGTTTTGTTTTGCCCCCCCCCCCTCCCCATCCCGCCGCCTTCAGAGCATTCCGCATGCTGATCAGCTTAGCCTACATCAAGTCTATTTCTGTGGCGACGCGGAGGATAGTCCGCCTTTTTTTTTCCTTTTTACCCACGAGACCCGGGGACAGTGCAGTACCTACGCGTGTTGACATAATCTCATTGAGCCAAAGCGCTGATTCCTCCCGGCAGGCTGGAATTTACGCCGATTAATGACAGGCGGCGTCTGTCATCCGTCACCGCCTTTTGGAGGGTTTATGGTTTTCCACGTCGCCAAAAGATATGAGTGAGGGTTGCAGACCGGCTACCCTGCCACACTAATGGGAATGTAGTTGTTGATAGCTGTCAGCCTATAGCCAGCCATTTCATTATTCATCTTATGATCATTTTTGCGTTATGTTATTTGCTACATCCAGTAAAATATAATTAAACTAAACCGCAACAAATAATAATGACGATTTATGGTGATGAATTTTATCTGACTTTATACTTGTACTGTACTCACATCATTTCTTAGTATATTCGCAATTATATTTTTTCCAATTTGCTGAAAATGTAAAGGTCTTGTACCAAGTATTCTTCAAGTAGCTCATAAATAGCAAAATAAAATGTATTTGGTCAGTCTTTGCAATGACTTATGAAGCATGTTTTGTTAATGAACTTGCAGGCTCGTGTTATTACTAATGTATAGACTCATCCCTTGCAAAGAAATGGGGTGTAAGAAAGGAGTCGTAATCATTTGTAACCAAAGAAATCCGGTGCAGGTTATCAAAGTGACACATGTGAGAGTCAGTCCCATGAAAGCCAAAATCAATGTCTTAGTAGTCGGTTATTGCATGTGCCAGTGATGCAATAGCTCGTTCATAGTACAGTGGTGATTGTTCGTGCAGCCCGACATGTCCTCATATTGCTTTTTTTCCACGATTGCCTTGTGTTTGCGTAACTTTAAGTCATTATCGACTCAGAGTGACGGGCTTGTGTAATCCCCAGACCAAACGGGTGCAGCCTCATACAGTAGATAAGGCCAGCATGTAAAGTTTAAGGTTATCTCTAGTACACACACACACACACACATCTGACCTTTGCCGACCAGCACCTCCCAGTCGACTGTTTTTCCGTTCATCGATTATAGCGAAAGCCTCGATGCCAAATGCACTTTCAAAGCATTGATCATTCCAGTTTGTTCACCCCACAGTTCTGACTGGGACACAGTAGTTTTCCATGATCTCTTATACATTCCGGCTGTTTGGTCCTCCTCCTCAAACCGGTTCAAAAAAGATAAACCACTGTGCCATTACTTTGCTTTACTACCCAAACACTAACCCGTGCCAGATGGTGTTATTCACTTCATTCACTAATGGCAGACATGTGTAGAGTAGCCAAAATGTTTACTCTTTTTTTTTTTACTTTACAAAAGACACAGTGAATGTAAGTTGTAACTGAGAACTAACCACCTCTGACAGTGGCCTGATTGTTGTGCCAGACTGCTCCATGTACAGTCAAATAAATAACCTAAACACTGACGTTTTATCAGGAAAGAATATCCTCTGACTCCTTGAATCGGCCCCTGTAGTTTTCTGGCGTCGGAATTTAAAACTAATCGTCTTGTTAAGTGTTTTTTAGGCACTCGAAGTTGCACACAACTGCCCTGCGGTAGACGAAAGTGTGCCTGCTTTCTCTCCTGCAGCCACTCACTCAAGCACCACTTTCATCGGCAAAGTGGATGAAGTGACGAGCCCGACGACACAAGAACAGTGGTGTGAACTCTCCATCTATCACTCTGCAGGCCTATTAGATCAATTAACTCTACAATGAACTTGCCTATTTACAGAGAGGCCTTGCGCCAAACGGATTCGTCCTAGATTTGAGAATTGGTTCTGACCCCGGTGTCAAAGCCTTGCATAAACTCCAAACACAGGGCCGCTTTTTCCAATAGAAAAGGTGTGAAAGCGGCTCGGACACTGCGCAGCATTGAGAGCTGCAGGGTGTAGCGAGGCTCGCACATGAATGAATGAATGCATGCGCGGTAAATAAGTCACTGGGCCAAAGTTGAACCGTATCTGTTATTCCACAATTGAAATAAACGGCGGGTCACAAGGGCGGCACATGTTGTTGTTGCTGTTCCATTTTAATGCTCGGTGAAGGAGCAATAAAAAATATCAAGTAGGAGGTGTCCGATTGCGTCAGTCTTTCTTCTTTACTTGACGCAGTTGTCTTTCCAGGAAAGGTTGGAGTAAGGAGAGGGCTCCCACAGAAGGCGACTTGTTGTAACGCGATCCTGCCGTAGCTGCTTTTTCCGTCCGGGCTTGTAGCTCAAAGTGATTTACAATTACAAAAAGCAGTGATTTACATACGGGAGCAGGGGCACGTATGCGCAAATTGAGTCATCCGCTGTGATGTTTTGGCAGCGGCTGACTAACCTGGGTGGAACAGAGGTGGGAGAGGAGCTTAAAATACTGCAGAGTCAGATGTATGCTACAGCAGCTGTTGCCCCCTCCACTGACACTTCTATGACTGCTGCCAAGAGTGGGAGTCCACAGAGAATAGTTTGTGATATTAAACTTCAACGTCATTGAAATAGAGCTCAGGATTGTGTCGTCGGAAATGCGAGGTATTCTTAAAATGTAAACGTAATGATGTTTTTGTTCATATGAAAGCATTTGGGCACAGATGCATTTCTCTGTAGTGACCCAGCATCTAATGTCGTTGTTCCACAGTACTTTTCTTTACATTTTTGTATTCTTTCTGGCCTATGTTGTGTATGGATACAGTGTGCAAGATCCCCTCAAAATTGCTTCATTTTATTAATAGTAATACTTCATGAATTTACTATGCAACAGTCTGTCAACATAGTCTGTAAATTTGAAAAAGTGAGGAGAAATACAGTGAAATTTCAAAGTACACAATCAAATTCCCCCCACCTCCCCCCTTTAACCAGAAAGCCCTTCTTAGTTTGCAAAATGAGGAGAGCAGGAACAGATTTTTCAAAATGGCCATGCCACCTTTGCCCTGCCCAATCCCGTCAGACTTCAGAAGCTAAGCAGGGAAGGGCCTGGTCGGCACTTGGATGGGAGACCATGGCACAGACCGGTAGCCTCGCTTCTGTTTGTCTACCCCAGGGCAACTGTGGCTAGAGTAGCTTACCATCACAGAGTATGGAGTAAATTAATTATGCACAAAATTGTAAAGCGACTTTGAGTGTCTGGAAAAGCGCTATGTAAAACCAATGCATTATTATTATCACCAAAAGTAACTGATCAAGCTCCTCCCCCTCCCTCCTGATTGGACCTGACAGGCTGATTCACAGGAAAAGCTTGTCTCATTGGTCAACGCGGGAGGATGATAGACTCATTAGTTACTGAGATCCGGGAAGGAGGGCCTTTAAAAAGAAACTAAAAAATCTATAGTATTACTTATATAGATTATTATTACTTACTTTACATGAAAAAATGAATTTTGCACATTTTATAAAATGTGTAAAACCTTTAGACTTCCAGACTATCACGTTAATAAATGTTATTATTTATTTCTATTGATATTGAGCTTGCAGACTTTTGGTATTGACAGTATCCATTATTCCACCATCACTGTCAGGAGCAATGGGCAATCGCAATATCCAGCAGCAGGATTAGCCTATTGCACATGGTTTGGGTTGATATGGGAAACCCACTCAGACAGAGAGACAGTCCTAGATGGTCCGGTTACATCAGCAATACCCCATACAGTAATTTGATTCTTTAAAACCCATCCAGCCTATTACAGTCTCTCATAGATTATCACTCCTCGCTCTTTTCAATCTCTCAACACCCATAATGCAGCAGGGCAGACCTCCTGAAGTGCTCACCCAAACAGCGCTGCTCTCATTCGTCTAATTGCTCTTTGAAAAGCCTGTCTTCTCTGCACACAGTCTGCCTTCGTCTGCTCATTGTCGGATGTAACTGGAAGGTTCTGTTCGTTCCCAGTCATTGACTTGATGCGCCACGGTGAATTGTGGCCTCTCACTATGAGGCAAAGATGCTGTTTCTTGCACTAACGTGTCACCCCAAATCACATGTCTGTGCTAAAATGGCACATGGCTGCAGAGTAGGTTAGAATAGTTTTGTTGCAAGCATTTGGCCCATTAATAAGATAATGTTGGGATCCAATCACATGCCATTGGAATTTCACTCCAGGAAACATTTTGACCATACCGTAAGTGCTTAGACCTGAGTTGTTCGCCACATCGGTTTCCGATAGCCTCATAAGTGTTACCAGGAGTTTTGTTGGAAGCTGAGCCTTCATGCATGTTGCCTATGCCCCAGTTTGGTTAGCGACCTCCTAATAGGTCCCTATTCCCACTGTGGTGCTGTTCACTTTGCCATCTGCACAGACTGCTGCAATCAAAAATTCACTTTGTAAAGTTAAAAGTACAGAACGACATAGATTTCTTCATCAGGTCACAAACTTGTTCAAAATGTTATTTCACTCGTTACTGTAGCCAGATAGTCTCCACATGAGTAAAGTTCTCAAGTTAGGTTTGTTGCTAATCATTTTCTTCGTATTCATTTTATTTATTACACAGCAATGAAAGCCCAAAAGGAGTGGACCAAAGCAAGATTGTTTCCTGTACGTGAGCCTACCCCGTATTCAATGCCATGCCTGCACACTTGATCCAATAAGGTGATTGTTTCCATCTAGCAATTGAGAATTCAAAACAGGGAAAAGTTACTTGAATGAAAAGCCACAACACATTCCCCATAGGGAGTAATTATAGTGGTGCCAAACATTAGCTTTACGTTGGTTAGCTGCTCTTCCAAGTGCTTTATTTTGATAATCCACTGCAAAAACAGAGTGCCGGTGTCTGATCATTAGGAACACGTTTGGTATTGCAGACTTCTTTGTTTATTTATCAGCGTTTTCTCTTGTGATGCATTCAAACTTGACGTTCTGCTGTGTGGCTTTAAAACCGACGGGTGCCACTTTCTACATACCAGCTCTGCTCAGATGAGGCTAAAGATCAGCGTAATGGATTTGAAACCCTGTTAGAAACGGCTCCGCTGCTGCTGCACATTTTTTTCTGTGATTATTGGGTTTCTCTTTCTCTCGGTATAAGCTCCTGTCAGGCTGGGGCTCGCTTTGAGGGATCGCTACAATAAAGTCTGTAGTGTAAGGTTATCCTTTCTGTGGTTATGACGGTTGCCTTATTATTATGTGGCCTGACACCTCCAGGACTGCCTCCAGGAAGGTGCGCTCTGAGCCGGGATCCACCTGCTCCTGGCCCTGTGCCGGCCTGACTTACGCCACACCTGTTCAGAGGAGGATTACTGTGTAGAGTAGGCTTTGTCAGAGCATATTGGCGTATTGTCATCTGCTGTAATGCACTTAGCGCTTACCGTTTTCTGATGTGTTTAGTTGTTGGTCTATAACCTACCACATTTTATCCATTATTATGTCAAATTATCACTTTACATTACAACTAACACAAAATGGCTGAGCAGCATAATGTGGAAATATCTACACCTTTTGCAATCTCTATTTAAAGCTGGATTATGCAACTTTTTCTGTGAAAAAAAAAAAAGAGTTGATGTTTGTGTGTATTTGACCTTAGTGACCCAGTGGCTGCATGAGTGCTCAGCATGGCACCTTTAATCTCCATCACAGTCGTCTCTACAACGCTCCAGGATCAATTGTTTTGTAGGTTTTCTGGTGGGAGGGTTCGTTAGTAGAAAAAACCTTCCAAACAATTGATCCCGGAGCATCCTAGAGACCACTGTGATGGAAAGTAAATGTGCCACGCTGACCACTCATACAGGCACCGGGTAACTACAAGGTCAAATACGCACAAATATAAACTTTTCTTTTGACATAAAAAGTTGCATAATGCACCTTTAAGTGTAAATGTAAGCCATTTCTTTCATTATCAGAGGACATTATGATAAAAGAGGGAAGTTTGTATTCATGGTTCTGGTTCCTCATCTTAAGAATGATTTCTTTCACCTAAATGCCTGACTGTCTTTTGAAAATATCTGAATTGACGTAGATTTTTGTTATGTTTGTCAGATTACATCACTACACAAACATAAACCAAACTTCTACTACACTCAAAACGTATTCAGTATTCACCAAATAGTTTTACATGAGTAATTACTGTCTCACTATTGTCTACTTCTGTTTGAGTAAAATCATTTTAAAGTTACACCTCTATTCTCTATGTTCAGAACGATACTAAAAAGTAATATGTACTCGTGCATTTACTCCTCCAGTGTGGGTGTGTCCTCTCCAAGTCCTAGTCTCTGAAAAAGTTGGGAGGTTATTCCGGTTGAGCCGTTCGTGATCTCTTTGTGATGTTGTGACGCAGCAGCGAGAGTGAGGACACAGCCCTTGTTTGCATTTAAATGAGTGTTTTATTTACTGCCTTTAATGGCTCACTTCAGGGCTTGGGTTCAGATTGCGTCCGGGTTTTGTTCCGGTAATTACAGCTCGACTTGTAAACACATACACACATGTGCGGCGGCGAGGTGTGAAAGCAAAACCGTGCTTCATAAACAGAATGTCCTTTCTTAAGCCAATGTGTCGATAGATATTTCAGGACAAATGGGAATGACTTTGGATCACGGCTCGCTGTTTAAACTTTGCTTGCTGCCTTTTTCATTGTGATCCTCTAAACCTGTCAACGACGTTTTAAACCCGCTCTGAATTTGGATAAGTTAAATTGTACTAGGGTTGTGTACTGTTGAATATGTTTTCCATACTGGTACTTTAATTATACTTTGTTTACAATACCCTTATGGTACCGATACCTGAACGATACTTTGTTAGATAGAATATTTGTCGTCTAGAATCAGAAAACGTGTGAAAAATGGGAGATAATTTGGGAAAAATGGGGGAAATTTGGGAGTAATTATGGCAAAAATAAGGAAAGATTGTGTTAAAAATAATACAAAATTTGGAAAAAATAAGGAAAATATTAGTAGTAATAAATTAGGGAAACAAATTGGTAAAACGAGAAAAAATAGGGCAAAATTGGGCAAAATTGGGCAAAATATTAAAAAAAAAATAGGAATGAAAAAATAAAGAAAAATTGGAGTAGAAAATCTTTTATTTGAACTGAAACAAGTCCGAAAGCATCAAAACTTGAATCTAAAGATATACACACTTCTTATACCTGCTATATATTAATTCGATACTTTCATTTTTTCAATACCATCAGTTCCTAAACTTTTTTCTGATACCATACTGGTATTGTTTAGCGGCACAGAGCCCTAAGTTGTACTGATCTAATGTTCCTTTGAAAACATTTTGTGGTGCACTGAGTGATGATAAAGCAGAGGCTGAATTGCGTTTAGCGAATGACTCGTCGGACTGACGCACTAAAAGCACAGACGTTAAGTCGATATGCGTGATGCACTGCGATCAGGGGTAATGCATAAACCCATTCACTTTTCAAAGGAAGCACTGTAGCTCTAATCTACTCTTTTGCTAAAACCTATTACCAGCCAATCAAAGTTATAGCCCCAGACTAACTGACTAGCCCTGATGGACAAATAGATGGACATGTATGTTGTATGATGGGTTGTAATGTCATAGCCATACTGTTTATGTCCTTGCAGAGGGTCATGTGATCTGGCGGGATCCGTTTACCTGCTCGTGAAATGTGATCTGATTGGCCGGTGTCAGAGGCGTGTCAGTGTTTTCCACTTGGGCCGTGGCAATCGGAGCTGCCCCGTCCCCTTCCGGCCCGTCTGAATGGGTAGTTTAGGGAACGCTGGCTTGGAAAAGGAAACTTCGAGGAAACTTCCACATGTCTGGGTTGCTTTTGTAGCGCCGTCACCCACTCTTCACAAGCCTCACAACTGGAAACCTTAAGGATTTCCCCTACATAATTTGACTGAGTAGATGTAGCACAATTAGTTCCTGTTTTGAGCTGAAAGGGTGGTTGTTGGTGGGAAGGTGGCTTGAAATGGAGCGGCGGTGGTGCAATGATCTAAGTATTGCGTATTCGTCTGCCCATCACCAAATACATGATGATGAGGCTTTAAGAAACTGGAAGCAAAAATCTGCTGAATCACAATCATGCAACAGTTGAACTTTTACGTCCCTTTACTATCGTTGCCAAACTAATACTTAACGAATGCTCTTTTAGCATCAGGCTAGACTTGTTATCAAAAGTATATAACAATGAACTTTTGCCATGTTATTGTAACCAGTGAGTAATGTCAGCAGTATTGTTATAGATAACATTGTCATGAAGTGGTCCCTGGCACAAGCGGTGTCTACGTATTTGAGCTGAAGATTTGCATAAATTTGTTTTAGTCTCATCATTATGCTCTGCCGGGCTAAGCTTTTCTCTCTTCCCTTTAATTCCCCAGAAAGAAAACCCCTGAGCGTTCTCATATCTCTAAAGCACTGCCTTTTGTTATGAACAGATATGATTTTTTTTTTCTTTTTTTTTTTTTGCTCAGCTTCCAGGCTGCTGCACTAATAATAGCATTTATCCAAACTTGGTGGTTTAAACACTTCCAAAAGACAAAATGACTGGCCAATATACTGCAGAATGCTCAACACACTTCACTTTTTGATCCACATGTCTCATTTTGGCTCATTTTATGTTTTGATGTGTGAAAAGCTGTGATGCTGTAATGTCTCGAATGAGTACTAGGACTGAGGCTAACATTACAATGTGGTCTGTGCTTTTAGCTTGGAATCAGAAACTTTTAGTGCTTCATTTACATTTCTCCCCTCCATCTATCCTTCAATGCCGCTGGGGTAACGTGTCAGGAGCAGTGGGCGCCTGGAGTGTACTGTAGCGTCCCGAGACCAGGAAGTGGTAAATGTAAAAACACTGCACTTGCACTTTAAAAAAAACACTTTTAAACATTGTAAACAACAAGAGTTACTCATGCTCTTGTTTTACGAGGCCAAGGCCAGTTTTTTTTGCCAGAGTAAAAAAAATCCTCGCCTTGGAACAACACCCAAACAAACGCTCCAGCTGTGGCCCAGATTTACTCGTATGTTGAGCCAATATTAACAACACCGGCGTGGACTGTGATGTGTTTGAACTGTCAACACACGTGGGACAGCAGCACTACCCGCATATACTCACACCTTATCGTCTTATACCTTTGCAAAGCTCATATCGTGACCTTTGTAACCAAATACTGTTATCTCTATGGGAGTGTGGAGTATGACTGCGCGAGCAAGTGCTGTGAGGATAACAGGCTCTCAGCACTTGACATTGGGCTGTAAACTGATATGTTTTTTCTCATTCTTTATCAATAAAAGCATGCCGCCTCCTTGCTGTTGCCCGTAGGAGGGTTCGCTGCAGCTCTGGGTTTCCACACCTGTCGACGTACCCGTGACTGCTCATTTGCATGCATGTAAAATTGTCTTTGCCTGGGGTGACATTCATGCCTAAAATGCATCTCAGCAGCCAAGAGCTTATGGAAGTTTGGTTTGCGCAACACTGCACACTTCACACTTGATAATACTGCCTTTTGTCTGTAATTTTATCATACACGATTATTCATGTTGCTGTTAAGATAAAGCGATAGGAAGAGGACTCATCTTCAGATCCCATCTCCCATCATCAATGGAAGTTCTTTGTTAAAAATGAATGCAGCGCTGGATCTGCTGACATTGCACAAGCTTATTGAAACACTGCCATAGTGAATGTGTGCTGTAATCAAAGCTAAAGGTGTTCCAACACAATATTAGAGCCTGTGACCTCTGGGGATGTCAAGAATAACCAGTTTTACAAATATCATGGTTTTAAGCTCGCGGTAGGTTAATCGTACTCGAACTGTAGGACCCGCGGTAAACCACTGTCTTTTGTGCCAAACGGTGCATACTCGGCATCAGTGAAAGCGAAAGAAAGTCCATCCAGTGTGAAATCCAGCCCAAAATAATTATCCAATGTTCAGAGACCAATTCCTATCCATTTTCTCATGATAACTGCATAATGCTGCCAAGGGAAGAGTCCCAAAAGAACCATGTGCAGCTGAGTTTGCTATGTCACAGAAAAAGGAAAGTGAAACTGAGTTTCACGATACATTTCTTTAGGTCACAGCAATTTGCTTGTAATATTATATGGCCTATTTATGATTTTAAAATCATTTTTATTATTATTACATAAGCGCAAAAGCCTCAAGATAAAAGAAACAGACTGAAAGTTCAATAGCTTGAGCTGCCACTGTTTTCATCTGTTTTTTCCTAATTTTCTCTTGCCAGTTTGCAACAGATCAAAGTCTTACCTTCTGATGTCTGTAATAGCTTAATCCGAAGTAATTTCTATTGACATGCACTTTGTTTTGTCACACATAATAACATAATAATAACATAATAACTAAACTTTTGAAACTGTTTCAACCTGTCCAGTTCTTGGAGTGCACATGTGCTTTTCATTACAGACAGTGCAGCCTCAGCATGTGCCACTTAGGGGCTTGTCTTTTGAAGCTGTTATTAGTTGCAGGCCGGATGTGTACCCAAGCTGACCCCCCGTGTGGGCCTTTCACAATAAGAGCTCTGTTTTCTAATGTTGCGTAACTGGAATGGCTGCTGAAAAGTTGCCCGCTGTCTCTGCGCTCGTCTGCCAACAGGTTTTGTCAGGCCACGTGCAGAAGTCTATTAAAACCATCCCATAGGAGGCATCAGATAGGAGAACATCATCTACTGTATGCAGGCATTGTTTGGACACATGGGGTTGAATAACAAGGGAAATGTAAACAAAAGACAGAGACGTCTGCTCAGCCCACAAGCTCAATGGAAACTTTCACATCTAATCACTGGGTTTCATTATTCTATTATTTCTCGGTATTTCTTGCTGTGCGTTTGGTCAGTGCATTTTCCCTGTCAACTCATGCGTGCGTGGGCTAAATACATTTGCAAAAAGAGGAGCAGCAAAATCTCACATATCAAAGTGCTCGGGAAAGTTTTAGTAAAATAATTGTTCCGTGGCGTCACTGTTCATCGCTTGTGTCTTGCTGTATGTTGAAGCATCACTTGTAATTCACACACATTAAGCATTAGTTCCAAACAAAGTCCAGGCTTGTGAATGACTAGAGTAAACAGTGCAACCGTTTCAATTAGTTTCCCAATTAACTATCCATTGATTCCAAGAGCAAACCACTCTTTCTGTTTTGTCAAAGTCATTTTGTGTTTTTTCCCGACTAGAACTATATTTAAAGTTTTTTATAATGCCCACAAATGAAAAGAAAGCACTACATCTTCCTGTGACACAGTTTAAAAACGGCTCAAATCATTGCAATTCAATGCAGTCTGGAACTTTTAACATGTGGGAGAAGGTCCATGAAGCTCTGTAATGTGATAAACATGTTAGGTTAAAAATAGTAGTAAATGTATAGTTGACTAAAAGTATTGGAGGTTTACCGGACTAACTTCATGTGACTTTGTTGTTGACTAAAAGTAGATTAAAACGAATTAAATGGACTATACGGAGTTTAAAAATGTTAAAATCAAGTCTTTTCCTTCCCCTACATGTTCCAGCAATGTCCTAATGTGTAAAATCCTGCACAGTCACTCAAAGGTGTTACTTCGGGTCAAAGTGCCGTCATGCATGAGCTTAATATAGAACCTGCAGTTACACGTAAGACCTGAGGTGGCAGTAGTGAGCATAAAAATGGCCAACTTGTATCTAGTCCCTTTAAGCAGGGATGATACATAAACAAAGTCAATTTAACTAACACAGCTGGACATTTCTTAATTTAGATTTGATCTCTACTGTTCTGAGAAACACCCTTTGTCCTCTGCTGGTTCGTGATGAAGCGAATCCAAAAGAAATGTCCGGCTCTCAAGAGAAATCTTTCACTAAATCGGTCTAAAACAACATTGCCTCAAACCATGTTGCTGGCGGCGTCTTTAAGCCCAGACTGGGCCACACACTCACGCTCCTCTTTAGTGCCTTTCCTCAGCCGTCAGCGGTGATTTCTGCAGCTAAAGGGGGAGCGCCGCAATCCGCTTGTCAACACACTAGCATGCGCGGGCACGCCGCTAACTCGGCCCACCCCATCAATCTGAGCATGTATACTCTGTGGTCGCTGTGTCCAATTCTCAATACGGCTCTGCACAGTCTGCCAAGAAGGCCCTTTTGAGTTGTAGCCCCAAATCACCCCTGTTTTGCTTGCGCTGCAGTAACCCTGTCAGGAAAAAGGGGGGGGGGGGGCTACAGTGTATTCTCAGTAGCAATGAGGCGGGCGGCGTGTGGATTTACAAGCATGCGTTGGGTAATCCAGTGCGCTGCGGTGATCCCACTTTTATGGAGAGGCATCAGATAGACACACCACGCTCAAAGCCCTCGCCAACCACACAGTCCACGCTGCAGATGTTTTTATAGCTTCGGGAACCGCTCCAGACTCTTTTCACCCGTCCCGCTGTTTCGCTTCTAGGAACGGTGTTAAATAGGAACAGCTAAAAGGACCCCACTCACTCACCAGCGCCGCCAGGGTGCAGAGTAAATGAGTTCTCGTGGGAATCGAGGTCGTAATCTAAATAGTGTCTGGAAGTTTTGCTTTTGGACGTTTTGACATCAGCGCTTGTGAAATGAACGTGTTCCACAGGCATCGATGAGAGCTGAAGGCAGATTGTGATTTGTTTGCGGTTAGATGAGAAATGCCAGGGATGGGGGTCACACCATAGCACATGTCTTGGGACTCGGAACAACTGTTTGCAGATCTTGTCGAATATGTTCATAACTCGTTTGGTTCACAAAGACGCAACAAATCTACTTGTGACTTGAAGCTGCTTTGCCAAGATATGAATCCAATTTGACTTTGTAGAAACAGAAGTGTAGAAAGCCTTTGGGAAGTTTCTCGGAAAGGGGTGGAGAACTGCTCTCAAGCTACAAGTTGGAGACCACAGCAAGCAGCCTTTAGAGATGAATTGTATTGTTTTGTTTTGGTTGGAGCATTTTCTTTCTCTCACTGTATTGTAGTGCAAACAATCTGGCAAAGCGTGCAATGAATCCAGCCAAGATGACGTCACAGGATTAGGTTTTGTGTGTGTGAATAAAGTTTATGAGCACTTCTGAACTTTGCTTTCCAGGAGCCCGCACACCGCACCGCTACTGGTTCAGTTTGGATTCTCCAGCTGTGCTCTTGAAATGTTTTTTTTTTCTTGAAACAGAGGAGGGCTTTTATTACTTTAACCCGTCACTCACTAACTATCAACGACTCAATGGACTTCTGAGCGCCCCTGAACGCCTCTCGTTTTATAAAGAAGCTTACTTGTAGAATCTTTCCTCTCCCAAACTGATACGTTTCGTGAACATGTGCCAGTTTATTTCCAGGGCCGATAAAATGGCCTCCCACCGCCTTGTTATCTCTCGGTGGTTACCAGGCAACCAGCGGCTCATTTTTACCAGCCATTACTGTCAAAGTTATCGGCCCTGTAAATCTTTCTTGAGCGATATTCAGAGCTAGGGGAGGTAGATGCATTCCTATTTTTATGAAGAGTGTTAAGAGCTACATGTCTTGGAAAATGTTGAAACATGTGGGAAAACACCGGCGGCACCGTCTGATTTGCGAGTCATGTCTACATCAGAGTCATAGAGGAACATACATTTTTATTCTGGAATAGAAATCTAAACCTGGACACTTTTGTGTGCAGTGGGGGAAAATATGTGACATGACCAGGCATTTTTTCATAAAAGCAATGAATGTTTAACAAAAGACTGATATAGTCATTAAAGGGATATTTCAGGATTTTTGACATAGGGCCTCATTTCCTAGTTATCCAGAGTGTTGCTGATTTCTGGAGATATATTTTTTTGTAATTCATGCAGTTCTTATGTTTGAAGAGTTTCGTGGCGCTAGGCTAATGCAAGGCTAGCGCATTTCTATGGTATCAGCTAGCCTGCATTAAAAAAAAATCAGCAACACTCTGGATAACTAGGAAATGAGGCCCTATGTCAAAAATCCTGAAATATCCCTTTAAATACAGTGTACCGGTTTTGGAAAATAACCTGAATGGCTGCTAAGAAAAACATTAGTTTATCGAGGGAGCATTAATCGAAGCTTACCTACCCCTTCGCCGCCGCCGGACATGCAGCTCTGTGTATGCTGGAGTTTTAGTTTTTTTTTATGAACAGCAGCAGCATCCATCCTTTTCTGCGAGCTAAAGCAGCGATTCGCATGACTCAGCGTGCACCTCGGGGAGTCTGGGGGTTATGTAAGGATGAGAGTGTGGCTGCAGGAAGATAACACGATAACATACGGGCCGCAAAGTGACACAGCCGTCTGAAGATCGAAGCGACGCGCCGCCCCTTTGGATGATGAAACGGTGAATGGGAGCACAAGGTTGTTAGATTTGCAGCATTATTCTTGTTTCTGAATGGCGTTGTACAATCCGACTGAGCTCGACCTGGCAGAAAATCCTCCCGTCTTGCTTAATTCCTCCGGACGCGCTAGCTTTCCGTTCTGTAATTGTTAGGAGGGACCGGGGTCACTGTAATAGGATTAACCTCACTCCAGAACTTAAACCGCACAGTCAAATTTCATATTCAATCAGATCAGAATGTGAATAATCATGACATATGGCCTTGTGTGAATGTCCAAACGGGCTTGTGCTTGAATTCCAAGGGTCTAAGCTGATATTTTGGTGGGCAAAGTCCAACAACATTCAGAAGCATTAGTGTAAACTGGATGAAATGTAAGGATTGGAGCGCTTTTAAAATAGGATTATTTCTTATCAGGTGCCCAACAGAACCAGGCCAGAAGAGTTCAGCTCAAGGTGAGGATTATTTACCATACAGTGCAGAAGAATCACACATTTTTGATGACGAGGAAGCTGAACTTTTGACACTTTTATATGATTTCGCTTCATTATTGTTATCGAGTAAGACACCAGAAATATGGAGGTGTCAACATTCGCCCAGCCCAGATGCTCGTAAAGATGAAATCACAGTCACACAAAAGTTTGGGTATTCTTATCTGTGATGTGATAGCTTTAAACCACAATCACATCTGGGTTCAGGGAAAGGCCGCACCAGGTCAGATAAGACATGTACCGGGGGTTGTATCGTCACCACAGAGTCACCGAAACCCCTTGTATCACACGTCACGAGCGCTCGAGCTTAGATAACATTGGACTTTACTCGTGCTGCTCGGATCGGCCGCCGCACTTAACCACTCGTATTCGTTCTCAGTGTTATCTCCTCCATCTTAAAGCCAACACGGTTATAAAGTGCCCTCTGAGTGCCCTGTCCTCGGATTGCCGGAATGTTCGATTGGCCCGGGCCGAGCAGAGCGCAGTGGAGCGGGGGGGGTGGGGGGGTGTTTTTCGGATCACTGGCTCTATAGCTTCATTGCAGTCGGGATCAGCAGACTGACCCAGGATAAGTTACGGTCTCTGCACTCCTGACTCCTGAGTGATGCTTTGGCACCGGTACAAGTAAAGTGGAGAGAGAGAGAGTGAGGGAGAGATTCAAATGCTGGCGCTGGTTATTAACCCTTTCCATTGCGAGGATATAGCATAACTAATGAATACTGTTGAAGTAATAATGCATCTGCCTGTGTAACTGTTGTGGGAATGACTCGTGGACAGAGATGGAGAGGCATGATTGTTATTTGACAGACGTAGAGATGGAAGTTCGATCTACTTCATTCAATAAGAGTGAAAAGGGTGACAGTGGCTCAGCTTGGGTGTTCAATCACAGCTTTTTTCTATTGTTATGTCCTCGGGCAAAGCACTTCACTTCCCTCTTTGTTGGTGCACCTTGATTGACACACAAAATTGTGGCATGAAGGTCCTCGGTTTGATTCCTTGGCCAGGTGGGGCGTTTCTGAGAAGTTTGCATGTTCAGGATCACCCTTACCTTCTCTAGAAAACTTAGCTACATCTGTTGACCTTGCACTCAATTAATGTGATTGGTGATTTTATGATTTTGCTCAAAGCTGTTAAAGCCGTATCAACTAAATTTAGCTCTCTAATCATCGCCTTTGACTCGTGTTAATTGCCGCGAACATCTTTCCCATACGCTTTTGATCAGAGCTGTGTCTTCACCTCCGACAGTGACAGTATGCACGCACCATCCTCCCACGCTTCATATCCCTCCTCCGTCTGTGTCCCAGACTGTTGCATAACCGGTGCCCCCCCCCTGTGGTCACACGCCTGCGGGTCAGGGCAGCTCCTCACATCTCCTCCAGCAGCTGGGCCTTTGTGGTGGCGACGCTGTGGTAAATGAACTGCTTTGTCCCAGGAACAATAGGACGAGTACAGCTCGGACAGTACTGGACAGGCTGGAACATGGTGCTCACACGTCAATTGCAGACTGTACATGTGTTGTTCTTTTTCTTTTGTCTTTTTTTATGACGACAATGGTGTGTGACCTTTCTCTAGACGCAAACCGGAAAATCAAGCCTGTATCCCTCTTGTGTGCCCTTGACGGGTCTACTTCACCTTTTGTACCATTGTTTTGATCTTATTTTTGAACTTCTGTCTCCAATGTTGCCACTGATTTGGGCCTTCCACCATGTGCTGGTGTTTTGTATACATACATTTCATAATGACTAAAGCTGGAAGCTAGGCATAAGTCTCATAAGTCAGACATTATGCAAGAAATTCCAAGGTTAAAGAGAGAGAGAGAGAGAGAGTTCAAACATGTTAAAACTATGTATTTTTCTCCCCCTACATGTTCCAGCCATGTCCTAATATGTAGAATGAGCCCAGACCAGTTCACACAACTCACAACTGCCTCTAAAATCCTACACTGTCACTCAAAACGTTGTTACTTTGGGTCCGAAGTGCCGTCATGCACAAGCTTAATATAGAAGGTGCAGCTACACGTATGACCTGAGGTGGCAGTAGTGAGTATAAAATGGCCAACCTGCATCTAGCTCCTTTAAGACGCAAAAAACTTCTCATCTGGAGATGGGTCCCCGAGCGCCGGCCTACGTTGGCTGCTCACTGCTCCTGCAGGTCGCCTCAGCAGCGTTGAGGATAGGTCAAATGCAGAGAATGAATTTCCTATGGGGATTAATAAAGTATGACTTAAAACTAGACCTCGACCATGTCCAACTAGCCCGATATTGGGCCAGTTGGCAGGGCCCGTGTGGAGAGAAATAAGATACAGAATGAAGTGCCCCATTCTGAATCTTATGTCATTATTTTAGACCTTGTCATGGGCGCTCTCACGTGAAGCACATTGTTTCTATCTTTCCCAAGCTTCACGCCTTTTCCCCTGTCGTTCTTTCGTTCATCCAAAGGTCCACACTTGAGCACATTAACCAAATCCTCGCTGACACAACCTCGCACTGTGGATAGGTTTACATAAATATGTACTTAACACTGAGCATAAGGAGTTACAGGCTACACACAAACATATGAAATGACAATGAAAGAGCACATGACACACTATTAGCTAAGTTACCGCATGGCCTCTTCATCAGCCGGTTCTCGACAGTCTCTTTGAGGAAACGTCCAAGCAATAAGCTTCAGGAAAATAGCAGCCAAAGTTCTCAAAGCAGAGCGGACAAACGTAAAATCCAACCACGGTCGTGCTCAGCGTGATACATCTACGGCAAAAAATACATTCATGGCTACGGCGCGCAGAGAGACGAGGCGTGTATGTTTACAGTGCTGGAGCACAAGGCACTTCCTGGAGGGGGCGGGTCAGTCCGAGATTACGCAATTACGTTTAATGGAGTCTTTCTCCAGGAGAGGGCGGAGAAGCATCTCAGATCCATGAGGATGAACAAATACTACTTTGGTGATGTTTTTGATAAGGAGTTAACATTGTAACCAGGTTCAAAGAGTTTAGCATGATAAAGGACCTTTAACGCCACACCACTCTTACCAACACCAAACAAACAGTGGAGTAAAGAATGGATTTGGAAGAGGACCTATTGGGTGAAATGTTATACTCTTGTTTGCTGATAAAATGCACAATATGTAACTATGTAATAATGCAACTGCGGGTTCGATTCCCACCTGGACGGGGCCTTTCTGCGTGGAGTTTGCATGTTCTCCCCATGTCTGTGTAGGTTTCCTCTGGGTGCTCCGGTTTCCCCTACCATTAAAAACATGTACAATAGGTTAATCCTCCAGCCAGATGTTTCTAACCATTAGCCTGGCTTCACATCTGGAGATGGGTCCCCGAGCGCCGGCCTACATTGGCTGTTCACTGCTCCTGCAGGTCGCCCCAGCGGCGTTGAGGATATGTCAAATGCAGAGAATGAATTTCCTATGAGGATTAATAAAGTCTGACTTAAAACTAGACCTCGACCTTGTCCAACTAGCCCGATATTGGGCCAGTTGGCAGGGCCCGTGTGGAGAGAAATAGGATACCTAGCCTGCAGTATTAAGTGCCCCATTCTGAATTAAATTAGTATTGCTATATTTGTAGTATTCTTCTAAAAACAAGTACTATTGGCTAACACCATTCCCCTTTTGTGCTCCATTTAATTCCAAATCCATAGTTGCACTTAAACGCACTCAATTTCCACATCCTCCATTGTGTTTGTTGATTCTGCGCTTGTTTGGCTGTAACCATCTGCCGCTCTTGCTCTCCACATTCCTCTTTGCAGGAGGGAGCTCTGGGTAAATGAAAAAGCGAGACGTGACAGGGCCGACGTGCTTAATATCCGCTGACCTCGCTTGTCATTTTTTTGAGGCAACCTTTCGTGACGTTTAATTTAGATAATGTGTGGCTGTTATTACGGTCACGGGAGAAGTGTCGGGGTGGAGTGGAGACGGAGCTTCATCACAAAACAAATCAGAAGAGCAGTTTGCATGACTTCAAGTAGCAGTAATTTTAGTCGCAGTTGTGTCGCTTTGTATGTATTAGTATTCGTGGTGGAGATGTTTGAGACATGGTCCTGGTTGCGTGATGAGGATGAGGCCGTCAGACAGTGTTGTTGAGTGAAGGGCAGCAGACGGTCAGCGGATTAAGGCTTTGAGACTGTTTTGCTTATTCAGTGGCAACTTAGTTTATTATTGGCTTTTCTGTTTTGTGAGGGGGAAACTGACGCAGATGAACCAAAACAACTTGAAGTGCTGTATGGTTTTGATTTGGAAACACAGTTTAGGGCTGAAAATATTTGATTTCATCATATAAGCCCAGTATCATCTGAGCTTTCAAAATTGGCTCACTGGTCACAAAAAGAACGATGATGTGATTTATTGTATCCATCAGCTCATCGCGGAGGTATGAGGTGTAGGAAGGGCGCTCATTGTACCAGCTTCGTCCCACACTGAAGACAAAGGCTGTCTTTAAGCAGCCACGGGCTTCACACAGAGGAGGTGTCCCCACTGTGCTGCTGTCCTCTGCGCCTCTGCTGTTCGACCCATCCTAAAGCTTTTACATCTGATACAGAGCATTAGCTTTGGGCGCACGATTACTCACCTGACTTATCTCCATTTAATTAACTTTGTTGTTATCCGAAATTCAATTGTAAATACTTTAGATTGCATGAAATCCTCGTCTGCCTGATATGAAATACCTGAGCATTAATGTTGCCATTTCAGTGAGGGCTTCATTTCTCTGTTACGTCAAATATATTTCGACGGTTGAGAAAAGCCCTGGAGCACGCAGAGCACGCAGAGGTCTAGAAGCTCATGATTAGATAGATAGATAGATAGATAGATAGATAGATAGATAGATAGATAGATAGATAGATAGATAGATAGATAGATAGATAGATAGATAGATAGATAGATAGATAGATAGATAGATAGATAGATAGATAGATAGATAGATAGATAGATAGATAGATAGATGAGACAGTATTTACAGCCAAGTTTGAGTGAAATAATGATCTCCATTGTGTCATTGGATGTACAATATCCCTCTGTCCCTTTGTCTTTTCTGTCAGTGTAGGATTTACGGACAATTAATGAGTAAAAAAACCCACAACATGCTGTGACACCTGCAGTGGCGCTTGTGGCCTCTAGGGGCACGAGTTACTTAGTTCTGCTTTAATAGTCTGCTGCTAGTTCTGTGGGTAAACGGCCCCACCTAGAGTTAAATCACCAGACGCCCCTGATGGTAAGTTTAGGTGCTACTGGTATTGAAAAAATAAAAGAGAACGCAAAATATTACATCTCAGGGTTCAAAAGTGTGATCAACATGCACCTAAACATTTCACTTGTGCGAATAAAGCTTTTTCCTGGGTCGCACCGGTGTGACTGCCCTAATCCTCACCACCATAGACTACACACAACATCAGGCGCAACACACACTGTGCAGACTTTAATTTAATAATTTAATGGAAGTTGTCATCATTAGCAGCAGTTCTCAATGTGAGATGCATCATCAATTGCAGTGAAAGTATTCTGAATTGATGCAGCGTTCAGGATTGAATAAACTATTGACTAAATAATATTGCCTTTTGCGTGGTCTTTTCAACAGTATAATATTAAGCACGACGGAGGCTATGTGCTAACTTCAGATAATAACAGACATTTTACAAGAAAGTTAATCAAACACAAGACAGAACAGCACAAACCACTCAGTCACTGCACCGCCCTGACATACTTTCACATAGTTTCTCCAATTATAAAGAAGTCAGGTCAATCCAGTTCTGGCAACGTTAACTGTGTGTCATGTTGGGCTTCAAGTATTGTCATGTACTGTTTGATTGCATTGGCAACATCTTGTCGAGTAATGTATTTATTTGGATGATGGAGCACTTCCTTCAGCTATTCCTGGAAAGCAGTTAAGCTCACAGTGACGTGCAGCTGGAAGAGTGTGTAGTGCCAGTTTGTAATGAATACTGGGACTTGATTTGCACTATAAAGCCACCGACAAAACCCTTCCCTTCATTTATCACAGCAGTAGCTCTGGGCACTGCACACAAGTAAATGTAATTGATTACTGAAGTGATTTATCTTCATTAGGTTTAATTAACTTTGTTGTTATCATATTATAACTGGGGTTTAAATACACTAGACCACAACAATGTGCAAGTCCCTGCAGAGCACCCTGAATAAGTAACTAAAGGATAACCTCAAAATGAATTCAAATATGTCACTTTTTTCCATTGCTTTACTTTTCCGATCATGAATTTCGTGTGACTTTCAGGAAGCGACACTACTGGATATTTTCTTTCATTTACATTGCAGGAAACCGTGCAGCCCTATTGGCTTTATTTCCTTGTGCATTCCAGCTGACTCTTGCTGACATCATCTGAAGTACCGCCCAGGCCTGGTTCACATGGTGGGGCTTGTCCTACAGGATCCGGTTCAACCCAGTTCCCATCAGCGTTTGACAAACATCAGAATAGAACTTTGTGTTGTCCTGACATAAACAGCGGTTTCCTCCAAATCCCTCTGCCCCTCCCTCCTGTCAGCCAATCACAGGCCGGCATCTCCAGTCCTGTTTGCCCCTCTCATCATGAGTGACACCGGCAGAGAAAACCCTCTCGGGAAATTAGGGACGGGTCATGAGTGTTTCACAGAGTCCACGGTAAATAAACAAGTGGCTATAACCCTGATGTGGAGCACAGAGCTGGAGGAGGATTCCCCGTCCCGTCAGCGGCTGTAGGGGGGGATTGTGTTACCGTGGTGTAAAAGCAGTAATCGCATGATCAGATTTCATAGTGCACGGATTACACCTCATGGCTCCCGTAATCCATCTAAGAAACTCCCTCCCTGCACATTTAGAAGTGCAGTGATGAGTGGCCCTTAAATCACTGAATGAAAGCTTTATGTGTGGGTATAATTAACTTGCTAATATAAAGTTGAAACATAATTTATTATCCTGCTGCCAGGGAATTTAAGACTGATGCACAAGGGATGAAATGATTTGTTGAAGAGTGAGAAAAGCTTATCTTAGAGTCATAGATACTAACTCGATATCTCATAATGTCACATATAGAGGCACTGGCAAAGGGTAACGCTTGTATTATTGTTCTTCTCTGAATCTTTCTGTTTCTTACAGCAAAAGTTTTCAAAGAGGCTGTGCCCTTGCTCACATTAGACAGCAGTATATTGTGTTAACACAGGCATTTGTGAAAAAAGCTGTGTCGGCTGTTATAAGTGATTGTGTAGCACCAATGCAGGAAAAGATTAGCCTGGTAGAGGATAATACTATCAACATTACTCATTTCTATGAAGAAAGGGGATGTTGAGAGTGAGTGTTGGGTCGGGAACCATTTTCAGCAGGTCAAGAAGCTTTTCCGAGAAACTTTTTAAATATTGTATCGACTAAAACAGTAAAAATAAAAATAAAAACTTTACCGGACTTCATTAAAATGATATTTTTGATCATGGTATCAGCTTTATGCCTTTTTGAAATGCTTTAATCAACAATGATCTGCTAACCAGGCAAAAGCCAGATTGATATTACAGTGTCAATAACATTAGCGCTGATCCCTCCATCTTGGGAGAGGATGCACTTTTGGAGCAGCTTTTGCTGCATTGTGTATTTTCATCATCATCGCTTTGTTGATTAGTATCTATTTGGCCCAAACCACTATTGGTTTGATTCTGAACGGTGAAGTCTCATGTGTTTGTGACTCACAAATAAGATAAGATAAGATAATCCTTTGTGGATCTCACAATGGAGACATTCACTTGTTACATTCGGCAATCAAGATCACTCAGGGTGTGCACAATAGACAGGAAATGTGAAAATAACTAGATCGTAAAAAGAGGTATCTTATGTGAGTAAAAGCAAAAATCTAAAGGGTTAGAAATATAAAAATAAAATAAAAATGAGAGCAGACTATGGAAAGTAGAATATCAAGGTCAGTATTGGCAGAGTAAAGTTTACAGTCCTAGTGCAGGTTGTCAGTAAGTGACGCTGATACAGAGAATATTGCACATAGTATTTGCAAATTGTTTTTTGCACAAATACTGCGAGATTCAGCTTGTAGACAAGGTAAATCATTTGCAAAACATGTTATTATTTTTAACCGATTCAAACTGAACAGTATTTTATGGTTTGAAATATTTGTATTTGGCTTGTGGTGACAGGGTGATGGTTCCGACGCCACAACCACAAAGAACTGCAGCTCCTTTTCTACACCACAACTAACTATTTAAACTTGGCTAGGTCCTTTTGTCGGCCACTATCACTCCCATGACTGAAAATATTCCATTTCAGCATTTGTGAAACATACTTTCAGACTTGTAATCTTTCCAGTACACACTCTACTGCTTGATTATTCATTGGTGGTTGTTGGTTTTTCACCGTTCCGTGTACCGTCCGCTAACAGACTTTCCCCTGATGTCACTTCTCTGCAGTATAAAAGGCTGCACTGTGAAGAGCACCAAGGCTTATTATTATAAAGTTATACACTGCAGTTTTAGGTGTGGGAGGAAGAAGCGCAAATAATATGCTTCTACCCTGTTATCAAGAGCTCTTTCAGTGACGTATCATACACACAACTGTCACTGAGACGGTCTGGAGGGGAGTGGCCGTGGGCTTTCTTTGTAACTGTAGCTTATCTTTATGAAAAGCCTGACCTGATGTGGCGGAGTTTGGATCATACTTAATGCTGACACGTTCTGACATGTTGGATTTCAGTTCATATGGCTTGTTGGCATCGATTTATTATTCAGTAAATGATAGAGTGATAGATCCACTGAATTCAAGGGGACATGCAATTTAGCCACATTTATGTTCGACAACGCCTATGTGTTTTGAATAATTGTTTTAAAGCCCAGCTGTTGATCACATCCCAGCAGTGCGGTGATTCCATTGGGTTTAGGAACGATGTCTTAAACCTATGCTATTGTTTGGTTCTATACATTGTTTTCCACATCAACACAACAATATGATGGGTTTCCACTAATACAGCAATATCCTGTGAGGAAAAGCTGCTGCTCTGCCGACGAACTCCTGCACAAATGAATCCGAAGCCAGTGCGGCTCCTGTGAACCACCCTCCAGCGCCACATTACGGTCTCCTTTCGCTAATTCCTGCACCGCTAATCCGCTCACTTCCCCCTTGCCTCACCGTAATCTCTGTCGGACGCTCATCCTTTTTACAGCTCGGCCTAATGAGATGGATGCTATTTGACTTATTGAACTTGTAAATCAAACTGCGGGGGAAGACCATAAACCTAGTGGTATACTCATGCTGAAACATTAACCACAATGTAATTAAAAATGCTATTTGAATGGTCACAATGAGCAAATCACACCGGCAGGAATGATATTGTCAGCTCTTCATAAAATTGCCTCGTCACTATTTCAAAACGAATTAATTGACTGCATAACTTCAAATCATAACAACGCCGCCCAAGAAGTGACTTCCTGTTTCGATCCAGCACGCCAAAATAAAAGCACACAGCTCGTCTCATTGATTAGTTCAGCAGGTGCTTGCAACATTACATGAATATAATTAAATACACACATTTTAAGTGTTTTGTCTGTTAATATTGCTGACCTAATGAATAAGATGCTTTTATTTTGGCGTGCTTGATTGCAACAGGAAGTTATGATTTGAAGTTATGCACAGAGTCAATTACCGCCAGCGTTATCCCGTCAACACCAGCGATAGATAAACATGTAAACTTGTCATTTGCTCTTTAAAAATGCTTTTCTAGCAGATGTTTACTGTTATTCTAACACGCCCCTGCTTTTTCTAATGTTCCCCTTCAGGTGAGCCAAGGAAATGTCCCCGGAGTGGAGAGTGCGTCTTTGGCCATGGACACGGAGGAGGGCGTGGAGGTGGTGTGGAACGAGGTGCTCTTCTCCGACAAGAAAGTGTTCAAGGCGCAGGAGGTAGGGCGTGAGCATGAACACGGCCTCACAGAAACTCAAGAATCTCTCTAGAAAAAAGGCTGAATACATGGATGTTGTTCCACTGCTATTTCAACACTTGACAATTGACTATGCATAGGCAAGGCAAGGCAAGTTTATTTGTAGAGCACAATTCATACACAGGGCAATTCAAAGTGCTTCACAGTTGCATAAATATAAGAAAACAAATACAATCAATAAAAACATCAACATAGAATTAATCAATTACAGTAAGAGGCGAGAGTGCCGATAAAATACTTTCAGTTATATGCATTTTTAAGTCTTGTTTAGATTCGCTCTGTCTTGAGCACTATTTTTAAGTCTTGTTTTGACTCGCATATACTTGCATAGAGTTTTGACTTTTAAAATGCACACTACACTGGTAAAAACACATCGGTCGCCTGCTACATGATTAGGCAAGGCGAGTTGTGTAAATAGTGAAAGAGAATTACAAGAAAATTCCATGATAATACAGGAAAACTAGAATAATTCTAAAGAACAAAGTGCATGAGACGATCTTTTTTTTATCGATCAAAATGAAGCATTTGCCGCTGAACCTCTTAAAGTAAATGGTAAATGGTCTCAACTTATATAGCGCTTTTCCACCTACATTAGGCACTCAAAGCGCTTTACAGCAAGGATCCACTCACCCATTCATACACCAATGTACGCAGACACTGGGGGCAATGTGGGTGAAGTGTCTTGCCCAAGGACACAACGACAGCGTGCACCTTCTGGAGGTGGGATTCGAACCCCCGACCTTCCGATCATGAGACAACCCACTCTACCATCTGCGCCACTGTCGCCCCAAAAAGCAGTACTAAGTAACTTGTTTACCTTAATAAATCCTTTTCGTAGTCCGTCTGGGTTAATGGGATGATTGGGGAGTGTTTCATCTCCCCTCTGGCCAGAAAGCCACAATTGCAACTTCCCTGCACCGGGTCGGAGACACCAATACACACTAATGGAATCACAAAAAAGAAGCTAACAGGCTAGCGGGCAAAGCTAACTCCAGGCTAGCGCCGCTTAAACAGAATTTACAGCCAAGTTTGAGTGAACAAAATGATCTCCATTGTGTAATTGGATGTACAATATCCCTCTCTCCCTTTGTGTTTTCTGTCAGCGTAGTATTTACTCTCACTGACAATTAATCAGTGAAAAAACACAACATGCTACAACACCTGCAGTGGTGATTATGGCCTCTAGGGGCACGAGTTAATTAGTACTGCTTTAACCCCCGCCTGAACTGAACACATTTTCTCCAGTTTGACTTGAACATTCAACAAAAGCGACAAAAACGTGACAAAAGAGGCAATGAAAAAGTGACAAAAAAGCCATAAAAGTGCAACAAAGGAGCAACAGAAGAGTGACAAAAAGCCATGAAAATGTGACGGAAACGCAATAAAAAAGTCAAAAAAAGTGACAACAGGAAAAGTATCCGTTTAGATGAGTTTTGTAGGTCTTAGCTTTCAAATGGGCCATTACACTGACCTATAGGATGTAAGCTTTTAGATTCTAGATTTGAGCTGGAAAAAATGCATTTGGTTATGGGGGGTTAAGAGCTTCAATATATACTCACGGTGGACAAAGTAAGTATTATTTTTACTCAAGTATATCTTCAAAAAGTTGCAGATATACTTGTAACTGAGTACTACCCGCCTCTGGTCTCCCATCTTTAGAAACACTGTTACCCAGGGGCCACTAACAATAGCCAACTATCCAAACAAAACTGGAATGTCTGCTTTGTTTGTTATTCTCACTAACAACTTTGGGCAGACGTTTTATGCATATTATCGACTTTGAAATGTTGAAGCGCTCCTACATTTCTGCTGTGCTGCTTTATTGTGCAGCTCATTTAGTACAGAGTAAGGAATAACAAAAAATGAGCAGAAATGGCACAGCTACAGTTGCTTGTGGTTTGAATGAAGTGAAGTTAGCTGGATTTTTTTTAAAAACTGCTCATGATTGATCGATGTGTCTCCAGGAGAAAATCAAAGAGATGTTCGAGAGCCTGATGCAAGTCGAACACCCCAACATCGTCAAGTTCCACAAGTACTGGCTCGACATGAAGGAAACGCAGGCCAGGGTAAGGCATTTTGGAATCACTTTTGACCATTTTGAATTCTTCCAAACGACATGCCCGTGCTCTCCTTTTTTGCAGGTTATTTTCATCACTGAATACATGTCCTCCGGCAGTCTCAAGCAGTTTCTGAAGAAAACCAAGAAGAACCACAAGACCATGAATGTAAAGGTGAGCGTGACTGACCCCTGGTGGTGGTGCCGTGTTCCTCCTTGTCGACGTCCATATTTTAGGAAGGATTAGGGGATTATGGCACTCTGCAGGCATCTTACTCATGTGGGATTGTGCCTCGGGTCAGTCTCCTTCGGCATATAATCCGTCCTTTCTCACTCATTAAAACTAACAAAATAAATGCTTGTGTTTCATTTGAGTTACGGGGTGAAATGTTACACTTTACGGCTTTAAAATGATAGGTTTAAGCTGGAATTTTGTTTGAAATTCTTGTTTTTCTGTATCATTTCAGGCCTGGAAAAGATGGTGTACCCAGATTTTATCAGCTCTTAAGTACTAGACTTTTTCAAACATTTCAAAACATTTCTGTGATTACTTATAGCAAACACCTATTATTTTTCTGTTGTTTACTCGCAGTTATCTACACTCGTGCGACCCGCCAATAATCCACGGAAATTTGACTTGTGACACCATCTTCATTCAGCACAACGGCCTCATCAAGATCGGCTCAGGTCTGCTCCCCTCAGGCGTCTCGGTGTCACTGCGATCTTTGCCTGCTTGAACTTAAACTTACATGAAATGCTGCAATTAATGCCTATGCGGTTGAAGCAGCTTCCATTAAATCTAATTTTCTCTTTGCAGTGTGGCATCGGCTTTTTGTAAATGGTAAGGAAGGGCTTTTGCAGTTGTTCCACTTGGTTTTCGGTGTTGTCTGTGTGTTGTGTTATTTTAGATATAGATTACGATCGTTGTTTTGTTTTAATTGTTGGTCATTTTTGATGTTGCAGTGTTCCCGGACGCTAGCGTGCATGGCAAGGGAAGGCAACACCGCGATGAGCAAAGAAATCAACACTTTTTTGCACCGGAATATGGTGGTAAGTTGTTGCAAACTCTATTAAAGTGTTAGTGCATTTAACAGTTTCATCCTTCCCATTCCACTGAACGACGACACAATGACCATCATCTTTTGAGATCTTTAGTATTTCACTTCCTTATCTAAAAGTGGACAGGATGTGACATACAAAGAGGTACATATTCTATTCACCTTATGCCAGAAGTTACCGCTACTTACTGGACAGTGTCAACACAACGGAAGTGCCGATCCTCAGAAAAAAGAGGCAAAAGTGGGGTGGAATAACGTGAATAACTGCCACTGTGTATACTGTACCTCAGGGCCGTACTCTACCCAAGGGCCTGAGAAGTTTGTTTTATCGCTTGAATATGGAATTTTCCCTCTTCCTATGTAATTACTACTTTATTGGTATAAAACAATTGGTAACACTTTATGACAATGGTACGTGAGTTCATGCATGATTTTGAACTACTACTACTAGAAGATGGCGGCCGCGACACAACGATCTTTCACCAAAGAAAAAAAAGAGTGGTGCGCACTGAATGGGTGCTGCTGCCGGATGCTCTCTCATCGAATGCAATTTCTCCATCTGTGAGATCAATAAAGTATCACCTTACCTTACCTTACTAAATCATGACTTCTCTGGAACAAACATGATCACATGTTAGTTCATGGAAGACTTCATTCCTGAATTAAGCGTGTAATTAAATCTTAATAATTCATCATGATCATGAGGATCCTAAGAATACCATGAATTCACTAAAACTGCAATGAAATGACAATAAAATGATCAACCAATCATGATCATGAGGGTAATGCATGGACATCAGGACACATATGGAGGAAATCTACTTGCAAATCATGTCCCCTCAACTAAAGTGGTGCACTATCCTAAACCTTTAACCTGCTAAAGACCACCTTAGTCCTGAAGAAGAAGCAATGATTTCTGGATTTTTTCCCCAATTGGATTTTTTGTGTGGAAAAAACTATTTAAAAACTTATTACAAATGATTACAAGTACAGCATAACAAAATAAGATCTCCAGAGCTGGTCTTTAACAGGTTGAAACGTTTTGGACAATGCACCACTTTAGTTGAGGGGACATAATCATAATGAAATCATGACGTATTAAGGATTAGCAAATGAAGTCCATTATTTAAATTTATCCTTTTTGTTCTTGTCCATAATTTGCAAGTAGATTTCCGCCATATGAGTCATGATGTTAATGCATGAGCCTCATGATCATGATTGGTTGATCATTTTATTGTCATTTCATTGTTGTTTTAGTGAATTCATGGTATTCTTATGTGAACCTCATGATCATGATAAATTATTAAGATTTTCATGTAGATTCATTACAGTAGTTTAATTCAGGGATGAAGTCGTCATGAACCAGCATGTGATCATGTTTGTTCCTGAGAAGTCATGAGTCAGTGATGCATGAATGTATCATGAAATTATGCATTAATTCATACAAATCATGTATGAACTCATGTACCATTATTATAAACTGTCACCAAACAATTCATACTTACCACCAACTTGATTTAGTAATAATTCAGATTTTAGAAAAACATAAAAATCAATTCACTTTAAGGGGATATATTCAAATTGAATTTGACAATCTATTTTCTTTTGCTGACCAATGCATTTGTTTTATTTTTTATGCTTTTTAGCTGGTGCAGATGATTACGCCATAGACATTTTCTCCTTTGGCATTTGTGCTCTGGAGGTGAGATAAATGTAGTCCATTCATTTGCCCCTTGTCTGAATCGTTACTAAGAAAATGCTGGTTGTTTTACAGATGGCAGTTCTAGAAATACAAGCCAATGGAGATACTGCAGTGTCCAAAGAGGCCATCATCAATGCTGGTCAATCACTGGAAGACCCTCTCATGAGAGTAAGATGTCCTCTTGACTTAATAAAACATGTCATTCCTCATTTGAAAGCTAAGAACCTCCAGAATTCAGTCGCTGAGCTTTAACTACTGGAGGGCTGCATTTGCACACATTAAGGCTTGATTGTGGACAAGTTGGAGTCCCTTTGTGTTCATTTCCATTTCCATTTCCAACTGGATTCAGCCACAGGATCTGGCAACCCAACCCTAAGTGTGGATGCTAATTCTGCTTTCAGTTGGATCATCATATTGAGAAACAAAACAGAAAAAGGAAAACAGAAAAAACTTTTGCATGACGTAAATTGTTTTTTAAATTGAAATGAAATGAAAATTCAACATCAAAATCAGGTCATGTTTATGAAATATTTAATACAAATCTTACCGACCCTACCTTTAATCTGCTTCAAGCTCTTTTGTGCCAGTAGAAAGAAGACCAAGGTTTTGTATGGTTAGAAATCTGTTTTTTTAATACATCTATAGAAATAAAATGTTCTGATTTGTAGCTAATTTGCCCAAAAGCTTGAAGAAAGCATTATGAGATCTCCTTTAATGAGGCAATAACATGAGGATTTGTCTCATCTCTTTCCGCAGGAGTTCACCCAGTCCTGTTTGCGGCATGACGCCAAGCTCCGCCCCACAGCTCACGACCTCCTGTTCCACCGTGTCCTGTTCGAAGTCCACTCCCTCAAACTGCTCGCTGCCCACTGCCTCATCAACAACCAGTGTGAGCGCTCGCACCTCCACACACTCCGCACACTCCGTACACTTGCCAGAATGAGCCTACACCTGCCACTGGGCAGCATGTCAGATTAATGCTGTACGTCTATATTAGAAATCTGAAGTGTATTGCACAATACTATGTCATGTACCGTGTTGTATTGCCTTAAATAACAAATGAATAGGGCATGCATATTAAAGTCAAGATCCATTTCACAGTGCTCATCATAAACACCTCCAGGAGCACTAACATTAAAGAGAAAACCAAAATAAAATGTATACAAGAATCCCATGAATGTCAGAACAGCATGTATCTGTGTCGTAGTGGACAGCATCTTATATTTTTGCTTTTGAACTTCCAGATCTGCTTCCAGAAAACTGTGTAGAGGAAAAGACCAAGTCCTTTGACCCTAATGCTGTAATGGCTGAAATCAGGCATGAGAACAGACCAGGAGTGCAACTCAAGTAAAACTGCTTTTCCAGCTATACAGACATACTGTATAAACAGTAAAACACTTACAAACTTTTGATCATGTGTCTTTTGTAGATATTCCCATGTATCTCCATTAGAGCTTGACAAGTTTTTAGAAGATGTGAAGTAAGTGAAGCACCTGTGTAAATATGTAATGAATCTTTATGTGTGATAAAAAGATGAACATGCTGTTTTTGTTGTTTTTAGGAATGGGATCTACCCTTTGATGAACTTTGCTTCTTCTCGGCCTCACCCAGTCCCACGAGCCCTTTCCTTATCCCAAGAGCAGGTGGAGACTGTCAAGACGCCCACCCCTGAACCTCAGGAGACAGAGACAAGGAAGGTAAGACAAGAGAAGTGTACAAAATGATTACAGTTCGCCTAATTACATTTTAAAGCACTGCTTTCTAAATTGTAGGTGGTTCAGATGCACTGTAATTTGGAATCAAATGAAGAAGGGACCAAAACACACGTGAGTGTTATAAAGTTATAAAGGTGGTTTACTCACTCTAATGCACCAATTATGACTATACGCACAAACTCATTATTATTGTGTGTTGTTTTCCAGCTATCTTTGTTTTTAAAGATGGATGACAAGCTTCATCGGCAGCTCAGCTGTGACATTCTTCCAAGTAAGTATAGTACATGAACAAACATTTTTATAAGTATTAAAAAAAGGTAAATTATTGATGTTTATCTTTTAGCTGATACCTCCAAAGACCTTGCAAGTGAACTTGTGCACTATGCATTCATCAATGAGGTAAATTCAGTTTACAAAAACCGTGTGACATGTCCATATTCCACATGTGTGTATAAATGTTCACAGCAGTGACTTTGTCCTTTGGTTTCTCTAACGCTTGGCAGGAGGACAGTGAGAAAGTGGCAGGCTTTCTGGAGGATGCCATCAGTCGACACCGGGTGCGAGGGCTTGTGTCTGCAGTGGCACAGTGAGCAGAGGTCTGCACTGGCCCACACAGAGGCCCAAACAGAGGCCCAGGGACTCACAATGACTGAGAGAGGACACAGCTGGGACAGGGGGAGCAGACTGAAACGCTGCCGATAAGGATGTGTACAGAGTGGCACAGGGCTGCTACAGTCTCTGTGTAGTTTCCTTAAATACAGGGAGCAGCAGGCGGAAGCACAGCTCTGATGGCTGTTCATCCCACATAAGTCCAAAGTAGTGGAACATTGAGAAACTCCCTGCCTTAAAGGGCTGTCATGCCTTAAGGTACTCTACCATGTGACTCTTCGGAATGAGTTTACTTAAAATACAGCAGCTACGTCTTCAAACAGATATCTTATTTTGCTGGTGATGATGAGTCATTTGCACTCCACTGTCGAGCTTGGAATTACATTTTAGGTTAATGTAAACCATGCAATACAACAAACAATTATAACCCTCTTCTTTTACAGGCCAAAACATTGATTTTTAAAGGAAGATTCCCATTCATCACATGCTGTTCATTGTTTTTCATTTGTATGTGTCTGTCATTCACTGTGCACATTTTCATAGCATAACATTTACGTATGTCTTAGTCTTTGTCATACACTGAACTGTCTGCATCACAATGCTATATTTCTACCAGAGTTTTATCATGCCACATCTCAATTAGAGAAACCAATTATGTCTCTAGTGTAGCTCACAGTGCTCTTAAGGGTGCTTCTTAAAAAAGTAAATAGCCAAAGATATGAAACAAAGTGCCTGATATGGCAACCTATCTGGAAAAAGCTAAAAGCTTGTTATTATTCCAATTTAAAATCCAAGATCATGAGTATTACTTTTCTTGTGCCACAAAGACAACTTGTAACAAAAGATTCATAATGAATGAATTAAAGAAGCAAATGTGTCCTTCATAAAACCTTGTTTTAAAAGTTTGGTTGATAAATGTAAATTCTAAAAAGGAAAATAATTGGAGTTAGTTATAATCATGATCCGAATTCAAAATGACCACATTGTATTGGTTGTTTATTAGTTGTTTTTGATATTTTTTGATTAACTACAATTATGGCCTGTATTTTACAAGTGTGTCTTAAATGCCTCGCAGACATTGAATTGTTTGACCTGGGATAGACTGTAAGCTCCACTGGTTATTTCAGCATCAGTAATGATGTGATCTTTTGATTTGATCATTTAGAAAAATAATAACCTATTTGTCAATATTGCTATAAAAGAAAATATTGCCTGGTATATTTTTTTATCCAGGGATGTGGTTGTCACATTTAAGATTTGGCAGATAATTTTCTAAACAACTGACAAATGTCAAACATGTCTACAACGTATTTCTGTTCCTTTTGTTTGTTTTAATTCACAAGGTCTCACAGCTGGTGTCTGTACAGTCAGTGCTTGAAGTTATTTTTTCTATTTTCTTGGTCGGGAGACAATTGGACTGGATACTGTCTAACTGATTGTGACAAGACAGCTTGTTGTTTAGGGCATTTAGTTAAGTAGAATCGCTGCAAACCAGTGCCACTCATGTTCTATTTTGATCTCGCAAACAGCATGTCTTAATAGCCTGCACTGCTTGGCTCATACAAAAACTGCATCTTGCCAAGTCATGACTAAAGTTGAGTCATTTTGAGAATCAAAAGATTCTGGAATCTGACCAAAAAAAGAATGTTTTGACTGTGCAAACAATAATATGATGTCCATATTATTTTATGTCAAAGGTTTTTTTATTCTGTGAATAGGCTATATTGTTGAATGGATTTTGCCTCTGAATGTTCTAGCTAGGCTACTTGATTAAACTTTTTGTAAATGTTGTAGACAATGCAACTAATCACGCAACAATAAACATGAGACATGATTGTGGTATTTGTTTGTGTGTCCATCCACAATATTTTAGCAGGCTTAGGCTAGGCTACGGCAAGGCAAGTTTATTTGTAGAGCACAATTCATACACAAGGCAATTTGAAGTGCTTCACAGTTGCATAAAATTACAAGGAAACAGATCAAATCAATCCACAAAACATCAACATAAAAAAAACATTACAGTAAAATACTTTTATTTGTCATATGCACAGGTAAAAACTGTCTTCAGCCTGCATTTGAACATTGTCAGAGTTGAGGCCTGTCTCACACCCTCATGAAGACTGTTCTAGATTTTAGCTGCATGAAACTGAAACGCAGCCTCACCGTGTTTATTATTGACTCTGGGAACCACCAGGAGGTCCCTCCCTGAAGTTCACATATGGTTCAAATGGCTCTAGCATGTCTGTGATGTACTTTGGTGCTAAACCAAAAGTGTGAAAAGACTTGTACACAAACAGAGCTGTTTTGAATTCTATTCTCTGAGTGACAGGAAGCCAATGCAGAAACCGGAGCACTGGACTAATATGTTCGTATTTCCAGGTTCTTGTCAGGACTCGAGCAGCATGTTGGATGTTCTGTAGCTTTGATAGCTCGTTTAGAGAGGCCAGTGAGCAGGCCGTTACAGTCGTCTAACCTGCTGGAGACAAATGCATGGATAAGTCTCTCTAAGTCTGGTTTTGACACTATTCCTTTGATATTAGCAATGTTTTTCAGATGGTAAAAAGCTGCTGATGCTATTGCATTGATGTGCTTCTTTAATAGAACCCATAGATCTGAGTTGATTAAGAGGGGTCCCAAGATTGACCCCTGGGGGACTCTACAGGTCATGGCAATTTTGTCTAATAGAAGAAAGCGGGTGCTTCACACATCTAATTCATACCAGGTGCGTAGGAGAAGTCGTGCGTGAAGCTCGTAACAGGCCTTCTTCAGGCATCTTTTGCCTGAAGGCCTGGAGCCGAAACATTGCAATAAAGCAATAAAACCCATTTTTTGCAAGTTTCCCAGTGTGTGAGAATTACATTTGTTCACAATTTTGTCTAATACACAGTTGCCAATTTTGACAAAGTACGTCCTGTCCTCGAGATAGGACTTGAACCAGTTTAGAACGGTACCAGAGATTCCCAACCAGTTTTCTAACCTGTGAAGTAAGATCCCGTGGTCCACTGTGTCAAAGGCAGCGCTCAGGTTCAGCAGAACTAAAACCCAAGGCAGGCAAAACAGTTTGGTGCGGATATAATTTGTCACCTTGATCAGAGATGCCTCAGTGCTGTGGTGGGCCTGAATCCTGACTGGAAAATATCAAACACATTGTTAGACAGGAGAAAGTAAGTGAGCTGTTGCTACTTTCTCTAGGACTTATCAGAATCAGAATAGTTTTTATTGCCATTGTTTGGGAACAGGTTCACAAACTAGGATTTTTTCTCGGTGCAGACGTGCAACATAAAACATATAGCACAGAATTTAGATGAAAATAAGCTATAAAACTTAAGGTTATAGGGGCATGCATAAAGAATATTCAAATAAATAAGACAGGGGTTAGTAGTTGTTCAGTACTGTGGCACTGGCATCTCGTCTTTAGAAGAGCCTTAATAACTGCAGGCCTTCGGAAATGCTCCAGTCTCAAGTGAGCAAGCTGTGGTAACAAGCTGCTAATCAAGGCAGCTTGTACATGAACTCAGACCGGAGATAATCTCTTCGATTGTTTTGTCAGTAAGAGGTTAAGCTATTATCAGTCTCCCCATTAACTACATATAAAACACATACGGAGACCAAAGAACATCATAAAGTGATCATAATGATATGCGCATGTGCTATT
This sequence comes from Gobius niger, assembly GCF_951799975.1. Classification (NCBI taxonomy): domain Eukaryota; kingdom Metazoa; phylum Chordata; class Actinopteri; order Gobiiformes; family Gobiidae; genus Gobius; species Gobius niger. The sequence goes on from NC_136869.1 coordinate 20,005,739, forward strand.
CGCTGCTGCAGAATTCTAAATAACGCGAGACCTTTCATTGAAACAAGACAGATCTCGCGATAAGTGTGGACACACTGCTGGGCCTTCAAAGAGGGCGTGCGTATGGCGGTAACGGAGACTGCGGTAAATAAAAAAAGTCGTATTTTTAAAACTATATTTGACCTTTAGATGCACAATCCTATTGTTAACACGGCGTGCAAGTATTTAGACGACTGTGATATAGGTTAAATGCACGATGCATGTTTATTAAACGGGTTTTACTGACGAAAGCGTAGGCGCTAACGCTGGTTAGCTTCCAACAACGGTTAGCTAGCTAAAAGCATTATTCGTTGTCCCGCATAGCAGGCCTGTAAAAAAAAAAATCGGTAAAATGATCGCGTCTTGTGTCGTTTGTCGCTGGATGGGTGGTGAGTACGAGTATAATCTCGACCCCGCTATGACTTGTGTGTGTTTAGAATCCGACTGTGTTCTTTAAAATGTAATATTACTCAATAATTGTAGGGATGCAGGCTCTTGTTAGCAGCGCACTAAACTAGCTAGCCCTACCTCGGACAGAGACGTGCAGATCTCGGTATGGCGCTCATTTTTCTTTTAGCTTCCCAATATTTGCATTGCTAGTCTGAAGGCATTTTCTTTCCCTCAGAAATAATTGAATCGTTAAAGCCTCTGACCAATCCTGCTCCCCTTGGGAGTTCCCCTGCCTCACTCTTGGACCCGGAGATAGCGGGTTGAGTAGGTAAGGAGTACGGCTCCTGCCTCGCTACAAACTGGTGCATGTGAACATATTTTGACTCCGTCTCCATAGAATTTGATTACGAGTAGTGCTTTCATTGCGAACTACGCTGTTTTGTGGTTGTGTCATTGAGTTGGAATAATTTGAATCATGTTTGAATACAGGGAGGAGAAACTCAGAAGATGGAGAATGGACAAGGCACAGGCGCAAAGCTTGGCCTACCGCCGCTCACCTCAGAGCAGCAAGAAGCGCTTCAAAGGGTAAGCTCCATCCTGCAGTTACAGGGGGCGCTGTGGAGTCACAATAGCGCTGTGTGTGTTTAAATAATAATGCGCTACATTGCATTATTCATTCACTCCATACTTGGTGGTGGTACACTGCTATTGTAGCCACAGTGGCCCTGGGGTAGATATCTATTTATGCAAATTGTTGAGCCTAATCTATCTGCTATGTTTAGGCCAAGAAGTATGCCATGGAACAGAGCATTAAGAGTGTTTTGGTGAAGCAGACCATTGCCCATCAGCAGCAGCAACTCACCAACCTACAGGTGAGATACGTTTCCAATTTCTTAATGCAGCCCACAACATTTTTTCATATGTGGAGACTAATAAACTAGAGGCAGGCAAAGCAGTGTTTCCTCCCATGAATGGCCACTTCTGATAACACTGAAATCACTGGTTGGATATTCCCGTGTACACAATAGTTGAGGGTTCTCCTGTCCTGTGACATGTCATAGGAAGAGCAGAAGGCCGCGTTCCCCCTGCTTTTGCTTCTTCTGTTTTTTTCAGATGGTGTTGATCTTCAGTGAAGGCTCTAGTCATTATTAAAATAGTTGGCGTTTATGGGGCCTTGTTTTGCTCACTGCTGTTTGGTGTCTTGTTTTAATTGTGGGGCACTACTCTTCAAACTGTAACTTGAGACTAGCTTAATTACTTCCGTCTATCTTGCAAAGAAAATGCCGTTTTATCAGCTAAGGGATATTTAACCTCCTTTTCAGCACTTTTTCATCTTTACTGTCTTTCAGATGGCAGCAGTGACAATGGGCTTTGGAGATCCTCTCTCACCTTTACAATCGGTCAATAGATTATTAAATTTTTTCTGTGCGCATTCCAAATGAAAAAGGACTGTTACCCTTCTTTTACCGGTTGCCTTCGCAACAATCCATGCCCTTTTGTCAAGAATGCATATTTTATAAGAAGACATGGTTTGCACTGCTTTTGCCATAACTTCATGTAGAATATCCTCTTGTAATTTGGGTAATGGGACTGCTTTAAGTTGCTTCCTTGAATTCCTTGGTCTTAAGGCTATTTTTCCTGGACATTGTAGGCAGCATTTTCTCTCTGATCATAGGGTTTTGTTATTGGTAAAGTTGGTCTTTTTGAAAAATATGCATTTGCCCCATTAACAACAGTTCTTGGCATGGGATGAAAGAGGGATAGCAATCACTTTGGACCAAAATGAGAGAAGTACAGAAGTACTTAAGAGGTCTATTTGGCCATCTCAAAGTCAACTATTGGCTGTGTATTGAATTATCATCCCATTATCTCATCAATGTAGCAGTTAGGTCTATTATGGTTAAAACAGAAGTAAAAATAAACCATTGAACAGTTGCATAGCTCGACAACCTCTTACCCATCCACTGCTTTCAGCAAGAGTTTAAATGGATTTCATTTCAACCCCACTTTTTTGTTACCTAACTTGCATCCATGGACTACAGGTTAGTTGCTACGGATGACAAATATTTTAGGGCTGTGCATGTAAATGCATATGTGTTTACCCCTTTGAATTGTTCACTAGTAACAGGACAGAGGCTGTATGGTAAAAACAAGTGAGGACATCACCACTTACAACTCATACTTAATTCCGAGTTGTGCCGAATGCTTTATATTGATCTCTCTCACTTTTAAATTGGCCTCTTGGTTATTTTGGGGAAAAGCACAATAGGAAAAAGACAATCCTATAAATTGCGTGTGTGGTTGCTCTCTTCATTTTAACTTTTGCACTTATATTTTGTTTCTCCTGGTTGGCAGGTGGCTGCGCAGCGACAACGTGCTCTAGCCATCATGTGTCGGGTCTACGTGGGCTCCATTTACTACGAGCTTGGTGAGGACACCATCAGACAGGCTTTTGCCCCATTTGGTCCGATCAAGAGCATTGATATGTCTTGGGATTCTGTTACAATGAAACACAAGGTCAGTGCAGTTTCATGAAATGCTGGTGTTTTCAAGTAAAATCTCATCAGTTGTCCACATTGTTTGCAGGGTTTTGCATTTGTGGAGTATGACGTACCAGAGGCTGCACAGCTGGCTCTGGACCAGATGAACTCGGTCATGTTGGGGGGCAGGAACATAAAGGTGAGTGACAGAGCACGCGGTGCTCTGTGGGTTTTTAAAAGTGTCCATATGGCCATTCCAATATGTTATTTTTGAAAAGGTTCCAATGCATCTTTTGTTTTGTTTTTTGCTTCTGTATCCTATTTTAAGACACTGATTTGTTTTCTTTTTGTCTGTGTGTTGATTTTCAGGTACGTGTTTTGTGTGTCATTGCGGTGTGTGTGTCTGCTGTGTGTTGTGCTTCCATGATGTTACCAAGGCCGTTAGGAGCTCCAGCGCAGACGCCCTGCGGTGTCACGTGCCTCTATGTCCATGTTGTGCTGATGATGGGCTGCGCCTGGTTGGTGTTGCTTGGCCGCCCCATCTGTAGTACAGATCTTTCTCCCAACAATACGCTCGACAGATGTAGGAAGTTTACAGGGAGCTCTTTTGCAGAGAAGGCAGTCAGACAGTTAGGGTCACGCAGTAGCAATAATTGACATTTGGTAATTTTCGGTGTAGCCACCTGCTCAGCTAATAACTAGTTTCTTAGCTACATATTTATAATTCTGCAGAGTAATAAATGGTGGCTTAGTGTTTTTTTATGGACTAGACATTTTTTGCAGTGCGTATATTTTTTTCTTAAAATTGGTAGGCATTTTTCTAGTATACACTTTCTAAATTTCCCTCGTATAGATTGAAATAGACTTCCTGAGAAAACCTGGATGATGGTGGCTTTTCCGAAGTTATCACAACAGCCTCAGAGTGCGCGCCTAGTTACCCCTATGGATCCCCTACTCAGTCGCCCTACCCGTATGATCTGTGCTATAGGTTGGGCGCCCAAGTAACATCGGTCAGGCGCAACCCATCATTGACCAGCTGGCAGAGGAGGCACGCGCATATAACCGAATCTACGTGGCATCGGTTCACCCTGACCTGTCAGATGATGACATCAAGAGTGTGTTTGAAGCCTTTGGAAGGATCAAGTCTTGCACATTAGCCAGAGATCCCAACTCTGGGCGGCACAGAGGCTTTGGCTTCATTGGTGAGCTGATAGCCCCCAGTCGCTTGTGCTCATGTTGATATTGCTGTTCTATTGATGTACTTAATGTATTTACTTCTAGAATATGAAAAACCACAGTCAGCTCTGGATGCTGTATCTTCTATGAACCTCTTTGATCTTGGTGGTCAGTATCTACGAGTAGGCAAAGCAGTGACCCCACCTATGCCATTACTGACTCCCCTGACTTCTACAACACCTGGTGGCATGCCTCCTGCAGCGGCTGTAGCCGCCGCAGCAGCCACTGCAAAGATAACTGCCCAGGCAAGTATTAGTCCACCCAAAGGGGTAAAAATAAGGACTCTTCCAGTTTTAAATAACCCTTTTACAGACAAAATACTTTATATCCACAAGAGTGTTTTTAGAGAGATTTGTAGATCTGTATATAAATGAAAACCTTGGTTCTCTAATGTACACCCACGGTCCATTCTGCCTGAATGTCATTGTTGACGTTGGTGCCCTGCTCTGTGCCCTGCTCTGTGCCCCCTCTCCGATGTCATGGGCATCATGGTGTGAAGGAGGCTGTAGCTGGTGCGTCTGTTCTAGGGGCATTAACTGCACCACAACTTCTCAGTCAGCAAATGGGAATACCTCAAGCTGTTATGGCTGCCCAGGCACCAGGGGTAATCACTGGTAAGTGAAATCTTAATCTAGATTTTAGAGTAGCACATAAACACACTATTACTAAAGAAACGACTGTCAGTACACAATGTTGCCTGAATATTTCTCCAATCATTTTATTAATTGACATTGTGAGTGTATGTGTGTGTGTATAAAGCATATTGTGTCGATGAAGGGCACGCTTGACTATTTTTCTTAATTATTTATTTTAAAAAATAAGGTGTGACTCCAGTGCGACCTCCCATACCAGTGCTTCCCCAAGTGGGTCTGGTGAACCCTGTGCTTGCGTCGCCACCCGTCCTTTCTGCTCAGACTGTGGGCGCAAATCCTCAAGAAAAGAAAGAGGAGAAGGAGGAAACGCTACAGGATGGCACGGGACAAGAGATGTTGAGTGACCAAGAGCACATGAGCATTTCAGGCAGCAGCGCTAGACATATGGTCATGCAGAAACTGCTACGGAAATCTGAGGCAAGACTCCAATGAGGCACTCTTTGTTTATAAATTGTAATACCTGCTAACGCTCCATTTTCTTTTGCAGTCTACAGTCATGGTGCTCAGAAATATGGTGGGACCAGAAGATATCGACGATGACCTTGAAGGGGAAGTGACGGAGGAGTGTGGCAAATTTGGTTCTGTGAACAGAGTCATCATATACCAAGAGAAACAAGGGGAGGAAGAAGACGCAGATATTATTGTAAAAATCTTTGTAGAGTTTTCCAATGCTTCAGAAATGAACAAAGCAATACAGGCTCTTAATGACCGATGGTTCGGAGGTCGAAAAGTCGTTGCTGAAGTGTATGACCAAGACCGTTTTAACAGCAGTGACCTTTCTGCATAAACTCTGGTTCACCATCCTGGCAAACTCTTGCTCTAACGTTTCAGGCCGTCACTGCAGCCTTTGATGTAAGGCCATGGAACTTGTAATTATGTTTTTTTTATTTGAATTTTTAAAAAGTGAATGCTATTGTTATGTCATTCTGCAACAGTTTGTCAAGGTTTGCTTTGTCAAAGCTGTCATTTTGTGTGCAAACTGCTGAACATATGTTTGGTGTCTGCTCCTGTATTCTTTATAATAAATTGCTAAAATATGTGCACCTTTTAGTACAATATAGATTGAGTCTCCAATTAAACGTTCCTTTTTTGTAAACTGTTTCCAATGTCTATTTCTAATGTAAAACTATAAGTTAGATGTTAAAATTCTAAACTACAAACTGCTTGGAGAGAAGCAGCCTCTGGATAATGGACGGTAAACAGGCTATAGTAGTGGCCCCTGTCTGTAGCGCAGTAAGACAAGTCCGCCACTGGGTGGCGCTTTGATTACGCATGAGGCCTGAAAGTGGAGAGCTCAGCCAAGCCCAGCCCCCCACACGCTAAACCGGCCTGGCCTGCCTCATCCAGGGGTGGGAAGCGCGACTCCTGCAGCTCCTGCTGTCCGCTTGCATATTAGTACCTACCGAGGGGTAGAAGAAAGGCGCCAAGGATCTTCTATGTGGCACATATCGGATGTTATGAGGACATCTTTTGAGCGAGCCATGGGGTGTTTTTTCACAGCTCTCAAGTGAAGAAGTGTTTGTAAACGACAGCTTAAGCTCGGCACAAAGACGCTCAGTGAACTGCTAGCCCTCGTTAGCTAACCAGAGCTTACTAACAACACAGCTGCGCCGGAGAAATGTACGGCTGTGCAGTCCACTGGCTTTGTATCTAGTGCTGTTCATCCTACGACTGAAATCCAAATGTTATCATTGGGATCCTGATGCTCGTGCGCTTCGTTTTAGCCACTGATTGAGTCCATCTCTGCATTGCTGGGCATGTTCTGCTAGTCAGTGCTGAGCCTCAACGTGAAACCAGGATGTGGTAGTAGCAAAAGCATCGTTGACCTAATGTGCACAGAGAGTTCAAGTGTCTCCGTGGGCTTCTTACTACCAGTGTTTGTTTTGACTCCGGCGTGGATGGCACAAAGTGACTCGGACCTTGGCTTGCATCGGGGCTGAAACGGGATACACTAACTACCGCATCTGAGGGATTATTTTGTACCTAAGTGGATTCCGGCCTCCTGTTCAACTTCTTCGTGGGAGCTCCGTGATTGTTGTGACTTTGGCTGTGCCCGTTCCCATACAGTGTTTCTCCTGGTGGTCATAGCCCTACTTCGCCCCCGATGCGGAGAGTTCAGTAGCACCGGCAACCACAACCCCCAGGCGGCCGGACATGCTCAAGTGTATCCCCTTGTGGCGCTGCAATCGCCACGTAGAGTCGGTGGACAAGCGGCACTGCAACCTGCAGACCGTCCCCGATGAGGTATACCGCTACAGCCGCAGCCTGGAGGAGCTTCTGCTGGATGCCAACCAGCTCAAGGAACTACCCAAGGTAACGAGGTCCAGCCCGCGTTCACCCAGGCACTGGCAGGTGTCGTGCCTCTACATGAATCCAGTTAGAATCATGACATAACAGTGACACAGCTTGGTTCAGCAATGTTATGACAACGTTTACAGCCTGTCAACTCTCTCTAGTGCTTGATGACTGTGTTTGTCAAATGCTGGTGCACCAGAGACATTACACACCAAAACAAGTGGTGCATAGGCCACTTGAGTAGTTGCTTTGGATGCAGAGTGGGAAGGCATGTGTGGAATGAGCTGTAATCCTGTCCACACCCACACTTTCTTTCTACCATCTGAAATATGACAAAGGTTCACTCACATAGCCAAAGCATTTGTTTGGAGATAAGCAGCACCACTACTATGGTTTTCATTTGAGGTTATATTGACCCAAGTCCTCTTTCCCCAGAGCTGATTCTCATTGTAATGAGCCTTAAAGGTTGGTCTGAATGCTCTGTGGTCAGTTCTAGTCATTCATTAGGCATTGGTTGATAATGACGCTTTTATAAACCCAGAACCAGTCCACAATGGTATAATTGACATAGTGTCCTGCTGCTATCTTCCTTTGTGTCTGGTGTTTATTTCAGATGTAAACGGTGACCTTTATGAAGTCAACACTTATAATCAGTCCAAATGCACATTATTAGCAGCACCCTTGAACACATTGTGACAGTGTCTCCGTGGTGCCTGTCATGCGGCAGCCTTTGAGGCGTGGAATCGCAGACATACGGGTGTCAGTCTGTGGACAGGACGGTTCCAGGTCCAGAACCCATCCCATGTTACCCACAGGTGATGCCCTGATCAGGACGAGCACCTACAGCCGTCCTTATGCGCCGCTGTCTCGCTCTCGCGTCTCCTCCTATTCTCATCAAAATGAGTCTGTGGATGTACTTGTCACTTTTGGTTTATTTTTAGTCTGGTTTGTTCTTGCACACGCTCTGATGAAACACGGGGTTGCGAAGACACCAAATGATTTCCTTTTTTCCCCCCACAACATCTACAGTATGGGTGACTTTGACAACAACACAATTTGCACTCTCTATTATTATTGTAGGCCTTTATGATATGATATACTATTGTGTTGTCACGCCTGGAACCAAACTGGGCACTGTGCACTAGGGCGCCTGTGCCTATAGCTTATATTGGTGGGATTTTAGCTTGGTGAGCAGATGGTGCTTGATGCCCCGGTGGTATCTTAAGTTCTTCACTATACCACTCTTCTGCTGCATTGCCCCCCTTCCCCAAATCCCAACAGTCCTGTCCTCTTACCTTTTCTTTTAAAATCACATCCCCGCACCATATAATCACAGGAGCCGTTTCAGAAAAAGCCAGGGGTGTAATTTAATTGTGTTGGAAGACACTCACGCAGCGCTTTGTCTTTATGAAATGGGATGAAGTTTTAAGGATTGTCGGGGTAGCAGCTGGTGAGGAATTCCCCGCCCGCATCTTTAGCCCCTTAATGCTGTGACGTGTCTTTATTTGCTTTCTGCACATGCCTAATCTCGGAGTATCTCTTTCATCAGCCGTTTCCATGCCAGGCAGAAACGCTGTCTTCCATGATATTTGGTGACTGTGTGGGGTTGTTTGATGTTTAAATGCAATTCGCTTGAAAATGAATAAATCTGTTCCTCTGACAACGAGGGCCAGGGCTGGTGCTGTGGATGTACTGGAATTAGATTAGTGATTTATGTGTTAAAGTCGGATCACACTGCACATTTTATGAAGCTCGTCCAGACCAGGAGCATTAACATCTGCGACAAGTCTGAGATATGAGCTGCTAAACTAAACACAAACGTGCACTTTAGAAGATGTAGAGGTCTCTAAACTACAGGGAGAGCAGCTCCAGGAGACGGGATCATTTGTCCTTTGCAAGTTATGCTGTACTGCATGAATCTTTGTGATTAGTATTCAAATTATGCTTTCATTTTTCATTGAAATTAAAAGCCTTATTATATCAGATTATTCTTTTATTTACAAAGAAGGAAAGGCGCGTCAGCATGTGCATTTTATAGTGTTAGTCGTGGTCCAAAAAACCTTCAAACCTCCCAGTTCTCCACACGGGTTTGCCCATTTCTCAACTTTCAGGGCGCAGTACTGTCGCTGTAGTGCTAACATCAACCAGCTTGCTAGTTCACTATTGATTAAAATCCTGTATAATTGGATGTGTAGCAACAATATGCAGGAGGACACAACCAATTAATTCTACTAAATAAATGGGTATAGAGTAGGGCTGCACGATTTCGATTTGTCATGTTACTTTTAGGCTGTCAAACAACATGTTCTTGCTCAAATTGCCCCGCATTAGAACAATACACACTAATACTTAAAAAAATATGTGGTTTTATGTGGACCACTCTTCTGGATGAGTTTAGAACTCCAACATTACCTCTGGGGGACAGCCACGTGGCTAAAATAAGTCCAGGACGCAATCACGTGGCGTCTATCGAAACCCTTTAGAATCTGTTGCAGCTGAAGTGACATCTATCACTCCTTAGGTTATTGCAGTGGTCAAAACCTTGTTTGCAATTCGGTATCGATAAACCTTGCAGCCCAACATTTCACAAATTACTTCGAATTCCCAAACAACTAATAACCAAACAGCCATTTGCTTTGAAGGCTCTCAGAGATGTAGAGATGTTCAAATATCATCAACTGGACTGGACAAGCGCGTAAAGACACCTTTGAAAATAGAAGCGAAACGTCCTCCACTCAACCAGCCCAAGTCTGATTTAAAAATCTACTACAATCGAAGGCAAAGCATCCAGAAAGTGCACTCCCTTTCAACCCAAGAGACTCGCTTCCCAATTGGGCTTGTCAAAGAAGAGGGAATTATCTTTTTTAGGCATGCTGTCTCCAGTCCCATGACAGCTCACAAAGAAGCCCATTCATCAGTGCCGCGCTGCCGTGTGCCCCCCTCATATCCAATGTCATGGGTATGTGTGCTGCTAAACGCTCCAAACCAAGACTACCATCATCTATCTATGTTTTTTTGTTTTGTTTTTGCGGTCATGGCACCTGCAGAGGAGTGCAGAGGAGCAGGTGGATCGCAGGTACAGGCGGGGCGGCAGCAGCAGCAGCCCCAGCGCATGGAGCCGGTGTAGGGTATCTGCCTGCGTCGGCTCCATTTCACCATTATCCGAAAAGCGGAGCACACATCCTGGTTGGGGCGTGTCGCTACCTGACTGTGTGTGTAGCAATGATAGAGCTCATTATGATAATCCTTTTGTGCATTCACGTGGGCATTGATGAATCACACTGTTCCACATTAGTGTAGCTTGTTTTAAAGCGGGTGCTGATGGAATGAGTTTGATTGCGCAATAATCGGCACCAGTGCACCAGAAACCCCTTTTACCCCGCGCACAAACAGAAAACAATAAACAAAGATGATTTTGAGACCACTGATTTATAATGTGTGTTTTGTTTAGATGAATCTTTCAAGCTTCTCTCTTGCAGGCTCTTGTATGTTTTACAATTAGGACATTAACATTGACGGCAATCCAGTGTGAAATCTCTCAATCTGAGCCTTTTTAAACCTGTGCGTCTCTTTTGAAAACCACCCCCAGGACGAGCCTCTCAGTCGTTTGTGTTTCCTTTTAGGCAGATAAACCCGACAGATAGAAATCTCTTATCTCCCCCAGTCTTTTGTAAACACCGTGCTGGGGTTAAGTGACTCTCAAATGACATCCTCGTGCTGAAGTGTTTATTCTTATTTCGGCCGTGTAATGCCTGTATCACGATCATCAAGAACGGCTACAGTTGAATATTTGCCACTTTCAGGGTGTTTGATTCAGCAGGTCAGTCTTTCTCCTGTATGAAGTTTACTGTGCCGTTCTGAAGAGCCTGGAAGGTCTAAAGCAGACCAGTCCTGGAGTTTGTTAGTGACTTCAAAAACCTTGAGAAAATGAGAGGCACTAGGAAAAGGTAGGTTTGCTTTGGTGGAAAACTAGAGCCCTCTATCTGGTTGAACCTCTCCGGGCTGAGAGCTTCATTTTAATGCAAGAGCAGATTCAGCAGGTTTCTTTGTCTGAGCCCCCCTGACCAGCTGGTCTCACATCCTGCCCCCCCCTCTACCCCCTCCGTGCCTGGACACAGAGGTAAAGAGGAAAGGGCGCATGTGAAAGAGCGGTTTAGAGAGAGTCCGGACACCCAGGACGAAGAGCAGATAATGTCCACTGTAATGGTTTTACAAAATGGAAACGGATCTGTCGGAAGACCTCGTCGATTTTGCGATACATCGTGGCTTCTTGCGATATTGCCGATTATATATTGCACGGGCCCCACGAAATCCGTAGGCAACGTTCTAAGAAATGTGGGTCCCAGGCCAAGACCCAGTGGAGGGGGGAGCAGAGCTTAGTCTGACCGATCACGGCTCCATTGGGGATTCCCTGCTCTTAATGCCTTCTGTCCATCCACCAGCATCAGAGATTAGGCTGACATGGAGCGTCAGGTGGCGGTGGGAGAGTCGCCACCAAGCAAATGGCCCGTCACTTTAAGACTTCACACACACAAGTTACAACTCCACAACCCCACCCCCTCTTTCAGCTCAAGCCGAAGTTAAGTGCGTTTACATGCAACCCCTCCGACTGGATTTTGAACGCACTGGAGAAAATGACAACTGTTTTCCCATGGCTGCAGCTTAGCACAGTCCGGTGTGTTTCCAGTTTTGGTTGGCAGCCTCAAAGGTAAACAAAGAGGCGAGCCCGCGGTGAATAATTGATGCGTGCGGTGGCGGAGGCAGCTGTTTTGAAAGGGACTGTCAGTGGTCCCGCGCGATAGGACAGTAGCCCCCTTTGCCTTATGTACACACACTGTCCCCCCGTCAGCACATGAAGGTGAGCCTGTTCTCCCGGCGCAATTTACGACTCGGCCTTTTGAACCGCCAGTGCGATACGGGCTCAAAGGGCAAAAAAGTCTGCGAGCGCTAACGCAAGGTGAGGCGACGGCGTTTGAACTCTAAAAGGGAAAATGAAAGGATGGCCGCATCAGCACTTCCTTGTTTGCTCCTGCTCTGTCGCCGAATGAATCAGGCCGATCTCGATTGTTTTGTTGTCTCGCAGCTGTGCACTTCGGGGTCACGGTCATGTCTTGAACCATATGTTTGCTCCGCTTGAGTAAACTGGCCTTTCATAGCAGTCAGAAGTTTTGCGTGTTGTGTCTGTAGCTAGGGAGATCCGCAGTATTTAAGGGATTACCTCACAGCTTATTTCAAAATGGCCACGTATGTCTTAGATGAATGAAGTACTTTATTTTCTCTGCATTCGTGTTTTAATCCTTTTGAATAATAATGGATTACGCTTGTTTATTACAAAGCTCGACAAGCTTCTCAAAGAGCTACACTGTTTAGTCATTACTCATTCACACTCGGTGATAGTAAGACACTGTTGTGGCGACAGCTGTCCCGGGGTAGGTAGACTGAGCTGAGGCTGCCGATCTGCGCCCTCTGCCCCACTGACCATCATCACTCATTCACTCACACAAGTGGATGAAGTTCTGTCTCCGCTGTCTAAACCAGTACTTCTCAAACTTTTCAGACCAAGTACCACCCTAAAGAGTACTATATTTTACCTGTACAGTACCACCGTATAAAAAATTTTACTTTTCAAATACCTCAAGGCCTAGATCATGATCAAATCAGGACTAGTTTGGATGTGTAAAGGGTCTATAACGAAATCTCGAACTAAACCTCCCTATTTTTCCAAAAATTATCATTATCATATTATATACAGGACAGATAATGGTAAAGGGGGTGAGCAGAACAAATTGTCGGAGCCGGGACACACGGAAACCATCAGGGACCCACTGAGGTCTTCCGTCATTACTTTTGTTAAGAATAAACTTCTTTTCTTTCAGTTCTTGTCATGATTTTCTTAATTCAATTCCAATATCGCTTGTTTTGTTTTGATCAAACTATATACGGCCTTTTCTCATCCATTCAAGTTTTCGAACAATCACATTTTTACTTTTTTACTTTTACTCCTATTGTTCCGCCCTATTCTAAAGAAATAAAATCTGAATTGCCCGGGTGCTGATGTCCCAAGGTCTCTGGCATTAAAACCAACCACAAACAAGTGCTGCCCTTTATCTCCGGGCCACACGCTGCCATCACCAGCCTCTGTGCAGCTCCATGACACCTGATAGCCTCTTTTAGCCTGTGCACAGAGCGTCCCGGGGATTAAGAGGTGCTGCTGTCACCTACGCCCCTCACATCTGTCTAATCAAGTGCTCGTTTTTGTAAAGGCATTAGTAAAATTGACTTTCTGTTTGCATTTTTTGGGTCCAAGTTTAGGATTATTTGTTGATGCCGCTGTTGTTTTTCTTGCTGCTAATTTCCATGGGAGTGTCTAGATCCCGGGAAGTGGAAATCATCAAGTGCGCTGAAGAATGCCCTGTTTTTGTGTTTGTGAGGTCCGCTGCGCTTCAGCTTTGTTTTCCAATCTAATGATTGTGTCTGGAAAATGATGTAAAAGCTGCATTAAGGATTAATTATAACTTGGCTGAAAGTATCATAATACCAAGAAATGTACAGAGGAAGGAATCAAACCTAAATGTTTCAGCAAACGCAACATTGAGCATTTCTTTTATTTCAGAAAATACCTCTTTGATTTAAAGCCGCACTGTGGAACTTTCCATGTCGTGCTGAATGTTGCTACATCCCAGCGCAGAAACAAACATGCTCCCAATCAGTGGTTTCGCTAGGAGTAATTTCTCGCCTTCATTTTGACAGACACTGTTGTAAAAAATCCGTCATGAGCAACAGTATTTTAAAGAAGTTCATATAGCCTATATAAAGGCTGCATATTATTTATGTTAGGAAGAATGTGAGACTGCAGGATAAATGGAGCTAAATGAAACATGATCTGAGCAGAGTCATGGAATGCGAATTTTGCAACAGAAATGTGTTAAAACTTGTGCGAAAAGTCTCAGAGGAGGACGACCTATTCAGAGCATCATCTGCTCATCAATATCAAGGCTCTTATTACATTAATACAAAGGTAAATTAGAGCTTGCATTTTCTTAATGTTAACATAATGTTTAAGAAATGGGTGAACGGGACAATATTTAGCAAATCATGAGTCTTTGAAGCTGCTCATATTTATCCAAATCCTTGTGCTCTCAGCTCCGTTGTGAGATCCATCGCAGCACTTAAAGGGGCTGGATGCAAGTTGGCCATTTTATACTCACTACTGCCACCTCAGGTCAAACGTGTAACTGCACCTTCCATATTGAGCTCGTGCATGACGGCACTTCAAGTAACAACTTTTTGAGTGACAGTGCAGGATTTTAGAGGCAGTTCTGCAGGTCTGGGCTCATTCTACACATTAGGACATGGCTGGAACATGTAGGGGGAGGAAAATACATGTTTTTTTTTACATTTTTAAACTCCGTATTGTCCCTTTTAAGAGCTGTGTAGTTTCTGTTCGAAAAGCGAAACCATGCGATGTTAAACAGTGAAGTGAATCCTTTTAGAGAGAGCCCCGCGCGCCCCGAGATACAGCAGTGCTGCATCTTTAGTTTAATCACGGCTTAATTTTCACATCATTACATCTACATTTCTTCTTCTCATGCCATAAATTCATAAAAAACACATGGTCAAAGCACATTCAGCTGGATGTTTGGATCAAATCTTCAGCATTTAAATTGTCCGCTTTTGCCCAATTTGTTGAATATCCGAATTGGACTCCGTTCCTCTGTATAATCTAATGTTTCAAAATTTTAAGAAATGATAAATGCATAGACTTGTTGCATTTGAGGCATTCAAAATGTTGTTTTGGGGCCTTGGAAAACCTTATGGAAAAAATGTTTGCATAAGATGTACAATATTGTGTAACTTTCCGCGTTAGAATGTTTTGTCTATTTCTGTCTGTGGAAACGCTTCACTGCTGATCTTCATGTAATGCAAGTTTCTCCCTCGTGTCCGACCACTTCCACTTTCACTACTATTTAAGTTGGTCCCCTATAGCTCTCAGCGAAGTGACGAGTCAGGCAAGTGGAGGTGAGGTATTTTCCACCTACACCCGTGATTCAATAAATGCTTGCACTCTATTCTATGTATTGGATGAAGTGTTACGTTGTGTGTGGCTTTAAACACAAAGTAACGTCCAAAGTCTGTGAACACTTCCCTATAGGCATCATTTGCCCTCCACAAAGACGAGTGACAGAGACGAGGCCAGCGGAGGTCAGAGGGAACACAGTGGGCGACATTTGTGAAAGCAACAAAGCGATGTGTACACACTACTATGCGTCACGCGTGTGCTCCGCCTCGCTGCCACCACAATGTGCGCCTATTGTGCAGGACGTCCTAGTCCTGGCTACTGCGCTTGAAGCCTGTCCTTGTGCGGCTGATGTGTTAAATGAAATGCCCTGGCGATTCTGACCACTGAATGAGCAAGCGTTAATTACTGCGGCTTTGTGTATTGAAAGGTCAGATATTTTAAGTTCGCAGTTTACAATGCCTCCTTTTGTGTCAACTTTCTAATTATATATGTGGTTGAACTTTTGTCCTTCCTTTCAGAGCGTAATTGCTTGGGATTGTTGTTGCTGTGGATTTGTTACAAACGTTTTTATTTTTTATCAAGCCTTTTATCCCGGAACTTGGTCTTCTTTTCCACAATAATACATAACGCAGAGATAGCACTTTTCTGAGCGGCTGGGCGGGAGGTTAAAAGTAGGGATGCACCAGTCCGATACCGGTATCATATCGGAGCCGATACTGAAAAAAACACGATAGGTGTTGGCTACAATTATCCGATACTGAACCGATACCAGTTTTGGCTCTCAACACCTTAAAAACACAACTTGCTGTACCTTATTTTGAAGGGCAGAACCTGGAGAATCAACTTGTTGAGTTAGTTTTAACCTACGCAAATGCACCTTTAATCGGCATGCTAAAGCTAACAGGAGCATGCTAATGCTAACGTCAGCTAATCAAGGTTAGGTCAGAAACTTTGATGAATAAAATCGGTCACTACTTGAGTGGCCAAGTGTAGTTCATGAAATGCTGATAAAGAATAATTGATCTGACATATTTTTATGCACATGTTGTAATGATCAGATCACTTTATATGAGCTGTTTATATGAATGTAAAATAGTCTGTCCCATTGGGATAGTGTTGACAAGCCAGTGATCCATTAGTTTTCTAATAGATATAATTCATAATGGATCTGTATACAAGAAAACATCACTATATTGATCTCACAATGGAGATAAAAGGACCATTCACTTTTTCACTCAGAGAAAACCACTTGTAAGAAAGTCTCTCTGTTAATATCGGTTAATGTAGATTTTGCAGATACTCAAACTGGTATCGGAAGCAAAAAAGCTGGATCGGTGCATCTCTAGTTAAAAGAGCTCTTCCTGGTTACGAAGGGCCGTGGAAGAGCTTGGGCAAAATTGGAGGAGCAAGGTGTGAGGAGACGTCACGGCACATTTAATAGTTGCCACAAAAGATTCAAAGATTACTCAAACATGCGTGAACACAACTCCAGAATATGATTTCATGAGAGAACATTGTTGACGTTTTCTTGGCATATTATCCACCCTTTAAAAGTCTGTATTAGTGTAACGTAGGAGTAGCAGATTTTGGGAACAAGCAGCTTTTCCCAGTTCTTGTTCAGGCCGTCTTAAATGAAGTCACCACAGCCGTGGCGGAGCATGTGACATTTGAGGAAACCCAGGCATGTCTGGAATCTCCAGGAGCGTGTGCCCTGCCCTCGCCGTTCACAGCGCTCCTCCTGTCCGCCACACACTCCAACTCTCCCCTCGGACATTCCTGCCGGCAGAGCCCACACGCAGCCACAGCTCTGAGGCAGCACTTGGGACAAACATTACACTCAAGACCAGCACACTTTTGGAGTGTTCTCGTTTAAATACGGCTCTTTCTCCCCAAGCTCGGTGTGTTAATTAAGTCTATGCTCATGTGGGACCAGATAGTAATGGGGATAGGGTCCTCTGCAGATTAAAGAAAAACTGGTCCATTTTTGCAGATGTATGTCTAAACTGATCGAGTTAGGGCTCACTCTAGTTTTCTGTTGTGATAGTTTCTCCTGGTTTCTCCTCCAGTTGCAACTTGAATTGTATCAATTACTACAATGCACATTTCAAGTCAGCTTATTGTGACAGAATATCAATATTCCGATATGTTTGGATACTTTATTTGGTGACGCTGCATCGATATCGCAGTCTGCTGTGCCGATGAGTTGTCTTTGCTTTTAACTCTAATGAGGCGCCCCAATCATTTTGCTGCAGATCTGAAGAAAGTTAACCTGGCTAACACCAGGCTGCTGTGTGCGCTCGAATTATTTCGAACTGCACAACAGCCTGGGGACCATGGCCAAATCTCCGGTGGATTTGGGAACCAATCACAGAGCGAGGAGGGACGGCAAGACGATGACGCACTATTCGATATATGGAAGCTTGTAGTTTATTTACGGATAATTAAAAAAAAAGTTTATTTACGGATCCAACATGACAGCAGCAGACACGATGGTATTTTTTGATCAAGCTTTAGACCTTGTTCTAAATAATTTAGCTCAAAAGTTTACAGCGGGTACGTCATACGTCATCTCATACGATGATATGATTGGCTGGGGCTACGTGCAGACGCATGAGACTTTTTTTTTCTTTTTTTTCGTATCGCCCAATAAACGACTATGGACGATCGTAAACCACACCTCTCCTACGAGAAAATGAATTGGTGGTCCCCAGACTAAATATCACTTGTGATTTTAGTCTGGTGTTAGCCAGGCTAGAAGAAAGTCACATTTACAGTTAAATACAAAAACATTATAGACTGTATTGCATGGTTTTACAAAATCTGTTTTAATATAAATGTGTGTCTTTAAAAATTAATGATTTGACTAGTGATGGGATTTACAGCGCTTTCCCAAGAGCCGTTTAAAAGACTGGCTCTTTTTAATATACAATTTTAATAACACCAGCCAGTTAACTCAGACACGATTGATAAAAGGCACTTATTTATTTAAATCATCTAAAATTACATTGGGACTGATATTTACGCTTTGAAAAACGTGTTTGTGAATCAAATCATGTGCACAACTAATAAAGATTGACATCCGGTTCGAACCGTTCACCTTAAAGAGCCATTCAAAAGAACGGGTCATGAACGTCACATTACTAACGGATAAAAATCAAATCAAATGTATTGATATAGCACATTTAAAACAACTGTTGCTGACCAAAGTGCCTCACAAAAAGGTCTACAGTACAAAAAATATATATTAACAATACACACTATACAAGCAGCAAAGCACTAACAGCTCAGATTTTGGCCGTGATATGTGCTAGACAGTATAAAAAGCTTTTTGGTTGAAATATGTCTTAAGCAACACTATTGCCACCTCCATTGTAAATTAGTTATCATCATGTAATGTTGTGTTTCCCAACTGGGGTACAGGTACGCAAACACATAGCAGGGGGAACTTCAGATTAACAGGAGGTGAATTTTCAAAGGAAAATTTCATTGTGCTGTTGAAGCAACGAGTATTTGAACTTATGTTTTATCTATAGCATGTTGAGTTGAATGATTTGTAAATCAACAGCAGCACCTCGAAGGATAGTCGGAGGCTGTATTGTGTCAAATGGTGTGTGATTCCTGATTGGGCACGTGCCCCGCTGTGGATGACTGAGGTGAGATGTGCATTAGCCGCTCCTCTGTGGCTTAAAGCTAATGTTTTGGCGGTTCTTGGCGCAGATCCCTGTCGGAGTCAGGTGGGTAGGCCGTGCGGCAGGCCTGTAATTACGCTGTCTCTGTGACTTATTAGTGGGCTCTGTGCAGCCGTGCAAAGCGCCGGTGTTCTTTATGTCATGAAACCTTATGCTGGGGATAAATCATTGTCTCAGATGTTCATTGTCGGAGATGCTAAGCTCACAGGGCTAATATTTGTGCAGACAGCAAAGCTGACATGAAGTTAGATTTGACATCGTAGACTTGCGGGTTTGCAGTCTGCACATGGGGTAACCTGGAGTCACCGCAGCCGTCTGTCAAAGGTTTTCTCATTTTTCTGTAGATGTTTGATTGAAAAGGTTGACTTGTTTGATCATGTGCTTCGTAAATGTTTAATCTGGCCTGTTTTTAATCTCATAAAGCTCTGACTAAGAAAAACCACAAAGTAGAAAGCTTTTATCAGTTGTCAACGTGTTCTCATTACTTGTGTGCACAGTTAAATGTATGGTCTCCCATGGTTAGCGCAGCATCCCTCGGAGGGCATCTCCACCCCACTGGTCTCCATGGTGACGCCATGTCTCCCAGGGCCGGCGCTCCGTCCAATGGTGTGGCCATTGTGTCGTCAGGGAGCATCAGAATACGGGCTTCCCTTCTCACCACAACCGCCGCGCTCATTCATGTGCGTGTGGAGAAATGTGCTCCGGCAACTTATCTTTTTCTCTCTCCGCTCCACGCTTCGGCCTTGGCCTGTGCCCAAACCAAACCTGTCAGAAGTGGAGGGAGATTGAGGGCGCTCTCAAAGCCTCGCTCTGTCCTTGGGCTTTGGAAATGCTACAGCAGCGAAAGATACTTTATAGCCGCACACAGAAAGTAGAGCAGTTGTTTTCCCACAGGGACCAGGAGTACACAGATGACTTTGTGCTGTTCTTGTGTTGTTTTTTTTGCAGTCTCGTAGTAATGGGCGTTGTGCTTCTGGACTGATACTGAAATATCTGTGTCATTACCAAAAGTATCTAAATGATAAAAATAGTAAGCCGTGGGACTGACAGCTCAAGCTACATCTCAGACTGGCATGTTTTTGCGAGCATTTTGCATGATTGTTTTTTTCGTCTTGTTCTCTTCTACGATTAGTGTTTTTAGACAAACCCGTTTTAACTCTGCTTTTTGTGCACTGTTCAAAAGTGCAAGGCTCAGTTTACGTTGCCATTGTGTAGAAAATACTCTCACCAATGTGTAGAGGCTTTACATTTCCAGAGCGCAGAAAAGGTCTCTGAGAAATGTGAAGAGGAAATTGAGATAAAGCTGAGAGTTTGAAAGCTGTGCTGCAAATTGATAAGTGCTGGGTCACATGACTTTGGTCCGGATGAGGCAGACTGGACACACAATGGTTCGATTGTACAACAACCTGCAAGACTTTCTCAATGCAAGTGGAATGTACTACCTCATGCTCAGATATTTTCAATGGGCTGGTGGCTCCATGCTTCGGTTTATGTTGTTCTAAAATAGGATGTGTATTTACTAACTACAGTAGAGTGTAGTTTGTGGGTTGGCATTGGGCACTGGAATATTACAGCCCTAGTTGTCCAGTGTAGTGCCCTGTGCTGTGAGCCTGCGGTGCACAGCTCTGGCTGTGTCCTGTCCCCTGCAGGAGGCCTCAGTGAGGGACAAATGGAGCGCTGCCAGTGGGACAGCACATACCGGAACCAGCCCATCCAGGAAAGAGCCAGTGTCCAATGTGGACTATAAACAATATGGCTTTGGTTTGTCTCATTGTGGGAACGGACAGGCTCATTCCTGCTGTGTGACTGCATCACTGGAGAATTTTACTAAAGTGCACAGTCTGAATGGGACAGGGCACACTACTGCTCCATTATTCCATTAGACAAACACTGTGTCAGCAGCTTATTTCCTTACTCTGTTTTTCTAAGGCAGGGCACATTCAAGTCTGTTCTTTAGTCCTCTGTCTTTGTTGATTTTCGATTGGGTTTACTACAGCAGAGCCCGTCCCTGTTGTGTAAAGTAGGCTGTTACTAGTGACTGTCCATTGGAAATGTTGTAATTGCTAGTGTCAGGAAAGTGAAGGTGAACGCTGTGATAGCTGAGTCAATCACAGCAGAGTTGCTCTGGCTGCTGCTTTGACTCTGTTTTGCATTGCAAACTTGTCCCTGGCCTTGGCCCTTTTGCTCTCTGTCGTGCACACGTCTGCACTCTACGGAGAGGTGTGCACTCTCGTATTAGTGCACGCCACTTTTACTAAGCATCAGCAAAGCAGTAATTACCCCTCCGATTTTAGGGATTACTCTTGTCTATTTTTGAGATGCTAACTGAAGTCACCTTACAGTGGCCAGCTCTCATTTAGGACAAGTTATACAATTACATTGGCTTACAACAAATTTGTGTTTTGTGAGGTGATTTATGACAATCCAAATCCAAAAATCACATTGGTTTTGCTCAGTCATCAGCCAAATTTTGCGGAAGGGTATTGTCTTTATTGTCTTTTACTGTCCTCTGTCCTGGTGTCTCTGTCCTCAGTCAGGGAAGACTGGGCTTGGTTGTAACATAATTTGCATTTGTGCATGCTGTTTGTTTTGGGAAAGCAATTATTCACTTTGCACAAAAAACCTGACCTGATACAGAAAAATGCCATTTTCAGATTATGCAAATACATTGTAACCCTGTGTAATTGGAGGCTGCACAAAGTTTTATGCTATATTTTGATTTTTGAGCATTAATCTTTATAAAACCTTGAGTTTGCATTAAGCCATGTTAATTTAACATCTTAATCTCACCATAACTCTACTCTCAGCAGTTTGTTATACAAGTTGACACACAAACTGCAAAAGTAGTCCAGTGTCCTAATCTTTGGAGCATATGTCACGCTCTTTCACCTCAGTGCCACGTGCACCTGTTGGCTCTCAATCTTACAGCCATCTGCAGCTTACGCCAACTCATCTGCACAAGCACAAAAACAATAGAAGGAGCGCGACAGTGAAATGCCCCCATCAGCAGCACATATGGGTTTTCCTTTGAGCCTGAGGGTAAAAACTCCTGCTCTGCGGTTGTTTATTAACTATGTTTAATCTTTGCTCACGGCTGAGAACATCGGCTTGTGTTTCATTCTGTTACGTGTGGGTCACAAAAGTCATCAAAGGCTTGTGAATTAGCATGAAGCACTTTTTGCACTTCTGCGTCTCCAGCAGCAGAACCTGGTGCAGAACGCCGCCCTAAGCCGCTTCGTCTTGTCTGGCCGTCCCCGCTGTAGTTAAAGATGGCTAATGCCTGCGCGGTCGGCCCAGACTTGGCTTGTGGCGGGCGGCGCTGGGCTGTTTGCAGTGTGCACAGATCAAAGTGTGCGAGGCAGGTGGAAGTCGACAAACTGTCACTCAGGCTCTCTGTGTGGCCTGTGCGTCTGCAGGACACGGGCCCATGAGCAGAGCCATCACACGCACACACACACCGGCACTTAGCCCACGACACACAAATGACTGTGTTTACCTACATGCACATTAACTTTAATAGCCACAACCACATAGTAGGTTAACTGGCTCCTGGACAGTGGTGCTGGAGTTCTACTTACTTGGCTGGAACTAAAATTACTTTGTGTCATTCCAAATCCATTTCATGTTTTGCTCAATTCTGAAGTAACTACTACTGCTTCAGCTATAGCTACTAGCATTGCTTCTGTCACTTTTACACTGCGTTCCAAATTATTATGCAAATTGGATTTTTGATTCAAAAAGGTAAAAAATAATAATAATAATAATAATGAAACTCATGGATGGTTTCGTGTCTTGGGGCTCTATGAATCACTGACATTAATCTCAGAGACCTGGGATGATTAGTTTTCAGGTTAAGCCCAGTTATGGGAAAAACTACTGACATGATGTGGACCCCCTCCTCCCCTGACCTCACCCCTATTGAGAACCTTTAGAGCCTCAACAAAAAAAACTATTATGAGGTTGGGAGGCAGTTTTCATCCAAACGGCAGCTCTGGGAGGCTATTCTAACATCCTGCAAAGAAATCCAAGCAGAAACTGTCCAAAAACTCACAAGTTTAATGGATTTAAGAATTTTGAAGCTGCTATCACACAAGGGCTCCTATGGTAAAATATAACTTGACCTGTTAAGATTTTTTTGATTGAAATAGCTTTTGATTTTAGTAAATATGACCTCCTAATGCTACAAATTCAACAAATGACCATTTTCAGTTAATTACAAGCTTTAAAATGTATTGAAACGATGAGTTGCATAATAACTTGGAACAGTAGATTTTTTACTATAGGTAGGTTACAGTATACAGTAGGTTTTTACTATATTTATTTTTGGAAAAAATACTGTTATCACTGGGAGGTTTTTTCCACCACATTTAAATGATCCTCTACCAGGTAAAGACTTGAAAATTATGCTGACTCTCATTTTAGTCGACAATTTAGAAAATCTTAGAAAAATGTCATTTGCATAATAATTTGGAACGCAGTGTAGTTGTAGTAGCTCTGGCCGTTTATTCCCCTGTGTTACGCTGTGAAAGCTGAAGGTAGTTGAGCTGCTGTTTCCAACTCGCTTCTAGCTCTCGCAGTGCTTCCCACAAATCCCATTTCTTTACGTGATTTCAGGCATTTGTCAGACGGGGAAGTGAAACAGGGACGCGAGTTTTGCTTCTGTGTTAGTAATTGATGAATACGTGCTATGTTTACTGTGTTATTACTCGACTGCAAGAGCATTAGTCTCTTAATTTTAGGATGACACATTTTTATTCATTGATTACTGTACGCTTGGAGAGCAGAATAAGATTTACTGGTCAGTTAAACATGACTGCAGTCTGTGTCCTCATTCGTTACATGTTCCTCCCCGAACACAGCAGGGGGGAGGGCCTTTGTCCTGTTGATTCCTAATTAATAATTCGCCTCTGGTCCCCTTTCCCCCGTCTTCTCTGGAGTGTCCTCTCTTTCTGGGAGCGCTGTGATCCCCAATCCTTCTCGGTCGTTCCTGCCTTTTGTTGTCCGCCGCCATTGTGCTCATCCCTCTATTCGCCGGCCGGGCTCTGTGTGTGTCGTCTTGGCCCGAATGACAAAAGTAGTGTTCCCCCGGTTGGGCAGTGAGCGGGATAGGGGGGGGGGGGGGGGGGGGGGGGGCAGGGGCTGGGGAGTGACGGCTCAGTGTGGGGGCAGGCGGCTTGGTCTTTGTCTCTTGGTCCAAAGGAACTGGAGGGATGCTACAGAGGTGGAGCGGCCAGAGCAGTGAGGGGACAAGGGGAGGCCATGAGGGGCGGTTCTGTATGACTGGGAGCTTTTAAAATGTGCCGTTAATTTACAGGAAGTGCTTTAACCAGTGTAAAATAAATCATCTTTACACTACAAGCTGCCTCAAGTTGTGTTGGATTTATGTTGGAGTGTGTTCACTTTGTTTCTGACTTACATTTATGGCACCTAAGAGCCTGGAAGTATTACAAACACTTCTTTTCCTTCAGGCTGGGCAATTAGATGGACTATTTTATGCCAATATCATTTTTTTTTTTTTACAGGTATCAGCATTTAGCAAGCATATAAAGTTTATAAACCAATTCACTGAACCAAAACCATGCAGTGTTTTTTTTTATATAAAGTATCCACACATGTGAGCCACTGTGTTTACTTTGCGTGGCTAATGCTACCGCTAACAAAAAGAGCAGCCTGAATGCTAGCAAGCACAGGACGCTCTACAAAATGGAAAAAAAAGAAAAAATACACAAAAAAACACACTAATATTCATAGAGAAAGTATGCTATCTCTTTGGTGCTTTCACTTGGTCTTTAGAGTGGAAGAGGAACTTGAGCTGAATCGAACTGCGAACATTGTTTATTAAGCATTTATTATTGTCTTTCTAGCTTCCAACACAGTTACACCACAGTCCGGCCTCCTTGGCTCATCTTTGTTTGAAAGGGAGTTTTTACAGGCCTTGCGCTAATGCTTCTGGCTAACTTCCTGTTAGCCAATGTAGGGTAAAGACTACTTCCTGTCCACATTTTAATGTGAATTATAAATGAAACAGAAGAAAACTTCTAGCAACCCCAAGCTGAGTGCGTTGGTGGTATTATTTTACCATTTGTTACCGTCAGATTAACTTTAGCGTTTAGTTTTAAGGCTATGTATTGAAGGAACAGGCCACCATTTTTGCATACTAAGATATGTTCTAACTTTAGCTCAGACGAGTTGATGTACCGGTCTGCTCTTTACGAGTGTGCTCAGTCAAGCAACATGCTCTGTGTTTTTGCGTGACTGAGGGCATGTGTAAAGACCAGACAGGTACGCAAAACTCGTCTAAGCTCAGGGAAGAACATATCTCAGTATGGAAAAAATGGTGGCTTGATCCTTTAAAGTAAGGCTTTTAACAAACGTATCCAATTGTTTGTTTTCTGCCACATACTGTTTAAATATTTATTTTAAGCGTAGGGCTGCTGGATAATTAAACGAAATTGAATCGAAAGCACAATCTCTACTTTGGTCAATCACAGTAATCGTCATGGGACTTTATAATCGTCCAGTTTACAGCCTTTTCTTTGGCAGTTTTTGGAGTTTGGACGAGACAATGGAAGATCTTTGTGTGGTAAATGACACGGGTGGAAAGCATTTGTTTTTGAGGGTTTTCTCCAAAAAAAAAAACAGGATTTATTGTTTTGCTCTATTCCAGCGAGACACGGCAAACTCTCCATAGGATTCGAACACGGACAGGAAACATTAGTTGCTCTAGGAAGTTGGCATCATGTTGCTATGGATCCTACTGTGCACAGAGCTAAGTAGCCAGTATGTATTGGATGGATTTGAAAATACTGGAACAACCCTTGCAGGGCCACACAGAAGCACTTGTTAAGGTGTCTCTGTTCAAACTACATAAAGTTGTCTACCTTGAGGTGTGCATCACTGCAGACTCTAATACAGATTTCAATTTGTTTCACTCTTTGACAATAACAAAAGTCGCTGTTGGTGCTCCAGGCCAAGTTACTCAGTCATTTATTGTAGACATTTTTTTGGACATGGAAAGACTCCGGGGCTGGCACAAAAGCCACTTCTCTCCCCTTCCCTCGTGTTGAGCCCCTCATCCCAGGAGATCTCCGTCCCGCCTATTGTGAGAGAAGGGGATATTTAGAGGAGTGGGGACCGTGGGGCAGATTTGGCAGATTAGTGGGCTCGGGAATGTGTGAATACAAATTGAACTTCAAGAAAAGAGGAAAGGAAGTGAAAAAAAAAAGAAAACAGGGTATAATGGAGGATTTTTCTTTTTTCTAGGGCGGTGTGTAATTTGACTTGGCACATCGATTAAATGCCACAGTCGGCATGCCTGGACCTGATGGGATTGGTGCGGCACGTTTGTTGTTTCTTAATAAAATGTTACTGTAGGATACCGTAAGCTCAGGGGACATGCTCTTATCTACGTTTGAATTGAAAATCTCGATTCAGTTTACTAGACGCATTTTAATCGTGTCCAGGGGCATTCATTGCTAAACTAACAGACAAATCACATGCATTTCAGAAGTGTGATTACATAGTTTCCCAGCCTTTTGCAGCCGTACCGTGAGTTCAAGTCGAGCTCTGGCTTGTCCGCTGAACTAAAAAGGAGCTAGTTGTGCTTGACCTTTGATGATCTGATTGGAAAGAGTATCCATAAGCTAACTTGAGTCACTTGACTAGAACAGTGGGCCTTCTGTGAAGCGTCCGAGCACCCGTTTCCCTTTTTCATTGGTCCCGCACTCACGATGGGGGGTGTATAAACGTTAGCGTTCCAGGGTGAATTTACAGTTTTCCCTGGGACATAAACACCAGCACGAACACTTTTTTTTAAAGGCACAAGGAAATGGCTCCCCTGAAGTGCCCGCCTTCTGCCAGCTCAAGATGAATGTAATCTAAGGCTTGCACAGTGAGTGAATTCAACTCTATCATAGCTGTACATTTGTTTACATCTGTGCTGTTTTTTTTTTTCATTTCTTGACAATGGCACAGACTTGTACAGCCTCTGAGCCTCGGTTTTCAGTCTCAAAATAACACGGGGAGTTTTGAAATGTGCTTCTTGAACGGTCCTACACGTAGCTCTCCTGAAGTCTCCGCCCTCACAAATGTAAACTAGGGTTTGTCCATGTCACGTGTCACACTCCTCCTACACTTGACTCAAAGTTGCTCTTCAAACCCACAGGCATGTCGCTGACACGTTACCGCTGTAAACATATACTCTTTGACATGTACAGGAGTTGTAATGAAGCCTTGTGAAGTAGTATATGTTATTTTAGTGTTTATTTTGATCGGCCAATTTTAAAACCCGGTATGAAAATATGTAAGGAGACTAAAATACTGCCAGACTAATGCATCTTTCTGCTTGTAGAATTTGTTATTTACTTTGCAATTTTATTTGTGTGGCACTGAGGTAGTTTGGTTGCTTGTCCCTGGAATTCAAAGTAGCTAAAGCTTGCATAGCTGGGAGGCTTTTGTCTTGTGCTCAGAGGATTCTGAACTTTCTGCCAAAGGGGAGAAGCTGGTCTGACATGGAGGGCAACCAACAAATGCCAACGACGGCTCCTGCCTTGGCAAATGACAAAAATCTATCGTACAAAACCTGCAAACCCTGCAGTATGTGATTCATTTTTGTTTTCGATGCGGAGTTTATCCTGCTGCTTATTTAGACCTTTCTTGCCAAATCTAATTTATAGCAAATCAAATCAGAATCACAAATCTACTTAAAAGAAAACACGTCCTAAGACCGATTTCCTATATCTTTTAGACCTAGAGCATTTTCTTCTTCATGGTGCCAGTATTGGTTTTATTTGATCAACATAATAACTCAAAATGGCAGCAGTACAGGCTTGAAATACCTCTTTAATATCCCATTGCCTGTCTGCAGCGATTCCTCTGCAGCCTGCCCTCGACCGTGCCTTGGGAGCCCTCTGCTGACTCTGCAGCTCGTACATCTCTCTCCTCCCCACTCCATTCCTCACAAGTTCCCATTAACAGCTTTACTCCCTTCCCTGGGCAAACAGCCTCCCCGGCAGCATTGGTTGTTAAATTCTCGTTGTAAGCAAATGTAGCACACACCGGTTTACACTCGAGTGCCGCCTCGCTCACACCGGCCGGCTGTTGTAAAGCGAGGGAGCGCAGGCTGTCCGCGGCTCGCTAATGCAACAAAAACAACTTGCACAGCGTGGTGTTTTCCCTGGCCCATTGACATGTGCTGCTTTTTTTCTTCCAAAATGTGACAGTTGGGTCACTTAGACTTTAAGTGGTTTGTGCTGATAATTATCCACGTTTTACTGGTATGCGTCTTTCTGTTGTTTTTGTTGTAGTTGTTTGGATAAGCACAGCTAGTATAGGCAGTTCTCACCCTATTCACAGCTATAGTTGATAATGATCTTGCCTCATAAGAACATGCCTAGAGTAATTCTTTTGTTGTATTCATTTCATGCATGTTGGGGGTGTTTCTGCAATGAAGACAATAAAAAAAGCTACTTGCGCGGTGAAGGCTTGATGGCCACAGTTAGAAGAAGGAGTTCACAAATAAGCGCTTGAACAACGTGATGCCGGGAGAGGCTTGTGAACGGTGCAGTAACAGTTACACCTCCATGCCCAGGTAGTTGCAAAGACTGGTGAGACTTATACTCCGGAGCGACTTATGGTCTGGAAAAGATGGTAGACATTTTATGTGCACAGAAATTGGGGAAGCTGAGCGATATATTGGCCGGCCGATATATCGGGCCGATATTCAGGGATTTTACAATGTCGGCTATTGGCCGATCAAGCGCCAGAAAGATATTTCTGGGACTTTTTTCATTGGAAAGAGCAAGGCCAGGGCTTTCCTTGGCCTCAGGGGAGGTGAGAAACATCGCAATGAAAATTGGTTAGCTTCAAGTTTGTTAAACACAAGTTTCACTAAACCTCCATCATTGTGGACATGCTTCATTTTGAAGTGCAGAATCTGAAGAATTCAATCGCTGAGTTAGTTTTAACCTTTTGATTGCCGCGCAAAATGCAGTAGCTAGTAACACTATGCTAATGCCAACAACAACAAATCAAAGCTGGGACAGAAACTATGATTGGACCACCTAAAGTAATAACATAAAATCGGCTGAGCATATCGGCCAATTAACATCCCAAAATATCGGCATTGGCCTTAGAAAAACCCATATCGGTCGACCTCTAATTTGTACTGATGATTTGTGAAAAAATACTGAATAAAATATTTAAAAAATGGCACATTTTTATCTGTCTCTTAACACAGAGGGAAAAGTCTAAATCAATACAATCCGTGGTTCTGTGCTGCTCCCCACATAAATAATTCACATAAACAGTCTGGATGTGCAGGAGGGATTGTGAAAGCTAGAAAAGAGTTGTGACCACTTCCGCGACCTTTCACAATTTGACAATATTAGATTTCAGCTCCTCCAGCTTTATATCGAAGTAATGGAGCAGTATTTCTCGCCGTAGTCCTCCTCAGCGGGTCTTTTCTCACGCCTGCTGTCGGTTCATTTCTGAGTTCAGCCGGGGAGAATCTGCCTTTTATGTAACATCACATCAGCCTCCACTGCTGGGAAGGAAACATTGCTTTTAATGCTGGTAACACTAGTTGCTGCGTGGTGTGCGTTTCCAAGCACCTCTGTCACCTGTTGTGCCAACGCGGTGCCTCCCATACTGGGGGCTGATTCCCAGATGGGCTGGTCCCGCTCACGTGATCGCCCCCGCGGCTCCTGTTTCCTGTCTGCGCCACCTGATATCCGTCACCTGTTCCTTAGTATTGTCTCCCGTTGATGTCTTAATTATCCTTCCCCCATTTCCACACCCAGACTTTCGTAACGCGGAGCTCCTGAGGACAATTTATACAGCCCTGTTTCTTTGCTATCTAACCAAAATAGCACAAAAAATAATGGAGGAGTTTGTGATACACTATCCCAAGTATTCCTAAAACTTTTCAGGTCATGACCCTCCCTGCTTTTGGGAAGCACTTTGCTATTCAAGGGCCCGACCGAAGTAATATCCGTCTGAGTATTAATTTAATTTATTCGTGACTGATTGGGACTGCTCTAGAAGTATTTAATCTTGCCTGGGCGCCCTTCGCGGGCAGCAGGGGGAATTAACCTGGGTAAAAACGATATAAAAGCCACTCATTTTTTGCTAACGTCCTGCTAGCAAACAAATAGCGCAGTGATAAACACATTTTGAGTGCACAAAACAAAATCTGGAAAAATTACGAGTTTGCCTGACTGTAAACAAACAAAACTGGACAAAACGATCATCAATAAATCGCATACCCCTATTGGAAAAGTATAGCAGTCGCTTTTGTATACGCCCTGTAAACCGCTGCCTTTGTTCCCACACCATCCCAACACGACCAGTTAAGAGCAGGAAGCGTCATTCGACAAGGAACAGTGGCATTCTTCCCCGAGACAGCCTAATTGTAGAGCTGTCCGTCAGCCTGTTGTTTTGACTGCAGACATTTTGTTGCACGTACTTCTCTCCTGCTTATGTCACGCGCAAGTAATGTCAATAAAAATCAAGGGCATTTTAGCTTCATCTGAGCGGGAATGCAAAAGGTCCGCATTATTTGACACATTATAGATGCGAGAAATGGGCCTCCAGCGTTTCTGTTTACCAAATGAACACTGTATTAAAATGAATTTACGATATCAATAATGTGGCGATATATTGTGCAGCCCTAGTTCGCAGGTTGTAAACATAACAAGACCCCCAATAAAACAGAGTATTTTTGTCGATTGTTTCTTTGTGATTTTTCAAATTGCGATTTCGATATGATTACAACTTATCTTGCAATCCCCTCCACGTTGGCGTGCGGTCTGCTCTCACAGCAGGCATCTCTGAATCAGTCCCTTTGTAGCGGTCTGTTCCCTGCAGTGGATGCGGACTCAGCGTCTCGGAGTGGAGTGGCCCTTGACTCCAGACAGAGGATCCTCTGTAGACTCGGCTCTATGGGCTGAGTGAGGGGTTAATGGCTTTGTAGTTTCATCCAGTTATACCTCCATTCCCAGCTCATAGAGTGGATCCTTGAAGAATCCCTCTGTCCTGCTCAGTGAGACAATTATCAACACATGATGAGCACAAGTCATTAAGTGTCATTCAGTCGCCTTTAATAACATCGGCATTGTACAAATGAATCATATTTAAAACTGTTCTTCTTCCACAGCCTTTTTTCCGACTACTGAACCTCCGGAAGCTTGGGCTGAGTGACAATGAGATCCAGAGACTTCCTCCTGAGGTCGCCAACTTCATGCAGCTGGTGGAGCTGGACATCTCCCGAAATGGTAAACACACCTTTGCACATTGAACTGTACTGACTGTATGTTTGTAGAAATAAGTACGTTGGCATCATTTCTATTGATCAGGCGGATATGCAAACATATCGCTCAGTACGTTATAAACCATCAGTGTTACTCTGCTGCAAACATTTGGTTCAGTGGACACTAAAATCATACACATTTGATTTCTACACAGACCTACAATATCACATACAAACTTAAATGATCAGACTCTATGCGAAAATGCTCTCAATCATTGTCATGATCTTTAAAATAACATTATTTCACTGTATACAGAAAGGGAAAGGTATAGCAAAAACAAATGAATGGATTTGGATCATTCCTGAACCCACTGAAGCTGTAGTGTAGGCTTGTTGTAACCACATGGAGTGGGCTATGAGAGGCAGCTGCTGTGCCTCACAGTGCAGAGCTGTGGCCCATCTGTCTGCTCCTGCTGCAGGACACACCTGAGCCAGATAAATGCCATGGGCTCGGCTCTGTGGGGATTTCTCAACCTGTGCTGACATGAGGCAATGCTAAAGCAAAGCCTCGTCAGACCAGTAGGTCAATACTGTCTGTGACTCAGCAACCTCAGAATAAAATACACTTGAGTAATATGTTATTATTATCTCTTTAGTACTATTTTTGCATGGTTTTATTATTATTATTATTATTGTTTTGTTCTTTGTTGTGCAGACATTCCTGAGATCCCTGAGAGCATTAAGTTCTGCAGAGCTCTGGAGATCGCAGACTTCAGTGGAAACCCCCTCTCCAGGTACTGGACCAGAACACTGCCGTCACTCTATTATACTCCACAGCGGCTGTTTGTGTTCTTTATGCACAGCTGCACAAGAGGACTTTTGTTCAATTTACTAAGGCTGTACCAAAATGTAACATATTCCTAGAGAAGAAGGGTTTAATTACAAAATCAAAATAACAAAGATTCTGACATTTTCTTATATTCTGTGAGCGACCAATGTATTTACCTGTGTGACCTGTGTTTCAGATTACCAGATGGCTTCACTCAGCTGCGTACACTGGCTCACCTGTCGCTGAACGACGTGTCATTGCAGACGTTGCCCAATGACATGGGAAAGTATGTCCCCATTATCTGCTATTGTACTTGTTTATGTAAATCTTTGAGATATTTTTCGCAGTGTGCCAACTGGGGAACAAATTTCGCATTCCCACTAGATAATGCATCCCTGCTTCTTTTTGCCTATGATGCGTTCGCTGACTGAGTAGGTTTTCTGGCCGCTCTGGTGCCTGGGTTCCTGGCACCTACTGCGCTGACACAGATGGAGGGGCCCCTCGCCATGCCAGGCCGCCCAGACAACCAGACATGCCATCTGACAATCCCACCTGCTTTCTCTGTTCTCTCTGCGCCATTAGATCATCTCAACTGTCAACTCCTACCCATCTTTCTGCTCACGCGTAACCATCTCTGTCTCTGTCGTCCAAACAGCCTCGCCAATCTGGTAACGTTGGAACTCAGGGAGAACCTGCTCAAGTCACTTCCCACGTAAGTGCCTAGTGTCATGGTATGAGCTGTGGACATTAGAGATATTCACTTAAACTGAACCTGCCCCTTACAAACTGTAGACTTTAAATACATGCTGTGATCTTGTGTATATCCATAGTACTGCATACAGTACATGTTGTTTAACCCTCTCCATGTGTGCCTCTTGTTCAGGTCACTTTCTTTCCTGGTGAAACTGGAACAGCTGGACCTGGGCAGTAATGAACTGGAAGTTTTGGTAAGTTTCTGGTTTTACTGAAAACACACATTTTTCTGAAGGTAATTTCCTGTTAGTCCAGTTTGTCCATCTGTTAGATTGACCCCATATAGACTCCTCATATCCCGCCTTTGAGTCAAAAACTGTACTTTGATTCATCTCGAAGCTGTACATACAGTGCTCCTGTGCTGTTTTGGGTCAGGGGAACGCCCACTTGTCTCAACAGAAGAAGCCAAACAATGCCTACTGTCCTGACAAGGGCGGAGGCTAAACAAACAGCTGACGACACGAGGAAACCTTTCCTCTGTGTCACAAGATGCTTTTCTGTCAGACAATTGCTTAATATAAGGATTATATCAATTTATTTATGACGTTATTTAGGCAACACTTTATATTAAGGTGTGCTCGTTTAGTTTTACTAAGGTACTAATAAGCGTTAATAATGTGATTGTAATGTATTAACACACTTCTTATTATACTTTTATCTGTAAACATACTAATAGGCCATTAATGATACGCTCATTCATAGCCAACCCTTAACCTGAACCTAACTTTAACCCTTAAAATTATTACTA
The DNA here is from genome assembly GCF_951799975.1 of Gobius niger. Lineage (NCBI taxonomy): Eukaryota > Metazoa > Chordata > Actinopteri > Gobiiformes > Gobiidae > Gobius > Gobius niger. Next base: position 20,039,097 of record NC_136869.1, read on the forward strand.
GTGCTTATTAATACTTAATGAGCATACCTTAATCTAAAGCAATACCGTTATTTAAAATATGCACCACTCCCATAGCCAGATATAAATGTACTATAGCTCAGAATCTCCCAAACTCAGCTGGTTAGCACTAAAACAGAGTTTTTCCTCACGAAGGGAGTTATTTTCTGTTATATTATTGCCAACTGGTTCTAACAAATAGACCTGGCAACCGCAGTGTTTTTCTGCTCTCTGATTGGATAATTGTCTCAAAAACCAAAACAACCATATAAATATATCAACATCAGTGCGTCAGTACCTGGAGACATACTTAAGATGTTTATCAAATATTTATAAAAACATAATCCCACGTACCCCTCCCTCTAATCAGGACACTGTGGAGAAATTAAAAATGGCACAACTGAAGTTCATAACTCCAATTCAAAGCCTAAAAATTAATTGTTTTCCCCTCCAGCCCGACACTTTTGGTGCTTTGCCCAACCTGAGAGAGCTGTGGCTAGACCGAAACCAGCTGTCTGCTTTACCTCCAGTGAGTACAGTCATTCAGCGCCTTCGGTTTCTGCCATTCTGTTTCCTTCATCAATCGTGTTCTCGTGACCCGTGTTTCGTAGGAGCTTGGAAACCTGAGGAGGCTGGTGTGTCTGGACGTGTCCGAGAACCGTCTGGAGGAGCTGCCCTCAGAGCTCAGCGGCCTTATCGCTCTGACGGACCTGCTGCTCACACAGAACCTGCTGGAGGTCGTCCCGGACAGCATCGGTGAGGCTGTCGTCCTTAATATTTGTCTTACAAATGTGTCTTGCACAAAAAGAGTGAGCTATGTGTACCTGGTAGAAGGTGAACATCACATTATCCAGAGTTGAGTAGAAGCATAGAGGATTTGAAATTAAGGACAACATTGCCCTCTTGTGGCAAGCAATAGTCTGTTACAATGAATCTAGTCTTTCCTGTCTCCAAAATGTCTGATAAAATACACTCCCTCATTTTGTTTTTCCAGGCTCTTTGAAGCAGCTGTCCATTTTGAAGGTGGACCAGAACAGACTGACACATCTGACAGACTGTATAGGGGAGTGTGAACACCTCACAGAGCTCGTCCTGACAGAAAACCTCTTACAAGTATGTTTACAACAGTGATGTTTGAATTAGGGCTGTGCCTTTAATCACTATCCAATCAAAGCTGTTGCAATTACCTCAAGAGCACCATGACAGATTCATCCCTCCATCAGGGTATAATCATCTTTAAAATCTGCTAAAGTTTGTGGAGAATTGTGCAGCCCTTTGTGTGTCACTTTTGAATCTCTTCTTTACCATTACAAACGGCTGTGAATACTGGAAAACTGCTTGAGTTACCAACTGCACTCACTTTCTCTCCCAAAGTCACTTCCTCGCTCGCTGGGCAAGCTGAAGAAGCTGACCAACCTGAATGTAGACCGCAACCGTCTAAGTGGTATTCCCAAAGAACTAGGGGGCTGCGCCAGCCTTAATGTCCTCTCGCTCCGTGACAACCGCCTGGGCAAACTGCCCGCTGAGCTCGCAGATGCCACCGAGCTGCACGTGCTGGATGTGGCGGGGAACAGGTAATGATGCAGAACCACCAGAGGATGACATTATGACATTGCGAAAAATCTAATCTTCTTAAATGTATTTGTGGTACAGGAGCCCACATTGAACTTTGTAACAGTTTTTTCACACAGAATATTAAACTATGCACTCAAATGATCACCAGCAGCACGTAAAGTTGTCTCTTTTCAGCTTTTTGAGCGTTTTCCTCCGTTCTCTTTTCCCAGATTACAAAACTTGCCTTTCGCTCTTACAAACCTCAACCTCAAGGCCATGTGGCTGGCGGAGAATCAGTCGCAGCCCATGCTCAAGTTCCAGACCGAGGATGACGAGAAAACGGGAGAGAAAGTGTTGACCTGCTACTTGTTGCCCCAGCAGCCGTCTCCGAGCCTGGGTAAGGAGGAGTATAGCATCTGTCGTGATACATTTAACCTGAATTTCTCTCATTGTGTGTCGGACAGAAAACCTGCTGCAGAACAGTGTCGACGACAGCTGGACGGACAGCAACCTCAACCGGGTGTCAGTCATTCAGTTCCAGGAGGAGACCAAGGGGGAGCCAGAGGATGATGCTGATGATGCGGAGCGAAGAGTAAGCGTATGGTTCGTTTGTACTTAATGTCTCTCAAAAGGAGGTTTTCATTACACTCTTGTAACAATATGTCCACTTTAGTTGGTTATTGAAAAACTAAGATCCAAAATTGCCTTTGAAAAAAAACTTAACACCAACATATCAACACAAAACACATTCTTATTTGAAATCATGACCGAAAACTTCCATTATTATATATTTTATACATCTTTTCCTTATTCACCTGCAGTGTCTTTTTCTTTTTTCTTATTATTGTAATATCTTCCTAAGTTGTAACCTTTGTGTGCTTTGCTTTAGGGACTCCAGCGCAGAGCCACCCCACACCCCAGTGAGTTGAAAGTTATGAAGAAAGTGATTGAAGAGCGGAGAAACGAAGCCTACTCATCCAGACCCGACGGAGAGGACGATGACCCTGACTCACATGTACGAAGCACATTGGTTCAAAATCCTCTGCTGTGGTTCTAACATAATGATAAATGTCCAGGAGAAGCGGTTGAGCGACCTGAGCCATGACTCCCACGCGTCCAACAGCACGGTGTCGGCCACGTCACACGAGGACCGGCCCGAGGCCCCCACGGCCCCCCACAGAGACCAGGTGGACGGGCACGCCGCTCAGGACGAGGAGGAGCTGGATGAGATGGAGGTGGAGTACATTGAGGTAAGGTAGTTTTAAAGACGCAGGCAGCATTTATCCAAAGATCTGCTGGTTTCCAAATGCATTCACAAGTATTGTAATCGAATCAACTACTTTTGTCAATGATGTTACAAGGAACAACTTTAGTTACGTATCAAGTGGAAATTGGCACTTGTGCTACACCATGGAGATTGATGTATGTTGTGCACTGTCCCCGTTTTAAATAAATTCAGCTAAAATGACATGTCATGTGACTTTTGTTGTTATGGCGGCCATTTTGAATACCAAGGTAGAATTATGCAGTCCTGCAACATGTAACAATAGCTCTACTCGGGATATAAATGAAAGACAGCTGATAGACAGTGGTATTTTATGTACTCGTAATCATTGCTCAAGAAGATAACAGTAAAACACGGCCCCAGAGACGCACGTTTATGTGAAGAAACCAGTGAGTCTGTGTTTAAGCTGCTCAAGACGTTAGCATGCTACCGGTTAGCATTTAGCTTCAACACGATAAGCCTCTCCAAGACAAAGCCCTGAACCAGACTCCAAACATCTAGCCTTGGCTACAACATGTGACAGAGGTCAGAGCTGAGCTGTTACTGTACTATTTCCTCAGTGTTCATAGATGTGAGCCATTGACGGTTGATTAAATCAACTGTTGACAGTTGCTAACGGGTAACATGCTCAGGTCTTATGCAGCTTAAACGCTAACTCTTTGATGTGTTTAGTCCGCGGAGTGAAGCAGATCTTTAGTAAATCCTTCTGTAGCTCGACAGACAGAGCTGCTACGTCTGTTCCACATTTGCTGGTTATATCACATAAACGCGTGCTCTCTGGGGCCGTGTTTTAACTGTTATCTTCTTGAGCAATGATTACGAGTACATAAAAATGCCACTGTCAATCAGTTGTCTTTTAATTTTCATCCTTCATACTTCGGTATTCAAAATGGCGGCCGGAACTATGTGTGATGTCATTGGAAGCACATATATACAGGCAGTTAAACTAATGCGAGATAACCCAACACGTCAAGTGGGATTTCTTTGTCAACCTGCAATAAATCAAAGTCTTTTTTCGTTCGTGTGCTTTTTTTTTCTAGCCAACCGTGCACTTTGCAGAAGAACCCATCATCCGTGGCGGAGAGGAAGACGACGAGGAGGACAGGGAAGTGGGGAGCGACGAGGAAGACGAGAGGCCGGTTTTCCCCGCAGAGAAGCAGCGGCTCATTCGGAAAGACACGCCGCACTACAAAAAGCACTTCAAGATCACCAAGCTGCCCAAGCCGGAGACGGTGGCCGCGCTGCTGCAGGGCTTCAGTCCCGACGGGGTCAACGCCACCAATCAGACACAGGACAATGGCCAGGACCAGGAGGAGGACGAGGAGGAGGAGGAAGAGGAGGAAGAGTTAACCATTAGCATCACCCAGAATAATCAAAGAATAGACGAGGAGGACAGTAGAAACCAGGTCAACTCCAGTCAAGTAAAGGTAAAAGGGCCCCTACAGCTTTGGACGGATAGATGTTAGAAATGGTGAACTTTGGATTTGCCCACTACTGATAGATTTGCAAAAATACAGTTCACACATACTGGAAAAAAACACCAAAAAACTAGTGGGCTAACCAAGGGGAAAGGAAACTGTTCGGGTCCTTAGGGATGTTTTGTCTCATTCTTGCGTTTGAAACGTGAGCAGATTGTCCAGTAGAAGAAAAAAAAGACACTCAAAGCTAGCCATTAGCATGTAGCATGAAGCTAGCGTTAGAATTATGGTTAGCATTCTTCGTTATTTATGAATTTATGGGATGTTCAACCACTTTGGTCCTTTTCATGTCTCTATATCTTTAATTGTAGAAGACACATCCATAATTTAGCATTTGTTAAAGTAGTTGGAGTAGTAGGTGAAAGAATAGTTCTTTCCCCACTCTGGCAGCTTTGCACGTGAACCAATTTAAATTTTATTGCAATGTGCCAGTGAGTAATCCTCCTTTCAATGAGTAGGTCTAAGTAAACAAACGTAACATTAGCTTTTGTTGAATTCCAAAGGTGTTTATGTCCTAGAATCGTTCAGCCACATTATTCAAGTTGAACAGGTCCACCTTGTTCACATGTCACCACATATACGCTTCTGCTTCAGTAACATTTATCACGTATGAATGAGAAAGCCTCTAATAAGAATAGTCATAATGAAGTTGATTTTAAATTTAATTCAACTTAATTCAGAAAGTGTGAAAATTCTGTAATCCTAATATCGCCAAATCATGTGACTGTGTGTGCGCTTGTGGATGTTTGAGTGGATCACCCCACACCAGATCATATACTGGCAGAGCTGGAAAGTCCCAACATACATGTGTTACTCAGCGTGAAGTCACTTTCATAGTTACGCTGTAAAATGAGTGATTTGTTATTACTGGGGACATTTCCCTCCGTGGTGTTGGGTCTGCTGGGACTGTGGAGCTTTGGCCTTCTTTTACGCACTTTCTCTCGCACTAAAATGCAGCTCCTTGGTCTCACGTTTCCATCTCTGCCTGTAATTGCTTCTGGTGGCTGGGGAGTGTCTGTGGAATCGCCTCTGCTTGTCAGTAGGAGGGGCCAAAACGCCCCCCTGACTTCTAAGCAGACCGTGACTGTTGAATGTTGTTTACAATAGTGAGATTGTGGTCTGAGTGTGTGAGAGCACAGTTAATGTGGCCTGACTAATCCGCATGCTTCTCGCTGGTTCCTGTCCTAACAGGGGGTGTCATTTGATCAAGTCAATAATCTGCTGATTGAACCTGCTCGAATTGAGGAGGAAGAGGTCTGTACCTACTCTATTCACCAGTCTTTCTCCTTCACTCACCCACCTGTCCCCACCACTAGTTTAAAAACACATCCACAATAAAGCCCACAGATTAAGCAAGTCCAGATGAAACGTAATGCGGAAAGGAAATTATTGCCAGCAAGAGTCTGGTGGTTGTTCACAAAAGCTTGGTTTTGGTCCAAGTGTATTTTAGACAAAACATTACTTTCTGCAGTTTCATTCCGAAGAATAAAACCTTTAGCGCTGTGGCTCTCAACTGGTGGAGCTTCAGGACCTACAAAGTATCAAGTATCAAGCGGAGTGAGTTCTTATAATAAAAAATAGCAGTGTTACCCTGTTATACTGTGCATAAGTTGTATTTCCTCCCTCCTAACCACCGGAGGGCGGTGCTGAAAACACTTATTGACTCTCTTTGGCTTAAAAGACTTTTATCCATTCAAAGAGAAGCTCTTGACTGACTCACTGAAAAAACATTTGGGTCCTGACTCCTGACCCACCAGTTGAGACCAATGCTTTAGAGACTATAAACTGCTTCTCTCACAGAACCATTTCTTACATTCTTGAATCTTGTCAACTCTTTTAATATTGACCAATTACTGCTTGTTCCATCTGCAGACTAAACTTTAAATGTCCTAGCACCTAGTTGTATACAGAGCTTGTTGCTTCTGCTGCTTCGCTTTGCTCTTTGACTGTGAAACAATGATGCTCACTTCTAAAATAAAACAAAGTACCAATTTGATGTATCCAGTGTCAGATAAATGAAAGAGTTGAAAGATATTGAGAGGGAAAGCGCTGCATGAGAAAAGTTCTGTGTCTGAGTTTCAAACTGTTTGCACGTTTTGGTGTAGCTTTTATTTCAAAGGGTGTGTTTTATATCCCAGCCTGTTTGGTTCACCCATGTTGCTTTTTCTCTCTGCATGACTTTGTTCTTGACAAATAGACTTTATATATAGTTTCTTACAGGAATATCTGTATCAGCCTATTGTCTTAAACTCTGTATCATCCACTGTTGACCTTTTTCTGACTCGTCTACAACTTGCAGCACATCTTGAGTATCTCGCGGCAGACTGGTGGCTTAGGGATCAGCATTGCCGGGGGAAAAGGCTCTACCCCTTATAAAGGAGACGATGAGGTGGTTTGAGATTTTGAATAGCCCCATTATATTCCCTACATAATGTGCTAATACATTTTATGTGATTCAGGGAATCTTTATATCTCGAGTATCGGAAGAAGGTCCTGCTGCAAAAGCTGGTGTCAAAGTGGGAGACAAACTTTTAGAGGTGAAAGACTGAGCTAAATATTGACTTGTGGAGTGTAAAGTTTTCTTGTATTCCTCACATTTTGCCCGTCCGCTGCAGGTGAACGGGGTAGACCTTCATGAAGCTGAGCACCACACGGCGGTGGAGGCTCTGCGCAGTTCAGGGACTTCGGTTTCTATGATCGTGCTCAGGGAGCGCATGGTGGAGCCAGAAAACGCCATCACCACCACCCCGCTCAGACCAGAGGACGACTACTTCCCCCGGGAGAGGAGGAGCAGCGGGCTGGGCTTTAACCTGGAGAGCAGCGGCCCACACCAGCGTCTGTCCACCTGCCTCATCCGGAATGACAAGGGGCTGGGCTTCAGCATCGCGGGGGGCAAGGGGTCCACGGCGTACCGGCAAGGAGACACGGTGAGACCCCAACACACTATTCCTGTTGTTTGTAGAGTCACGTGAAATAACCTCACGAGAACTAACAAGGTGCTAGTAATGCCAGTCTGTAGTTAAAAGTCTTTAAAGGCCGGCTGTGTGTCAGTCTAACCGCAGCTTTACCCTGGTCGCCGTGGAGACCTAGATATGAATAGAACTTTGACACATGATCCGTGTGTCACTGATGGAGGAGAGCGGTATATTTGGGTCAGGCCTGTGCCGCACAGTTTTAAAATGGCAGCCACAGAGGAGAGGACTCATAAACATATGATTTAGACGGGGCTGACTGTAAGTCCAGCATTGCTTTCCAAAAACCCTTTGAAGCAGATGCAGTGACACGGTTTGTTGACCGGAGGCAGGAGTTGGTTCTGTATGCAGTGCTCTGGCATGCGCCTGCTAACTCTGTAAACGGACAGGCTATGGGTGATTACTAGTTCAAACCAGCTGCATTGCTTCCAATATGGGCTTTGAGTGCAAGACTCTTTTCTGATCCTCTTTTCAACATTGAATGTGTATTTTGTATGCAGGTATATTATAGAATTATATTATGAACATGAGATTTAAACATCTTAAATACGTGCAGCTTTACCATGGGCAATAGTTCAAACTGTGTTGGCTTTCAAGGGGAAAGGGAAAACTAACAACATCCTTATGAAATGTTTACATAGATCTAACCAGTGTTAAGTATTGTTTATGTCCTGTTGTTTCAGGGCATCTACATCTCTCGTATCGCTGACGGAGGGGCAGCGCACCGGGACAGCACTTTGAGAGTGGGCGACAGGGTCCTGTCTGTGAGTACAACCCTGACCTCACACCTCAAGAAGTTATCCTTCAAAATGAATAGCATTTCAAATGATGTTTAGTAACATTTGTCTAGATTTTTAACTAACTTGGAGCTATGTTTTCAGCCTGTGCCCTAGTGACTGACTCATCTTGTAGTATTCCCAATCTGTCTCTCTTCTCGTGCTCTGTTTTTCACATGTGTTTTTCCTCACTCGCTCTCCTCTGCATGCTCACTAATGTGCTAAGTGCCTCCCCTGCTGCTCGGTGGTGGGTCTGGTGTGAAATGGGCTGAGCCTGTCACTCTATGCTGTGGTCAAAGACACTTGTCCGATCATAGCAGTGGGTGAAAGGGCATGTGAGCCGATGGTAAGGGCTGCTACTGTCAAGCCAGTGCTGACCTCTGCTTGTTTCTTCAGCGAGATAGGATGTGCAAAAGATTCTCCCGATGTCAGCTATATATGCCCACAATCGCACACTCTGGCTTTGTTTTCTTAAGAGCAGACATTTTGGATAAACCTGTTTCACTTGCTTTTAAGAAAATATAGACAAAATGGCGAGAAGGGCATGATTTATCACTTACATACAGGCAAAACACTTTTATTGTTTGCTGGGCCAGAAAGCTATAGATATTCAAAGTGTAGTGTTGTTCTGATGCCGATGCTGAGGCTCTGTGTTGCTGCCAATGCCACAGGATGCTCATAAAAACAACAGCAAGGCCTCACTTCGCTGCTTTATTCTTCCAAAGTTTTGCTTCCACTCTAAAGACAAAATGAATGCGTCAAAATAGTAACACAAACACTTTCCCTGTAATTATTTAGAAGCCGCAGAGCCCTTACATCCAGTATGTAACAGTGAACATACGTGTGGGTTCTTTATATGAAGAATATAGCCTGGTTTGGGATCAGTAAATTGGTTCACTTGCCAATACCTGTAAAATTTGTGGCATGAAATCCAATGTATTGGTATTGGAAAAGTAGTGTCGATGGGAACAACCAAAACGACAATAGCTTTGTGACATTTTCTTTTTTTCTTAACGCTTTGTCTTTTCTGCTTGGCTTCCCCCTGCTGTTTCTTGATGGGTCGCTCCCTCTGATAGAAATAAACCTCACTAAGAGTTTGACACATTAAATGATGTTCGCGGGCATGTGATGATGCCTGACGTCCTGGTTGAACCCTCCGCGGTCTGCTGTTTAGATCAATGGTGTAGACATGACAGAGGCCAGACATGACCAGGCAGTAGCGCTGCTTACCGGCACCTCCCCCACCATCGCTCTGGTGGTAGAGCGAGACCTCAGCTCCCCGGGACGGGGTCGTGCCCACTCCCCACCCCCTCCCGAGCCCTCGGACTCGCCCGACCAGGACGAGCATGGCAACCACCGACTGGAGGATGAGTACCCCATAGAGGTATGGCTTCCATCCATTCTTTTCATGTTTGCATAAAGTGTATCCTTAATAACTTACTTAGTCTCATTCTACCTGGCCTTGGATTCCAGTTCCACAGAAGATGGTGCATGGTACGATGGTGCTCGCTTAGGAGACATGCTGTTGTGCCTTTGAATGTAGCTCGGTGATTGTTAGGCATATCCAAATGATGTCGTACATTATCAGTACACAATCTAAAATCTGTCCATGCAGTAGAAACGTATTTGCACCAAATGCTAGTTTAAAGAGGGGGTATTATGCTTTTTGCAGGTATTTGGTAATTACTGTATCTCAAACACAGCGTCATCACTATCTTACACTTTGTTGGTTAGATAATCGTGAACTGAAACGGCTGAAACAAATGATCCAGTAGCTTCAGTCCCTCATTTCCGCGTGATTTCCCCGTAAGCCCTTCCCCCACCGTCCTCCTCTTGCTCCCCTTCGCTGTGCATCTGTTTCAATAAAGACACAGAAGGCTCTAATGAAGCAATGATGAGTGTTTTTACCCCGTAATGAAAGGATTAAGCTTAGCATGTGCTCAAGATGCGAGGGAGGCATTTAAGACCTCATGAGGAGCTGTTTGGAGCGGCCACTGGAGAAGATTCAAAGATTACTCAAAGATGCACGAGTGGGTCAAAACACAACTCCAGGTCTGCTTTTGATGAGAGAACTACATTGTAACATGATAAAAGGCTCTAAATTGTTGATTTTGCGTAATACCTCCCCTTTAATTAGTTTATATTTTGTTTGTGTCAGCTCTCCGTCATCCAGGAGCTTTCCGTTGTAGTATAATTTGCCATGTGTCATCTGTACTGGGTCATTTTAGTGTTGCAGATGTTTTGCCTCTCACCTCTAGAGGCTTTGTCAGCAACTAACAATCTTTTAGCAGCTGGCTGAATAAATCCGATCAAGTTGGGGGGGGGGGGGAATCTACCTTGTTATAGGGACCTGTTTAGAGTAGTTTTGTTTTTTGTAGAATAAAGCAGGGTGGTACACACAACAAGGGAAACTGCTGCTAAAATATTGTGAGTTGCCGACGAAGCATCTTGAGGTGGAGACCCAGTACAGATTACCAATTTAACATTTTTCTTTTTTGTTATTGTTTATTATAACTTTTGCTGTCCTGTCTTTTCTAGGAGGTGACTCTGATCAAGTCGGGCGGTCCCCTCGGTCTGAGCATCGTGGGCGGCAGTGACCACGCGAGCCACCCCTTTGGCGTAAATGAACCTGGAGTCTTCATCTCAAAGGTATGGCGCCCAAATGCCCTAACGCTTACCTCCAGTTTTTCATCTGGAATACTAATGTACTTCGCTGCGCCGTCTGCACAGGTGATTCCCCACGGCCTGGCCTGCCAAAGTGGGCTTCGCGTTGGAGACAGAATTCTAGAAGTCAACACCATCGACCTGAGACACGCGACGCATCAAGAGGCAGTGCGCTCCCTGCTGGCCAACAAGCAGCAGATTCGGATGTTGGTGCGGCGGGACCCCTCGCCTCCGGGAATGCAGGTGAGACGGGCTCAGCCAGCTGATATGGGGCAGGAATAAACATTATGAGAGATCTCACTGTGGAAATGGCCTTTTTCTTTTCATTCATTCAGGAGGTGGTCATTCATAAACAGCCTGGAGAGAAGCTCGGCATTAGCATCCGAGGAGGAGCCAAGGGTCACGCCGGAAATCCCTTTGACGCCACAGACGAGGGCATCTTCATCTCCAAGGTAACAGGAAAACATTAAGAACCACTTTGGTCATATTTTGTGCCTTTAGTCTGACCAATGTTATTTTTTATTTTTTGCCTGGCTCTTAGGTGAGCTCGACAGGCGCGGCTGCTCGGGACGGCCGGCTGGACGTGGGGATGAGGATACTGGAGGTGAACAACCACAGTCTGCTGGGGATGACCCACACGGAGGCGGTGAGGGTGCTGCGCTCTGTGGGAGACTCGCTGATGATGCTGGTGTGTGACGGCTTCGACCCGCAGAAGGTGTCTGCTGTAGAGGTGAGATGGAGAGAGACTGTTGAAGGTGAAGGGCTGTGTAATATGGCATGAAATTAAAATTGAGGTGTTTTATTTTTCTCCTCTTGATCAATTTCAATTATTAGGGAATCGCAAATGCTACCGGTATCGAAAAAATGAAAGTATTGAAAGCATGCTCCTGTTTTTAATTCTGTAGGGTGTAGGGACAGCATTAAAAGGACGTTACTTGGTTGTTTCAGCTCAAAAAAATGATTGTTTTCCTCCCAATTAATTCTTTTTCTTTCCCATTTTCAAAACAAAATTTGCCCAATGTTTGCCCCACTTTTTCCCAATTTTTTCTTGTTTTCCCAATTTTTTACCCTCATTTTTACTCATTTATTAATACTAATATTTTCCCTTTTTCTACCCAGTGTATTCCCATTTCCGCCCTATTTTTTACACATTTTTTCCAGAATTTTTCCCAATTTTCCCCAATTTTTTCCTAAATTATTCTCCATTATTCATCCATTTCTTGACATTGGAGATGAGCCTGATATTGTAAATTTGCATATATTGTTCCGTTTTCTGGTTCTTGATGACAAATATTTTCAGGCATCGGTATCAGAAACCAATTTTCGGTATCGGAAAAAAATTTAACGGTACCCAGACCTGTCGATAGCATCATTTATTTGTTTCTACCACGGGGGTCCAGATTGTTTGAATGATAATTTTGGCCTAAAGGTTTGGCACATACTGCAGTGCATTAATACTGAATATGTTTTTGTACAGGCCTCTCCGGGGATCATTGCCAACCCATTTGCTGGGGGTATTGTCCGGAAGAACAGTTTGGAGAGCATTTCCTCCATAGACCGAGACCTCAGCCCGGAGGAGATAGAAATCTTACAGAAGGTATAGTCACTCACTGAAACGGCCACACATCTAATCACTGCTCACTCCACAGCGACACATAGCATGCCACTTTCCCACTGTCTGCCTGAATTGATTTGTTCAGCAGTTCTCTATCACTGGGCAGCACGAGCAATGCCAAAGCTCAGAGGTTTATTCGCACGCTGGAATTCACTTACTCCAAACATTTTGACCTCGCTGCTCACACCATCGCGGCAAATGTCTGTCGGATCAGCGCTCTGTGGCAGCCCAGTGTTTTTCATCATTGTTTCCGCCTGTTCAGGAGTCGGAGATGGTGCGGGAGACGTCGCAGTGGGAGCGCGAGGAGATGGAGAAAGTGGTGAGTGCTTGTGCCTGTTTTCGTATTGGCGTAAAAGTAATGTGAGTAAAGTCAGTGGGGCAGCGTAGACCTTTTAAATAGGTCTCAATGAGTGAATGGAGCTTTTTTTCTTTGCTACTGTGTGGATATTTTATTTAAGGTAAGACACTGCAGGGGGAAAAATGATCGATTTCAAGCTTTTCCTGTAGATTACTAGCAAATATTAGACAGATATTAGATCTTGTATTTAGCCTATTAGTTTTTAGTCAAAGCTCAATAAATCAGGTTAGGAATTTGACCAACAAATAATATTTTCATGTAAATCTAAGAAGAATTGTTGAGTAAGAGCAAAGAGCTTGTTGTATAGATTTCTTTCTACATTAATACAAAACCTAATGCAGTGTCTCCCCTTAAAGCAACTACTCCTGCTGAGTCCTACCTCGCATGCTTTTTTCTGCTCCCGGTAGTGTACTTTTTAATAAGTGTGGATTCTCCCCCCCCCCCTCCTCTCTCTCTCTCTCTCTCTTGTCCTGTGATCACCTTCACTTTGGTGCGTCTGGTGTGACCAACATCCATCCATTCATTCCACTCTTCTCGTCCCACTGCTCCGTCTGTCATAAACCCTCGTCTCTCCCTCCTCACATTGCATCACCGTGTGCCTGTCTTGGGTGGGTGTCTTCCTCCTGTACTTCCCCCCTTTCCACTCTTGGTGAAGGAGCGCATGCGTGTGGAGCGTGAGGAGGCAACTCGCCTGCTAGAAGAGGAGACGGAGGTGAGGCACTTCTCATCCACAGCAGCAGCAGCAGGCTCTCGGGCTGAGCTCTATGACGCAGTGGCTCTCAAACTTTTCACAAATGTCTGAGTAACACCTGCTCTGACTACAACCAGCTGCTATTTTAGTACCGTCTTCCCTCCCGGGCTAAAGCGAGAAGAGCAGGTTCTGAATGCGACATAAATAGACTTTTGAGAGACAAAGAAAGCCCTTTGAAACACATGCATAGCACACAAGTATTTGGGAATAATCTCAAACACATCTGAAGTACCGTAAAGTGAGCGCACCTAAATATAAGTCGCATCAAGTAAATCTATAAAGAAAACTAAATTTTTTACATTTATGATTTAGGCCACACTGGTCTATAAGCCACAGCTGTTCACACTGTTATGAGCGCATGTCAGCACTGGAAATACTGGACTTTTATTGTAAGTGTGTTAAGAACGGAACATTTTATACATTCAGTTATATTATTCTTTAACCTTCGCCTAAAAGGAATAGGCCACTGTTTTTACATACTGAGATATGTTCTTACCTTAGATTTCGAACTACCAGGAGTAGTTCGAAATCCGCGCAGTAATCTTCACTTTACTGCGCGGATTTCGAACTACTCCTGGTATTAATACGCCTTACAATATAGTTCCCCCTTTTATCCGCTTAGAAAATCCACATTGTTTAATTTTGTGTAATTATACTTTGTAGTGGAACACTTCACGTAACCATATTTAAATAGGGAAAACGTGGAAGAGCTTAGTAGCTTCTATCTTGACCTGTTTTGGAGCTATAGTGGAGAGAGGGAGAGGCTAAATGCTAACGCCGTCTGCGCTGTGTTTACGTGACTGAAGGCACGGGGGAAGATCAGACAGGTCCTAAAGAACTCGTCAAAGCTAAGGTAAGAACATATCTCAGTATGTAAAAACGGTGGCCTATTCCTTTAAGAGAGCACATTTTCTCCAGTTTGGCTTTACCCAAATGTAAAAGCTTCTTGAACAAAGTGTCAAAATGCCACAAAAAATGTGACAAAAAATAGATAAAAAAAAACGAGTTTGAGAAACACTGTTGTGACGGCCAAAAACAGACCACAAATAAATAAATTAAAAACACCAGATGAAAAAATATATGTATATGGATAGTTATAATACTTTCTTTTTGAACCTTTTATTAACAGTTTTTTTTTTTACGTGTCCCTTTGCAGAATATTGGAACAGGACCTTTAAAACTTGACTACAAAACTCTGGCTGCTCTGCCCACAACCAGTCTGCAAAAGGTCAACAGGGTAAGACTCCATTTTGTCAAAATGATGTTGTCAAATGAGAAAACGTGAGGTGTTGTTGGAAATGATCTTGAAATCTTTAGATGAGAGGTGAATATTTATACCCTCGTCTTGGTCCCTGGGAAAACTCCTCCTTGACCTGGGCCGACCAGCTGTTGTGGAAAGGTCAGCAATGTTACCTTTCCCGTCCGTGTTCACAGCCTCGAAAGCAAGACGGGGAATACTTGCTCACACTCTGTCATGGTGATTGGAAGATGTAAAGGGAAAACCTTCAGGGAACTTGTTCGTAATGAATTGAATAGAATTTACGCTGGAGGTCCGGTGAGCGGGACAGCTGGCCGTCACGACGCAGTCTTTCCGCTGCGGTATTTTAAACCCGCGTCCAGTCTGGAGCGGGACAGCCTCTCAAGTGGGTGTGGCACTGGAGAGTAAGGGGGCAGAGGGGGGGAGGAGGGTGCTGGGGTCTGTCGAGAGGTGCAGACAAGTGTTCAGTCTGACCTCCACGGGCCTGAGCCGTACGGTTTAGCTGGACTTACTAACCAAACCCCGCCGCAGTGAGTACAACATACGACAAGAGCTTTTTTCCCCCGTCTTCTTACTCTTGATTGTGTTGCCGTTGTGTAGCTTGTTTTTGAAGTTGGTTCGACAGTCAAATTCGTAACTATTTCATTTTGATATACAGTGTTTCCCACCCGGCTTTCTGACCGTCTCTGCTGCTCTTTGTGGCCATTTGTATTGACCAGAATAACTTAACCTACATATCACTGCAGCTGTTCACTGAATAAGACCGCGATTTGTAGCTCTGTGCTCAGACATGAGTCACTCGCCGACTAAGTTCTTAACTGGATAGCATCAGAGCAGACCAACTATAACGAATGTAGCATTTGGTTTATGAAACAACACATTTATAGTCACATTTATATGTGCGTTTTTGCTTCATGCAATTCTTTTTGAGTGAAATTGAGCCTAATAGTAGTTACTTTCTCTTCTTGTGGATCATTTTGCCTCAATGTGTCCAATCTCACAGTATTTAAGTATTTAAGCTTTCTGACATTAATTTTAAAGACTAATAAGACCCCTGCCCTGAGTTTAAAAAAACAACATTATGTCTTAAAAGTAAACAATGATCAGTTGAATGAATTTGCTGGGTTCCTGCTCCTTTGGCAGTCCACATGGTTTGTCCCGCATTAGCCCGTCTTAGCGCTCTGAGGGCTCAGCTGTCCTCACAAGCTGCATATGAGTCAAACTGGCCCTCGTTCACATTCCAGCCCACTGACCCTGACCGCGCCACATACTACAGTCACCACAATGGTGCGGCTATTCTGATCATTACCTGGAATGTCCGAGCGGCACGTGCTCCATGTGTTGGATTGTGTTTCCTTCTAAAACCTAAATCGTTACAGTGATGCACTGTTGAATCATCTGTGAGAAAGTGCCCTGGAGCCTCACTGTCTCCTTGTGCTGATAATGCAGTTATTTAAGGCAGAACCTGAACCATGGATGTCTGATCCAGCTCACATGGCAGAGCTCCAACAAAGTCAGACAGCAGCTCCCAGAGCATTTAGGCATTTAGGTGTGTTCTCTAGCCCGTGTTGTTATGTTTTTATTTTGTTTTTTACTTTGGTAAAAAGTATGTTTCATTGTTGATTATTGGCTCTTGCCTGTACTTCACTGTGCTGCACTTGATTCCAGTGGTCATTTGCCCTTTCCCTCTGCCCTGTGTCCCCGCTCAGTCCCCTGTCAGTGTGACTGCTCCCATCATGGCGGCCCCTCTTCAGGCCCAGTACGCCGCTCCTTTAGAACCTCTGGGGTATGGCTTGAGGCACTCTCTCCTGGACCAGGAGTCCTGCCCCAGCTTCAGCTCGGATCAGGAGTACCTCTCTCCTAATGGGACATCCTCTCTAAGTGAAGGCTCCATCACCACTCTGGACTCCTCTTCCTTTGCCCCTGAGGAGGAGGAGGAGTGCTTAGTGGACTCTCAGCCTATGAGCTTCAAAGAGAACCCTTTTTTGGTGGCCAACCGCAAAAGCAAAGGCCTCCCCGCTGGACAAAAGATCCTGTCGGGACCTCCCACGGGATACGGAAAACCGGGCCAACTGCAGCCATGGCTGCACAGCAAGGCAAGATGGCGCCTGTGTGGTTTGGACGGCATGGTGTGACATCCCAGCGCTTTCCTCAGCGTTTCTTTTTGAAGTCATTGGAGATGTGATACTGTCATCTTGTAATCCTGAGACTAATGGTTGTTGGTAACTAGCAGCTGAAATGGTGCATGTTTTTGCTGTGAGCACTGAGCTGGATTCACCTCAGGAGATATTTAAAAACATGGTCAGGACTGACTGAAATGTGTGTCCCAACAGCTGAAGCCATGTCATAAAGCAACCTGACCTGCAGGAATTAGCATGGCCACTGCCACTTTTTTGTTGTTGGTCACAACTAACCATTGAAGCCTGTATGTCCTTTCAATGTTTTGTTTTCAGAGGGGAAAGTGTTTCAAATACTAAACTGTATTATATTTTTCAGACCCCATCCAGTGATTATACGAGGACAGAAAGTCCAGTCAGAGAAGCCCCTTATTCGCCCACTCTACAGCCGGTAAGTTGTCCCACCATATGTGCTTATCACAACCATCCTCGCACATGCCATTTTTACTTTTATGTTTCCTTTTTACATAAATCATTACATAGTGCAGGAATTTTAGCGCTGACCCTTGAACCTTTCCCTCACTCTTAGCCCAGCCCTCACTCTTCCAACAACTCCCTGTACACGGGCAGGGAGACCCGCTTCGTAAGTGGCTCCTCTGGCCCCCCCTGGATCTTTGAGCCTAATCTGTTTCTCTTTGCTCAGAAAGAGATAACTGGTTGAGCTGCCATTTGTGCTCCAACAGCATGTGGCTGCTTCTCATGGCCCGGCTGACTAGAGCCGCTTTGTTCTTTGCAATCTAGTTAAACGCAGAGGAATGTAATGACTGTACTGACCAAATATGGCTGCAAAATCAGGTTCTTACACAAAGTTACACCTCTCCAGGATAGTTTAGATATTGAATGCATTAATCCAGATATAAATGGCCCATGTAAACACAGAAATATCTCTGGGATGGTGTAACCTTGTGCTGGTGCATTGTTTGACAGGTAAATTTGCCTAACCGTCAAACCTGAGTGGGTCTCTGCATTTGCCTTTTGCTTTAATAACATTCTGTATTCAACATTTATTGATTTTTGTCAATGTTTATGTTCCAGGCAAACATTCATTACACTTCCACTCCCACCGCCAAGGACAACCTTTCCTCATCTGTGAGTGCACGCTTTCAAACCAGTCCTTCGTTACAACAGTGGCTTCAAACCATTCACAGTGATTTCTGAAAACTTTCTGAACCCACATCAAGTCATTCATCTTCAGTCAGCACCCACATCACCGAGTCATCCATGGTTAATCCTGTCTCCTCTCTCTGCAGACCCGACCGGGCGCCATCCAGCCGGTTGGGCGTGTGCGGTCGACCACCTCCCCCGCCACTCCGGACGGTCACAGCCCCAACCCTTTCCAACATGGCCCCTCCCCATTCAACACCCCGACCTCTGTAAGACCCCTCACCACCACCACCTTAGGGCTATAGGACATCTGTGTGCCGAAAACCATTCGACGTGTGCCTAATGCAGCTATACACAGGGATTTCTCCAAAGCCAAAGATCCACGATGAACAAGTTTACAGAGCTATGCATCTTTGCTTCCTTTAATGCAGTCGGCAAGGAACATCCACCTCAACTTTAGACAGCAACTAAGCTCGCTACGCTTTTAGTGTTTTGAGAAAACAGGACAGAAGACTGAATAAGACTCAGTACGTTTGCATACAGGCAGAGGAAATAGTTTTCAGAATTTCAGATTGTGGTTGGAGAGGCCCTAAAAGCAGGAACAGAAACAGAGGTGCTTTCTGCAAACTTGCTTTTTATTTATTTTTATTTCTTATTAATTTACAGTGGACATAAACAAAATCCACTTTTTCTGAGCTTTTTGACTAGATTATTGATACAGTCTGTTTGAAGCAGCCAGGGGGAAAACAAAGGAAAGGAAAGACAATGACTTTCTCCCATTTCTCTGCCTTTTACTTTCACAAATGCTGAATTAAGAATATACGTTTCTACAAAATGAAAGCACGGCGAGGAGCAAAGTGGTTCAACAGCCCTTTAAAGCAGACAATGCTAACCAGGAAGCTAGTGAAGCTTCGTGCTACGTTAGCCAACGAGTGCTGTTTTTCGCTTCTACTGCACAATTTACTGTGAAAAAAAACATCCATATAAACCCGATGGGGCTGGACTTTATTGGTGTGCGATAAATATGTTACTAGTCCGATAGAAAGCATCTCAAAAGGGTGAAAAATTGTGACTCAAATGAGGTTTCCTTCCCCGTCGGCTTGGCCACGCCTCCTTGTATGACGCCTCCTTTGTCAGAAACAACAGTAGCATTTTGACTAGCATTTGGGTTCACTTGGCCATTTCGCCTTCTGAGTAGAGACTTCTCCTACTTCTCCTACTGCCTGTCCAGACAACGTATAAAGCCAGTCTAGTCTGTCAAGCCTTACTGTTTTTACTTTACATAGAAGTTATTTCAAATATGTGCAGGTGTCAGGGCCTCTTCAAACTCCTGTCGGTCTCAATCCCTACATGTGAACGTACTGATCTTAAGACTCCATTCCACACCCCCCTAGTTGTTCCCACATGACGTCGTTCCACCACAGATTTCCCCCGCGTCCCGCTGTCGCTCCACTCGTCTCTTTGAAACCAGCCGCCATGGTCTCCTGTCTGTTTCTCCTGTCCGCTACATTTGCTGTTTTTTTCTCATAGTCTACCCTCTCCTCCATGTCTTGTGTCTTCTTTCTCCATTCGGACCCACTCATATACCCTTTCCCCCGTCCAACCCATCTGCCAACCCGCTCCCCTCCTCCCCCCCCCCCCCTCCCACAGCCTCGCGCCCCCTCCCCCACATCGCCCAACGAGCTCCCCATGAATGTCAAACAGGCATACAAGGCTTTTGCCGCCGTGCCTCGCTCCCTGGCAGTGCTGGAGCCGCCGCCGCAGGTAGGACTGAGCTGACCGCGCCCGTGCCACACCCAACCCTCACCTCAAGCATGCCGTTGGTCTGCCGATCGGTCTGTCCCGTCCCCCCCAGTGTCCCGCCGTGGAATGGGCCATCAGTGCTGTGACGTGTTGGAATGCCCTCATCTTCAAGTGTTTGCCTTCAGCTGTAATTTGTTCATCGAAAAATCGTGGCTCATGTACTAATGTCGTTTCCCTTCTGTGTTTGTGGTTAATCAGCCTGCAACGTCCTTTTTGTATTCACGCCCTCTTCTGCAGCTCGACCTCCTTTTAACGTTTCTTTTTTTCATTTTCAGGACCTATATGGGGTCAGGAACAATTTCCACTCTCCGCAGCCTTCCCCAGAGGTGAGTCGTTGATCAGACCTCAGTAAATAAAGCAACTTATGGCGTCTGTATCAAATACTGCCGTCTGTTAAAGACACACCGCGGAACATTCCAGGTTATGTGTCATAAGACAAAATGAAGCCAGGGGAAGAGCTGGTAATAATCTTGACTGGGGCTCCTCCTGCTGGCCGCTATTGGGGTTTTTCCGGGTTTGAACAATGACAAAATTTTAATCAGAAAGTACAGAACGAGGCGCTGACACTGTAGAAGAAGAAACGGCTAAATTGAAGGAGGATTAATCTAAACTGCGTGAATGTTGTGAAATACTCCAGGTCCTTCTTTGACGAGGGAACAACGTTAAAACATGGTTTAAACCTCAAAGTCGATTTTGCAGTATATGTCCAAAGGTTGCAAAAAGACGTCCTACTTTAATTTTCATCCCTTTTCAATGGTACATTCTTCAATCCGTGTGTCTCATCTGAAAAGAGAAAGCTTGTTTGTATTTAGGGATGCACCGATACCACTTTTTCTAAAACCGATACGAGTACGAGTACTTGGATTTAAGTACTCGCCGATACCGAATACCGATACGAGTACAAGGCATTTTCTTCAACATTCTTACTTTTTTCACATCAGATTGGTTTGTAATTAGTAAATTTACTCATTTTACATTACAAGTAGGCTACACATTTAAGAGCAGTTATATTAGAATTGTGCTGATGCCATTTATTTTTATTTTCATTCAATAGGCCTATAATTTTTATTTTTATTGCACTGTCCATAATAGACAGAAAAGCCCATGTCCAAAAGCTCCCAATGCCTGTGCTTTATTCATTTATGTATTTTTATTTAACAATAGTATTGAGATGTTACTTAAATGGTCTCTTTTCGCCTTTACTGCAGCTCCGTGTGGATTTTCTCGTGTGTTTGTAGCAACTTAGCGAGAAGCTACAGCGTTTTCATTGTTCTGCTGCAGCTCATTTTCGCTCTATATGGACATGCTGTATGTCTTTACGTTGGATTTTCTGGGGGCTTTTTAGTCGCTGGGTTAGTTTTTCAGAAGAATAAACCCCTGGTCATAAAACGGCGTCAGAATGGCCAAAACTGCGCTAGCCGCGAGTTAGCAACGTTAGCCTGTATCTTGTAAACACTGCAGACGCTGCAGCACTAACAACATTTAGCTCTGGTTAAATCCAGCACAGACTCTGATTTAGAGAGCGCAGTCTGTAATAAAGTCAGCTCTATGTGGATTATTGTATTTCCACTAAAGAATTCTCCAGTTTGTTGCTATTTTCTCTCCTCAGCTGAGAGGTGCGCCTCGTAGGTGCGCTGGCCGCACGTCAAATGGTATCGGTTCCTGGTATCGGGACCTCATGAATGAGTACGAGTATGAGTACAAGCATGTGGTATCGGCCCGATACCCGATACTGGTATCGGTATCGGTGCATCCCTATTTGTATTTGTGTACCATCTGTCAATGTATTGAATTCGGATGCTTGGATTGGATTATTTGTAAAAAAAAAAAATGCTAATAAATGTGTTGTAAGGACCAGGGAGGCGTAGCTGAAAACAATATAAAGCTATAAATGTTCCATCATTGCGGGAAATGACTTAAAAAGATTCTGATGAAGTTGTGATCTGATTTCCGGTTGCCCCTACTGAACATGTCCACCTTTCCAGCCTGAGTTGAGTGATGTGTTTGAGGCTGTGGACGGTGGGGGCGCTGAGGGCTCGCCCCGGTCGCCCCTCTCCCCCGAGCGCAGAGATTACATGAATCTGGCCGCAGTGCCCCGCCTCTCGAGGCCCTCCCTGGATACCAAGGTACCAGCGCTCGCAGCTCGAGTGGCCCTGTCCGCCGTCTGGGTGAGCGGTGCTTGGCTGGACCGGTGGCGGCGCTTTTTTCTGCTGTAGAGACAAAGATGATGCTTCATCTTAATCGAGTCGATATCAATCAGTCCATAATGGTGACGGGTGTTGGTTCGAACTATTGATTTTTGTTTCCATCTTGGGCCGCACTTTGTTCTTTCTTGAACTTTCTGCCCTTCGAATCGACTGTTGTTCGGCTGTTGGGCTTTACATATTCGCAAATTGAACTTAAATGCCCTGTACCTTTATTCTTTTCTAGTTGTGGAATCATTTTTGGATGGTCATTTTTGAGTGTTATGTACATTTTTATTGATCATGAACTTGCAGACTCATTGTTTCTGTATTCAGCACCACACTACAAATAGTAAATATCAAGCATTGGCTTAAATGACTTGAATTGAGGAAATGTATCTTGTTTTGAGCGGTTTTCACTCATTTAGACACTTTTCCTGATCGGACCAAGTTTACTTTGCTTGTTTGAGGACATTTCAGACCAGTTCTAGGGTAAATCTCGCTTGAAATAAGAAAGTAAAATTGCCAATGAGATAAGACCAATTTTCTTACCTCATTGGCAAAGAAAATGACCTGAAATAAGAACGAAATGTATCGAAACGAGTCAGAAACATCTCAGAACAAGTAAAATAATCTAGGACAAATGCCCAAGAACTTCTTAACTAGTCAAAACAACTAAAATTTGGATTATTATGCTCAAATTGAGATGTTTATACTGATCTAGTTAAATACTTTTTGCAGAGTAACATTAAGCTCTTTGAGAGATATAAAACAGGCTCAAGAACCAGGATGTTAGAAACGTGTTGGGTAAGTTACGAATGAGCTCAGACTACGACTAACAGTTAAAACTTTACTTTTAACTGTTTGCTCTATCGGTAATTGTTTGTAAACATAAAACTCGGGTGCAGAGTTGCTCACTGCTCTAAAATGGTGTAATTGCCTTAAAAACAACTGCTTTTGCTCACACCTGGAATGATGAGTACAGATTTAAAGCCACTTTAAATAAAAGATGTAGGGTCTCTTCTTTTGTTTAACTTTTTCCTTTATTTCTTCTTTCCAGACGCCCTCTCCCGCCGGTAAGGGCAGCCCGGAGCAGCGATCCTTCAGGGACAGACAGAAATATTTTGAGATCGACGTAAAGCAGCAGACGCCGGACAAGCCCAAACCGAGAGTGTCACTCGTGGGAGAAGACGACCTAAAGAAGATGAGAGAGGAGGAAGGTTTGTCGTTTTATTTGAAAGAAAATTCAGTCCAAACCCTGGCTTTTATGGTTGCCCGCCTCTCGTCCTGTTCAAGTAAATATCTCCATAACTTGTCCGGTGTTTGTGCAGAGCGTAAATTCGAGCAGCGAGCGCGGGAGTACCTGATGGACGAAGACGACGAAGACGAGGAGGAGGACATGGTGGCTCAGATGAAGGTCACGGGGAAGGTGCTGTTGGACGGAGTGGAGTACAAGGTGGAGCCCGTCTCCTCCCCGTCTCCACACTGCGTCACACCTCCGAGCTACTGCGGCAGCTCCGGGTAAAATGTCGCCTCATCGTCAGTGAGTTCATAAGGGTTTTGTCATTTGTGTCTCAACTCTGTGATTGTGTAAACCTGTAGGCCATCCTCAGTTGACGGGAAGGGAGACTCTCACAGAAATTCCCTTGAAGACGGTTTCAGGTTGGAGCAGAGGCCGAACTCTATGACGGGGTAATGCCAGCGTTATCAGGGACAGTGGGTTCAGAAAGTATTTACTGTGGGAAAGATCATAATTTGGAAATATCTCTATGTAAAGACCCAAGTGTAAAGTTAAATAGGTAATAATGAGTTAAATACTATCTGAACCCACAGATTCATAGTGAAAATATTGTTAGTGCAAAGTCTTCAGTTGTTCTGGTCTCCACAGTCTGATACCCGTGTACCCCGGCGAGTCCGCCGCCCCGATCCGCACCGCCAAAGCCGAGCGCAGGCACCAGGAGAGGCTCCGCATGCAGAGCCCGGAGCTGGCGGTGGCCATGGACAAAGACCTCTCCCCAGCTGAAAAACGAGCTCTCGAGGCCGAGAAGAGAGCCATGTGGAGAGCAGCACGGTAAACACTCCTATATCTGCGTCTTATTCACAAACTAATCTCAAAGACTTTATGGTTAGTTGGAAACCATTGTGTGATTTGTGCGTCTTCTTTCGTGCTGTTTCCATGTGTTAACAATGTTCTTGATGTTTGTTTACTTTCACTCTTTGGTCTCTTCTCTCCTCCTGGCGTCTCTCTCCTACACCCCTGTTCCCTGTTTGAACTGTGCCCCCCTGTGGTCCGGGGGCGCAGGCCGTATGAACTAGAGGAGGATGTTAGGCAGTATGAGCAGGACTTGGCTAAGCGACTGTACCAGGCGCGTGTGAGGGCCTCTCAGGGCTCTGCATCTCCACAGCCCCCCTCCTCCTGCTCCTCTGCGGCCTCCCAGCTCAGGTCTGCCTCAGCCCAGAGCCTGCATCGTGACCGTGTGCTCGGGTGCTTTGGCATTTGGGGATTTTGCTTCTTGTTGAGTTGAGAAAGGCCCAAAGCACTCTTGTACTGTGACAGTGCTTCCAGAGCCTTTCTGCATTGGCCTGCTGCTGCTGCACGTCTCACTCTCATTCCTAGCTTACCTCTCAGCTCTGCTGTGTTCCCATTTTTTGTAGTAGATTAAATTTTCATCTGTGCCATGACTGAAGTCGCCATTAGTCATACTAACAGCCTGCAGTATGTTTGCAAGCTGCAAGTTCAAAGTTCAGTGAACCTACTATCAGTAGGTTGTCCTTTTCCTGGATTGTCCAAAGCAAACCAGGACAAGGGCCGTTCATGTCAGTGACCGGCTGCACACCCATCTAAGGGCTGTGTGCATTTCAGCTTTTACGCTAGCTCTATGCTAGCTTCAGCTAACACTTCATTATGTCATTCATCTGACGGTTGACTCTCTCTCCGCAGAATGAAGTCTTTGGAGCAGGATGCATTGAAAGCTCAGATGGTCATTGCCAAGTCTCGTGATGGAAAGAAGCGTGGCACTCTGGACCAGCTGACTGAGTCGCCATCCCCTGCCCCTACCCCGTCCCCCACCCCTATCGAAGGTAACCCACCCCAACACTATCTACATACTACAAACTACATCAGAGGTTCTGACCTGTCATTTGTTCTACAGACGTCAGTCCACGAGGATTGACCTCTCCAGGCAGGCTGGTAAGTACTTTTCATCTTTCCTCAGACACTGAAACTCTGGCACACACTTCTCCTTCAGGAAGATTCGGTCTGAAAGGCAGTAGGCTTGTGAAAGGAACGCGCTCACTGACTTCACTCCATCATCTTCAGTGTCACCTTGGAGCTGAAAACACCATATGCCACAGACGGCTTTGTCTCCATTAGTCTGTCCTTACTCTCTCTTGCTCCTCCTGATGCCTCTTCCCTCTTTTTTTCCCTCCCCACCTCTCCCCTGCCCTCCATCACCCCTCCCCTGCCCTCCCTCCATCACCGCTCATTCCTGTTTGCTATCCTTCTAGTCCCTGTCATCAAAGAAGTTTGACTACCGACAGTTCGCTGCCATTCCCTCTTCCAAACCCGTATACGACATCCAGGTATTGGTGCATGTTACGCCCCTGGAGCCGGCCTCTCCCCTGGCCCCTCTCACTCCTCCCTCTGAGTTTGTCCTCTAATGAGAAGACATCACTGCAGTTTGAGACTTTGGGCGATGACTGATAGGTGCCCTGCTCAGCGGTGGTGGGGCTCACTAACTTTAGACTCTGATTTAAAGATGTCCCACTTACATCTGTCAAGTTTGATCAGCATCTTGAAATTATGCTAACAGCCACTAATGAAGGAATGAGTCGCAGCGATCTGGAGTGTGGCCATGATTTTATGCCTCTAACATGGTTTCAGAGGAGTACAAGCAACACAAACATCGTAGTTCTGATTTTAACGTGAAAGGAAGCATTCAACCACAACTGTATAATGTGGATTGTTTTAGCTCATTCTATTTATTTTCTGACTGAGGTTGCCTCAGTGGTGGATAAAAGTGGACATTGTTATTCACTGATCAAGGGCAGTTATGAATAACATCTCTGATGTTTTGTTGAGTAAAAGTAGCTTGTCGGCTAAAAACGGAGATCCTCGATATATATAGTCTGTAGTAAATTCCATGAGTTGCATGTGGTGCAGAAAAGTACAGAGTTGATAATTTTTGAACGTTGAGCTATGATTGAGAGCAACGCTATAGGTCTGCAGTAGTTTTACTGAGTCTGAATCGTTGCACCTGTATAAAATTTGATTTTACTTTTGTCATGATTTCTATAGTTTATGTATCACTAGGGTTGGGTACTGTTAATTGTTTTTCGATACCAGCACTTTAACGATACTTGGTGTACGATACCGATACCTGAATGATATTTTTTCTGATACCGATACTAAAATATTTGCTGTCTAGAACCAGGAAACAGAACAATAATGTTTGGAAGATCTGCAAATGTACATTATCAAGTTCATCTCCAATGTCAAGAAATGTGTGAAAAATTGGGAAAAAATAAGGAAAAAATTGGGAAAAATGCGGCAAAAAATTCAGAAGAGCATGGGACCTGCACTTTATTTTTTTCAATACCAGTAGTACCTGGATTTTTTTTTTATGGAAAAGAAATGTAGCATCCATTAAAAGAAGTCTTAAACTGTTCTGAGTAGAGTTGCGTTTTCAATATCCTTCACCAGCGCCACACACTCCTCAGTCTGTACTCTGTGGCTGGATGTGTCCACACTCGTCTGCGTGCCTCAGTGTTTGCATGCGTGTAGCCGGTCTTTAGAGAGCACCATTGTTGTCGTGCACTTGTGACTCTGGTGAAGCTGCTTTCGCTGTGTCTCTGTGGATACGCCTTTTCTTTGACCTCGTCCCCAGTGCCCGACGCCTTAACCCCCTCTTCTTTCTGTAACACGCCGCTCTCTGCTGGGGCCTGGTCCGCTAGTTATGGAGGTGGTGACCAGTGGGAGCTTTAGCAGGAGAGTGTTGCTGCTGACGCTGCTGCACTGTTGCCTTGGTGGAGGTTCCCCTTTTCCTCGCGCTCGTCGACATCGCACTCACTCTCTCCTCTTTGTTGCAGACTCCCGAGGCGGCCGACGACGTGCAGCTCAATGACGGCTCGCATAACCCCGGTGAGTAACAGGAACAGAAGGTTGTGTTTACGTTCTACTCTCAGACGATGGACTTGGTGCCAGTTTTCCTTCTGTAAGGACTGGCCCTGTAACTAGAGTTTAACCACAAACCATAGAAACACATTTTATACTCACTGCTGCCACTTCAGGTCATACGTGTAACTGCAGTGTCTATATTAAGCTCGTGCATGACAGCAGTTCAAACAACTTTTTGAGAGACAGAGGCAGTTGTGGTGAATAGGTCAGGGCTCATTTGCACAGAAATCATTTTAAGGCTTATAAAAGAGAAATATATCAAATGTAAGCTACCAAAAACTAGCCTGGCCGGACTATTCTCCTCTGTTTATTCCAAAGAGAGCGAGTACGGCCAAAAACGTTTTATACAAACACAATGATGCATGATATGTCCACTGCAAACCATAAGCTCTTTACAACCTTATGTCGTATGTTAGTTCAGGCACGATGCTGACCTTTACACTTGTTTCCCTTGGATTCAGGAGACTACCTGGGATAAGAGGAGCTGTGGGTAGGACACTGTGTGCTTCTGTGTGTGTGCTGGGTCCTTCACTTTAACCTGCTTGACGCGTGGTCCTTACTGTAGCTGTCAGGTTTATCGTCGTAGTATTAACCACTGCATGAAGTGTTTATGAACTGGGACTTGATCAGAAGAGGAGGTGGTTTTAAGTCAAATTCAAGCTTTAATAGTACTTTCACTTTCTCGTAGGGGGAGGAGTAGGAAATGTGCTACTAAAAGGCAGTGATCATTAAAATAGAATATGATGGGTAATGTGACGATTTCAAATGATTATATACCATATTTTCCGGACTGTAAGTCGCACCAGCCAAAAAATACATAATGAAGAAGAAAAAAACATATATAAGTCGCACCAGCCTTGGCAACTACCTGGGCCTGGAAGTGTAACTTATTACTCTAGCTGTGGCCATCTAGCTTTTAGCCTGCGATTTGCTATTTTTGTATTCTTCATTGCAGTAAGAATAACCTCTGCTCTCTCAGTGTGAAAATAACAAACGTGCAATTATATATTTTGATTTATAAGTCACACCCCCAGCCAAACTATGAGAAAAGTGCGACTTATAGTTCGGAAAATACTACTGCTAATGGCTGTAGGGTGGGCTCTTTACTGAACTGTTGGCCTTACGCCGAAAATGAGGACAGAAGCACAAGTTCCACTCTACGTGAACCTGCCATTCCTCATTTGAAAACTCAGAACTTCCAGAGTTCTGCCACTGAGCTTTAGCTCCTGGAGCCTGCACTAGCGGATGTAGGATAGAGTCCCTTTCTGTTCATTTCCAAGCTGCTTTTAGCCATAGAAGTGTGGGGCTCGTTCTGCTTTCTGACAACGTCGCACTTTTTAATCCGTGAAGCTAATATTTGATTTGAGCATGTTGACGTCATCTCCGGAGGCACAGATCGATCATGTTAATGACATGTACAAAAGAACGTACATACGCTTACACATGATATCTCTGTCAATTTAACAAAACCAAACTCATTTCCATCATGATTCGATTTGATTTGTCTGTGCCTGTGTCTCTCTGGGTGCAGCTGCTATAAACGGATCACGGTGCCTTTCTCTCCTGTAGCTGCCAGCGCAAAAATCTATTCCAGCTTTTCCTTTTTTTTTCCGCTCGAGTCTCGCGCATGCACCCAACACGAATAACTCTTTGATTGTTTTGTTTTTTCTTCTGCCGTTTGTAGCTCCCGTTGCCAGCCCGGAGGCCGACCTCACCGCGCCGCTCCCCGCCACCTCGGCCCTGGAGGAGATGGCCCTGTACAGCAACAAGCGCAAACTCCGCCAGGGCCGCCGCAGCCTGGAGACCGCCGTGCCCACATAACACCGCCGGCACATCAGTAGAGCCTCCCTGTCCCCTCCCTCCCCCCCCCGTTCACGGCACAAACTCGCTGACTCCTAATCCCGTGCGGTGCCAGTCTTTGCCTTCCCCCCCCCCCCCCACCCCGCGGTCTACGGACAACGGACAAAGAAGGAGGCGGGGCGCGGTTAGCCTAGCGTTTAGATTAGCGTTAGAAGTATCCGACATGGCCGATTGTTGTTGTTTTTGTTTTTTTTTAGTTTTGTTTTTATTATTTACATATTTGCACCTAAAGAAAACAAATACTGGAAGCAAAAAGAAATGGGTCCTAGCTGTACTAACATGCTGAGATATATTTTTAGACTTTGGATAGATTGTAAATGAGTTTGTTTTGAATAGGAGTGTATATATATATTGATGGGAACAGCCTGCTACCTTCACGGCCACCACAGAAGGTCGATTGTTTTTTATTATTATTATTTTTATTAAAGATTGGGACATATCATGTTTGCACTGCCACTGTTCAGCTTTTTTAACTGCATATCTCTCTCTAAACTAATTTATTGCTTTTAGAATCACAGCATTTTATCAATATATCAGATAAGACGTTTTTATATCATCAAGAGAGCTGTTATCACTCATAATTTTCTGTGTTACATTCCCTTTTGGCCCGCAAAAAAATATCAACTATAATCAAAAGGTACTTACTGAGTGTTTTTCATGTGAATCTTTGAAATCTTTGGCGTGACGTGAAGGTAGCAGCTCCTCTATTTTTCTTTTTTTTTCTTCTTTTTTTTTGTCTCGAGTAATTTAAATGATGCCACTGAAATCATTTATTATCGTGTGAATAATGTACAAATATTGAAAGTATAGTGAACTTTGGGTGTGCAACTGAGCCAGTCTTGACCTTGACTCTCGTCCGGACTGCTGACTTTAGGGGCTGGAGTGGCGAAGAGAAGCCCCAAGCAAGTTTTGAAAAAGATTTAAAAAAAAAAAAAAAAAAAAAAAGCCTCTCAAGACGCGTTTTCATCAGAATCTGAACTTGTTTTAATTTAATTTTGAGTTGTAGCTTTTCCGTGTCGCTCTCGTTTGACTGAAATTCAGTTTTGTCAGATAACATTTGTGACGACTTTTTTATTTTTGTTTTTAGCTTTCTTCTTTTTTTTTTCCAGATGGGTTTCACTACATTATTAACGCAGTGTTTTGAATTCTGTTTTCTTTCGTCTTGAGTAATCTGTCGTGGGCTGTAAACTGCAGACGGGGCGAAGGTTGAGGGTTAGAGCTCACACAAGACTGTAACTAGTGAATTTGTACAACCAAAGAAGTCTATTTTGTGGTTCAGAAATAATAAATTTTACTTTTCATTTAAGATGAACCGTCGCCTCATTGTGTTATTGTCAGATGTAAAAACTACACAGATCCCGAGTCCTACGTTTCACTCAGTGTGTCTTACTGAGAATATCCAACTTTTTCCATGGTTTCCGGTACCTCCAACGCATGTACAGATTTAGAAAGACAAACGGACCTTGATATCAAACAGACTGTCCTGCAAACAGAGCAGTGTCCACACACACCAGAGCTGAACATAGTTACACCATGAAGTGGGTAACAATCCTGTGTCTGTGTGGATTCATTCT
The DNA here is from genome assembly GCF_951799975.1 of Gobius niger. Classification (NCBI taxonomy): domain Eukaryota; kingdom Metazoa; phylum Chordata; class Actinopteri; order Gobiiformes; family Gobiidae; genus Gobius; species Gobius niger. The sequence goes on from NC_136869.1 coordinate 20,069,682, forward strand.
TGTCCAGCCATCTACAGGGGTAAGGAGCAAATATGATTTTTAACAGCTTACTTAAAGGTGCAATGTGCAACTTTTTATGTGAAAAACAACCTTGATCTTCGTGCGTATTTGGCCTTGTAGTGACCTGCAGTGCTGTATGAGTGGTCAGCATGGCACCTTTACTTTCCATCACTGTGGTTTCTAAGACTCTCCAGGATCAGTTGTTTGGAAGGTTTTCACTCCTGACCAACCCTCTCAAACCTACAAAACAACTGATCCTGGAGCTTTGTACAAAACACCGTGATGGAAAGTAATGGCGCCGCTGGGTCACTGCGAGGTCAAATACGCACTAATATTGATGTTTTTCACATAATGCACCTTTAACTTTGTTGCATGTTCTACCAACTGCGTTATGCTACAGTCAAGATGCACGAAGAAAGGATCACCGTTGGTAATTTACAAAACTATATTTTCTTTCTTTGCAAATTTGGTGTCGTGTCATTTTATTTTTTTGAGCTAATTGTTGAAATTTAGCCTGATGCCGGCTGTTCCACTCCAACGGGAGGAGATGACCTTCCCACAATTCAACCTAATAATGTAAGTATGGATTTTGTTAGTGCGTTGTCACGTATTACTAATGGAGATGTTTGAATCTCATATTTAACCTGCTCTTACTACTTTTTTTTTTCAAAACATCAAAACAAGGCAAACTAGGGAAAACTTTAAACATTATCTTAAATGTAGGCATCAACCATGTTCTGGCTACTTTCTAGTCTAAAGGTCACAGTCAGTCACAAATCTCCCAAAAGACTGAACTTTTGTTTTTTTGCTGCAGACAGAAGTAAATGGAACGACAGAGATGTCAAAAGCCAATGACACCTTGGTAAGCTCACATGCAACACCACTGAATTAAGCACAACATTAGAGCTGACAGATCAATGGAAATTCATTTTCAGAGAAATTGGCTTCATTTATACTTGGCTTTGATTTTGTCATCAGGTCCAAGGTACAGTTAAACATCGAGCCGCTGTCGAAAGGCTTAACAGTTTTAAAGGCCCTGTACCCAATTTTATTTTTTATTTTTTTGTCGTGAAATAAGTTTTGGTTTTGTCCTTGGTCAGTATTTTTTATTTCCTTTATTTTTGCTTTATACTATTTTTATACTTAAAATATATCATAATAATTCTATGTATTTGATATGGGCATAACAGCAACTTTGGAAGAAAAAAAAACAGATGGATTGTACTTAAGCAAAATTGCAAATTGTCCATAGGAGGCTTTTAAACAAACAAAACAATGTAAGATCTCAGTCGTCCAGGCAGTTGGTTCAGTCTTGTAGAAATAGACACAAAGACAAAGGACTTTGAAAGCATTCATGGCTTCTTCATCCAGGATGATGCATGAACAGAAAATCCATCCAGATGGACATTTGTTGATACCACGACTGAATCGAAATAATATACATCATACTGGATGTCTGAGACACCCTGTTTAACGCTTCCTATGTTGTCTACTAATGTAGCACCCTCATTACTTTAGACATTGTATGATCTAATGTATTTGTGTCATCACGGTAAACAGAGTGATACGGCAGAGCTACAACTGGAGGTGACAGGTTGACTCACACACACCAAACACACGGTTCTTTCTTCTGTCCCACTTTTGTCCTTCTTTGTCTTTATTTTGCAACATTGAGAGGCCATGGTGCAGGGTCTAGTGAACGTCCATTAGCTGTTACTTCACAGCATAGGTGAAATAACTGTTCCTTTTTGATTCAGGCAGAACAGACCACACACAAGCCCAATACAAGAGCCAAACGGACAACAACTGACTCCAAAGTAGTTAGTATAAAATGGCATTCATTGCAGCTCACTGTAAAGAGACGCGTTTATGAAGTGTTCCTTGTTGTTTTACTTTTTTTCCCCAGGTATGGCATTTCTTTGGGAGTGGTTCTAGCACAGGCTTTGCTTCACAAAGTGAAAACGAGGAGAAAACCACAGTAAGCAACTTGAATTATGTTACAGTGGCCGATAAATATTAGGCCTGGGACGATACACTTTTGATGCGATACAACAGCGATACAGAGGCCCGGTACGATGTGTATCGCGGTCATAGACTGTAGAATTCAGATTCATCCCACATGGGGCAGTTAGTTCAGCAACAAACAAACAAGTGAAGGTGACAATGGACAGGCAAGATACAACCTCAATTTACAGAGAGATAAAAACATCTCCATGACCCGATTCCTGACCCCCGAGAAGAGACAACAGTGCCTTATGTCTGAAAATGAAGAGCGATAGACTGTGAGGGTGACTACTCCAAAGCATCGTTCAGCGGGGGCTAACTGGAGCTCGTTCATGATCGCAATTTTCCTGGGTTTTTGGAGCCTGCTTTTATATTTAGAATAGGGCATTAACAAACGGATGACGTACTTTAATGGCCGTCACGGAACTAGTAGAAAAGATATCAACATCTATTGAGAACAGGAAGTATGCTGTTGGAGTCTTTACTGACCTCAGCAAGGCCTTTGACACAATAGACCATTCATTGCTTGTAAATAAATCAGAAAGGTCTGGTGTCAGGGGCTTAGCACACGCTTGGCTAAAAAGTTATCTAAGTGACTGAAATCAATATGTACATAATAATAACATCAACTCAACGGAGGCAAAAATAACCCACGGTGTTCCTCAGGGCTCCGTTTTGGGACCTAAACTATTTATCATGTACATTAATGAAATCAGTGAAGTCCTCAGCAAATTACAATGTATCCTATTTGCTGATGATACCAGTCTGTGCTGCTCTGGAAAAGATCTTGTGCTGCTTTTGATACAGTAGGAACTGAACTTGAGATACTAAAAAAAATGGGTTGATGTAAGTAAATAAAGACTAAAAATGCTAAACTTATTGCCATACTGTGTAAAATGAAAACCTCTGTGAATCAAAATGCATTATATATACTGTACAATTCCCTCATCCTTCCATACCTTAGCTATTGTGTGGAAATATGGGGGAATACCTATAAAGCTAATATACAACCTATTTTCTTATTGCAAAAGAAAGCAATTGAGATCAGCCATGCAGAATACTTTACCATATACCACACCAGAATACTTTAATGAGCTGAATAAGAAGCACAAAAGGCGTAAGCTATGACCTGGTAACCGCTGTAGTGCATTTTAATGTAGCCTGTGCATTTTGTGACACTTAGTGCAAGGGCGCCCCCTGGAGGTCACAGTCAGTCACAGACAGACTAACTCACTGTGATTCTTGAACATTACTACGTTACAGGCAGAAGAAAGACGGCTGAATGAGACTGAGATGCTCAGAGCCAATGAAAGCCTGGTGAGCTGATGTAGTGATTTACAAGCTGGTGTCATTGTATAAAACAGAAAAGTCTGAGTGGACTTATGCTGTAACTATAGGCGTTGTCTCAAGACATTTTTTATTTATTTTTCCTCCAGGCGGAGCCGACCACACAACTCCCCAGGACAACAACAGCAGCTGTGGGTGTTCTGGGTTGTGAAAAATAGCATTAACACTATAAGACTGGCAGTAAAGAGGGATGTGTTTCTTTGTTTCCCCAGGACTTTGGTGCCCAAGTGGCTTCCCAAAGTGAAAAGGAAAAGGAAGAGGGAACAGTTTGAAAATCAGAAATGCTGTTATCACTCATCATTTTCTGTGTTACAAAAAATTATTAAACTATAATCAAAGGTACTTTCTGGGTGTTTTTCATGTGAATCTTTTTTTTTGTCTTGAGTAATTCAAATGGTGCCACTGAAATCATTTATTATCGTGTGAATAATGTACAAATATTGAAAGTACATGTGAAACTCCAAAAATTAGAATATCATTAAAAAGTTAATTTATTTCTCTAATTCAACTTTAAATGTGAAGCTAATATATAAAATGATGATGATTTTGGCTTACAGCTTGTAAAAACCCCAAATTCAAAATCTCTGAGATTAAAATATTACTTGAAAGCAATAAAAATAGAAATCAAAAAAAGATTTTAAAAATGTCGGTCCTCTGAAAACTACAATCATGATCATGCAGATGTACTTAGTACTTGGTTCGGGCCCCTTTCACTTGAATTACTGCCTCAGTGTGGCGTGGCATCTCTCAGCCTGTGCACTGCTGAGCTGTTATGGAAGACCAGGATGCTGCAGTAGCTCCATCAGCTCTTCTGCGTTGTTCGGTCTCATGTGTCTCATCTTTCTTTTGGCAATGCCCCATAGAGGTTCAGGTCAGGCGAGTCTGCTGGTCAATCGAGCACAGTAATCCGATGGTGATTGAACCAGGTTTTGGTCCTTTAGTGTGGGCAGGTGCCAAGTCCTGCTGGAAAATGAAGTCAGCATCTCCATAAAGCTTGTCTGCTGAAGGAAGCATGAAGTGCTTTAAAATGTCCTGGTAGACGGGTACGTTGACTCTGGACTTAATAAAGCAGAGTGGACCAACACCAGCAGAAGACATGGTTCCCCAAATCATCACAGACTGTGGAAACTTCACACAGTCTTGTTTGACTGAAATTCAGTTTTGTCAGACAACATTTGTGATGACTTTTTATTTTTGTTTTTAGCTTTCTTCTTTTTTTCCAGATGGGTTTCACTACATTTTTAACGCAGTGTTTTGAATTCTGTTTTCTTTCGTCTTGAGTAATCTGGGGGCGAAGGTTGAGGGTTAGAGCTCACACAAGACTGTAACTAGTGAATTTGTACAACCAAAGAAGTCTATTTTGTGGTTCAGAAATAATAAATTTTACTTTTCATTTAAGATGAATCGTCGCCTCATTGTGTTATTGTCAGATGTAAAAACTACACAGATCTCGAGCCCTACGTTTCTTACTGAGAATATCCAACTTTTCCCATGGTTTCCGGTACCTCCAACGCATGTACAGATTTAGAAAGACAAACGGACCTTGATATCAAACAGACTGGCCTGCAAACAGAGCAGTGTCCACACACATCAGAGCTGAACATAGTTTCCACCATGAAGTGGGTAATGGTCCTGTGTCTGTGTGGATTAATCCTTGTCCAGTCGGCAAAATCTGGAAGGGTAAGGAGCAAATATGATTTTTAACAGCTTACTTAAAGGTGCAATGTGCAACTTTTTATGTGAAAAACAACCTTGATCTTCGTGCGTATTTGGCCTTGTAGTGACCTGCAGTGCTGTATGAGTGGTCAGCATGGCACCTTTACTTTCCATCACTGTGGTTTCTAAGACTCTCCAGGATCAGTTGTTTGGAAGGTTTTCACTCCTGACCAACCCTCTCAAACCTACAAAACAACTGATCCTGGAGCTTTGTACAAACCACCGTGATGGAAAGTAATGGCGCCGCTGGGTCACTGCGAGGTCAAATACGCACTAATATATATATATTTTTTTTTTCACATAATGCACCTTTAACTTTGTTACATGTTCTACCAACTGCGTAACTTTACAGTCAAGATGCAAGATGCAAGGATCAAGGATGGTAATTTACAACACTATATTTTCTTTCATATTATTGTTTTGAGCTAATTGTTGAAATTTAGGATAGAGAAGGCTGCAACGATATAATGGGAGGAGATGACCTTCCCACAATTCAACCTAATAATGTAAGTATGGATTATGTTAGTGAGTTGTCGCGTATTACTAATCGAGATGTTTGAATTACATTTTTAACTCGCTCTTACTACTTTGACTACTTCTGGTAAGCAAATGTGTGAATATGGAGTTAATGAACAGCCTGACCTACGTCTACGTTACAGACAGAAGAAAGACGGCTGAATGAGACGACTGAGATGTTCAGAGCCAATGCAAGCATGGTGAGCTGATGTAGTGATTTACAAGCTGATGTCATTGTATGAAACAGAAAAGTTAGAATGGACTCCATGCTGTAGCCTAAGCGTAGTCTCAGACATTTTTTTCCTTCCTTCAGACGGAACAGACCAACACAACTCAACAAGACGACAACAAAAGGAACAACAACAACTGTGGGTGTTCTGGTTTGTAAAAAATAGCATTAACACTATAAGACTGGCAGTAAAGAGGGATGTGTTTCTTTGTTTCCCCAGGACTTCGGTGCCCAAGTGGCTTCCCAAAGTGAAAAGGAAGAGGGAACAGTTTGAAAATCAGAAATGCTGTTATCACTCATCTTCTGTCTTACAAAAAATTATTAAACTATAATCAAAGGTACTTTCTGGGTGTTTTTCATGTGAATCTTTTTTTTTTGTCTTGAGTAATTCAAATGGTGCCACTGAAATCATTTATTATCGTGTGAATAATGTACAAATATTGAAAGTACATGTGAAACTCAAAAAATTAGAATATCATTAAAAAGTTCTTTTATTTCTCTAATTCATCTTAAAACGTGAAGCTAATATATAAAATAGGCTCATTACATGCAAAGTGATGCAAAGCGATGCAAAGCTTTATTTGTTATAATTTTGGATGATTTTGGCTTACAGCTCGTAAAAACCCCAAATTCAAAATCTCTGAAGATTAGAACATTACTTGAAAGCAATACAAAAAAAAAAAAAAAAAAGATTTTAAACATTTTTAGCTTTCTTTCTTTTTTCCCAGATGGGTTTCATTACATTTTTAACGCAGTGTTTTGAATTCTTCTTCTTCTTTCGTCTTGAGTAATCTGTCGTGGGCTGTAAACTGCAGACGGGGCGAAGGTTGAGGGTTAGAGCTCACACAAGACTGTAACTAGTGAATTTGTACAACCAAAGAAGTCTATTTTGTGGTTCAGAAATAATAAATTTTACTTTTCATTTAAGATGAACAGTTGCCTCAGTGTGTTATTGTCAGATATATCATGTACTATACAAGTCCTGACATTTAAGTGTTTCTTACTGACTGCAAAAAGGCCTCCATAATTGTGAAATATCCAACTTTCTTCATTGTTTTTGATGAGCCCATGTACAGATTTAGAAAGACAAACGGACCTTGATATCAAACAGACTGGCCTGCAAACAGAGCAGTGTCCACACACACCAGAGCTGAACATAGTTTCCACCATGAAGTGGGTAATGGTCCTGTGTCTGTGTGGATTCATTCTTGCCCAGCCAACTCAAAGGGTAAGGAGCAAATATGATGTTCAACAAATTACTTAAAGGTTCAATGTGCAACTTTTTATGTGAAAAAACAACCTTGATCTTCGTGCGTCTTTGGCCTTGTAGTGACCTGCAGTGCTGTATGAGTGGTCAGCATGGCACCTTTACTTTCCATCACTGTGGTTTCTAAGACGCTCCAGGATCAGTTGTTTGGAAGGTTTTCACTCCTGACCAACCCTCTCAAACCTACAAAACAACTGATCCTGGAGCTTTGTACAAACCACCGTGATGGAAAGTAATGGCGCCGCTGGGTCACTGCGAGGTCAAATACGCACTAATATTGTTTTTGTTTTTTTTCTTCACATAATGCACCTTTAACTTTGTTACATGTTCTACCAACTGCGTTATGCTACAGTCAAGATGCATGATGAAAGGATCCCTGTTGGTAATTTACAAAACTATATTTTCTTTCTTTGTAAATTTGGTGTCATTTTATTTTTTTGAGCTAATTATTAAAATTTAGACTAAACCCGGCTGTGCCACTCCAATGGGAGGAGATGACCTTCCCACAATTCAACCTAATAATGTAAGTATGGATTTTGTTAGTGCGTTGTCACGTATTACTAATGGAGATGTTTGAATTTCATATTTAAAACATAAAACAAGGCAAACTAGGGAAAACTTTAAACATTATCTTAAATGTAGGCATCAACCATGTTCTGGCTACTTTCTAGTCTAAAGGTCACAGTCAGTCACAAATCTCCCAAAAGACTGAACTTTTGTTTTTTTGCTGCAGACAGAAGTAAATGGAACGACAGAGATGTCAAAAGCCAATGACACCTTGGTAAGCTCACATGCAACACCACTGAATTAAGCACAACATTAGAGCTGACAGATCAATGGAAATTCATTTTCAGAGAAATTGGCTTCATTTATACTTGGCTTTGATTTTGTCATCAGGTCCAAGGTACAGTTAAACATCGAGCCGCTGTCGAAAGGCTTAACAGTTTTAAAGGCCCTGTACCCAATTTTATTTTTTTATTTTTTTGTCGTGAAATAAGTTTTGGTTTTGTCCTTGGTCAGTATTTTGTATTTCCTTTATTTTTGCTTTATACTATTTTTATACTTAAAATATATCATAATAATTCTATGTATTTGATATGGGCATAACAGCAACTTTGGAAGAAAAAAAAACAGATGGATTGTACTTAAGCAAAATTGCAAATTTTCCATAGGAGGCTTTTAAACAAACAAAACAATGTAAGATCTCAGTCGTCCAGGCAGTTGGTTCAGTCTTGTAGAAATAGAAACAAAGACAAAGGACTTTGAAAGCATTCATGGCTTCTTCATCCAGGATGATGCATGAACAGAAAATCCATCCAGATGGACATTTGTTGATACCACGACTGAATCGAAATAATATACATCATACTGGATGTCTGAGACACCCTGTTTAACGCTTCCTATGTTGTCTACTAATGTACCGCCCTCATTACTTTACACATTGTATGATCTAATGTATTTGTGTCATCACGGTAAACAGAGTGATACGGCAGAGCTACAACTGGAGGTGACAGGTTGACTCACACACACCAAACACACGGTTCTTTCTTCTGTCTCACTTTTGTCCTTCTTTGTCTTTATTTTGCAACATTGAGAGGCCATGGTGCAGGGTCTAGTGAACGTCCATTAGCTGTTACTTCACAGCATAGGTGAAATAACTGTTCTTTTTGATTCAGGCAGAACAGACCACACACAAGCCCAATACAAGAGCCAAACGGACAACAACTGATTCCAAAGAAGTTAGTATAAAATGGCATTCATTGCTGCTCACAGTAAAGAGACGTGTTTATGAAGTGTTCCTTGTTGTTTTTACTTTTTTTCCCCAGGTATGGCATTTCTTTGGGAGTGGTTCTAGCACAGGCTTTGCTTCACAAAGTGAAAACGAGGAGAAAACCACAGTAAGCAACTTGAATTATGTTATAGTGGCTGATAAATATTAGGCCTGGGACGATACACTTTTGATGCGATACAACAGCGATACAGAGGCCCGGTACGATGTGTATCGCGGTCATAGACTGTAGAATTCAGATTCATCCCACATGGGGCAGTTAGTTCAGCAACAAACAAACAAGTGAAGGTGACAATGGACAGGCAAGATACAACCTCAATTTACAGAGAGATAAAAACATCTCCATGACCCGATTCCTGACCCCCGAGAAGAGACAACAGTGCCTTATGTCTGAAAATGAAGAGCGATAGACTGTGAGGGTGACTACTCCAAAGCATCGTTCAGCGGGGGCTAACTGGAGCTCGTTCATGATCGCAATTTTCCTGGGTTTTTGGAGCCTGCTTTTATATTTAGAATAGGGCATTAACAAACGGATGACGTACTTTAATGGCCGTCACGGAACTAGTAGAAAAGATATCAACATCTGTTGAGAACAGGGAGTATGCTGTTGGAGTCTTTACTGACCTCAGCAATGCCTTGACACAATAGACCATTCATTGCTTGTAAATAAATCAGAAAGGTCTGGTGTCAGGGGCTTAGCACACGCTTGGCTAAAAAGTTATCTAAGTGACTGAAATCAATATGTACATAATAATAACATCAACTCAACGGAGGCAAAAATAACCCACGGTGTTCCTCAGGGCTCCATTTTGGGACCTAAACTATTTATCATGTACATTAATGAAATCAGTGAAGTCCTCAGCAAATTACAATGTCTCCTATTTGCTGATGATACCAGTCTGTGCTGCTCTGGAAAAGATCTTGAGCTGCTTTGAATACAGTAGGAACTGAACTTGAGACACTAAAAAAAATGGTTTGATGTAAATAAATAAAGACTAAAAATGCTAAACTTGTTGCCATACTGTGTAAAATGAAAACCTCTGTGAATCAAAATGCATTATATACACTGTACAATTCCCTCATCCTTCCATACCTTAGCTATTGTGTGGAAATATGGGGGAATACCTATAAAGCTAATATACAACCTATTTTCTTATTGCAAAAGAAAGCAATTGAGATCAGCCATGCAGAATACTTTACCATATACCACACCAGAATACTTTAATGAGCTGAATAAGAAGCACAAAATGCGTAAGCTATGATCTGGTAACCTCTGTAGTGCATTTTAAAGTAGCCTGTGCATTTTGTGACACTTAGTGCAAGGGCGCCCCCTGGAGGTCACAGTCAGTCACAGTCAGTCACAGACAGACTGACTCACTGTGATTCTTGAACATTACTACGTTACAGGCAGAAGAAAGACGGCTGAATGAGACGACTGAGATGCTCAGAGCCAATGAAATCATGGTGAGCTGATGTACTGATTTACAAGCTGGTGTCATTGTATAAAACAGAAAAGTCTGAGTGGACTTATGCTGTAACTAGGCGTTGTCTCAAGACATTTTTTATTTATTTTTTTCCTCCAGGCAGAGCCGACCACACAACTCCCCAGGATGACGACAACAACAAAAGCAACAACAACAACAACAACAACAACAACAACAGCTGTGGGTGTTCTGGGTTGTAAAAAATAGCATTAACACTATTAGACTGGCAGTCAAGAGGGATGTGTTTCTTTATTCCCCCAGGCCATTGTGTGGCATCCTTTCGGGAGTGGTCCAGGTGCCCGATTTGCTTCCCAAAGTGAAAAGGAAAAGGAAGAGGGAACAGTTTGAAAGAATCGGAAATTGTAATCTAAGCACATTTAACAAAATGTTTATTATTAAAGAAGGCCGACAATGTTCAACCAGAAAAATCATTAAAAAATCAAAACAAAACATGAGTGTACTTTATGAAGAGTGAATAAAGCTTGTTAAAGACACATTTTGTTATGCCCTCCAACTTAACCAGTGGACCACAGAAGCCTATATAGCCCTGCATCTTAACCACACGGTGAGTGACCTGAATTATTTACGTTCACATCTAATCTTTTCTTTGATTACATATAAGGACCAACAGTTAAAAGTTCAGAATCTCAGAGAGAGACAGTGAGGTTTAAAGCATAGTCCCATACAACTGCATTCAGATGGACGAGAGAGACACTGTGCAAAGTGTCAGGATCGGGATTTGAAACCACCACCACGGCCGGATTTATGAAGGGGCTTACAGGGGTTAAGCCCAGGGGCCCAGCAGGCTGAAGGGCCCCTGGGCTTAGGGAGAAAAATGTGTGCTCAGTGCGGGCGGTAAACTAGTTCCCTCTTTCTTTGCAGACTCCCTCACATTTATCAGATGATTTTTTTTACCTGAGGATAAACCAGGTCTAAACCAGGACTAAGCCAGGGCTAAACCAAGACTAAACCAGGTCTAAACCAAGACTAAACCAGGTCTAAACCAGGACTAAGCCAGGACTAAACAAGGTCTGGGCCATTTTCATTAAGTTGACACTGGGAAAAACATGTACCTTGACATGTTCAAATAAAAAAAATCATTTATCCTTTAATTGTAGAGAGAGAGAAATCCGACAGACAGACAAATGCACAGATGTTGTTAAGTATGGGGGCCCCTGAAAAAACTTTAGCCCCGGGGCCCGTTTTGCTTAAATCCTGCCCTGACCACCACCAGGTGCCAGAGTGACTTTCAATGTGCTGGACCAGACCACAGCTCACTCCACTGTTAGGCCTACCATAGAGGTCACTTGTGTTACAATTTAAGGTGCTTAGAGTGATTAGCACAGTATGAAGGCTGGTGGTGAAGGTGTGAGTCGAATCCACAGTTTCGGAACGAAAGACATATTTCATTGCCCTGCAACTTGACCACTGTCCCACAGAAGCACACACAAATCTTCCCAAAGTATGTTAGGTAACTTTATTAAAGCTCACAATTCATTTTGTGCATCTATGTTCTCCAAATGTTTTCATAAAAAATACAAAAAATGAAATAACTCAGTGATTACTGACTCCTCACGTGCGTTAAGTAAATCAACATCCTACCTCCATCCTGCTTTAAAGCTGATCGGTCTAGATCAGCTGTTCCATCAGAGGGCGGTGGATCTGCTACGCCTCCGGGTCTGCAGCTTTGCCAGACTACAAGTGTTTGAGGCGCCGAGGAGCCTTGCGATTGAAAAATAGCCAATCTCACCTGCAGTCAGAGGTGGGCAGAGTTGTACTCAAATAAGAGTAACTTCACTTTGAAAAGAATAACGACTCAAGTAGTATAAGAGTAAAAAAGTACCTGGGGAAAATACTACTAGAGTAGCCTACTGCGAGTTCTGAGTAACTGAGCGTAAAAGTAAAGGGTCTCAACTTAAATAGTGCTTTTCCACCTACATTAGGCACTCAACGCGCTTTACAGTAAGGAACCACTCACCCATTCACTCTCTCATTTATACACCAGTGTACGCAGACACTGGAGGAAAGGTGGGTGGAGTGTCTTGCCCAAGGACACAGCGACAGTGTGCACCATCAGGAGTCGGGAAAGTCTGATTTACGATTCAGAAGTGTCATAAGTGATGAGAAACAAAACATTAAATTATGTACAAATATTTTTTAAGGCCCTACACTTGGTTGAAGAGGAAATTAAAATATTGTGGTTTAAATGTATTCCTAAGATATTTGTTGCATCCCGACTGTTCTCAGGGATGAGTTTATGCATATTCACAGCTTGCAGGGTCACTGTCACAGAAAGGCTACAAAACTAGTCAGTTCATGAAATTGATTCAAATGCTATATAATTAGATGTACTGTTTGAATGTCCGAGTTTAAGGACAAAATCAATTTCATTCCATTACTCGAAAAGAGGTATATTGCCTTTAAGAATAAAGTGAAACACAAACTACATCTATTTTATGTGTGAACATGAAGCTTTGGCCACTTAAAGACTTACGGTCAAACTGTTTTTACTCCAGAGTATACTGTAGATTCTTTATATTACTCTAGATGTAAAAAATTCACACTTCACAAAATTTACTCAGTACATGTAGCTGAGTAAGACTGCTGAATACTACAATACCTGTGGCTTTCTTTAAACTATTTTTTTTTGTTTGTCTTAATTAAATATGTATTTTAAAATGTTGTTTCAGCTTAATATTTGGCCATATTGTCAGAAAAGCCTCGCTTATGTCATTATGGGGGCTTTGATATAGTACACACTTTATAAAGTCAGCAAGTCATAGTGTTATACACAAGAATCACTTTATTATTTTTGTTAGGCTCATCTCTTTTATTACAAATATGTTCCTATATCCACTCATCAGGTTTAAACATTCCTGACTTGTTGATGGAGATCAAAAACACATGAACCCAGTTTTCTTCTGACAACACGTTTTCATGTGCTCAGTGGTTGGTGATAAAATGAAACAATTGCATAAACCTTTTTGCTTGTTCACAAGTTTACACTGCACAAAAGATTAGGGCAATGTAATTTGGAAAGGAAAATGGTGAACACAGAGTGGAGTATGAAAGAGCTGATAAAACAGGGAGACAAGTCCGGCAACAAAATGTCCATGTCCAGCAGTGGCTGGTTGCAAAGAACAATAATGATTTCATGAAGTGAAACATTTGATGGCTGTAGACAAATGCTGCTAATCAAAAAGTAACAGTGTGGATTTGTTAAATGCTAGAGGAGAAGGAGCTACAACATTGAATTCCTGAACAAAAGTTTTTTTTTTTTTTTTTTTTTTTACAAGGTGGTGACACATGTATGACAGATCTGTTCAGATGTCAAAGCAGTTTCTCAGTAAGGCCACTTTTATAGAAACTCATTCCATTAGGTGCCATTATTTAGAAAACAAGTTTCTATATTCAGAGCCAACTTGTATGAATGGGGCTTGTGTTAGCCCCATTATTCACCACAGCAAAGGAAAATGGTAACAAAAGCCCAGTCCACATAGTCTCCACCAGCTGAGCTGGTGAGGTAGTACGCCCTCTCCCAGAGCCCCAACCACGACGCAAACACACCCAAGAATATGTGCGAGAGCAGGATAGAACCATCTTGAAAAAAATAGACATTTTTACAGACATTTGTAAAATCATCTCTCCTAAAGTCATTTCAGTTACCTGTTGCTTCAACAAAGCCAGTTGGAGTCCTGAGAGAAGTTGGGTCACACCACTTCAGCTCTGAGCACAATCCATAAGGACAACTGTGTTGTCAGTCCATAGTGCTGCATTGTCCACATTTGGGGCTCTTTTTTCTTATACACAACTTCAACAGCCCCTTCAGATGCAGTTCCGCTGAAAGCCAACCAAACGGGTCTAAAATGTTGGAGATCTTTGTAAAGAGAACAGCTGTGTCTATTGCTTGGTGTTGATGGGTTTAAAGATGTATGTATCCAAGGTTTTGAATGAAGAAATGATGGTAGCATGAGCTTTGCTGTGACTGCAATCCACAGTCCTTCGAGAGGCTGGGCAGAACCGAGCTGGAGGGGCAGGGGACGGAGGGGGCTCTACTTGTCCCCCAAGATGGCGTACTGGTTATCCAGCTGCAAGTGTTGTATAGAAGCTCCACCTGCATCATCTCTACCACGGGTTTTGTGTTTCACTACCTCAAAGGTCTTCTCCATCTCCCGGTCCCTAAAACATACACAATCACCAGTAATGTTCAGTTTTTATGTGTCCTTCTGTAGATAAAGGCTACAAAAAAGTACTAAAGTTAATATTTTAGTGTTATTCATGCTGCAGAGGAGCAAAATATAAGTCCAAGTGACTTTGCAATTTCGTTCGGGATCAATAAAGTATCTACAAATCTATAACACAGTAGCGGTGAAATCTACTTGTGACTTACTTGCGTGTTTCCACATGCTTGGCAGTGGCCATGAGAGAGGGGAACTGTGTGTCACTGAAGATCTCAGGGGGGCCCTGATTGGTGGTTCGTTTGGCAGTAGTGAGTCGGGCCCCTGGGGGCCGATATACTCCAGTAGGTTTAACCTCAGGCACCTCAACTTCATCTACTGTCATATTACAAAAGTTAGACAATAGTTTTAATCAAAGATACACACAAATACTTCAAGGGTTATAAAAGAACAGTTGGTTCTGGACTTGACCTCATAATTTGATGTTTTCAGTAAATAGACACTTACCCACAGGAGCGGCAGGGGCAGGAGCACCACCAGATTTGTTCCAAGGTCCTGACACTTTGTCTCCACTGACCATAATCATCTCTCCATCTTCACCCATCTCCTCCTTCTCATACTCATCTCCTTCTTCTTTTTCATCACTGCTGCCCAGAACAAGTCCAGTCAATGACACCCAGGATAATAATGAACACATTACTTTTGCTTGACTTTGTCTAGCATGATTATTGCATAGAGCATTTACTTGAAATATTCATATAGATACACCGATACAAAACATAATACAAAAGACAATTGAAAAAGTCAGCAAATCTCTGCCAATAGCGGTCACATTTACGTTATCTGAAGAGCCTGCAGCCGGAGCCCACTGTAGTCCACCTCCTTCTGCTCGAACTCCTTCCACTCCTCATCGTCCTACAGAATGAAAAAAACATATTAATAACATCATTAAAAATAAACATGAACAGTCAGTCTGGATATACCCCGGCTGTTTTTGTTGAGTCCAGCTGCATGAGTGAATGTAGCTCACTGGTCAGTAAGTGGGGCATGTTGGACGGACTTCACAAAACGTATGACAAATGGCGTCGAGGCCTGGTTGAGAGGCCACACATTGGCTCGTGTGTTCACAACCCAGTCTACTGTGTCAAGATCCATTGTCAAAATGACAACACGCACAAACCTCATACGAGTGTGAACATCGACCCAGGAAAGTACAGTGTATCTTTTTATATCACGTTTGATTTAATACCCGGGACTCCAGGGTGGACCATATGCTAGAACCAACCGGCTTTCTCACATCGCAATAAACGTGGCACAGTCGGGGAGCTGACAGCATCTGGATACAGCCAAACACGTGATAAACTACAACAAGTGTGTGCAGGAAAAATCGAGTCATGTGTGCGATCAGAAATCAAAGTCTCAAAGTTATTTAACACTGGACTAGCCCCGGTTTACCTTCTCAATCTGGGCGTCCTGGTTGTCATTTTTCGTGGACTTCTCCTTTTCTTTTTTAGTCTTCTTCAGCACCATAGAAGACGCGGGTGCCGCTGGGGCTTCCTTGCCCTTTCCCTTCTCTTTCTTCTTCTTTTTATCTCGCTTGGCAAAGAAATCATCCAGACTCTTCTCTGACACATCCGCCATTTTCGACGAGCAGCGCTGACTGGGCTAACGACCAATGACAAAAGAGGATATAAGCTCTACAGTTTTGGTCCGGCGGCTCAAACGCTCCGAGGACACGGAGTTATGGATCTCTCTGATAGTTTGACTTGTGTTAGTCACTGATAAAAACGTCCACCGGGTCCCCAGGCTCAAGTACTAGCCGTATCCTGTCAACCATGCCATGCACGAGCTGTCTGACAAATCTGCGCCGCTGAGACCCGGAAGTACCTCACCCGCCACCCGGAAGTATTACTGCTACAAAGTAAAGGCACGTAGTTTAATCAAGCTTTTTCAACATTTTAACCTTTTTAGCCCGATTTAGCCCTACCCAACTCCCAAATTTAGTAGTTTAGACTTTTTTCTACGTTATGATTTTGAACATAAAAAAAATATATTTGCCCTGTATTCAAATATTACTTTCTTGGAGTCAATATTTAATTTAGAATGGGTTAATAAGGGGATCTTATTTGTAACAGATATAATGGATACCAATGATGTTTTTTTTTTTTTTAGATTACAGGAGTTTTATGAACCAGCTTAATGTCAATTGTGCTTTTAGAAATTATCAAAACATCTTTAAAGCTGTGCCTGCAGCATTGATACAACTGATCCAGAACACTTTGGTCCACTGTAATGTTACTCCAACTCTACCAACTTTATTAATTGATGGTGATAAATTAGAAGACAAGAAATGCACTAATAGGATTGTTACAGATGCTTTTAAATTCGAACTATTTCATGATTTCAACTGAAACACAATAGGCTATATGCACAGTTTCCCCACGTGACGTCTTCCTGGACAGTCAGCCAGACGCAGCACTTCCTGTCGCTGGTCGTTTACGTTCACAATTAGCAGATTCCCACACAAAAATAGCGATAGCTCAGGATCTGGTTAAGGACAACGAGTTACTGATGGACAGTCACAGCAACGTATTACAAACATCATGTTCGCTGTGAATCCAGCACCCAAAGGAAACGCCAGCTGTCGTAAGGTAGGAGCTTTTATCTTAGAGCTAAAGGCTAGTGTTGAAAAATGATAATATAACATGTGAACAAGTAAATATTATTTAATCTACTAACAGGATGATTCTTTTTTGCGCAGGCTCGTTCAAAACTTTGCGCTAGTTTTATTTTTTATTTTGTTAGCCGCGTTAGCTTCAAGACAAAAACATCCACCGTTATGAACACGGAGGTTTCCTCCAGTGAAGTCGTTGCGTCTCTGTGCATATAGCCAATGTGGCTATATGCACAGTGACCCCACGTGATTTCCGCCTGGACAGTCAGCCAGAGGCTGTCCTTCCTGTCTGTCATCTCTTCCCATTAAAAATTAGCAGGTCCCACAGAAATGAAGCAATAGCTTAAGATTTGGTAAAGGACAGCGAGTAAAAGTTCGGATGTGGCTGGAGCAGGTTAGAAAATATTACGTGAGACGTAACGACTTCACTGGAGGAAACCTCCGTGTTCATAACGGTGGATGTTTTTGTCTTGAAGCTAACGCGGCTAACAAAATAAAAAATAAAACTAGCGCAAAGTTTAGAACGAGCCTGCGCAAAAAAGAATCGTCCTGTTAGTAGTTTAAATAATATTTACTTGTTTACATGTTATATTATCATTTTTCAACACTAGCCTTTAGCTCTAAGATAAAAGCTCCTACCTTACGACAGCTGGCGTTTCCTTTGGGTGCTGGATTCACAGCGAACATGATGTTTGTAATACGTTGCTGTGACTGTCCATCAGTAACTCGTTGTCCTTAACCAGATCCTGAGCTATCGCTATTTTTGTGTGGGAACCTGCTAATTGTGAACGTAAACGACCAGCGACAGGAAGTGCTGCGTCTGGCTGACTGTCCAGGAAGACGTCACGTGGGGAAACTGTGCATATAGCCTATAGATAGGTTCAGGATTTTGGCCTCTAAATGTATCAAATGGCTGATCCACCCAAAGGTAAAGAAGCGCATTTTAAAATCTCCCATAGGATTTTTCCTGACTCAGTGTTTCTTCATAAAAGTTTTAAATTTGACTTGGTCAGTTCTGTAATTTTCCAGAAGAAACCTTAGATATGTGTTCTTCTTGTGTCCAGTAACAGGTGGTTTCTGGAGTGACATTAGAGATTGGCTATCTCTTAAAATCTTGAATATCCCCTATTTTAAATGTGAATATAATATATTTTATATTTTTTGAAGGTTTAGAAAATTCTGTGTCCGATATTGTTAATATTATTTTTCTTCTTGCAAAATACCACATACATTGTTGTAAATGGAGAGACACTCACCCCTGTTTCAATCACTTTATGAATGAATTTAAATTTTATTTTTCCTCGTCAAGTCCAGCTCTACTAAGAAAGTTTTGTGCCTTACATCTCTGTACAGTCCCTTAATCTGTCGTATTTTGTACCTCGATGAGATGTTTTATTTTGAAATTGTTAATAAAACAATTTATTTACAAAAAATAAAAATATATTTTACCTTTGTTAGAGTAACTTTGGTGTAACAAAAATAAATTGGCGATGTTTTCCTTATACTATTCAAATATCTAGATCCACAGACCTTGACCCCATATATCCTGTATCTTACTAAAACCATATTAACAGTTTTTAGTCATAGTAATGCCATGTTTGCTACTGGCAACCGTATAGTCTGCAGGTTATGTGTGTGACACAACTTAATTATATGTTGTCACTGACAAAATATAATTACACAAGTATGTGATTATTATATGTCATCATGTATATAATTCTATAGTCATCACTGACAACACATAATAACCACATAGCTTAATTTTGGAAGGCTGCAATAGGTAGAGAATGACATGACAGAGGTCGGTCTAAGCATAGCCAATAGCTTCATTGGTTGGTTTTACATGGGCCATATGCTTGCATTTTATCAATATTGTTAAATTACACAATAGTACCAGTTCATAAGAGTAAAAAGTTCAACTTAAATCTATTGCAGTATTAAAGCAAGCTATAAACAACTACATTTGAGTCCCCCAAAGGTGCAGGTCAGCACTGGTACAAAGAGAAAGTACCAGCTCACTCAATCAATGAATGTGCTGGAGTTGGCAAGTATTTTTTCCACTCTTTTTGTGAAATATCATCAGACACTAGTCCAAAAAATACAATTTTAGCAGTTTTATTGCTCAGCAGTAAAAAGTACAGTGTATACTACAGTACAAAAAATACATGTTACACTCTCCACCGTGCCATCAAACATATAATATCGATATTTGAGCGTGCAAAACAACAAGCTCAGCCATGTGTCCACTGCATGAAATGATTAGATCAGGTTGTTCAGCGTCACGTCCTCCAACACATGTGAACAGCATCTTCTGTAGAGTTCTTTTAGTGAGCAGCATTGATTATTGGATGAAACGGCAACATTGTAAATCCAAAAGATGACATAAAGACCACTGACTCCAAAGTGAAAATGCTGAACAAACACACCATGTCTGCGTGCTCAAAATGAGGCTCCCCCCCCCCTCCTCCTCATTATTGTGAACATTTGTATGTGGAGACGGGGCAACATTATTTTCATAATCAATCTTGGGCAACAACGCCTCTCCACAATATAGAGCAGAAGACAGACATACGGACATACATACAGTAGGACAGACAGAGAGAACACTGAGTTGATCCAAAACATTGTGGAGCTAAAATAACACTGAGATTTGGTTACACTTCTCTTCCACACGTTGTAAAAGACAGACAGAAGTAAACAAAAGAATGATGTCTAAGTGGTCCCTCTAGAGAAGCAGAGCGCTGTTGCACACACAAGTTATGTAAGGTTATCTGAGCCTTAGGATTTAATACTGTCAACGGTTTATCATGGGTGTGTATTGACATATTGCCTTAGGTCGATGAGATTTTCTTAAAATACACATCGATCTATGTCAGGGGTTCTCAACTTAGGAGCCAAATGTGGGTTGTGGGTCTTTGCCAAAAAGACTTGATAGATCTTAATGAGCAAAAACTATATTTTCAATTCATTTACTACTACAGAGTCAAGTTGAAATTCATATTTTTATTTGGGTCGCACTGAAACTATACCTTGGCCTAAAGACGGTGTGCATGCCCAACTACTAGGCCTAACTTCTCAAGGCATATGGGTGAAATAGTAAAACATTTTAGACTTTACAAGCTTCCTAAAGGCAGGCTTTCAGTGCTGGGGTTACTTGTATTTTTTTACGGGGCAACAGTGGCTCAGATGGTAGAACGGGTTGTCCGATAACCGAGAGGTTGGCGGTTCGAATCCCAGCTCCCGCAGGTGCAGACTGTTGTTGTGTCCTTGGGCGAGACACTTCACCCACTGCCTCATAATGACTTCAGTGTGGCGCTTTGAGAAACTTGTGAGACAGGCTTGTGAAGTGCAATACAAGTGAAAGCCATTATTATTATTATCACTGTGTCCCCAGCGGAGTGCAACAGCGCTCTGTTCACTTGCGTATTAAGCTGATGAAAACCACCATGACTTCACACAACACACTGTTACTCCAAATTGATTGCATTGACCACTTTTCGGCAACAACCCCATGTATATAGGTGCTAAATATTCAAGTTCAACAGGCTATAAGTATTTTGGGATTATTTTTAAAGGACAAGCTATCATTGTTTTCATTGCAACCGACCACAGCCACTCACACCACTTACAGCAGAGTTCTATAAAGACATAAAAAGCCTCTTGTAGAAAATGTACATCAGAAAAATATGACGCTGCGTCCTCATAGTAAATTTGTTTACATCACGTTTTTTTTTAATATTTGTTTTGTTCTCAGCTTCTCTTTTACAGATATAAAGTCATGTCTCTGAACGGGTACAGTGCATATAGTGTATAAAATAGCCACAGCAGTAGGAGAGCGCGGTGTATTTGGAGTTTTTCCATGCCGCTAAATGGCAGAAGCCTTGTCTCGGTTGATGAACAGAGTCTCCTGACAGAAAGGGTTGACCAGGACCATGCTGCTGCCGCTGTAGTCTCCGTTTGGGGGCAGGTAAGTGTCATGCTCCTGTGAAAAAACATGGGACAAGCTCATTAGTCACGGATGCTGTTCTACGTGTGCTGTGTTGCTTTGCGCTCGAATCACATAAACATTTGTCAACATACGAAGGGAAAGTTAAAGCAGAACTAAGTAACTTGCCCCTAGAGGTCATAAGCACCACTGCAGGTGTTAGCCAGCCCACAGTTAGCTTCTTTGTGTGTATTCATTAGTGTGTATTGTGCCTCCGGGTTCAAAAGGAAAGTTGCAAGTGTGGTTTTCTGGCCAGAGACATCAGGGGGAGATGAAAGACCCACATCATCCCATTGACACTTGTATTGCCCCCAGAGGGACTACGAAAAGGATTTAATAAGGTAAACAAGTTACTTAGTGCTGCTTTAAAAGCCAAGGTATAAATTGTTAATGACTGATGTAGGACTGAAGCACAATCTATTTCGGAGGCTCTGGTGCCAGTAACAGATAGGGGAAGGTGAATCAAAAAAATTCCCAAAAAGAGGTAACGAACAAGGAGCACATTCTTTAGCCTTTTGGAGATTTGTAGAGGTATAATCATACAGTCCAAACATGATACAGTCCAGCCACAAGGAGTCAGGAAAGGACAGAATAATCAGCCAAGGTTCATATCTCGAAAATTGATGATACAAACATACAGTATGTTATCGGCCAAAGGCATTTACTTTCTAGCTGTGAGCAAATAATGCATTTTACGAAGGGCCCAAATATTTTATAGCATATATTATTTTCTACAAAAATGTAATTAAGAATCTAAACGGTTACAATAAAGCAGGGGTGCCCAAAGTGCGGCCTGGGGGCAAAATGCAGCCCTCAGGCACATTAGCAGAGATTTTACTGCAAGTTTAATTATTAAACTTGAATAAAACCTACAAACACTTAATTGTGAGACAGAGCTGACATTAAGGTTCCAAGCCACAACAAAACAGTCAAGACGTTGTAAAAGCTGCAGATAGTAATGCGAAAAAAGTTATGTTTGTATGTTATGTACATTCAACTCGGAATAAACAATCAATCAATCAAAATAAAGTTGTGGGAATCGGTTTATCAGCAATGGCCAAATGAATCATTACTGTGGCGATTATGGGACCCCCAAGCAACATGATGCCTGCTGCCCTCACAAAGGGAGAAACGGCCCTGGACTTTTTTAGTATCTCACTGCCTTCAATGACTCTGAGCGTTACGACATAATTCCTAATTTGCCTCCGGTCTCCTTTAAGGCGGCTTAAAGCGACTCCAGGCAGTGACGACGCAGCGCGAGGGGGAATAGAATGGGAACTGATGCGCCTCAGGGTTTTTAGGGAGATAGCGAGCGATTTGTGACGAAGCTAAATGTGCAGGAATAGAAAATGAGTGAAATTATGGGGATGACTCAGGAGGAAATAACCAGGGCTTAATGGGCTAGTGGTGAGTCAGCAGGAGTGGTGAGAGAGGAGGGAGGTGCGAGGGGAGAAACGGTAATTATGTGGAGATTTTCATTTGGGGTTTTTACACACAGCTATAACAGTGAGTTCAGAAAGTTCTCAAGACATCTTCTCATTATTATTTATTTTATCTATCTATTTTATTAGGCTTGTAAGAATAAAAGGGAAAAAAAATAGAAAAATTTGGATAGTATCACATGAGGAATGACGACTTCCTGAACCCACTGTATGTCTCTACTGGGACGGGTACAGGAGGACAACAACACCTGGGTGTCACCAAGGGCATCCTCCTACACAAGCTCCAACCTCAGTGTCTCTCTCCTGATGAAAGCAAGACATTTGGGGAAATGGACAAAAGAAAAACACAGAGCACATGCATGTGAAAGGATGAAAGGATACTGAGAATGCTTTTTAGTTTTCATGCAAAGGGTTTCTCCAGCAGATGGCGCTACAATGCATCAAAACAAGTAAAACAATGTGTGTATATATATATGCAGTATATGAAGAAAGAGTGAAACCAAATATAGTTAAGTGATAGTATGTGCAATTAGTTCCCGAATCAATGAGACTAAAAATGGCTTTAGATGAGAATGTTTTTTTGAGGATTTGTACTTCACTTGAGTAGTATTTTTGTTGATAACAAACTGTATTGTAACATACTTTTACTCCACTTCATTTAAAAGATAAATATAACCTTTCTCCTGTGCTATTTATATAAAGGCTTCAAAAGTAAATAATATGAATTGGCATCTCATTTTCTCCCATGTGAAATCCTTAAGATGACCAGTGGGTGGCGCTGTGCAGATACAGTGAATGTCACTGACTCGGGACAGGTCACTGCCAATGCCATGTTGGGGTACAGATGGTGAATTTGACGCCACCTTCATGTTTTGAAGCAGCAAAATACTAGAAGTAAAGTTAAGTAAACATTTCACTAAACAGTTTTAACCTGTATTGGAGATATATTTGCCCCGCAGTATCTGTACTTTTATTCAAGTAATCAAATCAAGTACTTTGACCAGTTGATGATCTGATCTTTGTTACACTGGCTGAGTGTGGTGCACCTCGTTTTCCAGAGTGTGAATCTCTCTGGGCAGCTCCACGGCGTGTCTGCTGAAGTAGTCCATGGTGATGGCATTGTTCCAGTAGCTCAGGTTGTTCTCCTGACTCGTCGACTTCTTCTTCCTCTTCATGCAGCACACGGTCAGCAGCACGGCTACAGGAGGGAGGGGGAGAGACAGAGACAAGGAGTAAGAACAGAGAAAGACATGCTTCGCCTGACAATGGCCAATCTAGCTACTGTATAGTTGTCTATGCTCAGGTCTAGAAATCACAAATGTCATGGAAACCGTTCTAACAATGTACCACAAACACTGGGATATGCCAGAACTGCCTTGAATATTCCCATGATATTATTATATTATTTCAATATTTTTTTAATGAATATTTGTCAAAACAGGACAAATAAAGATACTAAGTAGGAGTTGAAAAAGCTCTCCCCTGTCGATCAAAAGGAGGGCAGGGACTTAAAAAGCACCAAAAAGGGAAAAAAGGTTCTGGCTGTGGGAAAACGCCTATTCATGTCACCGTGGTTTATGAGCACAGCACGTGGGTGCTTCAGGACTCGAGCATCCACAAAAATCTTTGGGAACCCAGGCGAATTTGCCCTGATAAACAAAATTATTCAATAGATATAATCCGTAAATCACAAGAGCTGTCTCTCTTTTCTTCTCTTCTCACATTCGAGTGTGGGACAGTCCAAAACATTAATATAAGTGTACGAATTTATCACCTCTTCTCTATCTCACAACTTGTTTAGCTCAAAGAGGAGAGTTGTGAGGTCGATATTTGTCTATTTTTTTTTTTGGCAGTTTGCTCCTTTGGCTGGGCACTCACTGGCTACGTTTACCTGGTCAGAAAAATCAGATAACTGGAGAAATCAGACAACCCAGTAATCAGATAGGATGCATTTACATTCTCTTCAGAAATGTGACTATCCAACACTCAGGGTTCTACATGAGCCAGTGCAGATTTGGAATTTTAGAGCGACTGAAATATCTGCCTCTCCCTTTAGTCAGGCAGAGTCAGGTGAAAAAACACACTTGGAGTCAAAGTGCTGTCCATGTGGCATTAGTGGATTCAGCACAGATTCTGCAATTCAAAGGTCTTGGGTTCAAACTCAGGCAGCGACGTCTTATTTTCTTTAGTAATCCTATTATGTGAATATCAGATAATGTACATGTGATTATGCTGTTTACATGCCAAGTCAATAATCGGATATCTCCAGAAATCAGATCATGATACGATTTTTGGTCTGCATGTAAAAGCCACTGAGAAAAACATACATCGCCATGGTTACTTCCCTCCAAAGCGAAGTTACAATAAAAATATCTCTGCAATCACATGGGCCACCGGCTTGATACTCACAGCATGACGACACAGGCACACTGATGGCCAGCACGATCCAAACTATGTCCATGCGGCTCAGGCAGATCATCACCCGGGACGGGGGCGGCTCCACGGTGGGTCCCGAGCTGTTCGCGGACATCCAGGGGTCCTGTGTGGTGGCTGGGACCTGCCTGTTGAGAAAGTTCCCGCTGGCCGTGGACGCGATCTCTGAGCTGTTCCCCTTGGCTTCACTGGAACTCGCGTCGGACAGTAGCAGCCCCCCCCAAGCAGTCCCATTCCTGCTGTCCGTAAGGTTGGCCTCCGGTGTTATGGGCTCACTGGCGCTAAAGTTTGAAGCGACTGTTGTGTTGAAATCTACAGTGGTGGCTGTGGATGCTGATTCGTCGATGGGAGAACTAGAGCTAGCTTGAACTACCAGCTCGTCAGTGGGGGGTTCGGTGTCTGTGGGAACTTCCCGTAAAGTGATCGCATGGGGTTTCGACCTTCCTGGGACGTCCTGAGTGTGGCCTCTGCGGCGAAGGCCTAGTGCAAGGTTTGTATTTCTGGGAATTGTTTGAGTCGGCTGTTTGGGGGTGTAACGTTGAGTCTGGTGGCCTGGTTTAGTGCTAGCGGCGCTCACAGTGATGGGAAATGCAGTGTGCGTGGTGTGGAGCCATGCTAAGTGCTGGGTCGCGGGTACAGGGGGGGGCATGGAGGTGGAGGCGGGCCACTCCCCGCTGGAGGAGCCCTCTTGTGGCCAGGCAGGGGGCGAGTGATGCTGCGCCTGCTGCTGATGACGGAGTTGGGGTCTGGCCGTCGGATGGGGGCTGCTGCGGTGGGTCATCGCCATGGAGACAGCGTCGTCCTGTGCTGATGATACTGGTCCTACTGGCAGCGCGAGGAATGCAAGGACACCTGCACACACAAACAGGACACTGATGAATAGATCAAATAAAGACTGTTTTTGTTAAAGCTCCTGAAATCTGAAACCTTGGGAACATAGACACGGTTTGATCTCTGACAAAAATCAAAAGACCACCCCTTGAGTTCTCTTTCGTTGTTCCACCTTCCCACATTAATGTCATTTATATAAAATCAGAATCAATCATATAACCAGAATAAATCATTCACATACAGCTGCACGGTAGCGCAGTGGTTAGGGCTCTCGCTTCACAGCTAGAAGGTCCGGGTTCGATTCCCACCTGGACGGGCCTTTCTGTGTGGAGTTTGCATGTTCTCCCCGTGTCTGCGTAGGTTTATTAAAAACATGCACAATAGGCCAGGATGAATGATGTGTGTGAGTGAATGTATGGTATTGGTCAGAGGGTCCGTTGGCGCAGACGTTTGTAGTCGCGAAAGCGCTTCTGTCAGTCTCCCCCAGGGGAAACTGAAGCTACAAACGTAGTTTACCACCACCGAGTATGGAGTGAATGTACAATTGTCTCATGTAAAGTGCTTTGTGACTATATGTCTGTGAAAGGCGCTATATAAATAAAGATCTTCTTCTTACACTTCACTTCTCTAACTGCACTTTTGTGACTGACTAATGCAAACTTTCTCCCTTGTAAAAGGGCACATTTTTCAGTTTACTAGTCGCAGTTAAAGGTAAGATATGTAGGATTTTATTTTACAATCGTTTACAAACATGACCTATGTGTGTACACGGTGGCTACGTACATGGTTCGAAAAATAAGATAACTGGAGAAATCAGATAACCCAATAGTCAGATCTGATGCGTTTACATTCTCTTCAAAAATCAGAGAATCCAGAGCTCCGGGACATTTTAGAGCAACTGAAATATCTCCCCGCCCCTCCGTCAGTCAGGCCCACCCGCAAAACAAGGTGGAGAATGATTGCGCCTCCATATTGAGAGTCCAAGTGCCGTCTATGTGACATTATTGTCTTGTGCTTGTAGCCGAGTGGATACAGCACAGGTCTAGTAAGTCAAAGGTCTGGGGTTCAAACGCAATCAGTGAAGTCTTATTTTCTTTAGCAATAAAGTAAAATACAAATAGCCCAAACTGTGCCTCAATTAAAAAAAAAAAATATGCGGGTGAAGAGAAGGAAGCTATGATGAACAGATCGGAGCAGGGACTCAAACAACACTGAGGATGGAGTAGCATTCTGACAAATGTGCAGCAACTTAACCACTTGGCTGTTGGTATTAAAACATTTTTAGTCAAAAATACTTTCAGTTTTTCTTTTTACAGTATCTTTTAATCTTTGCCTTTATGACATTAGCTTGGCCTCTTTGCTCGATTTTCCTGGTTCGTTTATGTGTTATAGGCCTCTAATTGACCAACGTCCCCACAGTCATTTATTTAGTAGGCGGATAGAGGTAGGGAGGGACGTGGAGGTCGCCCTCTTTGTCCTCAGTGTGAGTGACCTGAGCCTGTGCGCTGACTGTAACAGGGCGTAGTGAGAGTGCGGAGTGTGTGAAGGCTCTGTCAGTTGCTAAAACCAGTTTGGAAATGAGCATAAATGGGCCATCACCTACTTCTACAATCCCTGCAACTGTCCCCTATATGGTCCTGGATGACTGAATTGTGGAGGTTCTTAGTTTTCAAATGATGAATAGCTTGTCCACACAGAGTGAAGCCTGGTTTCTTTTCATGAGTTTATGGGAATGAACATCCATAACAATAAAATGTTTTCCCTTGTACTCTATCCTCCGAACGCTCTTTCTCCCAGAGTCTTGCAATTGCTCTTAGCATTCATTTAGTAGCCCAGCATTTAATCTACTGGCACTCTCACTCTCTTTGTCGCTCTCTGAGATTACTATATCCACTGCACTATTCCCTATCCACTTCCTGTGTGTAGTGAGCAGGCAGGTTGCACTGTGGAGCCCTACATAACCACATTGATTAGCGATGTGCATCTATCCTTTTATTACATATTACATTATATTATACCAAATACCAGTCATTTCCAAACCCATTGCAATGCATTCTAATGAGCATAATAAGCATGGAGATTAACTGGTTAACATGCTGCGCTCATCGATGTGCCGTCGGATTCCTTTGCTCCATCTCTGTCCCTAAAGGAGGCCGTCTAGTGACAGGCCATTAGGCGACGCCTACTGGGAGATTGGCCTATTATGTTATCGGGGCTAAGAAAGTCACACAGGGAGGAACATGCTGCAGGAGACTATTAATTCCCCCCTCAAGTCCGGGCCACCCCCAGACATTATTGGCATTGTTTAATACTGATGTTTAATACTGATGAAGAGGACTACGTGCAGGCCGCCCATTGGATTGTAGAGTTAGACACTAAATGCTGCTGAAGACGGGATACTGAGGTCAAGGTGGTCATTTATTCTGTCTTATAGGGTAAAAACATATTCAGGTAAGTTCATTTGAATATTTTTTTTAAGCTAGGAGATAGAACACATCACTACTTGCAAAAGGATATCGGTCACAACTGAGCAATGTGTATCACCACTGTTTGTTGTATTACAAAGTGGATTGGACTTCAGGCTCGTCGACTCTTTCATTGGTATGTTTCAGTTTACAAAGCGATTCTTATATATCTTGTTGTGGACAGGAGGAGAGCATACAGTTTGGTAACGTATTAATTCAGAATCATTGACTGAAATATATGGCTTACATTCATTTGAAACTAAACTTTCAATTAAAAGAGATTTGGAGTGTAATATTTACTAATGCAAGATTTTTATCCAAGACAAGTAAAAAGTAGCAACCATAAGTACTTAAGTAAGAGTAAAAAGCATGGTACCCAAATCAATACAATCTTTATTTCATTACGTCAACATAAGCTTTTGTCAATTAAATGTTTATTCAAGTACTGTAAGGGCATTAAACGTCACAAAAGAAGAATAAGTATTCGATAATAAACTACTTAATACCCCCCCCTCTCTGCAGTATGACTAACTGTACTATTCTCAATGAAATTTGTACAAAAAAAGTATTGCATTTTTTGTTGCTGATGTAAATCGCGAAACTCCCCAACGAGCTGATGCAGTCGCCTCACCCGCTCCTGTTCACAGTAACTATGGGAACCAAAGCCCATTTCCACAAGGGCCGAGACCGAACAAGCCCCAGAGCAGAGGTGAGAGCGAGAGCCAAAAAGCGCACCATGTTTTATTCTGTAAAGACCACAGTTCAGCATATACAGTAGCTCCTCTCCTCTCACGTCCTTCGCCCGTCCCGATCCCTTAAGTGTATTCAAACTCAGCCTCTGAATCATCTGTCCCCGCGCTGCAGTCCATCATACCCGCTGCAGGGGGAAAGTCCAGGGCCTATTGCCGATCAACAGACCCCACTCCATATCAAGCCGGGTTTACTTTTGCAATTAAAATTCATTTTGTCTGGGGATGCAGCTCTATGTATCGCTTATGTGTGTTTGCCGTTTGAGTCCCTGCAGTGAGCTCCGACTTTGAGCGTAATCGTGAATGATCGTTGGAACAAAGCTGGTTTTGGATCAGCGCACTGGCTCCTGCTTTGCGACATGATTTATTGACGTCCCCAGCATGTCATCAATGGAGGAGTTGAATGAATGTCAGCGGCTTCCAATGCGCTCCGGAGAAGCCCAATTCAGCAGCTTTTTGTGCATAAATCGCGCCGTCCCTCGATATATCACCGGCTAAGTTAATGGCAAACGCTTTGACACAATTTGGCAGCTCTTAACATACTTGTCTTTAACACATTTGCAAGCCGTTTTTTTTTGTGCTTTTTTTTTCTTTCAAGATGATAAGCTAGGATATAGGGATCAACAGGTCGATGTGTGTAAAACAGCAAAGACCTGAACCTCAAGGAGAGAGAAAAAGACCTTCACTTCAGTGTGAAATTTAATCAAACCAATTTACAGCATAATAAAGGGAAATGTATCTGTTCACCTTCAAACGACCCTGCCGCTAATGTTTAAGCATGTGCTGGTGGCTACAAAGACAACAAAATTACATTGACCTTCTCAGATAGACAGTTCAACAAGCCTCTTCGGTTCTCCAGGGCCTGTCAATCAAAGCCCAAAGCTAAAAAATATAAACTGGACAACTAGATATAGATCGATAGATCGATAGATCGATAGATCGATAGATCGATAGATCGATAGATAGATAGATAGATAGATAGATAGATAGTCCTCCTGTGGACCCACCACCCGCAGAGGGATCCGTAGGGGTCGGGTGCGGAGAGGACTGGGTGGCAGTCAGAGGCAGGTGCCTCGACGACCTGGTCCGCATGCGCAGCTCGTCCTGGTCGTGGCACACTGGACCAGCTCTATACCCTTCATCGGGTGCTCAAGGGTTCTTGGGAGTTCGCCCAACCAGTCCACATGTGTTTTGTGGATCTGGAGAAAGCGTTCGACCGCGTCCCTCGTGGTGCCCTGTGGGGGGTGCTCCGGGAGTATGGGGTCCGGGGCCCTCTGCTAAGGGCTGTCTGTTCCCTGTATGACCGCAGCAGGAGCTTGGTTCGCATTGCCGGCAGTAAGTCAGACCTGTTCCCGGTGCGTGTTGGTCTCCGCCAGGGCTGCCCTTTGTCACCGGTTCTGTTCATTACCTTTATGGACAGAATTTCTAGGCGCAGCCAGGGGCCGGAGGGTGTCCGGTTTGGGAGCCTCAGGATCTCATCTCTGCTGTTTGCAAATGATGTTGTTCTGTTGGCTTCAACGAACCAGGACCTTCAGCTGCTCTGGGGCGGTTTGCAGCCGAGTGTGAAGCGGCCGGGATGAAGATCAGCACCTCCAAATCTGAGGCCATGGTTCTCCACCGGAAAAGGGTGGTTTTCCCCTTTACAGGCTGGTGGGGAGTCCTTACCTCAAGTGGCGGAGTTCAAGTATATCGGGGTCTCGGTGCGGCGTCAGCAGTGATGCGGTCGCTGTATCGGTCTGTCGTGGTGAAGAGGGAGCTGAGTCGGGGCAAAGCTCTCGATTTACCGATCGATCTACGTTCCCACTCTCACCTATGGTCATGAGATTTGGGTAATGACCGAAAGGACAAGATCGCGAATACAAGCGGCCGAAATGAGTTTCCTTCGCAGGGTGGCTGGGCGCAACCTCCGAGATCGGGTGAGGAGCTCAGTTACCCGAGAGGAGCTCGGAGTAGAGTCGCTGCTCCTTCATGTCGAAAGGAGCCAGCTGAGGTGGCTAGGGCATCTGTTCCGGATGCCTCCCGGTCGCCTCCCGCGGGAGGCATTCCAGGCATGTCCTATTGGGACATGGCCTCGTGGAAGACCCAGGACACGCTGGTGGGACTATGTCTCCGAGCTGGCCTGGTGTCGCCTCGGGGTCCCCCCAGAACAGCTGGAGGAGGTGTTCGTGGATCGGGAAGTTTGGGCATCTCTGCTGAGACTGCTGCCCCCGCGACCCGGCCCCGGATAAAGCGGAAGAAAATGGATGGATGGATGGATGGTTTCCAATGATATAGCGCACTGTAAGTAGGCAAAGCATAATAATTATGTTTTTGTTTCTTTTTCTAAACAATTATTTTTGGTTACAGTGGACCACAGCCCTTTACAGGTTCATATTTATTGTGCCAACCAAGTGAAAAAGAAAAAATAAATTTCTTATATATATCATATGACAATCATAATAATTACGTTATAGCATTACTGGGTCTGGTGTTATTTCAAACATTTGATTGATGAACATTTTTAAAGGCAAAAAGGGTCAAAGGGCTATGGACAAGCTTTTCTGAAACACACATTTTGAAGTGAATGACTTTTGCTGCTTTGGTAATTTTACAGACAGTTAAAGGCTGAACGAGAAGACTCACTTTGAAACCTTTTGCAACATTTTACGGAAGGTTAGAAGTGACTAGAACAGGATCTTGCTTTCTTTGGTGTCGCCGGCCTATTCATGGGTTTGAGTCACGACATTTTCCTGTTATGGAGGACATTTTGAGGACTTCAAACGATGAAGTAAAGACCATTCAAAAGATGCAACAGCAGCAGTCCTAGATTTACACGACTTGAAACCCGAGGACTGAAATGATTCTTTACATTGGCATAAAGGGAGCTTAGTTAAGGTCCAGGACAGGCCAGTCTCTGAAAGAGTAGGTGCAGACGACAGAATAGACCTGTAGGACATCGTTTTTTATTACGACCTGTCTTTGTAAATCCTGCAGTTGGATTCAGCCTATATACCCTCGCCTTCTTTCATCCGCTGATTGGTGTCCATCTTTCACCGCCTGCCTTTTGTTAACGTCTTATCCAAACCGCAACACCTCTGGCCCTCCTCTTCATTCTTTCTTTTCTCCATTTATTTCTCACGCGTTCCCCTCAGAGCATCAACTCAATAATACCTGTTTATAAAGCTCAGAGTTCATCCCAGACCCATTCAATCACTCCTCTCTTCTTCATTCACCACGGCCCACATAAAAAAAAAAAACGGCGTGCGTCTCTCTATGGAGGCAGGCGGCGGTCCTCAGTCTGTGTACTCGCCGCTTACGCCTGTACTCCATCAGCCTGACATCAGCTGTTGTGAAAAATGACACCTATTAACAACAGAGCCGCTGCAGCGCGTGGATTAAGATATCATCTGTTGATTTTTGAAGGAGAACATTAGCGCCGAGATTGTGCTCAGGTGAGCGACTGTAATACATTGCACCCATTCTCTACTGATGTTCACTTACACTAAAGCTGCATTGATATTACAGTACGAGTTCTATGAATCTGCTGCCTTTTGTAAAGCCACCCAACACGCTGTTGTTGTCGGGACATGCATATTGACTATTGACTATATCTTGTTTTGCATGCCTTTATAGATTTATTATTCAATCTATTACTGGTTTATGTTTCATGCTGCGCAATTGCACTGAAAAAAGTTCCTAGTTTGTGCATGTACCCTCACTCACAATGGCAGATAAACCTAATAGAAATGGAAACATGTAGCCCAATACTGTTCGATCTTTTCGTGCTAGGCTGTTACTCAGGAGCATGTGCTGTTATTGTGGGACAGCGTCACATTAAGGCTGTAGTTGGAGCTAACTGTACTACAGTTTGACGATCGCTGATATATGACTCATTTATCTGCTGGCGGCAGACATTTTGGGATACATGCCAGCTTGTTAATTGATTTTTTTTTTTTAAGGTATTAACATTTTAAATATTGCCCAATCTTGAATGATCTAGCCGAGACACAATGTACTGCATCTGTAGAGTGTACTAATAACATGAATAAAGAGACAATGTACTGCATCTGTAGAGTGTACTAATAACATGAACAAAGAGACAATGTACTGCATCTGTAGAGTGTACTAATAACATGAACAAAGAGACAATGTACTGCATCTGTAGTGTGTACTAATAACATGAATAAAGAGACAATGTACTGCATCTGTAGAGTGTACTAATAACATGAACAAAGAGACAATGTACTGCATCTGTAGAGTGTACTAATAACATGAACAAAGAGACAATGTACTGCATCTGTAGAGTGTACTAATAACATGAACAAAGAGACAATGTACTGCATCTGTAGTGTGTACTAATAACATGAACAAAGAGACAATGTACTGCATCTGTAGTGTGTACTAATAACATGAACAAAGAGACAATGTACTGCATCTGTAGTGTGTACTAAGAACATGAATAAAGAGACAATGTACTGCATCTGTAGTGTGTACTAAGAACATGAACAAAGAGACAATGTACTGCATCTGTAGTGTGTACTAATAACACAATCACTACAGAAAGAATGACATGGAACTGCCTAAATCAGTGTGTGAAAATCCACTCTGTATTTAGGCTGTGAGAGACTGCACACTCTTCCCAACTCTATTGATTTTTGCCTTAACATCTTTCTGAGCGTAATGTGCCTTCATGTAAAGAGATGACAGACATAAATTACATGAGCTCATCAGCGCTAACCAAAAGGCCAGAGCTGTCAGTGCAGTCAGTGAGAATTACCCAGTGCTACAGAGCCTAAGCCTTTTTTTCACTTCAAACAGCAATTGATCAGACCAATCTCTCTATAATGTGACTATCGTGTCTAGCAGGCAGCGTCACTCTAAGAGCAAATATTTATCATGTTGTGGCAGGATCCACCTTGCGCAGGGTCTGGGTTTAACAAGGCTCTGTGTGTACACGGGGACCAGAGAGCAGTGCTGCAGTTGTAGTGCAGTGTTATCGGCGGCCAGCTGGCAGGGGCACTGTCCAACTTAAGAGCCTCCACTAGAAAGCCCAGTATTTGGGAGCAGCAGAGTCAGAGAGGCTGGGTGGATCAGAGTACTTCACTGTGATTTGTTACTGGTCAGCCAACAGTTGGATCAAGCAGAGCAGCCCACTCAAACTGAACAATCACTGTGTCATGTCTGCATGGGGCACCGAATGACGAGGAAAACTTGAAAACTATCCAACTGTAATATGAACTGCTTAACTAATACAAGAGTCAAACTACAAAAAAATTAATTGAAATTAGCAAGAAAAGAGTGAAGTTCTATATTCAGATATTCAACATTGGCTTTAGTGAACCTGTGTGAGAAGCACTACTGATGGCTTTAGTTGGATAGTTCCCTTTTAAAGGAATAGGCCACCGTTTTTAAAGAGGGGGTATTATGCTTTTTTCAATCACATAGCACAGTCTATAGCACACTACAATGATGACCAAACCCTCTGTTGGTCTTTGAATGCAGTAAATTAGAATAACTGCCTTGTATAAAATGTCTCTCTCAAAATGGCTGTAGTGAATGTCTTGAAATAGGCCTCTGTCTCTTTAAGAACCTCTGACCCTTTCCGACACGCCCCCTCCACACGCTGTCTGTGGCATCAGTGGGGAGGGGGTTCTGCTGAGGAGCAGTGGTTGGTCACTCGGCTGGTGACGAAAGCTCGGAGGCGTCTCCAGGAGGTGGGGGCGTTCCTAGGAGGACTCAGGCAAACCTATCCCTAAAATGGCTGCCATCAGAGTTTTTACAGATTACTTAAAAATACGTGAACTTGCCAAGGCAACACTTCAGGCATGTTTAATACCCCCCCTTTAAATACTGAGATATGTTCTTACCTTAGCTTAGACGAGTTGATGCATAGCTGTCTGGTCTTTATGCGTGCCCTCAGTCACGCAAACAGAGCACAGACGGCGTTAGCATTTAGCCTCCTCCTGAGTGAAGTTAGAAGCGATCAAGCTCTTCCACGTTTTCCCTATTTAAATATGTTTAGCTTGGACGCTTCTAAC
The DNA here is from genome assembly GCF_951799975.1 of Gobius niger. Lineage (NCBI taxonomy): Eukaryota > Metazoa > Chordata > Actinopteri > Gobiiformes > Gobiidae > Gobius > Gobius niger. The sequence continues at coordinate 20,104,808 of NC_136869.1, forward strand.
TTAACTCCCGTTTGGAGCCATAGAGGAGCCATAGGAGGAGAGGCTATTATGCTAACGCCGTCTGTGCTCTGTTTACGTGACTGAGCACACGCACAAAGACCAGACAACTACGCATCAACTCGTCAGAACATATCTCAGTATTTAAAAACGGTGGCCTGTTCCTTAAACAAATAATATGCAGTAAGCAGGTTGAGTGAGAGGCTTGGGACAGGAGGCTGGCATTCGAAAGACGTGTCAGCATATTTTTCCAAATATACTAAACAACTGAAAAAATAAGTAAGCACAAATCAGCAAAATGAATATAAATGAACAATAATTGTCAGATAAAATATTATTTGTAAAATGTCTATTATGGTATGATCTTATTTCCCAGTAACTATGGGCATTTGGAAGAAACCAGCCCAGTCGCTAAGTCACTACAATGACACCCTGTGCTATGCGATCAGACAAACACATGTAATTGCTTCGGGGGGTATTTAGCGATAGCCGCTGATTAAAGACGTCCTCTTCAGAGCCACAGCCTGGCCCTCTGCGGATCATGTTAGCTTCATTTATGCTAATTGAAGCCGCTCCAGACAGTGGGGTGATCCTCGGAGGTATTCCCCCGGCTCCCCCAGGGCCATATCTCCACACCTTATCAGCATACCAATGAGTCTGCTCCAGTATCACCTCCCCACAGCGGTGCACACGCCAACGCTCTGCTGCCCCGGACTCAATGAATTTATATCTGGCTTCGCGGGATAAAGGCTGACAGGACTGATTCAAAGCAATCATCAGGTGCGGTGGGGGTTTTCATATATGTTTGAGGCTTTGATGCGGAGCCGGCCAGAGGGGCATCAGATGGGACGGGGACTCTTATCAGCAAACTGCTCTAGATCGGATTAGGATGAGTGGTCAGAGACGTCTTGCACAGTGTCACACAGCTGACCAAGGCTGCCGTGAAATAGGGCAGTGGAAATAAAAAAAAATAAAAAAAAGAAGGCTGAAAATTGACAGTGGAGTCTCGATCTGAGCCAGGTCCAAATGACTTAAGGATATATTCATCGAACAGGCTGAGTTGAGCAAAAACATATTGATGCACGTCTTTTCTGCTGTCAAGAAAGCCGATGTTGAGAGTGCTTTTTAACAGAATACAAGCTCCCGGCAGTTCCGACTTTGCAGAACAATATTGTAATTATGAGAATGACTTCGAGCACATGTCACAGTCTGGATGTTGTGTAGTGGTTGGATGGTTTGCAGGCCACACTAAAACGTTCTAATAAAAATGACAGTCCACAGACCCTACGATGATCAAACGATAAGTCAATTTTACACTGAAACAAAGAACATCCTCTGCCCTGACAGGCTGGTTAAAGGAAGAGTCAAAGGGATTTTATGGATTTAGGGCATGTCAGTCCAGGAATAAGTAAGATTCCTTGCCGTATTTGCATTTGGACTTTCTGTTTCTTTACAGTGGGTGTAGGAAATATTCATACGGCGTACTATATGTCGGATATACTAAAAATTCTTCAACTGGAATAGGCTGAGTGATGAAGAATTGTACAGCAGTATTGGAAGTACTGGAAGACTCTCGGTTTGAACCCACTTACCCACTAATCGAAAGGTTGGTGGTTTGATTCCAGCCTTTACCAGCAGCGCTGCTTTTGAATCCTTGTGCAACACATTCTCTAGACTTATAGGAGAGAAGGTCTAGTTGGCAAAGGCAACTATATCTCAGTTAATTTAAGTTAATTCCTTAACCTCTTACGGCTGTAGTCACATAAGCCAATTTATTTAAGAGTATTGCCTAAAAAGATTAAGCTATTTCTAATTCCGATGTGTTGATGCAGCTTTATTTACAGGGCAGTACATTACTTACTGCTGAGCGCATCACGTTGTAAGCTTTTCTATTTTTGCTGAAACCACAAGCTTTGTCATCCGGGTAAACAAGACCTTATATTATTGACATTATCGGTTCAGCACAACTTCCTCTTCTTCCTGTTCACTTGTCTGCTGCGGTACATAAATAACCAGGCACATTTCTTTACATGGCATTGTTTACCGTGGCTGCGCATTCCAAGTACATCACATCCACTCCGTCAAAGGAAAGATACAATTAGCACCAGCCCTGGGCGTGTGCGATCCCATGGGGTCGCAGACTGATAGGACGTCCCAAAGGAGGACTGCACGGGCGCGGCGCAGTGGCGTTGGCGAAGTACAGATGTGGGCCTTTAGATAAGAGAGAAAAGGCTAACGGGATAATGGCTTCCTGTTGGGTCGGCTTTGAACCCAATTTATCGGCAGATCAAGAGAACGCAGTAAGAAAAATACAAGTGCTTCTGGTGTTTACCGAGGTAATGATGCGGCTGCGGCCACTGTGACAGCGTCTGACAGGAAGCAGAGGGTAAACAGGAAGTAGCCTGGAACCTGGAGGGAACGGCGTGAGCTACATGGAATTCACTTTGAAGCATTTTGCTAACAAAAGTCAATATATTTTATTGAGAGAGGCTACAACCGAATTTTTAAAGAGCTGTTTTACATAAACGTTTGAACTGGGAAGAATAGTCAAATGTGTTTAGGTCCTACAACTCATTATGTAACAAGCAGCTGTTGCTAATGTGCTAGCTTTCTTTTGCTAAACGTGTTAGCGCAACATTTAACTTGTGGAATTGAACAGCTTTATCACAAATTCTGGTCAGCGTTTGTTCAAAAATAATACATTTACGTTTACTTTAGCTTTTTGTTGTTGTATTTGCTTCAATCAATGATCAGCAATGCAACAATTATTACTATTTTTTCAAGCGATTAAATAGAGTTCGGGAATGTGATGTCATATCGCTAAGCATTATGGGATTAGCAGCAATTGTAAACTAATGGAGATTTTAAAAGTTAAAATACTGGAGTTATTGTTCACATTAAAACACTTGGACACCACAGTGAGTTATTTACCAGCAGTAACTCAGCAGCGTTTTATACTGTTTTAAGCTGCTATGCTAACAGCTGCAAAGATGGCGGATCTCCATGGTAACTGTGGAATTTCCCGAACTCTATAAAGCTGTTGACGCTAAAGACAGTAGCATCAACAGCTTACTCCCCCGGACACTTGTTTCTTAAACTAAACCTCTCCGTGGTGACCTTGCTGCACCTCTCCCTCCGCTCTTAGCACTTGGCTCACAGCACTGAAGCTTTATCACTGAGAAGAGTTCAGACAGGGCTGTCAGAGGCATGCCCCGAGTCCATGGGGGTGCATACTCGAAAGATACTGTTCAAAGACAGCCACTATTACCTCATTTAGAAGTGACATTTGGAGTTTTGGAACTACAGCATTGATACTGTTGGCAGGATGTTAAATAATAAATAAAGTTAGACCACTGCAAAGTCTGTCTGACAATATTGATAATATTTGTATCTTGCACTGAGCTCTTCTGGCTGTAGTTTGAACATTTGGTGTCATTTATTCATGATGGATCTTTTGCCGTAACCATTAAAAATCCATCTTTAAATTTCCTCTGGCAACAAATGAACCATTGCTAGCCAAACAACGTGTTTCTCTCCATATGAAAGCCATGTTGATTAAGCAAGAAAGTAAAAATATAGCATACTACAGCGACCTCACATTTCTCTGCCAAGCCAAGGCCGCATGTGAACAAGCTTTTTACAGTTCAAAAAGGCAGACACACCAAACCAGGATCACAGGAGGAGAAAGAGCCTCATGCTGTTTGAACATTTGTGGGCCCATGTCTGATCTCTTCTAAGACAGCTAAATATGTGCTTTTGAGGTTACTTTGCACTCACTCAGCAGCTGGCAGCGCAGGACCTGCACACTTGTCTTCATGGTATCATGTGGTCCTCCTCCACAGTGCTCATGGTTGTCTGGAAAGCAAACACAACAAGTCGGAATATTAGACAATGCTTCAGATATTATATCAAACAGTATATTCTCTTCTATCAGTGCACACGACAGGTTAGGCAACGCATTCCACCAAAACTTAAAGAGGGGGTATTATGCTTTTTTCAATCACATAGCACCAGTCTATATCACACTACAATGATGACCAAACCTTCTGTTGGTCTGTAATGCAGTAAATTAGAATAACTGCCTTGTATAAAATTGCTCTCTCAAAATGGCTGTAGTGAATGTCTTGAAATAGGCCTCTGTCTCTTTAAGAACCGCTGACCCTTTCCGACACGCCCCCTCCACACGCTGTCTGTGGCATCAGTGGGGAGGGGGTTCTGCTGAGGAGCAGTGGTTGGTTACTCGGCTGGTGACGAAAGCTCGGAGGCGTCTCCAGGAGGTGGGGGCGTTCCTAGGAGGACTCAGGCAAACCTGATCTAAAATGGCCGCCATCAGAGTTTTTACAGATTACTCAAAAATACGTGAATGTGCCAAGGCAATACTTCAGGCATGTTTTTAATGAGGGAATGACATAATAACATGATGTAGAGCTTGAAAAAGTTGCATATTACCCCCCCTTTAATAGTACATAAAAAACCTCAACTTATGTTTACAATTTTACTTCCTTATTGGAAAAAGCAACAGCAAGATGTGATGTAGAAAAAAGATAAACATTTCCTAACTGCTGCGTGGAACGACACTATACATAAGGGCCATGAAGGAGTCCCATGTCTATCCTTGCAATATGGAATGAACATAAAAACGTTTTCTATGTTTCCTAAAGAAACAAACACGCTAACCACTTTATATAACTATACTACAACTATAATCAGCATTGGCATTATCCCATTATGTACAAGGTGAGTATCAACATTGGCAAACTTGTTGTCACATGTTATGCCACCATAGAGGGTTTGTTTAGAATGATAATGATGAAAGTGCATACCCTCTATTAGCAAGAGGTCATGTGACTGAACCCAATAAATACACGAGAGAGACCACCTCGATATCACCAGCGCCTCTCACATTTGGATCTGAATTCCACCTGACACACATCTCACAATAAAAGCACAGATTGGATTGCACCTGCAGTGGCTGGCCTCGTCCTCTGGGCCTTAAATGGACACTGGCATCCCGCGGGTAAAACCAATTACAGAGCATTAAACATTGACCGGTGAGCCTGTCCGACGTGTGTCAGGCGGGGACCCAAGGGTGCTTTTCAGGGGGAATGACTCACCGACATGCTCTTTGTAAAATAAACGTGTGTGTCGAGGGTTTAAGTAGAGTACTTTTCTCCGAACGTCCTTGGACAAACCCCTCATGTCTAAAAGCACATGCAGAGAGTGGGGCATGACTAATCCGCCGCCATTGTGACATGTGGGAATGCATTTGCAGACGGCGAAGGTGAACGCGGCTGTTTTTTGTGTTTTTTTGTGGAAACCATCCCTCAAATTAAATCCATTTACAGTATGGAAGCTTTCAAAGAAGACCAGCTATACATGCTTGACGTGAACGGAATTGAATCGTGCAAAAGGTGAAGCTGAACTAATATTGTTAGTCCGGCACAAGCAGGTTCAGAAACGTTTACACTCTTTAATACCTTCATTCATAGTAGTCCTAAAGTTCCACTAACTACCATGGAATAGAAAATTCAAATGTTTTGGAAGGTTTGGAATATATATAGAGGAACAAACATCCCACAATTTCACGTTTTCAAGATCAAAATGCCAATTGAGACCCTACACATCGACATGTTGCTTTGGTTTGAAGTTGAAACTCTCCCTTATTTCAGTGTCTTTCTTCACCCATGGATCCTCTTTCACACCTCCATCGAACCAGCTTTTCTCCTTTGCTAATTTGTTTTTTGCGTCACTGTCGTTAAAGGTGTGGTTCGAGGCCGAGAGACTTAGGCGTCGTGGATGAAGACGTTGTTTCCTCAGTGCACTGCTCACTACAGAACGTCTCTCAGCAAGCACGTAGGAAAGGAAACAACAACCTAATGCTTTTGATAAGAACTCGAGAGACACACAGAGAACCGCATCCATTTTCTTTAAAAACGCTCAGTGTCAACATTTAATGGCGGTAAGTCACATGCAGCAGTAATGTTTTTGAAGGCACAGGAGACAAGCGACGACAGGAAGATTGCAACGAAAACGATCATCCGAGCATGAGCAGACATATTGGATATTGATCTCGACTTTACGACGCAATCCTTTAGTGTTTGCAAAATGAAAGCAGATACGTTTGCTTTGACAATCTCAACTCCCCGTGTTTGCCTACAACAGCGTATATGTATTACAGACGAGACTGCACGATCACACTTCGATTTCAGGAAACCCAGAAAACAAACAGAGGTTCACTGGCCATCTTATTAGGTACACCCGCCTAGATCAAATATGATGGTGCCAATCAATGCAACGTTGGCCAGTGTATCTCTGCCAGCCTGGATAGATTCAGGATATATTCATGTATAAAATGAAAAGCTGCAGTGATTGCCCAGGTGCATGTGTCCTGTGCGGCTTTGCTGTGGTTCGCATCATGTCCCAGGATAATGAGCTCAATAGCCCAGATGAGCTCAGCCTCTCCACACTGATTACACCTGATCAAGGCAGCTCAATCACTCCCAGCTGTAAGTAAGGCTGTGGATGTGTGACACACGGCAGTCTTTATGCATATTTGAGCCTGATAACTCAACAACATTTAAATTGATCAAGCTTGTAGACCACTTCGTCTATGTCTACTCTATAGCCACACTGTTACTGACCCTTATGTCACAATTCAAAAGTCTGATGGGGTCATTTATCAAGGCAGGTGCAAAATAGCAGGTACAAGCTAAAAAATATTACAGTTTTAGGGCCCCAAATCTCATATGTAAACGAGACAATGCTACGTGAGCAAAAAATCCATAAATGACTCTGCTGCTGATCCACTTTTGCACATGCTACCTGCTTTACACATGAGTAAACGCTTAGTAATTTACCCAATATGTGTTGCCATTTACACATAGGCCTTTTCCATATAGTACATTGACCATGTTGAAGTTCAGGTTTCAGATTTTTGAAGGATTCACAAGTGCAAAGCCAAAGATGACAGGAAAGTACAACTAAATTAATCTGTGAAATATGAAATTGCGTCTGCAGACTGTCTTCTTTTTACTATTACAAATCTGAGGACAGCAGTCAGGTCCTGTCACATTAATATCAGCACGGTTCACTTTGGTCCAGAGGGAGACGATAGTTTCAGAGTGAACCCTAACCAGCCCTGGTCTGACACCAAGTCAATATGCAATGAAACAAGGATAGATGTGCATCGTGCCGTGCGGGGGGTGACAGTGGAAAACTGGCAATGGCGCAACACCGTGCACGAATAGTGTACTCCTCTAGTAAGATGACTCTTCCATTGGGCTACCCAATGAGGTACCCATGGGCCAATGGGTTTGATGTGGCCCGCAAGGGGATGCAGGGATATGTAAGGCCAAGGTATTGAGTAGAATTTATTTAGTAAGTAGAGATACCACCAACCCCTCCTGGAACTGCCACCTTAACGTGGTGGAGGGGTTTGAGCACCTGAATGATTCTGGGAGCTCTGTTGTCGGGGCTTCGTGCCCCTGGTAGGGTCTCCCATGGCAAACAGGTCCTAGGTGACGGGACAGACAAAGAGTAGTTCAGAAGTCCCTTATGAGAGAGAAAACAGGCCTGGTTAGAATCGTGAGGCCGTCCTTCTGTGGACCCACCACCTGCAGGAGGAGCCATAAGGGGCTGGTGCAGCGTGACGACCCGGCAGCTGACATGTGGAAGAAAATAGATGGATGGATACCACCAAACCAGTGTTTCCAAGCTCAATTAAAGACAATTGCAGAACAATATTGTTTATTTCAGTTTGAGTACTATATAGAATTTGAAAATCAACATTGTATGTTTTTTGGGTAATCTACATTGCATGTCAAGTTCGGTGCATAAAAACAACAGCAGTCTTTTTAAATACAGTATTCTACCAAAAGGCAGAATGGAGAGCAGAGGCAGTAGGTGTTGTGCCTCTGTGTGCCGTCTACTTATCAGCTGACATTAAGTGTACAAACGGTGGATCACATGGTTCCTCCCACACTTCTTCATCCTCCTCCTCCTCTGCCTCTCCTCTGTTCGTGGACAATCTGTAAAAGCAAGCTAGCACAAGCCGTATGCAGTGAAAGCCCAAATATCCCCGCAGCCAATCAGTAACAGCCTTTCTTTGTATTATTACTCTGACTCTTTTGACCTTGGCTTTGGGCTCAAGCCTCCATTGTGTGTGCCATTCACTGACCACTGTCTGCAGCGCTCCCGGCCAAAATCACTAAATTAATTCTTTATCAATCCATTGTTCCTGGGACGCCCAGATACCCCCTTTTCTTACATTGGGGCCATTCAGTTTGAGCCCCGGCGTGTCCTTGTGAATGAATCTGAATATCACAATGTACTATTAAGGTTGCCATGGTGATGCCAGGTGCGTGTTAGTTGCCATGGAACTTTTTTTTTTTTTTTACCCCCATGCAAATAACGCCGGTGAATCAGAGGGAAATCAGTGGTACAGACTGAGCGCTACCTTCGTACTATTCCTTATTTCAGCAACGGGAGAACAACTATAGTCTTGCTGTTTTCTTAAATGTCATCTTCAGCAATAATAGTGGACTTTGTTGTCTGTGGTCAAACTTTCGTCGTTATGCGGTGTCGAGACCTGAGATATAATTGGTGTCATGTTGTGGGAAAAACTTTTTGAGAAGCACAAAAAAACAAAAAAACAAAAAGTTGAGCTCATTTTGCTCCTGGCCCAGCCCTGAGGACAACCCCATAAACAGAATATTCCTTTTTCATGTTATCTTTTCATCCTCTGGCTGATTCACGCCTATGAGCTGGAGCCTGCCTCTGCGTGTGCACGTGTTTCCTGAATGTGCGGATCCACCCAAATCCGGGCCACTCATCAAAACACTTCATGGGCACTTTGGACAAATGACACCACAGTATTTAAAAAGGGCCTCGCGGTTTGAAATGGACGAGGTCGGCTTTCTATGGCAGAATTAGCTTTTTAATTGAAATGCATATGAGACTGAAATCCATGAACTGCACTGACACAAATACGTTAAAGTGATGGAGCAGCTTTCCCTTCATATCTGTCGTTCTTTCTTCATGTTTGTAGTGGGCACTGGCTGAGTCACTGCTGCTGTGTCACAGAAGCTGGAGGAGGATGTAGAGGTTATCAATCACTGAAGATCGCAGCAGTGGCCACTAAAGTAACATTAAGCACAGTTTAAATCGGCCATAGCACTGAATAAATGGTATGTAAGAGGAGGGACTTTGACAAGGGTCACACAGATGCAGATAGTCATGTCACACACACAGACTAATGCAGAAGTGCCTCATGCCTGCGTCTAAGGGCCTCAGGTGGGGTACATTCTGGACAGTAATGCTGGTCTCCGGAAGATATTATAGGCACCCAGAGGAATATCGGCTATCAGTCAAAATGTTACCAATATGGCCAATATTAAAGCAATACTAAGTAACTTCCTTTTCCTAGTTCCTCTGGGGGTAATACAAGTGTTAAAGGGATGATTGGAGGGTCTTTCATCTCCCCCTGGTGAAGCTGGCCAGAAAAAAACCCTTGCAACTTGACTGCCACCGGACCGGAGCCACCAATACACACTATAGAATCACGGAGAAGAAGCTAACAGGTTAACCGTCAAAGGTAACTGCGGGCTAGCGCCACTTTAAACAGTATTTACAGCCAAGTTTGAGTGAAAAAAATTATTTCCATTGTGTAATTGGATGTACAATATTCCTCTCTCCCTTTGACTTTTCTGTCAGCGTAGTATTTACTCTCACCGACAATTAATAAGTAAAAAAATATCGCAATTTGCTACTACACCTGCAGTTGCACTTATGGCCTCTAGGGGCAAGAGTTACTTAGTACTGAGCCAGAGTAACACCTCATTTGAAAGCTAAGACCTACAAAACTGATCGTAACTTTTTTGTCACATTGTCGCTGCTTTTTAAGCTTTTCTGTCGTGTTTTCGTAGGTTTTTTTGTCGCGCTTCGGTTACTTTCTTATCACATTTTTGTCACCTTTCTGACGGTCTTCTGTGGTTTTCTTGTTGATTTTTTCTTTGCTTTTTCATCACTATGTTTGTGAAGGCTCTCATCCATGCAGGGAGTATCCATCGTAGAAAAAGGTTAGATCATCCACTGAACCGGGTTTGGTAAAGTTGAGGAGGTTTCGCTTCTAGACACAGAAGCTTCCACATAGCTCTTCGGGCCATAAAAGACACTATTACCCAAACTGGAAGGGACTAAAAAGACCCAGGAGGAAGAAACCAGACAACCAGACTTTTTCATCACTGTTACTGTGTGTTTTTGTTGCTCTTTTACCGCATTTTGGTCACATTATTGGAAGTGTTATTGTTGTATTTCCGGTACGTTTTTGTCTCTCGGTTAAGGCGGGGTTAGAGCTTATAAAATGGACCCTCCCTGAGTCTCCAGTCTGGGAAGCTGTGTGGAAATGCTTTGAAGATTTGTGTCCAAAAGCGCTCCCTCCTTTAGCAGAACTGCTCTGCGCACATGTTACACAATCGCCCATGCAGTCCGCCCATGCAGAAGTTCGGCTACTCAAAGAGGCCGGCGATGTTTATAAATACAACTCCAACAAAGTCAAAATGACAGCCTCAAAAACCTGATTTCTATGGATCAATGGTAGCTAATAATATCGGCCTTTTCATATTGGTTATAGGATCCCATAACTTCCATACAATGAAATCAATAAAATCAATGAAACCACTATTTCATTTTGCATCCCTCAGGGGTCTATTTGTCCACAGTGGCCTGATACTGTAGAAGAGCCTGGATCGGACAGCTCTGTACAAACGACTGTGCGCTGTAGTTGGCTGCCATTTCTCCTCCTCTGTGACACGCACACGCCCACGGCTCCGGCCCCTGATGGATGGAGGAAGCCCCCGGACCAGGCTGAGTGTGTTAGGGGAGACTGATGGTGCTCCTCACAGGTGCACTGCTCTCCGTCTCCGAGTGGGAGTCCTTTAGGATACATTTATCCTGCATCCGTGGAACTGCACTGGGGACTGTTATAGCCCAGGAGTCAGACTTTCTTTCGGCTACAACTAATGCTCGTGCTGCTGCTGCAAAATATGTGTCAAAAAGTTAGGTATTTGAAAACTCTTTCGGCAGTCGTTTTCCCCTTTGCTTTATTCAAACGTCCAGCACTATTGTATTATTCTGACTGCTGAGACCGTGTTGAAATTGAAATTCATTAGAGCAGTGCGGGGTGAGTTGTGGAGAGATCCTGTGTCAGTGTGGGACTTTTTTATAATGACAAGAGGGCAGCGTGACAAAGAAAATCACAGCCATTCATCATCATACAGGGCTGTCGTGGTGCACGTAGCAACAAGAGAGATTGGCATGTTTCTGCAGATATGATTAGACCCCAAAGTCTTTGAATTACAAGAAATAGGTACAAGATAACCTCCTACATCGCCATCACTTGGACTTAGAATGTTAAGGTGTAAAACTTTTTTAATCTTCTCTGGATAACTTAACAAGTTTGCAGACGAATTGCTATTCATACTTTTATTCAGAACTGCTTTCCGTTCTGCTACAGCTACAGGGGTAGGTTTGCGCCCTCTGCTGGCATTCTGTTTCACTGCATTTTATAAGATCTCAAATTCTGGGGGTATTTTCTCCAGAAACATTACTTAACGTTAAAATGATGAGCTCACAACAGAAAATATGATCGCGAAATGTTGCTGTCGCCCATAAAATGACAGCCTGTGTGTGAAAGATGATGAGAAGGTGATCAATTATTGACACCATTATGATTTCATGATATTTGGGGAACAAATAGTTACCGACACCTTTGAAAAAGTAACAATTAAAACCTGTGGCTGTGAATTGTTTGTAAAAGTCATGCCCTTTCTCACCTGGGCCATCTGTTCATGGCAGTAAACAGAAAGATAAGTATTTGGATTCTGTCTCTCTCTCTCCTCTCTGCCCATGTCCTGGTGTGACCCCACACAGTGACTGACGACTGCTGCTGATGAGGGAAATGAGACCGCAGCCCCGTCACATCTCCGCTGTCCTTTTCACAAGCCAGACTGTAAAATCAAGAGAGCCCAGTGCTGGAATCACTTCTACACTGACCATCTGGAATGTTCTGAGGTGGAAACGACAACGTTATAGTTGGGAAACGCTAATGAACACGCATGAGACACGTGTCAAATGGGCAATAGCTCTGCTACAAGGGCCACTGCTGACCAAATGTTTTTACAGTGACAGTACCGTTTCAAAGTCTGAATGGGAGAATCAGAGAGTTTCATTAAAGAAAAGAAGATCTATTTAAATCAATCTCCTCTTCAAGTGCACATCTGTGGGTCAGGATGAAACTTTGTGTGATGCTGCTTATCAAATACTGTGACAGGTCACAGCAGTAGGGCTGGGTACTGTTAAACGATACCAGTATGGTATCGGACATAAAGCTTAGGTACTACTGGTATCAAAAAAATAAAAGTATTGAAAGCAGATACCAATAAAGATAAAAACAAATCTAACTTTAGATCCAAGTTTTGATGTTGTTGGTCCATGGACAGGAATAAAGGAAGTGACTTGGTTATTTCAGTCATTTAAATATTTTTACCATTTTTACCATTTTTTATTTGCCTGCTGTTTGCCCATGTTTTTTTTACACTTTTCCCCCCTGATTTTTTATCTCGTCTTTTGTCAGTATTTATTACTAATATTTTCCCTATGTACTATTTTCCCTATGTGTATATACCCCATTCTTTCCCCAAAATGTTTCCATATTTTTTGTCAGAGTTTCTCCCAAATTATTCTCAATTTTTCACACATGACTTGACATTTGAGATGAACTCGATATTGTACATTTCCAGATCCTCCACACATTATTGTTCTTTTACTGGTTCTAGACGACAGATATTTCAGTATAGGTATCACGAAACATTGTTCAGATATCGGTATTGAAAACCAAGTATCGTTAAAGTACCGGTATCTAAAAAAAAGGAGTGGTACCCAGCTCTACACAGCAGCATTAGTTTGTCTGCACAGGGGCACGCTACTATCACCTTTCCCATAATCCCTTGTGATGTGGTGCCCTCCGTATGACAGGCCGTCTGTTGCCGGTCTAGCACCTGTCACACTTTACTGGCCGCTATAGACGAGGTGACAAACAAGGCTGGCACGGGACAAACTGCTGGGTGTGAGGCCGTTCCAAACACACAAAAGAAAACGAGAGCACAAATAAATGACGTGCTTATTTGACAGCATTTCAACAGACAACCAACCTTGTTTCAGTCAAGATGGTATGAAAAACAAGAGGCGCTGGCAAACGAAAAGTATTTATATAAAGATGCTCGAAGTCATGAAGCAGTAGGCGGCTGGAGAAATCACGATTCATACTTTGAGCTGAGACCGTGCAGAACTGCTTTTACAATATTTCTTCTCCAATAAATTCATTAATGGATTGCTACCTCTCTCAATACAGAACATTTAGATTTGATGTTTCAAGCCAGTAGCACATTTTGAGAGAAAGATGGTTGAAAGACTGGGTCAAAAGCGATGCCTAAAAAAGAAAATAAGTCTGGTGAAGCTAGGTCTGTGTGAGTAGTAATTCTCTCGAGTAATACCTCTTTCGCACTATCCAAAACTTCCCTCTCTTGATCTTAGTTCCTTTTATTTTTAGCCTCACACACTCGATAAAAGCAACACGTCTCCAGAGAGTTTAAAGAGAGACAAAAAGACAGGCCATTTGCACATAGCCGAAGCATGACACAGCAGCAGCAGCCGCCTCGCCATGAACCCCCCCGGGTGCCGTCAGCCGTCATCCATCTCCCTGCTTTACCCGCCGGTGCCACTGTTAACGCGCTAGGTCTCCCCGGATCTACTCCAGCCCTTTTAGCCGACAGGTGCACCCTTAAACACCGCCTATAGTCTGGCTCCGCAGAGGCTCATACAGCACTGCAGCAACGGGGTGAGGAATACCGCTTGTCAAAGAGAGGGTGGAGGGGCAGAGAGGCGCACTGTAGCCAATAAATTACGGGCTTTAGTGAAATGATTTACGCTAAAAGCATGTTCATATGTGGAGGACGCCCGTGACTCATGACAAATGCATTAACGCAAGAGCTTCTGTGCTTTGAGCCTTGATGCTGGGATTAAACATATAAGAACACGACAAAGTACAAGTGGTGCATTCAAGTCTCTGAAATGTCTCAGGGTTCTCAACGGTGACAAGTTGGAAATGAACCATTGCATCCATACAGGACGAAAAAAGGTCCTTTATTTGTATCTCAAATCCACACCAAAAATCCATGACGGAAAACGTTTCTCTGTTCCCGCCGATGGCAGAATAAAAGAGTGCGTTGGTCCAAAGGGTCACTTCAGCACAGTGCATTATAAACAGGCCTAATCCCTTAAACTAATAGAAGTGATTTAAGAGGGAGGACATTGTGCAACATTGTGAGTGAATAGGCTATGGGCAGCGGGCTGACTCACCGTGTTGTGTAATATAATAGGCTAATGGAGTATTTACCAACGCGCGGTCCTCACACTTAGCGTGGGTGACAGGTACATACATGATTAAACAGTGGTAAACAGGATATGGGCCCGGGAGAGCTGTGCGGCGGAAACAAAGCGGAAAAGAGTAAAATGCACACATGAATCTGGAATATGGGCTCAGTCTATCACGTCCACTATCTGCCTCTCAACCAATCTTCACTCAAGTAAACACATAATGCACTTTCTCTCCTCTTTGTCCTGGCGTTCCAGCTATCGCTTCATTGCTGATCCACTACACACCAATGTGTAGCCACGCAATAAACTACCACCATATCTCCACCCCTCCTGATAATCCTGATAACATACTGTATGAGTTTTCATATTAAAGCTGCTTTTTTTCTTTGCAGAATAATAGAGTTTTTGTACATTGTAAAAACCAAACAATAAAACAAAAGAAACGGAGGGCAGGGAGTTCAGCTTCCCGATGGCCTTGTGTATGAAACTGTTCTTCAGTTGACTGGAAGACTGAAGAGACTGTGTGATGGGTGTGTAGGGTCTCTGGCGACAGCAGCTACGACACAGTGATGTCACAGGACTTTTCTTTTCTCAGGACAAAGTGTTTTTTCCCAATTAAACACTATACAGCAGTGATCGGATTGCAGAAAGCATGATGAACAAATGTGCAGACGGCGCGCTGTTTATACACAACCTTGAAGCGACGATCAAAGGATGTGTGAGCGAGGCCGCTGTAGGGAAAACCCTGTTCACAATGTATAACATAACACAGACTATATTCTGTCTGTCAAAAGCTTGATACAACCTGTCAACCGTGAAACCAACACGTATTGACCTGACTTGATTTCTTGAAATACTAATACTTTCAGAAACATGCATAAAATTAAATCAGGTGAAGAATCTGAATAAGCAGGAGGGATTGTGAGAGCAAGAAATTAGTTGTGGCTGACTACTTCCTCCTTTAACAGTGAAAAAAAAAGAAAACAAAGAACCAAGACCAAAATGTCTGCCTGTCCTTTAGCATGTAAAGCTAAACATTGGTTGCATTATGAAGAAGGACTTGAGTAATTAGAATTGCAAAGACAAGAAGGGTATGTTATGGCTACAGACCTAATGGCACAAAGAGGAAAGACCCGGACAATGCTTCAGTGACATTTTTGCAGCAACAACAAAAACGAAATAGCTGATGTTAGCCAAAAGTTGAGTGGTGTTCCACAGAGTCACACTTTCACATAGTTTGGAGCCAAGGAAATACAGTATGTAAAGAATCTAACAACATCACCATGTAGGGGAAAAGTAAGACAATGGAGCCCACGGAGAAGGACATCCTGTCTCACCAAAACAATATGGCAACACACTTGAAGATGTAATTGAACACATCGAGACAATGGGCAGAGGAATTCAGGCTTTCCTGTACTCTTGTCATCATCATTCTGTAAATGACTGTGGCTCATACAACAGCTATGTCCGCTTTGGTGTCCGGAAATACAGCACTGGATTGGCCCAGACAAACCTTGACTTTTAGTACTGTACTACATAGCCTAGAAAGCACACTTTTATTGGTGCCACAGACAGCAGTGCACTTCAAATGAGAGATACGGCCAGTGGCATGTGAGCGAAATGGTAGAAAATTAATAAATAAATCAATAAAAGTACTCAAATAAAGCGGGAAAACCAGCTTCAATTTGTTTTCTGTGAACTTTTCTGTGGCTGGCTTTTTAAATGTTTTGAGAATACAGGCAATAATTTATGATGTTTTAGAACTTGAAGTAATGTTGAAAACAAATTAAAGCTATGCACAGGCAATGTGTCTCACCAAAACGTCCCAGTTGCCAGCAGAGGGCGCATGGTCTGGAGTGAAGGGGTTGAATATGTTCATGTGGGAACATTATAACATGGTTACAGGCTTAAAAAAAGGGTCAATTTCTCATGAAAACACTGACTTCTCTTTACGTTAGAAATGAATAACTACAAATACTGATCTAGTTGTCAACGTTCAACAGTACAAATGCGATAAGGTTTTCTATCTACTGTGGAGTATCTGTAAGTTTACATTTCAAAGCACTACTTATTTGCTGTACATCAGTTTGCTGCCCACAAAACAAGTGTGCTAACACCTCAAACAGGGCAAAAGCAACGGGTCCAGGAAGTGCCCGACTCTCCACATTCGGACCTAATTTTACTTATTGACGCAACCTCTGGTGTGGTGACAATGGCAGGAACAAGAGGCAGCGGAGGACATGTTTTCAGCAGGAGGGGGGAGAACAATAACTGGTTTCCTTAAGCGGGGTAGTGGGGGCCGGACAGAGCCAGCTGGGACGACTGAGCCAACAGATTAAGTTCCGTACAGAAAGGGCCAAGGTTCAGAGATTTCCCGCCCGACCACTGCCCCGCGACCACATGCCCCGGGACGCTTCAGGAGTATTGTTCCTCCCGCAGTCTACCCCCCGCCATCGCCGCAAGACGGATTAAGCCCAAGAGCTGCAGAGAAGGAGTCTGTCTGCTCTCAGTTCAGTAAACACATATGATTAACACTATTTTTAATCATGAACAACTGCATTTGCTAGATTTAGAAGGCCTTAAAGGGAATAATGAAATATTGGGTATAAGAAGATAGACGTTAAATGTTCATCAAACAATGAAAGCAGAATCTCATGAATGACAGCATGCTTGGTGCAGAATGGCTGCCATGTCACCGTCAGTCCGCCCCAGGGCAGTTGTGAGGTACAGCACCTCACCTCCAATGACTGTGATTGGTAAGTGAATGAAGAACAAGCATAATGCAACTTAACGAGTTTCTGCATCAAGTAAACAATAAAGACAACTAAGGCCTAAAAACACTTCCTTGTGGCAAACCGTAGCAACAATGATGAGTTTGCCACACTTTCTCTTCAACCGACTCCTCACTTCTGAAGTAGGTGCTAGGTCAACGTTTAGACGAGTTGAGCATGCACAAACACAGAAGAGAGACAGGAAGGTGGGACCAAAACATGAAGGATTTTCCTGCATTTTGAGCCCTTTAAACACCACATCAAGCAGCAGCAGATGCAGCACCGTAACCCTCACAGTGACAGACGCTGCTACTTTAGTCTGACTGGCGACCAAAGTCCTTCCCAGTCTTATTGTATTACTTGCATGGGCACCCAGAGCACATGGCTACTGAATATGCGTCCAGGTTTCAAGTTTCAAGTTCAAGTTTAATGGTTTTGTATAGCCCAATATCACAACAGAAGTCGCCTCACAGGGCTGCACCAAACATCAAGGCAATAAAACAGAGCAATAAATATGACAATTAAAAGTTCAGGTAAATATAATGGCAAATATAATGTCCAATAGGAGGTAGCGACGAGCGGCGTGGGTGTCCCCCGTCCTTAGACTCTCCAGCACGGCAAGGAAAAACTCAAAAACCCGGCAGGAGAAAAGAGAAACCTTGGGGAAAACCACAGAAGGAGAGATCCACTCCCATGGACGGACAGGCTATAGAGACCCAGGGCTGAAGGATCCCACAGCAGACGGGCCAAGATCACAGACCGTCCAGTCCTCAGATTCCAGAATGCAGGGTTCCTCCGTTCACCCAGGTTCCTCCGTTCGATCTTCGTCCACAAAAGGATGTAAAAGGATTACAGCTGTTGAGCTTGATTCTAACAGAGTTGTGACTCTACTCTAAAGGCACTGCAAAGGTAATTCCTTCCTAGCAATAATTGTGTTTTGGAAGGTGCACTCCATCCTCAGAGAGTGCTGCTGTGGACGTTAGCACAAGGAGCATTAGCATTAGCGACTGCGTCTCACCTTCCGGTCTCCCTCCCATGTCTGCGCATGTGCAGCTCACATTGACCAAGCAAATATTTCTGATGTGAATTGACATGTCATATCTGGTAAGAATCTTCCAACTTGAGTGCACTTGTGAATCAGCCAAGTCCTCCAGTTCTTCAAACTCAATAATGAGCGAAAGGCACTGCTCTCTATCCGCATGCTCCCTCAGACTGATGTGTGCGTGAGAGCCACAGAGCCTGGGGTCCCATATCCGATCAAGAGGTGACCTTCTCCCTTATTCGGCCCCCAAAGCTCAAAGCAGTGATTAAAGCCACAGTGTTCGCCAACGTGACAGAGAGGGGCATGTGCGAGTGACCCGGTGGCACTGACAGGTTGATATATTTCGGGATGGAGCACCAAAGAGGGACAGCGTTTCCAAGGCTGCAGTTGTGAGATTGGACAGCATTAGTAATTATTTCAAATACACAATATGACATGCCGTATCAAGACTTGGCACGAGAACTGATAGCATTTTAATGATGTGGGAGCTATTAGCGCTTTTTAATACTGACCAGATTTTCTTATTGATTTCTTCTGCCTGTAAACAGATGGCAAGCTGTGTTCCAAACAACATCTCATTATCTCTGCACAGCATTCATTACAGCGGGAAATCGAACAGTCCTATGGTGCAAATTTCCACATCAACAACAGTGTGAATTTAGAATTAATCTGGAAGTGTTGCAAGGGCATCCAACAGTTTCTGAAATAGAGAAAAGACTCATTTGGTCGTGTGATCTTGCTTTTGTTGATGGAGGTCAGGTGCCTGTATAACACGATGGGCAGTTCATTAATGTTGGAAACATTCAAACAAAAAATCTAAATAATTTGTTGAAGCTTTTTGTAGACTTAATTGTTCCTGTTAAAAATGTATCCACAGCAAACAGGATACATGTACAAGTCAACGGGTCCTCTTAGGAATAGGCCCACAAACATGTGACATCAATGTTATTGCTTAAAGTCACTTCGATCAACAATTTCTCACAGGGGAAGATTATTTCACTTTAGTTCATCTGTGCAGACAGAAAAGACATTACTTTGTTTCATGTGGATAAGCTGAGTAATTACTTAGTTATCAACCAAGAACAAAAACATAAACCTTTTCACAGTTCATATGACAGTTCTACATGGAATTATTCAATGCAAACCACTTGAATATTAAACTTTCTATTATGAGTTATTTAGGCATTTTAAACAATTTTAGGACATCTTACCCTCCTTATTTTGTAATATAGATAATAAGTACTGTATCTATCTAGAAAATCACCATACCCCCTTCAGATATTGTGAAATACAGTTATACAAACGGCCGGCAGACAGTGCAGTGATGCTTCAACTTGCTGCAGTGAAATGGGTAAGTAATAACAACAATAGAAACCTGCACACATGCACAGGGAAGCGATCAGAAACGGTTTGTAAAAGTGTCTAGACTAAAACCGAGAGAAGCTTCATGGACTTTGCTATGTGACGTATATCAGAGAGTGGGCTGGTGTTTTGAGTATGTGGGAGGAACAAGGACTAAATATGCAGGTTTAATGACATGTGCAAGAAGAAAAAACAAAGTATCAAACAATGTGTGTTTTTGATTTGAAAAAAAAAAAAAAAAAGGTTCAACATCCATCCATCCATCCATCCATCCACTTGTCCGTTGCCGGGTCGTGGGGGCAGCTGTTGGAGCTGTCCAAATCACACTGCACCAGCCCCTTATGGCTCCTCCTACAGGTGATGGGTCCACAGAAGGACAGCCTCACGATTAACCGGGCCTGTTGGTCTCTCATAAGGGGCTTCTGAACCGCTATTTGTCTGACCCGTCACCTAGGACCAGTTTGCCCTGGGAGACCCTACCAGGGGCACGAAGCCTCCGACAACAGAGCTCCCAGGATCATGCGGGTGCTCAAACCCCTCCACCACGTTAAGGCGGCGGTTCCAGGAGGGTAGTTAAACATGATTAAAACAAAAACAAAAGTTTCTTTGGAATGTTATGATGTCACATGAACACAATCAACACAGCTCGAGGTCCACTTTTCACAGTGCTGCATTCAGTGCCAGACCAAACAACAATAAAGACGAACACCCTTCTTCACAGTCACAATAGGTGGCATTGTCAAACAAGACAAGTGGCTGGGGGCTTAAACCCGTTTTTAAGACCCAAGTGGCATTTACATTTCAATTGACTGGCAGTTACGAGCAACCCGGCAAGTGTCAGACTCAGACATACAGTCACGGTGTTCTCTGCAGCGCCATAACCCCAAGATTATCATCCAACTGGACAGTAATCACTACATCAGGCTCCAAAGGGGGTATGCATGCACTCATGTCAAGTTCAGTCCTCAACCGAGATTTTCCTGGTGAATCGCAAATTAACAATAGAAATTAGCAATCAACAGCCTTGCTACACTCGTATTTGCCTCATCCTTGAAAATGTGAGCTCCTCTCAAGTGGATGTTTACGCCTGACAGCGCCCGCTTATTTCTCCCAGAGTACAAAAATAATTCATCGCATTAAAAGGAGCCAGCACTGTTAATAATTGCTGTCCCGCTTTGTGCATCTGACTGCACCACTGTGACCAAAACAAGCCAATTATCCCATCCAAGCGCGCCGAATCAGAGATATTTAGAGACTATAGACAGACACGAGAGCCGCTTGTTGGAATGTTAAATGAACGCAAAACTATTGATGAAAAAATGTCACCACAGGCCAGCGACATTGATGTTTTTGAAGATAAGGGTTTTGAAATAATAAATCCAAGTTGCTTTCATAGACTTGTTGACCTTTTATTCTATTGAGTGTGTGGAAATTGGGGAATTAATTTAATCTGTTTACGCATGTTTTATTGCAACTTTGTTTTCTTGTAAGCTAAAGACAATTAGACCATTACAATGCCTCGCCCGCACACAGCCCGGACATCCCTAATGCCCCATGGAAGGGACTCCTAGCTGACCGAAAAAGGACCATGACAATCCTGGAGCACACGAGACCTCGTCCTAATCCCTGGAGACCAACAGGACAAAGACAAGGAATAACCTTTACAATTATTTTCCATTGATAGCTTCCTTGAAAGTTTATACTAGCTCACATTATGTTTTATTTTTGTGTTTTTAGAAATCTTTACAAACAATTTCAAATGACACCACCTGAAAGTTATGTTTCATTATTGTGTTTTTAGCTCTGAATGTTTAGATTTACTCAGGTTATACTCTATTGTTCTGTTTTTATCTTGACAAATTAATTATCTTTACAAATATTCCCCATTGAAAGCCTCTGAAAGTCTGCATGTCTCACGTTTTTCTTGTGTTTTTTTTAGCCCTACGGTAATTGAAACCCCTGTGAACAGTTGGACAATGGACACTGTCTCTGAGTCCCGGTTAAATAAACTTCTACTGCATAAGACATCCAGAGACATCCTGCCTACTTTTCATCTGTCCTCTCAGACACCATTGTTTATTCTTGAACAGACGCAATATCCAAACAACTGACACTGAACCAAGCCAGCAACAACAACAACAACAACAACAAAGAAATGCCACACACTACAAACAACGTGACAGGTATGAGACAGAGCGAGAAGAGTTGGTCATTTTGCACCACAGCTAGCAATTTAAAAAATGGTTCTATTTTATTTGTTTTTGCAAATGGGAGAAAATACACTCAGAGTTTTTAACGTGCAGTATCTAGACTGTGCTTCAGTAAATTCATACGGCAAGATGCCTGTCCCATCGCAACAGAGATTAAAATTGAGATGGAGGTTAGGTCAGAACTCTATAGTAAAACTGGCCTTTTTGTCTGTCATACTGCAGGTGACAAAAAATAGTTATAAGTTTAACATTCTCTGTCAGCAAACTAAGATGAAATTATTGAAATTATTGTCAAAGTTGAAAATCCAACCAAGAGGCAGCAGTTACTGACCCAGAGCCAGATTTCTTGAGAGAATAGCCTACACGTTCACAGGTTTACGAGGCCTTGTAATGGACGTCATCTCCCATGTCCTCATATCCCGACAAAGTCCACAGATCCTTTTTATATGATTGACGTGTACAATGAACATGCAATACATGTGAGATAGTCTGTCCTTGGCACATATTCTAACTGTATAAGAAAGGCACAATACGTTGTATATATTATGCCATCTTATCCCAGCATCAGTTCATGACGTAAACCTCTTCAGCTTACAAGAAAACATGAGTAAAACAACTGAAAGTAAGTCCCCAAATTCCATATGATCACATGTGCACATATGATCACCTTTGGTACCATAAAGTATAACATTCTCATTTCTGCAAGCATGTACATACAAGGATCCATATTTTAAAAATCTTAAAGCAAAAGTACACTACTGGACAGTTTTTAATTGGACACCATTATTTTAAATGAAATTTCATGATGAGGCGCGGAGCATGAACAAGAATGAGCCAAAAAATGAGAAGTGATTTTCAGGGTCTACAAATAAGGGCATTGTATTATATTAAGTTTCTAATACAGGAAAGGAAAGGAAAAAATATTGAACTGCAAACTACTTTGAATTCCCAACCACCTCTGCTTTCAACAATAAGCTTTTAAAACTAAATAATACTAAATACTGTGTGAAACTTCTGAACTGCACACATATCTGCTTTTTAAACGCTACTTCATTTATACAAAACAATAGTTAATTGCTTCACATGAGGAGTATTCTGCAAAAGAACACTAACCATTACAACACTTCTTCATCAAATAGTTATCAGAAGCTGAGCTGTGAATTTTTCAGAACTTTAAAGTTAATCTCTGATAGTTTTTTTTATTATTTTCAAAGGGCTCTGAGCAGGCAGTTGGCTTGCGTCTCGTCGTTCAGCCTCGGTTAGAGCCGGTGTAAAGGTTTTAAAGTACCCCCCATCTCAGGCTACCCCCCGGTAATTTGACTAAGGCTAACCTTACCTTAGCCCTAACCTTAAGGACAGTGGAGTTTACGAACTAAAGCTAACCTTACCAGATGAAGAGTTACGAGAGTTGTAGCTATTATTAGCAATTAACTTAGCATTTTCTATTTAACACAGCCGTACCTAACAAACAATACATATTGTGTCGGGGGAAATCTGAAATTGGGGGATACAGTGGTGTGAATAATGAAGCAAAGGAGTGATGAAGTGATCTCTAAAAGACATCAGGTTGCAGATGAGACATTCCCATAACATTTGCGAAAGCATCTGGATGACAGTTTGGGGTTTTACCAATGACACAACATAACGAATGAAGTACAGATCGGAGCGCCAGCAGTAGAACTGCGTGAATGACGTGAAACATTACTCCAGGTATTTTACTGATGGGGAACAACGTTATAACATAACTTAAAAGGTTAATTTAGTCACTCACAAGGATTAAAAATGTTGAAATCTTTAACCTTTACATGGTTCAGCCGTCATCTGCAGGTCGTCCTCAGAAAAATCACAGAGTTTGCCACACGTCGGGGAAGTGTCGGCTGTTCTTTCTTCCAAGGCGTGGCCAGTCTGACAGTCCTGACAAGTCCATCAGACTGGCCACGCCCCTCGCTGCCCGGTGGCCTCAGAGCAACAAGGCGTATGATCACTATCATGATTGATAGTGGCGGTGCTCCATTACCAGACTTTGATGGTGACGAGGGAGTGTTTCTCCTGTCCCACACCTGACACCCTTCTCCAGAGGTTACGCTCCCTGTTGCCCTGAGACCACCGGGCAGCAGGGGGCCTTGGAAGAAAGAACAGCTGATGAGTGACACTTAAGTGACACTTGAAGACCAAGTTTTTATTTCGCTAAAATTGAACCTCCAAGTCCTCAAAGGAGTGTTGGTGGCTTTGAGGTGGAAGTAGACAACTGAACACTGACTGTGGGCCGCTCATGCTTTCCCTGCGGTGTTGAGAGGTTAACATTTTAGGCTCCTGTACGACTGAGAGCCTACACACACATCATACTAGTAAGACAAGCAGACACTATGCTTAAAGATTATAACATGGTAGCAAAAGGTGGTGTCTCCTTTAAATGCCATCTGATTAGAAATCTTAAAGAAGAACAGACTTGACCCAGAAGACACAACGCTTCGATTCAGTTAACTCCGCCCCCTCTCTCCGAGCGGATCTGCCCATGCATTAATAGCAGTAATGTAAATATAAATATCACAAACATGCAAACATGACATCTGTTCAGACGCTCATGGGTCTGTTTTATAAATTAAAATCAGGCCGTAGGGCATTACATTACAGAAGTTGTGCTCTTCCTGTTTGACACTATGACGTAAAAAACGTCAGAGTGTCTCAACTCAGTGTTTTTCCAGCAGATTGCGGAGCAGCTGCTCAGAGAGCAGGATTCAGGAGGATTGCTGAGAACTGCGTAAATGAATCCACAAACCACTGGGGGGGTTTGATAAGGAAATAGCATAACAACATGGCTAAAAGCTCCAAAAAGTCGATTTTGCATGAGATCCAGAGATGCTGTGTGTATCTATAACCCAGTTTGAAATATAGAAATAGAAAACACTTTATTGTCTACCATGCACATTGATGGCAGAAAATTGCTTTGGCTTGCTCATACATTCGAATACATTTGCCCAGCAATGTCCATAATAAAATCAGTTCATTATAAAATCAGTATAAAATCTAGCCCAGCAGTGATTGTCACTCCACCTTTAACATCAATGACAGCTTGGAGTCGTTTGTGGTAGTTGTGGATAAGGTTCTTTATTTTTTCTGAAGGTAAATATTGGTCAATTCTTCTTAGCCTCCAGTTCCTGTAAGTTCCTGGGCTGTCTTGAACATCGTGTTTGAGCGCCTCTCCCACAGTGGTTCAGTGATATTGATATATGTATGACTGTGTTCTCCCCGTGTCTGTGTAGGTTTCCTCCGGGCACTCCGGTTTCCCCCACCACTAAAAACATCTACAATAAGCCAGGATGAATGAGGGTGCGAGTGTGGGACAATGGATGCAAATGATCCCATGGCGACAATCCGGTGTTTTCATTAACACTAAACCAAACGCAACATTCACACTTACAGGAGAAACTCGGAAAATTAGAATATTTAGAAAATTGTCTGTAAGCTATAATCCTCAGAATTATAACACAGCTTTGCATGTAATGAGTCTATATCATACATTAGTTTCACATTTTAAGTTGAATAACAGACATAAATGAACTTTTGAAGGATATTGTAGTTTTGTGAGTGTCTCCTGTATTGGGATGTGACTGAGAGCAGACATGTCCACATGAAGCAGACGTGTTGTGCAGGTGAAGAGTCGTCCCGGGACGTCTCCTGTCCTTAGACCTTTCCTCACGGCGAGGAAAAACTCCAAAACTACCCAGTGGGAGAAAAGAGAAACCTCGGGGAGAACCAGGCTGAAGAAAAGATCCACTCCCATGGACGGACAGGCAGACTGACCCGGGGCTGAAGGGGGGGGGGACTCGCTTTTCTTTGTTAAGGAGAAGAGAGAGTTAAAGTTTGGGAATAAGAGGGAGGGGAGACTCGCTTTTCTTTGTTAAGGAGAAGAGAGAGTTAAAGTTTAGGGTTAAGAGGGGGGGGAGACTCGCTTTTCTTTGTTAAGGAAAAGAGAGAGTTAAAGTTTGGGAATAAGAGGGGGGGAGACTCGCTTTTCTTTGTTAAGGAAAAGAGAGAGTTAAAGTTTGGGGTTAAGAGGGGGGGGAGACTCGCTTTTCTTCGTTAAGGAGAAGAGAGAGTTAAAGTTTGGGGTTAAGAGGGGGGGGGGACTCGCTTTTCTTTGTTAAGGAGAAGGGAGAGTTAAAGTTTGGGAATAAGAGGGAGGGAGAGAGACTCGCTTTTCTTTGTTAAGGAGAAGAGAGAGTTAAAGTTTGGGGTTAAGGGGGGGGGGAGACTCGCTTTTCTTTGTTAAGGAGAAGAGAGAGTTAAAGTTTGGGGTTAAGAGGGGGGGGACTCGCTTTACTTTGTTAAGGAGAAGGGAGAGTTAAAGTTTGGGGTTAAGAGGGAGGGAGAGAGACTCGCTTTTCTTTGTTAAGGAGAAGAGAGAGTTAAAGTTTGGGAATAAGAGGGAGGGAGAGAGACTCGCTTTTCTTTGTTAAGGAGAAGAGAGAGTTAAAGTTTGGGAATAAGAGGGAGGGAGAGAGACTCGCTTTTCTTTGTTAAGGAGAAGAGAGAGTTAAAGTTTGGGAATAAGAGGGAGGGGGAGACTCGCTTTTCTTTGTTAAGGAAAAGAGAGAGTTAAAGTTTGGGAATAAGAGGGAGGGAGAGAGACTCGCTTTTCTTTGTTAAGGAGAAGAGAGAGTTAAAGTTTGGGAATAAGAGGGAGGGGGAGACTCGCTTTTCTTTGTTAAGGAGAAGAGAGAGTTAAAGTTTGGGAATAAGAGGGAGGGGGAGACTCGCTTTTCTTCGTTAAGGAGAAGAGAGAGTTAAAGTTTGGGAATAAGAGGGAGGGGGAGACTCGCTTTTCTTCGTTAAGGAGAAGAGAGAGTTAAAGTTTGGGGTTAAGGGGGCTGGGACTTGCTTTTCTTTGTTAAGGAGAAGAGAGAGTTAAAGTTTGGGGTTAGGGGGGGGGGAGACTCGCTTTTCTTCGTTAAGGAGAAGAGAGAGTTAAAGTTTGGGGTTAAGGGGGGAGAAAGAGTCAAGGGGGGAGAGAGAGACTCACATTTCTCCGTTTAGGAGAAGTGTGAGTAAAGGGGTAAAAAGAGGGGGAGAAAGAGAGAGACTCAATCTTCTTCGTTCAGGAGCAGGGTGAGTCCATGTTTGGGGTGCAGGTGGGTGAGAAAGAGAGAAGGGGGGGGGGGGGGGGGGGCTTTTGTGTTTAGCTGCAGCAAGGCTTGCAGATGAATGTACAGACACGGGACCACAGTGACGGCTTCTTGTGCAGTTCCAAATCGATGTGAATTTGCAGATACTTCATGACTGTGGCCTCAAACGCCTCCGTGTCCATGAGCAAGGCTTCACAGACTCTCTTGGATTTGCCGTATTCCCTGTTGAGAGACTGCATCACACCTTTGACCACGTTATTCAAGTTCTTCTTTAGTTTTCTGCACTGCCAGCCCTGCAGGTCAATCTCCTTCTGGGCTTTTTGAGTCAGGCGATCTGCGAAGGGACGATAACTGTCCTCTTCTCTCTCAGGCAGAGGAACGTTCTTGTAGATTTTTCGCGTCAACTCCAAGACGACAGTTTGAGTCATGAACTGCCCTTCAGTCAGAGCTGTTGCCTCTCGTGGAGTTTGAGCAGAGACGGTTTTTGGAGACGACTCTGTTTTTGGAGAAGACTCTGTTTTCAGAGACGACTCTGTTTTTGGAGATGTTTCCTCTGGTGGAGTACGCAGGACGATGGCCGGTACATCTGCTGACACATTCGAGGGCACACATGCTTTGGGATGTGTCATGCTTCGCTGGAATATGTCGTACCGTTGGCTGTTGAAGGAACGCTGCTCCATGCAGATTTCATACAGGTCCACGTTGTTAAGATAATCCAACGAGTCCTGCTGCGTGAAGTTGCAGAGGTTCTTGATGAATTTTCTCACTTGACCTTGTACAAAAGTGCTCAAGACTGGGAAATGTGAACCCGTCGTTTGTCCCATGTCAAACAGGAGGGCAGATTGTGAGCCAGCTTGTCCCGTGCGAGCGGCCTGCTTTCTGCACAAGTCATACACATGGAAGTGGCAAAACATAATATTAACGAGCTTGTCCAGAAGCCTTTTCATATCTTTGCTTTGGAGGTAATCATTGACCCTTCGTTGACCGGCGCGTGACCCAGAACACGCCCCCATATTCATCTGTCGAAAGATGTCGTCAACATCTTGCTGGATTTCGTTAAACTCTTTCTCTGGCGTTCTGAGCGGGCTGAGGCTCGGAGACCCCGCTGGGCTCGCCGCTCCGCCAGGGGGAGATCCTGCAGCTGACGACGGGCTGGCAGATGAAACTTCCATCATGATTTGACTCTCAATGCTTTCCTGCATTTTTTTGAAATTCTTCCTTGCAAAAACATTGAAACAGGGATAGCAGGGACCGTTTTTGCGCTCGTCCACTGATCCCGCTGACCTCGCGCGCTTCTCTGGTTTGGCACAGGAACACGTCATCGCGTTCAGGCACATTTTGAGACATTTCTTGGCGCGATCCAGCATGTCCCGGCTTGTCTGCACGCTTGGCATTTTGAGAGGGACGTTTAACACCCTCTCCAGTGAGTCCTGTGACCCCGTGGAAAGGATGCTGTTGACGTTTTGAGAGACCTCGTTCTCTAAGAGCACGGTGAGCTCTTGAGATTCGTTGCTCAGATCCACAGCTTGAGTGAGGGGGACGTTCAGAGCCTGGCCAAACATTAAACCGACTGACTGTTGTAAAACGGTTGTTATGGTCTGAAACGCCCGGTTTGCCTCGTCTTCACTCAGACACCTCACTCTCACTTCGTCTCTGGGTATGACCAGTCTCAAAACGTTTGCTGACAAGGTCTGGATCAGCTGTACGAACATTGAGAGAAGAACGTTCGTCGTTTCAACATCACAAGTCCCGTTTGCCAGCATCGCCCACTCAGCAGGGCTTATCCGGTTAAAATGGGTCCTCACAATTTGTAGGAGACCTTCCGAGGTGACGGTGACCTCGCCGCGAGCCTGTAGCCTCATCATCTCCATCGTTTATTTTGTAGCTACGAAACAGTTGCAGAGAAATGTGTGAGACGCCTCTGTCCTTCACTGTCTGAGCTGTAATGGCCGACCCTCAGAGAACCACACGCATACATTACCTTATCAAACATTCCGCATATCATTATAGAGTTCTATGCCCATATATGGTCATGTTCAAAGCAGCCGACAGGGGAGAAGCGAAGAACACTTCTAATTCTCCACCGTAACTTTAAAGTACATATGACACTTTAGACACAATTAGATTTTAGATTTTGCTAAAGATTGTACTCAGCTTTCTATAGTTTGGACATTTCTTGTTATGTTTATAGTTTCACTTCCTTATTGGACACCGGCAGGAAGTGACATCATTGAAGCAAACAATTCTAAACTGTTGCCATGCCAACCATGTTAAGTCAATGGGAAATGAGTCAAACTGCTGGAACTTTACCTTTATTTATGTCACTTTCTGTCATTAATTTAAAAATTAAAATAACTTTCCTGCCCAATATTTAATTTGGTATTTTTTACTTTATTGTGCCATAAATTTCATATTACAATTACACGATTAGCATGTCAGAATTAACACACTATGTATATATATGTATATATATTTATTTTGGGGGTGTGGGGGGATGTGGGTGTCGGAATGTCAATGTAATGACGACGTATGATCACACAGGATTATATCCCTTTCATTTAGTTCTGTTTTACTTATCCATCCAATCACGTAATCCTTCCTCCCCATGTGTATCCCATCTTTCTCTTCTGTTGTGTCCTGTTTCCTTATCACTTGTGTAATTGTGCACTTTGTATCTTATATACTCATCACTTAATAAAGAAAAAAAAAAAAAATATATATATATATATATATATATATATTTATGCACTTTTCTGGACCGAGATGTCTGATGTATTTCCTGGGATCTGTTGGAGCCACTCCTCCAGTTTGAGGGTCACTGCCCTAAGTGCCCCAACGACCACGGGCACCACTGATGCCTTCACCCTCCAGGTTTTCTCCAGCTCTTCTCTGAGCCCCTGGTATTTCTCTAGTTTCTCGTGTTCGTGTTCCTTTTTCCTTTTTCCTGATGTTGAAGTCGCTTGGTATATATATATATATATATATATATATATATATATATATATGTATATGTATATATATATATATATATATATATATATATATATGTATATTTATATATATATATATAAGTGGTGGGCCGTTAACGGCGTTAACGTGCTGCGTTAACGCGAGACTCTTATCGCGCGATATAAAAAATATCGCCGTTAATCTATTCTCAAAGCTGGGTTGGGAGCTGGGTCTATACTCTGCTATGATGACTTTCACCGTGATATTTTATGCAGGGCTTAAAGTATTCCTGCCTGAGGCCTCTGACACAAGCAAAGTGTATCAGACTGCAAATTATTTGTCCGGTTTTTCCGCGCATTTGTAAAAAACTTGCCTTTCCCACACTTCTTACAGTCCATGAATGCATCTCACGCGCAGCCTCGCTGTTACGTGATTCCTCTGAAACCAAAACAACTGCCATGCTGATGCTGGAGCTACTTTTGTTATGGATTAAGTTTTGCCAAATGGACGCTATGACCAGACGAGAGAGAATCGGATAAAGAGGCGAAAGAGCAGCAGGTTCTACGACTGATCCACAGTGAGTTTATTTACGTATTCGGTGAGAACAGTCGGGCTAACGGGGTCGCATCACCCGCGCTAAAAATAATAAAATAAGCACTAAAAGCCCCGCACGAGAGCGCAGTGTCGGACCTGCCCCGCTCCGCGCCTCCTCCTGCAGCCGTGCGCGCGGTGAGACAGGTGCGCGCGGTGAGACAGGTGTGCGCGGTGAGACAGGTGCGCGCGGTGAGACAGGTGCGCGCGGTGAGACAGGTGTGCACGGTGAGACAGGTGTGCGCGGTGAGACAGGTGTGCACGGTGAGACAGGTATGCGCGGTGAGACAGGTGTGCGCGGTGAGACAGGTGCGCGCGGTGAGACAGGTGTGCGCGGTGAGACAGGTGTGCGCGGTGAGACAGGTGCGCGCGGTGAGACAGGTGCGCGCGGTGAGACAGGTGCGCGCGGTGAGACAGGTACGCGCGGTGAGACAGGTGTGCGCGGTGAGACAGGTACACGCGGTGAGACAGGTACGCACGGTGAGACAGGTGTGCACGGTGAGACAGGTGTGCGCGGTGAGACAGGTGTGCACGGTGAGACAGGTGCGCGCGGTGAGACAGGTACGCGCGGTGAGACAGGTGTGCACGGTGAGACAGGTGTGCGCGGTGAGACAGGTGTGCGCGGTGAGACAGGTGCGCGCGGTGAGACAGGTGCGCGCGGTGAGACAGGTGCGCACGGTGAGACAGGTGTGCGCGGTGAGACAGGTGTGCGCGGTGAGACAGGTGTGCGCGGTGAGACAGGTGTGCACGGTGAGACAGGTGTGCACGGTGAGACAGGTGCGCGCGGTGAGACAGGTGTGCGCGGTGAGACAGGTGTGCGCGGTGAGACAGGTGTGCGCGGTGAGACAGGTGTGCGCGGTGAGACAGGTGTGCGCGGTGAGACAGGTGCGCGCGGTGAGACAGGTATGCACGGTGAGACAGGTGTGCACGGTGAGACAGGTATGCACGGTGAGACAGGTGTGCACGGTGAGACAGGTGCGCGCGGTGAGACAGGTGTGCACGGTGAGACAGGTGCGCGCGGTGAGACAGGTGCGCGCGGTGAGACAGGTGCGCGCGGTGAGACAGGTGTGCACGGTGAGACAGGTATGCACGGTGAGACAGGTATGCACGGTGAGACAGGTGCGCGCGGTGAGACAGGTGCGCGCGGTGAGACAGGTGCGCGCGGTGAGACAGGTGCGCGCGGTGAGACAGGTGTGCGCGGTGAGACAGGTGCGCGCGGTGAGACAGGTGTGCACGGTGAGACAGGTATGCACGGTGAGACAGGTGCGCGCGGTGAGACAGGTGCGCGCGGTGAGACAGGTGCGCGCGGTGAGACAGGTGCGCGCGGTGAGACAGGTGCGCGCGGTGAGACAGGTGTGCGCGGTGAGACAGGTGCGCACGGTGAGACAGGTATGCACGGTGAGACAGGTGTGCGCGGTGAGACAGGTGCGCGCGGTGAGACAGGTGCGCGCGGTGAGACAGGTGCGCGCGGTGAGACAGGTGCGCGCGGTGAGACAGGTGCGCGCGGTGAGACAGGTGTGCACGGTGAGACAGGTATGCACGGTGAGACAGGTATGCACGGTGAGACAGGTGCGCGCGGTGAGACAGGTGCGCGCGGTGAGACAGGTGTGCGCGGTGAGACAGGTGCGCGCGGTGAGACAGGTGTGCACGGTGAGACAGGTATGCACGGTGAGACAGGTGCGCGCGGTGAGACAGGTGCGCGCGGTGAGACAGGTGCGCGCGGTGAGACAGGTGCGCGCGGTGAGACAGGTGTGCACGGTGAGACAGGTGTGCGCGGTGAGACAGGTGCGCGCGGTGAGACAGGTGCGCGCGGTGAGACAGGTGCGCGCGGTGAGACAGGTGTGCACGGTGAGACAGGTATGCACGGTGAGACAGGTGCGCGCGGTGAGACAGGTGTGCGCGGTGAGACAGGTACACGCGGTGAGACAGGTACGCACGGTGAGACAGGTGTGCACGGTGAGACAGGTGTGCGCGGTGAGACAGGTGTGCACGGTGAGACAGGTGCGCGCGGTGAGACAGGTACGCGCGGTGAGACAGGTGTGCACGGTGAGACAGGTGTGCGCGGTGAGACAGGTGTGCACGGTGAGACAGGTGCGCGCGGTGAGACAGGTACGCGCGGTGAGACAGGTGTGCGCGGTGAGACAGGTGCGCGCGGTGAGACAGGTGTGCGCGGTGAGACAGGTGTGCGCGGTGAGACAGGTGCGCGCGGTGAGACAGGTGCGCACGGTGAGACAGGTGCGCGCGGTGAGACAGGTGTGCGCGGTGAGACAGGTGTGCGCGGTGAGACAGGTGTGCGCGGTGAGACAGGTGCGCACGGTGAGACAGGTGCGCACGGTGAGACAGGTGCGCGCGGTGAGACAGGTGTGCGCGGTGAGACAGGTGTGCGCGGTGAGACAGGTGTGCGCGGTGAGACAGGTGTGCGCGGTGAGACAGGTGTGCGCGGTGAGACAGGTGCGCGCGGTGAGACAGGTGCGCGCGGTGAGACAGGTGTGCACGGTGAGACAGGTGTGCACGGTGAGACAGGTATGCACGGTGAGACAGGTGCGCGCGGTGAGACAGGTGTGCACGGTGAGACAGGTGTGCACGGTGAGACAGGTATGCACGGTGAGACAGGTGCGCGCGGTGAGACAGGTGTGCACGGTGAGACAGGTGCGCGCGGTGAGACAGGTGTGCGCGGTGAGACAGGTGTGCACGGTGAGACAGGTATGCACGGTGAGACAGGTGTGCGCGGTGAGACAGGTGTGCACGGTGAGACAGGTGTGCACGGTGAGACAGGTGCGCGCGGTGAGACAGGTGTGCACGGTGAGACAGGTGCGCGCGGTGAGACAGGTGTGCACGGTGAGACAGGTATGCACGGTGAGACAGGTGTGCACGGTGAGACAGGTGCGCGCGGTGAGACAGGTGCGCGCGGTGAGACAGGTATGCACGGTGAGACAGGTGCGCGCGGTGAGACAGGTGTGCACGGTGAGACAGGTATGCACGGTGAGACAGGTATGCACGGTGAGACAGGTGCGCGCGGTGAGACAGGTGCGCGCGGTGAGACAGGTGTGCGCGGTGAGACAGGTGCGCGCGGTGAGACAGGTGTGCACGGTGAGACAGGTATGCACGGTGAGACAGGTGCGCGCGGTGAGACAGGTGCGCGCGGTGAGACAGGTGCGCGCGGTGAGACAGGTGCGCGCGGTGAGACAGGTGTGCACGGTGAGACAGGTGTGCGCGGTGAGACAGGTGCGCGCGGTGAGACAGGTGTGCACGGTGAGACAGGTATGCACGGTGAGACAGGTATGCACGGTGAGACAGGTGCGCGCGGTGAGACAGGTGTGCACGGTGAGACAGGTGTGCGCGGTGAGACAGGTGCGCGCGGTGAGACAGGTGTGCACGGTGAGACAGGTATGCACGGTGAGACAGGTATGCACGGTGAGACAGGTGCGCGCGGTGAGACAGGTGCGCGCGGTGAGACAGGTGTGCGCGGTGAGACAGGTATGCACGGTGAGACAGGTATGCACGGTGAGACAGGTGTGCACGGTGAGACAGGTGCGCGCGGTGAGACAGGTGCGCGCGGTGAGACAGGTGCGCGCGGTGAGACAGGTGTGCACGGTGAGACAGGTGTGTGCGGTGAGACAGGTGCGCGCGGTGAGACAGGTGTGCACGGTGAGACAGGTATGCACGGTGAGACAGGTGCGCGCGGTGAGACAGGTGTGCACGGTGAGACAGGTATGCACGGTGAGACAGGTATGCACGGTGAGACAGGTGTGCACGGTGAGACAGGTATGCACGGTGAGACAGGTATGCACGGTGAGACAGGTGCGCGCGGTGAGACAGGTGCGCGCGGTGAGACAGGTGTGCGCGGTGAGACAGGTGTGCACGGTGAGACAGGTATGCACGGTGAGACAGGTGCGCGCGGTGAGACAGGTGCGCACGGTGAGACAGGTATGCACGGTGAGACAGGTATGCACGGTGAGACAGGTGCGCGCGGTGAGACAGGTGCGCGCGGTGAGACAGGTGTGCGCGGTGAGACAGGTATGCACGGTGAGACAGGTATGCACGGTGAGACAGGTGTGCACGGTGAGACAGGTGCGCGCGGTGAGACAGGTGCGCGCGGTGAGACAGGTGCGCGCGGTGAGACAGGTGTGCACGGTGAGACAGGTGTGTGCGGTGAGACAGGTGCGCGCGGTGAGACAGGTGTGCACGGTGAGACAGGTATGCACGGTGAGACAGGTGCGCGCGGTGAGACAGGTGTGCACGGTGAGACAGGTATGCACGGTGAGACAGGTATGCACGGTGAGACAGGTGTGCACGGTGAGACAGGTGCGCGCGGTGAGACAGGTGCGCGCGGTGAGACAGGTGCGCGCGGTGAGACAGGTGTGCACGGTGAGACAGGTGTGTGCGGTGAGACAGGTGCGCGCGGTGAGACAGGTGTGCACGGTGAGACAGGTATGCACGGTGAGACAGGTGCGCGCGGTGAGACAGGTGTGCACGGTGAGACAGGTATGCACGGTGAGACAGGTGTGCACGGTGAGACAGGTGCGCGCGGTGAGACAGGTGCGCGCGGTGAGACAGGTGTGCACGGTGAGACAGGTGTGTGCGGTGAGACAGGTGCGCGCGGTGAGACAGGTGTGCGCGGTGAGACAGGTATGCACGGTGAGACAGGTGTGCGCGGTGAGACAGGTGCGCGCGGTGAGACAGGTGCGCGCGGTGAGACAGGTGTGCGCGGTGAGACAGGTGCGCGCGGTGAGACAGGTGCGCGCGGTGAGACAGGTGTGCACGGTGAGACAGGTGTGCGCGGTGAGACAGGTGCGCGCGGTGAGACAGGTGTGCACGGTGAGACAGGTGTGTGCGGTGAGACAGGTGTGCACGGTGAGACAGGTGTGCGCGGTGAGACAGGTGTGCACGGTGAGACAGGTATGCACGGTGAGACAGGTGTGCGCGGTGAGACAGGTGTGCACGGTGAGACAGGTGTGCACGGTGAGACAGGTATGCACGGTGAGACAGGTGTGCGCGGTGAGACAGGTGCGCGCGGTGAGACAGGTGTGCGCGGTGAGACAGGTGTGCACGGTGAGACAGGTATGCACGGTGAGACAGGTGTGCACGGTGAGACAGGTGTGCACGGTGAGACAGGTGTGCACGGTGAGACAGGTGTGCGCGGTGAGACAGGTGTGCACGGTGAGACAGGTGTGCGCGGTGAGACAGGTGTGCACGGTGAGACAGGTGTGCGCGGTGAGACAGGTGCGCGCGGTGAGACAGGTGTGCGCGGTGAGACAGGTGTGCACGGTGAGACAGGTGTGCGCGGTGAGACAGGTGTGCACGGTGAGACAGGTGTGCGCGGTGAGACAGGTGTGCACGGTGAGACAGGTGTGCGCGGTGAGACAGGTGCGCGCGGTGAGACAGGTGTGCGCGGTGAGACAGGTGCGCGCGGTGAGACAGGTGCGCGCGGTGAGACAGGTGCGCGCGGTGAGACAGGTGCGCGCGGTGAGACAGGTGTGCACGGTGAGACAGGTGTGCGCGGTGAGACAGGTGCGCGCGGTGAGACAGGTGCGCGCGGTGAGACAGGTGCGCGCGGTGAGACAGGTGCGCGCGGTGAGACAGGTGTGCACGGTGAGACAGGTGTGCACGGTGAGACAGGTGTGCACGGTGAGACAGGTGTGCACGGGAATGACACGCTTTGTAAACCCTCCCGAGCTGCTGCCGCTGACCCGCTGTAAAAAGCGAAACGTAACGCCTACATACTGAACAGAGCCTCGCACTGTCACAAATACCCGATTCCAGTGGAGTCTATGTTCCGCAAACGCGCACACAGTGGCGTGAACGCGCACACGTGTCAGTGCCAGCCAAATCTAACCAACAGCCTGATTAACAAACTATGACACTTAATCCTTTATTACTAGACTATTTTCAAAAATATTACACTTTACATTTTGGTCTATACTTGTATTTTACCTCCCATATATTAAGTGTTGGGAATACATTAGGTCCAAGTGCAGAGTAAATGTGTAATAAAAAAGTTTAATAAAAAATATTGGCCTAGGCTACATTGCCTATATACAGTAGCCTCTATCTAACGTTTTTCTTTTTTCTTTTAAAGCACCGATAAAGTCCCGGATCTTTTTTCTGTAGCAGGTCATAGTTGCAGAAGAGGAGATTTAGTTAGTCACCAGAAAATTGATTGACACAAAGCTACTGACTGTAAACAGTTCATCAGGACCTCTAATGTCGGCCTACAGTTCAAAATTAATGTTTAACTGAATAAACAGTTAGTAAACACAAGTGCATCTTCTTGAACATGAATTATTTTCATCACCAATTATCGTAGTAGAACGTTCTCAAGCAGTTTGTAATGCATTTTGGAAACAGGAGATGAGCCCCTGGTCTAACGCACCAGGGGCTCATGTATATATATATATATATATATATATATATATATATATATATATATATATATATATATATATATATATATATATATATATATAAATATAAATAAATCAATAAAAAAATAATGATGCAAGGATTTGCAATAAATACAATTAAAATATTTAAATTTAGCAGGTCCAGTTTATTGCTAGTCACCTTTTTAAATAAACCTCATTTTTACATCTTCACTTGCTTACAACAATTCTGCCAATGATTTTTTTGGCACCAATGTGGAACAAAACTTTTATAGTGAGTACAAACATATTTCGGTGGTTCCATTGCTAAATAAAGTTTTTGGGGAAAAGGAATAAACAATACAAGGATGCAGTGCATTATGGGTAATATTTTGCTCTCCGAAACAAGTGCATCCTGGATACATGAGCCAAGTCGAGCTGCGTGGGGTCCAACTGAATTGGAACAGCACTCGGCAGCGTGTGATGATTCCGTCCGAAGTGGTCGAGACCTCGAGGATCCTCGCGATTGAGAAACAGCCATCGTTGTCACTTTTACTGCTTTTTCATGGACTAATATATCGGTCTACCCTCTTTTAAAACACAACAAATAAAGGTTTGGAGTATTTAGCTCTGTGAATGTGAAATCTTGCTAGAATATTCCAACCGACCATCAAAGAAATAATGATGCAATCAGTGAAACTATACTTCACGTGCCAATTGCGATGCTAGCCCAGGTCAGGACGCTCCCACTGCCATAGCGTTCCAGAGAATGTGTGAAGAATGCCCCATAAAGGCAGATTTAATTACAAGGCGCACAAGGGCTGGGGGTTTGCATGTGCAATCAGTCACGGCTGAATTAATGAATAGATAAACAATGAGGGGACCAGCAACACAGACACAAGCCCGGAGTCAGCGGCTATAGGCATCTCTGGGTGTAGAGATGGACGGGAGCTCCAGATAGGCCATGATGGATGGACACGTTCTGGAAAGTGATGCATGTTTTTCCCAACATGGCTATAAATTAAGGCCCGGCCCAAAAAATGTTGGGGTCCGATGCCAATATGAAGCGGTTAAATAAGCCGATATTTTAAGCAATTTGATAGATTTTCATCTCTCAAATAGCCTATAGTTGAACATTCATTATTATAGTAAAGGTTTCAATCATAGAAATTCTGATTGGCTGATGCTGATATGCACTGCTGATATTTTTGCCAATATTTTTTTTTAAATGTGTTGAACTGTGACAGCAGGGGGCGCTGTATGAGAGGCATAGGGCTGATTTATTCAAGACTTTCAGGTCTTCTGAAATTATACAAAAAAGTCTACAGCATAAAAAATTGGTGTACAAACCGATTTTCACTGCTATGCTTCTCGGTGGGAGGACTCAAATGTCGTCCTTTTACCAGCCGATACCCAATATTGTATAATACCCAAATATCCTAATATAAATCTTTTGGGAGAGAGTACAATTGGCTTGTTGCACGGTATGGCTATGCTAGTTCCTCTGACCTGAAGTTGTGAGCACCAGTACCTCCTGTCTGTATTCTTTTCCTGGAATGATAATCATATTGTCTAAAGATTACTTTGTGGGCAGTGAGTTCCCGGTAGATGATCATTTACTGTGTGTTCAAATCTTGATGTAGGATGTAACGAGTTCAGCTATTAAAAAAAATGGAATAAAAGGCACTATTTCAAATTGTATAATGCATGAAGTTAATGTTAGCCTTTAGCTTCAAGACAAACTCACTGATCCTTATGAACATAGATGTCTCCTCTACGGAAATATTTACACTGTACAGCAACTCTTTAACCTGCAGTAAGTGATCATCTACCAGGAACTCACTGTCCACCACAGAATCATTAGTAAATACAATGATTCGAACGGGTCTAAGCTAATCTTAATGGAGATTAATATGAACAGGAAGTACTAGCACCCACAACTTCAGCTCAGAGGAACTAGCGTAGCCACATTGTGCAACAAGCCAATTATGATGGTTGTCACTAGAAGGTGCAGTTACACGTATGACCTGAGGTGGCAGTAGTGAGTATAAAATGGCCAACTTGAATCTAGTCTCTTTAAGTGTTTCAAGTTAAGTGCGATTAATTTCGATTCATATTTTTAATCGCACTAAACCTTATGTAATTAATTAATCGTAATAATCGAAAAAAAAAAGCCCCGGCCCTAAAAAAAACTTTGCTTGCTTGCAATAAAATTAATATATTTGCATGAAGATATATACCATACGGCTGCTACAAAACATACACTCAAGTTTTTTTATTTATGGGAAAATGACCATTTTAAGATGA
The DNA here is from genome assembly GCF_951799975.1 of Gobius niger. Classification (NCBI taxonomy): domain Eukaryota; kingdom Metazoa; phylum Chordata; class Actinopteri; order Gobiiformes; family Gobiidae; genus Gobius; species Gobius niger. Next base: position 20,143,958 of record NC_136869.1, read on the forward strand.
TTTTTGAACGTGTCCATTTAGTTTTGTGTACAGTCTGTAAGAGAGTGAAGAACAAAGTAACAATTGCTCAGTATTTGTCACTTATAGCAGTCTTGATCAACATCTATTTGTTATTTCTGTCAAAAATAATCAGCATACACATTACATGGGCTGCCTGTCTCACAACTCGTTCCCTATTTTAATCTATAATGGAAAGCACTCGTACTATACTTATACTGTAGGTCTATGTGAAATTGTCCTTCAATGTGAAAAGCAATAAGGCACATTCTTAGCGGTTAGCACTTAACACTGGCAGACTATTTTGGCAGAGATGGCATCTATACAGGATTAAAAGACAAAGTACCACAAATGCGCGGCATGGGCGACCAAACAAATGGCGGTGACATTCCAGAGGGCCGTTTACGGCTGATCGTAGCCTAAATGTCAAGCGCTGGAGTGGCAGAGAGGAGGAGGCGAGGCAGGTGTATCCGTCTAGACGCTACAATGAAATGAGTGGTGCAAGAACACGAGAGAACAAGCCGCTGTGCTATTACTGCAGCGCTGATGTGTTTATAGCCCATAGAGATGACTTATCCACCGCAGGCCAGACAATGGATGTGGCTTTGTGGTCCAATTTACGGCATCATTTTGGGGCTTGGACACTTCACAGCGATGTGGTTTCAACTGCATTTTTATACATAACTTAATATCACTCACTATGAAGCTACATATTTCACCCCTCTTTCCCAAATTATCTCCCCAAGATGAATGAAATTGGTTTGATCCTCACTGAGTATGATATAAAAGCAGACATTTGTGATAAAAGTCTTCAAATATAAAGCGTTGGCAGCGATTGTGAACAGGCAGGCTAATGTTGTTAGCATTAGCATGACACTAAAGTGCTCGTGAAAGCTGTCAAACGTGCTTGTGACCTCCTAAAAAAAGAAAAAAAAAAAACTCCTTGTGGAAATGTTAGGAATGAGTTTGGACAACAACAAACAGTTCAAACTATATATGCGCGCCATTTTATTTTTTATGAACAAGTAATCAGGCTAAGATTCAAAATTTAAATTCACGATTCATCAGAGTATTTGATGATTTTCCCAATTTTTCTTGAGACAGTAATTTCAAGCAGTGATACAATGAGTCATCGCTTTCGATATAATGAAATCATTTAATTTTGTAACACACACAGTTCTTTGCTCTAAAACGGCTGATATATGCCAAGTAGGGCTGGGCGATATAGCCTATCGATATATATCGATATATATTTAAATGAGATATGGAATTAGACCATATCGCATATATCGGGATATTTCAAATTCAGATAAGCTATTACGTTACCAAAAAGAAACACGGAATCTCAAGCCGATTTTTATATTGTTATCTCTTCATGTATAAACGCTGCCGTCAGAAAAAGATATTTTCTAGGCAATTTTTATTGAAGATATTTTTTTTATTTAAATGCACCTTACGAAGCTTTGTTATACAGTGTTTATGTTTACATTTTATAGTGAGTTTTCAGTAAAACTACTCATATTTGGCTTTGACTTTGACTTAACATTTCATTTCACAGCTCTCACTTTGTGGAAAAATATCGTGATATATATCGTATATCGATATTCAACCAAAATATATCGGGATATGACTTTTGGTCCATATCGCCCAGCCCTAGTGCCAAGCGACAAAAAAAGAGGAAAAATAATGGGCTATTTTTATTTCAAAACAGCGCCACATATTGCTTTGCTTGAAAAGGGTCTCATGCTAATTAGCAGCATGTGCTAGTTTTCTGATGCTAAAATAGAAAAGATTATAAATAGGCCTGATTTGATGCACTTTGGTCATTTGTATTCAGCACATAAGCAGATGAGGTTGTCATGTTTTTAAGGGGTAACTTTTGATGACAATTCATTTATTCACACATTTCAAGCAGATTACAGCACGGCTAGCGAATACAGTTAGCATCTCTGCACTTGTTTGTTCATGGAGACAATAAGGTCTGACGCTCCACTGTTAGGAGGAAAGAAAATTATCAACTCAAATAAACTGCAGCCTAGTGTCAGTGGAAATAACCAAAGATTTGCAATTACTTTAAATGCCCCCCAGGCCCAAACGCTCATTATAAAGAGCGCTAAGGAGGAGCATGAAACAAAAGAAACCATTACCGTCGCAGTGGCATGTTGGACACGGTGTTTCATACGGCACAAACAGCCTGCACAGCAACTAGTGCACACACCCAATTTATTCTGCAGCCAATGACAAAAGGCGAAAAACGTCAAGTCATCTCTTCTCCAGCAGAGGACAGACACTTCAGGGAGATGGGAGGGAGAAGTCACAAGAAAGCACTTTCATTCTGCAGTTTAGACTTAAAAGACAACTATACAAAGAGTAAATAAAAAACTATACGAAGAAATGGGAAAAGTTGGGCTTATTAGAAAGGCATTCTGAGTGAGGGACATGTTGACTTGACTTTTTCAGTAAAAGCACATGTAACATATCCAAAGAACTCTAGTTAAAGTTCAATTATAACACCAGAAAGATGCAGATAATATTTGTTGTGAAAAGTAGTAGGGGCTTAACAAAGTCAAATCTGTTTAGAACCTACTTTGGCCAAATCGTCAAACACTTTCAAACAATCCTCTTCACGTTAGTCATCTCTCAAGACACGGCGGCTTTCCAATGATTCCCTCTTAAAACCTGTCAGTGCTTTTCCACATCTTTGTCCTCTCCTCCGTAACGGTCTCCATGGTGATCGCTGCCTGCATCCCCTGCTACCAAAACCAGCACCAAACACACGGCAGTCCAAGTCCCACTCGGCATTCATTAACCACCTCATGTGTATGGAAATGAACTGACGCAAGTTTAAATTGCTCTATTAATACAGGACTTACTCGTGACAAGACGCCCCTGGGTGCCGTTTACAGGAGAGACAGACAGGAAGTAAGGATTGTAATTAGAGCCAATAGGGATTTTTTTTTCTCCAGTGTTTTATGGGAAGCACCACAGTGAAATGTCAGCTGCCACTTTGCCTTTGGCACCGAGGTTGGATGCCGGAGCCCCTGCTGTTGTAGGACCATGCATGATAGCCATCTAATTTCAGATCTTTGTCTTGTCATTTTTATTGACATGATGAAAACCAATAAATAATGAGCAGGTCATTGTACCAACTGGACGTATTGGCTACAATGAACACACGTCTAAACAGTGGCTCTCAAAGCTTTCCCTCCAAGCTCAACCATCAAATATTTGACCTTCCAAGTACCACCAGGCTAAGATCAATCAGGACTAAACTTGGCCTAAAATGACTCAAAATAGACCTAAATGTGATTCAGTTAGGCTGCATAAAGCTTGCCTGTCATTTTTTCACTCACGCAAGGAGAGGTGGGAGTTCATTGCACCAAGAGACAAACATTAAAGTTCTTCAAATCCATCCCTCCATCTTCCTCCGCTTTAACCAGGGCCGGGTCGCAGAGGCAGCAGTCTGAGCAGAGATGCCCAGACTTCCCGATCCACGCACACCCCCTCCAGCTGTTCTGGGGAGACCACGAGGCGACACCAGGCCAGCTCGGAGACATAGTCCCTCCAGTGTGTCCTGGGCCTTCCATGAGGCCTCCTCCCAATAGGACATGCCTGGAACACCTCGGGCCAGGAGGCATCCAGAACAGATGCAACGACTCTACTCCGAGCTCCTCCCGTTTAACTGAGCTCCTCGCCCTATCTAAAAAGAAATTGGAATCTGTATTGTGCATCAAAATCAAATTCCAGTATCGTGACAATGCTACTTCTCAAAAACTTCAAACTTAACTTCTCCTTTCTTTAGCTTGTTGTAAAATTTGACCAATAAATTGAATTAATCATTAGTAGATACTGAGAAGCCATAAATAGGGAGGCAGAAGTCATTATCAGCAATATGGCTTCACCTTCCCCTCTCTGTTACTAATTACACGCACAATAAGTGATCTAGCGAGCTGTTTGAATACAAATAAAAATAAATAAAAAATAGCTACATGCCTGTTTTAATTATTCGATTTGCAAACCAACACTTTGACTTGAACCATTTTCGGCCTCTCTCCTCACCGGTAACGATACTGTACATAGCAATTTCCCCCCTCCCCAAGTTCACCTTTCCTTACGACTTTGGCTCTGAGCCCGTGTGTCGCAGCCCGATGGGTCCCTTTCTCTTCCATCCCTCATAACTATACTTCCCGTTGCCTCGGGCGACCTCACTCGGGGGGGCGGGACTTGGCCGCGGGCAACACCTCGAGTGCACTGGCCCACGCACGGACTTCAACCATCCATCAGTGCCGCCAGCAGCCTTCGAATCGGCCCATATGCTGCGAAACCGGGAATAACAGGGACAGGGATGGATGGAAGGAGAGGTCTGGGTACGGGGATGACCAAGCAGAAATGAGAGAGAGGAGATTAGAATGAGCCCGTGTGCCACCTGGGTTACACCTGCGCCACAGTTTGAGAATCACTGCCCAGACTATGACAAAGAAGAGGCTCCGACTGTGCGGCATATGGCCCCCTCTAATCTGCCACCGCAAGTCTGGGTTTAATGCAATGTTTGACTTCAGGAGAAAAAACTAGGTCACAAACATATTAGGGATACATGCCCAATATGTTCAATGATTGGTACGTTTCTTTAAGATTTGATTTATTAAAAAGGCTCGTGCATGACTTCAAATAAAATACATTCAACTTGACAAATACAAACTTTCTGGAAACATTCTCAACCCAAACATCCCAGTTTTATCACGCTGACTTTTGGTAAACTCGATGATGTCGCTACAAATCTGACTTTGATCTCGACAAGCGACAGACTTTGCCGTTTTGCCGAAACCCACTGGGCTAAAGTTGCCACGGTAACCATCGGCGCTCTCAGTAGTAACCCCATCACACATGCGCTCAGTGGGACGCTCGTTTTTCCCCGTTACCCCCGGGTCGACTCGCACTGGGGGCTAATCCGTGTGGGTGAGGCCGGCTTCAGTGCGCGTTATCGCCCTCCCGACACCTGCTCGCACCCCACCACCGCTCATCCCCGCCCCCTCGCCGCCGTCACATGACCCAGAGGAGCGGCCCCAGACGAGGGGGGGGGGCTACAGCCGTGTGCCCCTCTTTATGGACTTATAGAGCATAATCCTATTAGGGCCAGTCATCTGCACTGCATTACAAATGTGCTGATTTATCCCAAAACTGGACCTCAGCCTGTGTCCCGGGACGAGCCAAAGCAAAGCAACTTATTTTACAAGAATAAAAAAAAAACATTGAATTAGCTACTGCTTTGGCTGTGCAATTAAACGTATATTTCACCACATGCTTTTCCTGGCTCTTCGAAGTGCAATTATGTAATGTCCACACAAAAACACTGAACACAAGCTTTCACTTTTGGTTAACGATGCACTAACAAATCGATGGCGTCACGATGAACCCTCTTAAAGCGCAAAACGGCTCCTTTGATGGATAATGGGCTTCAAAAACGCTGAGGACAGGCGTGTGCTCCTTCGGCAAAAGCAGCTGTAGAAGAAGAAACGACCAAAATGGACGGGAGTATTGAAAACTGTGTCAATGTAGCAATGAACGCCAAGAATGTTTTTGACAATTGAGCGTGAAAACATCTCATTCTCACACGACAAATCCAATCATTTCGAACACCAACATCTTGTTATTGCACACAGTGAGTGTACAATTGTTTTTCAAGGTAACACTGATAATTATCTGTCCGGCTAAAGGTGCATGGGTTTGGGTCTATGTTTGCTCAGTGTCAATGACCTTGGTTACACCTCTGTGCTGCATTCTTCATTGAATGTTCCTTTTTACAAACCAGGCTATACCTTGCTAACACTCTAAAGTTGTATTATCATTATTGTAACAATATTTAAAACAAAACCTCTTTGTGTATACAAGCCAGATCATCAAATACCACAGGGCTTTGTCAAAATCCAGTGGGCATTAGTGTAAGTGGTAAAGCAGGTTAAATATTCACACACAGAGTAACCATTTGTTCATTTTGTTCATTTTTGTTCGAAGATGAGCCAAAATAAACAAATAATAATAACAATGAATGAATAATAATGAATAAAACGTTTTCCAGTCGCACGGTTTCCTCCATGACATCCCGAAATTGCCCACTTCCTGCGCCTGAATCGCATCCCAAGCAGTTGCTCTTTGAAGCGGCGGCCGTATAATTGGCGGTTACGTAACGGGAGGCTCGTATCTCGGCTCCCGGTGGCCCCTCTTCGCTTGGCACTCGGGGGCCCGTCGCCATCAGAGGGCGGAGGGGCACATCGGAGTGGCATGGCTGCAGGGGAGGAATGCCGGGAATTTCCCCTTGTAAACACTTTGTCCTCATGCTCGGACGCTCGCACACTCTTATCTCGGGCCCTGTAATCACTCTGATGGGAGCCCGCTTATCTGTGTGAGGGCCAAAGCTGAGGGATGGGGGGGGGGGGGGGGGCAAGTGTGGAAGGGGTCAGATCGGGATGACACTGCACAAAGGGGGTAATGCTTGTAGCCTTACCAAGAGATCAGCGATCGAACGGCGACAGATGATTTAATGAGTTTGATTAAAGGAGACAGAGGAGCAAAAAACACAATGAACAAAACAAGTCTTCCTTTTGTCAAGCTTGAACAAATCCATGGCCATTTCTCCAGCTTATAACATCCCCTCCTTATATCTAACTTGCTGAGAGATCGATTGCGTTTTCTTTTTTCTTTTTATGGGAACACTCTTTAGCCAGTCCAATCTTAAGAGGCTGAAGAGAAATGCATTTTTCTTCTGGGTTCAGCAGCGCTGCCTCTCGCTTGCGCACGCCTCCCACTGCGGGTCCTGTATCCGAGCCCTGCACTGAATGAAATTTGTTCAAAGTGGCTCGGTTAATACCGCGTGGCATTTAAAACAACACAGGAAGAGAAGTCGCACTCTAGATCCTGCCGTTGTTTAGTCAGGCTGCTCTGTAAGAGGGAAAGTCTGTTCCGGAGACGCACAAGTGAAAAAAAAGGCCAAAAAAACAAACAAATAAAATCAATGAACTGAAATGCAGGAAAAGGAAAAGAAATTGCGCAGTGGAGAAGAAGTCTACCTTTAAAGTTTTACACTTTTCCATTCAGTGCTTTATCTCAGGTGGTTCTGCTAATGTGGCCTTATGCACAGTCTCTAAATTTCAAAGAGTAAAAGCTGAACGACTTTTCAAATCCAACTCAAAATAATCCATTAACGACTTCCCTGCACGTTAATAAAACAAACCTCGCTTCTGTGCTCATCATGCCAATAGGGTCATTCCACTAATCCCATGTACCGCTCGCTACCAGTCATGAGGGAACTGTGAGTTCAAACTCCACTGTGTCGACAACATTGGTGACTTCAGGTTTTCCCTTTTTCCCGGAAATGTCCAGCTCTGGGAAAGCTGAGATTTTCCGGGCATTCTGCAGCGTTCCATGTGGACTTTTCCGGACATTTGTGATAAGGGGGCTACAGCTGCAGTAGTGGAGATTTCTTTAAAAAAAAAAGTTTCCCAGTGTGGATGGAAGATGGTATGGGGGACATATAGAGAGGACACAGAAGGCTACGGCACCTCATGGAAACACTGGCAGGAAACAGTGATAGTCCATGGGAGAGCGTACTAGAGCTTAATACCAATAGTTAACAGTTATTCCAACATGTTACAAACAAAAAATATTCTGTAAAAGTGAATGAGAAACTGCGTGACACAAGAGTACATCAAAGAGCAGAGGTCGGCAAGATGTTTTGTGGTGGAATGATTTTCGTCCTTGTTAAAAGACCATGGGCCGGATCTCCCAAAACCTGGCCCAAAGCAAACATGTGGTATTTACTCACTGATATGTGCAAATAATGTCTCTCAAAATCCTGTTGGGGCCCAGAGGTCCTGCTGTATGTGGTCCCTGCCCTTCTCCTATAGAAGGATTTACTGTATATTAGTGCATTTCTAGTCTTGGTGCCAGTGTTCTTCTCATACACCCCTAATACCCCTAATATCCCAATGTGTCACTTCACTCCAGAGGAGGTTGTCAGCTCCACATGACAGCACCCCTGCTGACCCCTGGACTCTCCAGTAGCCTTTTCTACCCCCCCATCAACAAGCACCTCAGCGCACCCCCCACACAAAAGAGAGTGGGATTCAATGAGGGGGTTTGTAACCAAACATTCCTATGACAATGGAAAGGTTCAATTAGGGCTCGCTTTACTGTGCACCCTACCATTCCAGTCTTCTGCCAGACAATACGCTCTAAAGAGACTCCAGTCTTTGGTTTTCATAGAGTTATTTGTGTTGTCTATGCCATGTTGCCACTGGAGTAGCCCCACTTGAAGGGCATGCAGGGCAGAGCTGGGGGAGATTTATGGATGGTACCTGAGGGTTGGTGTCTGCAAAGGAAACATAAATGTGGGTTTTGGGGAAGCAAACTGGCCTTCAAACAAGATTACATCCAAGCAATTTATGTCCACCATTCATCATCAAGTGTCAGACATGTCAGGGGGCTGTCAATAGTTTTAGAGCAAGACTGAGTCGCAGACATAATATGCTGGCAACATCTAATGCTATAGAGCAGAGGTGACAATGTGAATGTTGAATACAATAAGCTGGGATCCTGGACCCACATCTATAAAGGGCTTGGCAAATGCCCAACAGATGATTTTAGGACACATTTGGATTTGCCAAATGTGACAGCAGTTCCAACATATGCACCAAAACAGACAGTTTTGTACAAACGTATACGAACTCCAAAAGGCATGGTTTACCAAACAAACTTGTGCATTTAGCATTGACCAAGGAACAATAGCCAGTCATCCAGCACACCACGGGTTTGGGTCAGGACAAGCGGTGACATGGTTATGCGTAGCCCGTTTATTATGAGGCTATTATTAAGCAATATCACTGTATAATAGATCCATTCAAGCATCTGCCAGTGGCACTGCTGTAAGCCCGCAAAATGCGATGAAGCTGCCCAGGAGCTGTCCAATCTGAAGTAGTCATAAACTACGGGACTTACCTAGTACACAAGGTGCGTCGTAACGTCGGGTACTTGCCGTATCCGTGAAGAATTCACCCCCAGCACCGCCGTGTCCCTCCTCAGCCCGTTCAGGAGCACATGTTGTTAGAATATGTCACTCATACAATACGGGAACAGATTAGGAGGGAGCCCCAAGAAGACTCGAGGGCTGCGGGGAGCGGACTGAGCAGAGCGACACGGTGCGTCCAGGCGGTGGGCAAATGAGATGCACTGAGCGCCACCCCCTCCGGACCTCTGGGACCCCGCTCTTCACACACCTTTGGCGCGTATTCCACACGGTGAGGACACATGCACCGAGCACCGTCTGTGCGTGATGGAGCCGCTTATAATGCGTGGTGCGTAATTAAGACGCGCGATTGGAGGAAGCACGCAAGGTGCCACCCACCGGTGCTTTTGGCCGTGAGGAGTACGGACAGGGAATTCTAATGAGGCTCTGCAGAGTTTCCCCAGCGATAAGACGGCTGTCCCGTCCCGAGTAAAAGTTAGCCCCAACAGGAGATGCTAGCGGTGACGGAGCAGGCAGATAGTCGATCCGAAACTTGACGCTCGCCCTGTCCGGCCACCTGCCGCACTGTGATGCGACACCTTGACACCTGTTGATAAAAACCTCTAAAAGGAACGACGCAGGCAATTTTTAGAAAGAAAAAAATCCTATCAATTTCATAGATGAGCAGCCGACGATTTAAAGTGTCCAGTGGGACATCGTTGCTTAAAGGACGTCATTCCAAGAAGCTGCGTAAACTTTATGTCACTCAGTCCAAAGACAAACCTCATGAGTGGTGATATACTGCCCTCAAACGGCCGCAGAGCGAACTGCAACCCATCACAAAACATGACTCAACAACTTCCCAAACTCATCAGTCACAAGCTCTGGAGTAACATACGAAATGAGATACATTTACAAAGGGTCAAAGACATTTATTTACATTTTCAAGAAGATTAAAAAATATTAAATATAATAATTTTTCGTTATTATTAAAGGAATGTATGTCATTCACGTTCAGTTCACACGGCTCTTTTTCAGCTTGGAGTGCTCTGCTGCCAATTTGCGTTTGCGGGACGGGGTGCTGGGGGTTTCCTCAGATGGCGCATCATTCAGGTAGTACAGCTCAATAGGAGGAGTCGGGTCCTATAGGAAAAGAAGAACACTCGTTTTGTCCACATATATATATGAAACAAAGGAATGACAACAGACAGAACCACTTCCTCCCTGACCTGCATGAGGTAGTCTGCAATGTACTCTGGTTTCAGGCACGTCACTCCTTGGGCAGCAGCCTCCGAAATGTCCACTCTGAAGTCTCCAGGCTTGAGCCGACTGAAGTCTGCGAACAGATGGGTGGCTTCTTTGTACAAAGATGGAGAAGGACTGGGCAGCACCTGAAACATAGACACGATAAAGAAATGGCTTGATGTTTAGGAGGAGGACAGCTCAGAATGTGGTCCTGCCACATTGACATTTTCTATCAGAGCTTTAAAATACTATATCGTGGCATGATTTAATTTGAAAAAAAAAAGGAGAGGCACAGTTGGATGGTCAGGATTTCAGATTGCTCTGGAGCCCTGCTCTTGGCAGCAGTGACAATGAAATATTGGCAGAAGGCATGAATGCAAATCAATGGCTCTGGTGATGAACAAATTTCAGCGCAGAACAATCAGAACAGGTTTGGTGATGGATTATGGGCTTTACAAATGTAGTGGAAAGTCTATAATGCAGCAAAATCCAGAAAACACAAACTGGATCAGCAGCAGACCAAACGACCACTTGTTCAAAACTGCATGTTGAAGCACAAAACCATTTCCGGTATAAACGTAGAAAATACTGAGGCGAGTGCTTTAATTAGCTCTTGAGTTTGAAAAAGAAAATGTAGAAATACAGAACAGGCCAATAGGTTCTGTACACTAGAGCAGAAACAAGCTTGCTGAAACTAAACCATAACTGTGGAAGCAGGAAAACAAGAGATCCGAGGCACACAGTAAAGACCTTTATTAATGTGGACAACGCGAGCGCTTTTCAACAGCCGTCTTTATCTGGGCAGTGGGGAAAGATGGTTGTCGAAACGCATTGCCCTTGTCTATGTTATAAAAGCTAATCCACAAATATTCTAACTTTTAGCCACTCTTTATTTGACAACAATCAGCCCGGCGTTGCGGCGCATTCTTGGCCTTTGTCACACAGTATTTCCTTGTCATCAGCCGATTATAAAAGCTACAAAAGCAGAAGTACAGGAGTACGGGCTAATGTTTTTAGTGATTTAGTGAGTCTGGAGTCAGTGTCCATTCCACTCTCAGTTCGAGGCTGCAGACGGGATAGAAGCAGAAACAGGGCGGAGCTGACACAAGCACAAGAAGGACTGGGGCTCCAGTGGGAAACACTGACACAAGATTTAGACAGTAAGTAATAAATAAATATAAAGTACTAGTGATAAAAGTGTGTGTGTCAATGGTTCCACCACCTCCTAAAGTCAACTCTAACGTCTAGACAAACAAATAACACAGAGCAATATGAGCCAAGTTATGGCAATGAAAAAACATCTTCTGTTCTTTTTCATTTCTTAGCTTAATTATAGTTATTGTGCAGGGAGTAGTCGAAAGGCTCATTTTATAAGTTGTGAACCAAAATCTCTGGCAAATTTGTCTAAATTACAAATAAAGAGCCATTTGGAGCCAAAAGAGCCGATTCAAATCACCCAGTTCATCAAAAAGAGCAGAAAGTCTCACCACTCGATGTTTATGATTTATGGTTGATGAGAGTATGTTATAACATGGTTAAAAGCTCAAAAAAAAAAAGTCTATTTTATATGTTATGTCTTCTTTAAACTCTGGCTTATAAACCTAATGACATTATGTTAGTATTTCCAGCTGAAGACAACCATCAGATGAGTAAGTACTGACCTTAGCCCCTCCAGACTGCAGTAAGCGTCTGAAGCCCGAGTCCCTGCTCTGGTCAATGTTCAGCATGACTGTCCAGCCACTAAATGATCCCTGCAACGCAAACACGGTCAATACATCCACTAGAGAGAGCAAAAGAAAAGTGTGTGGTGTATTTCAGCACCCCTTCATCAGAGCATCCCAGCAGAGCTTTTCTCCAGCGCATCGCAGCCAACGCCAGTCTCTTCTGCTGAGACGTGATGGAGGGCAAAGCGTCCAGGATGGAACTACTGCCCCATTCGTAATCCTCCTCCTGAAACACAACCCAATCACTATTTCTGCACTTGCCGCTTGAAAAGATGAGCGTAATACTCGTCTAATGTCCTTCATCAGACCTCGATGAAGTGTCCCACAGATCTGCAGGCCTCCAGGTAGGAGCGGTGCAGGATCCATTTCCCGGCCGCCATCGCAGCCAGATACTTTTCGTTGCGCAGCGGGGTTCCTACGATGATGTGGGTGCAGCTGGGGTCGAACGACTGCTTGTCCAGAACCACTCCGCCTGCGAGTTAAGTGACTGTAAAGCACAGTATACGGAGCAAAAACGGCAATCACCACCGCCTTACCGAGCTCTTCGATGAGGTGGCTGTAATCAATGCGCTCTTGAGGACTCAGGGAAGACATTTGAAATCGTGGCGGTGTCTTTTCCTTCTCCTAACAAACAAACACATTTATATGCATCTTTTTTTCTTTGTCAAAGCCTGGCATTATCTGCAGTTGCCGTTACCTGAGGTTCTGGTGCCACGGGTGGATTTGCGAGAGGGAAGGCGATGCTGGGAGCTTCCGGAGTGAGGAGATCATTTTGTGGGCGCTGTTCCGATACCGAGACTCTCCGACCGAGCTGCTGATCGATAACGTCACACGCGGCTATGGGAAAGTCATTATATTTAGTAAATCATCTAAATGCACCTCATCTGCTAAATCAAGGTAGTATTAAACTTGTGGCTCACCCATCTCCACCAGCTCGGAGTCCGTCATGGAGTCCCTGTACTGAGCTGCTTGTGTGGGCGGACGAGGGCCGGCTAACGGCTCTGAATGCTGAGAAGGACTCCCGGGCCACTGGAGGTTATCAGCCAGCTTAGCCCTTTCTTCTCGGGCCGTGGGGTCGTCCCAAACGATCTGCTCACTCTGCGATGGCTCTGTGTTGATGTCCATGGCTGCTTCTCGAGAAAATCTGGATGAAAAAAAGGTAAAGGAGTCAAATATCTTGCTCTATTTGTGTGCCTACGCTTCTAATTTTGTGCAGCTCTAGTTAAAGTATTATTGCACATTTACCTGAGAGCTTCCAAAGTGCGTCTACTGCCGCTGCGACTGGGAGTCTGTGGCCCCGAGTTGGCCCCGGACGATCCCTTCCTGGTCAGTCTGACAGAGGCTCGTTTAGCCGTCGTCAGTTTCGTGGCCGTCATGATCTCCTGCAGCTGCCTTTGCAAATTCTCTCTCATCTCCACAGTTTCACCATTATCTGTAAGAACACAAGTCGTACTGTACGTCAAGAGGAAAGCCGTTCAAAGCGAGTCGTCGAGTAGAGTACGGGTGAAGCTAAGCACCAATCTTGGTTGAGTCATGGTCCTCCTGCTCCACGCTGCCGTCACTGACCCGACGAGCTGTAGTGTCGTCTGCAATGCTGTGGTCAACCTAAACAAACGAACAGCGGTTGTGATCAGATGTTCTGCCAAACCTTTCAATACTCTGTGGGCAGTTTGTCTCCCTTACCTTGTGGTCTTTGTTGTGTTTGACTGGCGACCGCTGTGTGCTGCTGGGCACTTGGCTGAGGTTTAGGCTCATCTTGGGGTTGTAGGTGAAAGGATAGAGAGACTCTGGGACTCGCCTTTGCTCCTCCGCACACTTTAAAGCCACAAATATTTACGTTGAAAAACCAGTTGTTTAAATTGTTTGGCAATAAAAAAATAAAATAAAACTATCTTGAATATTGCACATATTCTACTACTAAGGGTGATCCATTTGAAAACCTACAGCTTGGAGCCAGTGGTGGGAGACAACGTGCAGCCCTCTCTCCTTCACTGCCCTGTATTCTCGAGTGTTGTCCCCAACTCTGCCCTGGTAAATGTAGTGTGTCACGGTGTCGTCACAGGCCCATCTAGGAACGGGCAAAGATATGAAACGTGGATCATCAGATCATCATATCCTGCATAATCCAGGCATCAAAAGACAGCAAAGACTGAGAGACTGGGTTGGTTATCATACAAAAAGGTCCTGGGGCTCCTTCTGCAGGCATCGGGAATGACATGGTAACAGAACAGTGAAAACAAGCTTTCACTTTGCGCTAATGGCATGCAAACAAATCAATGGCATCGAGGTAAACACACTTTGAGTGCAGAACTGCTAAGAACATGTTCGCAAATTTGTTCTTAAGGTATTCTTAAGGAGGTTTTTGGCATTCACAAAACTTGTTCTTAGCTGAAAATGTTGCTCTGTAAGAACCAAACAAAAACATCTCCAGTCATATACATTTGTATTAATTAAAATAGCATCAAATGCGCTGCACTAATGTTATTTGATAAAGACGAGCGTCGGCCTCGATCTTACGATCTTGTGATTACAATGCCGTGCCTCTGCAGCTTAAGGACTGTCTATTTAAACATTTTGTAATGAGAGCCAAATGAGAGCCAAGTCTTGTGCCCCCAAAGATTTAGGTGGGTCCCTGAGCATGTGGAGCCAATGGCTGAGATTTTGTTGGTTATTAGTTTCTTAAGCAGATGTTCATGAATGAGGCTCAATGAACTTTGCGCCTCAGCAGTAGAGGAAACGACCAGGATAGCTTAAACCCATAAGAATTACAGTAAGTCACAACGGCTTGTCATTTTTTGATAGGGAACATTTTAACATGGTTAAAAGAAGTTGATTTTACAAGTGGAGGGTGAAATACCTGAAGTCGGCACCAAGAGAAGCAGCAATGGCGTTAAGTTCACCCTGCATTTTGCTCAACTTCTTCCCCACACAGATCACAACACCTACAAGGGGACTGGCTTCCTTTTCCTGGACCTATGTCAAAAGAGAACATTACAAAATGGACATAATACCGATATATGGGTATTTCACATTGACACATTTTAGAAGTATAATAAACAAGATGAATATCGACAAAAACCCTGTCAGTCGAACTCCACTAAAAGCATGTAGAAGTGATAGAAAATCGTTTCAATCTTGAGGCTTATAGAAGTGAAGGAGAGACATTCACCTCCTTGGCAGCAGCATGGTTTAGCCGAGGGCTCGCAGACAGCTCCTGCTCTGTGACGTTGCTGCGGGTGCTGTTGGCCAGAGCCACTTTCAGGTTCCTGTTGATGACGTCGGTGAGTGGCGTCTCTGCCTTTTGTCCAGGGGTAGACTTTCCACCGGGAGTGTCCAGAGCTCCCAGTCCATCCTGACAACAGACAGAGAATAATTCGTTAGGAGTATGTGTTAGGGCTGCGTGATTTATGGGGCCACGATTGGTTCTGACCTTGACATTGAAGCATGGTTTAGTGGCGATTCTGTTGAGGAAGCGGGACGGTGTGTCCAGCTGCAAAGACGGCTCTTTTCTCAGTGAGTTTCTTCTGCTCGCGTCTTGGGCCTGGACAGGGTTTAAGTCACTCTCGTTGGGTTTAGACTCTTCCAACCCGGAGCGGAATATTTTGCTCTGGAAGCGTCCCAAATCCAGTGGGGTTACCGCTTTCCCAGTCTGCGGACCCAGTAAAGGAATTTCAGGAGAAGCGCATAGAGGAGGAGCCATGTCTGTCCTCTGGGAACCAATGACGTAGCTTTCGTCCCTCTCTGTCAGGAGAAGAAAATACTGCATTATATTTATTTATTTAAGGCTTTGACGTCATCATCAAACTACTATTGCTTAGTGTCGAACCAGGAGAGGGCGTGCGATCGACAAAGAAGCGCTCCTCCTTGGCTTTCTGTCCGGTTCGAGCAGACTCCAGGATCCAGTGCATCGTGACAGCAGGGAGTCCCCACTTCTGAGCCGCCTGGTACTTGGTGCCTTCGGGGGTTTGCAGCACCAGGTGAGTGCTGGCGAGCATGCCCTTCTTTACGTTGGCCAGGCGCACAAAGTAATCTTGGACACTGCGAGATCAGAGAAGAGATAAAAATACAATTGCTACAATTGTTCAAAAGTAATCTGCTGTGTCTAAGGAATAAAAAACATTTGAGAAAGCATAATGCAGCCTTACTTAGCTCCGAGAACCTTAGCCAGCTCCACTAAAGACTCCCTCTCTGCTCCGGTGAACTGGCTGACAGAAAGGACACAGTTGCTCAATGGAAGACGTCCCTCCATCAGAGGCACCGGCGTGAAGAGCGGGTTTGAAAAAATATCCAGAAGAGCCTCTTTTTCCACACACATGGCCTGAACAAAAATCATGAACATAAATCTGTGACAAACAAACAATAATGGCTTTTAATCACAGACAGAAATCCTCTCTCACCAGCCACGTGTCAGTGACCACCTCGTCCACGGTGGCTTCGACAGAGCAGCCCAGCAGCGGCACCACGGCGTACTCCGCCACCGCCCGCGTCCGACCCGTCAGCACTTTGCCTCCGTTCTCCGCAATGAGCTGAGAGAGCTGCACCTCCGCCTCTGCCCCGAAGCCTACCAGGAGGAAAGAGGCTCCCCCGAACAGCCCCGCCTCAGTGGCCTCGTGTCGCAGAGAGCTGAGGCTCTGAACCCACGGCTCTCTGTGGAGACCGGCCGGCGTGTTCACAGACCGTCTGCTGTCCGGCTCAGGGGGGGGCTGGGCGACGACTGTAGGCTCGTCCTCCATGTATTGCGAGAGCAGGTCCTCGTCCGCCCTCTTCAGTCGGGGGGTGGCGGGGCTGGCTGCAGGTGGGGCAGGAGAGGGGCGGGGCGGAGGGCTGAGGCGATTGACAGCAGGGGGAGCAGGGGGCAGGCAGTCGGGATGAAGGTAGTCAGTCTCTGGGAGGAGACTGCCTCTGGTGAAACTGTCCAGCAGCCACTTCACCGTCACAACATGAGGCCTAGAAACACACTCATATTTTAACAACCGTGACAAATGTTGTATTTTAAAAAACAAAGGAAGAGCCTCAGACCAGTGAGAGGCTTTGGAGACGAAGTTCTTCAGGTCAGAGTCCAGCTCCCCCATGACCACGTGTGTGAGCTCCTCGCTGGGCTGGTTGAAGCGGAGACCTCCAGCAGAATTGACCAGGCGCCGCAATTTCTCTAGTTTCTTTACAGGCAGTCCGCATAGATACAGCTGCAGCAGAAATCCAAACAGTAAATGGGGGAAAGAAATCAAATGATCATCTAGTTAAAATTTTTAAATACAGTTATAAACCAAAATGCTTCAATGTAACCATTGCTAAACTTCAAGAACCAAGTTTCCCCATTATTCTGATAAGTTTTGGTATTACGATTAGATTTGCATTTATTATTTTAAATTCAAGAATAATATCCCTCTGCACAGCAGGAAACAGACACCAATGAAACAAACGGGAAACCAAGGTCTTCTTCCTGCATCAAAATTCACTATTTACATTTTCTAAAGAGTCTACATCCGGGAGTTAAGAGGGCGGTTGGATAATTTACACCAAGCACACAATGTTTTTAGATATTTTAAATGAACTAGCACCTTCAAATAATGTAGAAAATGTAAATAGAGGATTCTGATGCAGGAAGTGTGCCATTCATCTTGTGTGACTTTAAATACGAAAGAACAGCAACAAACATTTTATAAGTCAGGTTAAGTCAGATTCTATTTCACTGAAGGTTACATTAGATCAATATAGCAAAGTGTGTGTACCTTACAGCCGTCCAGTATATCATCCGCTGGACACACAGTGATATCGAAGCGGTCGATGAGGTCTGGAGCCTCCAGGCGGCTCGCAGTTTCATTGGTGAAATTAGTGAGGGCTGTGTCGTTTATCGTCATGCTGCCGTTGACCGAAATGTGACTCAGGCCGAGCAGCGACGAACGTTCTGGACCAGAAAGCATAAAAATAACATTATATTTAACATGTAATGCATAGCTGTGTCTTTAAACTAGCAGACAGAGACAGCAACAACATTATAAGGCGGCGGCTCACCCGGTTTCTGGTTGCTGCCGGTTGGAGTAGACGTGTTCGGTCGACTGCTCTTTGCTGCGTTGCGTTCCACAGTGTAGCGGCTCTCGTCTTGACAAAAGCCCTTCTCGATACTGTCAAACAGCCAGTGCAGAGACACGCAGTACACGTTCCACTTCCTCGCACACTCGTATTTCTGACCTTTAGCATAACAATACAAAGTACGTTTAAAAGCTACTGGTAAAGTTGCGTCCTGCTTGTGATGTCTGCTACCTGAGGGTTCGCTGACGATGAGGTGGGTGCACTCGTTCATCTTGAGCTGGCCGGTGTAGGTGGCTCCGTGCTGCTCACAGAGGCGCTGCACCTCTTTACGCTCGGTGCTGGAGAGGCCTGTGACACACACGGTGCAGCCCTGCAGCACCGGGCACAAGTACTCGTCTGTGGGCAGGTCTGTGTACCTGAAGAGACTGTTCACACACACCAGAGTTTAGTGTCATTTCACATCATTTAGAAATACGTAGGTACAGATTTATGTCGACACCTGTCCTGTGATTTCTCCCAGCAGGCTTTCACCCACGCGGGCAGAAGGATGGGTTTTCCGAGGTTTGCTGCTACCAGGTATTTTTTAGAGCCCACTTCACCGGCGACTAGATGAGTCACGGATACATTTAGGTCGAGGTACACGTGTCCACCCATGAGCTGCACCAACTCCATAACCTCTTTCTGTCGAGTGAAAGAGAAAAAAGTTATGAACAAAAGGAGTTTTAATGTGAAAATGTTGAGCTGGCACAACACAATGATGTGCTGCTGGTGGTGGAGAACTGAAACAAATTACAGAGCATTGGTGAACTGACCCGTGCTGCTTTTTCCAAACTGGTGCAACAGATGGTGACGTCTGCCATGGCCATGTTGTAGACGGGCGTCTCTGCCTTTGGGACACAGCGCTGCTGCTGCAGGCAGTACAGCACCACCAGAGGATTCACT
Organism: Gobius niger; assembly: GCF_951799975.1. Lineage (NCBI taxonomy): Eukaryota > Metazoa > Chordata > Actinopteri > Gobiiformes > Gobiidae > Gobius > Gobius niger. The sequence continues at coordinate 20,162,894 of NC_136869.1, forward strand.
ACTCGGCATCCGAGCTAAACCGGGACAGTAAATATGACAGTCAGTGATGGTGTTTCATTGAGCATTTGTGTTGTCATGCTTGATTTGAGACCAGAGTTTGATTATTTTTACATTATCTTAAGAGTCAAATTCCAAGCTCGAAGTATATCTAATTTAGGGACTAGTTTAAGAAAGACTGCAGAACTATTATTATATAAAAATTACAATTTGAACTACTATTATTTAAGTACTAATCCTTTGCCAATAACAAAAAATGTATTGTCTCCATGGGCCTTGAGTTATGATGGAACCTGTTCACCGGGCATTTCGACCTGTGATTCCCAACCAGGGGTACGGGGACTCCCAGAGGTACTCAAGGACTTAGCAGGGGGTAGTTGGAATTATTACATCTTGAGAAGGAAGGTAAAAGAGAATCATGTCAGAACATTATTTTGAATGGAAATGCTATATTTCATGATAAAATTTGCTTGTTTTGAGAATATTTTAGATTTTTAAGTGATGCCTTTCTAAATAAACTGCAACACTCTTGAGGGGCTACGTGGATTATCACTGAAGGGTCCAAGTCGTCCACCACACAAAAAAGGTCAGGAAACACTGATTTCGATCGCTGCAAACATTTTCTGAAATCCAACTAATTCTGCTACTGAGTTAGCAATGTATGTTTTTCGGGACACACAAAGACACTTTACTGAAAGCACAAAACATTGTAATACTTGTAAGAAACAACGCAAATAAGCATCTTTCCAAAATTGTGGAACCCAAAGCTTGAATGGCACCTGGCTACACATTATTCACGGTTAACCCTTACTGAAGAGACTTTAGCAGACCTGTTTGCAGTGGAGAAAGGCAGGGGAGGAGAAGCTGCTGAAGACAAACAGAGCCTTGTCTTTCTGCTCCATCTGTAGAACTTCATCCTCATCTATGGTCTTGGAATACTTCTCAGACTGCAGCTCCAAAATGGCCTGAAACACCAATGATACCAGTGATATGGTGCTCCTGTTATAACAGCTGTGGTGTGGCTGTCAGGTGATGCCCTTACCTCATACGCCTTTATAGCATACTCTGTCTTGAGTCCATCTCTCTCCACGAATTTGACAATGAAGGACTCACCGTTTGATTTAGACATGGTGGTGTTTCTATTAAATGATTGAATACACTTAGTTATCAAAGGTTGTTCCCACGGAGGAAATAATAAGAGACACACCTTACCTTCTTTATATCGTATAATGACAATCATTGGCTAAAAGAACAATTCCGGGACCTCCTTTAGGTCTTTATGTCCTGACAAGTCACTCCATCAAAGCTAAAGTTCAGGCTAGCACTGGAGTTGACAAGAAAAGCTCAACATCGCGTCTAAAATGCCCCAAAATATTACGGGTGTGCCGACATATGGATTTGTGCCTCTAATAAATGAAAACGTTCTGAAATCATGTTGTTAAACTGCATAAAGGACACATTTAGCGACAGTTTTGTTGTTATTCGCGCCAACACCGTCACTTCCGGTGTCACCAGTAAATAGGACCGTGTAGGAAATCTGACCATTCAGTTCAAACGTGCTTTCTGCGAAATGAACTGGAAACATAGAAATAACATGGGTGTAAACAAAGAAATAACATGGGTGTAAACAAAGAAATGATATGTGTGTAAACATGGAAATAATATGTGTGTAAACAAAGAAATAATATGTGTGTAAACAAAGAAATAATATGTGTGTAAACATGGAAATAATATGTATGTAAACAAAGAAATAATATGTGTGTAAACATGGAAATAATATGTGTGTAAACATGGAAATAATATGTGTGTAAACAAAGAAATAATATGTGTGTAAACATGGAAATAATATGTGTGTAAACATGGAAATAATATGTGTGTAAACAAAGAAATAATATGTGTGTAAACAAAGAAATGATATGTGTGTAAACATGGAAATAATATGTGTGTAAACAAAGAAATGATATGTGTGTAAACATGGAAATAATATGTGTGTAAACATGGAAATAATATGCGTGTAAACATGGAAATAATATGTGTGTAAACATGGAAATAATATGTGTGTAAACATGGAAATAATATGTGTGTAAACATTGAAATAATATGTGTGTAAACAAATAATATGTGTGTAAACAAAGAAATAATATGTGTGTAAACAAAGAAACAGTATAGGTGTTAACGGGTGTAAACAAAGAAATATGGGTGTAAACAGAAATAATATGGGTGTATACGGGTATAAACACAGAAAAAATATAGGTGTAAATCTTTTAAACGTAATAATAGATCCATGGTGTAAATGTAAATACCAAAAGCTATTTTTGGCTCTATTAATTCCCATTTCTCACTTAGCTTTTTTTTTTTTTTTTTTTAAACTTTTGATTCAGTTTTGTCATATTGCTCATGTACTACATATTAACTGTACTGTACATTAAATTACAAGTGAAACTCTAAAAATAGTATTTTTACTATATTCTTTGATCAAGTTTTCCTACATGTTTTAATTACATGAACTATGATCTATAGGTATTCTCATTTATTTACTGCAAATATACAAATATGGTCAAATATAATAGGCTATAAATACGGCCTGTGATCATGATTGTAGATTATCCTCTAATGTCCATGTGTCTTTTGTTTCTCAATTCGCCTGCACTTTACATAGTCATATTTACTGCTGTTTTATTGGCTTAATGTTCGGTGCAGCCCTGTGAGGCAGCTCCTGTTGTGATATTGGGCTATACAAAACCATTGATTGTCTGTTGTGTTTTTCCTGTGTAATTTCTACATGTCTGATGGAAAGCTATATTTGCACCTGCTTGAGGCCAGTGAATGAAATCTACCAATTTTTTCTGCCATTTTCTAACATCGATGCTCATGTTGATATAAAGGCATTTACAAAATAAGAATGTAAAAAGGTGCAGTCAGTCACCATGCAGATACAAGTCCAAAATAACAACGCTGTGGGTTCCCTTTTATTCTTAAAATTTTATGTACAGGTGCGTTTGATTTATTTTTAATGTACATTCATATAGAAAGTATATATACGCAATATTACAATGAACACAAATTGCACTAGTCTTTTCACATAGATTCATAATCAGAGTCAACATCGTTTTCTTGTCTCGGCAGAAGCATTTCCGTTGGTACAAGGTTATTAATCACTTAAATATTCTAGTGCCTTTTGAATTATTGGGAGAGGAAAGTTGTTTTAAAATCGAGGCGGGGAGCAAAGCCTTCAGAGAGAGAGAGTGGAGAATGGTAAATGGTTTAATTAAAAGTTAAACACTTGGTTGACTGATCAGGACAAGAACCACAAAAGACTTAAAGTTCCTTATGGAAGAAAAAAAGGCAGTTAATTTCCATCTTCAACATCCAGTCACATTTTCAGCTCGTTTATAATGACGGCAGATAGGTCCAATGCACATGAGAGTGAATTTTCAAGCCTGGAGAAAGATTTGCCAATGATCATCCTTACTCTCCCAAAGTTTGTTTTAATGGAAAAGAAAAAAATCTAGAGTAAAAAATATATTCATACAAAAAGTAAACTCTTCTGTGTGTCATTAGAACAAAAGAAAAAGGAAAAGAAATAAAAGTGTGGTCATCCGTTAAAAGAATTTGCTCTTGAAAACTCGAGTGCCGTTTGGAAAGGCAGAGGAGAGTGACAGGAGAGGATGTCGTCAGTGTAGTCCCAGTGCTGCTCTCCTCAGTGATTCTCTCTCCGTCTCCTTGTGTGGTGGGATCCGTGCTCTCCCGGGAGCGGGGGAGGCGGGGGGAGGCAGGCGGCTGTGGGCCTGTCCGGTGCCTGAGCGAGTTCCTCTGCGGCGCGGTCCATCAGCCCTGGTCCCCGATGTCGTTGTCCACAGGGGGAGGGACGCTGGACATTACTGTGGAGCCGGTGCCAGCTGTGAGATAGCCTGCTACTCCTGGACCTGCGGGACAAAGGGGATTTAGAAGCTTGACAGAGAGTGGCAAATGGCAAAAAGACAAAAAGATGAGAAAGTAATCGATGTGATGGGAGTCGAAAGCAAGAGTGTGAGAGTCTGGATGAAGGAAACATTTAAATACATTAATAGAAAGATGGCAGTATAGTGGGAGAAGAGATTAGGAAGTTACTGGCTATTAATAAAATAAAGAAATATAAAAGTATTTTGTCTATTTTATTTCTTTGATAAATAGAGTTTGAACATAAGGAGTCAGTAAATTCTGGACCACATAAAAAACAACACAACGTGGCATGACAGCAGCAGGACAGCTGGTACTCCCACACGTCAAAAGTGCTGTGGACAGCCTGCATGTTGTCAGTGTCTTTTTCTGTTTGGATTCTGGAATGCGCATGCCCTATAATATGTATTGCGTATTTTATATATGTATTTTATGCTTTTTTATGTGTGTGTGTGTGTGTTTATTTGATCAGTTATACATTTTCATTTGTGTCAAAGGGAGAGGGAGATCACATGGTTAATATTTAGGATATTTTGAGTTTGTGTATACTGGCAACTTAACTATAATGAAATAAAAAGTGAACAGAACAAAACAAAACAATGAGCAACACAAAATAAATGAGTACAATGGAGAACAAACTGAGCATACACTAACAATGGGATGATGAAAAGGAATACAGTTTGGTTCTGATTGACGTCTACCTGCATCAGAGCAAGACAGAGGAGGGCTGTGAAGCCCAGCTGAGGAGTCTAGAGCCCGCCCCGCAGAGGGCTGCTGGCAGCCAGGAGAGAAGGAGTGGATACCCCTGAAGAGGAGAGGTAGGAACAAAGAGGAGGAAACAGCAGAGCCGGGAGGTTATGAGCTGCTATAAAAACAACTCCAGCTAAGCACAAGTGGGTCGGCCACAAGGTGAATTTAAGGAAAAGGTTAAGGCAAAGGTTAGGATTTAGTAAAGGCCCAGGGAGAACACTTACCTTTACTGAAAAATCTGACAGATCTGAATATGTTTCAACAAAAGACAGCAAAAGAGTTCTTTATACCTGTGAGGTATCCAGCCGTTTGAGAATCTGAGATGAAAAGATCATGCTTCTGGTCTTTGAAGGCACTCCAGACAGAGGACTTTGCGAGAATCTCATTGACCTGTTAACAAGCATTTATTATGCAGCATTTATATATGAAGTCATTATTGTCAGAATGAGAGTTCTGACATACCTGGTCTCCGTACTGAAGACTCCGAGTCATTGACTTGAGTGCCTTTACGATCTGTGCCTTCGTCGCTGAGGGATTATCTAAAGTCTCCAAACCAATTCCTTCCAACAACTTCAGTAGGTACGGCACCAAGTCCACTCGTAATGCCTGTTTCAGACAAAACTCTTAAATTCTTACACCTCTGAAAAGTCATTTTGACAAGCAAAGCAAGTTTACCTGAGCCACAAGTTCAGTCTGCTCCTTCTGAAACATGCGGTTAAGTGCTTCACAAGCCAAACCTGCCATGTCTGCCCTGGATCTCATACCAGCCATCAAAGGTCCGATAGTCTCCAGGGCGGACATGGAGCGAACACACAGCTGCAGAGAACAGGAGTGATCAACGTGCATCTATATTTATATATATATATATACACTTATAAAGCAGCTGGAGAAAAGGAAAGTGTTCCTCACCTCATTGTCTGACAGTACGTGGATAAGGCGGATGGAGCTCTTGGGCACAGCATTGTTCTTGTGGTTAAGTGCAGCCAGGACGCGGGGCAGGTGACCCAAAGGTGGGACCTGATCCGCCAACTGGGTCTGAGTGCTGAAAAGGCAAACTGCTGCTGTAGTGACGGTCTCTAGTGCTTCACCCTGTGGAGCGTCACAAACGAAGTCAAACTAATGTCCAACTCCATGAACACTGATGGTCACCTTACTATACTTATACAAAGCTTACATTGGGGTTATTTTTCTCCAGCAGCTCGGTCAGAGTTTCCAAGAGGGACACCAGGAACTCGCGAGGCTTGCGTAAAACCCAGCCCGGCTGGGAAATGAAGATTCTAAGGAACACACCCCCGACTTCAAGCTCTCCCTGTCCTGCTCCGTACGCCACAGTGAAATCTTCAGGCAACTAAAGACGTAAAACAATTCATACATTAAGATTTTAGTGGTTTAAACAATACAGAACCGTTATCAAAAAGAAGCTGATTCTCTTACTCTCCAGTTCACATCGGGATTATCCTTTTGCTGTTTAAAATGTCTGGGGGGAAAAAGATACAAGGACAGTTAGTCGCTACAGTTGGAGAAGTTGTTAGTAACTCCTGAGAGTGAATAATGTCTCACTCGAGCATCATTTCTCTGACTGTAGTGGACACCGTCTCCCTGGAGCTGTCATTCCAGATGAGCTCAGGGTTCTCGTGCGTCCCCTCAAAGATGTGCACCGCCGCCTCCGCGTTGTCTCGCATTGCGTCCATGAAGACACCGGGAAGGAAGCGCATGAGGGTCAGACGAACCTGCAGGCGGATGAGAACTTTAAAAACAAACTGCACAGCAGAGAAAGTTTATTTCATGATTTTCTTGACTCGCCTTTGGCCCGACGAGTTTGTCTGAAGTCATTTTAGAGAAGAGTTCTGCCGTCTGTGTGCGGACCTGGGGGTGAGTGCAGTTGCAGAACAGATCGAGCAGGTAGATCAGGGCTCCTGGAGAACCAAGAACAAACCTGTGATTAAATGCACATTATTACAGTGTGTTCTATAGATCAAACTATAGTAACCTTTGGCCATAGCCTCTTTGACAATCTTTGTGTTGGAAGTAAGTGCATACAGTGTTTCCAGCACCATTTGCCGGCCTGCAAGAGAGAACAACAGATGTTACAAGTGGTGCATTAAAAATAGGTTCAAAAATATGAGTGAAATGATCTCACTGGAGGGTAACGAGTGCAGCAGCAACAGAAGGTTGGACAAAACTAGAGATTCTGCAATGTTGGTCACACATTCTTGATTTGAAGTGACTGTATTTACAACCTACACAAAAAGAACCGAATCAATCAGCAGTTAAAAAGGTAAACATTAGATATAAGAAAACTCTTAATGAGACAAACCTCCAAAACAAGCTGCTGAACTCTGCCAGCTCCATGAACCCGCAGCAGAGAGAAGAGCAGCTTGAAATGGCCGATGCACTCAGTTTCTGATCCTATCAGTGAGAAAGAAAGAAATAATGAGAAAAATCTTTTCTCTTCAAAAACCAGACAGGCATCCCTTTCATGTCCCACCTGGGTTGTTCTTAATGACGTTGCGGAGAGCTTCTAAGGCCATTTCAGCAAAGCGCAGCCTCTCGGCGTGCTGCTGCGACTCCACTTTGTTACTCTGGCTCATCGCCAGCAGAGTGTGCAGATACTGGGCCTGGGAGCCCACATAGTCCAGCAGACTGGCTGCGAATGCTTTGGGAAACTACAAGACAACAGTGAATTAATAAGAAATAAAAACTAAGAGCATGTTTGCTTTCTTCTACTCACTTCAAGAGGAAATGTTGGTTGTTCATTGTAAACCCGCACAAAGATCTCCCCAACAATCAGCTCTTTACTGTGGTCCTCGAACACAAAGTCTGCTCCGAAGTGTTTATCATTCTCTCCCTTTGAAAAGGTAAATTAATTAAGACAATTGTACAGACACAATGAGTATTACACTAACGTGTGTGAAACAAGAGCATTTCTTACTCTCTTGATGTTTCCCTCCTGCTGACACTCCAGGAACTCCAGCAGTTCAGCTCGAGTGCCGTTGTTCCAGATCAAATAGGGATTTTCTGAGTTACTATTCAGCAACTTCAAGACCTGCCGCACATCCAGAGCACATCATCAATACCAATGTAAAATGTCTGCAATGTCTGAATCCGTTTCCCTCTGCAGCACTGACCTCAGCAGGAGAGCCTGTGCCCAGCTTCCTGGAGATGTAAGGAGTGAGCATAGCAGCTAAACTCTTGCGTATGGTTGGGTTTTCTGGAGGAGCCCCTTCAATGCCGTTGGTCTCAGGGACAGGATTGTTTCCATCCAGACTGTGAGGGGTCGGGTTGTAACCACCCAGGCGGCTCAGTGCTATCAGGCTGAGCTTGGCCAAGCTGTTTGATACTTCCTGTTGGTTTGTCTCCTGACTGGCCTGGACTCCACTCTCCTCCAGAGTGTAGTCGTAGTTAAAAAGATTCACCAACAGATGCCAGAGCACGCCTGCGTGGTACAGATGGGTTTGAAGGAAAAAGTCCACAGCGAAAGAACTGACGCACGTGACTGCCAATGTGGCGGTTTTGGGAAGACCCTGCAAGGAGAAGAAGTCCACAGAGAACATGGATTTACCAAGAGTAACAACTCATTATAAATACAGTGTACCTTGTTAGATAAATTTGAAATGGCTCACTTACCTTCCCGTGAAAGAGAATGTGGCAGATGTCCCTAATGATGTTGGGCTGTTCGATGATCTTCTCTCTGCACTCCTCAAACTGAGCGGCTACACTGTAGCACTTACAGATGTGCCCGCACACCTGCACAACAGCATGATGTTAAACATTACACATGTACATTAGCTGCAGATTAGCTGATGAGACACAACTTTATGAAGTTGATTTACGGTCATTTACCTGAACGGCCATGTCATCTGGTTTGCTGGATGCCGTGAGCACAGCAACACACCGGGACAGGGCCTCTAACAATAGCTGTTAAAGGATGAAACATTAGGTAGAAGTTAGCCCATAGGATGAGGCTCTCCGGAGGTAAAAGAGTTTCTAAAGTTAGAAGTACCTCGATGCCGTTCTCGCGCCGCAGCTCTTCTGCATTGAGAGCAGAGCAGTTGACCGTGTGAAAGGCCAGTTCAGTGGCGGCAGGGAGAAGAGGAGCGGCCTTGGAGAAAAGCTGCCCATCATCAGTCTCCATTTTGATGGTTTTGATGAGCATTGGGTAACCGGCGTATTTATACGGTTCCAGTTCTGTTGCAAAACAAAGTTAATGACTGTATGCTGTGTAAAGCAACAGGACCGTTCAGGATGAAAGTCAGACCTTGTTTGTGCAGATTGAAAAGGATGCTTTGTGTTTTGAGGATGAGGATGATGTTCTCTGGATCAGGCCCATCCACCACTCGTGCAGATTTGGTACAGAGGAACTCGTAGGCTTTGTTCACTTTCTCAAACATGTCCTACAATGACATCATCATTGCAGTCACATTTCAACCAATCACAAACTAAAACAAAGAGCCTCTGAACGCACCCGTCCCTCTGGGTTCTTGTCAGGATGGTATTTCTGCGCCAGTCTGAAGTAAGCCTTCCTGATTTTACTCTCCTCATGTCTGAAAATGAAAAGATGTTATATTGACATTATTTAAAGCACTTGGAAATAATATATAACATGTAGCAGAGATAGAAAATCACTCACGGCCCCTGTCCTTTGGGAAGGTTGAGGACCTCAAAGGCCTCGTCTACAGACATAGAAGGAGGTTTCTTCTCCACTTCTCTCTTCCAGGCTTCAAGTGTATCCTTAAGCAGCTTCACCTGAACACAAAAAACTGTGTTAGCCAGTCCCAGCCCACTCATATACTTGAATGAAAGGTGATCTGACACCCACAGCATCTCGAATAGGCCAGTTGGGGAAGCGGGTGGTGTCGCACAGGTGTCTGAGGTAGTAGATGTTGCAGAAAAGCTCGTTGTCCAGCTGAGGGAAGCTGATGACCGGAATAGGACAGTACTGGTACAGGGCTCGAGTGTTGCTCTGCAGTCTGGGGCTGAAGTCAGCTACATGGGCTGCTATCTTCTCTATCATCATGCGCCTGAACAACAACATTTATTTTAATGTATTTCTTGTAATGCATGGAATAAGTGATGATAAGACACAGTACCTCATCTCACTGCTCCAAATGGCTTCAGGCGTGTCAAACTCTCCAAGAAATATCTCCGAGAAGCGCTCGGCCTCGTAGTTTTCCAAATAACAGACCATGGCTTCAGGGAGAATCGACCCCAGCACACTGCGCTGGACGATATCCTGACCTTTGGCCTAAAAATGCAGTTTCATCTCATTAATGCAAAGAACTGACGAGATATAAAATATGGGAAAAAGGTGAAAGTTTTCTCTACCTCTTCTGATCTAAAGGCTTGCTTTAGGTGAGTGTACTTCAGGAATCTAAACGGGAGAAAGAGAATATAGTTAAAACAAACTGATACACAAACGTTCAGCTACTTTTTATATTATCTGTAACACCTGGCAACTGGCAGCACGTTTGAGCCCGTGTACATCATGATAAAGAAGAATATTCCCGTCAAATAGAGACGCTGCAGATTGGGATTGTCCTGCATCACCAAGTACAAGACATTGGCAACTTTCTCCACTAAAATAGGATCAAAGGTCAATAAAAGCTGGGGGGAAAAAGCAGAAAAATCAGTATGATAAAGCACAATGTTGGTCAATTTGAACATCAAGCATGATATTACCTGAACAATGTGGGGCAGGCAGGCGTTGTCACTAATCAACCTCTTAATTTTGGGTAAAGGACGGATAATGGCATTGTCTTGGTCTCTGTGGAACAACAGTTTGAGTTCACTTCATACTTCGATATACTGCACGTTTGAAGAAAGTATTCAGTGGTGTGTACCTGCTGGGGTAGTAGGAGCACATGGTTATGAGCATGTTGAGGATGAGCGTGGCCAGGTCGGACTCATTCATCACAGCCTGTCCAGACGCCAACAGGCACCACTTCAGCTGCGGGATGGCCTGAAGAGGGCGCCACCCGTCCATCCCCTGAGCCCAGCAGCGGGTTTTCGCGGTGAGAACGCCTGTGTTCCAAAACTCCTGCATCTGGACAGGGGAAAACATGGGAGATCGTTAGGCTTAAGGTTAATAAGTGAAAGAGAAGTCATTGTTCTCAAGTTTTAAACCTCTTCAAAGCCAAAAGGTCCTCTTCGCTCCTTGTCAGCGTTACCAAAGTACCACTCCTTTTCACTCTCCCTTCTCATGTCGGGCGAAGCTTCCAGAACATTACTCTGCAGTGATTAACAGTAATAATATATACATGATCTGAACCATCTCAAGTTTTGACTAAAGTGATTTTTTATGCCGTACCTGCAGTGGGACCGTTGCTCTGCTCGTGTGGAGATGAGCCAGTGTAAGCAAATCCACCAGGATGCGGACTCCATTCGAGTCCATCACCTCCTTCACATTTTTCTAAACCATAACAATGATTCATCCGTATTTATCAACACCACTTTAACACAAGGTTAAGCGACATTTCCAAAACCCACCTTATTCAGAATGAGTTTGTTGAGGAAAAGGATGAGTCTGTCTCTTTCCAGTTTATCTGTGCACTGAAACCACAGAAGTGCATTCACAGTCATTAACAGCGAATAAACCTGCCTCTGTTTAGTCGCTGGCTAATACTCACTCGATCCAGCATCCCCACGATGTATTTGGTGTCAGAGAACGGCCCGATCTCTTCGCAACACTTTCCATAGACTATCGCGAGGGCCTGTAGGCATAGGCACTTCATCGTGACTTTGGGCGTGAGCAGAAAGCGGTGGTAGAGTTCATTGAAGAACTCGTATCTACGAGAGAAATACCCATGAATAATAAGGATGTTGAGTTAGAAAGGGAATGAGGTTTTCAATTTATACTTATTGGTTAAACTTACGATCTCTTGATGGCACTCGTTTCCTCATTTTCATCTTCTTCCAAAAGCAGTCGCAGGTAATAGTCTCCAATCTTGATTTCATCAGAAAGGCAGTCGTACTTCACCTGGTAAACAATACAAGCGGTGAGTTTACAGCTGCCGCGCCCTTGTCTGGTTAGCTCTCGTCTTCAATCCTCGTACCTCAAACTCCTGGTGGTTCCAGGAGATGACCGTGGCGCTGCCAAGTTCACGGTCCACGCCGAACGCCCTCATCTCCCCCTCCAGGGCCTCCCGCAGCTCCTCCCTGGTCTTAAGGTTCCAGATGAGGTTGGATCGCGCATGGTCAAGTTGAAATCTATAAAAGACACACAGGAGATTTGTCATATTAGCAAAACCGTATGTCGGAAGCCCTTTTAAAACAGCGCACATGGCTGATCTGTGGCTGCTGTTATTCTCCTGCTCTTGGCAGTACACACATGTTTAAAGTTTCTGCGGTACCCCGGTATGCTCTGTAGCTTTATAGACAAAGAAGTCTCCTGCACTGAAGTATTAACCTCCTCCAAAAGCTTTTAAAACACCGCAAGCATCATCTGCCAGGAACCCGCTGTTAACAATGAAATCTTAAACTACATGCATTAGAACAGGGCTAAGATCACGTTTGTAGGTATTGAACAGGAACAGGAAGTACTTTAGTCATCGGAACTACTGTAGCCACATTGCGCAACAAGCCAATTTATTAGCGAGGCAGCTCACAACTTAAAGACAGCCAGGGAAATCTTAAAGATCTTTGCAGCGGCAATATAGACACTGATGATTTCTTTCATATCCCCAATCAAATTGACTTTAACCATAGAGAGAAAAGTCTCACCAAATGGCCATGGACCCACTCAGTGCTAAGGCCCTGTAAGAACTCCCTCTGTACGGGGAAAAGTGGGAGGGGCTTCTGTATATACTGTATATAAGCAGGTGCTCTTTCTCTGTCTGATCGTGTATCAAACAGAGAAAAAGACTCAATAAAGCAGTACCTGTAGTAAAACAACTCCCAGTTCGATTCAATCTTTATCCGCTGTCTTCTCTTCCTCAGGATCACTGGTTTCTGATTAGGATTCTAGAAAAAAAATTGAGAAAACAATGATTTTTTTCCTCCCCCTTTACAAAACACAAAAAAAGAAGTTTCCTATGATGTCCCTTTGAAATGTGATGAAATGACATGAAATGGAAAAACATAGAAAGCGTATGCGCACCAGAGGGAGGGCCAATATGTGAATATGCCTTTTGAAATGTTAAAAGTTAAGAAAGACAAACACTTGAACTCATAAAAACAAAAATACAAAAACAAAATGGGATCCCTAAAGTGGGTGCATTCTGTGTTTGCTGTGATGAAAAACACCCTCTTGTTCTTTGTTGCGTATTTGCATGGCTAGTGGCTAATGAATTAAAACAAGTAATAAGGCAAAATAAATAAAGGTATAAATTAGGGCTAAACCAACACAAATTGGGGTTTCCACCACTGTTGTAATCGAAGCTTGACAGTAGATATGGTTACAAGAAAACAAACATGCTGAGATTGATGATAACAAAAGCCACAGATACAAACTTCAAAAGGTTCAACAGATTGAAGCTGTGGTTTCCATGATGCAAATAAAGAACACACCCACTTAATAGCACACAGAGATGGTGAAAGCCTTATGGACAGAAAGACTGTTTAAACAGAGCAGATCCCTTTGGCCGCTGCTACTTACCAGGTTATTTCTGTCCTGCTGCATTTGAAAACACAAAACCACAATGGGAGGATGAGACACAACACACACAGATTATCGTTTCTTTGATAAAACAGATGAATTGCAACAAAACACTGCTAATACACAGGATAATGGGGAATTCTCTTGATGCTTTTTTACTGGTTCAAAAACAGCAGCGAAACGGCAATGAGAATGGAGGCAAGGAGCAAGATCAATCAGGCTTTGTTGCAAATGATCTTAATGTTTTGTTCATCCAAGAATTTAAAACAAGGATATTTAGTTAGTCAAATGAAGGCATGGGAAGAGAAAACAGTGAAAGCTTCACTCTTTTCAGTAAAGAGAACTATGTTAGGATGACTGAAAAGCAATGCTAATATCTAAACATGCCTGTAACATGTCTATTATTCTGTTGAAGCCTTTGAAGCAGAAACGGGCCAAACAAACTGAATTCAGCAGCAGCAGCAGTAGATTATTAAAAAAATGCCTCACCTCCTTCTGAGCGATGCCCATCTTGTCTCTCCAGTGCATCAACACCAGATCGGTCTTCTCTTTGGCAAACTTTTCTACCTCTTTGGCTGCTTTTCCTGCTATCCGCTGCCACTCGGGCACCTTGTTGCGATTCAGCTGGTCCTGTGATACATTTACAAATGACAAAACGGCCCAAGGTAACGGCTAGCTGAAATCATTTGCAGCACGCAGACAGACCGTGGCGAGCTTCAAGTTGTCCCGGATGTGCATTCGGTCAACATCTTTTTCTGGGACTGCATCCGTGCTGTCGAGGTAAGACAGTAACCCGGTGGGCTGGAGGGAAAGACAACACGAGCAGGGCATGAATGGAAAGAAACACTGGCTTTTGTTCAATCATAAAATGTTTTAGACTAGGATCCCACGTTGATAATCTTCTAAACATAATGTAATATAATGCAATTCGATTTATAATGAAGGGCCTTACAAGTATTCTCTTCAACAGATTCGTCGCCACAGGGTTTTCTGCCGTCCACAAACCAACCAAGTGTCGACTCAGCTGCCTGAGAGGAAGAAACACAATCATTCGTTTGACAGGATGGAACAGAAAAGTTGATTATCTAGCAGTTCTTTTAATAAATAGTTTTACAGTAGAAAGAGAGTGAAACTGTAAGGCGGCTAATAAGATTTTAGGTTGTACCTGTTTGTGAGCATTCTCTGGTCAGTGCTGACGGTGAATAAGGATGTGTGCAAATGGCGCGGTAGAGCTCCTTCACTCAGGGCCAGCTCTTGCATCTTTGTGGCGATTTCCTTGTCTCCTTCCTGAATCAGAGAAAAGGGAAATATCAATAACCTGCATGAAATGTCTCCAGGCTACTTGCTGCAGACTTACCTCTATAATCGCTTTCATCACCAGGCCCGCTCCTTTCACAATAGCCATTGAGGGGTGCTGTAGATGATAAGAACGCATCGGAAAAAAAGTCCAAAAATGTATAGATTTATGAGAAAGTGTGTCAAATTTCCTACCTGAAAAAGCTTAAACAGGGTGCGTCCGTTGGAGGCGACCATCTCTAGCAGCATGTCAAACTGCTGGCCCTCTGTGGTCTCGCTGTACGGGGCGCACAGGGCAAACGTCAGGAAGTCCAGCAACGAGCTGATGACCAACGCTCCTGAGCCTTGGTCCTGGGAAAAAGAAATCAACAAATCTCAGAATTAAGTCTCAGCTGCAAAACCAAAAGGCAACACCACACAAAAGCAGAATGGACAGATTAAGCTAAATAATTCAAAACTCTGAGAAAAAGGTACCACGTTGGTGATGAATTTTTCAAGCAGGTTTTCCAGGAACTTCTTGGAGGACAGGAGCGAGGCCTTGTTCAGCTGTTCCTGCCTCAGGTCGTAGTCGTCATGCATGGGCTGAAGAGGAAGAGTGACACAAGTGAGAACCCGTGTGTATCAGCTGCACGCCACATGTGCCCCGACCTCTCTGTACTTACACACATGAGGGCGCAGAGCATGTCGATAGCAGCGTGGGTCACACCGTTGTTGTTCCTTTTTAAAGCTTTGACCGTCTTCACGCCCAGTTTTTCCCTAAATCTGAAAGTAAAGTGTTGACACATTTGAGCGGCGTGCCATTTGTTGAATAATATACTGTACAAGGCCACTTCAAAAACACACTGTTGGAGGATTTTACAGAGGTCTGAGACTGAATACGCAAAGAATTTATTGCTCCTGAAGGGACTTTTTGTTTCTTTTGCTCACAGAAAACACAACAACATTTTAAAGTGTGATTTTTAAATGTTTTGGGGCGACTGCGCTTAAAATTTCAAAATAGGGTCAATGTGTGGAAAAAGAAACCTGCAAGAAGCAACTCGTTTCAGCAAGGGAGATGATCCGTGTTAAAACAAAATGCAAGCTTTCATTTTAAGCCAACGGCATGCTAAGACAGTGTTTCCCAACCTGAAATTGAACACTATTTGAGCATCATTTTGAAAGGAAATGTATTTAAAGTAGACAAATATGCAAATAACATTATTTTAGGTGCTGCAGCATTGATATTTTACATTTTATAATTTGAAATTAAAAGGAACAGGCCACCATTTTTACATACTGAGATATGTTCTTGGCTGAGTTTAGACGAGTTGATGCGTACCTGTCTGTTCTTTATGCGGCCGCTCAGTCACGCAAAACGACCAAAGATGTTGTTAGCGTTTGGCCTCTCCCAGTATATTCCTATAGCTCCAAACGGGGTGAAGTTTAGAAGCGATCAAGATCTTCCACAGGAACAAAGACCAGACAGTTACGCATCAACTCGTCCAAGCTCAGGTAAGAACATATCTTTGTAACAGTTTGTGCCTTTATATATTACCTGTGTTTAACTTTTATTGTGTTTATTGTACATATTGTTACTATACTTGTACAGCACTTTGGTCGACTATGGTTGTTTTTAAATGTGCTTTATAAATAAAATTGACATTGACATATCTCAGTATGGAATAAAGGTGGCCTGTTCCTTTAAGTCTTTAAAATTAAATGGTAACAATGAAATCCAGCATTAGAGCTGGTGAAGAGCTCCTCCTGCTGGCAGCTGTAGGAATAACTTACAGTTTCGATTTGCGGTGTGCTTTACAGCTTTAGAACAGCCTGATAAATGCACTTGGAGCAGAACGGCTCAGAATCAATATAGAGTTGGATTATGGGCTTTAGAAGTACAGATAAAACTGCTGACAACGTAGCAGAAGAAACAGTTAAATTAGGCAGGATTACCCGAGGGTGCCTCAAAACTGTGTGAATGTAGTGAAATACTAGGTCTTTGACAAGGGTACAACGTTATAGCCAAGGTTAAAGCAAAAAAAAAAAAAAAGTACATTTTGCAGGACATGTCTACTTTAAATGACATTTTGCATTTCCTAAAAGTGATAGTTTAGTCCACAAGACAAAAAGGTTAGGAACCACTGTGCTAACAGGTTAATGGCGAGTTACTGTAGTGGTCCAGTGATGGTTTATGGATTTAGCAGCAGAAAATGCCTAGTTTGGATTGAAGCAATGCATTGAAGGAAGGTTTTTCAAAAAGGAAAAAGGGGAAAAAAGGGAGTACATTCTGTATGATATGTCCCACTAAGTCTATCACAATAAAAATGGTTTCCTATTCCACAGATGGAAAAATGATACAATATTTTAGTAGCGTGTGCCTTGTGGTAGAAAAAGAAACAGCCAAGTGCCTGGCAATAAATCTCACAAGAATCCCAATTAAGGTAAAGTAGTAAAGCGTCAACAGTAAATACAGTTCTTCTCATACATCTCAGTGACCCGGGGAAGGACAATGACTTTTATCTTTATAATGGCGCTAATGCTGATGGAAACTACAATGATGTCTAGACTCTACGTGTCTAAAAAGCGTGGTACAAAGATATGCTCAGAGGTATGACGGTGGGTCATGGCTTTAAAGACGGCATGCCTTTCAGAAAGCAACACTCAAGAGGGTAAAAACAGGAAGTAATGGCCCTTTTCACAACAGCCACACTCTGTACCAGGAGCAGTTGTGCGCGGCTTTTATGGTTTTGGTTTGAGGGGAAAAACGTCCAATCTAACACAAGTCAATGCGCATGAGAGGATGAACAGTGGCGTGTAAATGAAGTAGGATATTCATAATGTTTAGTCGATGGCCAAAGTCTGCTGTATGCACAAAAAATGGTGAAGAAAAATGACTTTAGCATTTAGCATCTCATTTAATGTTTGTGGGTGCTGTCAGTTGAGCAGAGATTTTCATTTCCTTTCAGCTGATTTGCAGTAAGATTGTATGAGTTAGTACAGAGCCTGGTTTATGTAAAAGGAGGATGACAATTCCAAAAAACAGGCAGCAAACAGAGGGTGCACTGAGTTGCATGGATTCATATTTACGTTCCATCTGAGGGTCCAGACCCATGACCAGACCTTGGAATGACAGAGCATGCCCGTTATCAGCAGCTCACTTTCATCTGATCTTCACATTATGCGACTACAGCGGGTTCAGGAAGTACTCACACTCCTATTTTAATCCCTGTGTTGCGTTCAAAGATTTAGTTTTTTATTTTTAAAAGACCAACCCTTCTCCTTTAAAATGTATTCTAGGGTAACCAGTGTAATTTGTATATCAATAGGAAATAAAAGTACATAATTAATAACAGCATCAGAATGAGTTACAAAACAACAAAAATAGAATTGAAAGAGGTCTGAAAACTTTCTGAACCCGCTGAAAGAGAAGCTAGTCATGAATAAGCCTCATTCATACTTGGGTAGCTGTGTGAAAGCCTGGAAGCCAGCTTTAGAGGCCACTAAGCGGCGGATGGCCTGGAAATGGCTCTCCAGCTCGCTGTTGAGGGCAGGTATCTCCGCCTCCTGCGATAAAAGGGCCAGGATGGCATTGTTTATGAGCTTCTCTTTGTTCTCGGAGAAAAGGCCCTGAACACACATAACAGAACAGAATTGCAGTCAGCACATACATCTCACTTTGGTTTCAAGAAAAGGTCCAAAACAAACGCTTACGTCCTGCGTTACTGCATGAAGCACTCCACTGTACGATATGTTTGCATTGAACCGAAATACAGCGTCAGCAAAGTTGCCATCTGAAAAAAAAAAACAATGGGTTCAAGTCCAAGCTTTCATGTGAGCAGAGAAACAAAATCATCACATGAACAGAGTAGGCCAAAGCATTTCCACCCTCTTAATAATGGTATCAGCCCCAAAATCCCACATCAACTTGAGACCACGAGACTTGACTCACTGGGCGGCGCAGCCAGGAACTTCAGGTGTAAGCTCTCCACCTCCTCGTCCACAGGCATGCTCAGGAGACCCCACCTCTGGCCTCGCTGTGTGGGGGCCATCTTGACGCACACATCCCTGTTACCCGACGCGCGCACCCCGTCCAGAAGGCTGGCTAATAAGGAATCCCTGGAGCGGCAGCAGATCTCTCATAAGAAACCGGACACTTGTGCGTGGGATTTGTTTCAAGCTGGTTCATACCTTTCTGTGGAGGAGAAGCGCCTGATCTGTCCTCGGATAAATTCAACGGTAAAAACCTGAGGGTTGTCAACGTCGCATATGAGTGCAAATACCTGCAGGCAGAACACATAAACACAGGACTAGTGTTAGAGATGACCTTACTGTATCACTCTCCAGAACAGTGTCAATCTAAAGGATAAATGTTAGACAATACAGTATCGAGGTTAATGGTCTTCTGTTAGTAGCCATAGAATCTGGCAACCCCTAGCAATAATAGGAAGTGGGTGGACTTAACCTCTTTCAGATTTGGATTGTGTCAAACAGGAGAAAATGTGCTCGGTTCAGGAGTGGGTAAAGAGGTTAGGAGCCAAAACAAAAAAGCTCAGAGGTAAATTAAAATGTATCATTACAATTTTAGTCAGGTGCTTTAGTGGTCAAAAATCAGACAAAAGCTACATTGAAAGTAGCAAAACTATGACTCAAATCTCAAGACACTACAACTAATAAAAAAGAATAAAAAAAGAAAACAAAGGAATAATAAAAAAAAAAAAAACATAATATTTAAATCATATTCCAGATCAGATTTAAATCAGATTCTTGTATTTACTTGATGAATTTTAGATTTAGTCGACAAAATCTTGTTTTGCTAAATCTTCATTAAACCAAGAGCAATATAGTAAGTGAGTCTCAAACTCTCACCTCTCCAAAGGGTTTAACTGTGACTATATTATAAGAAGCTGGGTCTCTTTCCACGAGACACGTTTCCGTCAGGGCCAGGATGCGTTTCACCGGCTCCTGGGAATAACCAAAACATTTCACATTACAAACTTCAAACTTCATTACCATCCAATTGAGCTATACCGCGATGCTACTGACAGAATGGCGAGGCGTGATCTTCTGAACAACGAACTCGGCCAGAGAAGTGATGCTCTCGTCGGAGCTGTACTTCCCCAGCCTGTCGGTTAGAAAGTCCTCAAAGGTCAGCGCCTCCTTCCTCAGCCGGAGCGTGATGCCGATAAAATTCCCGGCGTGTTCTATGGCGCTGCGGATGATCTCATCTCTGTTCTCCGAGGCAAACAGATGCTACCAGAGAGGAGTCGTATAAAAAAGCCAAGGTTAATCTCACTTACTTAGCAACATGACTTCCACCTATCAAATACGACAGTAGTTACCAGCCTGCTGAAGCCTCCGTGGAGAATGCAGAACCCTCCCTGGTAGTCCGACACCTCCACGAAGCCCTCGATATTCCGGTAATCGTAGGAGCAGACCACTCGGTTGGTGCGAGGGTCGATCTGGTCGATGCCTCCTGGGGTCACTTCTAAATTCACAGACTTTCGCGTGTCGCTCCAGTGGTGCTTGTAGCAGTTGAAACGCTGTCGAAAGTTCACCAGAAAACGTTAGCGCTGATATACCCACATCCTGTACATAATTCATTTATTCAAGTACTTACCCTGCCAGTTATTTTTCCCTCTGAAAATTCTGTTCTGAAACGCTGTGAAGACAAAAAACAATTGAATTTCATTGTTATAGATTGAACACGAGGCTGTGGAGTGGGGAAAATAGCTTGTTGTGGTGTTGATTTTAGTTGAATTTGACCTTTATTTCACCAGAGATTTCAAAGTCTCTTTTTCAGGGTAGACCTAGCTATACTGCACATATTCTGAACAACTACATGCTTCAAGATACATTTGTTGACCCTGAAAATACAAAAGTAAAAGTCCCAGACTTAAAAGTTATGCTTGGCTGCCATTTCTCAAAATGCAGGATATCAAAGGAAACTCCTGTTAAGCTCAAATTCAGCCTTGACAGTTTGCCAAAAGTCTCTTCTCCTTCCCTCACCCCGTCAAACTCTGCACTGAGGCCATAAGGTAAAGTGTGACAAAGTCCTAAACCTAAGCACAAGATTCATGCTTTTTTTTCTGATGCCGTTTGAACAGCAGATGAGCGTTTAAGGGATATTTCAGGATTTTTGACATAGGGCCTCATTTTCTAGTTATCCAGAGTGTTGTCGATTTCTGGAGATTTTTTTTTTTTTAAATTTATGCATATATTTGAGTTTAGTGGCGCTAGGCTAGTGCTAGGCTAGTGCATGTCTATGGTAACTAGTAGCCTGCATTAAAAACAGTCTGACCTAAGCACAGTGCACCTGAAGCAAATCACTTATAACACCAGACTACTGATATAAATGTCTGTATTGACTGAATATTTTTTGAAATATGACCATTTTGAAAGAACTTATATTTGAGCAGCATCAGCTTCCTGGTTGTAGCTACGCAGCGGCGGATTGATCTGCTCGGTTACCGGATCTACAGTAGTTTGTTTACCTGCAGCCGGCATTACTGCACATGGAATTCACAAAGGAATTTTCAACATATCAGATAAGACAACGTCTGGAGGACTAACTGATCATTTGAAGAGGGTTTTAATGCAGGCTACTAGTTACCATAGACATGCGCTAGCCTAGCACCACTAAACTCTTCTGCATGAATAATAATTTCAAAAAAAATTCTCCAGAAATCAACAACACTCTAGATAACTAGGAAATGAGACCCTATGACAAAAATCCTGAAATATCCCTTTAAAGAAAGAAAATGTGCATTCTTGGAGCAGTTTGGCGGCTTTTACCAGTGCTTCAGTGAGCAGCTCTGTGCGGTGCTCTGTGGAGAACTTGAGGGTCTCCGACTTCTTGCTTGTGCCTTTCCGGAATGTGAGGTTGAACTCTGTCCCCTGTCCCTTCCCCACCGGGCAGATGCCACAAATGTCCCCATAAGGCCACTGGAAAGACAAAAAGATAAATTAGTCAAACTTTGTGTGTAATTGATTAAAAGAAACAGCAATATCTACGTATCTACTAACCTGATTCGTTACTTCTAATGTTGTAGGATTGTACGTGGTAATGCCATGGGTTCCCACAGAGAAAACTCGCTTGTATCTAGAACACAAAGACGGGATTAGTCATAATTTCTACCTACGATCTACTACAAGTAAACAACAATGAGCGTGGGAGGATATGGTGAACGCTCTCATCCATTTAAAGTGGAATTTTATCTTATCAAAACAATGCCCTACTCCAAAACAATGCTTTCATTTCACTCCTGAGCGATTGAGGAGTAGGATGATCTTTTCCATCATGGTGACAGGTCCGCACATGACAGCGTTTAGAGCCAGGAACTCGATGACGTCACCTTAGATCTCGGTTTAATGTGTGTGAGTCAGCAGACTGGCTTCACTGCTTTATTGTTGTAATATATTTGATATGCAGAAGAATGATTGAATTGTAGAAAGGGGAGAGAAGCACTATTTGGCTTCTCTCTCAGAATGCCGTTATTGCCCACAGACACGAAAGGTGCGTTCAGCAACTCTTACCAGTTACGCTTTATTGTAACTGTGTGTCTCTCCGTTATGATGGCACAAAGACGACAAATCTATTTAAATGTTGGAACAAAATGACTGAATCAACCTCCATCATTGTTTTGTGCGTATTTATGAGCTTAGAAGCGGACACACCTGCCCAAACTTTCATCCCTGCCAAACGGTCACTCAAGAAGATTCACAAGATTATTGAAGTTGCCAAAGAGAAGATTTGTTACTAGTTTCAGCTACTTCCTGTAGCCTTCGTCAGTGGCGCTATGGGATGGTGGAGTGATGCTTCCGACTAAGACACTTTAAACAGCTTTACGTATGTGCAATGCATGTTCTCCCTTTATCTGGGTGGTATCCTCAGGGGCCTGGACTGGCCGTATGTCCATTCTGGAAGATCACAGAAGGGCCACTGGCTCTTGGGCCACCCGTCTAAATTTTCTCCTTAACCTCTTAAACCCCCGCCTTAACCGAGCTTTACCCACATCTAAGAGCTTAAAAGCAAAGCATCAAAATAGCAACGAGTGAGCCAGAAAAGCAACAAAAATGTGACAAAAAAGTGACTAAGACGCGACGAAAACATGACAACAAAGCAACGAAATAAGCAATGAAAAACCGACAAAAAACTGACGAAAACACAACAAAAAGACAACAAAAACATGCTGCAACAATGTAACAAAAGAGTACAATCACGTTTTGTATGTCTGAGCTTTCAAATGAGGCGTTATGCTGTTGCTCTCCAGTGGAGAAGCTTTAAGATTTGGGTAAAAACGAACTGGAGGAAATGCACTCGGTTAAGATGGGAGGTAAGAGGTTCACATATGTCTTTGTGGAAGTGCTACATTTACGCTAATTTGGGCTAGGCTGGTCAGAGTCCAGGGCCCTCTTTCAGTCCCAGTCCGTCCCTGGGTATCCTTCAGGGTGCTCTGGCTTCCCTCTGCAACCCAACATATCTTCTTCCCCATTCAAGGCCAAGTCACCGAGCTAAACCAGTTACGGACTCAGGCTGCACAACTATATTATAAACACATTCATTTCAAGGACCATGCTAATAACTGCACACACTCCCTAACCACGCCAAAATCCTTCAGCATCTGCGTTCATGACCTTTTCTCAACTCCCTCGCCCCTCGTTCCCGCCCCTACCCAAGAAACAAATCCAACACATGACCTTGTGTACTGTGTATTTCCCATGTCTTGATGTTTTTATGTATGTACTTTGCCTTAACTTAAACGTGATTGTAATTTTGCATATCTTCTTTTGCAAGGCACATTGATTTGCCTTGTGTACGAAATGCACGGTATAAATAAAGTTGCCTTCCTTGCCTTGCCTCCTTCTATTTACATCTTTAAGCCTTTGTCAAATGCGGAGGACAACTTTCCCTTTGTAGACAATAAAGCACAGCTCAACCTTAACTCTCCACACGTTTATGTAGCCAGTAGCCACAGATGCCAAGGGGCTGAAACACAGAAACCTGGCTGCTAATCTTCCTCAATGGCCCACTTCTTCAATCACCAATTATTGTCGACCGCCACATTCAGGACAGGTGGGTGAAGTGTCTTGCCCAAGGACGGTGCTCAATCCATCCCGATACTAAAGCCAATTCTGTGGCATCATAGTTGTTGATGTTGTTGTGCAGATGATATGAGCGACTTCATCTTCAACAACAGTAAGTGAACAGTGAAGGTGTGCAATCCAAGTGTCGGGTTCATTCCCACATGTTTTGCCGCGTCTCGTGTGTAGCCGGTGCCATTCCTCAAGTCCTTGGTGCTAAGTCGGGGAAGGCACTAAATAGAGAGTCAGCACTGGCCTTGTTAATTATTCATTCACTGTGGGCTGCCTTTCCCCTCTCCGCTCTGTCTCAGCACGCTGCCTACTGCCCACCTCAAGCCCTCTTACAATGTTAGCAGAAACAGAACGAACGCCGCTTTAGAGAAAATGATCTTAAAAAATGAATCTGCTTGGCGAGGCTGAGATGACTGTACAGTTTATTCAGAAAAAGGACATTACAATAAGCTGAGAAACTGTTGCATTTCATAACACTCATCATTTAGCAACTTCCTGTGTCCAACGGGAATCTCTTCACCGACAAATCTCATTATTAAACAACTTTTACTAACTGCAATAGCGGGAACTTTATGTCAACCAGTAAATAACACACTATCTACATTATACGTACCACTATTTTAGCAAAGATAACAGTGTTTTTATTGTGCTACAGATTTATTCCGACTCTGGTGACATTTTGAGCTCTGCTGAAGCACATTTACAAGTTATTATATGGTCTTTGTGTTAAATCATAATAATTTCTCTGAGTCATTTGAGGTAAAAGCTAGTGCTATAACATGCTATGACAGAGGGAAACAATCCTTATTGCGCTCTTTGAAACTGTTTGTTTAGGTAAAGGTCTAGAAATGTTCATGTAATTGACTTGATACACTGCGGAGAAACATATTGAAATGCAAAGAAGATTTAAAGGAGGGCGGCATTTGCATCCGTCAAAGTAAAAGAGGAATTGAAGTAAATCATCCACTTCTATAGACAGCATTGTGCCTTTCATTATAAACACACACAAACTAATCTAATAGTCTGCAGAGGTCACATGGCTGTGATTTAACGGGAGCAAAATGAGGAGGATGGCTAGACAATCCACACGGCATTATTCGTTTTTGAATGGTCACAAGTATCTCTAAAGCTGTTAAACTTTCCATGGGGTGTTATTCTGTCAAACTTGCCTATCTCTACAGGCAACTATCATTATCTTAAGCAGCTCTGGCATATTCTCCTAATGTTTCCTGTTCCAGTTGGGCCCTTGAAGCAGCATTAGGCAGATGAAGCCCTGTTGAAGGCTACTGCTCTGCGCCTCTGCTTGGGTTACACGAGTCAATGGCTGCTAATGGGACGGTACGTTTAGAAAGCAGGTATTGGTAATATAATCTCACCGCGTGGCATCGACTGGTTTATTTTTGAAATCTCCTGCACGCCGTCAATCTCGGAATAAAAGTGACAATTTATTTGCGGGAAAGTCTCGACAACTAGTGAGTCGTATTGTTTGCAAATGTCGGATAATCGGTGCATAAGGTGATGCAGTGAATACAGTCTGGTGTCGCTGTGAAAGCTGAGACATGAGATGCTGCGAAATCGGCAGGAAAAACCAGCCCTGAAATGGTATCTGGGAGATGAGTGGCTCTTACTTTCCCCTCCAGGAGTGTTTGGTGGTGTAGAAACAGGCCAGGTCTTTGTTGTCCTTGACGACGTTCATCTTTTCACAGGACCTGCCGGACAAAAGAGGTAATGGAAAATAATGATTAGCAACAAACAGCAACATGACACAACGATATTGATGAGACTTTTCTGCGATTGATCCCCCGAGTGGATGGAGGACATTTCTTTATCCAATTCAGCGTCAGTAGCAAGTAAATGATCTTTTAATACATTCACTGACTCTATATTCAGAACGCCCAGATCTGATTAGAGTATCAATGCATCTCCACAAAACACCATGTTACCAAGATAAACAGTGATTTTGTACCTGCGCCCAGACTCACCAAGCACTTTACATCAAAGAACCATTCACTCAAACATTTATACTCCACAGTGGCAGGCAATACGGAGTTTACAATCCTCCTTGACAAACTGAGCCACCGAACAGATTTTAGTTGGGGAAAATAATAGATTGGACAAAGGGCAGGGCGACATTGACTCAATATCCCAAACTTTGTGTGGACTTTCTTTAACGATCAAGCTATAGTTTAGAAACATTACTTTGCTGAGACGATCAAAAACATCACTGTCTTAAATTAACGGAAAACTGTGAATAATAACTATTGTTAAAGCAATTACATGTGAAGTGTATACTTTTAAGTAAAAGTTTTTACATACTGTAAATTTGCATATCTTCCAAACAACCATTTCGATATCATCTTGTGCACAATATGTTGGCCATCTCCAATTAAACATAATTACAGCGACACAGTGGCTGAGTGGTAAGTGATAAGCACTCCTGCCTCACAGTAAGACCTATGTCCAGGTGGGTTTCCTCCAGTGTACGCCATTACACCCAAAACATGCAGAAAAGGCTAAAGCGTCCAGTTTGTCCTGATCAAACCGAGCTCTAGATCTGGAGATGGGCTTCCAGGCTTCACCCTGCAGTCAACCACTGCTCCTAAGAGGTGTCCCCCGTGGGATGCACAGAGGATACATTTCCCAATGGATACCTCAACCTTACTTAACAGTGTGCCATTTTATCAAATAAGCTTTGAGTTGAATATATTTCTTTCCTGGCCCAAGAGCACAGCGGTGTCTCCTCCCTGCACCCTGCTCTTCATGTGCTTTGTCAGCGGCAGGTTTAATGTACAGCCACACACGCTTCACACCCTCGCTTCACATTCTGCGTCTGGGAGGTAAAGACTCCCACCTGACAGTTCCCTCAGCCACAGAACTAACACAGCGCAAACACGCAGGGTCCCAACAAGCCATGGCGGACCGATTCTACAGCGCTTTTCTTTAATATAAGCCACAGACTGTAAGGAATGATCCATCCTCCTTGCGTGTGTACTGTACGTCCACGCAAACACAACAGGAATGCTTGCTGGGAGAGGAAAAAACAACCTGCTGTTAGGAGCCCCTGGGAGGGAGCACATCAAACAGCTGATGACTGGTCGATTCAGAGAGATGCTGCAGGGCCTGTGTGGCCTATTGATCATTCAGATAAACAGACATGTCTCTAGAGCAAAGATAAAAACACTTGAGACTGGAGCCAAACCACTCAACCACTCTTTTTGTTTCGGAAACTGCAAATACATCTTAATAGAAATTGCCCAACCTTTTAAACATCAGATCAGGGTTGCCAGGTACATCTCTTTTATTTAGCAAGAAAATATCCAAATAAATAAGTTTCCATATAGTTCATTTCAAGTCTATAACAACCTCTTGTGCAGAAATCCATAGGCAAGTCTCCGGGCCATGCTGTCATTGAAATGCAAGTCGTAAAAGGCTGAGCACTGGGTTAAATGACACTGGGGTAGAAAGCATCCATTTTTGTCTAAGCTGAGGATGATTGAGAAAATGTCTAGTGATATGAATTGTCGCAACACAAAGCGTAGCAAGTGACAAGCTAATAAAAGGCAAACTTAAGTGTGAGGAAACTGCCCCGGTCCCGTCCTGAGCGCAGTGATTTGCTGGCGGCTGCACCGTGATGAGAACCTGTGTCAGCATTCTGCCAGGATCCGGGAAAACTCCAGCTTTCCTTCCTCGCCCTCGCAGCCAGCAAAATAAGCCAGATGAAGATACGAATCCCCCAATCATACGCTGCTTTTTTTTTTTTGCCAGCGGTACAAAACGGACATACGGCTGCTTGTTTGCCCGACAGTTTTGACGTTAATCCTTTACAGTTGCACATCCGATGACTCCTTTGTGAGTCGGATGGTGAAGCTGAATAATAAAGTGGAGCAGGCGGGGGGCTGACATGGTTTACAATGGGAGAGGTTAGCGGCAAGCGGTGCACAGCTTGCGTTGCTCTATGCTGCTGCTGTGGAGGCCAGTTTGATTATATTACTGTGTGGGGAGTGCAAAAGAAAAAAAAAAAAAAAAGGGGGGGACTGAGGCCGACTTGAGTGGAGTGTCATGTGACCAGTCCTCCCTGTACTTCCTGCCTGTATGCAGATCAATAGCAAGTCACTCATGGTTCTCCGAGCAGTGTGGTAAATATTGCAGAAGCACAGCCTGGGGGAAATGAGCATATTCAAGACAGTGTGGTTTAGGCGAGTCTTGCGAGTTGCTGAAGTGGTTTCCAAAAAATCCAAAGTGTTTTACAAAGCAGGCTAAGAGGTGTAAGAGCGCTGTCAACTTTAACATCGGAATGGATCAGCACAGAATGAATGAAGATCCCAAGAACTGGCATTACCTCTTCTGCATATTCGCTCATTTCATTCCTATTTAACCCAAAGGATCATATCAATATATAGTCCTGCTTATTTAAATAGCAAAAATAAAGACAAACTAGTATTTTCACTTCCCAGGTACAAAGGTTACCCAGTCATGTGTCATTTGATCATTTAATAGGCTGTAGTTAAACAATATCTAAAAGCATTTGACATGACCAGTGGGGGGAGGAGTAACGCGCACCCCTTCCCCAAAACAAATCGTCTCTCTAAGTGGTTTTAGTTCATTGTATTATGACACAAAGAACCGAAACTCACCGCATTTCCTTCTTGAAATATAAAAAATGCACAAGTGCGAGTAAACGTGCAGGAAGTCACCGCACGCCAGTCAATTTAGGAAGTCACACAAGCCCATCACCGCAGCGTGCACTTACTTGGGATCAGAAATGTCAAGAGTGGCCGGGTAATAACTCATTAAAGGGGCTAATCCCTCCGTGGCTCCCGGTCCTATGTCAGGTACATCCGTGTCCAGGAGCATTAACGTTACCTGCCTCTCAAACTCTGCCATCGCGACGGGGCCTACGCTTTCCTCCCAATGAAATTAAAATTACGAGAAGTCATTTCGGGGAGGCCATTTCTGCACTTTATCCTGATGCATTTGACAACAGCGCACGGCCGTTTGTTTGCCAAATGCAGATAAGGGGCAGTGGCTAGTGGCTAGTACTCGGGCTAGGCGAAATGAGCTAGCCCAACATTCACCGTTTCCAAGGCAAGCGGACGAGCGAGCTAGTTAGCATTAGCATCGCCCAGTCAAGGCAAACATGAAGCGCGTAGCTAAAGGCAAGAGTGGCAAGCGGCGGGAGGTGTGTTTACCTGCAAAATAGCTAAGGGGTGTTGAGCGTAGCCTGTCCCTCAGCCCCCCACCCTCCTCTGGGTGTAGCTGGAGCTTGTAGATTTTCCCAGTCTGGTGCCGATGCTGCTCTGTTACGCCGTATTTCCCCCCCGACAACACTCAGGACGCTGCCATGTTCCTGATACCCCCAAACTGCGCCGCTGAGCATGCGCCGGAGCGGGCTGTCATGCGGCGGTCAGCTGATCGGTTTGTCTCCGCTGTGACTGGCCGAGGAGCCGTGTGGGTCCAGCGGGTTTTACAGCTGTTTTATGCGTTTTCATTTCTCAGAGAGCGGACAGTTGCTTTAATAGAAGAGGTGTGTTGTAACGTGCGCGCAGCTAGTTTTTTTTTCTTTCTTTGCCGCGCACAGAGTCAACAAGAGGGTGGTTTGTGAGCGGAGGGGGTGTAATGTAAGGTTATGGCGCCCTCTAGGGGTCAACACTACGAAGCACTGTAATATTGAAGTTTAGCTGCTGCTTTCCATCCCAATCATGCACGAAATGACTATAAAGTTCGGGAATGTGACGTCATATCGCTAAGCATTATGGGATTAGCAGCCATTGTAAACTAATGGAAATTTTAAAAGTTAAAATACTGGAGTTATTGTTCACATTAAAACACTTGGAGACCACAGTGTGTTAGATGTATTAACCAGCAGTAACTCAGCAGCTAACGGAGTTTTTTTTTCTCCACTTTTTATACTGTTTTTAGCTAATGTTAGTCTATGGAAATGTGCGCTAACAGCTGCAAAGATGGCGGATCTCCATGGTAACAGTGGACAATCCCGAACTCTATTAACTATATCTAATCAGATACCTTCAGTTATGCTTTAGTAATGCAGGTGTGTGTTTTTCTGGTTTAGATATGGTGTACACCCATTTTAGACATAATGTAGTTCAAGTTAGGTCTTTTAGGTTCTCGGTCTGAACCTGGTTTCGTCCTGATTTTATCTTGTGAAAAGTTTGACGTCCATTGAACTTGTCTACTTCAGATCTACACTCCGGTGTGCATTGCAACACGTGTAGTGAGTACTGCAAAGATCTATAAATGAATTCATATAGGTTTCAATGTCTAGAGATGAATTATGAGCATCAAATACTCTGTAGTAGTCAGTTTAAATGCCATTTCCTCAATATGTTTTTGAGAAGCCCTTGTGCACCCCTGGGAAGCTTTAGGCACCCCAAGTGGGCAGCATCTTGTTGGTGGAATAGAATCCATTAAGTGCTTATCAAAGTTAAAATTCAGGACCTTATGTAAGAACTGATGTTAGTAGCCTGTGGGTGCATGTAAATTATGAGGCTGCATGTGGATCAATACAAGACTTTTGATCATTATGCTATGATGCACACACTTGATAAACACCAGAGCCTACATATTGCTAAATTACACAGTAAACATAAAAACATAAATGGGACTTATCCTATTGCATGCTAATAACATGATCCTATGTTCTACGTTAAACTTATGTACAGGGACCAGATGAATGTGACACCCGGAGGAACCACAATACTGACAGCAACACAAAGGCAGTCACAAGAAAAGAACCCCCCACCCCCAGGCCTAAGTCACATGGGATTACAGTTTTAAAAGGAAGTTGTGTTTTGTACTCACCGAGAATGAAGGTAAAGGGGAAACATTTTGTCTGTTGTCACGTCCGGCTCTTGTACAGTGAACTGAAGCCAGACTGCACAGAGTGGTCACGTTATAAGGCATCTGATTAGGCGGCTCACCATGCGCTGCCCGTTAGTCTAATTCAATTAAAGCAAGACAGACATAAGAAATAAAGTGACTCTTTTTAAGTTGGCATGTATCATAATGGGTGGGCTTTTGACTGAATGGAGTGTGCACTTTTCTTTTTTGATATCTGTCTTTTAGGTGCTGGCATAATAATCAGTCTGGAACAAGAAATTTGTGTCGACTTCTGAGTAGAGCAAGATTCATGGTTTCGATTATGTGAATGCCACAAAAGTTCAGTGAGGTCAATTAGTGTCAGATGTGGGACACACAGACACAAGAATGAATCACTGCCACTGTGTGAAGTAATAGTGATTCTACCACTTGCATGAACCTCTCAAGGTGACCTATAGAATTACTTTATTTTTTAGAAAGGAGGTACTGGCTCAGTTTGTGGCCATTATGAGGATGTTTTGTCTTTATCTTCCAAAACTTTTTGGCTTTGTTGGAGTCCACTTCCTCTTTTCCACTTCCCAGTCCAATCTTTTCTAAGTGTCATCTTTACTAACGTGCTCATTGTAGCATTTCCCTAAATATTGAACCCATTTTAGATGAGCTTCAAAAGGCGTGTAGTTATAGACCATCACCACTAAGCGTCACTGAAGTTTTATGTGCTGCAGCCTCAGAGAAGTATAGAACTTAAATGTGTGGGTTGTATGATCATTTCAACACCCACAGATTAATAATAATAAGAAAAATAACATAATGAAAGGAGTAACAGGTTGTTCTTATGATAAAGCTGTATCTGTTGCCATCAGACTCTATGTTTCAGTCTGATGGCAACATCGACAGTTTACACAAAATTCCAATAGGTGTATTCGCTACTGGGTTACTCTGTATTCATATACAAGCAAATAATGTGTATATTGACATGATGCAATATTAAAGTCTGAAAAATCACATATTAATTCCATTGTAAGCTCCTGAGAGACATCTCTTATCATCTTGAGCTCATAGTGCAGACATGGCTCATCTAATAATTGCATCACTTTGTTACGTTGAATTAGTTTATCTCTATATTCAGAATGCACATAAAGTAAGTAGTTTGTGTTTATGTATGTACAGTATAAGAATACAATCACAAATCTGTAATTGTTGTATGACTGACAAACTGAGTTACCACTATTATAAAGTCATAAAGTTGATCATATCTAAATGTAATGAAGAAAAGTTATATCCAGATATATTTCTTTTTTATTCAGAAGTAATATTTTATGTATACAAATGATATAAGTGCCAAACACTTTTAAACAATATTCTTCTAATAAACTTCTTAAAGTTCATAAAGCACAATTTGACACAGAATTACTTAAATCTGTTCACAGCCTAAATTTCCCCCTCAAAGTAAATGGTTAAACCTGCTTTGACCAACGTGCGTGTTGACGTCAGACGCGCAGAGCTCCTGGCCCGCTGTTTGGTGACTTGCCAAAAGTAGCCTTTCCATTTCACGGCACCAGCACCGACAAGACAAATTACGTAGAAAATGGGCAACTGTCAAGTGAGTAGGCAACTTTTCTGTGGTGTGTTTACAAAGAATGGCACGTCGCCTTACCAAAAACGCGCACTTTTCGGCGACGCTTAATTCTTCTTTTGCGCGACACTGATTACTTCAGTGCCAACTTGATCATTCCATTCACGTATTCGCCTTAATATACTATACGTAGCCTGCTTTTATACCCATTTTATTTTTCTGTTTCTGAATGCCACGTACATTCGCCGCAGTGTGCGCACTACTAGATCACAACGGACGCGAATCTCGTTTTGTTTTTTTGTCTCACCAAAAGCTCTCCGTTATTGGACATCATTTCTCAGTACAACTCTTTGCCACTCTCAAACCACGTATTACATTTCAGTGCGTGAGAAACCATCGTGTCTGATATGCGCGTTACTGTTACGCAGAGGAAAAGAGAGCCACTCCCCTGCGGAATTCTCCACGGCTCCGTTAGTTGTGAATGAGTAGCCTTTTCTTGCTTGAATAAGAGCAGTGTACAATGGGGGAGGGTCCAATTTCCCCCCCCCACTTTCACCAACATTACCCCAAGTCCATGCGTCTATTACATAACAACTGTCCTCGCTGCTATAAAATGATCTTGCCAGGCTAGTGCTGACAAACGTAACTTGTCATGTATTGTTGCCATTATGTAAGCCAGCCTATACGGTCTCTCCTGTCCATGGCTGAGGTCTGGCCCCATCAAGTTTGTTTAAAGATTCTGGCTCTGAAATTCCACGGTGCTTTGTGTCAATCCCTTCCCCCTCTTGTCAGCTGCTGTTGGATTACTATCATCACTATCCCACATGATTACTTTACCCACACAATTATCAGTTTGTCTGCGAGTATAATCAAAACATTCATCTTTTCCTCTCCCCTCAGCCCACCATTGTGCCCTACGAGGACTTTGATGTCGTGGCAGACATCAAGGCGATCCGCAAAGCCTGCAAAGGACTGGGTAAGGTGATAATGACGGGTGAAGGCTGTTGTGGAAAAACATTTTTTTTTTAAATGCATTGCTCATTATGTGTCATTCTTAGGCACTGATGAGAAGGCTATTATCGAAATCCTGGCAAACCGCAGCTCGGCCCAGAGGCAGGAAATTAAACAGGCCTACTTTGATAAATATGATGATGTAAGTTATCATGTACCTGATGTATAGAGCAACTTTATGAGAACACTAGTATCATACTATTCCGTGGCTCTTCTGTCCCAGGAGCTGGTGGACGTGTTGAAGAGCGAGCTGGCTGGGAGCTTTGAGAAGGCCATCTTGGCGATGCTGGACCCACCCGTCGTCTACGCTGTGAAGGAGCTCCGCAGGGCCATGAAGGGAGCGGGCACTGACGAGGACGTGCTGGTGGAAATCCTCTGCACGGCCACCAATGAGGTCAGTCTCTAAAAGTTTGAAAAGTTTCCCTATAATGAATTGATAGTGTTTGGCATGATTTGTTTTGTGTTGTCGTTCCAGGACATTGCCATGTTCAAGGAGTGCTACTTTCAAGGTGGGTTCTGTCTGTAACTTAACTCTGTTTTTGACAACCACCCCACAAAATCTACACATTAGTTTTTGCACTTGTCAAGTCAACTCAACTCAGCATGTGTTATAGGTTACAGAGAAACATTGAAAAACACTACATTTAATCCAGAACATCTTGAAGACTTATTGGGCGTACTACCTACCTTTAATAGATTTTACAACGCTGTTTATAGTCCTGTTGTGTGAACTTTGATATAAGTTAGTGGTGTATGACATAAAACCGAAAAATCCAGGTAGGCTTGAAGCTAGAACTGGAATTGCAGGTGTTTCAAAAACATTTATAGTTAATGCTTAACAAAGGTGCAAGTCCAGTGGATAAAATGCAGACTCGAATAATAATAAACATATGAAATGGAAGATGACAAAATGCCGAACAGAAATAAAACAGAGACAGGGCCAGATAGGGCAAGCAAGTGTTGGCAAATCTGTCAAGAGTATTTCGGTCATGCTTTATATTATGGTGTGCTGGTTAATTATTAATAAGGTATTAATAAGTATTAGTAATCTACGGGACTCAGTGTTTTATAAGTAAGCTGTAAGATATTTAGAAGATGTTATTAGGCCACGAATAATGTGCTTGTAAATGTATTAATAAGCATCTGATTAATACCTTTAAAGGTGCAAAATGCAACTTTTTTTGCAGAAAAAAACGTTTCTATTTTTGCGTCTTTACCTTGCAGTGACCCAGCGGCTTCATGAGTGGTCATCATGGTCCCTTTACTTTCCATCACAGTGGTCTCTGAGACACTCCAGGATCACTTGTAATCACTTGGAAAGTAAAGGCAGCGTGGGTCACTACAAGGTCAAAAACACACAAAAATCAACTTTTGTTGCATAATGCACCTTTAATAAATTGCGTATTAAAAGTATCTCTTACCCCCCGCCTTCACCAAGCGCATTTTCTCCAGTTCAGCTTTACCCAAATCTAAAAGCTTCTGGACTGGAGCCTGTACTTTCAAAAGTCTTAGCGTCATTTGAAAGCTAAGACTTACGAAACTGTTTGTCGCTCTTTCGTAGCTTTCTTGTTGATTTTTGTTGCTTTTTCATCACTCTTTAGTCGTCTGTTTTTTGTTGTGTTATTGTTGCTTTTCTGGCACGTCTTTCTTTCGGTCTTTTGCCGCATTTTTGTCACATTTTGTAAGTGTTTTTTTTTGGGTTCATGTCTTTTCTGATTGCTTTTTTGCCGTGTTTTTGCCGTTTTGGTTGCCTTTTTTACTTTTAGATTTACTTTTAAATTTGCCAAACAGGAGACAATGTGCTTTGTTCACATGGGAGTTAAAAGGTTTAGGCATTAATTTAGGCCTAACTCCTACGTGTGTGACTTGACTTGACAAAAGCTACGACTTGACTCCATGAACCAATTGACTTAGACTTCCTTGGGACTTGGACCTTCACGACTTGGACTTAACGCAAGACTTGCATTTACAGACTAAATTTGCAGCCTACGTGATACAGTGCCTCTCGAAAGTATTCATACACATTGAACTTTTGCACATTTTGTCATGTTTACAACCCTAAACATAAAGATTTTATTTTTATTTTTTTACTGAACGTTCACACACAAGTAACCGACAACTGTGAAGTGAAAGCAAAATGATACATGATTCTGTTATTTTTCAAAAAATAGAAAAGTGAAAAGTGGGGCGTGCATACAGCATGAATGAATACTTTGTGGGACCCCCTTTTGCTGCAATAACAGCAGCAAGTCTTTTGGAGTATGACTCTACAAGATTTGCACATGTAGAGCCTGACATTTTAGCCCAATCCTCTTTACAAAACAACTCAAGCTCTGTCAGATTAGAGCGTTCGTGAACAGCAGTTTTCAGATCTTTCCTCTGATTTTCAATAGGATGTAGGTCAGGACTTTGACTGGGCCATTCTAGCACATTAATTTAGCTTTGTGTTTAGGGTCATTGTCCTGCTGAAGGTGAATCTCCGCCCCAGCCTCAGTTCTCTTGTGACTCCAGCAGGTTTTCCTCCAAAATGTCCCTGTATTTGGCTCCATCCATCTTCCCAACTATTCTTACAATCTCCCCAGTCCCCGCTTAGGAAAAGCAGCCCCACAGCATGATGCTCCCCCCCCATATTTGACACTGGGGATGGTACACTCAGGACGATGAGCAGTGTTCGGTTTGCTCCATACATAACGTTTTGCATTTGGGCCAATAAGTTCAATTTTTGTCTCATCTGACCAAAGCACCTTCGTCCACATGGAGCTGTGTCCTCCATATGACTTCTACAAACTTCAAACGGGATTTCTTATGGCCTCCTTTTCAATAATGGCCAGATTTGTGTAGATACGACTTATAGTTGTCCCATGTACAGTTTCCCCCAGCTCAGCAGCAGGACTTCACAGCTCCTCCAGAGTTATCTTGGGGCACTTGGGTGCATTTCTTACCAGTGCTCTCCTTGTTCGATCTGATATTTTAGGTGAATGACTGTGTCTTGGTAAGTTCACAGTGGTGCTATACTCTTTCCATTTCCTAATGATGGAGTGAACAGTTGCTCCGTGAGATGTTTAAATCTTGGGAAATCTTTGTATAACTTAACGCTGCTTTAAACTTCTACATAACTTTATCCCTGACCTCTCTGGTGCTCCTTGACCTTCATGATGTTGTTCAGTGACCAATACACTCCGACCACAGCTCTGAGGGCCTAAAAGAAGAGCTGAAATTATACTGAGAGTAGATTACACACAGGTGACCTCTATTTAACCGTTAGGCCAAGGAGTGAACATTCTGGAGTCATGAGGAATGTTATAAAGGCAATTTAATGCACTCAGAAAATACTTATGCACGCCCCACTTTTCACTTTTCTATTTTTTGAAAAATAACAGAATCATGTATCATTTTGCTTTCACTTCACAGTTGTCTGTTACTTGAGTGTGAACGTTCAGTAAAAAAAATCAAAATAAAATCTTTATGTTTAGGGTTGTAAACATGACAAAATGTGCAAAGGTTCAAGGTGTATGAATACTTTCGAGAGGCACTGTATGTCAAGCTTAACGTACAACTCCAAATAAAGCGTTAAGGAGTATTGAAGAGTACAGGTAAATTGTACATAATAATGTGCCCTTTTGTTTTATTTAGTGCATGAACGTGATCTGGAAGCAGACATTGAGGGAGACACCAGCGGAGACGTTCGTAACCTGCTCACGGCCCTCTTGCAGGTGAGTGGCCTTGGATATCCACTGCTCTCTTGTAAACTATACTCCAACAGTTGGCTGCCCTGCTGAAATGGAGCCCTCACTTTCCTCACTCTCCCTGTACCCTATGAACGCACACACACACACACCAAACTCTCTCTCTCACATTACTAAATCAAATCCCAGATTGCCTTCCCGGACACAAACAGAAGACTCTATGTCTCACAGCAAATCGTTTTGTTTTTTTCAGGGAAACAGAGATGAAACGTGGGAGGTGGACGAAGAACTGGCCGAACAAGATGCGACAAGTCTTGTTGAGGTACTTCATATTTAAAAAAGGTTTAAGTATTATTTATTGATTAGCATTAAATAAGATAAATCTGATCCAGGCCGGTGACGAGCGGTTCGGGACAGATGAATCCACTTTCAGCTACATTCTGGCCATGAGGAACTACCTACAGCTCCAGGCCACATTCAAGGCATATGAGCAGGTATGGAGGAGAAGCATGTCAAATATTTAAGTAGTGTTCTGTTCTGAATGTGGGTATCTTTTCAGTGCAAGTAGAGTAGTCCATAGTTGGATGAAAGACTTTACTTTAAAATGATTGACATTTTTCTGCAGCTGTCTGGGACTGAGATTCTGGATGCCATCGCGAACGAAACTTCTGGGACTCTGAAGAAATGCTACAAAGCTATTGGTTAGTATAAATACTGGCTTATCTACTCTTCACTTTCTGTGTAAAATATAAAAGTGTTTGTTGACACATGAGTTGTCTTACTATTACTCATGGATTTGTACTGTTAGAATGTTGAATATAGTGCGGCAGTGGCTTAGTGGTTAAAGCCTTCATTCATATACAAAGGCGGTTCAGTGGCAAGTGCCTACTACTGTTGTGTCACTTTATATGATTTCAGAGAAGGAGAGTTTATAAGCAATTATTAGACAGAGTGATTGTTTGGTGGACTCATTCATTATTATTGATCATTTACAGATAACTGATAATGGACACTCTTTGAACTAAATTATATGTGCCAAAAAATGAATATATCAACATTATTGTTGTTTACAGTGAGAGTGGCCAAAAACCCACAGCTGTATTTTGCCAGACGCCTGCATGATGCCATGAAAGGAGCAGGCACTGATGAAGACACACTCATCCGTATCATTGTGGTTCGCTCTGAGGTAATGCACATTATTGTCATACAAATGTATATATTACTAGTTGTAATAAGTGTTAATAAAATGCTAATAATAATATGTTCTAATTTAATATCAGTAGTATTATGTGGCCACTGACAAAGTGTTGTTTGTGACCAGTTTGACTTGGAGACGATCAAAGACATGTATCTGGAGAAGTATGACGTGTCTCTGAAGGATGCCATAAAGGACGAGTGCAGCGGGGACTTCAAGCGCCTCCTTGTGGCCATCTGCCACTGAACAAGTTACGCCTGTAACAGAATGGTCCATTATGACAGATAAAGTTAAAAAAAAAAACTAGCAATGTGTAGGGCTGATTAATGTCACAAATGTTTTTGTTATTTTGTATTTAATTTTTTTTATTGTTATGACAATTCCACCTCAATCTGGCCTACTGCCTTATTTGGGGCTCCGATTTTTAACCTTTTTAACAACTTTCATTTTTTTTTTAAACAAAGAGCATAACATTTCTGATAGAACTGCTACTATTGCAAGGTCATTGATTTTAGCCACACTGTTAGCATACAAACATATTTTTGCACATTGCTTGAGTTAGATTTGGCTGCAGTAGAATACTGCTGTAGTGCTGCGAGCAGCTACTGTAAGTCAGTATTATGGCCGTCTTCAATTCCAATGCAGTGAATCTACAGTTATGTCTTCTGCTGTACAACTAATGCAATCACTCCATTAGCCTTGAAGAATCAAGATACTATAAATGAAGGCAAGT
The DNA here is from genome assembly GCF_951799975.1 of Gobius niger. Classification (NCBI taxonomy): domain Eukaryota; kingdom Metazoa; phylum Chordata; class Actinopteri; order Gobiiformes; family Gobiidae; genus Gobius; species Gobius niger. Next base: position 20,201,579 of record NC_136869.1, read on the forward strand.
GGCATGTTGAAGAAAGAAAGAATGAAGATGTTAGAAACAATGAAGGAAAGGAATTATATGCAAACAGGAATATATTTAGTATTTAGTACTGAATGTTACGAGAAATGTATTATTTACTATTCTATAGTTTCTTTTAAAAGTAACAATATTTAAACTTTACTTTTATTACATATATTTTACTAATACTAATATAAAACTTTTTTTAGGTTCAAGTTGAAGCTCAGAGAGTAACAAACTGTAGTGTCTAAGTGGCATTTTAATTTGTCTCATGTCTGTGTTGATGCGCCAGGCCGCTGAGAGCTTTGATCTAACTTGAACACTCTCGCAAACACTGTTTTTAAAACCACTGGTCAGTGAGATGAACGCATTGAACATTGAAACTTGAATTTGTGTTGCCTCTCTGTAGCCAAAGATTTGAAGCTAGCTGCTAATAAAGTCTATTGTATAACAGCTGCATTTACCCTTGCATTTTGTTAAAGGGCCCATAAGAAAACTCTTTTATTTTTTACCATATTAAAGTGAATTTTACCCAATAAATACAATTGAAATACAAGCATTTATTTTATGAGAGATATTTTCATAATTGAAAAATTCCTCATGTGCGTTTGCTGTGAGCGGCTCTGCTCTCCTAAGACATGACTGTAACTTTACCGAGAGTGGGTCTACGGCTTGACTCCAGACTTACACAAAAGGAAGTACAATTTGACATTAAATAATAGGTTAGGTTCTCATCCAAATCCATTCTTTGATTAACCACTACAGTAATCGCATGTGTTGAGCTGGTCATTAGGAGCATGTTTTGTACTCATGGCGACAGTATAGTCCAAAATGTTTCGCAGTATGCCTTTAAGTCTAGACAACTTCATCAGACTTGTTCTGATCATTTCAGTACCCAGACTGGCTAATCTACAAGCCACACCCTGATAAAAGATATCACTTTAAGATATATTAGAACATAGACATAATAAAGATTAATTATTAAAAGTGTTCCGTCTCAGTGAACTAAAGGCATGCCCATACCACAGTCTATGGCCCATACACTTAAGCCTATTATTTAAAGTGCCGTAGTGTTGCCTTTTCGCGACATGGGAAATGTAACGATTTATGAATAAAACTTCGCTGACTCTACCCACATTTATTATAAACTAAAATCTAAAGTAAACCAACCAGTATGCGTCAGTATTTGACCAGACCGCTCAGCTGTCAGGTCAAACACTTAGCATCTACATCCAAATACAGAAGAAAAACGACTGCACTCTTTCGCGTAGGCTATGCGCGGTCATGCTAATTTCCCACGGCCCGTGAACACAGCACTCTCCAGTCCCGCCCCCAGAGTCAGACGTGCGTGTCGCTCGGTGTCGCTTGTATTTTCTATTTACCGACTTATGTTTACATTTTTCAACTCCGAGGCAATTTTATACAAGTTGGGGATATAAACCAAGAACCCCCCGAGATCGCACCGTCTTTTCAGCCCATCGGATTGTCTTTAAGGTCGGTTTCCCTGCATTTCTCGGTCTTTGCTAGACGCATTCTCTCCTTTATGAATAGTTAATTACAGGCTTTAGCTTCCATCTTAGGGGAGCAAATTAACACCACTGCAGGGAGAAATGGCTGATCTACAACAGAGCTCACAAGAATAGCTTATTTTTTTGGCAATTGACAATCATTTAACGTAAACTTTATTGTAAACAGAGCATCGTCGAGAGATTAGTCGATGCTACTACATTTAGCATACTAGCTTATTTTTTTGTTATTGATCAATTAATGGACTATATATGTTTTTCGAATCAGGCTTATAATTGTAACCCCCCTCCCCCCAAAAAAAATCACAAGTGTTTTCTAAAGGGTGAGGGTGCGAGGGTGAAGGATGTAGCCTTTTACAGTCTGCAGGACTACAGGTCTACAGTAGATAATGATGGGATGGGACTGTTCAAATAGGCATGTTGCAGGAACTATGCCGACCTAAAACCTTGTAAATCTTACTAAGCTGTATAACAACACATGGTAAAGGACAACTGGGAGTGTGTAGAAGTTAGTAATGAATCACAAACTTCTACACATTGACTTCTCACAGTTTACCCAGGGTGACTTACTAACTAACTAAACAATAAAACAGTTCAGGAGAATGTTGTTAGTGAAACCTCCTGACTTGTTGAAAGGTTGACTCTCTCATCACTCTTCACTGCAAACACTCCCACAATCCACACACTCGTTGCTATTTAAATCTTTGCTTATGATTTGCAATGATGTTCATTCCATTGACCCTTATCTTGCTTCTGTCTCCATGTGCCTCAGGCTATGAGTTGGCCAGGGAAGAATGCAGTGGCAGGAAGTAACAAAAAGTAACACATATAATGCACACATTTTTATGAACTACATTTCTTTTAAATGCTGGATTAGAAGTATTTTTGAATTGTGGTTTAAACACATGTATTTTTGGTGTCATTTCTATGAAGACCAACCGCTAAGCTGCAGGAAAGAAGTCCTGATCGTAAACATCACAATGATAAAGTCTGAAAACACCAGCAACTCATTCAGTCTCTTCCAAAAGATCAATTTAACAGACGTTTAACATTTTAAATAGTTTTGTAGTTAAAATCTACCCTAAATATTTGTTTCTTTATTGCTTTATCTACATTTGAAAGTGGATAAATGTAGTAAATGTTTAGTACAGTCTCTGCACATCTATTTGCACGTTAACGTAAGCAACTCATTTACGTAATTCCACCAATGAAACAATCAGCCAGATGAAACTTTTCATTCAATTGTGACTGATTTCTTTTTGCTCAGAGTGGTGTCATGTCGTCAGTGTGGCAGCAGGAGGCGTCGGCGTACTCTCCTTGTGTGGAGATTGACTCCAGCTCTGTGAGGCTCAAAGACGGACTGAACTCCCCGGCCTGGCTGAAGCAGGAGCATGACGACCTCCGCATCATCAAACTAGAGCACTTTCCAATGGGGCCCTCAGCTGATGTGGTGCAGGACAACACGCCCAGCAGCGCCATGTCAAGTATGAGGCATTTCTGTCGGGTTCGCGTCTGAACTTTGTTTTTTGTTGAATGTGGACATAGATACGACTTTTGCAATTATAGAGATATTAACCTAAAAAAAGGTCAAAACACAATGGCTCTTTCAAATGTGTCAAATGTGAACATTTGATTCACTCCTGCTAAATTCTTAAACTACCGGCTTTGCTCTGCCCGATCCTGTCAGACCTCGGAAGTGAAGCAGAGTGAATGTAGTGAGTTTGTGAGTGGTTGGTTGTGGTAGCCTCGCTTCTGTCAGTCTACCCCAGGGCAGCTGTGGCTACAACAATTACTTACCACCACTGAGTAGGAAGTGAATGAATAATGACGACAGCGTAGCGCTTTGAGAAACTTGGTAATACAGGCTTTTAAAGTGCAATACAAGTGTAAGGCATTATTATTATTATTATTATTATTAATAAACTCTTTCAAAACAAATCTTAACATCTAGTATGTTTTGTTCACAGCTGCCTCGCTGACCGACGGGCTGCCCCCCAGAGTGCTGCTCACCATCACTAAGCTGCAGTGCATGGTGGAGAGCAAACAGCAGCGCATCATTGCTTTGGAGAGACAGGTGGAAGACCTCATACAGGACCGCCAGTTCCTCAGGAACCAGATCGAGAACCTCACCAGCAACCGCTCCCTACACGCATTTGCAGCACCTAGTCCGATGGCTGAAGGTGTGTGGCCAGAGTGTTTAAGCTTAGCTTATTATTCTTTAATTAAATAAAGCATGATAAAGACGTTATGTGATTTATCTAGATCTATAGGGCCTATCTCACCGGAGGAGAGTTGCAGAGACATTGCTGCGACTGCCAGACGCGGCAGTCGCAGCAATGTCTCTGCAACTCCGATTGATTGCTCGCTCACCAAATTAGGTCACATCTTGGAGATGTCGCCGCAACAACATGACAGCTTAAGGCCTGTAGAGCTCAACCGTCCCATCCACTTCCGGTCACGTGCCTGGGTCCGGATGAAAAAAATTCTATTCATTTTTAGCATCGATGTTTAGAAAAATTCAAACACTAAGAGTTTGAACGCACGACACTAGCAAATCAGCTATGTGCTAACTACCTACTACTGGGCGGATATTTCCAAGAAATTAATCAGTCAATACTTGAAAATCAGGGTGAAGTAATTGTATTATTATTTCAAATCTTCAATTTACCCTTGTGTGTTTAATGTCCAAGAGTTAGCACATAGCCAATTAGTCGACTTCGTGCTTTTAAGTTCTTAGGGCCAGATCTTGTACCTGGCGCAAGAACACTGCAAACTCTAGCTCGATGGCTATCTTCCAAGTGGCACAGCTGTTGCACTATGTGCCTGCGCCCCTGGCGAGAAGGCGTCACTTATAAAAAGAGAAGAGGTCTACTAAGGCGTGGTTTATTATAAGCAGCACTGAGAGCGGTGCTCTGTCAGCCTCACATTCATTTCCTCATTTACATCGCGCTGCCTTGTGTTCTTCCTTATGCATTATAGGCTCTCTCAGGTCAAACTAAAAACTTTATGAACTCTATTGTGAGTTAAACAATGTTCGTGTCCCAAGAGAAAGAGCTACAGCCGGTCCCGTTGTGACGTGGATCGGCACTCGTTCAGCCGTAATTGCATTAATGTGACCAAAACCAAAGCACAAGTTCACCCCCACAACCCCTCGCCCCTTCTCAGCTGCAGAGTCTGGTTGGAGGAAAGGCTGTTGTACATAACACTGCCATTGGCCATGAGTGTTTCTCCATCCCACGTACTTCCCACATAAATGAGCTAAATCTAGGAGCTGCAGGATCTCAAAGTGCATTCCTACTAAACGCATGTTACGCTATAGTCTGTGTTTAGAAACACAAGATATGGCCCTTAATATTTGAATTTTTGGAAAAATCAATGACAAAAAGAGCTGCAAGAACAAAGTGACATAATTTTGTTCTTGGGGTGCAGTTCATTGCAAAGGCACCAACACCTGCATCCACCTCACCCCGACTAAAACATCAGTCTCATTCATAGCAACAGTTGGCAGAGACTTACCCATGACTATTGGCAACTCAAGTCGCTAACTAGTCTCCAGGCTGGTGAGATAGGCCTTTTAGTGTCTATTTTTTCATTTGACAAGATATAGTCTCGAAGAAAAGAAAAATGAATATTATGTGCTGCTACATTATTGTTTTTTGTTTATTGACTGATTCATATAATTTACTTTTTAGTTCCAAGACCAAGCAAAACACATAGTTCTGAAGTAAAATCTCACAAAAGAGAGAGAGGCTCCTCCAGCTCTTCAGGCAGCAGCGGCAGTGACTGTGAAGGCTCAGACTCCTCTGAAGTGTCAGCTGCCTCCAGTGAACAACGTAAGAAGAAGCATCACAAAGACAAGAAAAAGTCCAAGAAGAGCAAGGACTACAGCCGCAAGCGAGGTATGTTTTAAATATAGTTGAAATACTATGAATGAGAGCATGTACCAGTATTTATCCTCTCCGTTTTCCATAGCCACTGGTGTCCAGTATGTCGTCCAGCGCTACAAACAAGTCCTGTCTGCCTTTAACAAGAGGAAGAACATGAGTGAAGCCTTTCGTCAACTTGGAATTGACAGGAACACTATTGCCAACACTGCCTCCATAGCAGAGCTGCATTTGGCCAACAAAGACATGATCCCTCTGGTGGGACAGTTCCGCCAAGGAGAGGAGACGCTGGTGAGCTACGCCCAGAGGTGCACACTGGTCATCGACAGTGATCCAGACCTAGCCAGAAAAATCGACCACATGAAAGCCAACGGGGAGCTGCTGCCCATCAGTGGGAAAAGATCCAGGCTCATGCATGGACATCTTCCACCACTGGGCTGTGCTGCTGACACTATTTTAATAGGATAGTAGTGGACTCACTTTTATGGATTTATGTTGTTGTTTATTCATTTCTTTGTTTTCACAAAGGTGAACATACTACACACAGATATTATTTATGTATATTATGGAAAATACCTTTCTTTTGAATTTATTTTATACAATCATACTTTTGTATTTTATATGATTTATACCGGTTTCTACGTGTTCTGAAACAGCCTAGTACTAGAAACGGCCACAGGATGGCAGCGTTGTCCTTTAAAGTGTTGATAAAGTTATAGATGATTTACACCAAAATGGTGGATGCATAATCATAGTCTTCATGCACCAGCCCAATCTGTAGCTTGTCTTAAGATCAAGACATCTTTTTTCTGTTTTAATGCAATAATATTTATGTTTGTAAAGTGAATGAAACGTTTATCCATTTGTTTGTATTTCTAAAGTACAGAGTGGTCAGATTTATGATGAACAGAAGTTGTGAAATGATGACTCATATCCCTCTGTGCCTGTATGCTCTCATGTGCATCAGCACAGATATTTCGGGTATGTGCCGTTGACCAGAGCACTGGGCAGCAGTTGTGCAGGCAGATGGAAGCTCTTGCTAAGACATCCTCAGGCGATGGCAAGTGTCAGTGCGAAATGCCGCCATAGCCTCCCCTGCTGTTTGCGTTGCACGTGGGGTGACAAATTACTCGTGCAAAGCCATTACACGGGGCAGCTCTCGGGCTGTTTATCTTTGCATGGGGCTCTGTCACTGTCACTCTCATTCTCACTCTGACTATCTGCTTATCTTTCATTCTCCAAAAGCTTATGTGTGTGTCCCCTCCACCCCCACACTCACCCTGCATCATGAACCCATTCAGTCATTTCATATCCATCTCTCTGCAGCCTCTCTCAAACTACTCATCAGTTTAGAAAATAAGGGACAATGTGGATTAACAGCAAACTGATTGACCTGTGGAATAATGTGTACAGTTATTTATCAGAACTTGAAATAAATAAGCACTGGAAAATAATGTGGCCCTATGGTATTTATTAAGGTGTCATTATGTCTTTTTGCCAGAAGAGTCAGCTGGTCCACAAGGGTTTTTATTTATTTATTTTTTATTTTTTTGAGTGATAAATAAGCAAACTTTTTTGTTCCTGATTAAGTTGTAATCTCGGCTTTTGCTGTTAAATTTAGTATCAAAGCCATAGGCGTCATGTCTCTTTTGGATAACGATGAATATATTCAGGGAACATGCAATTAGGCCTCATCTTCTTATTGAACACCTTGCACCTTAAATAGACACCAATGTTGCCGGCTCCCATCACTGCGAGCACTTGCATCGGCAGCCAGCCTCCACCTGCTCACACGAGTGGCAGCTGCGAATGCGTTGCTAATGACGGTGTGTGATGGAGCTGAGAGCTAGGGGGGCATAGAGGGGCCTAATCGAGCCTGAAGCCTCCTCTCTCTCTCTCTCTCTCTCTCTCACCCCCTCTGCCTCACCCAGCTGGGGCTCCATTTCACGTTGGGCGCCGGCGTTTCGGAGGGGCCGCGTCATTGCGTGGGCTCCACCTATTCGCGCCACGGGTACGAAACGCAAGGCCCAGACCCTCCCCCCCCCCCCCCCCTCCTCCTCCTCCTTACACAACTTTGATCCTGACCTTGACAAAAGCAGCAGCTGGACGTCCTCACACAGAGAGAGAGGAGCGTGTAATAACCACCAATCAGGACCTTAATGGCCCAAGTGCAAATGTGTTTGAACTGAGCAGTTGTAATGGAGGCCCGGGGTTGTGTTTGGTTGTGGCACTGACGGTGTGCACTGGACCGGCTTTAACCTGTTGTAATAAAGGCTGCAGATATATCGACTTTAAAATAAGTACACACTGTAAATCATATTTGTTAACACTTAATTCCTTATTCATAAAACATGTACGAGGTTTTCCTAAATATTTCTGTGAGCTTTGGGTGTCCTATTATTATTATCATGATTACACTTCCATAATTCCAATTGTTATAGGCCTCACAATTAATCTTTTTTGGAGAAACACAAAGGAATGTGCCGGTCTCTCCCTGAGGGCTATAGTAAAAAGTGACACCTACCCCGGACACCTATTCTTCCCCTGTTCTGCAGCGACACATGACATGACTGCATGCAGCTCCTATTGTTACTCAACCTGCACCTGTGACGTGGGGCGCCCATTGAAAAGCATGTCCTTCAGAGTGACCCTTTTCAAAAGCATATGTCCGACGATACTGTGGGAGGGGGGGGGCAGTGTGGAACAGAAGCACAGTACAAAGTAAAGTAAACGTTAGTTGAGCAATTATATCGAAAAATCGAATCGCAATCGCAAAACCTGTCGCGTGCCACCTATTTTCCACCTTTTGTCATTACTGCGTCATTGCTTATGTCACCATTTTACGTTCCTTCGTCTTGTCTTGAATTTGTCCAAATAAATGAATCCCCAGCCTCTCTTAGCTTTTGCAAAAAATAAATAAATAAACAAAAACGTGAGCGAGATATGAATCTGTGGATGCTAAACCTCTCCACAATGGCGTCCATTCTGCCAGGGGCTCCTCCATCAACATGTCTGAGGAACGCAGCCATGTGCCCTCCATCTGGCTGCTGCTGATAAGAACTCACTGTGCACCTCTGCTGGGTACAACATGTGCAGGGGGGGGCATCGTGTATTCGGGTAAATGCCTCCCCCTAAAGTAAATTTCACCTCCACCTTCAGGGAGAGAAAATTCGGTAGCAAGGTGCACAACTCATGGGAATAAAACAAAATGGCAATCCTCAAAATGCAGCATCTTTGGACAGCCTGTTCCGGTTCAGCACAAGACGTTATCATTGCTGTACGACACCACAGACCTTTAAGCAAAGCTGTATAGTAATGGCACAAACAAACAGATGTTTCTAGATGTGGAATAGAACCTGCTTTGTCCTTCAGGCACCCAATTATAAACCTTTTTATCAATCAGGAAATAGCATGCATTGTTGTTGTTAGCAGTACCTTGACAGTAAAGCTCCACTTTGCTCTCAGAAAGTTGTGAAATGTGCTTTTAAGATTTTATGCGCTAGGAATGAGTTAAAATTACAACTAGCGGTTTAAACTTTACTCATTCATTCCCTGTCTCATTGTTTATAAATCCAGTCCCAATGGGCCTATGTACCAGTCCAAGTCATAGATAGTTGTGACAAAAAGGCGTTTGGGTGTAAAAGGCAAGTGAAAATCACTAAATCACTAAAAACAGGAGTCATGCATGCACATATTGTAGTCTCCTCTCCAGGCTCCTGAACTTGTGTAAAATGTGCACAGTTAACTGAATCTCCATTTTACATTACTTGAAAATCTAATCACAATCGCAATGCTTATCAAATATCCATCTTTCCATAATTGTATATGTAAAGTTGGTTTAACCTCTATCGTCAGGGTCAAAAGCCTGGATGTTTTTGCCCCCAAGGTGCTCATTGTCTGACAGGGCTGTCTCTTGGGGGATGAGGCGACTATAATGATAAATGCATGTACGAGAAGGTTGTTCATACCTATAGAAATATGCTCTATAGAGCATTCTAAATTTGGGCATATTTGGACAGAGGGCATGAGTGACGCAGAACGCTTACGCACAGTGACAGCATGAAGAATCCCCCTCCCCACCCTCTGATGCGATTGGCTGTTGGATCGGTGACGCCACGGACCACCGGCGTGACAGGAAATCAGAAGGAGTGGGCAAGACACACTGGAATTTTCGGTCACACCCAGGGCTTGTTACAAAATCCCACATCGGCCATTTTGTTTTACTGTCTACATTGGGTTTATATTTTCTTTATGGATAAGGAGTCAAGCAGTTGCAGTCACTGTTCAATCTCCAAGAAAATACGACAGAGATAAAGAGAAAAAGGAGAAATTGTTGCCAGCCATTCGCCACAAATCAGACATTACCTTTACTCCACTATACTGTATTTGAAATATAACTATGGAACTTTGCCTATGTAAGGGCTTAAAATAAAAAGCATTATACATTTGGCTGTGTGTTTTACAAGTCGATACAAATGGGAAAGAATTTATACTTTGTAGTAATAACAAAAAACTGTAATTATCTATTAAAATGTGTGGGTACATTTGTGGGTAAAAAAAAAGGTGATGAGTTTTGAAAAGCTGAAAAGCTTTATGAAAGTTTATGAAAGCAGAATAGTATTCAGAAAAAACAAAAAAGTAACACTCACAAGAAATAAAATTGGCAGTGATCCTGGAATCAGGATTGTTGACACCAGCCTTACAGTCAGTCTGAATCAGACCCAAAGTAAAATAGTTGGTATTATATCCCTGCCTGGTGCACAGGGCAGAACAGCAGGCGGCGATGTGCAGATGTACAGTCAATGCCACTGATCCACAGACAAGAAAGAATTGATATTTGCAAGAACGGTTATATTTGTGGAACGCAGAGGACGAGGTTTCTGCAGCTGATGCGATCTTGGTGCTATCTTCATTTTTGAGGCCACAATGTTAATTTAGCAATTTTTTATTTGAATACTTGAGTACTTTCTACGGCAAATACTTTTGTTCTTTGACCGGACAAAGCCATAAGCCCATGTGTCCAAAACAGTGTGGTTAGCGTACCTCTGTAGGCCCCGCCTTAGGCCCATAGCATCAGACAGAGTCCACTCACCATTAAAAGATGGAGAAGACAATGACCATCATTTAATACAACCCTCACTTTATGCACGCTGGCTGTAGCTTTAGTCTATAGTTAAAGGACTTTACCAGATTAGGGGAAGCTGGGAGTTTCTCATCTATTTGACCTCCATTATGACGGCAGATGTTAATTACACAGTGCTGGCTTTCCCATTGACGCTCGGCTAGCTCGCAGATTGCAGGCTAACCCCTGCTGCTTTTGTACAATAGTCTCAAATGTGGATTACGCTACATGTTGTCGGTGTTACCCTGACTTCAGTATCAGCTTAAATATAAACTTTACTGCCACTGACCTAGAAACAACAATCTCATAGTAACTGAGTGAGGCCCAGTGCTGGAATTAAACAGGAAACTCGAGATTCCTAATTTTGGACACATTGTGGCCTAATATGATAATAATTTGATTTAGCCTTGATCATGAATTTGACTAAGCAGTATTTTATGACAGTAGGAGAGATTATAATGTTAAAAAGTCACTTGCATAACAAAATTACACAATGCTCTTGACGATGAGAGGAGAGGGCCCAAACTCAAGTACATGACTCACTGATGTGCTGCTCAAGTCAATGAAGTCAAGTAAAATGGTGTTTATGTATGTGGGAGGGGATACAATGGGCCTCAAGGATTAAAATATCCCTGTTTACAGTATACCAATATAGCACATTTGTGTGCACTGGGTTGTATAAGTGCCTTTTTACCAGAACATATTATTATATAACATATAACTAGAGGGTATGCGGATAGCGTTACAACAAGGAAACAGCATCTTCCATCTCACTTAAGTTTTAGAATAAACAATCTACTTTTTTCCCCCTCAACTATTCTTTTTTGAGAGTTTTTGGCCTGTAAGCTTGATTAGACAGGGCAGTTCAGGGTGAAAGGGAGGGAGAGAGGGGGAGAGACATTCAGCAAATGACCAGAGCCAGGAGTCAAATCCCCGACGCTGTAGACAGAACAGTGAATAGAACAGAACTGTTTTTCATGAAATTGCTGCTTCATTGGTGTAAAATTAATTATAATAATTACAGCACGCATTATCCCTTCAAACTAGGTAATAATTAATCAGGAAAACTCACTTAAGTCAGAGTCACAAAATTACTTAAATCCTTAACCAATCTGAACCTAGCCATTGAGAGAGAATATTGACTCCATCTTGTGGAAACAGATATGTATTTTCACCCTGTCTTGCAATGATACATGTGCTGTAGTGCTAGTTGAAATGAGCCCTTGCCGATGGGCCTTAAATTGATTGCTTGTTTTAGTAATCCCTCTCTGTGGGATATAGATTACATTATAGGCCTTTAAAGGGGAATGGATCATTTGTTATAGGAGCGTGTAAGCCGGGCGAAGATACTGTATTTATTTATATAGTCGCCTTTGATCTTAATTCATCTTAATTCATTTGCATTTCTGAACACCAAGTGTATTTACATGAACTGTAAGAATTCACCTTAGGATATTTAGAACAATTTATAGTGTGTGGGGGCTTTAATGTAAACATGTCTTAATATGTTTATACAGTAATGCGTACATATGTAAAATAAATGGTAACATTTATTTGCATTATCACTAAATGGAGAAATATCTCTTCAGGAAGCAATAAAGTGTACAATACTTTTTCTTAACTTAGGATGTGCTCGTTCATTTACAAAAACTAAAAAAAGTCAAAACAGTTTCCCTGGAGAATAAAATTCTGACCTATCCCTTTAAAACAGTGGATCAGGTGCACAAAGTCACCGCGACAAAGCACCAAATGAAGCGTCCCGGGTCTATATACATCAGCCGACGATGAGCCTAATGATCTTTCTCTCAAGTGCACAATGCTAATAGTGATTTAAGCGGGTGATGATGGACTTATATGGACCCGCAGCTGGGGAGGACACGGCCCAGCGCTTTCCCACAATGCCGGCCATGACAGTCCAGCGTTGAAGCTCCGCCATGCATTCCCCCCACGTCCACGCCGCCTCAATGGCCTAATCAGACGCCTCATTCAATCACCGGGACAGGCTGACCAAACCATGGGCTCATCTGCACAGCATCCCTCCTTCAAATCCCCTTCAAGCCATCTCTGATTAAGTCTGGGACATCTCTGCTGTTCCGAGCTGGTGATGTGCAAAGGTTGTGTGGTGGTACAACAGCTACAGAAGACTTTTTATTTTGTCTGTAGAACATTTCATCCACTGATTTCCTTTCTCTACAAGTAGCCCAATTTTAGCTTTAAACATTATAGTAATTATTTACAGGATGGCCCTGAGGCATATCAAAGTGGGGCCAGTAAATGTAGAATAAAACAACCTGAATTGGTTTTGACAACGCAATAAAAGTGCAGATTATATGAGGTGTGTGAAATTACCCTTGTTCGGTGAGAGGATGGTCCGGTGGGCGGGCAGTTGGCGCTGATACGTGGCCCCCATCGATCCCCACTATTCACACATAAAGAGACAGTGCAGTCAAATCAATGGCCTTATCAATCAGTCAATCAACCTTCATGAGCGGATACTTGTCCTTCACACCATTGTAACGCAAAAAGTGTATCTCTCCATGGGGTCTAACTCTGTGCTAAACCTGGAGTTTAGACCTTTCCAAACATGCTCTGTAATGAAGGTGATTCCTGTATTAGTTCAGCCGTTCATTTTTCACACTTCTCTCAAATGTTCAAAACCTTGGGAGTGTTCAAATTAAAGGTACACTGTGAAACATTTTGGACTATACTGTTGCGGCAAAACAAAACATGCTCCTAATGACACAGAAAATGCTGTTACTGCAGTGTGTAATAAAAGAATGGACTTGGATGAGAAACTGACCTGTTTAAATCTCAAATTTGACAGCCTTTCGTCACATCTCCAAGGAGACGAGCTGGAGACGTACCCACTCCCAGTAAAGGTTACAGTAATATCTTAGCAAGGGTGAGCCTCATAAATGTTTGTTTGTACATTTATGATCTATTTTTCAATGATGAAAAGATCTGTCATAAAATAAATGCTTGTATTTCAATTTTATTTATTGGGTAAAATTCTACGCGGTGTGGCTTTAAACATTGCTTCCGCTGCACATGAGGACACAAGACAGATTTATAATGTGAACAAGCTATTGAAAGCTAAGAACCTCCATCAGTCTCTGATTGGGACTTGATTGGGGACAAGTACAGGGCTTGTTTATGAGAATAAGAGAAAGTCCCTTTATGTTTAATGTCAACCAGGTTTTAGCCATATGATCAGGCAACCCTGAGTAGGGTATCTACTGGTTTCTGATTGCAAAACCATCTCAATTAACGTAAATAACTTCTACATCATGTTTTGGTTGTAAATTATAGTAAATGTAGTAAACTTCCTGATTGCTATAAGGGAGAACAATATTAGTATTTGTTTGTTTATCTCATATTGGGGAACATGCGGTCATGTTTATAAAATATTAACCAAAAAATCTTATATTTCAACTGCATATAGTTTTGATAACAAAACAAAGACTTCTACCTTATTAATTGGTCAGTAAGTTTAACCATATAACATTCAATATTTAGATTATTATATATTAGATAAATTGGATGAAAATAAACAAACTCTTACGAAAACATGCTTTCAAGTCATGTGGTAGTGAGTCAGTTCTAATATTCCCTCGGAGCCTGAAATGTGCCATGTGCATATGAAGATTATTAAAGACCTTTTCAAAGATGATGTGTCACCAGAGGATTCTCCACGCTGCTTGGGCTTAGCCATGAGCCTGGGAGTGTGTGTGAGCTGTATGTAGGCTACCTGTCAGGAATTAAGCTCATGCTTATGCAACTTGTCACATGTAGACATTACACTGTGTTCCAAATTATTATGCAAATGACATTTTTCTAAGATTTACTAAATTGTCAACTCAAATGAGAGTCAGCATAATTTTCAAGTCTTTAACTGGTAGAGGATCATTTAAATGTGGTGGAAAAAATTTCCTAGTGATAACAGTATTTTTTTCAAAAATAAATATAGTAAAAACTTTAAAATCCACTGTTCCAAATTATTATGCAACTCATCGTTTCAATACATTTTAAAGCTTGTAATTAACTGAAAATGTTGAATGTATATCATTAGGAGGTCATATTTACTGAAATCAAAAGCTATTTCAATCAAAAAATTATTAACAGGTCAAGTTATATTTTACCATAGGAGCCCTTGTGTGATAGCAGCTTCAAAATTCTTAAATCCATTAAACTTGTGAGTTTTTGGACAGTTTCTGCCTGGATTTGTTTGCAGGATGTTAGAATAGCCTCCCAGAGCTGCCGTTTGGATGAAAACTGCCTCCCACCCTCATAGAAGTTTTTTTTGTTGAGGCTCCAAAGGTTCTCAATAGGGTTGAAGTCAGGGGAGGAAGGGGTCCACATCATGAGTTTCTCTCCTTTAATGCCCATAGTAGCCAGTGATGCAGAGGTATTCTTTACAGTATGACCTTTTTCAAAGGTCATTTTCACACCTTCAGGGAGCCTAAAAGGGCCTAAAGGGGCCGACCAACTCTCTCACCATGATTCTGGCCCATAACATGACTCTGCCACCTCTTTACTGACGTCACAGCCTTGTTGGGACATTGTGGCCGTTCACCAACCATCCACTACTCCATTGATTTGACCATCCAGGGTTACACGGCCTCATCAGTGAACAAGACTGTTTGAAAATGAGTCTTCATGTATTTCTGAGCCACTGCAGCCGTTAGTGTTCATGAACATTCAATTAACAGTTTAGGGGAGGCCCGGATAGAAGGTTTATGCACAACTGCAGCCTCTGGAGGGTCCTACACCTTGATGTTTGGGAGACTCCAGAGGCACCAGCAGCTTCAAATACCTGTATGCTGCTTTGTAGCATCTGTTCTCTTAATCTGAAGTGTTTGTCTGGCAGAAACCCGAGTGTGCTCTGAATCATCCACAAATCTCTTATCAGTATGATGATTATGCTTAATCTTTCATGAAATATCGAAGGTTTTCATACCTAGACCAAGGCATTCAACTATTTCACGCTTTTCATCAGCAGAAAGTCCCTTTTTCTTTCCCATATTGCTTGAAAAGGATGATCTGCATAATAAAGTGGAACACCCTTTTTCAGTAGTTTTTCCCTTAACTGGGCTTAACCTGAAAACTAATCATCCCAGGTCTCTGAGATTAATGTCAGTGATTCATAGAGCCCCGAGACACGATACCATCCATGAGTTTCATTATCATTATTTTTTTTTTTTTACCCTTTTGACACAAAAATCCAATTTGCATAATAATTTGGAACGCAGTGTACTTATATTCTACATATGAGAGGAAACAAATATGAGCAAAGTTTGTGCATTTGACCCATCTGGAGCAACCTGACAGGAGCAGTTAGTGATTGCAGCACTTTTCCACCATTCACACATTTCAGACTAAAACTGACCAGTTCAACCCAGAGCTCTGTCCACTGTAGAAAAAACTGTATCAGAA
This sequence comes from Gobius niger, assembly GCF_951799975.1. NCBI lineage: Eukaryota > Metazoa > Chordata > Actinopteri > Gobiiformes > Gobiidae > Gobius > Gobius niger. The sequence goes on from NC_136869.1 coordinate 20,217,541, forward strand.
CAGTTCACCAAAGAGCTCAAGCACGATTTGTCTCATAATCAGCGTTAAATACAGTATGCAGGTTACTGAAAAGGTTCCTCTGTTTAAACTGTGATTTTTGGCAGTGTGCTGTGAGTCGCTGCTCTGGACCTTTGCCCAGTCTAATAATAAGGCTATTATGGCCATCAGTGCATCTCCATCTCCAGTGCAGCGCTGCTTCCAGGAGCCATTTGTAAAGCAGCCGAGCAGGAAATGAGGTCAGGCCTTCGCAGACGCCGGGGCCTGCGGGACCTGCTTGGGAGGGGGGCCCACTTAAGTCGTTGATCATTTAGGGGCCCATCCCACACACAGACACAGTGGGGGGTCAACAGTGGGAGGGGCCACACAATGGGCTTTCAATAAGCGTGTAATAGACAGAGACATCAGTGGGGTTCGCATTTATAAGGGGCTCATATGTGTTTGCATAACAGACGGGCAAAATCTGTATCACTACACTTTGTAACTTTCAGTCGAGTAATGTAAGCAATGGAAGGTGATGGATAAGATAAGATATAACTTTATTAATCCCGAAAGAAATTCATTTGCCAGGAGGAGCTGCATAAAAGAAATAAAAAAATATTATAAATCCTAAAATCTAAATCAAATATAGCGGTTTGGTCTGGGACAATATAGTTTTGTGAAATAAAATATTTTTTTTGTTGTGGTAGTAGTGTTGGGGGTAATGTATTACAACGGAACGAGTTACAAAAATATCTTACTTTTTTTCAGTAACTAAGGAATATAACACGAAATACGGGAATATTACAATACAATACAATATTACAATAACTTAGTCACTACATTTCAAGTAACTCAAGTTACAAGTGCATTTAAACATATGAACAAAAAAATGCCAAACTCCCTCAAATAAAATGCAGCACCAAATCAAGCTGGACACTGGTGTATAAGATCTGCAGTTGAGTGTAGTGAATGTCCTCAAAACAAAACACAAGAGAGTGGGGATAGTGAAGGAAAAGGAAATCTCTGACGGCACTTTTGCTCAGTGGCATTATTACTATTTTCAGTTTATATTTTGCCAAAAGTTACTGAAACGTAACTCAAAGTAGTGTAACTCAGCTACATTTTTGAAACAGTAATATGTAATACAAACATATTACATTTTGACAGCAGTAATGTCTAATATAGAACATGTTGCAAGTGGTTGCAAGCCATGTATTGCAATACATTAAGGACATCATGTATATTAATGAAGCTGCAGTACACCACTGCATATACACCATTGCCTTTTATAATAAATACTGACCAATAGTGGTGTAGACTTCTAAACGTCAGACTAACATTTGATTTATTAACCTTTCGTTTTGAACTCTTTCAGGGTAACGTACTACAATGCTTGTTGTATCAATATTCAATAGTTGTCATGAAAATAGCTGTTTCGTGACAGCAAAGTATATCGTGCCAATCCTAGGAGCTGTAATTGTGATAATGGTCACAGAAAGGTGTAGTACTACCTATCAAAAAGTCATATTATAATGGGCGGCGGTTAGCGCTCATGCTGCACAGGTCCCGGGTTTGATTCCCACCTGGATGGGGCCTTTCTGTGTGGAGTTTACATGTTCTCCCTGTGTCTGCGTAGGTTTCCTCCGGGTACTACGATTTCCATGTCTTCTTTGTTTTACTGTCTGTGTGGTCTCTGTTCTGTTGTGGCCCTCTGAACCATACATTCAGAATGCAATAAAAAGAGGTGTGCATTTATCAAACAGAACTAAAACATCCAGGTATATCAATTATAATTCCAATATATTGAACAAACACTGTCATGTGTAACCTCCTACTGTTGGAGCTGGGACACACTCACGGACTCAGCCTGCGAAGAAGCTGCATTTTTTATTTATTTATTGACCTTTATTTAACAAGGATAGTCCCACTGAGATTAAGAATCTCTTTTTCAGGGGAGTCCTGGCCCCAGAGGGGAATCTATTGTACATGTTTTTAGTTGGAGGGGAAACCGTAGCACCCGGAGGAAACCTACGCAGACACGGGGAGAACATGCAAACTCCACACAGAAAGGCCCCGTCCTGGTGGGAATCAAACCCGGGACCTTCTAGCTGCGACACTGTGCCGCCCCCAGTAGTGAGACTGTATGTCAGCTTTTAAGTCAAGATAATCCCATTGGATCGATTTGTAGGACTTATAATACTGTGCATGTATCTTGTAGCATCAAAGTCACTTGAGCACATCAACATAAACGTACATTTCTTTCCAATGCTGTTATTATATTACAGTTGTCATGGAGAAACCAACACAACCATCTCAAGATCAAAGCGTGTGAGAGGATTACCTCAGAACGTGATCAGTCTTTCACAGTGATGTACATCCGTCTGATAATGGGTGGTTTGGGATGAAGACAGGCCTTTGGATGTTCAGAGGCAACAAACAGTGAGCCATCTGTGCGAGGAAATGATAAATTAACAGCTTCACTGCAAAAGCAATTAGTTTGTGACTGTTTGGTGCAGAATCAATAATTTGCAATCATAGCTGCGTGAAATCTCACTTTTCAACCACATGAAGAGGTTACTTATGGAGGTAATTGAACCAAAATAAGACAAATAGTCCAATCATGTAAACAAAACAACATGCTCATGTGTGAAGGAATATCACTCACACTAATTGTGATATTATATAATCCTGACATTTCTGTGTCATTGAAGAGAAAGACTCTGCTCTGCTACTGATGAACATCTTAAAATATACTCTTCCAGGACCAAAACTAGGCTAGAATGGAATTAAATATGTATGAATTCTGAACTTTTGCACATTTTTGAGTTACCCTTTGCTTTGTCTTAGGCTGTGTTAGTCAAAAAATGTGTAAATCTCAGTAATTTGTGTGTTATTGTGGCTTCTTACAATTTGGACATTGCCTACCATAATAGTGCAATAATGACAGGGTGTGCAGAACAACTGTGTAAAAAATTTCGTCAATCCAAATGTTTTAGTGTTTTTCAAATAGCATGGCTTCAGGGAGCTTTTAGTAATTGTTCAAAGCACCAGACATGTTCCTGGAGCTCGTGATTGAAAAGAAAGAAATTCAATTCAAAGAGCCTGCACCCATTTGTCCATTCTGTTCATTATGGTTTAATTTTCAAGAATATCTGGAGTTTTGGTCATAGTTTGAGCGCTCATTGGATGTGAAGACTTGCCCTTATGCCCCAGTTTACTTTATAGTGGCGATTCCCCGAAGTGAACTCTCCGAGGCAGAGTCTGATGTAGTGTAACGGGACACTCTTGAACCCGGCGCCCAGTCACACCTGACTCTCTCCACGCTCTACCCTCCACGCGCCGTCCTTTGTTTGCATTGTTGACTTTGCCGACATGTCTTCTGTGGTTGGTTTTATGACATCGCTGGACTCACAAGCTCCTGGACATCTTCACGGCGGACGGCTCCGGCTAATTGCTTCCTGTCTTCCTCCCAATGCTGCTCCTTATCGCTGATGTATAATATATAAGAGAGGAATCGGGGCTGGCGCTGCGTCCGGGACCTAACCTTCAACATGTAAACACAAGTAAGAACAAGCCTTTCTGTATTTGTTTTTTCTTTCACTTAAATCCACAGTGGAGCGCAGAGTAAATCGATCCCCTTGATTTGGTTATCTTATTTGCAACTTTAGGAGTGGCTAAGAAAGGAGGCTAATGTTTACTCTGCCCTGAGCAGACATGGAGGTGTACGTGTGTAACTTATGGCTTAGGGGAATTCATCACTGCTGCCGTGCTATCCATGTGTCCACACCTCGTGCCTGATTGACATCCATCAAAGGTCAGTGCTACTTAATTATAATGGATTACATCGTATCATGTGCCACTGTGCTACTTCATTTGCTGGTACTGTATCTATATGTCAGGACCCGGCTTTTATTGTTGAGTATTTTGTTTATGTATGAACTTGCCACTGAGTTTGTTGCGATGGACAAAGCACAGAATATCTATAAGCATGAAGTAGCCCAATACTTAAAGTGTGTAGTACTTGTTAGCGCCTTGTTAAAGACATATGGTAGCATATGGCACTTCTGCTCTCTCATTCTCTCTCATTTTTATCAGTACAAATTTCAAACAAAGATTTCAAGTCTATATTGCACTTTCCTGGACAAATAAAGGTTAAAGTAATGGCTTAGATTTTGGGCTCAGTGTGACAGTGTATGAGACAATTGCAGCAACGTGTTATGAAGTACAGTATATATATATATAGCTGAGCTATAACAAAAATGTGGTTTTATGTAGTGCTTTTCTGGACTATCAAAGACGCTTCACATTGCCTCATTCATTCACTCACAGCTGCCCTGAGGCCCCTCCATCCACTCACTCACACACACAACACATTCATACACAGGTGAGGTGAGTGAAGCGTCTTGCCCAAGGACACAACGTCATTCTGCACCTGTAGGACTCGGGATTTAAACTGCCATTCTTCTGGTTTAAAGACGCACCGTCTGAACCACTAGTTTTGTGCTTTCAAGATTTCAGGGATTTCTGGTGTGTTCCATTATAATAATAAAGCAGTGTGGATTTCAAAATACAGTATGACAATGTGGAGTCATGGTTTGTATAAAAACATTTGGACACTGTGGTGTGTAGATGTAACAGTAGATGTAAGAGTAGTGACCCATCAGGGAACGCAGTTGCTTCACGGCTCTTTTATCTACTTTTTAATATTGTTTTGTCCAGTGTTAATCCATGGATGTTGTTGCCTTGTGCCAAGAAAAAAAAGTGGATTTGCATCAAAAATCAAACACAGTAATGCAAAACAAGAAACAATACAGAGCATAACATTTCATGAGAAGGTCTGACTCCCCTAATGTTCCCCTATAGTGCAACTTGTAATAGTGCTTTTGAAATACTTGCCTGTGAAGTGAAAGTCTTGTGCTTTTGGTGCACGGGAATCCAGACAGTGTTGGTTTGTAAACCAGTGGCTCGCTCATGTCAAGGTTAAGCTGAAACTTTAACCCACTCAGGGCCACACAGATTAGTCCAGGTCGGTGTCCTCTTTGGCCAAAGCGCTCTTCTGTTTCTTCCCGCTGCTTCGGAGTGGCCAAACCTCGCTGAAAGCACATCAAGGAGTACAATTACAAACCTTATTTTGGGCTGATCACTTTTGACATGCATTTCAAGCCACAAGTGGACACATTATAGTGAGCTTGTATGGCCTATGTAGACGGACAGGTACACCTCATGATTTGTGTACAAGTAGCCTACTAATATCCTCAAAAGCACCAACCATCAGCTACAGGTAACCAGTGCTTGAGGACAACTCGATTAGATAACCCCAGCACAGACAGTCTTATGCTCCTGAGAGAGGTGTCCCCTGGGTGCTTCGGTTTCACCCTCTCTTCTCACGTGTCACTGTGTTGGCACATATATAGAGAGGGCTGCATTATTCAACACGTCTACAGGTTAGTTAGGCTTTGTTCATTAGTCTTACATGTCTTACAAGTACCCGGAAGGGGAAACATGCATAGGTCTCTGAGGACGCTAATTGCCACGCATAGACAATGAGACATGACACTAATGATAATATACAGGCGGCTATAATGGCAGAGCAGTGTCAGAGGTGGAACTCGAAGTACTCTCTGCAGTGATTGTGTTGCAACAAAATAAATAAATAATAGTGATTTATTTACATAGAAGGTAACCCATACTGAGACTAACTTCATGATAACTAATTGGAGTGGTGGGATATTTATAACATAAGGCTATTGGGCGACAGTGTATCCGGCCGTCCCAGTCTGCGCTAAAGGCCAAACCTGCCCTGGGCATGAATGAGCGTCTATATGGGGAAAGGCTCACGCTGCTGCGGCTAAACCCAGTTAATCCCACAGTTTCTCCTGCCACTCACTTAGATCTGCTTCCCTATGGCCGCCCCGGCGCTCCGAGCATTGCGGGCGAGATTAGCCCGCGTTAGCTCCTCCTCTGGGGTTTATGCTCCCTCCGTGGTCCTCGGACAGGTTAGCAAGGCTCTGCGCTAACCTTTGGCATAATAATGGATTTGAGAGTGCCCTTTCCCTCATTTAAACGATGTAAGTAGATGTTGTCTGTTTGCTAAGGCTCCTGTGTTCATTTTGACAGGGGTCATGATACAGCATGGAGGGGGGTAGATCCCACAGGTGTGTAACAGGTGATGGTGATGCTGCTGTAGCCGCGCGCGCTGCTGCTTGGGGACGCTTGTAGTACTGGGTGATTACTGCGGAGCTACTGCTTTCTTTTGGAATGAAATATATGTAGGCCTTGACCTTTGTTATTGTCACGAGTGAGATACATATTTAATTATTTATTTATTTGTCTAAAAATGCAGTGTATATGTCTAAAATACAAAAAGTGGGCAGTCATTAAAATTATAGTCATTAAAAGTCACATTAAGGCTAATAATAAACAGCTGCAACACTGTTAATGAAAAACATATACTGTAGAAAACTAGTGCTTGTTGTAACAATGAAGCTCCTATGCCAGTTGCTTGTTGATGCACTTAGCTGTTTTCATTACATTAGTTCAGTTTGTGCTTACTATCTGTCACTGACTATGATCTGTGCTTCTTCTTCGCAGGAGAACTCTCCTGAAGATGTTTCCACAATCAGGGAAATCTATTGTCTTTGATAACTTCCCGGACCCCACGGACACATGGGAAATCATCGAGACCATCGGAAAAGGCACCTATGGAAAAGTCTACAAAGTGCTGAACAAAGAGGATGGAAGCAAAGCAGCTGTTAAAATACTGGACCCCATTCACGTAAGTAAACATGTATGACACCGCAATAGGATATTACTGTATGTTTATCTCACTCGGTGTTCTTACTTAACTATAATGCTCTAAATGAATCTGAATCTCGTAGTCTGTGTTGTTAAAAGGCCGTTGGGTGATACGAGGTGAATTTGTTACTGACTTGTGGTGCTAAACCTGCCAAGATGGGAAACAAACAGCCGGATGCAATCAGATGAATCCTGCTTTATTTTGTAATCACACACATTTCTCTTTTCTCATGGGATTGTTTCTGTCAATATTTTTCCATTTTAGTGAAGCACAAAGAAACCGTAATTGTAAAACTTATACAGATTACATCTAGTATTTTGATTGCTCAGGCCTATATTAACATAAACTCACACGGTTAGAAGCAGAAACAGTGTAAATATTCAGCTTTTTGGACCATGATAAGACAGACTTTGAAGCTTGGCTTTAGGGCTTATTAACAAACTTGTTTTCCTTTATCAAACCCAGCCTTTGAGTCTCACGGGTCCTTTGTGCATTTGTTAGTGCTTCTCATTATTAGAGGTGATTTTCTCTGGCCCACGAGTCTGCACAGACCATCATCTTTATAATCAGTGTCTCATTAAATGTCATTATTTCATGTATAGCTGCCACATCTTCTGTTCACAATAACATTTGAATCATGTCCAGGAGCATGGACATTTGAGAGGAAACGAGGAGTGTGTATATTTTTATAATATTTATGGTGGCATATACCATTATTTTAAGTTTGTTTGTAGCAAATTCTCTACATGACATGTGAATAAACATTGGTATAATTCTTTTTTATATTTTGCAGGATATCGATGAGGAAATCGAAGCCGAGTATAACATCCTCAAAGCTCTCTCGGACCACTCCAATGTGGTCAAATTCTTCGGCATGTACTACAAGAAGGACGTGAAATGTGGAGACCAGCTCTGGCTCGTTCTGGAGGTAAAGTCCTGTTTGATTACCAGGGCTGGGGGGGGCAGTGTTAAACATGGGCCTGCACAATATATCACCAGGTAATACAATATCCATATCAATACGCTGTTTGAGATCAATGTAGCATTTTCAAAGCAACAAAGTGTAAGATTATGACCAGGATGTGTTTGGAATTATTACCAAGCACCTGCAAAAAGCATATTTTCCGCTCTAATAATGCCATATGTTGAAATGCTTCAGTAATATCACAATAATAACATCTTCGCAATATCACTTTTTTTTTTCTTATAATGTGCTGCCCCACCGTTAATGTTTTTAATTTGACGAACTATGGGAAAATCAGCATTTCCTGTGTCTGGCTGTGGGTATTTGGTATTGTTGGTATCTGTTTATGTTTTGTGACGTAGCACCTTGTAACCTGGAAAGCTCCGCAGTGTGTCTTTAAGTACAGGCACAGAATTTTCCCTTACAGTTGCCTATAGTTCAATTCTTCCCGAGTCCTTACGTTAGCCTGCCTTTGGCCTCGATTTACATTAGCTATAAGCGTGCAGACACACCATGCTTGTCTGCACGACGAGTGTTTTGTCAAATGTAGAAGAGGGATTACGTAACAGGTTAATCTCACGCCGGCATTGGAGGACTTCACTCGTAGGCTACCTGGGGGATTTTCTGCCAGGCCAGTTAGCATCGTGTTAGCATAGTAGTGTTTGAGGTGGTGCAGGCAGTGGCGGGGGGGGGGGGGGGGGGGGGGGGGGGGTTAGCCCACGTGCTGACTGCAGCAGAGTGGGGATTTGAGCATGCGAGGGGCCGTCAGACTGAATTAGTTTACACTCCTGACAGATTGGAGCGCACAGTCAAATGTCCCCCTGCTACAGTAAATATACATGTGGGATTTCGCTGAAGTTGCAGGAAGGGAATGCGTATTTATTGAAAGAGTCTGTTCTTCCTGATGTGAAAGGACCAGCGCCCTCTCGGCTGATGAAATTCTATCGGGTCCAATCTAAATCAATGTACAGATTTTTTTGGAACGATTATCTATTTACTGATTTACTTAACAAAACAACAAAAACATATTAATTACAAAACAACAGAAACATATTGATTACATAAGAAAAAACAAGCATTATAAGCATTCACCCAGAAGTCAAGTATTGTGTATTTACAGAAAGAAGCAGAGAACTATTATCATCCTGACCTATATTGACCATCCCCTTCGTACAGTTCGTGGGCCTGTGTGATGTTTCTCTGCATTTCTACATCTTGAAAACAATGCCTCGAGAGTCTCCTCTGCAGCAATACATATTTCTCTTCTCGATATAAAAGCTTTCAAATGTCAGGCTGCAGACAAACAGGTAATGGAGGTCAGCCTCAGAGGAGGGAGGTGTTACAGGGGTCTAAACACAGCGCCGGGTGTCGACTTCCTTGACCTTTTTGACTTTGTGAGCGTGTACTTTGTGCCGTGCCGCTGGTAGGAGCCAGACGGGACTTGCAGATGTCTGGGAAACATGGTCAGCAATAGTAAAAGGGGCAGATGAGAGCCAAGTGTCACTATAGTGGAGTCTGAAGCGGGCAGATGAAATGTGTTGATGGAGCGAGGATCAGTTGCATTGCTGTTGGACCTTTTCTTAATGTTTGGATCTTTGATATTGTGCCTACCTGTTCCTATAAGCCCTCGATAGTATACTCAGACTTGAAATCTCTGCTGTTCCTCCCATTACCGAGTCCGACTGCATCAAAAGCTTGCGCAAGTGTCCATATTTGTGAAATGTAAGCCCGGTTTGGCATCAACAGTGCTATGCTTATCCTGCAGATTGTTTTCACCTGCGCAGCTTGTGTTTCTTTCCTTTTCATCACTCGATCGTCCCTTGACCTCTGCGAAGGACCCTTCAGCGACTTGGCACTAGTATCGAGACGCTGGCAGAGCGAACCACACCGGAGAGTACAGGCCGTTCTCTATTCGCCTGGCCCGGTCATGTCTTGTGTGTTGTTTATGCCTTGTCTCAGGTTGTCAGGTGAAAGGTGCTCTCTCTCTCTTGCTCCAATTAGGTGTTCAAAAATTATTCAAAAGAACAATGAGAGAGTTATATTTCTTCCAATGGGGCTAAAGTAGATGCACATGGGGCTATTGAGGCATTCACCATGGTTACCGCGACTGTCCCTCCTTTCCGAACTGTAATTGCCCCAAGTCTGCTCAGCTGAGAGGGCTCTTTCTTTGCCCTTCCCCGCCGTCCGACCGCTCGTAATGATCCAGATTCATACAAATTGCTTCCTGTACTTTGTTAGCCCCTCGTACAGCGTCACAGGAGCGTTCTGGCTGCGCCTCTCCTTTATGATGGCAGATGCGGGCTGAGATGAGCGCGCTTTCATGTACGCCCGTCCTCATTTCGCTGCCAGCCCCGGCTTTTCAGAAAATACTTCAAAGATTGGAGTGACTTTTATTCCCTAATTCAAAATAAAAGCCCTGGATGCGCGTTTCATTTGTGAGCCCGGCGGTGGGAAGGACAGTGATTTGTCCGGCCTTTATAGCCTGTACTTAAGAGATACACTTCTGTCTCCATTAGAGGGAGACCGAGTCAGTGTGGGCTGCAGATAAATTGATATTGCATTTGCAGCTCTAAATTCAGACTTGGCAGCCTTATCGCAAAAATAATCAGGGGAGAATTTTTACTGCCATTACTGTTATGTCGGCAGCTGCCTTTTCATAAGCAACACTGGCAAGACAGCTTTTTATAGCATGCTTTTTTCACATTCAACTCGTGTTTATTCAACGAATTATGGGGTCATTTATCAGCACAGGTGCTAAATAGGGAGCGGAAGTTGGAAAATATCTGCACCTTACTAACCTTTTGAAATTATGTTGTCGCATAATCTCAATTGCTCACGTGGTTTGCTCCACTTTTTCGCACGTACTCCTCGTTTTGCACATGAGCAAACGCTTGACAAATGTGGAAACCTTTATGAAGACGCAAACCATGGAAAACAATGTGAAAGGGTCACAGCTGAGCCTGGAATCATTGCAAGTTAAACAACACCACTGTGCCCTGTGTTCTCCATTTGGACAACTTCTCAAAGTCACCTCTCAACTTCTGTCGCCCCGTTTACCCCCATCAGCCCCCGTGTTGTTTACCCCATCTCCTCTACTCTCATTAATTTATAACGGACTTTTAAATGCTTCTGCTGTTTGAACTTTTCAATAAACAAGGACAGAAAGTGGACACCGAGGCTTGTGTGGCCCATGTAAACGATAACGCTCTCCCTTGGACACTTTCCAACAAGTCTCACCTCTGCGCAGACTGCAAACAGCACGCAGCACGACTGGTGACACAATATGGATTTACATCGACGGCACATGAGAGCTGCCCGACCGCGGTTTCTCATTGTGAAAGAAAACCTGTTTCATCCATTGATTTATTTGATCCACTTCTTTTCCTGTTCTTTCATAGACTGCCTTCATTAACACTACTGAACAGGCACCTGAGCTCATTTGTAATGCCCAGTACACAATAGATTCAGGCTATTCTTTGAAAACTGACTTGGGCCCGGATCAGTACTGAGCAGAATGCTAATTCTGCTGGATCATGCATATGGTACATATTGCATCTACTTTTGATCTATATCACGGCCGCTGTTCTGATATATTGTTTGACAAGCAAAGTAAGATGGTGGATAAAAACAACGGTGAGGCCAATAAAGAGCTAAATATGTTCGTGGGCTTTGAGACGTTGCTTGATTATTAAGGTCTTTAGTCAGTGTTTGCAGTGTTACCATCTATTGGTCGTCTTTTAGGTAACCAAGTTTAGGCGCTCGTCTACAGCAATGCCTGGAAAATGTGTGGTATTAGAACAACCTTAATGTTTAGAAACAAAACCAGCTAACACAAAGCTCCTTGTGGCTTTTTTGTCCATTAAAAGTGCATAAATACTGCAACTCTGAACTGGTGACCTTCCTTGACTTCTATGTGTATCTCCTCTGGATTTATCTCAACCTCCAACAAGGTTCTCCTGACTAAACCTAGCTCATGATTTGGAGATTGGTGCCAGTGTTGCAAATGTCTCTATGGTCACAAAACAATGTTCCTTAACCTTAGCAAACATCTCACTGGCAAAAGGAGATGAAAAACCTTTGTGATATACGGTAACTGAATAGATTGCTAATCGCCAGTCTGCCCATGTTAGCTGACTGTTGTGTCGGATATAATTAGAGCTGATGTGCCTTTGTTAGTACTGAGCAGCAGTACAGAGGTGGTGAGCTAACTTTGTGCTCACTGCAGGGCCGGCTCTAAGCGTATGGTCATTCTAAGCATATTGTTGGGGGCCCCCATAAATGAACTAACCAAAACGTAAACAAATCTACATCTTTGAAAAAATGTTTGAAAAGTTTCCACCCATTGTTCTGACCATCAGTCTCAGTGTAAAAAGTTTGAACTCACCGTGGAAATGTTGGGTTTAGGCCTTGGCTCGCTGAACGCAGGCCTCTCATTAATATGTATTTGAGCGTCTCCTGCTTGTAATTTAATGATGACAGGTGATCTGGCAGCCCTGATATGGACTGACATCAGGCACGGCTCATTGTGTGGAAGTCTCCGTGGCGCGCACCGCTCAAGCGCAGTTTGTCTGATGGCGCTGAGGTGATTTAACTCCCCGTGTGGCAGTTGCGATACACACCATCCATCCACGACTGCAGCCTCTGGGCCCCTGATGGACGGGCAGATTGATAGCCACGCACAAAACTCCCAGCTTATGTCGCTACTTAGTCAAGGTCGCAAACTTCAATCCGCCGCGCGTGTACAGTGCGTTCAGAGGGTGTCAGACTTTACACAAACTTACTTTAATCAGGAGGGGAGGCCGATCTGTGCAAAGCACTACATGTATATTTAATTCACACGGGTTCTGTTTGTAAAGTCGACAGATGTAAGTGGACGTTTGGCACACACTTTTACACTGTTAGCACTAAAAGAAGAGTCCACCCAGAAGGTTTTTACCCCATATCTGACATTTGAACCCCCATCTCCTACTGCCAAAGTGGGGAATAGCCAGAAAGCAAAACTTGTACTTGAATTGTACTCATCAGAGGAATGAGAAAGTGCAGGCAATGACTGTGAGAGCAGTCACTGAAAAGCATCACTGTGCTGGACAGGTTTCGTTTCTACTTGCAAAAAAACATGTGTTCATAATAATCTCTTATCAGAAGACATACATGGACAAAAATAAATCCTACACATAGTGTGTCATTTGTGTTGCAGAAGTCTGAGCGAAAAGTATTGAGCATCATTTGTATTTCCTCGAGCCCCCGGCCAGGGGGTTTGATTGACATCTCAGAGCTTTTTATTTTCCTATACCTCTGGCATCTGACAAAGAAGGGCCTAAATTAAGGGCTATTATTGTTGCCAAGGCAACCCACTGGGTAATTTTCTGTAATTTTCTAAAGAGAGACTGCTATTGATGGTGAAGTCCATATCGAGACAGAATATAGCACAAGAAAGCAGCAGTGGACACACGGAGATGGCATGTTGTTCATCAGAAAATGGCACATTGTGCTGTCTCCTGTTATGGCGGTTTGTGCAGACACAGTGTAGATGTATCTGTTTGGGGAGGATTTGTTGTGTGTCTTAAAGACTTAGGCTGCTTAGTCATCACTGCGCTGAATCGAGCCAGCCCAAAATGTACATTTCTGTGTGCATACGCTGCTCGCCTCCCACTAAGCTGCTTCCTAAAGATAAGCTCCTCAGATTGACACATTTTTCAGCTGAAATCTCACGTTTTACCCTCCACTGTTTCTCCCGTGAAGTCCACATTATCTCCGATGCCCCACTTTAGAATATTGTATAAGGGCTGCTGTAAGTGCTGACTCATTGTTCTCCTGTCTTTGTGTGTTTCCTGTTGCAGCTGTGTAACGGTGGCTCGGTGACAGATCTGGCCAAAGGCTTGCTAAAGAGAGGGGACCGAGTGGATGAAGCAATTATTGCGTACATCTTGCACGAGGCGCTCATGGTAAGTCTGTCATTTCCAATGTGCTCAGTGTGACTGTGCACAGCTCAATAGACCTACACCTCCTTCAGAGTAGATTGCTTCAATGAAGTGTTTAAATGGGGTAATTGGAAGGCAGTTGCTTTCAGGTAAAGTCATTTTTATTCTCCATCTTGCAGGGCCTGCAACACTTGCACATCAATAAAACCATCCACCGAGACGTCAAAGGCAACAACATCCTGCTGACCACACAGGCAGGAGTCAAACTGGTGGACTTCGGTAGGCAGTGACACTTCAACGTGTAGTGTTGTGTGACCATGTTCAAAAAGCTGTCAGTGTATCTACATAAACACTGGCTTTGGGATTGGATTACCTCATGGGAAGTTTGCAGTACACCAAATACATTTGCATTGACACAGGAAGAGATTTTGTGTGAGTGAGCGCACAAAAACAAACTGAAAAACTAATTTGACTCTTGAATATACAGCACAGGTTACATTTATAGGTCTGAGTGTTGTCATATTCTTCTATGGTCAGCCAATAAGTTAATTTAGGCTTCTATTCAGGCTCGTGTTATTTCTAAACCACTGAAGAAGTTGGACGGTATGTGGGTAATATCATTCATTGTGTTTCCTTGAGCTTTGATCATTACAATCAACTATTATCGTGTTATATCTATCTTTATTCAATATTTAAAGTGCAAGTTTTCATGTTTTTTCTCATTACTATGATGCCCTGATGCCAGTGGTAAATATGAATCAGAATTTTACACCAGCATGGTTGCACAAAAAATGTCAAGCTGTTTCAGCCACTATGTTCTGGTGAAAATTAATTTAGTGGATAATAAAATCTTGGGGCTATTGCTGTTTTAAAAGCTCGTCTTCCTGCACATCCCCCTCTCCACTAACATTTTATCTCTCTATTTAACAGTGATTGTGCTTTTGGGTCAAATCCATTACTTTCAGCTGCCTCTAAACACATTGTGCCAGTAATTAGTTTTGCTGAAGAGGCTGGAATAGGTTTAGACAGACTGACAGGTTGGCAGGCACATACACTCAGTCCTCCATTTCAGGGTATCTTTTACTCTCTCTCCCCAGACAGTAGCGGACATCGTCGCCATTCACCCCGAGCCAGTGCTGATTTGCTTGTGGGTTTTCTTAACCAAATGAGGCTGGATTGAAAGCTCCGAACAGGCGAAGTAATTGTGACTACTTCCCCCGAGATGATTCACTTGGATTTTCTTCCTCTTCGCCCGCCCAGAACCGGCTGCCTGTTTCTTTACAAATAAAAAGCCACACTTAATGCCGCATGTGTGCTGCTAATTGCGCTGCTCTTAACAGCCCCTTCCCAACGCGTGTAAAAACAAAGTGCGCATCTATTGTAGAGCTGGGGATTTAATAATGGAATCACTTAGGATATATGGATGGAAACGGTGTTTTCCTCTTCAACAGCTTTTATCCAGCGCTCAAAAGCAGCATCTGAGCTTGAATTTACCACGAGTACATGTGGAACGCTGTGTTCGCTGTGGTCGTGTTAGGCTTAATATGATTTAGCACTTCACACTTAGTGCTAATGCAGGTACTGTGGTTCATCATAAAGAGAGCCGTTGTAAGGAAATCTAAATGTGAATGGAGGTCTGAAAGTGCCTCGAGATTGGCCGATGTTCCTCGTGTGTGTACTTGCCCCACAAACTTGGTTTAATAAATGTGATTGTTTCTCTCAAGGAAATTGGATTTAGCAGCATTGTTGTGGTTGGTTGTAAGGCTGCCAGGTTGTTCACAGCCCTACTTGTCACAATCCTGATATGGCCAACGAGAAAGGATGGTTAGAGAGGTTAAAGAGAATCCTTCACTCAATAGAAATAGGGCCTAAGGTCAAATTTACCCCCTAAACTTCGAGAAACTTAAACAGGAAAAGGATCAGGCTAATGTACCCAGTGCAAAGGGCTATTTTTACAGGGCATAATCAAGTTTAGGAAATTTTCAGAAATCCTTGTTTGCAAACTATTGAAAATGTAAAACAAGCTTCTTAAAGGGGCTAGATGCAAGTTTGTGATTTTATGCTCACTACTGCCATCTCAGGCCTTATGCGTAACTGCATTTCGGACCCGAATTAGCACCTTTTTGAGTGACAGTGCAGGATTTTAGAGGTAGTTGTGGCGAATAGGTCTGGGCTCATTCTACACATTAGGACATGGCTGGAACATGTAGGGGGAGGAAAATAAATAATTTAAACATTTTTAAAGTCTGTATAGTCCATTTAAATGAGAGATGAAATGCCTAAGCCCTCTCCCGGTGACTCCTAAAGACAATCTTTTCTATGATGGACAACTTGAAAGACAACATTGCAAAGGCAGCACTTAGTATTTGAGTCATACCATATCGTCTGCAAATATGAAAATATGCCATCTCCATGAAGAGTTATAATCAAATCGGCTAACCCTGTTATGTAGACCCCCTACTGTATTTCAAAACAATGCAGATTCCTCTTGCGGATATATCTGACATTTAAGTCGTGTAAAAAGACAGTATTCCTGACTAAAAATAACCTTTTACAGAAGCCTACGTCAAAGTGGCTCGTTGTTAGTCTGAACATCACGATGGGATTAATGCTTTTTCATGTGGGGCTAACGCTAGGCTGAGCAGGAGAGCAGATAAAGCCCCCACAGTGACTCATGCCAACAGAAGAGAGAAAGACATAGAGCCCCTCAACCCCAAAGCAGGCTGAGAGACACGGCTTCCTCATGAATATTCTAATTGATGGCGTTATCTGAGCGATGATTATTAAGTGTGGCCCACCAAGCTGCACTCCAGGCTAATGTAGTGGAAAGAAGCGCTCCTTCTGTATTCTTTAACATTTGAATAAATTAAAACATTTCAGTGTATTGCCAGGATGTGCATCTCCTACTGTAAGTTTGTTTAAAGCCATGTTGCATAACATTTAAGGGAATAAAATAAACAGCAAACTTTAGTTTTGTTATGGTTGAGTTTATGGATGAAAGAAGTGTAAAACAAACACCAACAAAAAAAACAGGTGTTTACTAGGCGTGACTTTGCCTCCCCTCACACCTTACTTGTAAACTTTGCTTCCTCGCAGCAAGACATCACCAGGTAGTCTCCATGGAGATGTTGCTGCCTTGTTCTGACAACAGATTCCCAGACAAACTTTATTTTGATGACCTTTCATAAATAGCCTTGCTTGTGTCCTGCTGAGCATTGGGAGCAGGTTGGGATTGCTGACATGTTGTTTTGATGATGAAACCAATTCTGGTTCAGTCTGGGTTTGGTTGGTCCAAACTGGATTTTGACTGGTCCAGACTGGTTTAGACTAGTTCAGACTGGACTGGTTCGGACCGGGTTTGAACTGGTTCTTACTGGTTAGGACTGGTGCAGACTGGGTTAGGACTGGTTCAGACTGGGTTTGGACCGGTTGCGACTGATGTCAGACTGGTTAAAACTGGTTCAGACTGACGTTGGACTGGTACAGACTGGGCTTGGACTGGTTCAGGCTGATGTTGGACTGGCTCAGACTGGTTTAGACTGGTTTGGACTGGTTCAGACTAGCGTAACTGGTTCAGACTGGGCTTGGTCTGGTTTTAACCGGTTCAGATCAGGGTTGGTCTGGTTCATGCTGCTCACCACCTTTTCACACTCATGCCCTCTGGGAGGCGCTACAAGCTAAAGCCAACTCAGACAGATTTAAGAAAAAAAATTCCCGACTGCCATACAGAGACTAAACAAATGCCTATAGTAACTTCACCTATATCTGTTGTCTGTAATGTTGCATTTATCTGTATGTATGTGGCTGACACAGGAGAGATGTGAGCATGATGTGTTGTACCGAAAACAAATTCCACCAACTCTGTTGTGTGGCCATTAATAAATGATTCTGATTCTGATGTTGGAAAACTTTATTTTGATGACCTTTCATAAATAGCCTTGCTTGTGTCCTGCTGAGCATTGGGAGCAGGTTGGGATTGCTGACATGTTGTTTTGATGATGAAACCAATTCTGGTTCAGTCTGGGTTTGGTTGGTCCAAACTGGATTTTGACTGGTCCAGACTGGTTTAGACTAGTTCAGACTGGACTGGTTCGGACCGGGTTTGAACTGGTTCTTACTGGTTAGGACTGGTGCAGACTGGGTTAGGACTGGTTCAGACTGGGTTTGGACCGGTTGCGACTGATGTCAGACTGGTTAAAACTGGTTCAGACTGACGTTGGACTGGTACAGACTGGGCTTGGACTGGTTCAGGCTGATGTTGGACTGGCTCAGACTGGTTTAGACTGGTTTGGACTGGTTCAGACTAGCGTAACTGGTTCAGACTGGGCTTGGTCTGGTTTTAACCGGTTCAGATCAGGGTTGGTCTGGTTCATGCTGCTCACCACCTTTTCACACTCATGCCCTCTGGGAGGCGCTACAAGCTAAAGCCAACTCAGACAGATTTAAGAAAAAAAATTCCCGACTGCCATACAGAGACTAAACAAATGCCTATAGTAACTTCACCTATATCTGTTGTCTGTAATGTTGCATTTATCTGTATGTATGTGGCTGACACAGGAGAGATGTGAGCATGATGTGTTGTACCGAAAACAAATTCCACCAACTCTGTTGTGTGGCCATTAATAAATGATTCTGATTCTGATGTTGGACTGGTTCAGACTGGGTTTGAACTTGAACCTGTCTAAATCTGGTTTACATAAAAGCCAGATTTTGACAGTGTCCACATTTGAGGACTTTTTTTTAAAGAAAAATATTTAGTTGTGTGACATACCGGTGCCTCCCTATCCAGAACATTATGGCCCTAATTGATAATAAATACCTGTCATCATAACATTGACTGTGCGTATTTTCAAACTCATAACTGCACAGCATCTCAAATATGCCTTGCGTACGTGCACTCATTTTGTAAGGCTAGATCAACACAATCTTTTTACAACCACATGCTTGTGCTGTTTGGATGTGGATTGAGCCCCGCAGCCTTGATTCTCCTATTCTCTGCAAATCTGTTCTGCGTCTATATGTCAGTTTATCTTCCCCTTGTACATGTGATTTAAATCCCAGTTTGATGTTTGTTCTTGGCGCCGCTCCCCATCGCAGGCTTTACCCATCAGCCCACTTTGACATTGGATATGACTCAACTGTAACCATGCTAATCAGCTTGTCAGATATTGTTCTTTTGATTCTTTTTTTTTTTTTTCGTGTTTAGCTGCTCTCAGAACCAACATTTATTTCACCAGCATTCAGACATCCTGTATCCACCATGTACCTTACCTAAAAAAATGTCTTTGTCATCCTTCCCTTCGTGCCTGGTGTTGCTAATAAATCCATGCTCCAGTTGTGACTTAAGCTCTACACGCCCTTAAATGCGTCACTTTTCACGGCCTGTAACACTGATTTGGTTGGACTGCCCTAGAGACGCGACAGTTGTGGGTCAGCATGTTCCTCGTCAGCCACACCATCTAATCCCTTGTATTCCTTAGCAGACACGCATTGCAGCTCTGACTTTGTATATTATACAGTGGGGAAAAAAAGACCGGTTTCACAATAAAGATGTGCTGTCTGGAGCCCAGTTTCACCCCATATGTATTCAAATGTGCCACAATGTAATTCAGAGCAATCTATCATCCACAGGGGGGGAGCATGACTTGATATTTATTTGTCTATTGTGAGTCTGGCTTTGTGCTGCATGTTCTGTCAAAGATCCTTTCAGCCCATTTTCATCTTTTGGTCTGTTTCAAGATTGTCCGAGACCTTTAAGACTAACGCGTGATACTGTGTGTGGTGCTTTCAGGTGTGTCGGCCCAGCTGACCAACACTCGCATGCGGAGGAACACCTCTGTGGGCACTCCCTTCTGGATGGCGCCAGAGGTAAAATTAAACACATATACGTATAATGCTGAGTGGGTGTCGTGTAGAATAGATTGTAAACACTTATTGCCTCAAATATGGTGCCATTCTTTCCCGTTCTCAGTGTGCGGCATTGTATTTTTCCGTTGACTTTGATTCTTGAACATCCCAATTTCACAACTTTCAGGGAGCATGACTTTTTTCAGTAATATATTGCCTTATAATTAGATGAACAGCACACTGAAGTCTTTTGCTTTTACAATACACTGAAGGACAAAACTAATTGTGTTCCACTGCTAGGGGATAAAAGGTACCAGCATTTCAAATTAAGGTGTTTGAATCAATTGGTCACTGATTGGTATTGTTCATATTGGTTCAAATGGGCCAACACACAAACTAGAATCACTTTTGATCAAACGGTTCATTCAAAACTGTATTTTTGACAATCTCTTCTTATATTTTCATACTTGGTCTTCCTTCCTGCCATTTGATACAATAGTTTTTCCCTTTCCAACTGATTTTACAGTTGATTCTGCACTACTCTATACAAAGCAGTTTGTCCAGCATATGAAAATCACAGCACTTTATATTTTTGACCCTTAGAAAAAGGTTCTTGTCTATTTCAAACAACCTAATCTGTCAGTGCTATATTTCTAGAGACGTCCACTTGGCGACTGGGGAGGGTTTTTAGTTTTTTTACATGAGTTTTGCATGCTGTGCAAATGACTCGGATGCTCTGTCTTACGTGTTGGGATAGGTTCTTGAGCATTTTAATCTCATTTGAGTAAGAAACCATCAACAACAAAGAGGTAGGACTCGCTGGGGAAACAACAACTTTGCTTTGCCAACTCGCACATCTCAAAAGGGCGTCACATTCTTTATTACTGTGGACCGACTCGGCTAAACATCTCCTCGGTAAGTCTTTTATTTGGATATTGCATTAAATCAATAGTTTTCTCTTCTTTCTTAGACAAAACGGGCCTCTTTTCTCCCAAAGGAACTAGTTCTTTGCTCTGCGCGTATGTCACTCGCTTGTCACGAATCCATACCCGAGTACAAGCCGCACGTCGAGGGGGAATACAAATGGAGTGTAGACGTTTGATGAAAATGCAGCGTGTCGCCGTCGAGGGCACTCTTTTTCCTCCCACTCACAGATGATTCAGATCGTAGATTGGGTCCATGTTGCCCCGAGGATACAGCTGATAGACTGTGTGTTAATGTGCACGTACAGGGGGGGGGGGGGCGCGCATGAGACCACTGCTTTGAGCTTTGTCACACTGTGAACACTACACGCTGTAAGAATACACTGGGATATTCATCTCCACGGCAACCGATCCAGATAATGGCTTTTCTAATTAATACAAACATATACAAAGGAGAATAAAAGCAAAGATTCAGTGGAGAATTTGAACAGAGTTTATGCTTTATTTGCAGTCGCATAGATAAAGTTCTCAAGCTGTCGTCTGTACTGAGCTGTTTTAGTGTTGAGTGGAAGAAGTTTTGTCAGTAGCGAGTGATGTTTTAGGAGCATTTTTGTGTTTGTCTAAGTATTGTAGGGGGGGTGGCGAAACGTCCTCAATACGAAAACAACCCAGTACAGCTGACAGATTGAGAACCTTTGTCTACAATGGGAAACTCCTGTATGACTGAGAGCTTACAGGAGCTTCCATAATTCTAGCTACTATCACAAGTAGTTTACAACCAAATGTGTATGTGTGTGTGTATATTATTACTGCTATTATGACTACAACTACAAATCTTGGTATGTTTGCTGATTGTTGAAAAGGTGTTTAAGTAGTCATCTGTATTGGGTTGTTCTATAATAGTGTTTCTCTGCCCGTTTGCGTCTCCTCAGGTAATCGCCTGCGAGCAGCAGCTGGACTCGACCTATGACGCCCGGTGTGATGTGTGGTCGTTGGGCATCACGGCCATAGAGCTGGGAGACGGAGACCCCCCTCTGTCTGACCTGCATCCTATGAGAGCTCTGTTCAAAATACCCAGGTGAACTCCCAAACATACAGTATAGTGGTAGTTCGAGATCTTTTAAGGCTATTCAGTATAGTGGTCGTTCAAGACCTTATAAGGCTATTCAGTTCAGTATAGTGGTCGTTCAAGACCTTATAAGGCTATTCAGTTCAGTATAGTGGTCGTTCAAGACCTTATAAGGCTATTCAGTTCAGTATAGTGGTCGTTCAAGACCTTATAAGGCTATTCAGTTCAGTATAGTGGTAGTTCAAGATCTTATAAGGCTATTCAGTATAATGGTAGTTCAAGATCTTATAAGGCTATTCAGTATAGTGGTTGTTCAAGATCTTATAAGGCTATTCATTATAGTGGTAGTTTCATATTGGACTGCACAATATGCAGCTACGGTAGTGAGGATGCTTTTGAATATTGCGCTCTTGATATTGCTGGGATTTGTTACTAAACCAGTTCAATGCAGTACATCTGTGAGCTAAAATGGAACCAAATTTTGATTTTTTTTTAAGTCACCATGCCTTATTGTTTTTGCTTGTCTTAGCAAAATGTGTAAATCTAAGTCCGATGGAAGACCTTGTGATTTTGCTATATATTGTGGTTTGGTTTGGTACTTGTCTGATACTATATATTTTTTAATGGTTTTGGTAAAAGTAGGCTATGTAAGATTTCTTTGTAAACACATCACAAGCATAGCCTATTTGAGCCCCAAACAAGAGATAACCATGCTGTAAAAAGCTGAATACTTCCTACCTACTTACCTACTGTTCATATTGCTGTATGTGCTATCTCGCGGCCTTCTGGAGTTGTGTAATCTTCATGCTTGCCTGATATTTTACCCTCTTATACATCTGCAGAGACAGTTGTGTAACACGCCTCCTCTCCACTGACACTGAGCACAGCAGTCGGCCTGGTGCACAGAGCTTGTACTGTAATCCCCGAAAAGCTTGTCTTGGTTCCCTCCGGAGTCATTTGCCTCTGTGTAGATTGTCAGCAGACGCGCCACAGTCGTTTCATTTCAGATGGCTTTTGCTCTGCCTGCGGGGGCTAATCCATACGCCCCGCCCCCGTGACTCTCCTTCTCATCTGTGTGGTGGAGAAGGAAGGTGTGAAGTAATTGTGGGTTTGCATCGAGATGGGGAGATTATAATCTTTGCCTCTTATTTCAGTTTTGTTTTATCAAAATGGGAAGAAACCAGGAACGGTAATTTGGAAGATATTATTTGCGAATTAGTATTGATCCAGTTCAAACAAATTCTCTTACACTGGCTTAAAGGTTAAATAGCACAGTCAGTGTTGTCAGGCGTTGACCTTTGAGTACATAGTTTTGACAATCTCTAAAATATTACAGTGACGATTAGATGTTTTAATCCAGCTCTCATCGTGCAGTATAATCACATAGCAGCGTAAACAGTGGTGGTGGTGTGTCTGTCGCTGGAGCAGAGGGTCCTGTGTTTTGCTCCGGGGTCACACTCCACAGCAGCAGCCATCACCAGCCCCTGCACAATCTATGTGACTGCTGCGCTCAGGGCCACGGGCTGTGTCTTCACACCGCTCCCCTCCCGCGCCCACTGCAGGCTCACCAACCAAAGCCTGAAAAAAAAAAAAAAAACGATTCGCCCAAAGGCACAGACTTCACCAAGCCGTGACTTTATTTCCATTCGCACTGGGGGAACTGCACTTGGACATTGTTATACTGATATGGATTAGTGCGTAAGCATTTGTCTGGGAATGGAAAGGACGGGCATCTGGAGTAAGTCTGCCAAATCCGGACACGACTGGTTTCTACTGATAGCAAAAAGTGTGAAGTTCCTATTATCTTATGCAAGAATCTTTTTGAATGTAGAATTAAAAAAAAAAAAGTGCCTATATTGATCATGTGACCCCTATCAAAATGATCACGCATTTTTTATCATTTACAGTGGCAAAAGAATTCGAAAAGCTTGTCATCTGGACCAGATTTTTGCCCCTTATCCAAGAAATGTTGTATGTTATTAGCTTCCCTTGCAAAATTTACAGCCACAACTTCTTCAACTCAAAAACAGTTGGCTACTTGATTTCATTACTTGAGTAAAAGTACAGATACTACTGATTTAATATTATTCCAATGAAAGTGAAAGTTGCACAGTCAAATTAAGTACTGAAATTATTCACAGTAGAAAGTACAAATATGTTTAGAAGATTGCACGCTGATTCACCCCTGTACTGCGACTCTACGGGGACAGAATTTCTTCCTTGTTGTGAGTCAGTGGCATTTGACTGTACACCTGCACAGCGCCACCTACTGTTCTGGAGTAGTATTATATTTGTCTTTCTAATGTAGTGGAGAAATGCAACGAAAAATACTACTCCAGTGAAGCACAGATCCTCAAAAACGTACGAGTAAATTTGCTCTCTTACTAACCACCTCTGAAAACAAACCTAGGCTCGACGACAACTGTTGGAAATCTTTTGCCACTATGGAGCTTTCTTGGAAGACTGACGAGACAAACCCTAATGGCCGGCGCATTAGCCAAACAGACTCTTTAATAAACGGCAGACGCGGTTGCTGTCTCTGGGCCGTTGTGTGATAAACAGGAGATGTATGTGCTCTCATTACTGGAGTTTATCGCAGTCCGAGCCCGGCGCTGCATTAGCCCGCAGTTACCAGAAATATCTTGTAAAAAAAATAGAAGCAAAGGTACTTTAAGTGGAACAGGGAATTACAGCAAATTAGC
Source organism: Gobius niger (assembly GCF_951799975.1). Classification (NCBI taxonomy): domain Eukaryota; kingdom Metazoa; phylum Chordata; class Actinopteri; order Gobiiformes; family Gobiidae; genus Gobius; species Gobius niger. The sequence continues at coordinate 20,241,742 of NC_136869.1, forward strand.
TTCACAACTTGGAGGCGTTGTTAAACCTGACCCGATAACAGTGCTTGTCTGAATAATAGGAAGCAATTTGGGCTCATAGCTTTCATAGTCACTGTTCTAGCGAGTCATGCCACCCTCTACAGGGGGTTCAGGAAGTAGTCATACCCTTCTATTTACTCTTATGTTGTTATATTGAAGCCTGATACTGACAAAGTCACAATTCACTTCACTGTCAAACTCCATCCACGCCCAGGTGGAGAGGAAGACATTTTTCTTGCGGCTTCAGAGTAAAAAAACAGAGAAAGACAAACAGCTCATAGTAAAGACTTGAGTCACTCTCCTCCAGCGAGAGGCTTTTGTTCAGCGGCCCTCCCGCGTAAATCCCATCTCATCTTATCTTTCCATTTATCTTTTCGATTGCTTTTTTCCCCTGCAGAAACCCGCCGCCGACGCTGCGCCAGCCCGAGCTGTGGTCAGACGACTTTAATGACTTCATCTGCAAGTGAGTGCGGCTCTGTGTGCGCTCGCGTAAACAAGCAGGTTAAAACCAGCGTCGGCGACTGTATTTCATTAATAAAACGGTTCAGTCTGTTCATTTCATCTGAATTAGTTGCTGTCAAAGTTGGTTTCTTCTCTATAGTAATACGTCTACCCTGAACCGGTTTTAGCTTAGATGCAAAAACACACTGAAGAGTCCAAATGTTTTTAGTGTGAACAATGCCAGCATTTACATTTAAAAAAAAATCTCCATTGGTTTATTATGAAAAAAAGTCCACTGCAAATCCCATAGGCTTTGCATTATGACATCATGATTTCAAAATCTAACATATCTAACATAGTGGCGCAGCGGTTAGCGCTTGTGCTTCACAGCAAGAAGTTACCGCTTTCAATTCCCACCTGGACAGGGCCTTTCTTTGTGGAGTTTGCATGTTCTCCTGGTGTCGCGGTAGGTTTTCTCCAGCTGCTCCAGTTTTCCCTAAAACTAAAACATTAATCCTCCAGACCATTAGCCTGGCTCCACATCTGGAGATGGGTCCCCGAGCACTAGCCTAGGCTGGCTGCTCAATACTCAATGTAGTATTCACATTAAAGTGGAAATCTATGCTATACTGTGTATTTAACAGCATAGTTATTATATTCAACATTATTGTAGAAACCAATTCCTTTGTTTGCTTATTATGGAATTGCCAGGAATCTCAAGAAATACAAGAATATACAGTTGACAGTTTCCAAATATTGCCAACTGGAGTGATGAACAATACTTGAACATATTTACTATAATCCTCTTACTGTGTTTTTACTTTGTTGTAGGTAAAGTTTGACCCAAAACTTTCTTCCTTACTCCATACGTGTTGATTTGCATCTCAATTATTCCATTTTGATTTGTGCACTCCATTCCTTTTGTGGTAAGCTGTCTCTCTCGCCTTGTTCTCCACAGATGTGTTATCAAGGACTTTGAGTTGAGACCCAATGTGCTCGACCTGCTGCAGCATCCCTTCATCAAACAGGTCAAAAACAAAGAGAAACTCCTACAAAACCAGCTGATCGAACTCATCGACCTCAACCAGCAAGTGGGACTCATTGAAAAAACAAGGTACGGCGCACACATCACTGCTGAGACGTCAAGATACATGAGTCACCAAAAGCACACTCTGTCCCTGCCACTTTCATCTCAGCCAAAGATTTACATCCCAGAGACAGTATAATACAAATTAACCTCCGATTTCTTCACAGATGTTTCAGAAAGTATTTATAACCTGCTATTTAAGATTATTGAAGATTTCTGTGTGTCTCCAGGTCAGATCAGTTCAGGGCTAACAACACAATTAAAAATGCTAGAAATATTGGAAAGAGGTCTGGACACGTAACACACAGTGTGACGCCCGAATGGTTGTTCTCCATATACAAATGTTTATCCTCTTTCTGTCACTAAAGCCGTCACGGAAAGACTGACAAAGGCAGTAATGACAGGTTGGTAGCAAACGGCATCACGGACCCCCAGTAGGAATAGACTACAGTAAAGAGAATTGGCTCTTTAGTACCCACCCTCTTCCCTACACAAGGGACTGTTGCATAATTTGCTTAACATTGTGTAGTAGTTGTGTTTTTGCTTTGAATTTGAACAACTCGCCATACCAAGTACCAGCTGCTGAAAGTCCTGAAAGTAGCAGATTGTCTGAAAGTATTTGTCATATGAACTAACAGAGATACTAATCCAGTATGAAAGGACCATCTTATAGATGAAGACTCCATTTGCAAAAACGTATTCATCAATGCGTTCCACTGAGCTCTTTTTAATGTGGATTTAATCTCAATACAACTATTTGCAATTGCTCTAATGTGTTTCTGCAAATGAACTGCTCATGATATCCCTGACGTAGATGAAATCCAGCGCTTTTATGCTAGGCTAGCAGACGATGTTCTGTTGTAAAATGACTGCATTTGACTTTACAGCACAGTAACAGTGTGGTAACTACAGATAACAAGTTACTAGGCTGTTTAAGTGCTGCAGAAAAATCTAGAAAATAGTTTGACAAAAAAAAAAGCAGTATTCTGATGTGCTGTCTTAACTTTTACATCAAGATTAATAATCCAATCTTCCAACTTTGCTAAAACCTTTATGCGAATGAATACATTTCCGTTCCAACATTAACAATTCAGCATCAAAGGCCAAAGTTATTGTTTAGGCTCCAGTTCCAATGGCTTCCAATGTGACTTACAAATGACTTACGGTTCTCCGGAATTTACATAATATAATAACTTATGGTTCACTGCACTGGAAAACTTGGTTTGTTCATTATCCCCATTACAGGCATGAGCGCATCCACACCAAAAAAGGAAACCACATGAAGAACCAAGGCGACTCCGACGAGGTGGAGGACCTCGCCACTCTCGAAGTGCTGGACGAGGTACGAACACAAAACCTGTGGAATTTCAATGTAGATAACAACAATAAAGATCAGTCCTTAGCCGCTTAGAGCTAATAATACACAAGGTACTAAAGGCATTTTAGTAATACCTTCAAGTTCTTTGTTGTCCACCTCAACAAAGACAGAAAGTGAGCCGTCAAACGTGAGTGCCACACTGACTAATACGGACATTAAATTGCCAGCGGATATTTACAGCCATTCTTCAAGACAAAGATCTATGCTGTTGTTGACGCACCTTGGGCCGTATCAATCACATGGAGATAACGCACTGACTTTTAATAGATGCCTCGGCTCAAGGAAGGACATACACAAAATAATTATACTTAAAGTGAATTATGCAAAATTGACTTTATAGACCTAACTACAGCCACACGGGCCGCCCGCTCTACTTTTTTCTTTCTATTTCTTTTTTATGGAAACAGCTGTGCATAGACTGTAGAATAGAGGTGAACTAAGTGAAAGTGGCTTACCCCATAGCGTTCAGCGTGGGCTAACCGAAGCTCGTTCATGCTAGAAATTTGGCTGTGTTTTGGAGCCACTTCCTATGTTTGGAATAGGGTGAAAATTAAAAATTAAAAATAATAATAATTAGGACAACGTTGCACGTGCTGTGATAAACATGTGGATGTCGTGGATGTCAGAATGAAGCCTGTATTCAATAATGACTTAAAGAGGTGCAAAATCGTTTCTATGGAAAGTTCATCAGAGAAAGGAACTTCTGGAGCCTGCCTCCATTTCCTATTAGGCTTCAGCTGCTAATAGCGATGCTAAGTCCATGTTTTCCACAAGCTATGCAGCAGCGAAGGGGAGCAAGATGTTTAGGGTGGGTTTACTTGAATAACCAGGAAGTGAAACTACTGGATATCTTGTTTCAATAGTTTGTAAAGATGGTGATAAAGATGTGTTTGACATTGTTACCCAATTCTCCCTCTTTAAAGAGTATAAAAGCATCATCTTACAACTGTGTCTTTTAGAACACTGTCACAGACCACCTTCAAAACCGTTATGAGAGGGACATGATCTACACCTACGTGGGAGACATCCTCATCGCAGTCAATCCATTTAATGTGATGGACATTTACACTCCGGAGGTGTGTAGAAAAAGCTGTTAATGATAGCTTATGGATTCAGGATGATGTCTTTGTCCGTGCACTGGTTTACAGCTGTTCTTTCCCCACAGCATTCTACATTATACATCGGAGTCAAGCGCACGGCCAACCCCCCGCACATATTCGCAGTGGCAGACATCGCCTACCAGTCCATGGTGACGTACAGTTCAGATCAGGTATAGCCAGATTATGTATGTAATCCTAGTAAAGTGATGATTATTTTTCACATCTCTTTAAACTGTAGGATTTCTTTTGTAGTGCATCGTCATAAGTGGAGAAAGTGGAGCAGGGAAAACCGAAAGCGCTCATCTCCTGGTGCAGCAGCTCACTGTTCTGGGAAAGGTGAGCTCACTGAACACATCAGTTTAGAAATCTGTGGAAGCATGGCAAATAAAAATCAATTATAGGAAGGAATGGTTTCTATTCGGATTGTCAGTCAGTCATTCAGTGAGCTTAATCTGTCAGCTAAAACATTACGTACTGTCTTGGCAAGTCAGTTTGTTACTCCAGCTGCTGCCAGTCATGATTCCCAACTTAATGAATGAATCAATTTCACAAAATGATATGCATCGCACCCTAAAGCACCAGCAGAAATAGTCATGCTGCCGTGGAAACCAAGCCAACTGAAAAAACTGCAAAAACTACTGGTGATAAATAGTATACCTGCCTTGTTTATGTACATTTTTGATGGTTAGCGAGAGAAGTTCCCTCACTGTATGCACTTTTCCAAACATCTCGTCAGTTATATGTGGATTAATGCTTTCAGGCTAATAACCGCACGCTCCAGGAGAAGATTCTGCTGGTCAACAACCTGGTGGAGGCTTTTGGAAACGCCAGCACCGTCATCAACGACAACTCCAGCCGCTTCGGAAAATACCTGGAGATGAAGTTCACCAGCACAGGGACCGTGGTGGGGGCTCAGATCAATGAGTACCTGCTGGAGAAGTCCCGGGTCGTCCACCAAGCCACGTAAATACTAAAGCTTTGACATTTTTGAAAGACAAAAAGATATCCAATTGCACTTTGTCTGATATAAAAAGACAGATCTTGTGTGTTTTCTGTTTGTGTCTACCTGTAGTTCTAGTTTTCAACCCCGACCTTCATTTGACAGTGGCATTCACAGATATTTTAATCAAGTCTGTGGTCTTTTTCGGAGAGAGAAAGAAGGTTGCAAAGAAGGTTATTTCTCCTCGCGCCTGCTAGGGATCAGTCCGTAATAGCCTGCCTTTCTTCACTCTAACCTCTCCGCCTTTCCTTCTGAACAGCGCTGGCATTCGCCTCCAGGTTCGCACCAGTCAATCCATCTCCTCTCCTTATCGTGTGTCCGGGGACTGGAGCGGGTCAAGTGCAGGGACTAGCTTATTTCCTGTTTGATCACAGATTGCAGCTCTCGCAAGCGTCCTTAGCGGGACATCAAAGGTGGACTTTCGGGGTTTTCATTAAAACCGACACTGGGTCAAAGAGGATTCTGGTAGCGCGCAAGGAGCAGATAGATTTTTCCACAAGCTTTAACGGACAAGGAGACAATCAAACCGAATTAGACTGTCAGGATGGATTACGGTGATTTTGGATTAGTTTGTTTGCTCATTTGCTGCCTGACAACATTGCAAAAATAAACAGGCTTTTGCCACCAAACCTACTATGAAACTTAAAATTTAAATTAAAACAACATGTCACATCTACTGTATTTTGTGTACTTCTTTGCAGCAGTGAGAAAAACTTCCACATCTTCTACTACATTTACGCTGGCCTGGCCGACAGGAAGAAGCTCGCCCACTACAAGCTCTCTGACAGCAAAACACCTAAGTACGTTTGACATCCTTTCGGCCCTCGCAGAAACTGGTTATTTTCCTCCTCTGCGACTGAAAAACTCTCTTTTCCATTGATCCACAGCCTAATCTTCTTGTTTTTCCCCTGTGCTTGGCCTCTGCAGATACCTGTTTAATGAGCACATTAAATTAGGGCCTGACATAGTGAGCAACACCTCTTACAAGGAGCAGTTCGATGCAGTGGAGCAGTGTTTTAAAGTCATCGGATTCAGCCTGGAGGTAAACCACACCAAAGTTACACCTAATGTCTGTTTTTAGAGCTGTTGTAATCAATTTGCCTTTGTGTATCGTAATATGCCGCTTTTTTACCGATCACAAATGCAAGGGGTAAGAGTCTAAATTAGCCGTCTGTTACTCACATGAACAGTTAGGATGTGCGGGAGGGTCTGTGAGAGAGATTTTACTCAACTATTCCATTTTCACAGTTTGAAAACTGAATAATTCAGACAGTGCCCCTTTCTCAATATTTGAAACACAAAAACAAAAACAAAAACAACTTTTATGTAAACCCCCAAAAACCTTTTGAATGTTTTTTTTAACCAGTGATCTGTAGTATAACAATGAGACTCACCAGCTGTTTTAGCGCAGAAATAAACTGTGTATTGTGCTTTTAGTTTTTTAGCATCTCTTACTAAATTAAGATGTGGTTAAATACATTTAGATAATGAACTAATTGGAATAACTGTGCTTTGCTCCAAACCTACAGCTCAGGTGCTACCAAACAGTAAATGGTTTCAAACAATATAGATCTTTGCCACCTACATTGGGCCCTCAGAGCCATTTTAAAGTAGCTCCCCAAAGGCTTTCGACATCTCTACAGAAGCCTGTGACTCAAACTTGAGTCACATTTATGCATAATCTCTTTCTACGCCAAATCATTGGCTTCTGAACATTTTGAACACAAACTTATAGGTATGTATAGTAAAGTATCAGTAGCTAACTATTTCTTTCTGTCCAGGATGTTCTCTACCACGTAATCACTCAAGTATTCTTGAATTATATGTAGCTCTCTGATATCTTAATTGCTGGACAAATTGCTGGAGGCCAACGATGAGAAAGGCCACATTTGCATATCGACTCACCGATTGCTCAGATCCGTACTAACGCCAGAAAGACACCGTTTGTAAACTCCACTATCCTTAGGCTTAGGGCTAAGATTAGTAGTTAGTTTGTAAAACTTAATTATGCGTAAAGTTTGGATTAAAGTCAGGTATACGGTTAGTTTATATTAGTTTAAGACAGGATTGTCTTGTGGAGGTGATGTCATGGTTGGAGCTCCACTCATCATTAATGTCGGCGACTGGCCAATCAGGGAGTGACTGGCCTCTCCCATCCTGGGAGAAAAAAACTGCAGACTCCTGGAGTACGGTATCAGAAGCATCAGTTTTGTTTTGTTTTTCCTGCAGCAATATGTCACAGTTGGAAATTTGTGTCAAACCTACATTACACAATTGCTGCTCTCTCATAATCTACGATTTTACGACTGCACACAAAAATGCTTTTCAACTAAATCAGCATTTTTAAGCCAAGTATTCTTCAGACTGTGGGCTACTTCTTGCGCACCCTGCATGACTTGGTGACTGGTGGTGATGGAGCGTAGGAGAGCTGCAGCCGGCTGCCGCTGGCTTTGTGGAAGCTAATGAGGCCCAAACAAGTGATTGCCTCTAGGATCTGCACGTCAATAGCACTTATCTTGTAATCACTCGGTGCAGCTCGGGCTACAGTATTCCTCATATTGTTGTGGAAAAATCACTCAGTTTCTTTTCTGTTCGTGCAATTTAAGTGTCACTGTGACAGTAAACATGCGAGTAACAGTCCTGGAACACTGTGCACCACAGAATTATAAGAAAGTAACAAAGGAAGTAGCTGAGCAAAGATTTTGTTAAGCGGGCAGTCCTTCTTAGGGCAGAACAAACATTTGGGTGGAGTAGCTCTGGTGTGTCTGCATTTGTTGAACTAATGCAGCAAATAACACAGATCTGGTTTTATCTGATTGCTGTGTGAGATGTCAGATAAATGTATTCTTGTGATGTATATTATTGAGATGTATAGATCTACTTTCTTACTGCCAAAGTAAAATGATTAAACTACCCCGGCATAGAGGTAGAGACCAAGGACGACCTGCAGCGAAACAACTAAAGGGGAATCGTTGAGCACAAACTGTCTCAGCCCATTAAGCCTTCGATGTCCCGCTCCTCGTTATTTTCTCGGCAGGAGCTGGGCAGTGTTTACAGCATCCTGGCTTCCATCCTCAACTCCGGCGATATCGAGTTTGCGGCCGTCGCCTCGGAGCACCAGACGGACAAAAGCAACATTTCCAACGGCTCTGTCCTGGAGAACGGTGAGGGCCGACGAGACGCTGATGACGTGACACGAAATGTGACCTCGGCTTCCCTCTACCACACCATTACTCTACTCTCCATTAATTTAAATGCAAATGGGGGGAAGCTAAATATCATAAACAAGCAGAGGGTTAGAGAGTAAAATGCTGACTACAAACGTGTGAGTCTTTGTGTGTTTATATGCAACTTAAGCAATTATCTCTGTAACAAAAAGGGATTAGACTAGTTAAATACTTAGGGTATACTTTTTGTTAATGTTGGCTAAATGTTTAATTCCTCCTCTGTCTTTCTTCCATAGTTGCCTCTCTTCTGTGCATCCGTTCCGATGAGCTCCAAGAGGCGCTGACCACTCACTGTGTGGTGGCCCGGGGCGAGACCATTGTTCGGAACAACACGGTGGAGAAGGCCACCGTGGTCAGGGACGCCATGAGTAAAGCTCTGTACGGTCGCCTCTTCAGCTGGATCGTCAACCGCATCAACTCGCTGCTCCGGCCCGACAGCCAGGGGTGAAGTTTCCATTCAAAGCACAGGCTTCGATCGTATTTTTACACGGCGTTCTGAACATTTTCCTCCTGTCACGTCTCTAGGGAGGATGAGCAGAACCTGAACATCGGCATCTTGGACATCTTCGGATTCGAGAACTTCAAGAAAAACTCCTTCGAGCAGCTGTGCATCAACATCGCCAACGAGCAGATCCAGTTCTACTTCATCCAGCACATCTTCACCTGGGAGCAGGTAAAGTAATAGCTCGTAAACTCTGTCCCGAGTTCCTGACTACGTCCCGGGACGAACTCCGTCTGCATTTTTCACCTTGGTACCATCTCATTTCTATGTAAATGGCTGAGCCGTGTCATAATTTGTCACCGGGCGCTTTAAGGAAGACGGCAAGGGTAAAATATGCCGCTGTCTTTTATTTACGCGGGGTGAACGAGCTTGGCGATTTGGGCCTTTATGCGCTCTCCCGTGGCTGCGTTTTGCCTTGGGGGCTCGGGAGAATGGTTTTGCTAATGTTAAATGATTTGGAGTGGCGCTATAAATCAAACCCCCAATGAGGGTCAATTAGGAGTTGGAGACAGTTAGCGTTAAACTCACTCTGGGGTATTGTTGGCGCCCGGCCTGGAAATACAATGTCCTATACGGCACTTCTGTACAGGCCATATGGGAACTGTACAGTGCGAAGATCAGCTTTGCACAACCTAGAATAATATACTTACTTGGACTGTAGGGCTGCTTGATCTGAGGGGTAAAAAGGGATTTCTGATGATTGTCTGGAATCTGACATTGTTGCAATTTGTTGCTATCTTGACTTTTTCTATCATTTCATCCACTGTAGGAAGGAAAATGCTACAAAATGTTACATCTAGCATAAAGTGCATAAAGATTTGCACCCCTATCTGCTCCTTTGCCCGTATTTTTTACCTTTACGTCTGAAGTCTAGCACTACAGCCGTCGCTTTCGTATCCCGTAGTGATCCTGGCCGCGCCGCTCGTTCCCCTCACAGTGTGGATTTCACGCTCGATTGCCCAGTCTGATTTGATGTTGTTTGTTTCCGTTTTGTCCCTTTCCTGTCCCAGAATAGAAGCCGCCAGTGATGTTGCTGACTCATAGCAGCGTCTCTAGAGTTAATAAGATCTGTGTTAAGTGCATCGCCGTGGCCAAAGAATTCCATGTATTGTGTCTACATCACATTAATGTTCAATTCATGAACCGCAGCCATGTTTTGCGTGTAGGACGAGTACCTAAACGAGGAGGTGGACGCGCGTATGATCGAGTACGAGGACAACCGGCCGCTGCTGGATCTGTTTCTGCAGAAGCCCATGGGGATGCTCGCTCTTCTTGACGAGGAGAGCCGCTTTCCACAGGCCACTGACCAGACGCTTGTAGGTCAGTGCCTTCAGCTAACGCGGCGGCGAGAACACCATCTTTAACATTCAGCACAGGCATAAAGGACTGAGAATCATTTTTATATTGTGTAACATCTTGCAGAGAAATTTGAAGGTAATCTCAAGACAAAAAGTTTCTGGCGGCCAATGAGGGTGGACCTCGGCTTCGGTATCCATCACTATGCGGGAAAGGTAAAAGATGTGACTATTTTATACACAGATATCAAACAAGTCGTTCACTTTCTTTTTAATCCTTGATCCATAAGGTCATTTACAACGCTGCGGGCTTTTTGGCGAAGAACAGAGACACGCTGCCGGCCGACATCATCCTCCTCCTGCGCTCCTCGGAGAACGAGCTTATCCGCAAACTTGTCACCCATCCACTCACCATAACAGGTCTGAACTCCAGCACCGTGTTGCCCACAAGCATTAGTCTTACAATGAGCTGCTGTTAACCTTTTAGTGCTTTACTCTTTCAGCTGCCACACTCTGCCAAACACAAGTAGCAAAGCCAGTAATCACATAATCGCTGTAATAGTCTCTTTTCAGGATGTCCCGGACCTCGCCAGGACTCCAGAATAATCCATTTGGCATTTTCCTTTAAACACTTGTATGAGTTGTACGCGAGTGTGACTCCGTGTGTGTCCCCCGGGGCCACTTTGCTAACTGTTTGTCCCTCTGTTTATTTCCCAGGTAACCTTGCCCACACCAAGGGCAAAGGCATAAACACGATGAGAAGCCCACGAGGCACGACACGCACCGTCAACCTCACCAAGGTACTTACACTGCCCTCCCTCTCATCACTGGCTTTATCTCTATTGCTTCCTATGAAAAGTATTGCATTAAGTTCTTAATATCTCTATTTCTTTGTGTTTTATGCTTTAATTACACGTCTGCCTTTAATATACTGTGCTCTTTCCCTCCTTTCTCTCTCTGCTTTCCCGCTAAAAGATGGGGGTGCTTACTTTGTACAGGTCTTGTTCTTTCTTGGAGGTAAATCGTATTTCCGTCCTGTAGTCATGTTTTTAATGATTAAGCACAGATTCTAGAAGTGCATGTTTTATTAAATGTAAAGTATGTAGATATTTTTTGGGCAAATACATCCCCAGATATGACATAAACATTCATATCATAGTATGAACTTTGCTGATAACAACCACAATGCTGATTTATTCATTATTACTAAATAATAGTACAAGAGGTAAAGGTTGTTTACGATTATCCAATCAGAAAGAAGAAAGAGCTCCACACATCCTACGACTAAAACCAGTTTGCAATACACATAAACGGCCTCGTTCAAGATCAGGATCCGAGCACTTATTAGAGCGGGCCTTCAGTAGTTAAAGGTGCATTATGGAACTTTTTGTGCAGAATGAGAAAGTTGACATTTGTGTGTATTGACCTTGTAGTGACCAGCGGCTGTATGCATGGTCAGCATAGCCCCTTTACTATCGTTCACGATGCTCCCTACAACACTCGAGGATCAATTGTTTTGTAGGTTTTCATGGTGTGAGGCTCCGTCAGCAGAGAAAACCTTCCAAACAATAAATCCTGGAGCTTTGTAGAGATCACTGTGATGGAAAGTAAAAGTGCTATGTTGACCAGTCATACAGCCACGGGGTCACTACAAGGTCAAATACGCACAAATTTCAACTTTTTTGTCCCCCAGAAAAGTTGCGTAATGCACCTTTAAAGCTTAGTAACATGGCTCTCAGTGTGAAGTATGTTTTCAAACTTGTACATATGTCTATGTAACAAAAAGATTGCTTTAGGGGGGTCATTTATTAAGACACCCAAATATGATGTGGGAATGTTGCCCCTTTAGCTTTAGAAATGTCCCATGTTAGTGTTTGGGCCCCAGCTCTGAACTGTAAATGAGAGAATGCTGCGTGAGTAAAAATGCCCAGTGACGCTGCTGCTGATCCACTTTTGCAACTCATTTTGCATGTGAGCAAATCCTTTGGTAAATGATCCCGTGAGAAAAACTTGGTGCATACACTGTCTTGGGATCAAAGCAAAAGGCCTTTACTTTGTGATGTTACATGTTGGTTTAAACTTGTTTCGTGATTAGGTCACACTGTTTCTAAGACAATTTAAAAAAAACACCTTTGCTTTTCACCAGCAGCCATTTTTGGTGACTTAATTACGCTCTGTGTAATTGTAAACTCGTTTAAACTGTGGCAGCACTGAATTACAATTCTGCTAAATGTAGTCTTGGGGCAATATTCGAACCCAAAAGCAATTGACAGTACCTCAGTTTAATTGAAGTGTGTTTGATGCGCCACGGAATCTATTTCCATTCATCTGCATATTTTAGGGAAAAGCTCATCAAAGGTTTCTAAGAGGAAGCTCTGAGCATTTAGCCTCTACAAACAGTGTTGTGTCCATGATGGTAAATCACTGTTCCTTAGTGTATTCTTTATTAGCTACACGTGAGCATGTTACAATTACATAAAGGAGCTCAATAGTCCCTGCCACCTGTGGTTCCGGCCAGGGACGTCACATTCATTCTCCCCATAGACTTGCCTTTTTTGTATAATTGCAATATTTTACCTGCCCACTAGAGGGGTCTGCATCTTGCACTCCTTTTATATTATGATGAATGTTACTGAAGAAGCATGTTTGTGCACATCTCTTCACAGTCTCCTTCTCGGGAATCAGGCTCCAGCCCTGACAAAAAAAGCTTGCTTGATGTGCACATGCAAACGGTGACTGAGAGCGCTTCTAAAAACAATCCGTTGTTTTTAGAAGAAATGTTTTTGAAGAACAGAACTTGTTTTTCGTGGAGTGATTTCTCTTTCGATCACTTTTGTGTTTGGCTTCTTTGTCTTCCAACTAAAGCTTTTGTGTTTACAACTTTTAAAGATACTTTGTGGAACCATTCAGGAAGTTTTTTTAATTTTTTTAAATGTTATATATATATATCGTCAAACTTATGTTGTCATTGTTGCTAATGTATATTTAGTATAATGAATTGATGTTTTAATGATAAGTTTCCTCAAAGAATCTTTACAATACACACAAAATGCAAAGTGCACATTTTAAATTTCATTCACCTCATTGATGTATTTTTTCCATTTTCTGTAGTCCGACACGGGCACCAATCCCCATCCGCGAGAAACCACCAACATGAGAACGCAAACTGTGGCTTCATACTTCCGAGTAACACACCATTACATTTACTCCATCACAACATTAAAAACTGTATGGCACAAATGAAGTTAATACATCCTGTTTCATCCCCAGTATTCTCTCATGGACCTGCTGTCCAAGATGGTGGCGGGACAGCCCCATTTTGTGCGCTGCATCAAACCCAATAACGACCGCCAGGCCAGCAAGTTCGACCGGGAGAAGGTGCTGATCCAGCTGAGGTACACCGGAGTCCTGGAGACGGCCAAGATCAGGCGCCAGGGCTACTCCCACCGCATCCTGTTCGACAACTTCATCAAGAGGTCTGGAAAATATACTGTACATATCCTACCGATTAACTTAAATTGTGTCTGAATAGGGAATTATCTTACATACAGGTATTTCATATTGGCTTTCAACGCAAAAGAGGAGCCTCCTGCGACTCCAGAGACATGTTCAGCCATTTTGGAGAAAGCCAAGCTGGAGAACTGGGCCATGGGGAAGACAAAGGTGCGTAAAACAGCAATGCAAATCATCATACTGAAATCCGAGGACCTTGTACTGCACTTTGGACTGAAGCCAGCACAGTTTAGCTTTACCCAAATCTAAAAGCATCAAAATAGCGACAAACAAGAGACAAAAACAAGGATGAAATGCAACAAAAAAGCAATAATGGCGTGACAAAAACGTGAAAAAACAGCATCAAAAACGTGATAGAAAAGCGACAAAAACGGAGAAGAAGCAACAACAAAGTGTCGAAAGCATCAAAAATGTGTCAAAAAAAAAAAAAAAAAAACACAAACAAGCCACAATAAAGAGTAAATAACGTAACAAAAAAGAACTTTACTTGTATGCCGCCTTTCACAGACATAGTCACAAAGCGCTTTCCATGAAACAAAGCGCTTTAAATGAGACAAAGCAACAAAAACGCAAAAAACTACACAAACGTCACAAGAAAGCATAAAAAAAGGGTCAAAAATATGTCCAAAATGTGACAACGCGAACAACGAGAGGTCTCAGATGAGTTTTGTAGGTCTCAATGAGGCATTACTTGGGCCTGTTCACCTTATTCCGGAAGTTTGCATGGGTGCAGCCATGAATTGTGCCCGCCCCTTTTCTCCTATATGTTAAAGGAACAGGCCACCGTTTTTACATACTGAGATATGTTCTTGCCTGAGCTTAGACGAGTTGATGCTGTCCGGTCTTTACACGTGCGCTCAGTCACGCAAAACGACCAAAGATGTTGTTAGCATTTGGCCTCTCCCAGTATATTCCTATAGCTCCAAATGGGGGTGAAGTAAGACACTACCACGCTCTTCCAGACAGACCAGGCAGGTACTCCATTTAAATGAACAGGCTTCGTGCTCTACCGGAAGTATCAATAAGACGGACGTGCCGAGACAAGGCAAAAAGAGGCAAAAGTGGGCGGGGCGGAATAAGGTGAATAGGCTGTAAGCTCCAGTCAAGAAGCTTTTAGATTTGGGTAAAGCTGAACTTGGGTAAATGTGTTGGGTGAAGGTGTTTTTTTAAGAGGTTAAAAGCATCACTCTGTGTTGCTATTCGCAGGTGTTCCTCAAGTATTACCATGTGGAGCAGCTGAACCTGATGGTGCAGCAGACCACGCGGCGCGTCGTGCTGCTCCAGGCCTGCGTCCGCGGCTGGTTGGGCGCCAAACGCTACCGCCGCATGCTGAAGGAGCGGGAACACAGCGCTCTGGTTCTCCAGTCAGGTCAGTGCCGCTCTGCGGAAATATCACCCACGCTGTCTGTACAGATTACCGTAGCTCCTGTGTGTGTTTCTCACGTGTGCAGCTTACAGAGGGCATCAAGTCCGAAAGAAAGTGAGCGACGATAAGAGCAAAGCTAAATCAGAGGCATTCATCACGCAGTTTCAGGCCGGTAAGAACGATCTGATTCATTGGAAAGTTAGGCCGGGAGGCAGTGTGTTTTCTTTTCTTTTTTTTCTTTTCATATCCGATTATCATTTGTTCGCAGTTTGTCGGGGTTATCTGGCTCGGCGGAAATACAAAGAGCTCGTGGATGAGAAGAACAAAGCCGCCACCAAGATCCAGGCACGATACAGAGGGCACAAGGAGAGGAAGAGCTTCCAGAAGAAACGGTATGGCGTTTTCTTACACGTTCAGTTTAGCAGCTACGCACTTTCTGAACTTGTTATCAGTCAAAGAAAAGTGTTGGAAGTTTGTACGGTGAAACTGCAAATACAAGTCTTACCAAAGAACTGCACGTTTTCTGAAATAACAGTTTTACAAGTGCTCGATGCCTTTCTTTATTTGAACACAGTCTTGGAATCTTACCATTTCTTCAAATCTACATTCACAGGGAGGCCATAGAGAAAGAAAAAGCAGAGAAAGCCAGTCAGGAACAAGAACAGACAACAGCAGAACCAGAGGCAGCTCCGGGGGAAGAAACATCCCCTGAAGAAACAAGTCCAGACCAAGTGTCCAACGAGGACGATGAAGCGAAGGCCGCCGTGGTGCTTCAAAGCAACTACCGCGGCTACAAAGAGCGGAAAAACTTCAAGGAGCGGAAAAAGACTATGGCCGGAGCCGAACTGGAAATACCCAGTGAGGCGAGCGGGGAGGCTAAGGAGGAGGTGTCCAAAAACGCTGACGGAGGAGAAGAAGAAGAAGCACCAAAAGAAGACAGTGAGGTCACCCTGGTGGCTGAAGACGAGGATCTCACAGAAGTTGAAGATGACTCTGTGATCGAGAACGCCCCATCAGCAGAAAGTGAGGAAAGCAATTTGGAAGATGAAACCAAACTCGCCGAAGAGACGGAAGCGCAAGATGCAACGCAGGAAGTTAGTGAAGAGGCAGCAACGCAATCTAATGAAGACTCAAGTGCGGTCGCGCCAAATGACGAAGACGAAGCAAAAGCCGCCGTTGTGCTGCAGAGTAACTTCCGCGGACATAAAGAGCGCAAACGCCTGGAAGAGGAAGGAAAGATCCCCAAGAAGAAGAAAGCGGAGGTGGAAACTGAATCTCCAAAAGAAGAAGGAGTGGAAGAGGAGAGCCCTGCGGAAACCGAATCTCCAAAAGAAGAAGGAGCGGAAGAGGAGAGCCCTGCAGAAACTGAATCTCCAAAAGAAGAAGGAGCGGAAGAGGAGAGCCCTGCAGAAACTGAATCTCCAAAAGAAGAAGGAGCGGAAGAGGAGAGCCCTGCTGAAACTGCGGAGGGAGAAGTGGCACAGGAGGACGAGGAGAAGGCAGCTACGGTCCTTCAAAGCAACTTCAGGGGCCATCAGGAGAGGAAGAAGCTGAAAGCCGAGAGGGAGGCACGGCAGCAGGAAAACGGAGAGAATGGAGAAGAGAGTAAAGAACAGGGTGAGGAAGAAGGGGAGGTAGATTTGCCAGATGTGGTGATCGAAAGGAAAGATGAAGATGATGCGGAGAGGGAGAGGCAGGAGGAGGAGCAGGCCGCGGTGAAGATCCAGAGCAACTTCAGGGGGTACAAAGAGAGGAAGAACCTCAAAGCCAACAAGCAAAGTGCACAAAGTGAAGCCGAGCAGCTGGAGGAGTTCTCCGCAGAGGTACACGAAATTCACTCTCAATGCTAAGTGATACTATCGTTCATATTTTACCCTTGTCTTTGCGCAGATCTCAGAGAAATCTCAGGACTTTGCGACCCTGCAGAAAAAGCTGAACGAGCTCTTCCAGGGCCATCAATCAAAGACGGAGAACAGTGGTGAGGCGCTGAAAGTGGTGAACGGCCACGCTCCCCCGACTGTGCAATCAGGTGAGATAAGGCAGATGATGAAAAACACATTAGACGTGATTAGGCGGGATACACACAGCGCTGTCATGACCGGACCTCGGCTTAATTTGTGTTTACAAAATGTTGCTAACTGTTTTCTATTTGATAATTAATACTGGCAGACAGGCTACTATCAGGTCAATCATTCATTAAAAACAAATTGACAGTTAATATTGTTGTGACATGATTTTGTATTAGTAAACCTCACTCATGTCTGAAACGTGGGTTAAATCATTTATTCTTATTCTTAGGGCCCCCTTGTATCTTTGGGGCTCTGTTTGTGTGCTTAGGTTTCTTAGTGCTAGAGACGCCCCTGGTCAGTGATTGAAATCCATCAAAAGTGGTCTGGAAAAGAACACTGGTGGTCCGGTTGTAAAGTAGGTGACCCATATAACTTGGCCTAATAAGCCTGTACTCACAATATAATGCTTGGTTGTCATCCGGCGTGCAGTGAGCGCGCAACTGAGTCCTTTCCTGCTCAAGCATATTGTTGAACTTGATTGTGCGCTTCTCCACAGAACTGCTTTGGCCGAGCCTTGTCCTGTATTCACACAATGCTTCAGAGAGGGCCGGGTTTCTAATACAGTATTCTCATCGATGGTATCACCAGGCCGCGCGCTCTCCCTACTTCCTCATGACGCGCAATTAAATCAGAAAAAACTGGCGAGTCGAGTGCCAAAACAGGAAGCGCTCCCCTCTACCTGATGTGTCGTCAAAAATCAGCGGCGATGCGTACAGATGATAGGTGTAATTGCTTCGGAAGGGGAGGGGGGGGGGGAGATAATTGAAAGTTCAGCGTCTGGGAATGAAAGCCGGTGGAGAAAATGTCACCCTCGCTGTTCGTCTGAATGCCATTAACTCGTAATGATGATGGGGAAATGTGTTTTTATTGTAATTTTTAAAAGGCTATTATTACATCAGTCACAAAAGGGTGTTTGTGCTACTTGTCTGACAAAGTTCCAAGAATTTCTCATAATCTCAGGTGGAGGGAAGGCGTGTGATTATCTGTGATTTTTTTTTATATATAAAGCTATGTCCCTAATTTAAGATGACTTGAAACTCATGGATAGACTTTCTAAAATGGTATGACATCATGTAAACACACCTTACTAACAGCATCAGCTCCTGTACACACATCCTGCAGAATAACTAATTACGAAGCCTTCAACTCCGTTAAAATTATTCTCCGTTATCCCCCCGGGTCATTTCACCATCTGCAATTTGGTCCGTCCCCATAAATGTATTAACTTCATACAAATCACTTGCGACGTGACAAACGAGAGCTGAACAACGTCACTCAAGTCGTTCTTCTTGGGTAAGGTCATCAAATGTTAATCTTGTTTTTGCAAATGAGCCTTTCCAACAATTATGACGGCATGTGCAATCGGCCCTCATCATTGAAGTCGAACACTATGACCTTTAAATGGAGTTGTACCTTGTGATTTATTGCACCGGCTTCATTTTGCAATGCCTGAATCTTAATCAATTATGAGAAGTAGCCAAAGGTCAATGGGAATGTATTTTGGAATTAGCACGGACGCGGCTCCAGGGGCATTTGGTTACGTGCACATACAGTGGCTTCATAAAGTTTTCAAACCAGTGTAGTTTCTTCTTTTTAATCTTCTCATAGTTTGATACAAAACCTCTTATGCATTTGAGACGAATAATATGGAACCCGACATACATAATGCTACGTCACTGCATCATTTCATGCCAGAACAATGACAGGGATTGAATTGAATATTATTGTTATACTTGAACACTTGTGTCAAAAGTCGTTTCCCATGATCTCTGTTGGAAAATTCACAGCTGCCAAAGGCCTAAGGGTTAAACTGCGGTGAAAATGGAGGTCAGCTCGATAGAGGCAACAAAGCCAAAGGTCAAAGGGAAACGTGTGGGTCAGTCACAGTAGTCCACTCAGCCGTGTGCAATGGCACCAGGAGCTCTCACAGCGGCTGGTTATGACACTGATGTGAACACTGCGAGCTGGAGACATGTCTGCTATAACAAATGTAAGCCAAACTGAAACGGCCTGTTCCTGATTTCTGAATCCCTGTATGTTAGCAGTGGCTACAACTTCCACACATCCCATATCTTCTTATGCATGTGCTTGTTTTACAACTCTATGACTGGGAAGCGGAGTTTATCAGCACATCAACATCATCAACCCACAATCATTTGCAGCGCAGATTGCTCACCGCACCTTATTTTTTCATTCATTGCTGCCTTTTTTACTCTGTGGAGCAATAAGGACTTTGCTTCTACAAGAAAAAAAACATTAGGTCCTGAGCATCTAAATCGCACGTACGTTTGTGTATGTGTAGACTCTTCATGAAGACACCATGTCACAATAAAGATAAGCAATATTGTGATCAAATCCAACACATACAGTATATTAAATGTCCCTGTTTTGTTTCAGCTGAGAAGAGGGCCTCCAGGACGCCCCGCAGGTCACAGCAGCCCAAGACTCTCAACTCTCCAGAGGACTCCACCTACTACAACCTCATCCACGTGAGCCCCCGGCCCATCACTCTGCTCATTTCAACAAACGCCACGTCACGCCTTGATAGTACTTAAGACGAGAATGAGATCACAAAGATATAACTACTTTGGTCCAGGAATTTTCCATTGTAGCTGAGGTTTTCAAAGTCATCAACTGGACATTGACGATTACTGCTGCATTATCGCTATTGTTCTTCAAATTCTACTCTGGCACTCCAAGATTTTTTCTTGTGTGAAAATATAAGGTCAAATTGCTACTTTCAGAACCAAATTGAGTCAAATCACAAGCCATATATAGTTTTAGGATCCACAAAAACAAAGAACTGACAGAGTGAGGCTTTTGCTTGGACAAGAAATAAATGTATTATTTGCCTGTTTTTCAGCGTTCAGTTCAAGATGATAAACGGAAACCGAGGAAAGACGGGTGAGTGATCAGTCATACAGTCATTTTTCAAATTTTTACAGGATGATCGGGAGGAACGGGTGTCAATCCAACCCCCAACCTTAACCATAGCCCTTTACCTAATCCAAACCTTAAACATCCTTGGAAACATCCCTGGAAACGTCTTGTAAAAAGATTTTGCATAATGACCTTCCGCACTTTGAGCTTATCAAGTCCAGCTTATGCTCCCCTTCTCTTACCATTAACAGCAGCCCTGCGTTGATAATGTGAGAGCATCCATACATATTAAACACAGAACCCACCCACAGAGCTGATAGATGGAGCGATAGGGTTCGAGGGGGCCGCACACACCGCGGTGAGGGCCCCACATCAGGGGTAATCATTTGTTAGCAGATAAATAAAGGCAGCAGCGGCGATGGACAGGCCTGTTTACATGCATCATTAGGGATGAGAAGGTCAGCAGGAGCGATAGGATCTCAGGCCCGAGCTGACGGGAGGCAGGAGGACGGGAGTGCGGGAGGTAGGGGCAGGTCTGAGTGGTTCAGAGGAGGCGCTGATAAAAGAGAGATTTATAGTGTTTTAGTCCTGAAGAAAGACACAAAACTATAAAACTGTTTGTTATTCCTGGATCCCTTGTGCATGCATCTTGTCAGATTATGGTTTCTTTTTCTGCAAGTAACTACAAGTGAGCACGGGTCAACATCTGGAGACAGCTCGAGTTTGCCTAGTGCGCACAGTACATTTTCATAGTCCATAGATACTATTCATACTGTAGCAGTACATTGCCAGATCTGGTCCAGTGCTGTGTAATCCACAGAGGAACAGAGGTGGTTAGCAGCAGCAGCCAGCCAAAGATGAACACAGCTCTCCCCCTGACCGTAAGCCGAGCAGCGGGCCGCAGCCAATTCCCCGCGGTCCAGGAACGAGGAAGCCGCTTACATCACCGCACTAACCCTCTTCCCGGTGTGCTAAGATAATGAGTGGAAAAAACACTATTCATTATCAGCATAGGTTCATATGTGTGAGCCGTATTGATCTGCATAGACTTTCCTTCTCGCTCGCTCCTGTTCATATTGGGGTCAAAGCGTAGGGCCAGCTACATAACAGGCGCGGCGAGGCGAGCCTTTGTGGAGCTGATAGACGCGTTACACAGTCTGGTGGGCAGGGAGTTGCAGACCGCGGACTCGATAATTACACTTCTGCTGAGGCTAAAGATAAAAATGCCAGTGCCTATGTAAATGCAGAGAGAAAAGTCTATGGTCTGTGGTTCAAGACAGCGATTTTCAACAAGTGTGCTTTGAGGAATTGACAGCAGATGTCTCTAATATAAACACTTTCTTGTCACAGGTCTGGGAAGTTGCTGGACGCAGACGACCAGTACTACCCGGGACTGTCCCCCAGCTCCTCACCAGAGAGGGGCCGCTCTGAGGAGAGGCCACCGTCCGGGAGCAGGAGCGGCTCCCCAGAGAAGAGACCGCAGAGGGAGAGAGCCGCGACTGAACCACCGCCTGCAAATGCCAGCCAAGACAACAGGTTTGTCCTCACTCACCGCTAGCAATACACTGACTACATATTGTATAGTAGAAAAGCCCACTGTGCACTAGTTAATCTTTGAAACATGGCCCTTCACTGCTAAGGGCGAGTTCCAATATAAAACCGGTGATCCAGGAAGTGACTCCTTGCACACACACTTCCGCCTGGTCACACAGCATAATAATGAGGAGATCTACATGTATTTGTTCTCCTGCCCGCCTGGCCGTTCCTCCTGACAGACGAGAGAAATGAGACGCCGTTGTGAACATGAATCATTCCGTGTCCTTCGTCTTTTCACACTCGTCCCTTGTTCACATTTCTCTACTCCACCATGCAGGGCCGTTTCCATCAGCAGACTCGGCACATGCACGGGGCCCCCGCAAGAAACCCGCAGGGGACAGGGATTGTTGACAATAATATTCTTGATTCAGTTTTTGTCAGTTATCTATCTAACCTCTCTCTTTCTCCTGTACCCCCCTAAACTGCATCAGGCCCTATTATTTATTATTCAGCCCTCTGTCTGTGCTCAAAATCACGATTGTACCCGTTGTTGTCTGGGCAGGCACTCTCTTCCAAGAATGACGTCCACAGACAGTAAGAAAGACGACAACCCTTACGATTACAGACACCTGCTGAGGAAGACCTCGCAGCGACGGAGGCTCATACGGTAGCACTGATTATAGCTTTGAAATTATGCAATACTTTTTACTACTATGGACACTGAATGTTACTGCGCACTTTTAGATATTGTTATTCTTGTACGATTGTGTAAAATCAAATTTAAGTATAAAATGGAAACATATTTGACAAATGGAGTGGGAATGTGGGAATTCTGTCTTGTTATTATGCATTGTACTACTGTGTTGTCTTTCCAAAAGTCTTGCCATACAGCCTATAAGTTGCGTTCACAACCTTTGGGACATTTAGGAGATGGAGGGCAGGAGCCTATATACTGTAACTCTGTGGTTGATTCATTCGCCAAACAGAAAAACCACTTTTCTTGAATCTTATCTTTTCTTTTCATTATTTTTTTCTGGGAGTGGGCCCCCAAAAACACCTGCCATATCAATCCTGTGGCTTTAGTGTAGTGTCTGTGTGATTGAGTTATGCCACAACTTTTAGATTTAGACCTAAAAAAGATTAAGAAGACCTTGAACTTTGTGCCAGTTTTTGTTTCATGTAGATAGGTCCAGCAACAACAGAGATATTAAGCTTAAACATGTGAAAATATCTGCAGGATACAGTTTTAAAGGTAAATTCTACCATAAAATTCTGGCCTGTCCTCCATCTTGGATCTTGGACGGTTTTGGAATTGTGTGAACGCAACCTGTTGTTTGACTTTTATTAGTTGTAAATAAACTTTTATTTTTTCAATTGTGTGTATTGTTTTTTTTTATGGTGTCAGTGTGTCCTCTTAATCAACCTTTATTTGTATAGCACTGTACAACAGCACCCGCTGAACCAAAGTGCGTTCCATAAGTGTAATGTCTTAAAGACCAATTTACTTCCATTCCTTCACCAGAGGAGAGTCTTCTTTATCTTTGCTGATCTCTCAATGGCATCCCTGTTCTGGTCCTGTTTCTGTGAGATTGAACTCTGACCTTTATTTGGCATTTGAATAGAGAACCCCCCGCAGGGATTGTTAGTGAATTCTCCAGCACACGCTCAGTGGACACAACATGTAAGAAAGAACAAAGCAACAAAACACAACAACACAACATAGCACTGACCATATAATAGTATTTTCTGAAAACACACCTGTACCATAGATTTTTGAGGAAATCATATAACAAGCAACCAACCTGATAAACGAGAAGACTGAGAACAGTCAGTGTCTTTTCTGTTGTGCGTCATCATTATTATTCTTAATAACATACAGTAGGTACACATAAGCATGCAGCAGGTATAGGTAGGCCTACTTCAGGCACCAGAATTCAAAGATTGTAGTTTTTCATTTGTGTGGCTGAGCCCAAATGAACTTCTAAAACCTGACAAGCAGTTTTCCAACGTACTTAGATAGCAAAGTAAACCCTAACTGGTGCCGCCCCACCAGTGCATGTGCAGAGGAGGGACTGGGAGCCATGCGCACGTCATGTATTTTATCCAAGTGTCCTCGCGCCCTGCTGCTTCCTCCTCCCGGAGGCGGCCAATTACAGCAGTCGCTCCACAACAAAGTAGGTCTGCAATCTGTGGGAACATAAATGAGCTGGCTCCACTGTCTGTATGGAGGGTAAGTTAAGCACGCAAGGGATAAAATGTTGGGGATGTATGGAGTCACGACGCACGACGCAAAGCTCTTCGTCATGACCTGAGCTGAATCATCAGGGACTCTCGTGACGTGAAATGTAGGTTGCTTACAATTAGACATGGCTCGTGCTGCATAACCACGGCTCCTATAGCTCCTTCTTTTTGACGACGCTTTACACTTTGTACTTTAATTTTTTATTTTATTTTATATTCAAACAAACCCCATCCAACGTCTTATAGCCTCTACTGATAAATTTAGCATTTGTATTTATGTGATATTTTGAAATCAAAGCGCGTGCTTTGCGTGGGAGCGCGGAGCGTGTGCGCCGGTAAAGAAGTGAGCGGCTGGATTTCAGTGGAGACGCTGCTGCGTGCAGCGCGGTTGTGCACCTGTGGACCTCAGCTCAGACGCCGTGGACTCTTCTGTGTGTTTTTTTTCGTTAACTTGGGATTTGTCTAGAGCCTAAAGCCCGAGAGACGGATGCGCGGCTGGTTTTGGAGCAGCCTGTCCAGGTTCAGCACCACCGCTGTGAACAGCTCCCGGTTGTCGCGTGGATGGGATCTGGTTTGCGTTCTTCGAGCAGCTTCTAACTAACGATGGCATCGCACGGATTCTGGTCCCTTGGCGCGGACAACACAGCGCCCAACCCGGGCAGCCAGAGCCCCAGCACCAGTGAGTGGCGCTTTGTCTTTTCCTCCGGTCGAGGAGCGCACCATTGCTCTCCGCTTTATACCGCTGACTGAACGGCGCGGGCCTGTTGTATTTCCCATTGCTAGACCCATGTGCAGAGCTGTTAAAATTGCTTTGCTTTACTTTGTAGACTCGATCTTCACTTTGACAGCTCCATCACTATTTGATAAATCTCCCTGTCTTTTTCAGCCAGGGCTTGGTGCCAAGCGGCGGCCCAGAAATTACCTGTAGGAATTGGATCAAAATTATGTGGTATGTTTGCATCTGGTTGCCCTATTGAACTCCATTTCCCGCCTTACATTGTGTTGATATTTAAGGATCATTGTGTCACTGATTTTTATGCTTTCAAAGCGCTACTAAATGTGGGAGAAGGAGAGAAACCCGGGGACCCTGACGCGAAACAGCCGCCACAGAACGCTCCAGGCTCCTGCGGCTGCACCAAAACATGCACCTGCAACAAGACCGCGGGCTTCTCTGACCTCTATTCAACAGGTATTACTCCAGCCCCGCCAGAGCACGACTGTAGAGGCGAAAAATACAACACGCAGGCCCATTTCATATTCAAGTTTTGGTTATAAGAACCAAAGAGCCAAACCAAACCTTCTCCTTTTTCCACCTAAAATACAGGCCTTTCGTTTGCGACTGTGCGTAAAGGCTGACAACAAATTTAATATTGGGTTACCGTTTGATTTTTGGTTTAAATGTTTTTGGATATTTAAAAAATATACTATTAAGTAGCCTCGGCCTAGACGTGGCTTCTGTACCTGCTCACTTCCATTAAGGTCACCTTCAGCGTTATGACATGTTGGAGATGCGCATCGCTGCATGATAAAACAAAAACAGCCCATGGAAAGGCCTGTAGGGCGAAGTGTCTGATCGCGCATTTCATTGAAAACAATCCCCTGCATGTTTTCTCAATATAACCCCCCTCTGTAGATGTATTAACCCACATTACACAACGGCAGATAAACATGTCTGGTCGCCTTCTTTGTGGGATCTCGTGCAGACCTGCTCCCCGCCGTGGATGGAGACGCCAAAACAATGACCTTTCTCCAGGAAGTGGTGGATATTTTAATGGCCTACATTGTGGAGTCGTTCGACCGGGACACCAAAGTGATAGATTTTCATTATCCAAACGAGCTCCTTCAGAAGAACAACTGGGAGCTCCAGGACCAGCCGGCCGCCCTGGATGACATCTTGATCAGCTGCCGCGCGACCCTCAAGTACGCCATCAAAACAGGTAGGCCACGTGCGACGACCAGGCTACATCAAATATATAAATAAACCCAAAAGAACATAATAGATTTAGCAAAGGAGACATACTACATTTTGTTTTTGCATTTTTCCTGCTTATCTTGACAAAGGCTGGATTTTTATGGAAGGTTTTTCCAAGTAGACTCGTTGTTACAGGCCTGGTTTTAGCTAAAGTTGGCTAATTGTTGTTTTTATTGCTAGCTTGGCTAAACTAAATTTGACCTTGCTTTCAGAAACACCAAATGAGAAGGAAAATACAAAAAAATATAAAAGCCCAATCAAATATATTTATTGTTAGAGGAGGGATAAAATAAACAATAGACTTAAAAAAAAAAAAAAAAAAAAAAGCAGTTGAAATAATAATGTTAATAAAATGAGGATTTAAAAAGCCCGTCTAAAATAGCAGCGCTGTCGGGGATAATGGAGCACGCCCATAAACGGCGGTGAGGGACTTGTCCTCTTTTTTCTCCTCGTGCCTGGCCACCAGACCGAGAAATGGTGACGCAGTAAATCTGCTTCACCAAGGAGCAGATAATAGCCTAATAAGCGGGCTTCACGGGCCATGTCTATTATTCTGAGCTGACTGACAGGAGGGCAGACGGGCCAACGTGCCCAAAATGGCTGCATATTCATCCATTCATACGCAAGACTTACAGTGTTAGCCCACTCCTATTTTATGTAGCTTTTTGCAGGAAACTCATATGCATTTCTTTTCTTGTGTTTTAAATTCAACACAGATTTCCTCACAATAACACACTATTAATATGTTTTTTTTAAGTATTGTAGTGACATAAGTGATTCTTTAGGCCTAAATGACAACCGCAGACCCTTTCCATTGCTCTCCATCGTGGTTTTGAGCATTTATTTAAGCTTCGGTCTGTGGAAAATTCCATTCATTGCGTATGATACATAAAGGTGCAGCCTCTATAGATTCACATAAGCGTGTGATGTGTGTAAAGATTTCATAAGAATAAACATTTTCATTTCATGATTACCACCTGAACCTGGCGCTGTTTCCGATATAACCCATTCACTGAAATTGTAACCTCCTAGCCCATATAATTGGAAGATGTCAGGCCTTCTTTCATTGTGGCGGTCTCTTTAAAGTTTTAATTGCTGTGTTTCCCTCACCCTGCCATCCTGTTTCTCCAAAAATGTTTCCACAATTTCTAAAGATGCCTCAAAAGTGTCATAGCAGCTGCATATGCAACCTGCAATTAAGTGGTTAAAAGATGTCAGATTCTTTCCATCCTACAGACACCACAAATACGATCTTTTTTTTTTTTTACGTTTTAATTTATTGACAGCAGATTTTTTTTTTTTAAAACAGATCAAACTGCACCCGACTCTGATGCTTACTTATTTCTTTCAGCCCACCCCAGGTACTTCAATCAGCTTTCTACTGGCTTAGACATGGTCGGACTGGCAGCCGATTGGCTAACATCCACAGCCAATACCAACATGTAAGTGTGTGGCCCGTTCCACTCTGATTTTAATGACGATAATGACAATGAATCCCATTTCCGGCCAGTCTGAATGCCGCCCGGCGCGAGGTCTGCACGCGCTGATAGCTGCTTTTCTTTCCCCTCCCCTCCTCAATCACAGCAAATGAAAAGAGCAAAATCAAAGAGAACCCCCTTTTGCCCCCACCCTTTTCACCCCTCCTGCCCCCTGCCTTTTATACCCCCCTCGTCACCTCTGAACCCCACGGGGATTCAAGGAGGGGAAATTAGCTCTGAAATTAAATTCGGGCTAATCTGCGGCAAACGTGAGCGTCTGTTTTCGGGTGATAAACTCCCTTGGCAAACACGGGGGAGCTGCGGAGTGCGGCGGGTTTGCAAAGAGATTTTTCGAAAGGCGCCACGACAGCAGATACTGAAAGCAAAAAAAATAAAGGTGGATCTGCTTAGGAGTAATAGCAGTAAACAAATCCAAATCTCAAAGTGGAATGCAATTATCACGTTTCCAAGCTGCTGTTATTGTCCTCTTCAAACAACAAAATAACTCATCTCTCTGTGGGGTTATTATGTACAAATCTGGCTAGCCTTGTAGTGCTACATATTTGTTCAGAAATATTTCAAATTGTAAACACCTCTTACAAGACAGATCTTTGTTATTGTAGAAAAAGTAATGATATTTTATCCTTTTTACAGCGAGATTTGTCATCATTTTTGGAGTCATGTTGAGTTCTCCTGCTCCCCCCCCCCTGTGCCACCTGCAGCTCTATATTCGTCTAACCCGCAGTGTGCTTTTAGGTTCACGTACGAGGTGGCCCCCGTCTTTGTGCTGCTGGAATACGTCAGTCTGAAGAAGATGAGGGAGATCATTGGCTGGACGAATGGGTGCGGAGACGGCATTTTTTCTCCTGGTATGTAACACAGCGTCAGAACCCCCCCCCCCCTTTCCACACACCCACACGCTGAACGGAGAGCTCCGCTTGTGCGCCGAAACGTGCCTATTTGCATTTTGATTATATAAATGCACCCCGCTTCAAGGCTAATTAGCGTGAAATCATTTTCCTTTTCTAACTTAAGCCGTCGTTTTGGCCGAGACGTTAATTTCTCATCTGCGTTTTGCGTGGCACAAGGTGAGGAGCAGACGTGGGGGGCACAAGGGCTCTGATTGGTCGCTTACACACACACACACACACACACACGGTAAAAAAAAACGCCAAGCTGATTTTGAAAACATTCCCCGTCGCCGATGCCCTTGATTCTGACATCTTTCATTTTTAGTGGCGGCGAATAAAAGCCCGCATCACTCCCTGGAGACGTGCGGTGTTGAAGCGGTGATTTGTCAGAAATGACCGAGGTGTGTCTGTCCTGTAGGCGGTGCTATTTCCAACATGTACGCCATGCTGCTGGCCCGATTCAAGATGTTCCCCGAAGTGAAGGAGAAAGGAATGTCATGCCTCCCCAAGCTGGTGGCCTTCACGTCCGAGCATGTAGGCCTCTGTTTTCTCTTTCAATTATTTACATACAGAACATGTACATCTTACTCAAACGAAAACTATCATGTATAACACACTAACTAAACACTATTAAGCTTTTGTAAAACACGTGTAAGGTTAATATTTAATTTGTCATTTATAAACACATTTACAAATCCTAACCATTTATAAGCGCCTGTATGTGTTGCCATAGTAACACTGTGCCTGGTTTGGGTTAGGCACAAGTCACTCAGGAATGGTTAAGGTTTGGAAAAGGGGTTGGGCTAGTTTTATAGGGCCTAAACATCTTAAGATCTCAGCTTTGTGTTTATAGATGATCAATAAATTGTTGGTTGGTTTTATAAATGATGAAAAGTATTCACCGAACGTTTAACAATGATTTACAAATACTTTGTAATTATAATTGTAGCTAAATGGTCTTTTCCAGCTGCAAATTTTGCACAATAAACACATTCGGGTCACATTTCCGAATGTGTTTCCGATCACATTTCTTACATATTAAAATGAAAACATGTTTTTAATTCTTAAATTTGACCTTTATTTAACCAGGAATTCCACTGAGATTAAGAATCTCTTTTTCAAAGGTGTCCTGGCTCCAGAGGGAAACTGATTGTACACCTTTTATGTTAATATAAGTTTAATTTATCACAATAACATCAAAATGACCTAAATATTTTAACATTGAAGATGATTGATGATGATTATAATAATGACAGACCCTTAAACAGAGCAGTTTGCTTTCCTTTTCACCGATTTCTTTCCTTGTGCTTTGAAATCGAAAGGTCGTTGAAAACTGTAAAGATATTTCATAAACATCAGTGACGGTCTTGTTTGCTGAGGCCGTACGTGACCGTTTTGTCAAAGGCGACTTTTTGGACCCCGCTCTCACATACCTTCACCACAGCTCTGTCACATAATGTCACAGGCCTTATCTCGGAAAGGACATTTGAGAAACCCTTTGAGCTTGAAAACCATCACACATGACACAAACATTTGCACGGTGGCAGCTCCTCATTACATCCACACGCCTGCTGCGACTTCACCCGCATCTGAAGACGCTCAGCTTTTCACTCTGTTGTTCCGCTGCTTTTCCAGAGCCATTTCTCCATCAAAAAAGGCGCGGCGGCCCTGGGCATCGGGACGGAGAGCGTGGTGTGCATCAAAGTAGATGAAAGGTACTAACTAGAGGTAAATTATGAGCCAAAGTAAAGACCTAGAAACAACTCAAGCAGCTTAAGCTTTTCCGTTTGTTGACAGTGGCAAAATGATTCCCGCTGACCTTGAGAGGAAAATACTGGAGGCCAAACAGAAGGTAAAGTTCGACTGAATCAAAGGGTTTTTAGCTCAGTTTCCAGTGATTTTAATACGACAATGACTCACTTTCACTTTTGTTTTGACAGAAGACTTTTGATATTGAATTATTTGCTTTAAGTCAGATTTCCAGATTTCATGTTGCTTTGTCACAAGTTTAACTAAAACTCAAAAATCTACCAGAGTGATCAAGCATGCTCATAATGCTCAGCCGCAGACCAACAGTGCTATTTTTATTCTCCAAAATAAAGGTCACACAGTGGGGCTTGAAAGCAGATTTTCATATTGTTGATGCATAAAAGTATGTGATAAATCATTATGATGCACCATGACCCTGATCCTAAAAGATTACTAATAAGTGTTACTTAAAGGGACTGTACAGGGTTTAAAAATTGTAAAATTATGTAATTTCCTCCCCCTAAATTTTCCAACAATGTCCTAATGTGTAGAATGAGACTAGACCTGTTCACCACAACTGCCTCTAAAATCCTGCACTGTCACTCAAAAAGGTGTCACTTAGGTCCAAATTGCCGTCATGCACGAGCTTAAAATAGAAGGTGCAGTTACACGTATGACCTGAGGTGGCAGTAGTGAGTATAAAATGGCTAACTTGCATTTGGCCCTTTAAATTAGTTTGCATCATGTTGCTAATGTTTGTATTTCACATATTACTATTTCACATTGCTTCACACCCCATTGTTCTCAGCAGAGGGCGACAGACTCTCAATTCAAGCTTCTCTGAGCAATAAAAGGAGATTGTCAGCTATAAAAACTGAAAGCTTAAGTAACAAAACA
Organism: Gobius niger; assembly: GCF_951799975.1. NCBI lineage: Eukaryota > Metazoa > Chordata > Actinopteri > Gobiiformes > Gobiidae > Gobius > Gobius niger. The sequence continues at coordinate 20,272,402 of NC_136869.1, forward strand.
AGCATTCATAGGGGGTAAAGTCATAAGAAAGGATTCTATTGTAACTGGTAACAAAAAGATCTTTAAAAAAGATCAAATGTTTTTCTTCTTGTGCAGGGGCTTGTGCCTTTCTTTGTGAGCGCAACTGCCGGCACAACCGTCTACGGCGCCTTTGATCCTCTCATCGCCGTTTCGGACATCTGCAAAAAGTACAACATCTGGATGCACGTGGACGTAAGTAAACCACAGATGACACGGTAAATCTCGTGACACGGCCTGCTTTTTGAGCTTTTGGCAACGGTGACGTGCGTGAAGCCAGAGTACTCTGGTGACAAATGTATTATGTGCCGCTGTACCCTGACCCAGATAGGAGCGAGCCATTTCCTATCTAACAGTGGAGATGAGAAAAAGTGGAACAGAGGCTGTAAATCATCTCCTCCCCTGACTTTGCCGCCGCGCTGAAGTGTATTAATGAAGGTGATTCCGGCCTGACAGCGGACACCTCTATTAGACACACTAATGGCTTTGTCTATCATTTTCCAACAAGCGCAGATAGAAAAATGATGGCTTTTTCAGACTTTGATGATTTCATTCAAATGCAAAGCAATTAGTGGCCAACAAACTTTAGATTGTGGGTAAAAACGCAATTAATTCTAAAGAAGACTATGAGAAGTTCTCTCTAGTTCAAAGGGCTCAAATCAAACCGTTTGCCCCCACCCTGCTGATGGTGTGTTGCTCCTGTGACTTTAAAGTCCTGGTTATACAGAGGTCAAATAAAGCAAAACTGATTTTAATCTACAAAAAAAGACCAATGTAACGTCACCAAGGGTGTTTTTAGAAGTCTGAATTGTGCTTTGCTCTCATGTGTTTCTGTGGTTCCTGTCAGGGCGCTTGGGGAGGAAGTCTGCTCATGTCCAGGAGACACCGATGGAAGCTGGATGGAGTTGAAAGGCAAGTTTTAAAAATGATGACAATAAGCAGACCTCCCCTATGCTCAGCTAATGCTTTGGTCTCCCACAGGGCCAATTCAGTGACCTGGAACCCACACAAGATGATGAGTGTGCCTCTGCAGTGCTCTGCTTTGTTGGTCAGAGAGGAGGTACATCATGTCCCGATATAATGTTTCCATGACTTTGATATTGAAAGCAAAGTGTGGCTAATATTTGCTGTGCCAACAGGGTTTGATGCAGAGCTGCAACCAGATGCACGCCTGCTACCTGTTCCAGCAGGACAAGCACTACGACCTGTCGTACGACACCGGGGACAAGGCCCTGCAGTGCGGACGCCATGTGGACATCTTCAAACTGTGGCTCATGTGGAGGGCCAAGGTACTCGCCCCCTCTCGCACTCTCATATATTTAGTCATTGTTTTATGAATACGTTTGCTGACTAAAGTCTAGCAAATATGAATAAACGGGACAAATGAAAACAAGATATAAATCTAGGTGAACAGCGCTTAAGTTTCCTCTCAATCTATTGTTTTCCCTTTCAATGCCTGACGAATAAAACTGAACACAAATGTAATGATGTTACATCCTATCCTTAAACATGAAACTTTGGTCCTTGTTGTGACAGGGCACCATTGGCTTTGAGGCTCAGATAGACAAGTGTCTGGAGCTGTCCGAGTACCTTTACAACAAGATCAAGGACAGAGAAGGATACGAGATGGTCTTCGATGGGAAAGTAAGTCCATTTTAACTCACTGTCACAGCACGCAGCACTTGTAGTACCTCTGTGTATTTAGTGTCATTTGGGCCTTGACTGGGACATAGGGGGCTGCTGCTTTGTGTTGGATGAATGCCCGTTTTTACCACTAGCTGCCACTATAATGTAGTGTGATTATGCTTTGTGAAAGGCATAATGGAGCGTAATTGCTCCTATGCATTTGAATAGACTGGTGTCTGAAATATCCACAACACAGCACACATGTGTGTGACAGGGTTATTAGGCCAAACACTTGATTTGTGAAAGAGTGCCTGGACACCTACAGTCACATGGAGTAAAAGCTCTAATGCCTGAAGGCCTTTTGTTCTCCTGCCGAGCGAAAAGGCTGGGGCCACCCTCACTCAGCGGGTGATGGGGAGAGGGCCAAGTCCTTTGGGCACTGGCCCAGGTGTTCACTTGTCTGCACCCCCCATGGAGCCATTCCCTCCATCTGATGTAGAGTACACTGAAGCAGCGGCCTGTAGAAATGAGCCTGTGCATGGCTGCTCACTTATGGACAATACATCCTGCTCTCAGACATAACAGAGAGATTCAGCAGCCAAACGCAGAAGAAAGACAAAATGATTAGCACATCAGACGACACTTAATGCTGGGAAAATGCTACATTATCATGAAAAGGGGAAAAGAAATATGTGATATAGAGTAGCATTGTCATACACTTTTTTAATATTTTGTTATCGTTATTTATTTTGAGAATTGATAAAGTAAAGCTTGGGTTGATTCATTTGGAACCTCAGAGCCTTTAATTTGATGATGTCTGTGCTTCTTTCATTATGATTTGGGGTAAATGATGGACTTGTACAAAGAATTCTGATTATTTTGTGAATGTCTTGCATTTACGTTCCTACATCTGTGTGTCCCACAGCCTCAGCACACCAATGTCTGCTTCTGGTACCTTCCTCCCGGGATCCGCTACATCGAGGACAAAGAGGAGAAAAAGAAACAGTTGCACAAGGTGAGTCGCCTGGAAAAACACTGGGCTCTGAACATGGGCTGCAATGACTTTTCAGCGTAATTGTACAAAATATCCCGAGGATTATAGATGTCATTAAATGTTGATGTGAAAATGCCAGCAGAGGGCGTCCCACCAGGGAAGGGGTTCACATTAAAGTGATAACAGCGTGTGACGTAAGAGGGGCCATTTTGTTTGCAGCAGGGCCTCGTAATTGGGTGAACAGATGGCACATGATCCAGTCATACAAATAGCTCGTTTCACTCTATGACCTTCAGTTGGAAGTTGGTCCACGTAACGCTCCAATGTTTGCTTAGAACAAGGACAGCGGCCATGTTTGACTGGTTTTAGTGGTCAGCTCAGAAATTTATGTTCTGAGGAATGTGACCCTGACAGCAAAGACAGTTAAGACACAAAGCAGTAATCCATAAACTGCGTATACCGGGTAAAACGTCTACTTTGATTTATTTTTTCTATTTGCAATCCTTACAAAAAACTAAAAAAGAAACATATATCAAACATGTACATATATTTTCTGCACTCTTTCCCGTCACACAAGTCTGTTTTCAGACGAGCGTCACGGGCGGAGGGTGTTGTGAAAATATAAGAAGAGCCGGTTTCAAAGTTGTAATTGAATCTGCCACTACAAAAGCCCACGGTGCCACGGAGGCCTGAGCTGAGCAGCAAATAAATGAGTGTCAGAGAGATAACCCCGGACATGGCAGCAGCAGTCACACAGCCACAGCACTCTGTAACACAGCACTGTCACATTTAGCTGTCAGTCCGCCCCAGATAATGGCAACACTGGCTGGGATCAAGGCAAAATGAGAGGGAACGGGGACTAAAACACACTGATGAGCTCCCACTTATCTCCACAAGGATGTGGTGCAGGAACAGACTAGATGAGTCACAAATACAGATTAAAGAGGAAGTGTGGGCAAAGTTATAAAGTCCGTGGCTGTTTCATATTCCTTTGATTTGTTTATGTAATTTTTACATTGTCAAACACCACATTTAAGCTCATGTTGAAAGGGCGATAAAACTGATTTGGTCCAAAATCTCGAACTTTGTAGATCAGTGGTTCCCAAAGTTGCGTCTTGGGGGAAGCAGGGGTATTGCTTTAGTAATAGATTGAGGGCTGGTGACTGGCTATAGTATAAGACGCTGCTTTAAATGCTTGCAGCCTATGTTTTTACTGAACCAATTGTCTTTAAATTGTATAATGAAAATATTGTATTTTTTACTTGGCTCATAGCAGTGACATGACCTTTCAGACGTTGAAGCTTTTGATAAATACTCGGGCTGTACAAAAGTGGCAAATGCAAAAATCTCACAACTGCAAATGAACTGTTAAATGAAGTGTCATTTGTTACAACAGGAACCACTTCAAACAAGGACTAGGTCAGGATTTGATGCAACGTGACATACCACTGTGTCTTGTTGTAATACAAATGTGCTCCTCTCAGGTGGCCCCTGTGATAAAAGCCCGCATGATGGAGTACGGGACGACCATGGTCAGCTACCAGCCGCAGGGGGACAAGGTCAACTTCTTCCGCATGGTCATCTCCAACCCCGCCGCCACCTTTGAGGACATCGACTTTCTCATCGAGGAGATCGAGCGGCTGGGACAGGACCTATAAGACTCCCCTGCCCCACTCTGCTTCTACCCCTTTGACGGATGAAATGTTTGTCGTGAATGTACTGGTAAATCACCCTTTTCTCCCTCTTCCCCCCAGTCATATATTTAAGAGTATATTAAAAAAAAAGACATTATATATAGATAGATATAATCATATAAGATGTACCGTAGCTTTTTTGTGGACCGCCTTGGTCCAAAGCGAACTGCTTCTGTCTACTTTCCCTATAGTGGCATAGACTTCCGAGTAGTGTAAGTGACGTACGTTTCTATGTATCTTTGTGATATGAAGCGCTTGTGCAATAGAAAGAAGTTATTTTTTTGAACCATTATCATTTCGTTGGGTAAGTGCCAATCGTGCTTGTGTTCTGTTGTAAACTTTGAAACTTGTAAATCAAAAATAGCACTTCACCTTACCTCAGCTTGAGTAACTGCCTTTCACGTCTGCACAATTCTCTGCTGGTAACGTTCGGACAGCAGCCCCACAATAACATGAACCTGTTTTTATGCATGGAAGTGTAGTACGACGTTTATTAGTGTTGTTATTTACATGTAAAGAACTGTCATTTTGTATGTCACCAGCTTACTGTTTATGTGGGACCATTGGTGTCACTTTACGGCAACTAAACCCTGTTAAGTATTTATAAACAGCTGTAAAGCATTGGCAAATACTTAGTACTTCATTTACAAAACATTTCATCTGGTAATTATTTACAAACAGACGTGGGTTCTGTGCTTATTAATCAATAACAAACATTTAGGAAAGCTTTGTAAATGTTTTATAAATAATGAATGGACGCTTTATAAATGCTTAATAGCGTGTAGTTGCTGTAAAGTGTTAACGGACCATTTGTAATCAAGCAGTATATTCCACTGTATGTATAGGGTGCTTTTTGTGTCATATGAGGGTATTAATAGAACTAGCGCTGCCATTTGAGGTTATATAAAGTTACAATCCTTAATATTTGGGGGGTGGGGGGGTATTTAGGCATGCCTAACTTTTAATGGGGCAACCAAAGACTAAAATCATAACGGCATGCTTTAAGAGAAGAAGAATTGTAACTTGATATGAACCTGTTTAAAACGTCATTCTCAGAGGTTGCTAAAAAAGAAAAGTCAGGGTGTTGACAAAATTGCAAGTAAAGGCAATATCGGTTAGAAACAGCAGCTAAGGTATACTTGACTTCACTTGCACTAAAATCATGAGGGAATAGCGTGTCCCTTCGCATTTGCAACGGAGATCGACCTTTCTTTGTTCATTCACAAGCAATATTCGGATACGTAATAAGCGCAAAAAACGCTCATTAAAAAGACGGCGAAATCAAAGCGTGGTGAAGGATAATCACGAGTCCAGACCAAACGCACGCAGCAGTGAGCTCCGAGGTGAAAGCCGCGCTAAAAGCCGAGGTTCTGTAGCATTTTATTAGAAGTTAGAAAAGCACAAATAGCTCTTCACAGTCGCTCAGTGCACAATCATAGAGTGTAAATAGACTTTCGAGATGTCCTAAGTACATATCCTTGTGTATACATAAGTGTAAATAAGACACACAGTACTATAACCAGAGTCTACTTGTGAGTTAACCATATTTTCTCTATCTCCTAAACACGGAAGACTTCTTTAGGCTTATTTCCTGTGTACGTACGTCCGATACTTGACTTGTGATTTCAGCTCTTTCAAAGAACAGCGTTTCAGGGACTGGCTTTCAAGGGAAGAGACAGCCGTCGCCCCCTCAGCGGTCAAAGCGGCGAGGCTGTGCATTAGCGTGGCTTTTCCGACCATTTATGCAAAGCCATTTGGACTCTGGACGTGTGTTCCCGTGCGCAGTGATACTTGACAGTGTGTGCCGATGTGTTCGTTAACTGTGTTGCCTTAGTATCGATTTTTGCCAGTATTGTCTCGTTTTCCTCCCCCCCACACAAAAAACAGGGAGGCCGTGCACTTTAGAGTATACAACACGACCCAATAATGTGCGATGTCTTATTATTATGGTCGTTTATAAGTGGCTGTTTAAAAATGTGTAACTAAAGCTCGTTGGTCTGAATGTGTCATGAAGCAAGAGTCTGTTCTAAAAGAAGGGAATATTTTTTTGATTATTCACGTACTGCTTAATCCCAAAATCCCAATGTAGAGTAGGTACATATGGAGAGCTCCTGTACAAATGTAGGGAGGTAGGGGCTGCACGATATGAGAACAAATGCCCGATATTCGATAACTGCCTTGAGTTTTACTAAACCAATTCAATCCAATATCCAAAACAACACACGGAAAATCACTTCTAAAACGGAACTTGTGCAGATGTTTAAGTTACAATGCGTTTTGGTGTTTGCCTGCGTCAGCAAAGAATGTGGAAATCAGATGGGAAACCTCTGTGATCTTGCAATGCATCGTGGCCTCTTGCGATATGAATATTGCGTCACCCGATGTCGCGATGACGCTAATCTGGTGATACATATCGTGCAGCCCTAATTTGGAGCGAATTGGGCGAGCACACTGTGACGCAGGCGACACGCGATGCTGCCACAAACGAACCTCACTGGGGTAGTCTTGGGAAGGCAGACATTTTGCTTCTCTTGCTGCTGCTGCTGCTGCTGCTGCTAGACTGCTGCTGCTTCCTTTGCACGTGCATGCTCTCTCTCTCTCTGCCTTGCCTATCCAGCTTGTTTGATATCAGTCCTATCTATCTATTTCTATCTATATATTCTATATCCGTATATCCAGTGCGTGTAGCTTTGTAATTAGCATTAGTGTTTGGGACGTATAGCCAGCCTGTAGAATAGTGCTCTGTCGCTCTAGCCTTTACATGTGATCTTCTCTATGTCCTTGCTTGGTGTGACTCTTCTTCTTGTGCTGCCAGCATGCTAACCTCGCCTTGCATCACTCCTATCTGCGCTTGACTCGCTCTCTTCTTCTTGATCTACTTCTTCTTCTCCTCCTCCTTCTTCTGTCTTTTCTCTTCTGCTTGACACTGTCGCTGCTTGGATCCTAGCGTATTATATATCTGTGTAGTCCCTCCGCATGTCTATGGGAAAGCTGCTCTCTGCTCTGCTCTTGTATGACTTTCTATCCTTCTCTCTTTCTCGCGCTTGGCCTCTGGTAGCAGTGACGCGTATCCTTCGGTGTTTCCAGGCTACCCACTGTTGTTCTGTTTGGGGCGCCTGAGGCTCCGTGTTGGCCTGTGTCATGGTGTCAAATCAGCACTTACTTAACCAAATACTGACTCAAAGTCCTTGGGATGTATGATGTTACATGTATTGTCTAATGCTTATAGATAGATGTTTGCTTTACTGAAGGATTCTTTATTGTATAAATAACCAGAGTTCAGTACTTGTCCCCTGAATATGGTGCAATCTAATGATATATTCTGCAAACCAATGTGCTCGCTTCTCTTAAACATTCATTTGTCCTCAAATACTATATGTTACTCTAAGAAAATATGAATAAATATTGTCAAATCAGTAATCAGTCTTGTGTCATATTAATGTCACTTGTACATACTGTATAGGGCAGGGCGATATGGCCTAAAATCTACATCACTATATAAAAAAGAAATATCACAATAACGATATATTTGATTATATAATTGACAATGGAGAAATGACTTCAAAATCCCAGCCGTACGCCTAATGGGAAGATTAATTCAGTGATATTTTATTCTTTTCTTTTTTACGGCGTACTTATTTACTGAAAATATGATCTACTCAAGCAGTTTACATCCTTCATTTCATTTGACTTTTTAAGCACCTGTCCCCGTGTTCTACAGTCAGTGTTTATACTGCTCTGATCATAGAGCTGAGCATAACATCAATTATATTGTGTCCACAACGACACAAAATTGCAACGACATCAAAAAATGATATCGCAATAACGATATGCGATACGATGTGGCTCACCCCTAATATTGTTTGTATTATTGTGGCTCTTAAACCTGCTTTTAGGCCCCACAGCCTTTGTAATAGAAATGAATATGTTGCATGATAATGACAATTGAAGGATAAGAACTGCTCTTTTAAGCATCTGTGTGTTTAAATCAATTCAATTCAATACCATACAATCAATTGTACCACAGTAAATGTAGTTTGGGTGCAAAAAAGCCAAGAAATGATCTGGTGATGGTTTATGGCAGGGGTTCTCAAAGGCATTTCCGGTTTCAATCTATTGTGAAAGAAATATTGTAAAGCCTGATTTGGCCAACAGGATTAGCCTAAACCTGTGTGAATGTAGCAAAATGCTAGACCAGCTGTCACAATATCAAAGGGCAGTTACACAGGGTTGCACAAATTGCCTAAATTGCTGATTTGAAAAACAGGACGTTTGTAAATCAGTCGCTGAAAACAGTTAAAATGTCAAACAAATGTAATGTTCTACTGAAAAGTCAGCAGCAAAGAAGTAACTCCTGACTGTTTATTTGGACATCGAATATCCTCCTTCACAATAAGGATATGGCTATTGGAAAACATTTTTTTATCTGTGTATTTTACTTTTATTAATTTTACTTTTAAACTTATTTTAAGTCCAAATTTGGACCCTTCTGGTTCTTGGGGGTGTTTATATAGTCAAGACCATACAAAGCAAATTTAAGTCAGTTAAGTAATAAATCACATATAACATTAGACCACCAATAATGTTTCAATCATGGCGTCGAGTTCTGTTCAGCGTTCTTCTTCTGACACCCGCTAGAGGGCACTGTCCCCTTATAATTGCACTCGTCCCTAGACATGACACGAGGCTGCCTGGGCCGTTTACATGTGGATGTTTTACTGCTACTTTCCACAAATAGTTTAAGTTGTACTCTAGTGTATGTTTAGGACTAAAGGTCCAATATGATGTCTTATTTAGGCGTTTTAAACAAATGTTTTATTGATTATTGAAAGTATAAAACTGATGCCTGTAATTACAAACAAATGCTTTTTTTTTTTTTTTAAGTCAGGGAGTGGAGGCAATCAGAGTGCATACAACAAGTCTGTTGGCGTTGTCTGGCTCCACCCCATGACATCAGCAGGTAAAGCCAACCACCTTAAAGGCACCGTACCCTTTTGTTTTAAACTCATGAAACTCATCCACGTAAAGAATCAGGATGTTAGACATGTGTTTGGAAATCAGCCTGGACCTAAGTTGAGGTCATAAATGTGTTTATTTTATTACGTTTCCGTAAAACATTGGTAAACAGTGCCTCTAAGCAACTGAGCTCTTGAGGAGACAGTCTGAATGTGAATTACTCTATTGTGCCTGGATGAAACAACACAGCTCCTGGCATGTGTTTGTGAGAGGGCAACTTTATACCATGGCTCAAATGAAAGTCCATTTATAAGAATCCTTAAGCAATTTCCCATGACCTGATTTTTAAACGTCATAATACGTCTAAAACGTGAGCAGTAGGCTAATGCAGTGATTCAAACCATATGTAAAATCAGAAGTAGAAATTGGCACCTCGGAGTTGAAACCATAAAGAGTTATGACCCACGACATTGCCATTTAAATTCAGGCCGCGGACCTGAGCCACAAGCTGCGCAGTCATAAGTTATGTTTATGGTACTCAGTCTGCCAAATGAACCGTACTGTTTGCCATAAAAGAATTAGCAGGTGTTAAAGTATGTTTTAAAACCTGGCTGTGGGAAAATGACTTCTATCAATAACGGCGAAATATTAAGAGCCAGTGGATGAGGAGCTGCAGCTGTCGTTAAACTTTACTGTTTAAGTAGTAAGAGAAGTAGTAGTAAGGAGTGGCGGCAGGTGTATTCTTGTTGCTTTGAAGTGAACTACTGTATTTGTGCTGGTCCTAAGCCTATGAATGCTGGATTGTGTCACAAAGGCTAAGTGGAAGAAGAAGAAAAAAAAAGAAGGGGTCAGTTATGAAGTACATTGTTGTAACTTTCTCTTTTTAGTCCACTACATCTGGAAGAGAAATAAAACACTACTCTACTTTGTCCACTAAATTCCTATAAAAGCCCTGAAGTAAAAAATAAATTAAAAAAAGAAGTTAATTTGGCCATATGTTTTGCTTTAAAGGCCTAATGCACACTCCAGAACAGTAGGTGGCGATGTGCAGATGTACTGTTAATGTTAAAGGAATAGGCCACCGTTTTTACATACTGAGATATGCTCTTACCTCACTTTAGTCGAGTTAATATATCCCCGTCTGGTCTTTGTCCGTGCGCTCTGTCACGCGATGATACGAGGAGCAAAACGTCCGCGCAGTAACTCCTAAAGACTTCCCCCACTCACTTCCGTCAATAACCTTTAGGAGTTACTGCGCGGACGTTTTGCTCCTCGTATCATTACGCCTCACAATATAGTACCCCTTTTTATTTGCTTATAAAATCGACATGCTACATTTCTGTGTAAATATACTTCGCATGAAAACACTTCACGTAACTTTATTTAAATAGGGAACACGTGGAAGAGCTTGGTAGCTTCTATCGTGAGCTTTTTTGGAGCTATGTGACATGTGGGAGAGGCTGCGTATGTGCTCCGTTTGCCTGACAGAGCGCACGGACAAAGACCAGACGGGGATATATTAACTCGGCTAACCCGTCGTGTTGCCGTATGGGTAGTGAATTTGAGCACAATTATTGTTCATAACACCTATTTAAATGAAAAAAAAAATCTACTTTGAATATTTATGTATTTTCTACAATAATTCTTCAGTAACTCATAACTTTACTGAGCAACTCTTTTAACTTTAACTGCAACTTTTATATTAGATTCTGTACTAGTTAAAGGCACTAGACCTGATTTTTTTTCCAAGTACTTGAGCAGAATAGATTTTGTCATCCGTTAGTATATTGTAAACTATTTGTGGGGAAAAAACAGTGTACCTCTAATTATAAATATATATTTGAATCAATTTCATGAACTTGCAGTATAGTTTTGTAGCATATCTATGAAATTGACCCTGAAAAGTGACCCTGCAAGCTGTGAATATGCCTATAAACTCAAAATCAGGAAAGTTAGGAATGAATTTACCTAACCTTTTAATTTAGTGGATTCCATGTTCATTGAAAAATCAGGTATAGGTCCTTTAAGTCCCTTGAGCACCACTGTGAAAAAACAAATGAAAGATCGATTATTGAAAGTAATACAAGTTGTCGTAAAAAATCAGGACTGTGAGGAAGAGAAAACTCAGTCGAACCCACAAAACAAAGGGTAGCTACACTTTCATGCCACATATCGCCCCAGGCAGCAGAAGTGTCTTTCTCAAGCTCTAGCCGCTAATAGATCATTATTTAAGACAGAGAGGGAGAGAGAGAGAGTCTAAATGACTTTTCGGAAGAGGCTCATTAATTCTCCATTCATTCCCATCAAGAATTTACTCCACAACTTTACAGTACTCTGACCTCTCTATCCATCCCCATCAGCGCCACAGGAAGCCCACTCTCTCCCCCAGTCTAAATATTTCCCCCACTGTCGTTAGCTATTATAAACTCATTTAGAGGAGAGCATCAGAGCCCTGGCTTTTGTTACGGAGACAGCCTAAGATAACAGTCGGGGGCCCTTAATAATTGACTCTAGCTACGTTATGCTAATGCTATGCTAATTTAATATGCCACGGTTTTAATTAAGGTTATTTTTTGTTTGACACTGCTTGCTACGCCAACAAAAAACAACAGCTTTACCTACAAAGCCCTACAACTTGAGTGCATAAGTTAACATGTGGATGGCTTAAGAGCTTTTATCAACATGAGGCTAAAATCTGTTGTAAGTAATAAGTATAATTAGTTTCCGTGAAGAAGCAATTTAATGAAAGAAATCTTGGGCAGAATTGTTACATTTGTTTGATTTTGTTTACGCTACTGACAGGAAGTGACATAGATAGGTTGGCACGGCGACAGCGTAAAATTGTTTGCCTCTATCTATGTCACTTCCTGTCAGTGTCCAATAAGGAAGTGAAACTATAAACATCCCAAAAATGGTCAAACTAAATGCAGCCGGGTAAAACTTTTTTGCAAAACCATAAGTATAATTGTGTTTACTATGTTTTAGGAAAAATTGTGTCTAATGTGTCATATGCCCTTTAAGAGATTTGGGTACAGCCATGATGAGACCTGAGTGAGAGAACCGCAGGCCCTGCTTTTGATGAGGGAATTACATTATGCCATGGTTCACAAGCTCAAGCTCCTTTTTATTTGGCAAAGCTATTAAATCAATACTCAATTTCATCTAATACATAGTTCCAGGTTGCCTATAAACACATATATTCCAAAAGAGTTAATTCCTCCATGGAAAATGAATGGAGGAACCAAAGAAGCCGCTCTGTCTGAACAAATGGACTTCAAACTGAATTGCCTCGCAGTCTGTAAAACCTCGGTGTGATTTATAAACTCACGGATGATAAAAACAGGGGCACGATCATTTCAACAGGATAGACGGGCAGATTTGTGCGCGGCCCTCTCCGGTGCACGCGGGCAGGACGTCTCCGGAGCGGGGGATAAGCCGAAGCAGATGTGGCTGAGGAGGTGAGTCCCGTGTCAAACCCACAGGCTGCAGCCGAGCCATCCGTCATGTCTGCCTTCACTCTGCCTCTGCTGGGGTTACAGGCGCACACGGGGAAGGCCAAGCGGTACCGTGTTTCTGATACATGTGCAGGGGGGGGGGGTTTCACATGGGGCAAATAAAGGCAGAAAGGACAGTTTTAAGAGCTTAGGAATCAAGAGAGAGACGAAATAATTGTGTGGCAGCAGCAGGGTTTGACATGACTTGTTTGCTCTTTGGGCTCTGTTGTGAGTTCTTTTATATGACGAAAAGCTATAGTTACTGAAGAAATGCTGACTTTATGTGTGTGCTTTATGCTGAATTCAAACACAAGCATGAGAATCCATCTTGAACCACTCCTGCCTTCACCGGTTTGAACTATACCAAAAATGGTTTGGGCCAAAGGTGTATTAATTAACAAATTATGTGGCATTTTTTCCAAAACTAAATATGTATTGGATTTGCTTGATCCAAAAAGCAGAAAATGCAGATACAAAAGTGTGTCCTTTACCCGAATGAATCAAGCCGGAGCAGATTGAAACCAGGTTAATTTTATGCATCTATCAAATGCAACAAATATGGTATACCAGACTGATGAACAACTAGCTTTTCTCATTAATAGGATGACTCATTTCCCTACGTGAATAAAATACACAACCTTGCTTTACGTGGAATAGCTGAAAGTCCAGTCTTATTCAGATTTAGGAAGCCAATTAGGCATCTTGAGTAGTTGGCTAGAGTTAAAGCCTGCAGTGTATGCTTCTTTTGGTATAATTGCCCACTATGTCCTGGGACAGATTGGTGGAAATCAAATGCTGGGGGGGCAAAGTTTGGCCCAGATCAGGCACTAGTGTTTTTCTTCATATACTAAAGTGGTCTTTGGGTCCTCCTGCATGATGATGATTTTTAAAGGAACTCTATTGTATAATGTGTTTAGGTAACTGCACGATCGTACCTCTTTTTAAAGGAACAGGCCACCGTTTTTACATACTGCGATATGTTCTTACCTGAGCTTAGACGAGTTTATACGTACCTGTCTGGTTGTTTTGCGTGCCCTCAGTCACGCTAAACAACCAAAGATGTTGTTAGCATTTGGCCTCTTCCAGTATATTCCTATAGCTCCAAACGGGGGTGAAGTTAGAAGCGTCCAAGCTCTTCCACGGGCACCCACAAAGACCAGACAGGTACGCATCTACTCGTCTAAGCTCAGGCAAGAACATATCACAGTATTGAAAAACAGTGGCCTATTCCTTTAAACCTAGAAAACCAATACTGTTAAGTTATTTCAAGATACATTTTTCCCCCACATTTCCTTACGGTGATCGATAAAATACCAAGTATCCTTCAACAATGTCCAATACATTACACACCCATCAAGTAAAACAGCTAAATCAATGGTTTTAGTTAATCTAGTTCTAATATAATTGCTGGGAGTTGATCTCATGCACTGACACCAGCACTGTGTCCAGCATACTGCATGTGTGATGCAGCTTAAACCCTCAGGCCATCACTCCTCACAATAACATTGAAAGTTGAAAGTGACAAAACAAAGGAAAGCGTATTCCAAAAGCCACTTCAAAACATGCCAAAAAAGTATACTATTGTTATCAGTCATTTTAGAAGTGCCCGGGAAGTTTTGTCTTGCCCTCTCTATCAGTTCACTGCCTCTGTGACCTCTCCCCCGCATTTAGCGTACACACATCACTCTCCGGCCTCACTGTGCTGTCTGCTCACTCATTTGTATGGACGCTCTCGCCGGGATAGTTCATCTGTAGGCTTCTGTCGGAGAAAGCAATTAACCTGACGGACCGGCGCACAGTTGATATGAGGGGAGCATCTCGGGCCTGTTTAAATATACACCAGAGAGGAGCTATTAGTCATCGTCAGCACTCCGACTGGTCTCTGCGCGAAGACAGGAATCACTCACCGGGTTCTCATACACACAGGGTATTTACGGAGGCACGGAGTTGACCTCTCCGCCAACTGCACGGTAACTTAAAAATCATTACACGGGGAAAAAAAAATAATCTCCTTCTATATTTGATATCCTCCACTGAAAAATTGTACGCATCCTTAATGCAGCTGGGTCAAGTATTCAGTGGCATTGAGGAGGAAATTCAAGAATCTGGGGGACGCCCGTGAAGCCAGACAAGGGGAGAACATGTAAACTCAGCACAGGATAGTCCCAATATCATCAGATGTCTGGCATATCACTGCGAGAATGGACAAGCCTGGCCAGCCAGACTGCACACATTTCAGTCTGTGTGTTGTTAATGTGACCCTGCCTGTGTTCAGGGGCGGACTGGCCATGTGTCCATTCTGGAAGAGCACAGAAGGGCCACTGGCTCTCGGGCCACCAGTTTGGCCTCTTAATTTTCTCCTTAACCTCTTACCCCCCCACCTTAACCGAGCTTTTCCCAAATCTAAAAGTTTAAAAGAGAAGCATTGAAATAGCGCCGAAAACGAGGGTGAAAAGCAACAAAAATGTGCCGGAAAAGCAACAGAAAAGTGACAAAAAAGTGACAAAAACGTGACGAAAACATGACGACATAGCAATGAAAAAAGCGATGGAAAAGGAATTAAAAGTGTCCAAAAAAAGTGACAAAATCACGCCAAAAAGCCACAAAAAAAGTAATGAAAAAGCAACAAAAAACAACATAACATGTGACAAAAATGCAGCGATCACTTTTGTAGGCTTAGCTTTCAAATTAAGCGTCACACCGTTGCTTTCCAGTTGAGAAGTTTTTAGATTTGGGTAAAGCTGAACTCGAGAAAAGGCACTCGGTTAAGACGGGAGGTAAGAGGTTAAAATATGTCTTTTTGGAAGTGCTGCATTTACACTCACTTGGGCCCGGCTGGTCAGAGTCCAGGGCCCTTTTTCAGTCCCAGTCCGCCCCTGCCTGTGTTATACCCTCGAGTAATGAAGGGCATGACTGACGGGCAGATTAACCAATCAGAGAACACATGGTCTATGGGTCCAAAACAAACATCATGGCTGACTTGTGTGCAAGGAAAAAGAAAACAGAGCAGACAAACAACGGGCAACGCACTTCACTAATGCACAGATGCTCCAGATAGAAATGGCTGGCTTTGACGTACTGGAGCAGTGGTGCCAAAAGTGCGGCCTGGGGGCTAAATGCGGGGATGTGAGATGTTCTCTAATTCTATACAATCAAGGAATAGTTTATTGCTAGACAGAGCTTCCAGAGGTTCTAACACTCAATGAAAAAAAAAGTTTGGGCACCCTATATCCATTATATCCATTATGAGAAACTGACTATTTTACCACATTGTAAGTACCAAGTTATATTTTGGCCTGTACGCTTAATATTGAATCACTTGGGACGACTGCTGTTCGTCAGACAGTTCAACCTTACCGGGACAGGCAGCACGTAACGTAAAGGTGCTTGAAGGTCCCAGGTTCGATTCTTTCTGTGCGGACTTCTCCTCGTGTCTGTGCAAGTTTTCTCCGAGTACTCTGGTTTACTCTACCACTAAAAACATGTGCAATACAAATTTAGTGATGAAGTGGCGGATTACGAATAGTCCCACAACCTACTGTATCATGGCAGCAGTAGTTTCAAGTCTAGATTTCAATGAACACATGCATTTCCATTAAAACACCAAACTGCATGCATGATATATTGATCATAGATAATTCAATTTATATTTTATTTATTGTCCGCTGACCCAGGGATCGGCCATGTTTGTTACTGACACGCAGTCTGTATGTCTGTCCTGCCCTGTCAAACGGCCCCCTCACACCCCAGTGCTTTCTGTAATGAGCAAACAGACGGCAGCACAGAGGGAGGAGACTGCACCGCTCCAGCGTGAAGATGATGGAGAATCTGTAACGCCTCATAAACCCGAGACGTATATGAGCAAATACTCATGGGCCGCCGACGCTTGAGGATAAACTTGTTTGGAGTTGAAATATTTGGAAATGCGAAAAGGACCACGTTTGTAAATCGTATAAAGTTGCAAAACGTGCCCATAAAGTCATTCCATAAGGCTTTTGAAATTAACAAAACACATGACCAATTGTATTTTTTACTTTAGTGCCTTTATAGAAAAGTAGTGGAGTAAAAGTAATAAGTTCACAGGATGTCAGAATAGCCTCCCAGATCTGCTGTTTTGATGAAAACTGCCTCCCACGCTCATAGATCTTTTACTTGAGGAGTCCAAAGGTTCTCAATAGGGTTGAGGTCAGGGTAGGATGGGGTCCAAATCATGAGTTTCTTTCCTTTTATGCCCAGAGCAGCCAGTGATGCAGAGGTATTCTTTACAGCAGGACATGGTGCGTTGTCATGCATGAAGAGGATTTTGTTCGGGAAAGAACTTTTTGTGCCAGTGGTCAGTCAGAAACATATTGGTCATTTTCAGGGAGCCTAAAGGGGCCAACCAGCTCTCTCCCCATGATTCCAGGCCAAAACATGACTCCGCCCCCTCCTTGCTAACGTCACAGCCTTGTTGGGACATGGTGGCCATTCACCAACCATCCACTACTCCATCCATATGACCATCCAGGTTACACGTCCCTCATCAGTGAACTGGATTGTTTGAAAATGAGTCTTCATATATTTCTGGGTTCACTGCAGCCGTTTCTGTTCATGAGCTTCAATTAACAGTTATGGTTGGTTTATGCACAACTGTACCCTCTGGAGGGTCCTACATCTTGATGTTCAGGAGACTCCAGAGGCACCAGCAGCTTCAAATACCTGTCTGTTGCTTTGTAGCATCTGTTCTCTTAATCTGATGTATTTGTCTGGCAGAAACCGTCCTCATTGTGCCTTTATTTGCACATACCCGTGTGTGCTCTGAATCAGCCACAAATCTCTTAACTGTACGATGATTAGGCTTGATCTTTCAAGAAATAAGGTTTTCATACCTAGACCAAGGCAACTATTTCACACTTTTCATCAGCAGGGAGATCCTTTTTCTTTCCCATACTGCTTGAAAATGGTGGTCTGCTTAACAACTAATTATCACAGGCGTCTGAGATTGATGTCAGTGATTCAAAGAGCCCTGAGACACAATACCATCCATGTGTTTCATTATTTTAGTTTTTTTTAACCTTTTTGACACTGAAACATCCTTTGCATGATAACTGTGAACATCCCCCATTCCCTCCTGTTTTACGTGTAAATGATGACTATTTCAGTTTTTTTAAAGACACTATCAGCTGAATTGGTTCTCCCTTAATGCTATAGACGTCCATAAATAAGCTCAGGAGGACCATGTCAAAGTAATTACTGTCCATTTACAGCCCATAACTCCTCTCAGAGGGCTTTATGTCGTCGTGTTGGTCCAAACATTTCCCTGTGAACCGCTCTCTTACAGTAACATCCGCCGCTGATCCGAGCCAGCCGGCCCCAAGCTCTGTCCTTTTTGAGTCAACACGGCTGTAATGTGGGGGCCAGTCGGGGGTCAAGCGGTCCCACGGGGGCTCACCTCCTCAGCAGCAAATCTTCACAAGCCGGGCATCGATTAGCACGACACCAAAATCGACTTCTCGGTTTGTAAACGGACAGTTTAATAGTTTGTTCTGAAGAGCCTTTACGTTTAAGAAAAAAAGGGCACGCGGAGGCTTTGAGTTTGGGCTTTTGCTGGGGAAATATTTGCATTTGAAATAGTGTGTTTTTGTTGGTGTTTGAGGCCAGTCCAAACACAAGAATCCTCGCAGAGACAAACTCACAGCAGATGCACTGCGGTGTGGAGTTCTGTCACTGTGCCACTGATACACCACATGTCAATTTGCAAATACAAGCAGGGCTGTAAACAAATGCATAATTTATGAATAGTTTGGCATGCTGTGTCGATGAGTTGTAGGATCACTATTCTTTTGCTTTTAGGAGGCTTTGGGCATATTCCGACCGCAGACGATTTCTTGCCTGTTGTTGGCCAGGCACAAGCTTCAAGAACTTGTACTTTGTTTATTTTGAGTCATGATTTCATATGGCGCGGATTTGTTGGCTTGATTTATTTTTTGATGACATAACACCAGAAAATGGGGGCTAGAAGAACAAATTGATCTTATATGTGCAGAGGCCGACACAGAGCATTGGATGTGTGCTACGACCAAGCCCTTGGCCATCTGGTAATCTTATGGATAATCTTATTGAGTTTGGGTTTCGTTAAATCAGTGTTTACACCATACAACAAGCTCAGGAGTTTGGGATTAAATGGAATAAATAATCTACAAAACACTTGGCAGCTTTCAGACTAAGTGAGTGAGATATCCGTTTGATTAACATGACACTTATTGAAAAATGGAACCAGTGTCGCTGCAAAATCTCAGTCTCCTGGCTATTCATTTTCATATTTTTGAAATCCTAGCGACTTTAACAGGCTTTAGCTTTTCAGTTGTATTCAGGAGGACTTTTATGGACATTTTGTCGACACAAATTTGTCTCGTGTCAAGTGCTGTTCCCTTTGCAAACCGCTTTGGTGGAAATTGTACTTAATGTAGTCTTATCCAGCTGTGTAGACTGAAGTGTTTATCCCACTTAAAAAGGGCTGCTTAGAGAAGTATTTCTGTGCAGACACGTCCACTATGGCCTGTCTGGTCCCTCTTATGTTAGCTGTGTGTGTGTGTGTGTGTGTGTGCGTGCGTGTGTGTGTTAGCCTGTTATGGTTCTCATTTGATCTCGCTCCGCAGACATCTGGAGCACCTGTTTTCAATTGGCCCACCGACTGAAACATTTGATTGTTTCTCCCAAGCTCTACACTCTCTTCCTTTGCTCTTTACATCGACTCCGTCAGACTGTTTCAGCACATGAACGGTCCTCCTAAGGTAAGACATGCAGCAATCACATGAGCTTGATTAAGACCAATTAGAAAGAAAATACAGTGCTTAGGTTTTCCAGGTATTAACTCAAGTCCATTTTGGCACCTCTGCTGCTGAATGAGACCGCTTTGAAATGGATTCGACGTGTTTGAGATTAAAGGGATGAGTAATGTCTCCTTGTTCAACTTTTAACCTTGAAATGAATGGAAAATCAGATGTAGGCTGTTCAGTGCTGTTAGTTAAGTGTGTTGAAATGAAATAGAAGTCACATGAAAGAGGTGGAGTGAGGAAACAAAGCTCTTTCTTTGCCAGTAATTATTCCCATCACCATTCGGTTGTGCATAGCGCTGTACTTCCGGATTCGCAATTGATATAAATGGATCATGATGCAATATGATCATTGTACAACAGTCTCTTTTATCCACAAATATCTGATTCACCAGCCCAAAAAAAAAAATCCGATCAGAAATCAAAGAACAGATCCGAGACCTTCTTCATGCGGGGCGAGAAACCAGGCAACTTTGTTTCACCTGTGAAGGACAGAGAAACTACTCAGTTGCATATCTCAGGAAAAAAAAGAAAAAGATCCATACTTGCTTTCAGTTGTCAGAAATGATCTGGAGGCAGGGTGCCCATTAGGACAGTTATATTTGTTTGTTTATGCTTATCCTATATCCAGTTATTGCACAGGAATTGCCTATTGCACATAATACAACGTCACCTTGTTTTATGGCAAAATACACTTTATTCGACTTTGAATCACATGCTTTGCAGCACCAGGCGACACAAAGGAAAGAGTTGAACATATGGAGAGAGAATCAAGCTTAGGTTTGTCAGTTGCAGCCCAGTGCCCACTCCATGAAGCACTTCATTATGCCTAATTGTTCAGCGGACAGAGCACACGCAGGGGCAATTAGCAGCGATATGCATGAGCAGCCCTCCTCGGGTTTGCATTCAGGCTGTAGAAAAACTCAGCGTGATGTTTGCACTATTAAACATACCATTCTGTACTTGTGCAATACGTGCTCTGGGCTGTAAAAAGAAAAAAATCAGCACCCGTCTATATGGGATGCTGGTAAATGTATGCATTAATATAATACAATAGTTCTTTATAATATGAAAATAAATATAATCCTCAGTAAAAACAAGACATCAAATTTTACAGTTCCCGATCATTGCAGGATATGGTCTATTGCATTGTATAGATGGCAAAGGCCTAACAGTACAGCATATTACAAATAGATACATGCTCAACATGCCAGTATGGTCTCTCACACTCATGCATATAAGAATGTTACACATATTGCAAACACACACTCACACACACACACACACACACACACACACACACACACACACACACACACACACACACACACACACACACACGCACACGCTCTCATTCAAACAAATTGGTCACTGTTCAACCAGCCGAAGTACTCGGAGCAAAAGCAGTACTTAACAGAAAATACATTACAAGAGGACCTGAAATAACAAATACAAGTAAGCAATATCGGTAACACTTTAGATTAAGTTATAAACCGCAAGGCCACATGAACACGGCTCGTTTCTTAAGCAAGTGGGCCATAATCTAAAGCATTACTGAAATACCAACTGTTAAAAGAGTAAGGCACACTGGCGGTTGTTTGACTCTGCTCTGCCGTTCAGTTGTGCAAAACTGTCCATGAGTGACAGTGCAGTGTTTTCAAACCGCTACCCACAAGATGGAAACATTAGTGCCACCTTCATGAGTGATCTGATTAACTCTCCCACGTATACAGTCCAAAGTTACATAGACAGCAGTACCGTTCTGCACTTGAAACGAGGCTCTAAGTCCAATACTGGCCCACTCGCTTCCTTCCGGCATATGACCGGACACCTGCTGAGCCAGAGGACCCGAACTTCCCTGATCTGGCCCTCCAACTCTCTGCAACGTCAGCTTGACAATGTTGCAGGAGTGGATGAGCTTTAGGTTCAAGGCTACGTTTGCCGTCCCTTTCTCTTGGAAGACAAAGTTCTTTCGGCCGTTGGGTTCTCCGGAGCGCGCCAACCGGACTTGTGGCGAGTCCCGACTCGTCTGGTGGAAAAGCAACGGTTTATTCCGAACGGCGCCAGATGGAAGACCGGTCTTGACTACAGTAGCGCTCAGTACCGAGGATATCGTTGAAGGAATCCAAATTAGACTCAAGATACTGATCCCGGTGCTGTCGCCAAAGTAGCGTATGTTACACTGCGACGGTGAGGTGATCTCAAAGCCCAAGGTGTCTCCGCTGTCAACACTGGCCACACCGGAGAGTGTGATGGAAGTGTCCCGGTAGTTGACCCCCGTTTTGAATGCTTGCGTGGTCTCCTGGCCCGTTCCGTTGCGATTCGTGAACGCAATCAACGAGAAACCCTCTCTGACGCAAGTATGGCCCATTGAGTACAGCGCTTGCTGGGCAACAAACTTGACCACTCCACTTTCCGTGAAGCGTATCCCGCGGTTGTCATGGGTCAAGCTGATCATGTAGGGGTCGGAAACTGAGGTCACGCGAAAAGTTGGCCGGTAGCTTGTTTGGTAGTGTGTGAGTAGTGACATTTGAGCGGACATTGCGACCGCGCCTGTATCATGAGATAACCACAGCATGCTAAATGTCGGGGCAGTGATTTCATAGACATTGATGTCCTTGCTTTGGTTGCAGTGGTTGTTCGGACTTTTTAAAAGCAATGTTAAGGTGTGGTTGGGTTCGACTTCCATTCCGCTGCTAACGCTAACCCCTTGAAAGTATTTTCCGTCTGGTTGTTCAATACGAACTCCACTAAGATCTTGTCCTTCTTCTTCTTGGCTTCCGTTAAGCCTCATTCCCAGTTGCAGGAAGTTCCTACAGGTGTGCTTGATGGCAAAGTTGTGGTCCACCCACACTAGGCCATGCTGCTGGAAGACCACTCTACCTGCTTCATTGGACAAAAGATTGCTTGTGTTTTTACTGCGAATCTTAAGCTGGAGTCCAGGGTAGATCTTGGCTTCAGAATTCCGTGGAGAAGGGATGGTCACAGTGGCGGCCCAGGATTGAGACAGCTGACTCTCTGTAGACTGACCACACACTGTGTCACTAACTGCTGTACAAGGAACTGCCACTGGTTCCCCAAAGCAGTCGGAGCAGGCCTGGCACTCCTGCAGCTCCTGATTATAGAAGTACTCATGACCACACAGTCCCATCACAGCCTCACGCTCAGAGACGCCCAGACACCTGAATCCCCCTGAAAGAGAGGAGAGCAGACAGGAAGTGTGTCAGGACAGAGCCAGACAGGGAACTTCTTATGTAACTGTGCTGGAATTTAAGACGGTGTGATTGAGAGTTTAATATACTGTCTATACAAAAAGTTTCATTAGCAAGTCTGGACATAGTCCTACCTGGTGTGTTGAGGCACTTCACTCTCTCTCCACAGATGTTGGGTAGTTCAAGACATTCATCTCTGTCCTGTGGATGCAGTAGAAATCACAAATCAAACACATGTAATGCAGACCATGTCAAATCATTTATTTTGACAAAAACGATCAAACACAAAAAGCTACATTTTATCTGGTTGATTGCTAAAAAAACCACATTACTCTCCAGCATATGTGTGACCAAGTGTGATTTTTGAAGGACACAAAGACTTCTTGAGCAAATTATGGACAGACCACTGCTTTGGCTGATCTTCAGAGGAAGCTGGCTCTTGCTCAGCAGTATTATAAATGTGTTTTATGTATCAGTAAAATATGACTTGACTTTTTTTAAACTGACTTACACATGTCTGTACTTAAGCATTGATCAAATGCCGGTACCTGGCACATGCGGTCAGCGGTAGGTGAGCACTGGGAGATGAGGAAGAAGCCTGGGGGGCACAGTGTGCAGCTCTCACACTGAGGGGGGTCTCTCTGGAAGTCACAGAACTCCTCTGATCCACAGGGCGAGGGACAGCCCAGCAGGGGCTGAGGGAAGTGGGCCTCGCCCATCACATCCATGGTCTTGGAGTCCAGGTCCACCTTGTGCACTGCATAGGACTTGTGCAGGTGACTGCGGGCCTGGCTCTGCAGTCCTGACACCTGACTCTCCAGGTAACTCTGTAGCTCCCCTTGCAGGCCCTGGAAGGACACCTGCTTGACGGTGTCAGACAGCATCTCGTACTGGGACTTGACTGCGTCCATCTGCTGGTACATGCGGCGCTGTTGCTCCAGAATGTCGCGCTGTTGCGACAACAGCGCCTCCTGCTGCTCCACTAACTTCTGCTGCAGCTCTCGCACCACAGTCTGCTGCGTCCGCAGAGCCTCCACCAGAGTCTCCTGCCCTTTAGACAGCTGTAGGTGGAGGATGAGAGCATCTTCTGATGGGACCTCATTCTCACCTAGAAACACAGTCAACGTATTCGGCTTGTCATAAGTGATAAAACCTTAAGTCACAGAACAAATCCCAGAATGTAACAGTTGTTTAATGGACTTTTTAAATACATTTTTCTTATTGTCTGTATAATTGTGATTTACTGTATTCATGATTTTAAAAATAGGCTATATATTTAGTTTAGTTTTACTTGTCACACTTTTGAGTCTTTTTCTGTGCGTGATGATTAACTAAAGCATTAAAGCATTGTTTTAGCTTTAAAGAAGTCATTGGTGCACAGCACCGCTGCACTGTTTGGGGAACCCGCCACTACATCATGCTTTGTCAGGATGAGTGAACACATCTGACCAAGTGTGAAGACTTCAAAGAATGAACCAGAGGCTCATTTCCCGCACAACTCATTCCCCACTTCGTCCGCAGCCGTTTGATATTTTACTGTGAAGGTCAAATAAGCCCCAGTCAGTCTTTTGATAATAAGCCCCTCATGGGAAGGTGCTGGAGTCTATAAGACAAGGAATGAGGTCGATTTTCTTTCAGCTTTGAGCGAATAAATCAATATTTTATAGTGTGCTCTTTTACAGCGCTCTTCAAACTTGTAAAATATACAGCCTTCAATAAAAGTAACTGACACAGGCTACTTAACAAAGAACACTGAACTTCTTTAAACATATTGGGAACAGACCTGGCTTGATATCACACGTGAGCTGGACACCCAAAGGCGCGCCGCCAAGTTCTGGAGATGGATATCCAAAGTCCGGGAAATCCCCGAGGAACTGCGCGGCTCTGTCGGACAAATGGACCGGCTGTTGGTCTCTGTCCTCCGATGTGCCACCGCTACTCGCACACCCCTCTCCCACGCACACTCGCGCTCTCGTCCGTGGCCGGATCTTGAGGGGCAACCTGCACTCGATGCCCCTACATTCTCGCGTGTCGTTGGAAGCTGCGTGAACGTGTTTGGCGACTGTTGCGCACTCTGCATCCGCGCACCCCTCTCTCGCTCCTCCGCTGATGCTGCTGCCCTGGCGCGGCGTGGATGCCGAGCTTGGATACGCGTGGTGGTGGAGGAGGATGTGGTGCGGCTGCTGGCTGTTGCTCACTCTGCCCTGCGTAACGGGGTTGAACTGGCGCGGAGGTCGGGACACTCTTCCACCGGGACAGTGCGCGCCGATGCACGGTCTCGGATCACCGGTTTCCTTGCAGTGAGCCCCTCTACAGTTTTCCGCGGCGATTTGACGAAGTGACATCCAACATAGCAGCAACAAATGGAGCAATAACCGCATTTTGCGCACTTTAATTCCCTGGTACCAAAGAAAACTGTTCCAGGGAGAGCATCATCAAAGTTTGTGAGCTGGAGAGGGACTGGCTTCCTCACATGAAAACACTGTCTCCCCCTCTCCCTTTCTCTCTCTCTCCCTCTCTCTCCGCGCTACGATGTCAGTATGTGGCATTCCTTAGACTTAATTAGCATCAGGTTTCCTCGGCCACGTATTAACCCTTCACCTTCCTTCCTCACCCTCCTCACTTGGCACAAAACGCTCATCCGCTCTTCCCGTTGTTCCTGAACATTTCTAAAAAACAAAAATAACATGTACATTTACAAACCAAGATCAGTGGGGGCTCTTACTTTCAATCAAGTGATAAAAATACTTGAGTTGTACAACAATGGAGAGTTTCAGACATCCAGGTAGTTTTAAGTGTAATTAAACTGACTCACCTGTGTGGACTTTAATTGGAAAAAAGAAAAAAAAATCGCCATCCAGGCAGCTTCTTCAGGGCTTGAGGTGACTGTGCCGCCCACTAGATGTAGGCCTAGAAGTGGGTGTTGACATTAGGATCCTGGGCACCCTATGCATGACCGCGTGACTCTGTCCCAGGTCAACGCGCAAGTTCAGGGCCTCAAGTATAGATTGTGGAAGTGCACAGTGGAGGGACAACCCCCAAGGGCAGGAAAAGCAGGTGTTGTGGAGACTGTTGTAACAGGATTAGGGAAACATCACACCCATAGAGCCGATCAACCCGGCTGTAAAAACATCTTCTGTCCTTGGACTCTGTTATCATTGAAGTATAAAGGTGTCTGAACTTGAAAAACAAAGAGCACCACCTCATACAATCAGCAGGTGTGGGAGTCGGATGTTTCGAGCTTTTGAGGATAATTTGGTTGAAAATGAAGGATTATTCAAACATGCAAGAATCAAGCGTTTTTATTTGTTATTTTTTGGCTCTTGGCTGGGCTCTTGAAGCATCACATTTCATACGACCACCTGTTTACCTTTTGAATGAGTGGTCATTTCAATTAGATAGCCAGCATGTATTTTCCTCCAATGAGATAAATGAGGTAACGTGTTAGATTAGCAACATTATGTGTAAGGAAGCAAGGTAGGCAAGTTTGATCATCTGTTCATTCACATTCAGCAATTTTCACTTGCAAACTGGATTTATTTCCCCCTCATTCAGTTCAAAGTTTTAGTTTGGGGATATCATCAGTGTTGGGGGTAATGTATACAAAAGTAATGAGTAGCAAAAATATGTAACTTTTCTCTGTAACTAAGGAATATAGCATATTACTGAAACAAAATATGGGAATATATTGGTCATTGCAATTCAAATAACACAAGTTACAAGTGCATTTATATTTATGAACAAAAAAATGCCCCCAAATAAAATGCAGCACCAAATCAAGCTGGGCTCTGATGTGTAAGATCTGCAGTTGTGTGTAGTTAATG
The DNA here is from genome assembly GCF_951799975.1 of Gobius niger. Lineage (NCBI taxonomy): Eukaryota > Metazoa > Chordata > Actinopteri > Gobiiformes > Gobiidae > Gobius > Gobius niger. Next base: position 20,299,035 of record NC_136869.1, read on the forward strand.
TCGTCAAACAACACACGAGAGAATGGGGATAAAGAAGGAAAAGGAAATTGTTGACTGCACTTTTGCTCGGCATTATTACTATTTTTAGTTTATATTTTGCCAAAAGTAACCCAAAGTTGTGTAACTCAGATATGAAACAGCAATATGTAATACAATCATAATACATTTTTAAAGCTGATATAGAATATGAATAACTTGATCAACACTGGATATCATAACAATGGTTGATTCAGCTTTTGCAACTACGTTAAGTACCCTGGTATACCTTATAGCAATGTTTGTTTCCAAGTCTTGTTTCCAAGATTAAATGTAGTTATGCAAAACGCCAACCAAGGGTGCATTCTCTTCTCTCGTCTAGTTTACCAAAGTGTAAGCTGACATTCAGTGCATAAGTGGGTGTCGGGCTAAATATGTAGGATAACTGCAACATGAATGAAAGAAACACACAAAAAATCCTCCAAATGTGGTTTTGATGAAATTATAACATTGTAACAGGATCAATAACAAAATAAAGGTCACATTTGCACAATATAGGTCATTATGTTGTTACTGCAAAGTCCTCTACGGTGACTGTTCTGGAGCCTACAAATAAAAAAATGAATTTAGGTTCAGCTTCAATCAAAAAGTTTTGACTTTTGTCTCTTTTAGGGAAAATAAATAAATAAATAATAATAATATATATATATATATATATATATATATATATATATATATATATATATATATATATATATATATAAATACACTGTAGCCTGTGCAAAGAGGCCAATGAAACAATCCAGCTTTACATAACTGCAGGGTGTAAGATGCTGCAGTGAAAGCTTACATGGAGCGCCATAACCAAGTGGCTGGTATAGTGTACAGGAACATCTGTGCAGAGTATGGGCTGGAAACCCCAAGGTCAAAGTGGGAAACACCTCCAAAGGTGGTCGAGAATGACCGAGCCAAGATCCTGTGGGACTTCCAGATACAGACGGACAGAATGGTAATGAACCAACCAACATTGTGGTGGTGACAAAGAGCAGAGGAAAGCCGTTGTGGTCGACATAGCAATACTAAGCGCCTTCAACATCAGGAAAAAGGAACATGAGAAACTAGAGAAATACCAGGGGCTCAGAGAAGAGCTGGAGAAAACCTGGAGGGTGAAGGCATCAGTGGTGCCCATGGTCGTTGGGGCACTCGGGGCAGTGACCCCCAAACTGGAGGAGTGGCTCCAGCAGATCCCAGGAAATAAGATAAGATAAGATAAGATAAGATAAGATGGTACTTTATTGATCTCACCGATGGAGAAATTGCATTCGATGAGAGAGCATCCGGCAGCAGCACCCATTCAGTGCGCACCACTCTTTTTCTTTTCTTTGGTGAAAGATCGTTGTGTCGCGGCCGCCATCTTCACTGTTTTTGGTCACAGGAGGAGCACTGGTTGATGGGAAATCCGTAGACGATGACCTCGGCGGTGGAGCTCTTGCGCTTGGCCACGATGTTCTTGGCCACACAGGTGTAGTTGGCCGTGTCGGACAGACACGCCTGCTTGATGATCAGGTTGTGTCCACGGGGATGTAGAAGTTCCTGTCCTCGGCCGGGTCGATGATCTCGTTGTCCTTCAGCCACTCCACCCGCATGACCTTGGAGGATGGAGAAACTGTAGCTGCCCTCTGTTTCCTCTGATCATCTGAAACGGTGCACCGCCTCCTGGGCTTGTCCCCGTCTCAGAGCATGGTGTCCTGCACTGGTCAGCTCCACCTCGTCCTTCCTCTTCCTCCTGCACAGCTCCCTCCACAGTCTATCACCATCTCCTCGTTGGTCCCTTTTGTTGTTTCCTGTAGCTCCTCTTGTGACGCCTCCTCCGTGCTGCAGGTGTAGGGCTCTTGGTGCCTCTTCACTGTTCAGTGTCTCAGAAGAAGATGTTTGTAGATCTCAAATGGGTTTAGCTGATAAGCTAGCAGTTTGTTTACCTTCAAAAAGCTGCTTTCTTCAGGACCATTTTGGACTCTCAAAGTAAACAAATCCACCAAACCTCCACAAAAACACGGTAAAGACGTACAAAAGTATCCAGAAAAACAACGTGGTTTGCTGAAAAAGGCAAACAATTCAGCTGCACCAGGAGAGAGGGAGGTCACTTACATAAATATAAAATAATAATAATAATAATATCAATATACTTAAATACATCAGACATCTCGGTCCAGAAAAGTGCAGTTCTAGGAACAGCAAAGATACTGCGCAGAACCCTCAAGCTCCCAGGCCTCTGGTAGAGGACCCGAGCTTGGAGGAAAAAGAGACCGCCCGCGGAGGGTGAGGAAGAGTTTTTTTTCTTTTGTTATACATAGTGTGTTAATTCTGACATGCTAATCGTGTAATTGTAATATGACATTTATGGCACAATAAAGTAACAAAAAATACAAAAATAAATATTGGGCAGGAAAGTTATTTTAATTTTTAAATTAATGACAGAAAGTGACATAAATAAAGGTAAAGTTCCAGCAGTTTGACTCATTTCCCATTGACTTAACATGGTTGGCATGGCAACAGTTTAGAATGGTTTGCTTCAATGATGTCACTTCCTGTCGGTGTCCAATAAGGAAGTGAAACTATAAATATCACAAAAAATGTAGCTATAGAACTATAGAAACTATGTAACTATAGAAAGCTGAGTACAATCTTTAGCAAAATCTCAAATCTAATTGTGTCTAAAGTGTCATATGTACTTTAAAGTTACGGTGGAGAATTAGAAGTATTCTTTGCTTCTCCCCCGTCGGCTGCTTTGAACATGACCATATATGGGTATAGAACTCTATAATGATATGCGGAATGTTTGAAAAGGTGATGTAAGCGTGTGGTTCTCTGAGGATCGGCCATTACAGCTCAGACAGTGAAGGACAGAGGCGTCTCACACATTTCTCTGCAACTGTTTCGTAACTACAAAATAAACGATGGAGATGATGAGGCTACAGGCTCGCGGCGAGGTCACCGTCACCTCGGAAGGTCTCCTACAAATTGTGAGGACCCATTTTAACCGGATAAGCCCTGCTGAGTGGGCGATGCTGGCAAACGGGACTTGTGATGTTGAAACGACGAATGTTCTGCTCTCAATGTTCGTACAGCTGATCCAGACCTTGTCAGCAAACGTTTTGAGACTGGTCATACCCAGAGACGAAGTGAGAGTGAGGTGTCTGAGTGAAGACGAGGCAAACCGGGCGTTTCAGACCATAACAACCGTTTTACAACAGTCAGTCGGTTTAATGTTTGGCCAGGCTCTGAACGTCCCCCTCACTCAAGCTGTGGATCTGAGCAACGAATCTCAAGAGCTCACCGTGCTCTTAGAGAACGAGGTCTCTCAAAACGTCAACAGCATCCTTTCCACGGGGTCACAGGACTCACTGGAGAGGGTGTTAAACGTCCCTCTCAAAATGCCAAGCGTGCAGACAAGCCGGGACATGCTGGATCGCGCCAAGAAATGTCTCAAAATGTGCCTGAACGTGATGACGTGTTCCTGTGCCAAACCAGAGAAGCGCGCGAGGTCAGCGGGATCAGTGGACGAGCGCAAAAACGGTCCCTGCTATCCCTGTTTCAATGTTTTTGCAAGGAAGAATTTCAAAAAAATGCAGGAAAGCATTGAGAGTCAAATCATGATGGAAGTTTCATCTGCCAGCCCGTCGTCAGCTGCAGGATCTCCCCCTGGCGGAGCGGCGAGCCCAGCGGGGTCTCCGAGCCTCAGCCCGCTCAGAACGCCAGAGAAAGAGTTTAACGAAATCCAGCAAGATGTTGACGACATTTTTCGACAGATGAATATGGGGGCGTGTTCTGGGTCACGCGCCGGTCAACGAAGGGTCAATGATTACCTCCAAAGCAAAGATATGAAAAGGCTTCTGGACAAGCTCGTTAATATCATGTTCTGCCACTTCCATGTGTATGACTTGTGCAGAAAGCAGGCCGCTCGCACGGGACAAGCTGGCTCACAATCTGCCCTCCTGTTTGACATGGGACAAACGACGGGTTCACATTTCACCGTCTTGAGCACTTTTGTACAAGGTCAAGTGAGAAAATTCATCAAGAACCTCTGCAACTTCACGCAGCAGGATTCGTTGGATTATCTTAACAACGTGGACCTGTATGAAATCTGCATGGAGCAGCGTTCCTTCAACAGCCAACGGTACGACATATTCCAGCAAAGCATGACACATCCCAAAGCATGTGTGCCCTCGAATGTGTCAGCAGATGTACCGGCCATCGTCCTGCGTACTCCACCAGAGGAAACATCTCCAAAAGCAGAGTCGTCTCCAAAAACAGAGTCGTCTCCAAAAACAAAGTCATCTCCAAAAACCGTCTCTGCTCAAACTCCACGAGAGGCAACAGCTCTGACTGAAGGGCAGTTCATGACTCAAACTGTCGTCTTGGAGTTGACGCGAAAAATCTACAAGAACGTTCCTCTGCCTGAGAGAGAAGAGGACAGTTATCGTCCCTTCGCAGATCGCCTGACTCAAAAAGCCCAGGAGGAGATTGACCTGCAGGGCTGGCAGTGCAGAAAACTAAAGAAGAACTTGAATAACGTGGTCAAAGGTGTGATGCATTCTCTCAACAGGGAATACGGCAAATCCAAGAGAGTCTGTGAAGCCTTGCTCATGGACACGGAGGCGTTTGAGGCCACAGTCATGAAGTATCTGCAAATTCACATCGATTTGGAACTGCACAAGAAGCCGTCACTGTGGTCCCGTGTCTGTAAATTCATCTGCAAGCCTTGCTGCAGCTAAACACAAAAGCCCCTCCCCCTCTTTCTCACCCACCTGCACCCCAAACATGGACTCACCCTGCTCCTGAACGAAGAAGATTGAGTCTCTCTCTTTCTCCCCCTCTTTTTACCCCTCTTTTTACCCCTTTACTCACACTTCTCCTAAACGGAGAAATGTGAGTCTCTCTCTCCCCCCTTGACTCTTTCTCCCCTCTTGACTCCAAACTTTAACTCTCTCTTTTCCTTAACAAAGAAAAGCGAGTCCCACCCCCCTCCCCCCTCTTAACCCCAAACTTTAACTCTCTCTTCTCCTTAACAAAGAAAAGCGAGTCCCCCCCCCCTTAACCCCAAACTTTAACTCTCTCTTCTCCTTAACGAAGAAAAGCGAGTCTCTCTCCCCCCCCTAGACCCCAAACTTTAACTCTCTCTTCTCCTAAAGGAAGAAGGGTGAGTCCCCCCCCCCCTTTTGACCCCAAACTTTAACTCTCTCTTCTCCTTAATGAAGAAAAGCGAGTCTCTCTCCCCCCTCCCTCCCTCTTGACCCCAAACTTTAACTCTCTCTTCTCCTAAAGGAAGAAGGGTGAGTCCCCCCCCCTTAACCCCAAACTTTAACTCTCTCTTTTCCTTAACAAAGAAAAGCGAGTCCCCCCCTCCCTCTTAACCCCAAACTTTAACTCTCTCTTTTCCTTAACAAAGAAAAGCGAGTCCCCCCTCCCTCTTGACCCCAAACTTTAACTCTCTCTTCTCCTTAACAAAGAAAAGCGAGTCTCCCCCCCCCCCTCTTAACCCCAAACTTTAACTCTCTCTTTTCCTTAACAAAGAAAAGCGAGTCTCTCTCCCCCCTTAACCCCAAACTTTAACTCTCTCTTCTCCTTAACGAAGAAAAGCGAGTCTCCCCCCCCCTTAACCCCAAACTTTAACTCTCTCTTCTCCTTAACAAAGAAAAGCGAGTCCCCCCCTCCCTCTTAACCCCAAACTTTAACTCTCTCTTCTCCTTAACAAAGAAAAGCGAGTCCCCCCCTCCCTCTTAACCCCAAACTTTAACTCTCTCTTCTCCTCAACAAAGAAAAGCGAGTCCCCCCCTCCCTCTTAACCCCAAACTTTAACTCTCTCTTCTCCTTAACAAAGAAAAGCGAGTCTCTCTCCCCCCTTAACCCCAAACTTTAACTCTCTCTTCTCCTTAACGAAGAAAAGCGAGTCTCTCTCCCCCCTTAACCCCAAACTTTAACTCTCTCTTTTCCTTAACAAAGAAAAGCGAGTCCCCCCCTCCCTCTTAACCCCAAACTTTAACTCTCTCTTCTCCTTAACAAAGAAAAGCGAGTCCCCCCCTCCCTCTTAACCCCAAACTTTAACTCTCTCTTCTCCTTAACAAAGAAAAGCGAGTCCCCCCCTCCCTCTTAACCCCAAACTTTAACTCTCTCTTCTCCTTAACAAAGAAAAGCGAGTCCCCCCCTCCCTCTTAACCCCAAACTTTAACTCTCTCTTCTCCTTAACAAAGAAAAGCGAGTCTCCCCCCCCCTCCCTCTTGACCCCAAACTTTAACTCTCTCTTCTCCTTAACAAAGAAAAGCGAGTCTCTCTCCCCCCTTAACCCCAAACTTTAACTCTCTCTTCTCCTTAACGAAGAAAAGCGAGTCTCTCTCCCCCCTTAACCCCAAACTTTAACTCTCTCTTTTCCTTAACAAAGAAAAGCGAGTCCCCCCCTCCCTCTTAACCCCAAACTTTAACTCTCTCTTCTCCTTAACAAAGAAAAGCGAATCCCCCCCCCCCCCCCCCCCCCCCCTCCCCCCTTCAGCTCCGGGTCAGTCTGCCTGTCCGTCCATGGGAGTGGATCTTTTCTTCAGCCTGGTTCTCCCCGAGGTTTCTCTTTTCTCCCACTGGGTAGTTTTGGAGTTTTTCCTCGCCGTGAGGAAAGGTCTAAGGACAGGAGACGCCCCGGGACGACTCTTCACCTACACAACACGTCTGCTTCATGTGGACATGTCTGCTCTCAGTCACATCCCAATACAGGAGACACTCACAAAACTACAATATCCTTCAAAAGTTCATTTACTTCTGTTATTCAACTTCAAATGTGAAACTAATATATGATATAGACTCATTACATTCAAAGCTGTGTTATAATTCTGAAGATTATAGCTTACAGACAATTTTCGAAATATTCTAATTGTCCGAGTTTCTCCTGTATATGCGAATGTTGCGTTTGGTTTAGTGTTAATGAAAACAACGGATTGTCGCCATGGGATCATTTGCATCCATTGTCCCACACTCGCACCCTCATTCATCCTGGCTTTTTGTAGATGTTTTTAGTGGTAGGAGAAACCGGAGTGCCCGGAGGAAACCTACACAGACACGGGGAGAATACAGTCATACATATATCAATATCACTGAACCACTGTGGGAGAGGGGCTCAAACACGATGTTCAAGACAGCCCAGGAACTTACCGGAACTGGAGGCTTTTGCTAAGAAGAATTTACCAATATTTACCTTCAGAAAAAATAAAGAACCTTATCCACAACTACCACAAACGACTCCAAGCTGTCATTGATGTTAAAGGTGGAATGACAATCACTGCTGGGCTAGATTTTATACTGATTTTATAATGAACTGATTTTATTATGGACATTGCTGGGCAAATGTATTCGAATGTATGAGCAAGCCAAAGCAAATTTCTGCCATCAATATGCATGGTGGACAATAAAGTGTTTTCTATTTCTATTTCTATATTTCAGACTGGGTTATAGATACAGACAGCATCTCTGGATCTCATGCAAAATCGACTTTTTGGAGCTTTTAGCCATGTTGTTATGCTATTTCCTTATCAAAACCCCCCCAGTGGTTTGTGGCTTCAATCATACAGTTCTCAGCAATCCTCCTGAATCCTGCTCTCTGAGCAGCTGCTCCGCAATCTGCTTGAAAATGACTGAGTTGTGACACTCTGACGTTTTTTACGTCATAGTGTCAAACAGGAAGAGCACAACTTCTGTAATGTAATGCCCTACCACCGGGCAGCTAGGGGCGTGGCCAGTCTGATGGACTTGTCAGGACTGTCAGACTGGCCACGCCTTGGAAGAAAGAACAGCCAACACTTCCTCAACGTGTGGTAAACTCTGTGATTTTTCCGGCTGAACCATGTAAAGGTTAAAGATTTCAACATTTGTAATCCTCGTGAGTGACTAAATTAACCTTGTAAGTTATGTTATAACGTTGTTCCCCATCAGTAAAATACCTGGAGCAATGTTTCACGTCATTCACGCAGTTCTACTGCTGGCGCTCCGATCTGTACTTCATTCATTATGTGTGTGTGTCATTGGTAAAACCCAAAACTGTCATCCAGATGGTTTCGCAAATGTTATGGGAATGTCTCATCTGCAACCTGATGTCTTTTAGAGATCACTTCATCTCTCCTTTGCTTCATTATTCACATTATTAGAAGTTTTGATCTGGGATGCCTAAACGTTCACACACCACTGTGTCCCCCAATTTCAGATTTCCCCCGACACAATATGTATTGTTTGTTTGGTACGGCTGTGTTAAATAGAAAATGCCCGGATGTTAATTGCTAATAATAGCAACAACTCTCGTAACTCTTCATCTGGTAAGGTTAGCTTTAGTTCGTAAACTCCACTGTCCTTAAGGTTAGGGCTAAGGTAAGGTTAGCTTTAGTCAAATTACCGGGGGGTAGCCTGAGATGGGGGGTAGTTTAAAACCTTTACACCGGCTCTAACCGAGGCTGAACGACGAGACGCAAGCCAACTGCCTGCTCAGAGCCCTTTGAAAATAATAAAAAAAAACTATCAGAGATTAACTTTAAAGTTCTGAAAAATTCACACGGTTAATTAATAATAACTTTTTTTTTAAATCCAATTTGTTTGTAAAACACGAGTTTCTGCTAACTATTTGATGAAGTGTTGTAATGTTTAGTGTTCTTTTGCAGAATACTCTTTTGCAATATACTATACTATCCATGCATGTACATGCTTGCAGAAATGAGAATGTTATGCTTTATGGTACCAAAGGTGATCATATGTGCACATGTGATCATGTGGAATTTGGGGACTTACTTTCAGTTGTTTTACTCATGTTTTCTTGTAAGCTGAAGGTTTACGTCATGAACTGATGCTGGGATAAGATGGCATAATATATATAACGCATTGTACCTTTCTTATACAATTAGAATATGTGCCAAGGACAGACTATCTCACATGTATTGCATGTTCATTGTACACGTCAATCATATAAAAAGGATCTGTGGACTTTGTCGGGATATGAGGACATGGGAGATGACGTCCATTACAAGGCCTCGTAAACCTGTGAACGTGTAGGCTATTCTCTCAAGAAATCTGACTCTGGGTCAGTAACTGCTGCCTCTTGGTTGGATTTTCAACTTCGACAATAATTTCAATAATTTCAATAATTTCATCTTAGTTTGCTGATAGAGAATGTTAAACTTATGACTATTTTTTGTCACCTGCAGTATGACAGACAAAAAGGCCAATTTTACTATAGAGTTCTGACCTAACCTCCATCTCAATTTTAATCTCTGTTGCGATGGGACAGGCATCTTGCCGCATGAATTTGCTGAAGCACAGTCTAGATACTGCACGTTAAAAACTCTGAGTGTATTTTCTCCCATTTGCAAAAACAAATAAAATAGAACCATTTAAATTGCTAGCTGTGGTGCAAAATGACCAACTCTTCTCGCTCTGTCTCATACCTGTCACGTTGTTTGTAGTGTGTGGCATTTCTTTGTTGTTGTTGTTGTTGTTGTTGGCTTGGTTCAGTGTCAGTTGTTTGGATATCGCGTCTGTTCAAGAATAAACAATGGTGTCAGATGAAAAATAGGCAGGATGTCTCTGGATGTCTTATGCAGTAGAAGTTTATTTAACCGGGACTCAGAGACAGTGTCCATTGTCCGACTGGTCACAGGGGTTTCAATTACCGTAGGGCTAAAAAAAACACAAGAAAAACGTGAGACATGCAGACTTTCAGAGGCTTTCAATGGGGAATATTTGTAAAGGTTATTCCTTGTCTTTGTCCTGTTGGTCTCCAGGGATTCGGACGAGGTCTCGTGTGCTCCAGGATTGTCATGGTCCTTTTCGGTCAGCTAGGGGTCCCTTCCATGGGGGATTAGGGCTGTGTGCGGGCGAGGCATTGTAATGGTCTAATTGTCTTTAGCTTACAAGAAAACAAAGTTGCAATAAAACATGCGTAAACAGATTAAATTAAGTCCCCAATTTCCACACACTCAATAGAATAAAAGGTCAACAAGTCTATGAAAACAACTTTTTATTATTTCAAAACCCTTATCTTCAAAAACATCAGTGTCGCTGGCTTGTGGTGACATTTTTTCATCAATAGTTTTGCGTTCATTTAACATTCCAACAAGCGGTTCTCGTTTCTTTCTATAGTCTCTAAATATCTCTGATTCGGCGCGCTTGGATGGGATAATTGGCTTGTGCCCGTGGTCGTTGGAGCACTCGGGGCAGTGACCCCCAAACTGGAGGAGTGGCTCCAGCAGATCCCGGGAAATACATCAGACATCTCGGTCCAGAAAAGTGCAGTTCTAGGAACAGCAAAGATACTGCGCAGAACCCTCAAGCTCCCAGGCCTGAGCAAGAGGAGAAAGAGACCGCCCGTGGAGGGTGAGGAAGAGTTTTTAGTATATATATATATATGTATATATATATATACATATATATATATATATATATATATATATATATATATATACAGTGGAGAAGTGGAGAAAAAAAGTATTTGATCACTTTCACATAAAACATTCTATCGGATTTTGGCCAAATACTTTTTTCCCCCACTGTATGTATATATATATATATATATATATATATATATATATATATATATATATATATTGTCTGTTCAAAGTGTAGACCCTGACATCCTACTCCTTTGTTCTCCCTTGGTGACTGCCACTTCTCATTTCGGAGTGACGGTGTACTTAGCTGGAGCACATCCGGAGTGTTGGGACAGCTGCCCGACATAGACTTTTTCTCTTGTCTTTACTGGCCTTGTCAACGCAGGAGTGAAGCCTTGTGGACAGAGGCGCGCAGGTCAAGCGTCTGCGGCACCGGCCAGGAATGCGCGAAAGCCGTGGTCCATAATATTTGTGCTCAGGCTGGACCGCAGATCCACAGGGGGGGCTTTACCAGAAGATTGGGAGCGATAATGTGTTTGGGTTTGGTTTGGAGGCGATTGAATATGGTGGTTACAACTGATGAGGTTTCAGAGTGCACAGGTTACAGAATTTGATCTTGTTGCAATAACATTGGGTTAGCTTGAAGTGGTGATATGTTTGCTGAGGAAATTGTGGGTGAGCCGATATCTCCAGGAAAGGTCAGAAAGAGACCAAGGCATCAGGGATTCTTGAAATTGTAGTTGGAATTGACTCCAGCCACCAGGTGTCAGTAAAAGAACAATGATGAGAACTTTTTTTAATGAATCTACATCATCCCATGTTAAGTGTAGCCTTAAAGCAGTACTGAGTAACTCATGCCCCTAGAGGCCATACACGCTAATGCAGGTGTCATAGCATGTTGCATTTTTTTACTCATTAATTGTCCGTGAGAGTAAATACTACGCTGACAGAAAAAACAAAGAGAGAGAGAGGGATATTGTACATCCAATTACACAATGGAGATCATTTTTTTCAGTCAAACTTGGCTGCAAATACTGTTTAAGTGGCGCTAGCCCACAGGTAGCTCTGCCCGTTAGCCTATTAGCTTCTTCTTCGTGATTCCATTTGTGTGTTGGTGAGTCCGACCCGGTGGCAGCAAGGGTGCAATTGGTGGTTTTCTGGACAGAGACACCAGGGGGAGATGAAAGACCCCAATCATCCCATTAACACTTATATTACCTCCAGAGGGACTACGAAAAGGATTTATTATGGTAAACAAGTTACTTAGTACTGCTTTGAAATTGTTCTTTGGTGAAACAGTGGAGCTCCGCAGGGATCATCATTGGTCCCAATTTGTTTAGGCCATATACAGTTTAGCAAGAGGTTGAATTTATATTTATTTGTTATCTCGTTGTACACGCCACAAAATGAGTATGTTGATGTTGCTATATCATCACACAATAACTGCTACTTTCTACTTCTCACCTTTTATTTCTAACATGCTTCTCTAATCTAATGTATCTATTCTGGGCATCCTGTAAAGAGCTGTGGCCGACACAAGAGGCGACCTTTAGATTTTGAGCCAGATTTTCATAGCCGGAGTAACTACCGGGCGGATTGACCTGTGCATGCTTTCCAGGATTGGAGGTGGAAACGAGAGCCCGGAGGATAGTCACCCAGACACAAAGAGATGCGAACTCCATCTAGAAAAACGCTGCAGTGTCCAGGAATTCAACTCATTTGGGACCTACTTGCTGTGAGTGTTTTGACACATCAACAACAATAACTCTTGCCAGGAGGTTACAAATCAAAGGGTCCCCAGTCCAGCTCCCTTCCTCACATCGTCAGTGGCAGCTTGTCGTCTGGCCCTCTACATCCCATCAAACGTGCCAGGCTCAAGGTCTCCACTGCTTTTACCATTATCACCCCATTTTATTTTAGTGCCACCAAATCCGACCAGCCCTTTCAAGGTGTGGTAAAGCACTCAGACATTGTGGCTATACTAATAGTTAAAAAGTATGTCCTTTGTGCAACTCACTTTGCCATATGAGAGAACAAAAAACGCTTGTGTTTTGATGGTGCAGAAGCCCACTCGCTAATGTAAAAACATCAAAAACAGGGTGTGAAGCTAATTTGATTTGAGCTAATAATAGTACATATTAGTACGTTACAGTTAGACGTCTTAATGGACTGACATGGAGCTGAAAAACATATATTTCAACTCCTCTCGTCAGGTGCATTCGAAAACCGGTTTGCAAATCTGCAGAAACCTAAAGCTCTGACGAATGTTTTTTGAATAAGCGGCAAAATCTCTTCAGTTCTTGACAACTAGTGCAAATGGAAAACTCTTGGATGACAGAGAGCTTACACAAATACTTGTATTTTAGAGCTAGGTGATTTTTCCAGGTTCTAATGTCCCTGCACTGACATTACAAGTGCTGTCACAAGCCCGTTTCCAAATTAAACTCGCTCATAGTTATTTTTAGTGCATAGCGCTTGATTGAATATGTCTGGAGGGGCCTATTTATAGAACATTATTACCACTTCGGACCACCCTCATGGGGTTCTATAAGTGGCGGCAAAGACACAACAACTCCAGTAAATCTGCCATTACTGCTGCCAAGTTCCAGCGCATTTAATCAAGGTATTTATTTGAAAAAGTGCTTGGTCCAGTTCACGAGACCCGCGTATGTTTGTCAACCCCAGTGAGAGTGAAGGAAAGATGGCGGCGGGCCCTGTTTGTTTAATGCATCTGAAAGGCGCTGGGACACACTCAAGGTTATTTAGTTTCGGCCCACTGGCGTATGCACGATGACAGAAGTTTACCACTAAGAGGGTGGTCTGCTTTTCCCATCGGAACGGGGGCGCAACGAGTTAAGAACAGCAACCGAACCAAATGTTTACCTACTTAAAAACCGGCTCAGGTGGCTTTAATTGGGTCAGCCCCAAACAGAAAATAATGTTTTCCAAAGTTTCACAACACCAAAGTCACGGTGATTAAGTAGTGAGTGCTTCCTGTTTCCAAGGAAAGCCCGTGTTGGTTCAACATAGTAATGCGTTACATTAATTTGCAGTCATTGGTTAAATAAATGAGAGATTTATATATATATATATAACATATATATAATGAGAAAGCAGAACTGAAATTTTCTTTCTGTTTTCGCTTTGACCTTTTCCATTGCCCCTTCCATCATCATGTTTCCATCTATTTTGTTGCATAGAAAACTTGCATTTTTTAAAGTCCATAAACCATCACCAGACGTGAGTTCGAGACTAAAATTGCATTTGATATGGCACTCGTGATTTGCTTGGATGCTGTCAGCTATCAAACAATCAAACAGGACCTTTACAATGCTGCGTTGACCAGGCTGTTAACTTTCATACATACTTTTATAAATCTGCTGGTTTGTTGGTGAGTTATGCGTTTTCTGCCTCTCTGGTTGAGTCCGTGTGGTCAGATAAGCGCCCTCCCTCTTCTCTGTTCTACATATTGCACCACATCAGTGCGTTAACACACTCCTTCCTGATTTAAAACAAGAACAGACTTCTACAGTCACACATGAGGAGAAGTCACGGCCGCTTAGTTTTTGACACTACACATGCGTGAAAAGAGTTGTATTTAAACATGTGAAATACAACTCTTTTTTTTTTAAGCTGATTGAATCCATTTAAACTTGGCTCTTAAACTATCTGCAGTTAACTTTCCACTTACTTTAACTGTGTCTTTCTTGTACCTTCCTCTCCTCCTACTTTAAAGAGGCGAAGTGTAGCAGCAGTCATGTCTCCCTCATTGGCGTGACGTGCCACATTGCCCCTGCCTTCTTTAGGAGCGCCCGTAAATCAGTCTAAGAGAGGTCAATTATTAACCCTCGACATTCCTCTGCTGATTCAGAACTTCTCACCATATCCTCAGCACTTTTCACCGTGCGGGACGCATAGGGATGAGGCGTCTCTGACCAAATTTGATATTCTGAACGAATCCTTGATGTGAATTATTTCAATAGATGTGTGAAGACTTTGTTCTTTTAAATGTATTTCTAGATACAGCAAATGTAACAGAACAAGCTCCAGAAGCAGGATAATGGCAGAGGAGGCGACATGAGTTAAAGCTTTATACACTAAAAATGGTTTGTCACAGCAATTCTAACCAGATGTTTTATGTGTTTTAATGTTTTATTTTAATGTAGTTCACTGTAGTTCAGAGTAGACTTCTGCAAACTGCATTGTTGTATTAGTTTAGTTCAAGTTAGTTTGTTCTCTAAAATAATATTGGCTCCGGACATGTTTAACATACAAACCGAATCTCCATTTTAAGACAAATCTTAAACACAATCTCCACCAATATCAGTCTACTCCAAATGAACTGTCTGCAAAGAGTCGGCCCCTGTCAAATAGCCATAAATCCCGTCACTAGATAAGGCTATACTTCTATGTCCGAACAGGGGGTGGCCCGCACGGTGTTGTGAAAGTGCGCAGAGTTCTCTGAGGAGGAATGCAATGGCAGGTCTAGACGTGAACTTCCGCATAAAGCAGGAAGAGTCACAGAGGCAGATGAAACCTACATTTACACACCCTTTCTGTTCTTCTCTGTTTGCGTGTGTTGTTTCTTCAGACCAACGCGCCGCTATTTGGAACTAATGGTTAACTAATGAGGATTCTGCTCTGAAGTTCTCGCGCATTGACGGCACCATTTGTAAAGGTGAGTTTTTAAATGTTATTTTATGTTAGTTAACGGTAAAAGCATTTTTTGTTATTGTACTGTGTTTATTAAGAATGTAGTGTTTCGCCACATAGTTCAAAAACACATGGTTATAAGTTGTTTTCTTTTAGATAGACGTCGTAATTATAATGGTAATACCCATAAGGTGTATTTTAGAATGATCAGAAGCCTATACTTTCCAATGGGTGGGCCCCTGTTTAATTTCAGGGGGACAATCATTCTCAACGGTTAAGCAGGGATTTATGTAGCATTTGAGTGTATCCCTGGATTGTCACTGGTAAAATTAATTCCCTCAGAAAGCTTTATGAAGAGAATAAGGCGCTGTGTTGGTTGACATGATCACAGGTTATGCAATTTTCATGCCCCAAGGAGCCGACTTTCTACAGCAGAATACGCCCAGGCTTGAACACACTGAACTGGAGCGGAGAAACATTTTGGTTTTTCTTTTAGTTCTTTGTAAGGAATTTGAAAGTAGTAGTGTTTAGTAGTAGTGGTCAATCATTTTTGTGTATTTGCATAAATGGTGGCTGTAGTTACAAATACTGTTTGCAGTAATAATAGTAGTGACAAAAAGGAAACGGTCATATTTTTCTTGATAAAGGGGATATTTTTGCAAATCATCTCAAACTGTGACTTCTGTGAAATCTGTGACTTAGATAAACTGCAAACGTACTCTTTGCGGAGACATTACACATCAAATATATTCTATTTTTTATACTTTTAGCAGCTTTTGTTGTTGGTTTCTTGATATTAGTGACAAGTGATCTTGTAAAATTCCATATCTTACCAACAATCATTTCAGTATTAAGTTGTGCACATGTATTCTACTGGACACAACAGTCCCCTTATACATGCAGTCTGCAGTAGTGGTAGTAGTAGGAGTAGTCAGGAAAGTACTAATGGTGATAGTTGAGTCATTTGCCACAACTTTGCATAAAACTCCATTCAGGGGCAATTTGCGCCCACATATTCTATTGGACATATCCGACCACTTGCACTTGCTGTCTGGCTTTTATTACCTCAAATACTTTGAAAAGTGCTTTTCATAGAGGAATGCCCCTCAGAGTGCGCCTCGCAGCCACTTGCAAAACGCCGTGTTTTTACAGCGCATTGTGCGGCTTTGGCTTAATGCCACGTCTCATGCCTGACCGTTTCCAATAATATTTATGAACGCTGACAAATCACATATTTTCAGAGTGGCTTCTGAAGCGAAAAATAATATTGTGCAAAGAGGCAGTGATGTATTTTTATTTGACTATTCTTCCCTTTGACGGCTGTGGATGGAGTTTAGTAGGGCTACTGGGAGGGTCCATACTGTTTTCATAGCTGTGAGTCTTCTTTTTACAGCGAGCAAAACTGGTACTTGTGAAAATGATAAATAAAGTTATAGAAAACTTACAAGATGCTGAAAGTAAAATGTACAATCACTAAGATAAACTCGAAATATATAACAAAACATGAACCCATGAACTTCCACCAGTTACAACATCCTGCCCCCTTTGTCAAGAGATAGGGAGAAGTGATCGGCGTAGTACAAAGTGACAGTGTCTTAGTCATACTTATTGCCATAATATACTATAATGGGAAGAAAAAGTGAGTACACCGTTTGGAATTTTTCACATTTCTGCCTAAATTGGTCGTAAAATGTGGTCTGATCTTCATCAAAATCATAAGAATGAGTAAACAGTGTCTGCTTAAACTAATACCACCCACATATTCCACAGGATAGCGTGGAATAAGTAAGTACACCCCCTAAATCTCACTGAACTACAGCAGTTTTGTAAAGAGGAATGGTCCAAGATTCATCCTTAAAAATGTTAAATGTTAATTGGTGATATATATATTTGTATTGAGTGCTCCTTGTGAATATTAGTTAACTCCATGAACCAAAAAAGGTTTTGTAAAATGACAAATTAAACATGAGCACTGAGCATAAACTTGAATAATTACTTAAATTTTTTCCTAACGTCAGCCTCCTGGCATAAGCGAGGGGTGTCCAGACTTTCTGCATCGAGGGCCACACATCGAAGTGTACGCAGTGTTGAGGGTCAATGCAGTGAAACGCTTAGCTAGCTGCATTTATCACAGGTTTTACCCACAGTCACGTGCACCAACAGGCTTGGAACCTTAATACCAGCTCTATCTCACACCAAAGTGCTTGTTATTGGGGTTAATCAAGTGTAGAAATATTGAGCTTAAGATTTGAGCCACACCTTAAGCTCCCCCTGGCCAAAGATATAATTTTTTTTTGGCTCAATTGAGATTGTAGTTTCATTCACTCTCCAAACACTGCTGCATCTTTAGGATTCATTGGCTCTGCCCACTGCCATAGGAGGTTTGTTACAACAACAAACACTTGTCTAAATCATCTCAATGAGGCTTCTAAAGGCAATATACTGATTGGTATGTACATAAGCTAAAATGTAATGCATAAATTTAAATTTTAAAAGTGAGCTGGCAAGGTAATGATGCAGACCACAATAATTTAGCTGTGCACCTAAAAGCAATCCACACTTGTCACACATAGTACAGAATTGCCCCCTGTGCTTAGAGATCCACGTGAGGTTACCCTTTTAGTCTGCCAGAATCTAAAGGCTGTTCCACTGTCAGTTTCAGAAAGCACATGACATCACAGCACCATGAGTTGATAGATTCCATACGTGGATTTTGGGCCCATTTTACTATAATGGCCTTTAGTTTTGATCACTAAGGCTGTTTATTCTAACCCAAACCAGAGCTCAGCATCCAGCACTGACAGGTCTATTGTGACTTGGACACGTGCCATTAGCTGCATTAGTTGCCAAAAGCCCCGGACGCGAGTGAGCTGTCCCATACACTAACGTTTTCCCAGTGTGACTGTATGACAGGCAGGGGCGCAGGCCGTTGTCATAATACAAGGTAAACATGTGGCACAGGAAAAAGAGATATTAAAGTACATCTGAGCCTGAGTCATAGCAGCAAGAAAAATTGTTTTGAGATACAAACTAATTTCAAAGGAAAGCAAGGATGCAATGCTTATGAATCAGGACCGATCCCTACAGTGATATAATGTAAAAAAGGGAGCGCATATACATCTTAAATTTTAAGTTGTGCTCCAAACTCATTCCTAACACATTTCTTACTCCCCGGTTCTTCACTGGGATGAGTTTATATATTATATTATATATATATTATACATCTCGCCTGCTGGTTTGCTATGGATAGACGTGTTATGAATCAGATGCACAGCATGCAAACGCCTTTTGTCTCAAAGTTCCGGTTTAGCGATATAATACTGAAGGACAAAACCAATGTTGTCCCTGTTTTGAACCCTTAACCAGAGAATGCCGCAACCTCACTGAGCGTGGGCAACTTATACAACCGATGTTTCAAGAGAAAAGGTCACTCTGATGTAGCAGTGATATGTTTTATGTCTAGGTCAAATAGAATTCATCCGTACGATCTTTATTGTCCAAATCCATCTATATTTCATTTGCATGTTTGCAGAGTGCATCTTTGTCGCCCAAGTTCACACTTTAACCACAGCATATACTGGGTCAGTGTAGCCGAGGGTTAAGGCAACAGGAGCAGGTGCTGGGTGCATGTCACCATTTCCGGCACGCGTTTCAACACAGGAAGTACATACCCTCTACCGCTTCCTGCCAGGGGCATACCATTTTCAGAAGCAGGGGAGGGTGGAAGGGAGGAGCGTGACAAATATGGAAAATACCATCTCTGCATCTATGATTCACGAGCCCATCTGTGGGACATTGGAAAAACATTGATCATATTTAAATGCGTACATTGTGTCTCGCTTGGAAGGCTATCAGTTGAAATCGTGATTGAGGTCGAGCCCCTGGGAATATTACCGACTTTTGATTCAATTTCGTCCAGCGAGCAAATCTAAAGAATCATGGGAGAAATGGAAAATGTTTTTATTACTAATGCACCGTGGCTTAGCAAGGAAGAGAAGTCAAGATGCAGTTATTAGATTGTGAGGGTGCTCTGGTTTAGCAAACAGAAAAAGCTCAGATGAGAACGAATTTAGCCTAACCACTGAGGCTTCCATCTTGCGCATTATGGTGTAACCCAAGCCTTATAAATAGTAGATGATTACAAAACTCTAGCCAGGTCTAATATAGAAAACACCCAAATCATTTCACACAGAATTAGAGATGTTTGTGAAGACTTTTTAAGATCATTCATTTCAGCTCTAATAAGTATTTGGTATTCTTTTTAAGCTTTTATTTATACTGAGTTGTTTAGTATGACTAGATATTAGGGCTCTCCATAATCTTAAAACATAACATAGCCATGCAAAGTGTCTAAACTCTCAGGTCTCACTAGTCAGTCTTGCACAATTCATTAAAAAAAATACCCTAAATTGAGATTGAGGCCGAAACTAAGATATTTTCATTCTTCCATGTGAAAGTGCAAGCTAAAACTTTAACTTCTCCTTGCATCTATAATTAAATACAGTTCTCCGCATTGGACTTCAGTGCATAAATGATACCACAGTGTGACTTTGAAACCACCGGTAACCATTGAGTATTCAGTTTCGTGTAATTGCCAGTGATAATTGCGGCTGTAATTGCTTTGCTCTTTAGTTGTGTGTTAATCAGAGCAGCATGTTTCCGCTCCCAGATGTCGACTGTCTGTCCACGTTGACAGACTGCACTCCAGCTCATGATTGACCGACGCCAAATGCAGACACGGTTTTGACTGCATGGCAGGAAAGAAAATGCATCTAAAATGTATT
This sequence comes from Gobius niger, assembly GCF_951799975.1. Taxonomy (NCBI): domain Eukaryota; kingdom Metazoa; phylum Chordata; class Actinopteri; order Gobiiformes; family Gobiidae; genus Gobius; species Gobius niger. The sequence continues at coordinate 20,318,860 of NC_136869.1, forward strand.
ATAATTCTCTTATTATTGGAGAATCAAATGCAAATCCCACCCGCGGCTTTGACAATATCCACTATTCGCATGTTTTAAAGTCGAGTAACACCCGGAGCACCGAAATGATTCCACCGGACTGCTGACTTTTCACATCGCCGGTTACATTTGCCCGTATAAATCAGAATATGGCAGACTTAAGTCAGGGCTGGAGCAGTGAGATTTATGGCCAAGTGCAGTATGCAAGCATGCAGAGTGGAAACAGCCAATGGGTCATTTATCCCGGACATCAGCATTTTTACTAATCAATTTCTGAGCTCTCAGTGACAAATAGAACTGCAGTCTTGAGTTTAAAAGTTGGTGCTATAAAGTAATGCAGACACGTAGGCTCTATGCTTTCTGTACAGAGTATCGTTGATGCTTTAAAAAACATTAATTTCAATAAGATGTAAAAAAGGAAGAGAGGCTTTAAAGAGGGGGTATATACAATGATGATGAAACCTTCTGTTGGTCTGTAAATGCAGTGAATTAGAATAACTGCCTTGTGTAAAATTGCTCTCTCAAAATGGCTGCAGCGAATGTCTTGAAATAGGCCTCTGTCTCTTTAAGAACCTCTGACTCTTTCCGACACGCCCCCTCCACACGCTGTCTGTGGCATCAGTGGGGAGGGGGTTCTGCTGAGGAGCAGTGGTTGGTTACTCGGCTGGTGATGAAAGCTCGGAGGCGTCTCCAGGAGGTGGGGGCGTTCCTAGGAGGACTCAGGCAAACCTATCCCTAAAATGGCTGCCATCAGAGTTTTTACAGATTACTCAAAAATACGTGAATGTGCCAAGGCAACACTTCAGGCATGTTTTTAATGAGGGAATGACATAACATGATGTAAAGCTTGAAGCTCGATTTTGCAGATTACCCCCCCTTTAAACTTATTCCATGCATGTGTGAGTCTTGAGCATACTGGATCCGAGAAAGAAAGTGGGACAACCATGTGTTTTCAGTGTGAAACTGTACAAAAGTCGCATAGTTCTGAGGCCGAACTCCTCATGTGGAGCAAGATGTGACAAGTCGTGGCGCAGGCGAATACCAGGGAGCGTGCTTGTGCTGCAGATGAAACGGCGCCCGAGGCGACACATTTACACGCACTCATGCAGACACGTCACCCAGCGGCTCCGTTCCTCCAGCGTCACCGCGACAACCGAAGCTAATCAATGAACATTCTCACGTGGCTATTGTCTGACTGTGTTTGTTTTCCGCAGATGGACGACATAGACGCCATGTTCAGCGACCTGCTGGGGGAGATGGACCTCCTCACACAGGTACGCGCTCTCACAACACCAGCCCCCAGGTTATTCCATCAATCGATTTCTTCTTCCCTGCTGGCACGGGCATATTATTCCAAGATGACAGTGAAAGTGTGGTTTAGGGAGCACGAGGCATTGTTTTCACACATGGAGTCCAGATCTTAACCCTGATGAGAATCTTTAGGATGTGCTGAGGAAGGCTTTGCACAGTGGCCACTCTCTCCCATCATCAATACAAGATCTTAGTGAAAAATGAATGCAAGCCTCGAATCTTTTGACATGAAAGCTAAAGGCGGTCCAACACAATACAGTATTAGAGCATGTGACCTTTTTTTTGGTTAGGCAGTGTATATTTTGCTGCTACAAGTCTATGACATGTAACAACAGATATGTAAAGGACCCTATGTTCATTTCCAAAACATGACACTGCTTACACTGGAATTAATCCCTGGATCGCAGCAACCGCAGGCTTTGACGTGAAGATACTTTAACGCACGGCCAGATGAAACCACATTCTCCAACACAAACACCGAGGAGAGCCACTTGCAACATCAGGAAAAGCAACACAAAACAATTAGGCAGACACGCCTCTTTCAATTCAAGTTCAGGTAATGTAAATATTTATCACCGCACCGACGTCGCAATGAACGCAGTCGCTTTCAGAGGCCGCTAATGCGCTACACGTCCATTTGACCTTGTAACCTTTTTTCCCGCGACACCTAAATAGACTTGTTCTCGTATCGAGCCACATGACAGAGCCACTAAAAGCCTCCATCTATCACTCGGGTCGGGACTGGCAGCCGCAGCAGACGCGCTGGGGATAACACTCCCTTCACTCCTCTGCGGCGATAAATTACACGGCTCTTTTTGAGGGCTAGATGGGGTCAGGAGCCTGCTGCAGACCTCACTTTCGCTGTGGAGGGAAGAAGGGAAAAAAAAAAAAAGAAGAAAAGTCCCGCTGATCACTTTGATGTTGTTTTGCAGCCACCCATTTGGTTTCAATCACTTCCATTTTAGCCTTGGATTACTTCTCTACAAGAACAGATGGGAGCTTTGTGCTAGCTTGCATCATTTCTGTATGAATGTTGGTGCTATTAACTTACGTCTCATTAGCATTCGCCACAAAATCGATGCACGACATGTTGCAGTTCTGTGGATGATGGGGCCTATTATGTCCATTCCATGTGTATTATATGTTCCAAAGTGGGTTGTGTTGAATGGGCAGCAGTCATAACAAAGACACACAAACTTTCCTCCTCCAGCTTATGTGCCATGTATAATATTGTTACTGTATGTTCTTGTTTCTTTCTACCAGAGTCTTGGAGAAAACACAGAGCCTCCCCCTCCCTCCCTCCCCAGCGCTGATAAGGAAATCAACTTCTCCATCGGCTTCACTGACCTCAATGGTGACTCGACACTCAAACATGTTGACATTTAGAATTCAAGTCAAGCAACTTCACCGGCACAACGCTTTACTTGTGCGGGGAAACGCGATCTAAGAGCGGTCTGGGCGTCCACCGCGAGGGCTCTGATCAGAGATAAATTTGAAGGTCACCCGGCTAATTACGCACTTACTCTCTCGCCTGCTCTTATGGGACGGAAAACAAGGAGTAATAACCCGAAAGCAAGGTCGCGGCGTTTGCTTTCATTAGCCGTCATTTCCCTTCATTTCCCCCGTTCCCCGCTGCAATTTTCATTCATAATAGTTTTATGTACACTTTGCCACAAGCACAATCTCATGTGACAGTGTTAAAGCAATCAGGTGGTAAATTAGTTCGATTTCAAACCGTACTTTTCATGGCTGTGCACAGTCCGCAAATCAGTGCGTTGTACGACTTTGCCGATTGTGCTTTGTTTGACATAACTTCATTAGAGTGCTAAAAACAACAGTCGCGTCAACTTGATGAAATGCTTGGCAAAGGAATCACGCAGTCTTACGGTCAAATGATTCTATCTTTGGATGAAATCTCTCCCAGAATCCCTCAACGAGCTGGAGGACAATGACCTGGACGCCCTCATGAACGACCTGATAGCCGACCTCAACGCGTCCGAGGTGAAGCTGGCCGCGGAGATCGAGGGTCTGGCTTCCCCGTCTGCGACCGGACCGGGTCTACCGGCACCCAGAGGCCCAGTGCCGGAGCTCCCCTCTCCCACACCCTCGCTGCCCTCTCCCCCGCCACCACACAGCGGCGGCGGCGGCAGCAACGTGAGCACCCCAGCAACCACCTCGCCACTACCTCCTCCACAGTCCACCAAGCCCAGCAAGGTGAGGACGGGTGCGGTGTGTGTTTGTTCTGGAGAAAATAAAACTTCCAAGGGGAAAAATCACTGTAAACGGTGAAAGAGTGCATTGTCATTGAACTTGGGTAGTGCAGCTTTAATCTTTTTTATGAAATTTCAAGACACAATAAAGGGAAAAGGGGAAAAAAAGGAATTGCTGTTTAGAATTTATTGTCAAAATCTCTTTTCCATATGACTTGAATGTCCAATTTTCTGGCATATTTTTAGATCTCCAAAGAGAAGCATATTTTTAGATCTCAGTGAGTGGCACCTACATTAAAATACAGCCCAGAGTCTAGACCGGCTGTAATTTTCCCAATCTCTTCTTTACTGGTGCTGCTTTTCTCGGGTGACAGGAAACTGCTGCAACATGGCATCACTTCCCGACCCCGTACATTTTGATTTTACGTCTGCAAAAAGGTGCTCTCGGAATTGGACATTGATCTCGGGGCTGTTCCTGAACAAAGAGGCGGCGCGCGGGGCATGTGTTACAGTTACAGTCTGTCTGGAACACATCAAGATCAATGGCCGAGGTCTGAGGAAGAGTAGAGTGCGAGAGGGGGGCCAGCCAGACGGGGACCTTATTACTTTAGCAGGGCGCTTTACCTCATGCTAGAAACACCAGCTGTGCGGAGAAAGGAGAATGCGTCATTGTTGGGTAGAGGCGCGCAGGTTCGTCAAAAGTTGCACTGTCTGCAGGTTTACTGTAAGGGTATCTCCGGTGAATAAGACCAGGGCCGCAGAGCAGGTGATCCTCTTCCTGCTCATTTAAGGCCGCGAGATTAGGCAGCGTCCCGGGTGAAATTAGCAAATTTCCGTGTGGTAGAATAAGAGGAAATTCAAACCGAATCAAATCATAGCAGGTGACAGCTTGAACGCTTGGCGGTGATGAATGAGTTTTTCATATTGACTAGTGGATAAATAGTCATTGTGGAATAAATACTTTCTAGTTTACACAATGACAATGGGAAAACAGATCACACATCAGCACACCTATCCCGACTCTAAACCAAACGAATGACAGAATGTCCCACCCGTTTTCTCTGGATGTTGGAACTTGTCCTTTTACCTTTGAGGTTTGAGGAACAGCAGTCCTTCCAGACTCAGACACGTGCTGCTGTTCCCTGCGTACTCGCTGACTCTTCTGATCCCACACCCAAATCCCAACCTTAACCCAGCTCACGTGTCCCGTGTCGTGCTCCACTCAAGGGTGTGACATCAATCCTTCAACCCTAACCCCAACCTCTAACTTAAAGCAATACTAAGTAACTTGTTTATCTTAATAAATCCTTTTCATAGTCTCTCAGGGGGTAATACAAGTGTTAATGGGATGATTGGGGGGGTCTTTCATCTCCCCCTGGTGTCTCTGGCCAGAAAACCGCAATTGCAACTTTCCCTGCACCGGGTCGGAGGCGCCAATACACACTAATGTAATCACGAAGAAGAAATAACAGTCTAACGGGCAAAGCTAACTGTGGGCTAGCGTGAATTAAACAGTATTTACAGCCACGTTTGAGTGAAATAAATGTTCTCCATTGTGTAATTGGATGTACAATATCCCTCTCTCCCTTTGTCTTTTCTGTCAGCGTAGTATTTAATCTCACGGACAATGAATGAGTAAAACACGCAACATGCTACGACACCTGCAGTGGCGCTTATGGCCACTGGGGGCATGAGTCACTTAGTACTGCTTTAAGCCCTGGTCCTTAATCTGTGGAAAAACATTGGTTCCTCTGGTTTAACCCTGACAAAACACTTAAAACCATTTTTAGGCTATGCAAAACAACACTCTCTAAATATGATATCCACAAACTCCAAATATGATTCCATTTGCTACTTTGTTGGCCGGTTCAGTCACTTTGAAAGTCTTTGTATTTTCATTTTCTAATTTACTTTTCTCTGTGATCCGTTTTAGGAAGAAATCGAGGCCCAGATTAAGGCAGAGAAGATCAAGCTAGCTCTGGAGAAGCTAAAGGAGGCCAAAGTGAAGAAGGTAGGATAACTTTGTCAGATGATGCAAACATTAAGGAGCCGGTGAGTTATTGGTACTGTCTGCACAAGTGTTCTGACATATAGCGTGGTTCCTTCTTCCTCTTCTTTTTGAACAAGTCATGAATCACGGTATCGGATCGAGCCAACATCCTGAAGGGCACAGTGCGGCTTCCTCTCTGGTGATATGTGGACACTTCCTCATGTTCAAAGCAGCGCAGACATGTGGTCATGCTACGCAGGCTAAGCATACAGTCCACATTGTTCCCCTCAAGGAACGTTGAAGCAGCCAGAGCCCAATGTAGCGGTGCAGTGGCCGCAGCGTTTAGGGAAGCACAGCGCACTTTGAGTTTCATAGGAACATCTGTTTGAAAGGAGATAAGGAAGGTGCACTCTCGGTGGTTTTGTGTAGACGATAGCTTCCACTTTCAAAATCTGCTCTTGCACTCTGTGCCGTAAGCAATACGTTTTCATGAGAATGATCGTCTTATATAGCTCATTTTCAGTTCAGTGTTGCTTTACAACCACTCACACACCATATTACATCAGTGAGGTGGGTGAAGTGTCTGAAAACCAGGGCCCTCTGCGTTCCTACTGGGTTTTACATTTTTAAAAACATCATGTTACAACTCAGTAACATTTTGATTTGAGACAGACTTAAATACTGAGATTCTCATCATTAGGCCTGTGATGATAACAATACTGTTCGATATATTGAGGCAAGAATATATTGATATAACAATATTTTAAGTCTTATGCCACCAAAATCGACAAATATTAAATGAAAATCACAGTAATCACAGTAATTGTTTTAAAAGTATCTTTAATAACACATATTTACACAATTTATCGCTCATATAATGGGCTACATCTCACATTCATGGTTTAAACATTTGTCTGAAGTTGAAGCTTCATGCAGCAATCTATGAGAACCTTTCCTCCTGTCATTTCAGTCTGTTTAAAAAGACAACGGCCATAAACTCTTGCATTTTATCTCACCGCACTCACCAGTATGATATTTTCCACAGGTTGAAAACAGTGGCCCCACACTTGTGATAACATCTCACCATCTCATTTTTATGACACACGACTTGCTTGACCTCAAGTTCTCAGCGTTCCAGAGTTGGATTTTGTTCCAGATGAGAGGGAGTGTGAAGCCACACGGAGAAAGCTAAACCGAACAGCGCAGAGAGATAAAAGAAGTGGAAGTGGAGAAGCTGGGCCGAGTAGTTTTATGGGAAATGCTGAGGATGCCTTTTTGAGCCGGGCTATAGAATTAGCATACAAAAACAGCAATTTAACGCTCACGGGCTGCAATCAAGCCGGCTAATAAACAAGCTTCAGCACTTGATCTGATGTCTCACTCCTGGGACACCTGCTGCTGCGCGCAATATGTCGACTGTTCAATCTGTCCCGCAGGTGACCCAAATCAGGAAATCCAAACAAAATAATCTGATGTTGTTTGGACAGCTCTCAACAGATTTTTACAATTTTCACCAGGGCGGGAAGACTGAGAAACATTTGTGTGGCTAAGTTTTCCAAGCATCCGCGCTCACTTTTCATTTGAATGACTGATGAAACAATGTGTCTGTGTGTCAGCTGGTGGTCAAGGTGCTGATGAATGACGGCAGCTCCAAGACCCTGATGGTGGATGAGAGGCAGAACGTGCGAGAGGTCATGGAGAACATGTATGAGAAGACCCACTGCGACTGCAACGTGGACTGGAGCCTGTGCGAGACCAACCACGAGCTGCAGCTTGGTTAGTAATGCTCTACTGCACCGCACAGAGCGAGGACAGAGGCTAAACTTTCAATCACTGCTGCTTCATTAGGAGTCAAAGTTAAGGAGAGTCAGAGTGTCAACAGTTAATGTGATTGTTTCCGGTTATAGAGTTGTGTTTTGTTCATATTGTGTATTCTCCTCATCAGTTCCCCGTATCAGACAGTATGTGTACAGGCAGTGCGCAATATTTCATGTCCCGATGACAGACTGCGTTTTTATTGGCTCAGTGGCAGCCGCAGAGCAGTGAACTCACAATATGAAACATAGAGCTGGTTCACCTCAGCTCCACACATACAGTACACACACAGTACACACACACACAGCTACACACAGCTACACACAGCTACACACAGCTACACACGGACACACACAGCTACACACAGCTACAGACACACAGTACACACACAGACACACACAGACACACACACACAGACACACACAGACACATGCAGACCTGACAAGAAGCAGAGGCGGTTCTGGCTATAAGCAGAGTAGGCAAATGCACAGGCACCGCCCAAACCCCCCCACCCTCCCGGTGGAAATATCTGCCATAAATAGCTTTGTTTCTACAAGCCCCCCCTCCTGCTTGTATAGTTGTCTAGAGATTATGTAACTTAGTTATTTTTGTTGTTGTGGGACCATCGTTTTCAAAATTGCAACACAGATTTACCTGTGGGTGCGGACAGAGGCATTACATTACATCAAATATGTGTACTGCAGTAACTTTTTGAAGTAGCTGCACTTCTTTGAGTAGTTTTCTCAAACATTACTTTTTACTTCTTATTAATATTATAAGTATGTACTTGCTTCAAAAAAAAAATATACATTTTGATGCATAAAGGTGTAATTTTTGTTTTGTTTGCTTAATTCTTCATAATAATTGAAAAAGTATGGTCCCGTCTTTGTTTTGTTTCTCAATTTATGTCACTACACTAAAATGTACATTCTACACTCAGTTATTCAGTACTTGCAGTGTTGTTTTTACTTGAGCAATCATTTTCTAATTTAATTGACTAAAAATGGTTACTCTGCCCAACCCCGGGTACGAATGAAGTAATCTAGCTCAGCTTATTGCATCTTGAGATATAATTTTTTTTATTGTCAAATTAACTAAAATTTGATTTGTTTCTATATCCCTTTACCAACTAACTACGCAAGTTGCAATTTTACAGTTTGATTTGCCTTAATAATATTTTTGCCACCTGAACTTGTGTTAAGTCAAAGCAGGGGACGCCCCCTAGACACTTATTTGCGTGACATCTGTTCACTAATACAGTACAGTCAATCTTAACACTCCATTGAAGGCTGTAAAACTGTGGGCCCCAAAACAGCCTCTTGCTTATGACCCCCGCTAAGTGAGAAGCGGCCCTGGACAGGTGGGGCGGATTTGATGCACGGGACGCTCCCGCTGCTTCCTCCTCACTGTCATGTGGAAATGGAAGCCTTATGATCTCAATCCGTCGCCTGAGCAGCGAGATCCACATTACCATCTGCTCTCTCCGCGGCTAACAACTTGATCAGATTGTTATGGGGCGAATGCATTATTTCACACAGACAGTCTTATATATCACCAACAGGGAGCCACTAAAGTCTGTCGTGAAGCGTATAAATGAGGACCCCATGCTAAAGTCATTACACTCTCCAAGAACTGCAATATAAGCCAATATTATTTTCTCCACAATCGTATTGGGTTCATTTTATATTTGGTTAGTTATGCGGCGAAACTGTAAATTAAAGGGTAAGCCATGGATTAGTCTATCTTTCCTTCATCTGCAGGAAGCCATCTGAAATGACAAAAACATGACTTATACCTCACTTCAGCTTTTGTTCATTCATCATTTTGTGGAAAGTGCGCACAAAGCTGTTCAAAGCAGCAGCAATGAGTAAAATGGTAAATGGTCTCAACTTATATAGCGCTTTTCAACCTTCATTAGGTCCAAAGCGTTATGGGTAAAATGAGTAAAAGAATAGTAGTACAGTGGTTGTAGCTTGTAGTAGTAGTACTAGAAGTTGGTTGTTTTAAAATGAAGATTTTTAAGACCGTTTTAAACATCCATTATGTCAAAAACATCTGTATTTATTTGATCTAAAGTCAATATTTCTCCACGAACCATGGAGCTTCTTCATGGCGAGGTCGGTGACAGTAGTTCCTTCAAGGTGGAGCTGTGGGCGGTGGCCTGACCGTATAGACTGTAGGATAGTGATGGACTAAGTGAGGGTGGTTTCCCCCATAGTGTTCAGTGCAGGCTAACTGAAGCTCGTTCATGCTAGCAGTTTGGCTGGGTTTTTGGAGCCAGCTTATATATTTAGGATAGGGCAAAACTAAAAATGAAAATAGCGAAAGGAAAGAATAAATGGACCACTGTTCAATATTGACTTCTAGAGACAACAATGTTTTAATGGAAAGACTTCATGCAGCTATAGCGATGCTACATCCAAGTTATTCACAGTGTAAGTGTGTACAGTATTGTCTATAAACTAGTCAACTAACTCAAATCTTTTTAACCACATTTCTTTTTTTAATTGAATTGATCATAAATATTCATTGTCCAATTTAACAACTTATGATCCAACTCAGTGAATGTTTAGTTGATTTTGGTCAAGTGGCTAGACTGAGTGTGTGTGTTGCTGATAGAAAAGGAAAAAAGGGGGGATGTGTTGCTTGCTTGTTTCTTTTCCTTCAGTCATCACTTTATTATATCCAAATGATAGCTCATGTCTAACTGTCTGATTATAAGCTGACACAGAGCACCAGTTAAAGGGTGGCTCAGCGCATTAGTCAAGTGACTCATGGATAGGGAGCAGTTGAGTTTGTGTGTCACTGCTGACTAACCGGCAGTGTGACACTGACACTGTTTAACTGAGGGAACCGCAGGCTGCCAGAAAGACAACTGAAGCAGCCATTTCCGATATAGCTTCCTATTTTATTTCAGATCAGTGGAGATTATTCACATGGTACATATGTGTAACGCAAGTTCAAAGTCCAGTTGAAAAGCTGATAGCAGTTACACACATGCAGCCAGCCTTGATTGACAACAATACATTACAATCTGCTTTGTTACTGAATGTAAACCTAAGCCTAGGCTACTGTTTACCGACTTTAACCCTTTAATCACGTCTAGTCAAGTAAACCACAGTTCCCTCTTCAAACAGTTCAGCCATGTGCTCTCCACCCACGCCATCAAACACACCATGTGGTTTATGTAGCTCAAAGGAGGTTTTTCACTCCTTATAACTCACCGTATAACTGCAAAGTCACACCGCACGCTTAATGGCCGTAATAGGCTCTGAACAGACTGGCAGCCGTTTGTGCCCGGGCGAGGGACCTGTAATCGGAGCTCAAAAGGGCTACTGATGTGATGGAGAAGTGTGAGGGTGGAGTGTGGGTGAGCTCACAATATGGTCCAGCTTTAAATCTATCCAGACGATGTGTAAATCTAAGAGGTGTTGCTTTAATAAATGATAAATGAATTTCCCTCCAGTTGGGGTGGCATCAGAACTACTGTTGTTCAATCTCTGCTACGACATATTTTAGGCACAGCGAGTGAATGATAAAAAAAGGAGATGATAAATAAATAAATGCTTTGTGGGCTGTAGTTTGCATAATGATATAGTGTACAGTGCGGCTAATGAAATAAACTGGAGGTGGTTTTCATTTTCCAAAGCCTCGTTGTTGGCAGTGGCGTGATGTCCAGTGAAATTACAGTAATGGCTCGCATTGATTGGAGTGCCGCAGGAGAAAGTTCTCTCTAAGTGCCGGACTTGTACACACTCTCATTCAGGCCGAGGTTTTACTGCTCGCTGACATTTGAGGAATGCCTTTAATAAACAGAAATCATAGGCTGTTTGAGCTTATGCTTCTCTCGCCTTGAGCCAAAACAAGGATCGCAGGGGGCATCAGTCAGTCTAACGGTGGGCTCTGACCTATATTAAGAAATGCCAAAGTTTGAATCATATTTTCAGAGAGTGCTGATTGTTTTTTTTTTTTCACGACATTGGTAAGATGGGTTCACTGATGCTCAGCACGCACACTGCAAGTTGGAAAACTTCTTCAACCAGTCTTGCCTCAAAGTAATGAAAGCTTATATTGGATACACACCGTCACCATAAATGACTGAGTAGGAAAACTTTGTAACAGCATTGTGTAAAAAGTTACTGCAAAGTGAGAAATCGTATGTAGAAATATAGAAATCGGGGTTCAGGCGAAAGTACCAATCCCTTTGCTTTTGTCTTTCGGGTTTGTCCATTGTAAACCGTGTCATTCGCATTAACATACAGTCCCTGGCTTCTTGCAGAGCGCTTTTTCGAGGACCACGAGAACATGGTGGAGCCGCTGTTGGCCTGGACCCGGGACAGCGAGAACCAGGTCCTGTTCAAAGAGATGCCGGAGAAATACGAGGTGTTCAAAAACCCTCAGGTAGGTCCGCTCTCCATCTGTCGGGCGCACACTTCGCCGCTTCCCAACGTCAGCATGTAAACACTGATTAATCACCGGTGAGCTTCGTACGTCATCTCTGCGATTCGGCCCTGCATTATTTTTGGCCACAGTCCGTAGAAATCCGTCTCCGCGCAGCACCGGCAGAGCCCCATTTGTGTATGAATCTTGTCTAAATGATGACATGTCGAGCGTTCAAGGTGGAGGCCATATATACATACACTGCTGTGATATTTCAGTTTAAAAAAAAGGCATGGACATCTTGGCATGTTTGTTGACATAATAGCAGCTCTTTGTAATCTCAGACGGTTTAATGGACTTCGTCTGTTGGCAGAGGGCTAATGGCCTGATTGCCACATGGAAACTGGGGAGGTATCCACGAATATAATGTACTCAATCATCCCCCAGAAAAACACAGATCTGTTTTATTCTATAAGCCCAGCGCGATTTATACTCTCTACATTTGACAAAAGGCAACTAAATAGAAATCCTCCCTGTGGTTTGTTCACCACATTTATGGGAATAAAAAAGCCGGGAGAATGGAAACAGCTACACACTATGACAGGCCGGCCACTTTAAGATGGATAGAAGGAGGTTTGCAATCAATTGCTTTGAATAGACTTTTTGCTGATGATGGGAATGTGGTTGAAAACATATCATATTCAATTACATTCTTCATCACCTTCATACAGCAAAACTGTTTTTGTAATTAGCCTTAAGCAGTGACAATAATTGCTATGAAGGCTTTATTGTATTTGTATTTGTAGTCTGCATTTGACCCATCCTTCAACCAATGCCTCAGGCCAATCTGCAAAGAGAAACGGGCGGGTGTCAATAATGCAACATCTCATTTCAGAACTTCTATCTTTGGAAGAAGGACAGGAAAACCCTCAAAGACATGAAAGACAAAGACAAGGAGATCTTGATAAAGGTGCTCAAACACAAACTAGATTTCAGTGTTCATTTGTTCCAGAACTAAGTCTTTAATTTGCCGTTTGTAGGAGAACTTCTGTGGCACTTCCACCATCGTCCCGGATCTGGAGGGAGTGCTGCACCTCAAAGAAGACGGCAAGAAGTCGTGGAAACCGCGCCTGTTCCAGCTGAGGGCCTCGGGAATTTACTACGTGCCTAAAGGGAAGACCAAGGTCTGGCATGGGGTCAAGGAGCGAGGGGAGGGGGGGGGGACGTGGTTTTGTAAAGGGCCTGTCACTCTGATGTGTTGGACATTGGGCTTATCGTCGCTCCGTTTGTCTCTCCGCAGTCTTCCCGTGACCTGGTCTGCTTTGTGCAATTCGACAACGTAAACGTCTACTACGGACAGGACTATAAGAGCAAATACAAGGCCCCCACGGACTTCTGCTTCGTTCTCAAGGTAACCGTCCCCGCCAGGCATTTGTAAATGTAGTTAGGAACATAATACAAAAGCTGAAACTGGGGTGCACGGAGCAAATATGATCGCAGACACGTCTAGTAGTCTTCTTATCCACTGGGATCCACAGGGATAAACCTCACACATAATGCAATCAGTTGTCAATATACAGACAAGAACTCAATGACCAAAGCAGCATTGGACCTGTTCACCTTGTCTGCTAGCTTTCAGACCTCCCTTTTATTTTGAATGTTCTCATAAACATCCATAAATACTGCGTCGTATTACAGTAAACGTCCATTGTCATAAATAGGTGAATTTAAAGAAGTGAAAGAAGAAGTGGTGAAATGGACAAATGATCGTTTTATTACGTTTAAGTGTATGATAAAAAAAGAAGAAAGTCGGCGGTGGCCCTTGGTGTTAAAAGCCACACTCAGCGATTGCAGGCTGCTTCTAATGAACAACAAGAGTTATCAAAATAAAGCACTTAGAGTCAAAGTAAAGCAGAAACAAAAAGCTGATGTCCCGCTGTAAGTGGAGCAACCACAAAGATAAACCGCTGTGTATTTGCTGCATCCAGATTACATAAAGTTTGCACTCTTCCTTCGTGCGTTAAAGTTACTGTAATGCGGCGTTAGCAATGCCCATAGGTTGAATCAGTGAGATAAACAGAAAAGTCACTTAGTTCAAATGCTGACTCCGCCGAAATGATCAAAAATTAGTCGGAGAGGCGCAATACGGGATATGAAAGTGCACTTTTTCTTTCTTTCCCCTCCTATCTCGTCCACAAAACACCCCCCATCAGCAGATAGCAGCAGACTGGAGATGCTCGGGACCAAAAGAGCTTAGGGAGGCGCAGAAAGTGAATTAGTCGCGAGTGAGAGACAGAATCCTCAAGGTTGGACGTCGAGGGAGGACGAGGTGCCAAGGCGCCGCGGTCAAGGCCAGAGGAAATGGCCTGTCAGTTTGGACGAGTGAGGAGACCAAGATCTAAGGTCTATGGTGGCTGCGAACCTGGCGTTACAATCTGGCCGTGAACGAGTTAAAGATTCTACGTAATGCTTCATAAAAGTACTTTCGGAAATCTCGGCATCATGGCTTTATGCTTTTATCATTTAAACATCATCAGAAGTGGGTAGAGTAGTGAAAACATTTAGATTTTATTTGCGTAGGAATAAAAAGCACTCATCCAAGTATAAAGTGGTCATTTTATTATCCATTCAAAAAGCAGGCGCAATGTCGGATTGGGATGCCACATCCTATTGCTAAAACCAGCTTTATGATCAATCTATTTCTACTACCCTGGCACCGGTCCCCAATCATGTCCAAATTGGTGCTGAATTTTGAAGGTTCTGAGCTTTCAAATAATGGCTTTATAAGGAAATTAATATTTAGGGAGTATTACATGAAACAAAACATCTGACATAGCATTTTTTACACTTTACAGAATATTTCTTCTGTATATTACCCAAGTGCAAGTTAAAATGATGGTGTAATGAGACTACACCACAGTTGATGATGATGTAATGGAAACAACTGCCACAGATGCCAAAGCGAGAGTTTGGGAGATTAGGGTTTATGACTCGCCAAAACTGCTTCAAATTTCCCTGCGGCCACAATAAATACTTAAACCTTAACCTACTTACGGACAAACAAATTTAGCGTCATTACAGAAGCTCTAACTGCGTAAGAATCACCTGAGGGGGGGCTGTAAAGGCAGCTCATTAGAAATAGTCTCACACTGTCGCCCTCTGGAAAGCTGAGGCTAGAGACATGCTGCCCTCTGGTGGTTATTGTGTGAATATTGTGTTATTGTGTTATGAAAGAAGTGAGGAGACTGATTAACTGTGGTCACATCTGAATAATGTTCTTCACAGCATCCTCAGATTCAGAAGGACTCCCAGTATATCAAGTATTTGTGTTGTGACGACGAGAGGACAATGAGGCTGTGGGTGACGGGGATACGCATTGCAAAGGTAAATATAACCTGCTTTTTTTTTTTTTTTTTTTTTACTTTGCTACATTTTAGAGCATGTTTTGGAATGGAGTTAGAAGTAAAAGTGATTAGAGTCAGTCTTACAAAGCCCTGACCTGAAACCTGAAAAAAACAAAAAACAAGGTGACTTTGTTCCCCCAGTATGGTGCTGCACTGCATGAAAACTACAAAACGTCAGAGAAGAAAGCAGCTGTCACTGCCATGTTCTCCAACCTCAGCACTCCATCAAGCTCCAGCCAGTCCACCCCATCTCCAACCATTAAAGGTACAACACAGAATAATCTCATTATTCAGCTCCATGTACTTTCATCAGATATGTGTAAAGTGTTCAGCCATCATCAGTCATGCCATCTATTTTTACTTTGTAGCCAAATCTCCGAGCCAGGCCAATGGGCACGCTCCTCAGCCCCCAGCACGACCAATCTCACAGGTACAGAGACACTTTATTTTGATGTATATGCAATACCAGGGTACATGATGAAAGCATGTTTGAAGCTGTCATTGTATAGCCAAGTGTTTCATCAAACTCACTTAGATAAACACTAAAGCAAGTTCTTGTCTTCTTTCTGTCGTCCCAGAACATCGGAGGTATCCCGCCCCCTCCTTCCCCTCCACCTTCAGGCCACGCCTTCCCTCCTCCCCCACCATCGGGCTCCGGACCTTCTCCCCCTCCGCCTCCACCGCTGGCTGCCAAGAACTCTGTCCAACTGCCCCCAAAGCACCGGCAGCCGTCGTCTTATCGATTCCCCACACCTCCCGACTCCGTAGGCCCCCTACCTCCCCCGCCCCCTCCGCCACCCAACGACGAGGCCCCGCCTGATTTCCTACCGCCTCCTCCACCTGCAGCGTCATTCCCGCCTCCTCCACCCGCGGCATCCTTCCCACCTCCTCCACCCGCGGCCTCCTTCCCACCTCCTCCACCCGCGGCCTCCTTCCTGCCACCGCCTCCCCTAAACTCCATGCCACTCCCACCTCCGCCAGCTGCTTTGGATCTACCGCCTCCGCCCCCTGACCCGGGATTTTTGCCGCCACCCCCACCCATGCAGGCCTACACGGGGACAGGAGTGCCTCCACCTCCTCCTCCGCCGCCTCCACCAGGCCCCATGCCGGCACCACCAGCTGGTCTAAGGCTGGCGGTGCGCTCCTCTGGGTCCTTGAAGAAGACTCCACCGGCGCCGCCAAAGAGGACTACACCGTCCCTCCAGGGAGGAGGAGGAGGAGGAGGAAGTGGGGACGGGGACTTAATGTCAGAACTGATGCTCGCCATGAGGAAAAAGCGGGGTAATGTTTAGTCCCAGAATCAAGTTCATAATAGAGGAGCTGCAGCCATGAAAAAGAACTGTCACTTACGATGCAACGTTGACTTCAATCAAATAACTGTATTATGCAACCCTTTACCACATACTGCAATTGTCATGTGTAAATTGGTCATTTCATCTTCTATAGTTGAAGCTCTCCGATCGGCATTTCTCTAGTCTCGCTGTGCAATAGAAAGACATTTTTAAGACCAATTACCTGGATCTGTTCTTAAACGTAAAATACCAAAGCACAAAAACAGGTCTCATGTTGTTGTTTTTTTACTTGTTACAGTAGGCCAATGTGCAACTGGACACTGGAAAAATAAGAATAAAGAACAAAAAGTATATATTTATATATGGTTGTTTAGTACTACAAATGTCTTGAGCCAGAAACAAATTCAGTATGTTGCTGGGTCATATCTGTACATACATATATGAGTAGTTTATAGCAAATGTGTGAGCTTCATTGTAGAGTAAATCATGTTTAATAACATGTATTGTATTTAATAAAAGCAAATCCTCATCACCTGCACTGGTATTTACTTTTGAGCCTCATCAAATGAATTCAACGACTGTCACTCATTTAAAGGAATAGGCCACCGTCTTTGCATTCTGAGATTATGTTCTTACAACTAAAATAAGAGCAGCCTGACAATTGGAAAGAGCTGAGGAATCTTCATACAGCAATATTCACTGAAGTCCATCTCCGACACCTTTGTTAATCTGAGAAATGGAGAGAAAACACATCATTGGCTTGGACTGAGGGGTTCCCAAAGTGACAGTCGTCGGGCAATGGGGTGGAGGGAGAGGACAAGAGAAATAGAAAGGTGAGTCATGTGTGAGTCACTCACACATGGACTTGTCAGTAAGACCAGTGGTTCCCAAACTGTTAGTAAAAGTGTGCCCTCTGCTGGGTATATACTCAAAGACATACACACAACAAAAGGCAGCTTTGTCTTTAAAGAAACATCTCTGAATCTGATCACAAAGGAACGCAGGACTTTTGAGCTGGAATCTCGTGTGGCAACTCAGACTGTACCAACCCTTCACATCAACCAATGGCTGATTACATCCAAAACTGGAAATGTGGAATAAGTGCAGTGTAGTTAGATCTAAATCACAAATGTAAAAGAAAAAAAATAACCTTCTGATATAAATACCCTCGGCCAAAAGATGGGTACATGATGGCCCAACACTCCCTCTCCCCACACTCTCCACACACTCCTCTGTAGGCCTACAACCTCCACATCTTTCACTGGGGAAAAAGTCTTCCTTTTCTCTTTCGATGGTGGTGTAGTGGGGAGCATGGTGGCCTTCCAAGCAGTTGACCCGGGTCAACTGTCAACTGTAATGTGCTCTTAGTAGTTTAATAAAGATACGTGCCAAATGATCTTGGGCTGACATCCAAATCCATTCTTTGATTACCCACTGCAAAAATTGCATTTTCTGTGTCAAGCTGGTCATTAGGAGCATGTTTTGTGCTGATGGCAACAGCATAGTCCAAAATGTTACGCAGGGTGCCTTTAACTTGGACACAGACTGCAATCTGACTGACTAAAGTAATGAATAAATCATGAACACTCAATGTTATATAAAGCAACTTTATAATCAAAGACAAAAGAAAAACAGTTGATGTATCAATAAAAAATGACGGCTTTTGTCATCGTTGATGAGGACCTCAAATGGAAATCACATATAAATTACACAAGAGGAAAAATAGCAAAAGAGAACTTGACTTTATGGAAAAGTCAACAGTTGAAGCACTCCGATCCGCATTTAGTATCTGAAATGGTAAATTGAAGAGTATCTGAGCAGATCATCTCCCTGGATAATGCTAGCATATCGACGAGCTCTACAGTAAAACTGCTCCTCACAATTAAGGCCATATAGGTAATGGCTTTGATCTATCTCCAAGACGCTATCGCTCCATATCAGACAACCAGAGCACTCCACTCTGGACAAGGCTCAGCTCTTCTCCTTCTCCTCCTACAATAATGGATCTTATACTGAAGATAAATGGACAGTTGGAGTTATGGGTGTTGAACTGTTGAGCAAAATGAATTTGTCTGAGTAGTCTTCCACTGCAACAGCATTTACATTTCTTCGGTGTTTTTGCACAACAAATGAGCCGCTCCAGAGTATGACAAGTGACCATCCAAGCTCACTCAAATAAGGTTGGGGTATTTGAGGGTGAGTAATCTTTATACGCTCTGATAGGATGATTATCTCATGGTAGAAGGAGTGAGGCTAGGGCTGCCTTCAAATCTAGCGAAGTGGTAAGATGTCTAAGCCCAAACCGGACATGCAGCTGCCATGATAAGAAGCATCCGAATAGAGCTGTCAGTTAGGAAGGAGGTAGAAAAAGGAGCCCGTGTGCTTCCTATCATATTTCCTTCAGCACAGGGACATCTGGAGGTTCCTCACCAGCAGTTAGGAGCTATGTGCCATCCCATAAGCCACCGCGCCGTTTCCGGTGCTGGGTGAGGCCTGTCTGATTGTGCAAACGCAGCTGAAGCTCTAGTTCCTAACTGCATAGGGATCTAACAGTTGACCTTATCACGTGACAAGGGGATAGGAGCAAGGATCAGGACATAGGAGCTATTATTTGAGGAATTCAGAAGCAGCCTAGGTCTGAGTGTGCTATTTGGTGACAGAATGTGCACAATAGGCCAGGATGAATGAGAGATCAGGATATAGGAGCTATTGTTTGAGGAATTCAGGAGCAGCCTAGGTAGGCCAGGATGAATGAGAGTGTGTTTGAAAGTGCAAATTAGCCCAATGTGTGGCATGTTCATTAATATGCGCTGTTCCAACCAAATAAATCAATACATAAAAACATTCAGGGACATACTTTAGGGAGTTTTAAACATGTAATATAAAATCTAACTTACAGGTAATGCACTGTCTTTCATCCCTAAACACCCACATGTTACACTGTAATTCAGATTGACTGGGATAACAACAGATGTGATGATGTAAATCTATGTTGTAGGTTTACTGTACTGTTTATAGCTGTACCACTATACACGCATAGAATTAAATTGTACATGCTAGTGCTACAGCTCCCCCTAGTGGTAATACAGCGTAGTGATAGCGTCATCAACCAGCGACGGTCGACTCCTCTTCCGGTGTTCCGCTTCCGTAAGTAACCTTTTACGAAAGCGATGCATGCCGCGGCGGATCATGGCGAAGCCGTGGAGGACTGTGTACAGAGCACTGAGGACAGGCTGTACGAGTGGGACTGTGTCTGAAACCGTGCGGCTCCACCACTGCAGACCCTGGTCCTCCTCCGCGGAGCATGGGGCATGGCCGTCCTGGAGGAGCGCGCCGGGGAGCGAGGTGAGTGTGGGACAGGACAGGGAGTGCTGCTGCTGTCAGCCCAGGGAAGGTCACGCTGCTCAGCTGTTGATCACTGTTAGAAATGAACGCAGCCTCGATTTACTGTCACATGTGCGATGTTTCTCGTGCTGCTTTTGGTATTTCGTGTGAATGTGGTTAAATGTTAATGTTTATTTTCACTGTAGTGTGATTGGGGTCTGGGCAGAAAGGTCAGGAACCAATCTGACCTTTCAGATGGTCAGATGACGAAGTATTGATTTTACTTAATTGAATATATGTATTCTTGCAACGAGTCATCACTTTAAAGTAGCTTTTTTGTTAATCTACATATTTTGGAAATGTTGTTATTGTGTAATTCCAAGGCATTTATCATAATTACACGAAATGTTTGCTTCATTATTGTTCTTAATTGTTTGTCTTTTTTGCTTTAGGTGAGAGCATCTATATTGCAACAGCCGACACCCATAACTTCACAAAAGTCTATTTTATTCCCCTTCCGGTGAGTGTTTTTTCTCTTTACAATCACTGTGTAGAGAGACAATAAAACATAGCTGGACATTGACCTTTTTATGAATTCTTCTTCCTTTCTAGGCATAAATCAAAATTTCTGTATCCCGCGCTCCAATGCTGTAGACATGTTCACAGCGATGTGAAGCCTAAAGACCCATTTTCTTTAGCCCAGAGAGATTTAACAAGTTTATACGATGACATCAAAAAGGTAGGCTCCCATAGTTATGTTTGATTGTGTATAATTTGTAACCTGGCTAACGCCATGCTGCTGTGTGCGCTCGAATTATTTCGAACTGCACAACAGCCTGGGGACCATGGCCGAAATCTCCGGAGGATTTGGGAACCAATCACAGAGCGAGGAGGGATGGCAAGACGATGACGCACTATTCGATATATGGAAGCTTGTAGTTTATTTACGGATAAATAAAAAAAAAGTTTATTTACGGATCCAACATGACAGCAGCAGACACGATGGTATTTTTTGATCAAGCTTTAGACCGTGTTCTAAATAATTTAGCTCAAAAGTTTACAGCGGGTACGTCATACGTCATCTCATACGATGATACGATTGGCCATGGCTACGTGCAGACGCATGAGACTTTTTTTTTTTTTTTTTCGTATCGCCCAATAAACGAGTATGGACGATCGTAAACCACACCTCTCCTACGAGAAAATGAATTGGTGGTCCCCAGACTAAATATCACTTGTGATTTTAGTCTGGTGTTAGCCAGGCTATATAATTTGTGCAATAATGTGACTGTCCAAAGCAAAGTGAATCTTGTGATGTTTGTTTTTTTTACAGACCACCTTTTAAATAATAACTTACTTATTTTAACCAAATAAGTGAGTAAAGATTAAAAAAAAAAGTTGTTTGGTCAGATTTTTCCTGTTTCCAAACTAAAAAAAGTGAAGCGTGTTTATTAGTTGTGTTCCAAATTCATTGTTAACTTTCCTAACGCATTCGTGCCATTCGCATACTTCAAACAGTTTATAAGCATGTCTCACATCATTTAGGGAGCAGAGAATGTTTCCAACACAGCCTCCACTAGGTTAATTGTTTCGTAGCATTGATACAGAAAGGTTTACAATTGCCAAATGCTTTTCATTCTATTATAACTTTACAAATAATGGATCCTTTACCTTTTAGATTAAACTTGTAATTCATCACCATCATCCACAGGAGCTGTTTGTGGGGACAGAGCTCAAGTCTCTCTGTGACTACTACTTTGATGGCAATGGGAAAGCCATCCGACCAATGATCGTGGTCCTTATGGCTCGTGCAATGAACATTCACAGCAACAGAGATGGGTAAGACATGGATAAGCATTTTCAAATAGGAACAGTATTATTGCGGAAATGATTGCATATCTAAGTAAATACTTGGGTACATAATAGGCTATTTCATCTGTTAATCTTGCTTCAATGTAGGGACTTGCTTCCAGGACAGAGGGCGATAGCCATGATCTCTGAGATGATCCACACTGCCAGCCTGGTGCACGATGACGTGATCGACGGCTCAGACAAGCGCCGGGGCAAAAGAACCATCAATGAAGTGTGGGGTGAAAAGAAGGTGCTTAGTTACACAGACTCCATATCCTTTGTTAAGCTTTGTGTGTTTGGGATCAACGTTTAAAAATTTAATCTCTCTTTGTTCTCCTCATTAGGCAATCTTAGCTGGAGATTTTATCCTTTCAGTCGCCTCCCTGGCTCTGGCTCGCATCGGTAATATCTCCGTGGTGAAAGTCTTGTCTCAGGTCATAGAGGATCTTGTTCGAGGTAAAAAAAAATAATACGGATTAAAATGAATTATTAAATGTTCAATTATCCTTTGCATAATGGAGCTTAGAATATTTATTATAATCTGTTTGCTTGCAAGGTGAGTTTATGCAGCTGGGCTCAAAAGAAAATGAGAATGAGCGATTCAAACACTACCTCGAGAAAACCTTCAAGAAGACTGCCAGTCTTATAGCCAACAGTTGTAAAGCAGTATGTACGTTCTGTCTTTGCATCAATGCCACCAGATGGAGGGAAGTCTCCATTTGTTTGTTTACTTCTTTGTTCACTATTTGTCTTTTCTTTTTTTTTAAGGTCTCAATCCTTGTTAGCTCTGATCCAAAAGTTCATGAAATAGCTTACCAGTACGGAAGAAATGTTGGAATTGCTTTTCAGGCAAGTTAGTTAATTGGTTATAAACTGGATTTGAGCATCAAAACCAGACACTCATTTGAGAAATGTATCACAGAAATAATGTGGTTTGGTCTCCTTGCTGCAGCTCGTGGACGATGTCTTGGACTTCACGTCTGGAGCCAGTCAGCTGGGGAAGCCCACAGCTGCAGACCTCAAACTGGGCCTGGCCACTGGACCAGTGCTGTTTGCATGTCAACAGGTGGGGCAGCAACTAAATGGTTTGATATTGTGTTTGTATTTGTACTACATGATTTCATGCTATTTGCTACTCACTGAACCCAACAGAGCACCATTTCTCCAATATTGGTTCTGTATAAATTTACTGGATTTGTGACTTATACAAGTGGATTTTGTGTTTTGTCATTGCATAATAGTCTAACAGGCAATATCCACAAATGAATGAATAATGTTGTATGTGTATTATCAGAATCTGAACATCGGGCTAAACTTTTGAACTGCTATAATTGTTGCAGTTTCCTGAGCTTCATGTGATGATCATGAGGCGTTTCAGCACCAAAGGAGATGTAGATCGAGCCTGGCAGTACGTCCTTCAGGTATAACTAACAAAGAGTACAAATGTAATATCCACACCAATGGCTTTTAGACATGAAGTCCTTATTGCGTTCAGAGCGATGGCGTGCAGCAGACCAGATTCCTGGCCAAGCGCTACTGTCAGGAGGCCATCCAACAGATCAGCCTCTTGCAGCCGTCAGCGGAGAGGGACGCTCTGATCAGACTGACTGAGATAGTGCTCTCCAGAGACAAGTGAACCTGCCCTGGCAGAGTTCACTGCAGGCAGCTACCAGAGCCCCCCCAAAGCCATGGGCTCAGAGCACCACGAGCTGGTCCATGACGACAGGAGAACTACGTGCGCAAGAATCTGATCTCTACACTTGAGGGATTCTTCGGACTGTATATGTATAAGTACTCTCTGTATAGCGAGGGGATTTCACTTGAATTTGAAGTGGTTGTATGTTCCACGTTCAGATCTGTACATTTAAATTAATGTATGGCCTTGGTGCCCAAACCTTAAAGTGCATATGACACGCTACACTTCATTTCACTAAATCATTGTTATTGCTACAAATGTACATAGTTTTCCTTCATTTAATATGTTTTGCAATATTTATTTCACTTCCTTATTGGCACAGGACGTGGATATATATACAGTGGGGAAAAAAAAGTATTTGGTCAGTTTCACATAGACATTCTATTGGATTTTGGCCAAATACTTTTTTTCCCCACTGTATATAATAAAAGTAGATAGAAAGTTGCCACGGTAACGCATTGGAACTAATATCCAGTCCTGAACAAGATGTCCGCGACTTCCCATCAAGACTTTTCTTCTACATCTGTGGATGTGACATACAAAAAAGTAGAATCCATCCTATGTAACCAAATGTTTTAGCATTTAAAAACTGCATGTCTTTTTCCAAAATGTCTTCATGAAATTACCACTTCATTGGTTTAAGATTATTACAGGGATATTGCATCAGACCATGTAATAAGAGTCAGTCATATGCACTTTAACTGCTCAAAGTACTGTATTCATTTGCCTCTGCTTATCCAACGCAAATCCATGTTGCTCAAACAGTTTATTGGTGTGTGTGTGTGTGTGCTGCTGGATTGATTAACTGAATGTCGAGATCCGTCCGCATCGCAAAAAGGCCAAAACACAACTTCCCATACAACAGGTTTACACAGTCTATTGCAAAGTGCTTTGGAACAGCAATGGCCTTAACATCCACTATAAATTTGTGCACAATAAACCATATTTGTTTTTTAAGCCACGTCTCCAAATCATTTCAAACACACGTTGTACTTAGAATTGTTTATTATAAAAGACTGTACAGTAAATTTTTCAATCAACACATTATATATACAAAGGAAGGGCTGAAAGATTAATTTAATTCCACCTTTATCATTGGTACTAATGGCAAAATGGGCAAAAGCAACATAGACATTATGAAGAAGCGCAAAAACAGGAAGCTGTGTTTAAAATCACGAGCACCTGAGTGACACTGTAATATGACGATTGTAAAAGTTTATCACATCCACTGTATTTCAAAGGTTGTTAAGAAATCGATCCGCACTGCTTTTGAAAGGAGATCAAAGTAAAACCGTATACTTTGAATTGTCACACAGCAGTGTGCAGAGACCACTGCTGCCAATTCATTTGTAAATTATTAAAAAGGACAATCACTTTGGCAAACACGAAACAAAGCTTTGTAACCAGCATTCAATTGGCTGGTGGCTACTCTATTAGTTAGGCTTGTCCTGACTTTAATGCCTTGTATGTTATTACACCACGCTCCATCAAATTGATCAATAGAACGCAATATCAGGCTGGAAAATGAATCAAGCTATCCAACATCGGGTCAAGGCCGTCAGTGCACTTCACTCTCACTGCCCCATAGTCGGACACCCCGACCAACATGCTTCCGAAATCTAGACAAGCCTCTCACCTTCAAAGGCTTCTTCAGCAACTATTACACTTAACAACAGGCTGTATATAATAGAGAGGGGTCTGCAGTGGTTCCACCCTATTTAGATATAACATTTTAGGTGTCAGGGTCAGTATACACACAGTCCTTTGCTAAATGATTGTTAGTTGCTGACGAAGTCTCTTTAGGCGAGAGGCAATAATGTCTCAACACAATACAATGGATTTAAGAGCGCTCACACAAACATGTTGCCAAATAGACATTTTAGCATCTTTGTTGAAAACACTTTGGTAAACTCCAGTAGGTCCAAAAGGTCGAATCAGAGCCAATGATGTGCTGATTTTTCAAAACCCTTAACATTGATGTGAATAAGCCGTCTTTCCCTGGGCCCGTCGTCATTGGAATCACTTCTAGTCACCACCAACACTAAGCAGTAGCAGATTTTATTCATCACTTGCATCCCCTTTAAAACACAGTGACTCGACAATCATAAACGCTAACCAAAGAGGAATGTGTTCATGTAATAAACAATACAAAACAGATTCTTGAATGAAAATAATTTAGAAATAAAAGTAAGTCTACTCAGCACCTTTTAAACAGTGTATCGAAAAAATAATAATAATAAAAAAAAATAATGGCAACAAATTGAGATAAAGTTCTATCTTATAGTTTTGCATGCTTTACCAAAGAGATCCTCAACAGTAGTCCATCTCCCAATACAGTTTTCACTTTAGCATTCTAGTTAGTTTTTTTGGAGGCAATAATAAAAACTATCATACTGTATGTCTGACATTCACTGCATTTACATCGAACCTCAAAATGGCCGCCGTATTTACAAGTACAAACATCCGAAAGCGCGGTTTTGTTTGTTTTCCCCCCAAGACGTAGATTGGAAAGTCTATTTGTTCCGTTTAATGCTTTTGTTCACAAATAGGAAAGCTCTTGTCCTTCAGCAGTGTCACCATCGTTTGTGCAGTCCAGTACTTTTCAAAACTTGGATTTATTTTTGTATTGATTTATTTTTTTACATATTCCTTACACAATTGTCCCCCGTTCGCCCCGTATAACACCAAAATAAACTAAATAGATTGAATTAGAGAAAGAACATTCGCTCATATCAAAAGAAAGTCATACAGATGGATTTTCTAAGGTTAGCGCTGCAACACAGGGATATCTAAATGAATTAAAATGGCTTCCGGGCGTCGGAGAGCCTACACAGACGTCATTTCTGCAGCTTTGGCTAGATGCATTCACTGACATGGCCTTGATAAATCTACAAGTTCGAATATGTTTCTATTTTTTAAGCAAATCCACCCAATGAACAGAAACATATTGCAAAACAAGTGAAAATAGTCCACGCCAGCATAAAGTTCTTACCTCATCAGACTACTCACTCACTACTTATTTAAGAAACTGTATTCATTTTAATGTGTTGAGATATCCCTAGTTTGCAGCGTTGAAGATGGCAGGTCGTGTGGAAATGATATGACGGCGCCGCGGCGGGTCCCTTCAGTCGGCGTAGTGCATGATGCTCTCCACGTAGTTGCCGGGGAACAGGCCGGTGACGCCGTTGCACACGCCCTCGAACCAGCCGTCGTCGTTCTTCTTCACCACGTAAATGATGGCGCCCTCCATGAAGCTCAACTCGTCGTCTTTGTCTTGCATGTAGTCGTATATGGCCACCACTGGGGGAGAGACGGAAGGGGGCTTTGGTTAGGGACGGGATTTGAACTTGAGAATCAGTTTTTGCCTTTTTACTTTTATCAAATCACAGGGAACCAGCTGTTTATTGATGCCAGTTCAAAAATGTAAGCCTGATGTAGTGTAGTGGGCAGCAGTGCGAGGGAAGGGGAGAATACATAACTGTCCATTAACTTTTCATTCCACTCTTGTGTTACTCGAAAACTGCTGGAGTAAAGTCCATTTATCCAGGTCATGTTGTAGCCCCGTGTGAATTATGCATGTGCGGATGGAGCCAACCTTTCTCGGCGTAGATCTTGGGCGCCCACTGCGGATCCCCGTCGGCGTACGGGTCGCTGTAGTGCACCACCGCCGCGTCCTCTTCCTCGTAGTCGACGGGGGGCGGGGGCGGAGGGGGCGGAGACTCGTCGAACATGGGCAGGTCGTCAGGAGGCGGCGGGGGAGGAGGGGTCGGGGTGTCGACGACTGACGGAGTGAAGAGTGTAGAAGTCAGAAGTGGTTCAACAAAAGCTTGGATTTCAAAATGAGCATTTACTGGAGTTAGAATGACTCAAATTCAGAATATTTAAATAGATTTGAGTAGTTTTGACACATTTAACTATTGTCTCAAGATAATGTATTTTTTTTGGTTCAGCAGAATTAGAGGTAAGATGATTGCAGTTGAATTAACCACCAGTAGCAGCAAGTCTAAATTTGCACGCAGATAGCCTAGAGTAGGGGGTCCAAACTTTTTTTCATTGAGGGCCGCATATTGAAGTGCATACGGTGTGGTGGGCCACAGATCGGTGGTCAATGCAGTGAACACTTAAAATGTGTGCGTTAAGCAGAGTTTTAATCCTTGTCCCTCACCTTAATTTAGGCTGGGAACTTTAAAACCAGCTAATCCCTAAAATAAAATGTTTGTTTTTGAGGATAAAATTGTGTAGAATTATGAAATTTGTTGTTGAATTGGCACACATTACCAGTAATGGTACTTTTTACAAGAAACCAGAGGGCCACCAAAAATCGGTTTGAGGGCCGCATTAAATAAACTAAATAGATTGAATTAGAGAAAGAACATTCGCTCATATCAAAAGAAAGTCACACAGATGGATTTTCTAAGGTTAGCGCTGCAACACAGGGAGATCTAAATGAATTAAAATGGCTTGTGGCCGTCGGATCCTACACAAATTCATTAGGTTAGAGGTGTAAGTTTTTTTTTTTTTTTTTTTTTACAAAATAATAAAAATCAAAACTACTCAACATTTTTAAGATTATTTTTGCAGTGTAGTCATTCAGGACAACAAAGCATTACAATGTTACTTGATTAAAATGCATTATGGGTTAGCATCTTTATCCACAAATGTACATGCACGGGTTATGCTTTTAGTAGGTTAAAGGTTTAGACAAAGGACAATACTGAACTGCAACTAATCTTTTTTAATTAGAGCCTCATACTTTTGTCATAACATGACGTACGTACGTACAATAAATAATTAAACCATTAATCAAAAAGAATAATGGTTTTAATTTAATATCAGACGAATATGTTATAGCACAAAAGCTTTTAGGAATTTCTAAGTGACCATCATGTGATCATGCTGTAAAAAGTTATCCAGTAAAAACACCATCACTTAAACTTTTACATTGAAGGATTAGACTGTAGTGAGGCGTTTTCACCAGCTGAGGGCAGCACAGCAGATTCAATGCTAACCTTAGCCCTATTCAGTAGATATTTCATCACAACAATGTCACATAATAAAGGAATTCTGGAAACAACTGAATGTTTACAGTGTTAGTATATGTGAAAAATGTTAGCTTGCCGGATTATGTCCACACACATGTTTATAGTCCATTGTTACTGGAGGTGAGTTCTTATTGTTTACATAGACAGAGGGAAATGACCGGTCAAGCAAAAACAAAAAGCATGCGGAAGGTTTGGGAGGAAAGAGCTGTCCCACATAATGTGACCACTTCACTTACTGCTCTCCTGCATCCTGGCCACAAAGCCAGTCAGAGGGATCTGTGGAGTCAGCTGGGGCATGGGTGGCGGAGGGGGGGCAATGGACACTGAAAGCCACAAAAGAAGAAGAGGCAAGAGGAAAGACAGGAAGAGACAAGAGGAGAAGAAACAGCCCATCAGTCACCAAGAATACAATAACAGTATTGCCGATAGTGCTACAGTGGGTTCAGGAAATTCATTGCCCATTATACAGAACGGTACAGACTACTGTACATACAAAGCTAAATCTATTAAAAAATAGAGCATGTTCAGCATCAGACTTTCAATGTAATAACAGAGAAAAAGAGGGATGTGAATCATTTCTGAACCCACAGTAAACTGCGCTAGGCACGATTGCTGCCAAGTTGAAAAGTGACGAGATTTCACACAGAGCAGGGATCGCTGAGGCCACGGGATAAACCAGGATTATGCCTGAATTCTGTCAATCAGGCAGTTCTTAGCAGTGATTGTTACAAAAGACTACGTGTCCAGTGCTCAGAGAGAGAAAGATGCAGCACATGTACAAAATACATGTAGTACTGAAAAATGCAGCATTGAGTTCCATTAATCTGACTAATATTTTGTTTAAGGGATATCAGATTAAAATTTCTCTCATATACTGACATTTTCGTTGAACATTTGCAAAGTATATGATTGAAAGAGGTGGGGATAGAAATACAGCTTAGTGGAAGCGTAACAGAGGATGGAGAGGTCAAAATGAAATATTAGACCCTAGTGTGGATAAAATAGTACTGGATTTTTTTTTTAAATTATAATTTAATGCAGTAGAAAAGTAACAGGCCATTTCCATAAAGCGCCTTTTGACTTTGGTTGTTCTGACAGCATCAACAAATCATCTACAGACACTTATAGATGAACTCTTGACCACAGTGAGACTTCAACCCACTTGAACCCTACTTTAAAGCCATGCTGTGAAATATAGTCAAAGAAAGTACACAAATTGTTTGTCGGAGTTTACCCTAATGTCTTTTTTAATGTATTATTCACCCTTGTAATTAATAAATGCTTTTACTTTATTGTATTTTCTGGCTTCAACTAAAATTAACTTGTCCCTAAAGAAAACTTCACATCTCTTTCCACCTTTGCCCTCCAGCTAAACACTGGCCTCTAAATGTCCTTACTTGAGTTCTGGCCGTAACCAGGGGTGCCTCCGTTTACGTGAGGCTGTTGTAGTATCAGCTGCTGCTGCTGCTGCTGCTGCTGCTGCATCTGTTGCTGCTGCTGCTGTAAGGAGAACTGCGATGTGACCGAGGGCGCCCGGCGGTAGGTGCCCGTGGCCGACACCATGGAGACGGAGGAGGTGGAGTTGGGGTTGTGCCGCGAGATCTGCCGCGACATGGTTCCAAACTGGGACACGGGAGCAGGTCCCAGCCCCGGCCCGGGAGCCACTGTGGCAGATGCCCACAAAGAAGAGGAGAGGGGTAGAGCAAAGGGGAAAGAAATAAAGATGAGGTTAGCAAGCCCGAGAAGAACCCAAATCATCATTGTTAAAGTGATTATCTTCCCAGTGCAACACACGGGGCGTCGTGGATTTGAAGCAGTGTCGAACTCGAAACCTCCAAAACAGGCTGGCATTTTTTATAGTATATAATTACATTTATATAATATCATCCACCTCTAATGGGCACTCAAAGCAGGAAGATTAGTCACCTTTCATCCATTTACTCTTTCTTAAGGCATGGGTTTCTCAAACAGAAAAAAAATTAAAAATCACTGACTCCTCAATGCACTTCCCTCCCGATCAATGTGACAGCATGATGAAAACACGTATTTGAAAGCACAAGTAAAAAACTGTAGAAGACTGTAGAATACCAAAGGACTAAGTGAAGCTTGATCATGCTAGCAATTTGGCTGGGTTTTTGGAGCCAGCTCCTATTTTTGGAATATGGTGAAAACAAAATGAAAATTAGTCAAGACAAGCATGTGGAGGTGAGACTGACAAGCCAGTGTTCATTTATGACTTAAAGAGGGGCAAAAGCGTTTTAATGGAAAGTCTGTTACAGCAAGAAACGTCTAATAGTGATGTCATGTCCATGTTTTTCACAGTTGGGTAATATGTTCACTGTGTTTAAAGTTTTTGTACAGGTATCATTATCTGATCATTATCATTGTTGAGAAAATGTTCGAAAATGTTGAGTGCATTTTAGCCTGCAAGCCACACATAATCACATCTTCATCTAGTGAATGTATGATCAACTATATTGGTCTTTACATAAAATACTAAAAGCATATAAATGGTAAAACGTAGGCTTTGGTGAGGCATGAGTTTGATAAGCGGGAGACTCATCAAGGCGATAATGACGGCTAATTAATAACACTGATTGCACCCCGAGAAGTCGTCTGATGAAACCTGGGAGAAGAAAAACTGGGGAAATTATTCAGGAGAAAGTGAATCAACTGCAGTCGTGAGTTCATGACCGACGGAACATCCTTATCTTCGCAAAGAGTAAACAAGAACTTCTGTGAACTTGTGTTTTTCAAGTTCTAATGACAATGACAAAGAGCGGCATTTCCTGACACAATCTCCGCATCTTTGAAGACGCCTATCGCTCACATTTGGCGAAACAACAGAAGGGCACGCTGAAAAAAACAAAACAAATGATATGGATCTCAATGTGTGCAGATAAAATGTTTGGTGGTTACTGCAATCACATACGAACAAACACATGATGGTTGTTATATTTGGTACAAACAAATTAAACAACAAGCCTCAAGCAGCCAGCAGTGCTCGTGTATGATTAAGAACTCAATTACCCAGAAATCATTGTCATTGCATTGGTTGTGTAAGAAGCAGATGATGCAAGCAGACAACTTATCTGATCATCTTTCCATACATTACAATGTTCTGTCGACCTACCAAAAAAGAAGTCTCAAAATGGAAAAAAAAATTAAATATGGTTTCAGGTTATTTAGTTTTTTACCATGTATTATATAGAAAGCCGATTCTAAAATTCTGATCTTATGAGACTTCTTCTGGCACATTGACACATAGAGAACCACCATCACCACATGTTATTGAAGAATGCTGTAAAAAAAAAAAAATCATTTTAAATTCTATTACTTAAAATCTGTGCATGTAAGACCAAAGTTATGTCCACACTGCAAGTTTGTGCGCTGTAGGACTAAAAAAGATGATGCGGTCATGATATAAATTAGTTTTTATAAATTGGAATGGTATTATATTAGCAATTAACAAGCTTGATACACATTTTACATTTAAAAATCGACTTTTTTGTACAGTAATTCATCTGGGCACTTGCAATGTGGACAGCCATAAGGGTCCCATCCTGTTCCCCATCTCCCCATTACACCAAAGATTACACCAAAGAGCCACCACCACCAGTTATTGCACCCAGGGTCCGACGGGCGTGTCCAGGGAGGGCGCAGACTCTCACCTAAGGGTGCTAGAGGAGGAGGAGGAGGTGGTGGTGGAGGGGGTGGTGGTGCCATTGGTGGAGCTGATCCAGGCAGGGGAGGAGGGGGAGGAGGAGCCCCTGGAGGAGCTGACATGGGGGGCACTGGAACAAGGATGGTTATTATGTTAAACGTTTAACTCATTTAAGGACACCAAATGGAGAGCAACATGTCTTTCATTCAACTATGTAGAAAATAGTGCTCCTATATGATCCGGTGACCCCCTAAAATTATCTCGTGACCGTTGGGGGGGGTTCAGTGGCCGGTATGTCAACCACTGAGCTAACCAACCGAGACTAAAGAAAGCTCACCAGGCGGCATCGTATACACCTGCTGCTTCTGGCATAGAAATAGTTTTGATACAGATACAGTTTTGGGAGACCCACTTGAATGCATCTAAGACGGGACTGGCTGTTTCCATGACAACGGGGGAGCACTGGACGGGTGCGGAGGTAAAACTATTGCCTTGAAACACCCAAAAAAAATCTCATCCAAAATTGAAGCTGTTATTTCAGATATTGAGCAATGCGCGGCTCGGAGCGTGGAGTCTCAGCATGTGGGTCTGCAGCGAAGCCGCGCAGAGCTGCAGGCCTAACGCAGCTTGGCCTATTTACACAGTAGGATAGAGAATCAGCTGTGCTTACAACACAATGGGCCTGCTTAATCCCTGTGTCTGGTAAACATAGGCTTTGTGGAACACGCTCGCCTTCTCTGCAAGAGGAGTTTACACATGCGTCTTGTCAAGTTATGGATTCACCGGGACTAAAGTCTTTACTGTGCGGGCTTGCGGAGTTTATATTTCAATTGCAAATGGTTAATTAAAATGGTAATGGGTATACATATGAGTCACTGCTGTACGTCTAAAATGGGATCATTTATACTTCCACTGTAACATTTTTTTACTTGGATACACTGGAAGTATATACAGTATAAAGACAGTTATAGACAAAAACAAAACTTCAACAAGGGAAACTATAGTTATCAAAAAATATGTATACTTTAGAATCCCTCCCACTGTGGCTGAGTGTCTCACCTGGGCCAGAGTTGGGGATGGATGGCGTCGGCACGGCGATGGGAATGCCGATCCCGCTGCTGCTGCCGCTGTTCTCTCGGCTGCTGCTGCCCCCACTGCTGCCACTGTGCAAAGGAGAGGACATGGGTTTGAACAAAGCACAATAACGCGGGGAAAGATAACTGCTACTGTACTGCCGTGTGGCCTACATACCAACAAGGCAAATACATCTGACGCCAGCACACTTTTATTAAAAATTGATCTCACTGTTGACTGGTAGGAGAGAAACGCAGAGGGGAGCATGGAATCATTACTTTATGAAGATCAGCATAAAGACATCAGCACCATTCGGAGATTACTTTAATATGAAGTTTTAAATATTGATCATACTATGGGAATACTATGTCATCATATCTTATTCCATGTGCTACTACTTCGGCATAACACTGCTGGGATTCTTATAGTCTTTAATTACAATGGGGCAGACAGAATTTAATTGTTAAAGCCACACTGCGGGACACTCTGCGAGGTTATATGCTGCCATGTCAACTGTACAAAGAAACTATTGTTCAACAAGGCACAGACAATGCTATTTTTGCTTATGGTTATCAAAACAAAGCATTTGGAGTTGTCACATTATGCTGCTCCAAACACCACAACACAAAACCCTATATACAGCAGGCAATTCCCATTATTGAGAATGATCATATCTGGTCAAAAGCATCCTCGTGGCCTTTAAATGTAGGCCAGTTGAATGCTACATGTATGTCAGCACATTCCCCCTCTGTTTGACCCCCAGGCTCTCGTAGATCAATGCTAACGGCTAAATCCCCCTTGCTAGCCTTGATCATGCCGCTAACCCTTCATTCACCTCTTCATCCTTTCCCTCTTTGATCCTGCGCACCCCTTGACCCACATAGTGCTTTCCCCACTGACTCCTAACCCCTTCCCCCTCCATTTGTTATCCCATTCCCCATCATGCCACTTTCGCCGATCCGTGTCACTCGGGCCCGGAGGCGGTTCGAACAGCAGGGGTCGGTTGCTCTTGGTGGCCAAGTGTCAGCGCGGATAAGGCCAACACAATATCATATCAGAGAGCACTTGGCGCAAACGTGGCACTGGTAACCCCCTTGATACTCATCTTCTGGGATGATCCTGGCTAATCCCTTGCTAACCTACTCGTTCCTTCGAGTCCCGTTAATCGCTTTCTCCAGCAAAATTGTTTGGGGATTTTTGAGAATATCAAAGGCCATTCAAATACAACATAAATAGGTTAATAGTATGTAACATGACATGACAACGCTAGCATTTGATCTATAGAAAGAGCTTGACATAAAAAGTAATGCAAAGTCCTTATTACATTAATTGGTATTGAAAAATGTGCAGCATCAACCAATTTTCATCTTTTCAAGTAATTCATGTACTTTTTATGAACATTTTCCTTTATACTATGTCCAAGAGTGACAGTAAATTAATCTTAACATAGATAAACTTCACTCCGAGCTCTTTTTTTACACTGGCAGCATCTAAGTGACAAAAGTGCCCCTTCTGCTGGTGCTGCCTGTATTGCTGCAGTATGGCTGTTTGATTATCCTGGCTCAGTCACTCGTGCTTATTCAGCTCGTCTGTCTCTGCCATCTCCAGCTCAGGTTTAAATTCAATACAGGAGTCTGCCTCGGCCTCCTAATGTCTAATCTCTGTTTATAAAGCAGAATTATAAGCTATGGCTGACGCAACATGAGCAAAGGTCATGTTCACACAAGTCAATTTCAATTTCGAGCTGACATTAAGTAGGTAAAGCAGATTTGAGAACCACGACATCGGTTTGTAAAAGCAGATGCCTTTCTTTTGGTATAGTTTTCCATTTAGTTTAAAATAATGTAATCTTAGGCTTCCAGCAACATGCTTTCACCACCAACCAGATATAATGTATGGTTAATGCAAAGCACTGTTTGGTAATTCTGTGGTAAAACAGGGCTAACATTCCCTTGATTTTGGTGGTTTCAGTTCTCGAAACTCATCACTGTTCTGCAGTGTTCTCTTTAGCTGGACTTCCTCTTGCGGTCCAAAGGTGAAAGACTCAGTCCAGAAGGAAAATGGCTCTTAGCTGCTATTTAGCTTTCTTGATAGTCAAGCCGATAATATAGGATTTACAATAATTTATTCATTTGTCTTGCTATAAAAACAGCGCTCGTCTCCTGGCATTACAATCAATATAAAGATTTCCAATCCATTTAAAGCAGTACTAAGTAACTCATGCCCCTAGAGGCCATAAGTGCCTCTGCAGGTGTCGTAGCATGTTGCGTTTTTTTATTCATTAATTGTCCGTGAGAGTAAATACTACGCTGACAGAAAAGACAAAGGGAGAGAGGGATATTGTACATCCAGTTACACAATGGAGATCATTTTTTTCACTCAAACTTGGCTGTAAATACTGTTTTAAGTGGTGCTAGCCCACAGTTAGCTTTGCCCGTTAGCCTGTTAGCTTCTTCTTTGTGATGCCATGGGTGCTCTGACCCGGTGCAGTCAAAATTGCAATTGTGGTTTTCTGGCCACAGACATCAGGGGGAGATGAAAAGACCCCCCAATCATCCCATTAACACTTGTATTACCCGCAGAGGGACTACGAAAAGGATTTATTAAGGTAAACAAATTACTTAGTATTGCTTTAAAGCAGTATAATGCCTGTATAATGCCGTATAATGCCTGATTTAAATTCAGAAATTGAGACTAATAATTAATCAAATGGATTCTTCTCCCTCTCCTCTGTGCTTCTTTTGTTCCTAACAAGTCATCAAAGTTAGATACATAACCTACATACCAATAAACATATCCAGGAAAGCAGCATGGGTAAACTCCGAGGTAATAATTTCTGATATATATATGGGTTTTGCAAATCAGCACTGGAGGCTTTTTAACTAATGAGGCGGGTGATATCATAATTCAACTTTGATGAACGCGCTGGAAATTCCTTGAGAGGCTTTCTGCAGACATTAATACGAGAAAGATTTGAAACAAAAAAAAACCTTGCAAGTCATGAAAAACAAAATCTTGGTGGTTGAGCGCAGGCAGAAGTGTGAAAGTGCTCCGAGCTGCTGAGACTAAGAAGGAGATTAGGCATACAACACGGCGAGGACTAATGGGTCTGAAGAGGCGCTTTCTTGCATTACGAGCGAGGGTTGAATTTCAAGGTGTAGCAGAATATTTCCCAACAGCGCTCATGCATTACTAAAAGGAAATCTGTGCAAAATGCGACAGGAAATATAAATATACACAGCTTTTTTTAGCCTGTCAATGTTTTTTTTTTTACAATATATAGTACAATTGCAATTATGTTGTTTGAAAAGTCTTCTCTAATAATCACAAGGCTAATGCAATAGGCCAAACCTCTGCCCAAACTTTGACATCGACAATAAATATCCTCTTGGGCTTTGCTTTCCTTTTAATACCCATTTAGTTTATTACAAAGACTACTATCCCATATGTCAGCTCTGATTCAAGCGGCCCGATCCAGCTCAAAATAAATTAGTACAATTAAAATGATTGCATTTTAGGCTAAGTGAACATTGTTGGTGAAAATATGCCTGGAGTAAAACAACTTTATGCCTATGTGGACCTTTGGGAGTGTCTTTTTTTATCCATGCACCGTGTTCTGATGGGTAAGTACCTGTGTGTGCGTTGCCTCTGGTTGAGCGATGCTGTGCGCCCCGGGCTGTTCTGCTGCCCGTGCTGCAGTCTGGCCGGGCTGGTCATGTAGTCATTGGGCACTGTGGGAGGTTTCACTGGTTCTAGGGTCTTGTATGGTGTGTTGCGTCTGTAAGGGACACGATACACGCACAAAATTAAGCCCCTCTGTAGCAAAAGTGTTCATGGCAGACATAAGAATGTCATCTCTAATAAAACATACAGGACAAACATTCAAATTCAGACAAACTGCCTGAAGGGCGCCTCACAAACTGCGTGAGTCAATCAGACATGCTCCTCTGCCTGTTCCCCCGGTCGCCCACGCAAGAACAGTTTTCTATAATCAGTGTTTGATAATGAGAGATTAGCACTACCCTCACGGTGACAGAAATGGAAGCCTTACCCGAGCGTGCCGCGCCCAGACATGGGAGGGCTCGGCGGCTTCTGCGTGGGCGGATTGGTCCTCGATAGTGTCCCGCCTCGGATCGACTGGTTGTTCCCATGTTGCTGTGGTTATGAGAAAATGAAGAAACAAATTACACACTCTTAGTAGAAGCAAAAACAGTTGTTACAGACTTCCCAGATTTGTCAACAGCACCCGTGTGGATAGACAGAGTTGTAAAGGTAATGCTGAGAGTGTCACGTGAGGCATGTTTGACTGCAGTTTGTGGTTTGCACATGGCTTAACTGTGACAAAACGTTACTCAACATCTGGATTTGTACCATTTCATCACAGGTGTTTAGTGAGCTGTGGACTCATCTGGGGAGCCTGTACAGAGCCTTTTATTACCTGTCAACATGGGCTGCACATGCATTTCTGTGATTTTGCTTTCAGTTGAGATGTGCACCAGAAGTGCAAAACTATTCACTTACATTATGAAAAATCAAGATGGATCAATATGAAGAGTTTTATTGTTGTCATATTGCCCAAGGATTAAGCGATAAAATAAATTATCAGTAACTGACCAGATCAAATTGTAATAGTTGTTGTGTCATAAGTGATAACAATAGCATATTTTTGTTTTTGCATTACCAGAAATGCGTGCAGCCTAGTTTGTCTACAGAGTAGGACAAATGGACAATAGTAAACATGTGTTATGAACATTCTTTACATGGGCTATGTTGGAAGGGACTACAGGAACTACAGTTAATGGAGGAAGAAGGACGACACATGAATGAGGGGTTTCTGTAGAAAAGGAGATCTATCAATAATATATATTCTAGCAAAATGGGTCATGTGACAAACGGACTTACCTTGGCTTTTAGCCACTTAGTGTGGGCGAAAAGAAAACACAAGAGAAGAGAGTCAGGGAGAGTGCATGTCACAAGGCCATGTCGGAACAGCACAAGTTAAAGGAAAAGTGGATTAAAAAAAAAGATATCAGGGCTATTAACTCTGAACAAACATCTGATAAGACGTGGCGAGGTCAGGGGGAAAAAGAGCAGTCAGTCTGGCTGTGGCAATCTTTTCCAAATGCACCACGCCCAGGCAGCACTGATCCTTCTGATGGCAAAGTGCTCAAGATTCCCAACCTCTCTATCCAGCTTGCACTTTCATTTGGTTGCCTCACTGGATTGTAAGTACAGTACAGCTAAAGCAGCATCAGAACGGGTCAGTATTTAAAATAAATAATCAGCTTTATGACATACAGAAACATTAATTCCAATGCTTAGACGTGTCTATATCCATCCTTAAATCAAGGTATTTATAACACTTTACAAACTATACAAAAAAACTAAGCGAAGTTTCCGCACCATACATTCTGATGCACAGAAGCCACACATGACCACTTAGCTACTACTGATAGTACATGGCTCTATGGTGGCACTTGTGTGGGCTGATGTCAAAGAGAAAATGAAAGCTCCGCCGCAGAGGCCTGATCTGGAGTTTGACAACTGCAGAGTCAAGTGGCTCATCTATAATGCAGCGTCCCAGAGGTGTCGAACAGAGCCTTGCTCTGGCTTCACCGGTATAGAGCAGAATGGTGCCACGGACCAGCGGGGAAGTGATCTCTTAAAACAAAGAGGGGTCACACTATAGGCCAAATTTCACTTTCTTTTAGACACATTCCATTTGTGAGGAGGGCTAGAGTTTTTATGCTACAGACTCTTTGACAACAACAGACCTTGGCCATTGCAGTATTTGTGATAAACAGAATGCTAAAAACATCTAAGAATGATAAACTCAGATTAAAAGACTGAATGAACCGTTTCATTCCAGTCTTGTACTGAATAATGTATGCAGTGATGTGCAGGCTTCCCTGTCAGTATTAACAGCTCCTGCCCCGTGTCAAATAGTAGCGTGAAGCTGTAAAAACACTGCATGAGGATGAGCTTGCAGCCTGCAGCGAGCTAATGGCTAACACCCGGCAATAGACATGATTTAAACTGCCATTAACGGATCGAATCTGGTCAGTAAGTAAACCGTTACCACAAGTCAGGCTGCACAGGAGACTGCACGGGCTGGATTATGAATTCATAAGCCGTACGGAGGGTAAACATCCGACTGGTGCTCAGAGCTGTGACGCGAGGATAGAAGAGAGTGGGAGATGGATGTAATGATCAATGCGTGGGATATTGAAGAACTAAAGCCAGTCAGGGTTAAAATATAGGTGGATAAATCTATAATAGAGTTAAAAGGAAGACCCTATTTTTATAAGGAAATGGAATATAGCTCCTATATATGTCGGCTAAGTTACAGTCAGGTCTGAGGAGAGGTGAGCCGCTCTTGAAAGACACTTATTTTTCTGCAATAAAATAAATGCTTCTACTTCGATTCATTGGCTGAAATGTTATGTTGTGGCTTTAAGTTATGGTCAGCATTTGAGTAAATTGTACTGCATTGAAGTTGAACCCAAAAAAAAGCATGATCTTTCATTTATGTTGCAAAATAACAGTCGAAACTTTTGAATGCCAGAGGTTTTTGGAGCATTGGTCTGCATCTTAAACTGTGGGAAATTTGGGAGTTTGCAGGAGTTTGGCAGTCGGATTCTCCCTAGCGAGTTTTGTCAATTCAAGAAATCAGATACAATAGTGTTTCCTGGTTCTGGTAGGGCTTTGTTCCATTTCAGTATCCGAGTAACATTTTGTGAAAGCATGCTCGGACTGCTGGGAAAACAACTTTACTGACTGCTTGAAGTGACATTAACAGTTGCTCCTTGGCACCATGGACTGTATAGAAACACCATTCAGAGCAGCACAATGGCTTTTACCCTTTACTTATCCAGTGTCCATCGCACTACTGGACCCTCATGGCTGCTCTCTAATGTGATTTGTGTGGCAGCCGCGATTGATTAGCTGATTGATGGACCGCGGGATGGACAGGGAACCAATCGGCCGCTGCCATCGGGAAATGATGTCATCGCCAGCTGCTGCCGGGACGACCCACGCTCACTTTCAACTTCAAAAATGCGTTGTATGGCGGGGGGTAGAGACGCTAACGCAATCGTATATAGTTCCTTGAAAAACCCGAGAAGCAGATAACGAGGGCAAGATGGGTCTGAGTGGCTTTAAAAACCTCCCGCGAATATGTGTCAGCCAAGAATAGAGTCTTTCTGTGTGATGTAATCGCTTTTCAGATCCATCTCTACTTTCTGCACCCCCGGCCCGTTTCAGCCAACCCACGCGGGACGCATTTCTGTGGGGTCAGAGTACTCCGCGCTGTGAAGATGAAAGCGCGGGAAGACTCGGCGAAGGGGAAAAAAATAAGTAGATAAAAACAAGGGATAGGAATACCTTTAGGCAACAATAGGTGTGGGGGAGGAGAGGAAATTGGAGCCAAGAAACGGTTGAATCAAATAGTATTGCTTTGACTGGCTGTTAAGGAGCTATTGTATCGAAAGGAGAAATGTAGTAATTTTGCGTGTTGGCATCAATTTGACAATGCAAAACAAGTTAATGTAATGTTTGCAAAAGCTGCACTCATTAGACACTGTGAACCACACCAAACCCCATGCATCTGTTAATGTAAACACATGAGGATTCAAAAAAAAAAACTGCAAAAACAACTCACCTTGACTCCGTGGCCCACATCGTCCAGCAGATTGTAGTCGATGGGTTTCCGGATGTACCTGACCGGCCGCTCCATGTTGGCGGGGGCTATGATCTTATGAGTTCTCGCCGTGTTCTTGTTGGTGGTCAGGATCCCGATCTCCCGCCGGGCCACTTTCTCTTTATGAATGTCCACCGTCTGGGGAGAAGGAAAGGGGAAAAAAAGAGAAACACATTGAGACGAATTGTTAATAAATGCGCAAGTTCATTGGGAGCCGTGGGATTTGGTGAACTTGTCACAGGCAGTTTTAATTAAATTGGGGACTTAATCTTTGCACTGAAGTGAGCACAAATTAATATGGATATGAAATTGCTGACCCTTACCCGGGCAGTAATGAGAGATTTGCCTAGATGGTAATGAATTTTTTAGCACAGGCTTCAAAGCAGCTGTACCTGATTTCTCTCATTCCCGAACGGCAATGAGGGAGATTTAATTCAAACTCGTTTCTACAATCCACTTTATGACAGCGACATTAAACTGACAATATTACAATGCTTGTTTTACTTTAGGTGGCACAATCTAGAACCAAAATATTGATTCATTATGGCGTGATAAAGTTGTAATATTTACTTTACCATAGATTGTGTAAATAAATACTGAAATAAATTCAACTTACAATCCAAAACAATGCTCATATTGTAAGTTCCATATGTTTTTATCCTCTTCTTCACACAGTGCTCGTAAGTGTGATGCATGTTGTGTTCCGCAGCTGCCCAGCACTCACATGAGGACGGAGTGAGTGAAAAGAGCCAACAGAGGATTCCTGTCATACCACACTGGTTTGGAGCTCGCCTGTCTTTGAACTTTGCACTGTATTCTGTAGTCTAGCGCTGTAGTGGAGCTGCAACATAATATCACATCAAGGGATGTGCAATAACTGCCAATCGTTGTGTACCTTTAAACATCGGACAAAACAGGACTAGATATGACCTATAATGGGTGTATTCAACAGCAAAACAGGAACTAAATGAAGGCTTAAAGCTGAGATACCCAATTTATTGAGTGAATTTCTTTGCATCAGTCCTTTGTTTTAAATGCAGCAGAGTGTGAAACAAATAGACCATGTCCACTGCCAGTTGTCACCAACTCTAACCCTGCGGGCGCCCTTTGGGGTTTCCTCAGCCGGCCCTGGGACTTGTTTCTAAAAATACACTTCACTTTCCTGCCGTCGGATTTCTTATATGCAGTGTGTTCTGGTCTTGTGACTCACCATTTGTTTAAAAGCAAAGTGTGACTTTAATAAATAAGTCTTAGACCAATGGACTGGTTCCCAACCTTGTTTCCTTGAAGCGCCCCCGTACGCGCTGTAGTCAGGCCGTGCCCCTACAGTCCAAAACTGTGGCCCCAGAAAAGTAATGGCCAATAAGCATTTATTTCAAACAAATACACTGAAATTCTGTGTTTAATGCACCTGTACTCCTTTCTCTGTCATATTTTTGACCATTGCTCAAATAATATCAGACAGTAATACCCTTTGACCAGACAAAGCACACTGTACTGCAGTAGTCAATATTGCCATAACAACCACTATACTGTAGTCTGGCATATCTGGAAAACCTAGGGACAAAAGGGGCATTCTCAATCAGATTTAACCCCCAGACATGACAGTGAACATCAGGCTCTATGAGAAATGATGCAAAGCAGACTTCCTCCTGGACACAAAAGGAACAGGAAGCAAATCCCCCCAGATGCCAGAGAAAAGGCAAATCCATATTTAATAAGTCGATGAAGCATAATTGCTCCCAGAGAGATTCCTGCCCTGATCCAATGACTTGTGTTATGCCAGTAAAATGACAAAAGGCAGAGGTGTTGACAGTGGACATCTTTGTTGAACCTAAAGTAGGAGTGCGGGAGCCCAACCACTATAGCAAACCCAAACAAGTGGCTAAAGTTCCATTTTAACACAAGCCCCAATTTAAACTGTCCAAGCGCTCCACTGGTGCAGGATAAAGAGAGAGATACAAACACAGTCCACAGTGCAGGGACAATGGCTAAAAGATCTGTGCCAAACGCAAGGCTGGAAGAGCTTTACTGTACAAAAAGCCAAAGCCAAAGTCAGCCACAGTGCTTTCTTATTATAAAGGCCACAGACTTTTTCACAAATATGTATGCGGTATTAGCAAGTCTAAGCCTCTATAAATCTTGCTTCCTTGATTGGTTTAGGTTCTTACTTAAAATTCCTTTTCCAGCTGAACATTTCTCCTTCAAACAAGTGGTCTTCACAAATACATGTCAGAATAGTCATCTACTTGATTGTAACTTGCCAAAACCTGAAGCAATATACAACATTTGCATAATTAGTCAAATAATTCCATTCATTCTAATCTAGACTTAATACATAGACAAGGGGCAAATAAGGAAGTTGGATCAAGACTTTTTCCACTGAAGCATCTCTTGGTTGAATTATTTTAGTCTGAACTTGGAATAGACGCATGTTCCTCTTATCGGGGGGGAGCATGTGGACAAACAGTATCGCAGCTGGCGACCAGGGGAAGTAAAGACGTGGCTCGGAGTCCACCTCCTTCCTGCAGGCTCGCAGAATAGAACCGAGCTGCTCTTACGTAAGTGGTGACAAGGAGTATTCAACAACATCTTTACAGAAACCTTCCACTTTGGTGGGTCGCCATTGTCCAAACAACTTGGAAAGACTTTGAGACACACAGTTCAGTGAGAGGCTTGTGTGTCTCAGTGAGGTTGTGTTGGAGAGATTGATGCCTTTTGAAAACACTGAGTCACATCTGCTGCGCATGTTTTAAACCTGTTTCTCTGGAGACTGAAAACATTTAGCTTATTTGGCTTTTCCCTTTTACTGTGTAACATTTACCTAACCTCCAGTCACTTGTCTAGCGTGATGTACCACTTCATTGGAGGGGTGAACTAATTGCAAATGTTCTGATTATGATGTTGGGATTTGATTTGTGTGAAATGTGATAGTTTAGTGTCACGTTCAGGAGCACTTACTTTTGAGATACGATCGAAATATGAACTGTGTATCTACTATATGAATCAAAAGCATTTCAGAACATGTTTGTAGAGGTTTCAAGCTAAACTATAGGGTTAATAGATTTTATACAAGCACTGAACAAATCTACATATTTTTCAATGACGTGTTCCTGTTTCGAAATTGATTTAGTGTTCTATAATTTACACCCTGCTTTCCAAATAGCTGGTAGACTTGCTCATACCTAAAACAGTCACCAACAGGTTTACGCCAAAAGCCCGTTTTGGTGAGTGAGTCAGTCAAGTGGGTTTGCCACAGCAGATTCATGCTGGGTTGTCAGGAGCAACAAGTGGCCAAATATTTAGGGTGAATCACTTCTTTTGAACCCAGACGAAGCCCTCTTGATCCAAAAGTGACAGAGAGTCAGTTATTTGTACGGACTGAAGGGTCAAAAACCAGAGGCAGATGTTTTTTACCAATGATAAATGACCTCATGATACATAGAAGAAATGATGAGACCAAAGGCCAAAGTGAA
Organism: Gobius niger; assembly: GCF_951799975.1. Taxonomy (NCBI): domain Eukaryota; kingdom Metazoa; phylum Chordata; class Actinopteri; order Gobiiformes; family Gobiidae; genus Gobius; species Gobius niger. The sequence continues at coordinate 20,363,106 of NC_136869.1, forward strand.
GTGAAAGTAAGCAGTATTCAAAATGAAACCTAATGTGTACTTACTTTCCACCACAGTACCTCACCTAACTGTGGCTCAAATGCAAAAGCTTCTGACATAAAGGTAAGCCCATGTGAAAATAATAAACTCAGGTATGTTCCTTTCTCATATGTTTGGGGTTAGCACGCACCAAAACAATAAAAACACCTTGCGTGCACCGCATATGGTCAGCATTAGTTCCGTGATATCTTAAGACCAAGTGCGCCTTGTCTGGATTGATTTACACTTCTCCGGATTGATCTACACTTCTCTAGACAACATGGCCAGCACTATTTGAAAAAAACATCCAACATCAAACCATCAAACTTCCTTGCAACATCAGCAGCGGACCGTAGATCTGCCGGTGTTGCGATCAACTTGACAACTGCCCACTCCATGTTTTGTTTGAAGAGAGCGGTACAAGAATAACACATCTCGAAACTTTACAAGAGAAAGGGCCAGCTGGTTTCACTTCAGCTCTTGTTGGAAAAAAATAAAAGTACTATTTCAGCATTCTGGCACTGGGGATGATCTCAACGTGAAAATGCCACCTCTGCACAAAGTAAAAAAAAAAAAAAAACTTGTAAAAGGCATGCTCTGTGGCATCTTCAGCAAGTTAGCTTAGGGAAAAGCAGACTATAGTATACAAACACACCCAACATACCAAAGTATCTGTGAGCATCTGCGGCTAACCAGCAGACAAATGGGCCAACGGCTAATGATAGACTTAAAACCCCATAGTTGTTTTCATTGGCAAGTTAGCATGTAGCCTTTAGCTTCTGAACATACTAAATGTACATAAAACAGCTAGCTAAATGTGGTCATGCTAATTATGCTCATGCTTATCTTACTGTAGTAGTGTTTGTTTCTAAAGCTAACCTGAATGCTAACACTCACTTTTGAATTATGGTTTCTCTGCACCGCTTGTCAACAATAAATCAATGGCTAAGTGGTAACATTGGGTATTATTGGTCACGTTTGGTTGGAAAGGTTTTTTTCCATCCAGGATTGGTACAGTCTTGGCTTGGAAACATTTTATTTTCCTAAAAAACATGCCACACACGTCGGAGAGTCCTCGGCTTCATTTCTTTTGCTGTCCAGGAACATTGTCAAGCCTCAGTTGCGCTGGCTTAAATAAGATGTGGCTACACTTGCTAAATAGGCCATTTTATTAGCAGCTATTTCTGGCTAAGCGCTAAGATAAGCTTGAAATTGGACCACTCCGTGGTACTAAAAGGCGCTAATAAGGAATGAAGTATATCTGTTAAAGACATTTGGACCTCCGTTCTCGGGGCTTGCTAGCAGGTGGAAACGGTCAATAGAGGATAAAGCACTTTTTCTTCCACCCACTTATGTTCATCCTGTCTGGCCCGCTTTAGTACCACAGTCACTTTGCAGATTTCCTGTGGGAAGTACAGTAAATTAGTGAGAGAATATGTGAAATGTGGAAACGATGTAATTACTCTGTTGGGTTTTGTTGCATCACTTCGAAACTGGGAAATGCACAGTGCTTTGGGGTTACACTAGAGAATTGAGCTTGGACGGGAAAAAAGAACAATGTGGGGCGTTTGGCAGTAGCCACGCCTTTAGACTGTAGCAGGCTCGGATATAGTAGTGGTCTGTTATTGGCCTAGTTAACCCTTTATAGGGCAAGTGACTATTTTTGGTTATTTCCGCACACTTTACATATGGCCTCCCTGCTGCACATCAGTAAGGTAAAGATCACCCTACATGACAGATCAGACTACTGTGGCATTTGACCAATCAGCAGAGACCGCTCGCCCTCTCAACTTCCTATTTTCTCTGAAGTTTGAAAAAGAGCCAAGTTTGGCTAAATTCATGGTACATTTCTTTACATCACTGGAAAACTAACCATGGCAAGTTGATGAAACTCACACATTTTATTGGTGAATAATTGTGCTAAGTGATGATATATGTGCTGGTTTTGGAGGACGTAGTGAAATAAGTGAAATTACAGCATGAAAAAGACAGGCGCCATATTTGATTCTCTTAAAATTACTGCAAGTAAAGCACAATCACATTACAGAAGCTCTCGCCTCTCACAGGTGTGATCATTCAAACATCAATATCACAAAACACAACGTCTCCAGAGTACCAGCACCCCCCGAAACCTGAAGTACTGTTTGTATATTTTAGATATAAACCTTTGTATTTTTTTTTTTTACCAGTTTAGGGCAAGGAACCAAATACTTCACTCACATTGATTTTCTGCATGATAATGACAAATTAAGAAAAAAAAAAAAGAAAAAACAGACATAAACCTGTTATTTATATCTATAGTAATATTTCCTAAATCTACAAAACTGGAATAGTGTGAAATCTGCTAAAGGTGTAGTTTATGCCTCAAGATAGCTCTGAGAATGTATTTTGTAACCTATTAGTTTAGGAGTTCATTAAGAGTTTCAGTCTTCTCTCAAAAGTTACTACTTCTGGACATGTTTAAAGTGTGCACTGTGTGAACTGAAATGCCAAATGTAAGTACAATTGTCTACACATTACGCATTATAAATATCTTTACCGTATTGCGAGTGTTATTTGTAGAGGACTCTTTATCATCAGTTTAATCGTATTACTCTATCGTCAATCAACTCCATGAAGGCTGTCAACTTAAATAATTTTAAGTTTGTCGTGACAAAATGGCAGAAAATATACTAAAGAATTAATTACGTAGGGTCTTTTTCACCACCGTCCCAAAGTTACTGTATTCAGTGACGCTCCACTTGGCCATAGCCGTCTCTCACACTCCATTTCCTTTTACCACCAAGTCAATCCCATGACCCTATATGTCAATCATGTGACAGTGCATGGGGTCGACGCAGGAGACAAAGACTGCCCTGGGGCATCCTGTCCTACATAACCACAGCACTTCCGGTCACAAGCTGGAACCTTTACTGCAATGTCATGTTTGTGGCAACTACTAAAGCCCCAAATGCCTTTCACAGCCTATCATCAGGACTTAACAGGGTCCAAAAAATATTCAGAGCATGCTGGAGCACTACCAAAATGGGAGGTCAAAAAGACCCTTGGGGACTTCCAGTTGGGCTGCTGCTTGTTTAACATCCCTCGTAAACTGGATTCCACTGGTAAAATGTAGCAACCCAAAAGTGCAAGAGGCCAGGAGCGGAGGCTGGGAGTATCGGAAAGCGTCTCTCCCACTCCCCGTCGAGAGAAAAAACAAGTCGCGGTGCCAAGGTCGATGCGTTGTTTGCTAACACAGCACATATGGAAACACCTCGGCGGACATTTGCCAAGCTGACATTTGAATTCCAGCCAAAAAAGCATTCAGTAAAGACCATAAAATCTATATATGCAGTGGTCAAACATTAAGCTAGACACAAGATATAATCTCTGGAAGTAAAACCATCCAAAAGGGCGCTCAAAGTTTTACCTAATTTTATACATTTTCAAATACAAAAAAATGGAGGTCCCTTTAAAGGCCCTTTTAATTCAAAAAATAAAAAAGATTTAGACCACCTGAGAAACTACAAATTCAATCAAAACATGTATCAAGTATAAAACTCTTGCATTCCGCCCCCTTCGACAACATATTGAACTGTATGAACACCTCAAAACCAAACAAACTCAATACTTTTCTCAGTATAAGAAAAAGAGAGGAGACCACCAACATGCAGAAGAAAGAGACCAAAATACACAGTCAGGCAGGCATTGACCGCAACAGAACCGCACAAAACCAGATGCAAACATACAAGTTCATTTCCTGTTTGGACAAATGCCATTCTTGCTCTACGGGAGGTCAGAGGGCCAGGCAGCTCTCCTCTGGAATTCACATGTGCGTTTTTAGACCGCCAGATGAAGAGTCACGGAGGAGTGGAAAGGAGCCAAAACAATCGAACAGTAGCCAGCAGCGACACGGAGAAGCGTGAACCAAACAGTTGGAGTGCGGGTGATGGGACTGTGTTGTGGAAGTGTAGAGATATGCTCACGGCTGAGGGGAGCATCTACTACTTTCTTCATAATTGAAATTAGAATTCATGTGTTTTTATCTATCCTATTGTAGTTTTATAATAAACAACTTAAACAGTATTGAGGAAAATCAGCCACAGAACAACCACCTGTCACCACTGCTTCTTAAATGTGGTTTCTAATGGTTGCAGATCAGATTGGGATTATTTTCGTGCTTTCGAACACTACTCAAGCGTAATTTCCTTTCTGAAACAAGCACCTCTGCTCCGTTTCCGCGTCAGGCTCCTAATTGAAGTCTTTTCTCTTCATTTGCCCTGACAAAGCTGGCACTGTTTGCAGTCTCTTAGCAGCCACTTCACACGCGGTGCTCGGTGGAGGGCCCCATTCTCCCGTCAGCCCCTGGGCCTCGGCGCTGGTGCCGCTGAAAGGAAATGACAGCACGAGAGGTGACATGCAACAAACACCTGACAGTGCCAAGTTCTGCCGCCGTGCACCTGCAGCAAAGGCACACTTCTGCTCTGCAGCGGAGGAAATATGAGCTCTACAGATCGACGAGGGGAGCGAAATATCCACTTGTGCAGAGTGGGTTCAGGAACATTTGAATAAGCTGCTTTCGAGCATTTCCTAAATCAGTCAAGTATCAAGTATAAGATAGTGATCATTAATAAATGACTGCAAAAAAGCATAATAATGAAATAATCATTTTGGTGCCAACTGTTGAAAAAAGCAACTTGATAAATTAAGATAGATTTTAGATTTTCTTGTTCACTAAAAAGATGCAGAGCTACACATAAAGGGGTGGTGGCACAGTAGCATAGTTATTTTTCCACTGCCGTCCCACAATTAGAATGGTTCAATTAGACTATGTGGGGCCTTTCTGCAACCCATCAACCTAAAACATGTAATGCTAGGTTCTCCTGAAAAGATTTGAACGGAAAAAGTGGAGGTGGCAGACAATGCACAGCGCTGTATCACCCACTATACATGAGTAAGTGCCAAATGAGGAGGATGCACTTTCTTCTGGGGACAGTTAGGAACATCTTTCTTTGATAGATATGCAATAATGCTGCAATATTGCGAAATGCCGTCTTTCTCTTGATTGGAGGGAGCAATAGGCAGCCACGCCCGGACAAGAGCCTATGGCATTGTGGTTTGAACAATGCAAAACACACCACACAGTCCACTCCACAACCTCCCATGAGAAAAAGCCTGCTCACAACCTTAAGTCATCGCCACCAAAACACCAAACATGAAAATTGTTTTTGTATCCTTGAGCCTACATTGCTAGAGTCTCAGTAGATTGCATAATTGGGGATAGCCAGAGAGGCCATATGGAAGGAATAGTGCAATCATTTTGTCAGTTTGTGCCAGGGAAGCTGTGGACACAAAACTAAAACACACACTGCTCACACTATAGCACCTTCTATCTGTCTTTTTTTTCCTTTTAGAAACCAGACAAAGAAGTGCAGCGTGTCTGCTAAAAAAGACGTTTGGGGTTTATCAAGACATCATCTGCCAACCCAAGCTGCTAAATCATTCATAAAGGCGAGCAGACGAGTTATGCAAATGAGGGAAAATATGGGAATAAGCACAAAGTTGTTTCCCCGGAGCGACGATCGTTATCAGATGAAGTTGGTGCTCCAGATCCAAATCAGGCAATCCAAAGAGGACGTGCCTTTGTTGACAGTCAGCTAACCTGAAGTGACTTTTCAAGGAGGTACAACAGCTCCCATGAATAAGACAAGATAATGAGGAGATATCCTAGAGAAATGGCTGTGATTGGTCTAAGAAGAATCTAACTTGTTTTACAGCATCTGAATCATGATGGAAAAACAGTTGAGGAATAGAGATGAACCCGGTATCAATTAGACAATGGAATTAACTGCGCTAACTTGACTAATAGTAATAGATGGCGTAGTGACAATGATGAAAAAAAATATAAATATGCATGTTTTCTGGGTTGGTGGGGAAAACCAGACACTGAGGAAATCCATCCAGGAGAACATGGAAAGTAAACTCCACACAGAAAGGCCCACACGATCCCTAATTTACAGCGAGGTTTCATCTGCACTGCTCTCTTCTGAACCTCTTTCGTGGAAGGTTGCCAGATCCACCATCATAGTTATCCTGGACAGTACAGAGCCTGTTTTAATGGATACTGAACCCATCCTACCCTGATCTTGGCTCGAAAACAATACACACTAAAGCTCAATACACTTTGGTCTCTTTTATCTAAATCTCCATGTCGAATTCTGTTTCATCAGCTTTTCCGACAGGGCTAGGGGGGGGGTTGTCATGGCGATGGAGAGAAAGCACCGGCGATGTGGCGACCTTGGCTCTGCCTGGAAATCTGGAGGAGCACAAATATGCTGCGTCTTTGCTTGTCATCCTGCATCTCCTGTTTGTCTGTCAACCTGAGAGTGGGCGATATATATATATATATAAGATGATGAAAACATTTTATCGTGGTCTAACTGTGAGGATCTGGCAATACTTTTCCCCCCATTCCTCCATCACCGCCTCCATCCTCAAAGTGAGTGGATTTCAAGCTACAAGATGAACAACTTTTGTGTGTTGAAAAGGAATAATGGGCTTGGCTTTTACTGAATCGCGTTATGAATTCATTGCTTTATCGGCTTCAATCTCTCTTCCAAATCTAAATTGAGACCATTTACCTTAGTATTAGTATTACGCCAAACAATGCATGGAAAAGCCAAACAAAGTAAAACTAAAAAAGTTAAATGTTTAGAGTTTTGTTTATTTTATTTTTTTAAGAGGCCCATTTTAGAAATACTTGAGATTCCACCTGGTGTCTCTGTTTGATTTGTCTAAGCCCTTAATGCTTTCATTGGATTACCTGCACATGGCAAGAGTCAAGTGAGGAAAGGAAAATACTTAGGTCATTACAGGCTGAGGCTATAACTTTATTTAATGCAAGTGGGTAAGCTAAGCTGACTTATTTGGATTCAAAAACTGTGATTAACACCATGTTTTCATATGGTGGCTCAGATCTCCCAATGACAGCTAGCAATTCAAAATACGGAAAAGGCCTTGCAATATTATATATGCCTCGAGATATGTAAACAAAGCTTGCAATGTTTTCTTTTAATGACTATGCAGAAGTACTGACAAACAAAAAGGTTCATTGGTGGTCAAAAGGCTTGCAGCTACTGTAATTGGTGGGTTCCCATGATAAAGCTGTACTTCCTCATGCACTATTGACAGAGGAAACTTCTGTGTCTTAATATAAATGTTCTGGTGAACCATGCAAACAAAGACATAACTAAGTAATTTCAGATGTGAGAAACAAAAGTGAGAGAGGTTAGAAGAAAAACTATTCGGCTAATAGTTAAAATGGAAGCGAAGTAAGACATTATAAAGTCAATTATATCAGGCAATCACAGGCAATGTGGCAATATTCAACAACATAACAATGTAGAAGAGTGAAAATTACTCTCATTAATATAGAAAAAGCGCTTAGCAAATTGACTGAGGGCTGCTAATGCTAAGCTAACAAGCACACAACATCATGAATATGGATTTTTATCATTTCCACAATTCATTATTGTAAGTCACACAGATAAATCAATTGGAATGACATTCAAAGGCAGAAGGGAAAAGCTTACAAATAATAAGAGGGGAACACTGTCAACTTGTAGCTAATTCTACTGTAAGCATAGGGCAGGGGTAGGCAAGTTTGTGTCGTGGAGGGCCGCGTTTCTTTATTGCCAAAACGCCAAGGGCCGAAACTCACAATTGTAGCCCAAAGTAAAGCAATTTTTTTCTACAAATATTATTTTTATATAACCTAATGGGGTGTTTTGCCGGAAAATGTGAAAATGTTGACAGTATTTTCCACATTTTAGATTACTTTATCACATATTTGGGCTCTGATTAATGAAATAATATTTCTTTAAAATCCTCTTGTGGGCCAAAAGCTTTATGCCGGATTTGCCCCCCGGGCCTGACGTTGCCTACTCCTGGCATAGGGTCTCTCAAAGAAGCGCCCTTTGCCAATTTAACGAAGTGAGAGGAGAAAACCAGTTGGATGAGGATAAATTCTAATGTATGGATACTGTACTATAAAGTGAGAAATACAAAAAGGCAAAACTGCAGAAACACAAAATCCAGAGAAGATGCACACATTGTTTGACTTGTTAACAATATTCGTCAACGCAAAACCTACACCTACTTTAGTGGTACTTTTCTGGTAGCCTAACAGAAGTGCATTTTTCCTCCATGTCTCCGACTTCCCAAAGCAAACACAGCAGCAGCCTCACACTTGGACAAGAGAGATGAACCAATAAAGAATCCATGGATACAGGCTCAACAGAATAAATAACATCAAATCCATTGTCTGCTCTCTGTGTGCGTTGTACCTGGGAGATGTGGTTGATGGAAGACTCCATTCGGCGCAGCTGGGACGCCTGGATGTCCAGCAGCTGCAGCACATTGTTGGCTAAGGCATTGATCTGGTACGCCACGCTGGCCAGGGACTGCGTGGTGTAGGCTTTGGTCTCCTCCAGGGCCTTCCGCTTGTCCTGGGCCTGTACAGAAGAAGAACAGACAGGAGGGTAAAACATCAGGTAGTCTAACATTACGACTCAGGAGTACAACTACTACTGCAGCTATATTACAACAGCTTCTATAGACAAGGACGACACAGCAGTTTGACCCGAGGAGGAAGGGATTCAACTTACACTTCATAGAACAACCACACAACCTCCAAAACCTCCTATATGGATAATCTTGAAATCAAGACGCCAATTACAAAAAAATACAGGCCATAGTTCATGCAACATCAAATCCAATTCATTTCAGGTCATTTATATTTTTGAGGTCATGTTGGAAACGGGCCAATAGTGCAGTGAAGAACTCCTCCCCCGGTCATTCTCCAAATACCAGGCCCTGTGTGAGAGGGATTTGTGGTGATGTAACAGTCCAGCAGCTGACACTCTGCACTGTACAGTCCAGCAAAGTCTCATTCATTTAATATGAGCACTGTATGGAATAACAAAGATGCCATATATTGTCATATATAAGCCTGTAATTATAATTCAAAGAGAGAAGGAACTCAAATGTATCAATCAACAGTTGAGTTTGCATTAGAACAAGATCATTTCAACGCAAGGCTGCAATTAAACAGGGTTATGAATAAAACAAGTTAATATAGCACGTTCTGAAACGTTTAGAATATTCTCAAAGTCTGCCCACAATCGTCTAAAAGAAGTTTGAAGAAGTGCAAGCAGTCGATCTGTCTGCCAGACAATAACAAATTGCGCAACATACTGCAACTTGTGACACCATCTACAGTAATAAACCTCACTTTAGGCTCATCTTTTCCCATCATCACTCATTATATCCAAAGCAAAGTGGCTACTGCGGAGACACTGTACAACCCACTGCTTTAACCATGTCACATCAAACGCACTGGAGAGGAGATCTGAGCTGCGGCCATCTTTGATCTCAGCACTCTTCCCTGTGTGCTGCCCACTCGTAAAGAACGGCGGCCCAAAGAGCAACGCCTGGGGGCTGCCGCACTAGCCTTTGATAAGCAGTGAGAATGTGGGGGCCAGAAACATGATTAGAGCGCGTAAGGTGGTGGGAGATTCAGAGGGTTCCAGAAACAGAGCTGATCAATGTCTGTGTACCTCTGGGCTGGAAGTTGTAGAATTGAAGATACGTAGCTGCTGATAACAGAAGAAAACAGCTATTCAAGTACTATTAGAGTTTAAATGACCATCGTAATGATTGAATGAAACATTATGAACAAATTTGTAGTTTTCCTTGTGAGCAGCATTAGGTAAAACTATTTAAAAACATCAACAAATCATGGAACAAGTCATTCAACAGCCATGTCATAAGTAGGGAGGTCAATTTATCTAGCGCACTTTAGCGACACAATCCCTGAGCTCTATTGACAAAAAACATTAAAAGAATTACAAAAAAACACTAACATCAACATCTCTGTCATGTTTTTCTATCTAGCTTCTACTTCAGTTCAAAACCAACTCCAAAACTTTTCAACAACACATGGCCCGATCCTCGACAGCATTGTGTCATTGTGCCTCTGTCTGTTTTGTTTGTGAAGAAACTCTCCAAAGCGCATGAAGGGGGGTCAGCGTGGGCGGGAGGGGACAGATGCGATGATGATGCAGGCTCCTGGTTAAATCTTAGACATGTGGTGTTACAGCCGCTCACATCCAAAGACCAGTGTACAAGTATTGGGGTCAAATGGGCACAAATCCCTCAACTGCCCAGATTTGTTACTCAAGAGCCCACGGATCATCTGACATGACAGGATGTAGAAAGAACTCAATGGGACAAATGACTTCGAAGACTGTAGCAGGGCTAAAACTTGACTGACACGACAATAGATGTTCACAAAACAGTACATTAGGTATAATATGGTGTATCTATAGCTATAAATGTGACCATATAAAAAAATCAAAGAGGCTGTGCACTCATTTCAGTATAGTTGTTGAAGACATTAGTTAAAAGAATGACCACAGTGCTATGGTAATCTTGTAAGAAGCACTTATGCTCTGTTAGCGAGCGCAAGCTAATTGTTGTTGTTAATGTTACTTGATGACGCATCTCTACTTTCTAGAATGGTGATGTTGAGTATGTCCCATTAGACCACGATAAAAGGTTTCTTTATTCGTATATATATATATATATATATGTTGCCGGCTACTTTTGTCTGATTTTTCTGCAGTATGACACATAACGCATTCATCATAGGCAGTGTTTAGTCACAATGCACAGCCCACAACCACAGACTAAAAACCACAACTTGTGATCATTCCTCAAGAAATTATAACCCTTACCAAAATCTAGTAACAACAAAGACGTTGAGGACGGTTTAAGATGCAAGTTCAAGGAGAAAAAGTATCCCTGTAATCCACATAACAAGAATATCAGCAGAAAAGCCAGACAGTTTGAACATGCAGTCAGCACCATAGCCGTTTAGAAAAGGACGACTCCACACCTAATCTCATCGTTGCTGGGAGTGAAGGGAAACTCTGAGGCGGCTACTGAACCAATAGTCCCAGTTATGCCTGGTGCAATTTTAACACATTGCTTTACTTGAAGTTGGCTTTACTGCAAATTTCCCAGGCTCAAAACTGAAACCATACGAGACCATTTACGACCAAAGGTTATAGGGCTGATTCTGGTAAATAGATATGATCACACTGAACTAACAAATAACTGCAATTGTGATTTAATTGCATAAAAATGTGCAGCCCTAACAAGCAAAATGAGAGTTAAGAGTCTTGCTCAGAGACACAACAACAATATACGATTAGACAAGGCAACCAAATATGCTATAAATAAGTTTAATAATATTGAATGTAATGAAATCCACTCCAGGCCAAACGGCTTGACCACAAACAGAGCTCCTTCTAATTTTGGAAAGGGAGTGGCTGACACATGATAAGGCTGTTTTCACTGAAGTAGAGAAAAGAAAAATCCTTTTCCGCTCATCCAGTTCGGCGAGATAACAGCCCTCAACAGCCAAAGTGCTCCGAAGTTAATCATGCCCCAGCCAGTGTCGGGGCGGCTACATGGAGATTGAAAGATGGAAGTGTCTGGATGTTTTCTCTCTGGAAATAAAAGCAGTTAAGTGTCACAGGAGGTATAACTGGAAAACACCCACAAAGGCAGAAGTGGACACAATGAGTAATGCCTGCAATTGATGATGAGTAAGAAGAAAACTAAAGCCAAGGTTGCACCACCAAATGCATTAGCCAATAGCCAACATCTCAATAGGGCTTTTTTTGATTAAGTCATCATGCATCACAATCGCTTTGGCTAGCATAATGGAAAAGTGTGCCAAATCCTTTAAAAGCAACTTGAAATGTACAGGAGTAGAACAAAGGCAGTACCAGAGAGTACAGCTCAACCAATAGGTTATCCACTATTTGATTCACAAATCACCATACATTATTAGAGCTGTTCCAGTACCATTCTTTTCAATACAATCAAATACAAGTACTGTAAAACGCGGTACAAGTCCGATACCACGGAGTGTGAATAAAAACAAAGTGGCACATGGCTAGTCTGCTTCCACTCTTAAAGCAGTTCTAAGCAACTTTTTTACCTTAATAAATCCTTTTCATAGGACCTCTGGGGATAATGCAAGTGTTTATGGAATGATTTGGGGGCGTCTTTCATCTCCCCCTGGTGTCTCTGGCCAGAACACCACAATTGCAACTTTGCTGCCACCGGGTAGGAGCACCAATACACACAAATGGAATCACAAAAAAGAAGCAGAACAGGCAAAGCTAACTGCGGGGGCTAGCGCCACTTAAACAGTATTTACAGCAAAGTTTGAGTGAAATAAATTATCTCCATTGTGTTGGATGTACAATATCCCTCTCTCCCTTTGTCTTTTCTGTCAGCGTAGTATTTACTCTCACGGACAATTCATGAGTAAAAAAAACGCAACATGCTACGACACCGGCAGTGGCGCTTATAGCCTCTAGGGGCATGAGTTACTTAGTACTGCTTTAAGACTAAATGAAAGCATCACTGAAATAACAAGAACACCTTCTCTGTGATTAGAAGAGTTTTTAGCACTTTCGCACTTTTATTAACATTTATCACAACCGTAAAAGTGAATCCATATCCACACCAAAGATCATTCTAAACCATTGCTAATTTTTGCATTATCTTCATAACCAGACATTGGCCAACTCATCCCCTCCCTGGCAGCCGTATCTATTCGCAAAAGCATATGATCCCTGTTCCCTGTAGTGTGAACACAGCCTCAGAAGCTGACAGCTTTCCAATGACTCATCCCCGGCTGGAATCAATCCACACAGTTTGTAACGAGACAAAAATGTGGCTTCTTTTAACAAGGATTATCCCGAAGCCTGGAGTAACAGCCTACATGTGTTCCACTCCAATCACCATTCCACAATCTCGCATGGCCGCTTATCCTGCCCCTGTACATCTGACAAGCGCATTTGTGCATTTGTTTACACTCCCTCACTTGTCCAGAGGGGAAACACGTCCGGGAGTGGGGTAAAGAAAAAAAAAAAACACTTTGGAATGTTTGGAATTCCTGCTACATGTCATATACGGGAAAAGTTACAAGTGCTGCTGCTCGGCCCGCAAAGTCCAAGCATGAGCGGTGGACGTAAACATTTTGGAAAGTCAAAGTGCCAGGGAAGTTCTACATGACCAGAATAGCATAACTCTGACCGCATGAATGTATTCTATGGCAAAGGGTGATTTTCAAAGGGTGCAAATGCATAGGGGAAAGCTGGAGCGCTTGCTAAGTGTGAAGTATTGACCGGTGAAGCAAGTGGGGCACGGCTGGGTTGTTGTATCGATCAGGCTCGCAGTTCAAAGGGAGAAAGGTCAGAGCGTACAAGAAAAAGGAACAGTTTAATTTATAGAGCTGAGTAATCAGAGCTCTTACAAAATGTGTTTCCGAGAGATGGTAAGAACTCTAGAATGCATATTTAAAGCTATTAGCAAAAACTACACAAAGAGAATTAAGACATAGTCCATAGATTTACAGATTGAATAGTCTTATCTCTCAAAATTGAATGATGAGAACATTTTGGTCAAAGATGACAATTGAAAAACTGTCACATCTCTGCTAGCTGCCCCGGCGACACAGCATCAGCGAATTCATGAGAGCCTTTGGCCCTTGGGGCAGATGGGGGAGGCCAGAAGGTGCACCTAACCTTGAAGACGTGCCAGTTCACAGTCACACATTCCTCCAGTTTGTCAATGTAGACGCACAAAGCACACCTCCGCACACGAAACACGCTCATTAACCTTTCGGACGAGGCTTTAGAATCGGCTCGTCCAGGCAGACAGTCGGAGGCAAAAGGCAAGAAGATTGAATTCTTTAGTGTGTTGAAGCCGCCAGTGCCATTTAATTTACTGGGTCACAGAGACACAGGGGTGCAGGAGGTCTTTTCAAAATATGCGCTGTAACCAAACTCTGTCTCGGGCTTCAGCAGCACAATAAAAAAGAAAGTAAAGTACTGATTCATTCAAATGTTATTTCAAGGTATGATGTGATTATTTCAGCTGGTCTGGTGTTACATGTCCAGGTCAATGAAAACATGAGTGAGCTCATTAGCAATCGATCGATGCAGTGTGTTTTGGGAAATAGTGATGGAAAAGCTGCCCCACCTTCCAGGCTGCTATCAGTTCAATACAAGCGTGGGGAAGTAAGATGCCGAGATGGAGCAGAAAGGCTTCTCCATCCAAGCTGCTAAAAGAGGTTGCGGTGGCGCATACAAACTAGTGGGAGATCTTTAAACTTTACCAAAAAGGTTTCAAATACATTTGAACTGTATTAGACTGGGCTACCTGCTGTGGGGAAGAGCGAGTGACAGGTGGTTGAGAGCATGAGCTGGCTGGATTTTCGTGAAAATGCATTTTTCTTCATACTGACAAAAATAGGGCACTTCTCTCAGCAAGACAGGAAATGAGGAGACAACCCCAAACAGACAGCAAAACAGGTCTCCCGGGAAACTGTGCACAAACAGTGTAGGGATTTAGATGACAAAAGAGATCAATAATATTTATGGGTGGGTATTATTGGCAAAAGTATCTCACTATTATTAGGAACTTTCACAATAATGCAAACACTGTGCATGTATAAACACATGCTGTTCAAAAAGAGAACTGACTTTTCGGTAAACTACAAAAGTGCACATCTTCCAAACAGCAATTACGATATTATCTCGTACATGATACATTTTCCAGGGCCCAACATTGATATTCTTTCCAATAGTCTTTTCGTGTCTCAATGTAAACCTCACGGAGCACTGTTGATGTATGGGAGCGCTAATTAAAAAGTGTCCATGTTGCTGGCTCAGCAGGTGGAGTCATGTGACAGGAGCCGCAGCGCTGGCTCTGACCTTTCGTTTCGCAATGTGCCGCCATTTTTCTCTTTTCCTCGTATTGTTGCTCAAACAGGAAAGGCCAATTAGGCAGAATGTTGAGAGAGGAAAGGGGGGGTTGATACAGTGGAGGGGGGAGCTCAATATGTAGAATGTCACATGCAAAGGCTACATAAGGACAGCCAAAAATCTGTACTGATACTTATACATCAAGGATTGGGTCAACGAACCACCAACATCTACACTTAGACTTGTAAGTTTCTCTTCACAGTACATTCATAAATCTGCTGTTAGGTCTTCCTGTAGACCTCCGGCATGGCAGCTGGTAACTTAACCTCAGCATCCTTTTACCAAAATAGCCGGCTTGACTGATACAATGATCACACGAAAACAGACCAATGTCCAAAACAAAGCCAGGCCAGTAATGTGACTTTATGTGACGCTTTACAATTTCAAGCATCATTCATTTCACACTTGAAGGAACAATATGTTTATGTGGCCAGTGCTGCCCTTTATGTTAGACCAACAGAAGTGTGGCTGCCAATCTGGCCCCCTAATTACTCACATACTCTTAAAGGTGAAGTGTATTGTGGTTGGGAGGTAATTTATAAAACACTTGGTATTAAAAGCATGAAAAGCACTTTATTTAAGCTTGCTTTGATTTGTCACACATGTTAATATAATGAAGGTGGGGCTCGATATGTAAAGTGAAAGTCTAAATTGTTTTCATTCGCTAATACTACTTGTATAGCATTACTACTTATATTAATAGCAAAAGTACTTTTTATTATCAAGTGTCATCACAATTAAAGCAGGACTAAGTAACTTGTTTACCTTAATAACTCTGGGGGTAATACAAGTGTTGATGGGATGATTGGGGGGTCTTTCATCTCCCCCTGGTGTCTCTGACCAGAAAACCACAATTGCAAGTTCGCTGCCTACGGGCCGGAGGCGCAATACACACTAATGGAATCACGAAGAAGAAGCTAATAGGCTAACGGGCAAAGCTGACTGCGGGTTAGCGCCACCAAAACAGTATTTACAGCCAAGTTTGAGTGAAAAAATATGATCTCCATTGTGTAATTGGATGTACAATATCCCCCTCTCCCTTTGTCTTTTCTGTCAGCTATTTACTCTTACGGACAATTAATGAGTAATCATGCTTTGACACCTGCAGCAGCGCTTATGGCCTCTAGGGCCTGAGTTACTTAGTACTGCTGTAAACCTCAATAAACAATCTCATGTGCATTCACTTCCATCACAGAAACTGATTTCAGGTCTCATTTCAGGTGGCAGAAGTGCCTTCCCCAATTACACACTTACAAACTCAGTCACAAGTGACAAGCAGCAAGTGCACAACAGTTTGAAAACTACAGCACAATAAAGTACTTGCGAATACAAGTGTAACCTCAAGTTCAGTCAGCCTTC
Organism: Gobius niger; assembly: GCF_951799975.1. Taxonomy (NCBI): domain Eukaryota; kingdom Metazoa; phylum Chordata; class Actinopteri; order Gobiiformes; family Gobiidae; genus Gobius; species Gobius niger. The sequence goes on from NC_136869.1 coordinate 20,379,371, forward strand.
CAACAGCCAGGTGGCCTGTTTTGCATATACACCTGTCCTTGTCACTGAGGTCAAACCCTGCTTGACTTGCATAGATTAAGACTGAATAAATAAATACGAAAGTGTGTCAGGGCTTATTTCGATCACTTACGCAGGCTCAGTTTTAGGGCCATTTCCTGAGAGACGGATGATTTTAAACGTAGCGCTTTAAAAAGCAAGCATAACTTTGGCCCGTCACTATGAGATAATATACTCCCTGGGACGACGTGTGAAGAAAGCAGAGGAGGAGGTGGCAGCAGCGGCCGGGTCTGACAGGAGGAACAGGGTTGGTTGTAAAGGCATGTCAACTCAAGCCCAGGCACGCTGACAGGGGTTCAGCTGGGAGAGAGCAGTTGTCTATGGGAGAGTGTGAGACCTGGCAGCAGACAGAAAGCAGGCTCATGAAAATGTGCACTTCACTTGAAACATAAAGATCAGAAAGCGGCACCTTTCACAAATACAAGAAACACAAGAACAGAACAGCCAGAGATCACAGACGTTCAATGTTAAGAGAACTTTTAAATAGCCAAAATGGGTTGTGAAACTTGTATACCTTCTAATAGTACACTTGTTTTGTGTCCTCTTCCCCTCCATTAAATAACAACATGCACACTTCAAATGACTACATGAATAAATAAAGTGTAATTTAAGGGACTTTTGACTATTCCGAAGATAAAAAAAAAAAATACTTAATTTGTCATCACTTGAGACCAATGAATAAAAGTAACATGAAGAACAATACCATGAAATCAAGAGCTTTGTTATGGAAATACTAAATATTGAAATAATGAATTACAGGGGCTGTCCTCGTTTGTTCCTCAGAATACTGTGTTTGCAGACATTTGTTTAGGAAAAAACAGACCGCTGCGTGCAGTCTGAGTCCAATTGTGAATTATTTTTAGCTAGCGTTGTTAGCTAAAAATAGTTGTGAAAGTAGTCAAATGGTACAATATAAACTCAACACGAAGAGTCTGGATAAAAGGAGTGTATTAGAAATAAAGTTGACGATTAACAACAAACATTTTAAACTTTAAACTTGGTAGGTACCACATTTTAATAACTATTCTAAATATTTGAAACACACTACTTAAGAAATGAAAACATTTCAAACAACAGTTTTCATAATGGTGATATTTTGCATAGTCGTGTAGACAACGTACAAGCCAGACTTTTTAATCTTGTCCAATTTATAGTACAAGTTCAAAGCTTTGGCTATAGTCTAAAGTGTTTAATTTCTATCTATAATTTGAATTAATAACGCTGGAATGTCCATATAAGAGGGCACTCAATCAAGTATATGCAAGTTTAAACACTAAATATATTTATTGCAATCACATCTGAATCCACCGTATGTAAGATCTATCGTTAAAATGCTTGACTTGCAGAAATAGTTTACATTGGATTGAACTGGTCCCAGAGTATTTGCAGTCTGCCACACATTTAAATATCATCTGAGGAAAAGGAGGAAAACAAAATTATAGGGAGTCCTGGGGGAGTACAGCTGGAATGGACACACCCGCCGCACTGGAGATGCTGGTGGGCTGTACAGTTTTCCTTCACAAATTCTCACCAATAAGAGTTACTACGTCGGCCATTAAACCATGTGTGCATCATCCTCTGCGGTCACTGGTCAGGCCCTTTTTACTGCTATAATGTTCTCAATATGAGGAAGACTTGAATCACGATAACCATAAATATGTTTTGTCCCGAGTCAGATACAAGAAGCCAAAAAGTAATCATGGGAACTGACTCTGTTCCCATGTGCAACTTTAAGGGGAACAAATAAATCATAAAATAACTGGAGAACCACCTACGTAAACTACTCCCGAAGTACCATAAGAGCAAAACCAGCCCTTAACAGAACCTCATGTGCTCTTACGTCTTGCATGAATATTAGGGGTTTCCCATTACCAAATCACAACTAAACCGGCAGAAGAAGCTCTGAACAAGAAGAAGTAAACAAAACATGACAAAATTGGCTCCAAATTAAAAAGAAGACCACAGTTAGAAAAACACTGCACTAAACAGCCACAGAGACACAAGAGCAGGGCACATGGCTGCACATGGCTCTAAAATTGTATGTATACATTTCACACCAACTTTTCAATCGGAAATAATCAGTGGGCAGGGGAATCACTGAGGTAATGCCAGAATAGCTGATCAACCGGATGACTAAACAACTATGGTACGAAAACAAGGACAAGCCAAAACATTTATGATACAGCACCAAATGAGAAAATGCAACCCAAACTAGCAAATGCTCATGTAATAGCAGGCTGTATTTAAATAGCCATTATGTCATGGTTACACCCTCAAGTTCAGTTTCAGTTTCTTTTCAGTCACCAAAGTAGTGTATAATGCCTGTATGTAGATATGAAGAAAACCACAAAAGACCTTCATAAATCATTTGAAATAAAACGATCACCGGCCAAGTATTAGTGATTCATAGTGAAGTCATTCCTTTTCCCCCATATCCGGTGGTCACAGAGTCTCTACACATGCACCATATCATTGACACACAAGCAATAAGGTGTAGTTTCTATAAAAAACAACAACTCATGAATGAATCAATATATAAACACATACTTTCAAATGGACAAAACACTTTGAGTGAGTGAGGGAGCACACCGGTGACACTGGTGCTAGTGCTGTCACGCTTGCATGAGTGCGTAATGCAATTTTACATGGCTTACAACTATGAACACAGTGAGCACTCCACTGTCATGTTGCTGTGTAATATGCCGAGGGGGCAATTTTGTGGTAATAAATGTTGTGTTTCATGACCCCACGGACAATAATGGGCACAAAGTCATGAGTGCCACTTAAATATTTGAAAATATATACATCTTTTTATATATAATGCGTGTTAGCGTGTGTGCGTAAAAGGCGACAGCGGCAAAACAACTTTTTATCACAATGATGAAAGGAAGATCGCCAGACGGCCAAAACACACGGGCCTCCCTCCGTCAGCGGCGAGAGTTGCAGCAGTTTGAACCAAAGCAAAGTACTGATAAAAAAGTAGACACACCCTCAATGTAAACGAAATAAAATGTGATCTGTTGTCTAGTGAGATCCAAGCGGTGCGTGGTGGAAAAGTCGCCTCGAGATCTAAAGGCGAATCCCTGCTGTAAAGCCATGGGCGGACTCCAGCGCCTTTATCCACATTTCCTGTCCCAAGGAATCACTCCATTGGCGACAAAAGGCGACAGCGGGTCAGCGGGCGTAGCGTGGCGGACACTCGCTTACCTGGACATAATTGTTCTCGCAGTAGTCCGCTACTCTGGTGAGGTTTTGGTAACTCTCCACGAGCGCTCTTTTCCCGGCCGGAATCTCTTCCTCTAACAACATTTGTAGCTCTGCCATCTTACATCTCCCCGCAGAGCCTCCCTTCCCTCGCTGCCTTCCCTTTGATTGAAGCAGCCACCAGCCCAGCGAGCACTCTCCGCCTGTGAGAAAAAAAACAAAAAACTCTTTGCGCTCGCTATTGTGGGATTCCTGCCCCGGCGGCGGCGCAAGCACGGCCCGAAGATCGTCTGTGGCGGTGAAGAGGGGTCACTCAAACCCCCCCTTTTTCAGAAATGGGTTACATTCATTATAATACAAGCGTGACGTGTTGGTGAGTTTTTAAAGGACGTTTAAACCCTTAACCCCCGCCTTAACCGAGCGCATTTGCTCCAGTTTGGCTTTACCCAAATCCGAAAGCAAAAAAGTGGCAAAAAGAGCGACAACATTTTAAAACACACAACTATAGAGTGATGTAAAAGCAACAAAAAAACGTTTTAAAAAAAAGACAAAAACAAACAAAAAAATAAACAAAGAAAGCTACAAAAGAGTGACAAAAAATGTGATGAGAAAGTGACCGACAAAAAAACTATGGAGACATGACAGAAATGATGGCGGTAGAGCAGGTCGTCTCATGATCGGAAGGTCAGGGGTTCGATTCCCACCTCCTGAAAGTGCACACTGTCGTTGTGTCCTTGGGCAAGACACTTCAGCCACATCGCCCCCAGTGTCTGCATACATTGGTGTATGAATGGGTGAGTGGATCCTTACTGTAAAGCGCTTTGAGTGCCTAATGTAGGTGGAAAAGCATTTACCATTTATCATTTACAATGATGAAAAAATGTGACAAAAAAGCGGCGACAATGCAACAGAAACTTACAAACAATTTTGTAGGTCTTAGCTTTCAAATGAGGCATTAATGAGGCTCCAGTCGAGAAGCTTTTAGATTTGGGTAAAGCTAAACTGGAGAAAATGTGCTCGGTTAAAGTGGGAGGTAAGAGATTAAGGAATGCATAACTTAATTTGTCATATCTATTTTTTTATTTTTTAAAGATAACTGCAACACTTAAAACTAATGGTGCATTTCTTTCATCATCATCATCATCATCATCATCATCATCATCATCATCATCATCATCATCATTCTTCACCACCACAGAATACTTGGGAGAATTTTGAGTCAGCTTACAACCTTCTGATTTCCATTGAAAAAAATGAAATAGATTAACTAAGTATAGATGTAAATAACGGAGTGAGATGTCTTGGTTTTATTTGCCTTGAGCCTATCCTTCCCAACGAACGGGGCGGGGGGGAATGGGCGGGGCATGGAATTTTGAGCACGAGGACGATGGGACATGTAGTTTACTCGAAAACATTTGGCACAGCTTTAGCTTTTTGACACGCGGGCAACTTTTAAACACGGAATATATCATACATTTACACTTAAATCGAAAATAAATTAGTTGATTTAAAAAAAAAATGCTTAATTGTCTTCTAGGATGTATCAAAGTGAATAAACACCTCTAGGGTCGTATGCGCTTCGTGCGGGACTTCATTTCCCAGAGTGCTTTGCGTCCGGGCTAATCACACTGTTCATGGCGTCTCTTCGTAAGCTCATGACAGGTCGCCTCCTGACAAACAGTTAGAGCGGCGAAATTACAGTAAGTGATGTTACCTTTTCAATTCTCTTGTCGTTTCCCAACTTTAAACTTTATGTACTGCGCATTTCGAGTTAGTCAGAGCACTGTCGCCCGTTAGATCGCAGCTGCCGGTGCCCTAGATACACAACAACCTCCTCCTCCTCTTCTTCTTGCTATGTGGTCCACAGGTTACAGGGAAGTGATAACGCTGTTGTTATGATGCACTTTAGCCTCTTTAGTTAGCCTGTAGCGGATCCGTTTTAAGCTTCTTGGCTGATTGTTTGACTGCCATCACCCTCAGGATCTGGTTTGTCATCGCGCCTCTGTTTATTTACATTCTGCAGAAGGAGGAAGGCACCAGTCTGACAATGGAGGTGGAAAGTATGCCAAATATGGAGGAAGACAGGCGATTGACCCTGCTGAGGTTTGAGGCCGCAGTGAAAGTGATCAAAAGCTTGCCCCCGGATGGTAAGTAAACAAACAATGGTGGCTTTATAGGCAGGCAAACAGAATGGTGGCAGGCTGTCTTGTGAGGGCCGATGCATTGCAAACAGCTCGATGTGTTGGATCTTATGCTTATAAATCCTAATCTACTTAACACAGTGAGAGTAGCCAATAAGACCTTCCTATGCAGTCGACAACACTGTTACTTTGGGGAAGGGTGGTTTGATATTGCAATGTAGTTCATGTACAGTAGTAGAAGAATAAAACGGTCAGTAATACTAATAACTCATTATATACGGGGTTATAGTTATTGTTTGTGAATATGCAATTTCCACTATAGTTGCACAAATTCATTGCTATTAACTAAAGAGCCTCCTGCAGTGCGAACTCTGCTTCATATGTTCTTGTCCTTGCTGGTTTAACGTAGCACTCTACAATACACTGTTTATTTATTATGTTTGTTTGGATTCTTCTTTTTCTACAGGCCCTTTTCAACCTTCCAACGACATGATGCTGAAATTCTATAAGTTTTTCAAACAAGCCACGGTGGGGCCTTGTAACATACCACGGCCTGGGTTTTGGGATGCGGTTGGCAAAGCTAAATGGTAATAATAACAAATGTACAACCAGTTACACCAGGATAGAATTAGTTGCTCTATAGTGACCCCAGACGCGTGACCTCTGGACACACGTAGATCGCTGTTTGCCGTAGATTCGGTGTGGCCTCCTGCTGCTTTCCCCGCCTCGCGTTACTCCCCGTCTGAAGGATCAAGTTGTGTTAGTCGATCTCTGGACTTCAAACGCTGTGAAAAGCTTAACTCATTACCAAATCACAAAGTTGCCAATCCCTAGTTAAACAGTTTCTTTTCCTGGCAATAATTTTTACCCTCATTTGGTTGCTTGGTACCTTTGACCCGTGATATTTTTTTGAGATAAGCAGATCACACTAACCTTGAATAAACTTGGCGTGTGTACAGAGCACAACGCTACCTCAGGTGGCCCAAAATATTGTAAATCCTGTGTTTTACTTGTGAATAATTTACGTTTGTTTGATGTAGGGACGCCTGGAATTCTCTTGGAGATATGTCCAAAGAAAAAGCAATGGCTTCGTATGTGGATGAAATGAAACTGGTAGGTTTTTATGCTGTACTAAAAATATTGTCCCAGTTGGGGACAAATAGGAAAAAACTTAAAAATGACCAGCAATGCACCACAAGTAACATTTTTAAATTTTAGACATTTTAGATTTTCTTTGAATTTACATTTACTCAGGATGTTTGTACTGCTGAAATGGACACAGTCATTTAGCAATGTTTAGAGAGTCTTTTATTGTTTGTTAGATCCTGGAGGGCATGCCTGTGACCGGGGAGGTGGAGGAGCTGTTGCAGGTTCTGGGTCCGTTCTACGAGCTGGTGGAGGAGAAGAAGAAGAGGCTCACACAGATCTCTGACCTAAGTGCAGGTGTTTGTCTGACTGTCCCACACTGGACACGTGTCTCTCACACTTTACCCTTGAACTTTAACCTTTTCTTTTAAAATGTGCTTTTGGCATGCTCAGCCCGTTTGACACAGTTTGCTAGGCAACTGGAAGGCAAGTAAACTTGTGCAATATCCCTCTCCCTGTTTGGTGCTCTAGTTCAAATGTATTTTGTAGCCCTTTGACTTTTAACGTAGTGAAGTTTTAGCTTAGAACTTAGTTTACAACTTGAACAACATCAAGCTTTGAGGACAGAGTTAACACAATGCAATACCCCATTACAATCCTTCCCATTATATTATCTAGTTTCATTGGGACCAACTGTGAAAACATGCAAAGTATTGGTCTTGTCGATCTTCCAAACCTTATCTATGCAAATAACTTACCATAATGGTAAACTGGCATCTTCAAGAATCCTTCAACCCAATGTTGCAACTTAAAGGCCCTGTACTCGATTTTTTTGTCAGCAAACAATGAAACCGGGGCACAATATCCCTGTAGATTAACATCATAAAGTCTGATCAATCGAGTCTTGAGTGAGATCTTCATGACTTTACAATGAAAAAGAGGGTTAGTAAAGTTTAGTTGTTTAGTTGTTAGTTGTGGTCCAAGCTCATTCCTAACTTTCCTAACCCATTTGTAACACCCCAATTCTTCAGAGGGACTTTATTTGTAAAAGCTTTGTTCATGATTGATTAAAAATAGAAATGTCTGCTTTTACAATATCCTGAAAAATGACAGAAATGTGTAGAGGGCCTTTAAGTCTAACTTCAAGGATACTTTTTTGAGAACCATCGATTCTCTGTTTCACACTCTGACAATGGCCTCTCTGTCGCGCAGGGTTCGGGACAATGATGAATTCAGTGCAGACCAAGAGCGTGGCGAAGGACGTTGTCAGGAGCATGGAATTGAACGGCACTCTGGAGACGAAGCCCAAGTTCACGTCTGTAATGAAAGATTTATCAGACGAGGAGCTGCAGGAGGAGGCTGAGGAAGACGATGAAGAAGTATTACAAGAAAGTAAGAAAGGTATGTCGTATCTAGGCCTGGGGCGGTAACCGGATTACCGCCATACCGCGGTCACGTGACGCACACCGCGGGTCTGAGTTCCTCACTGTCATCACCGCCAAAAAAACTGCCTTTAAGTGTACGAAATTTAACTAGAAAAGGAACTAATAATAAACCAGAACAAGTGTCTCAACGAAAAAACTAACAAAAGTCTCAAAAAAGACCAGCCACAGGTGAAAATAAAATGAAAAACCAGCCGCCCTGAGCAGGTGAGGTGCAGCAGTCACATATCAGGCCTACGTGAGCGCGGAGTGTGTGGGTGACGAGATACAGCTCCATATGCACATGAGGCGCATTTACTTAAAGTTTAGACTGGGCCTATTCAATAGGTGACGCGAGGGCAAACAATTAAATCTGACCCGCGTCTTATTTTCCATAAAATAATGTTTTGGCATTATCCGCGCCACGGCACTCTGCGGCGCATTCGCTCCGCTTTGCATAGCTGTGTTTATGCGGCTCCGCTACCGTCACCTCAGAGCGGCTGAAAGGTAAACATGGCTCTGTAAACCGGTGAAAAACGGATAAACTACAAAGACAAGAGGCTGATCGTTGAACAGACTGGCAGATTTGACCAAACCCAAGGACAAGGACAAGGACAAGGACAAGCGTCGTGTTTTCGGACTTTCTCACGGATTATCATGGAGGAGCAGGACTCTTCGCAGTCCTCGGCAGGTGGACAGAGCGTGTTTTCCTTCTTCATCAGTACAAAGGGCCTCACCAGTAACTTAAAGGTAAGGAACTTTAGTTTTGGAGGTGTTTACAAAGCGGGTGATGAAGCTGATGTAGCGTGAGTTTGGGGAAACTGCACCGGGCTGGCACGAGTGTTCAACCGGTCAACACGCGTGTTAAGCCTCGCTGTCTGGACTCTAACTAAAGCCAAATAATATCAGAACAATTCATTTGACAGGTAAATGTTTGCTTCCTTCCTTTCACTCAATTTGATCTGCATTTGTGGGAAACGTGAAGATACAAGCGCAGAGATGTTTCTTTGCGATGGTAGGAGTGAAGGGGCTAAAGCTGAATAAATGATCACGCAAACATAAGCGTCATCTCATAATAAGAGCCTAATTCACTCAGTTTTTCATAAAGCGCCAGGTCTGGCAGGAGAACAGCGGCTCAGGTGCACCTCACCTGTTCAAATGTGTGTCCCCCACCTTCGAAACGCTGCTGACACCAGTGAGCGGTATATCGCGAAACCGCGGGAATTTGTTGATTACCGCCCATGGTATGAAAAAATCCAAACCGGCACAGCCCTAGTCGTATCAAATACTAAGGGTTGAAAATATTATTGTCAATTATTACAGTAGTGGAAAATGTGGCTTTGCATTTAGCCTTTTTAGGTATTGGCTAAATATTGGTCCACTTATTTAAGTTTTCTATCCAGGCAGGAACTTTCAAATCTAATTAAAAATCTAAATCTGCATGCTGCTAAAGTTTCACTTGTTGACACATTAACCTTAATAGTTCGACACGCTCCCCATTTTTTAGGCCTTACAATATATCTGTAATCAACAAAACATTTATTTACTAGCCTTAAACTACTCCAAAAGACTTCATGACTTTGTATATTAACATGCACTGTACATACGATAAAAGTATATTATTTGTAATGCAGAGAGGAGATCACCAAAGAAGAAAGGTTCAGCTCGAAGGCATTTGACCAACGGTAAAATGGCCAATGGTGACGCTCACCTCACCAACGGAAACCACTCTAAAGCTGCTCTGAACATCGGTGATTCCCAAGAGGTTTCGGAGCTGGTGCTGAACGGACATCACGATCACGCAGGTACAAAATGCTCTTCCTCGACTATAACTCCTGTATAACAGCGTAGGGCCCATGGGATAACATGTGATTCCCAGGTTATGTGAGGACATTCTGCCAAAGACTTATTGTTGTTCAATGCTAGAGCTTTGGGGATAATCGAGTTCACCTTTGGACACAAATAACAGGGAATTAGGTTTTTTACATTTTCATAACAATGCCTACAAAATCTTGTGAGTGGAAATATGTACCCTTGAGAGGCTACACAAACTTTGGGGCAACATTAAAACTCCTGCTACTGCTGGACAAATAAACACTTTTTACTTTACTATAAATTTTGATTATTTGACGTACATGATGATTAAATTAATTTCATTCCCTCCGTGGATGTTGCAGCTCCCAATCACGTGGCCAGTGACTCGGACAGCGAGGTCTACTGCGACTCCATCGACCAGTTTGGCCAAGAGGAGGTAATTTTTCCCACTTTTGGAGAATATTGTCAATTTGAACCAATAAAACTTGGAAGTAGTTGATGTTGCTGTAAAACCTCCATGCACATTAAAGCAAAAATGTGTATAAGACTTTGTGAGAAATCAGGTACAGAAGCTTTAACTAAGTTTATCACATGTATGTTATCTTCAGAACTCAGAGGTTCACCGTTCAATTGACGACTTGGAAGATGGGGAGAGTCCCGGTCTTCAGCACTTGGCGGGCCCAGTGCAGGAAAACGTTGGGCCCCAGGGAGTCCAGTGCGGAGGGGAGGACGGGGAGAACGCAGGCCCCAGGCAGAGACCCAAGACGGGAGGGGAGATGCCCGGCAGCTCCTTGATCAGACATGGAAGAGGTATTTTTAAAAGGTCTTTTTGCTACGTAAGTGACATTTCTTTTAAGCTTTATGTTTCTTTCTTTCTGTCAGGTCCTGCTTCACACGGGCCTGGCTCGGGACCTTTAGCGCCCATGCACAGCACTGGCGATGGAGACGGGGGTAACTGGGGCGGGGCAGGAGCACCTGTACTGAATCTGGACGAGCAGATCGTGGTAGCGCTGGCCAGATTGCAGGAGGACATGCAGAGCGTTCTGGAGAGGCTGCACACTCTAGAGGCACTCACTACATCCCAGGTTGGTCCTCGAAGCGTTAATGTATCGCCCTAACCAGTGAGAAGAAAATCAAATTTGCTCAATGTCGTTAAGAAGTTGTACGTGATGCTCTATTGATCCTCTTGTTATGTACTTATTATGTGTACTTATTTTAACAGGCTCGTTCATTGGCTTTGTCTTCACCTTTGCCGGCCTCCCCAGTGAACAAGAAGAATCGGGTAAGCATGAACTAATATAATCCCAAAAATACCAAAGATTTCCTTAAGACTGAAATACATTTTTAACTCTTTTTTTTTTTCTTCTAGAACCCTTCCTGGTGGCCGTTTGACATTTCTCCCACAAGTTTGGCCTTCGCCGTTATCTGGCCGTTCGTAGTGCAGTGGCTTTTGCGCGTGTTCCTGCACAGGAGAAGGAGGTACGCTATCTGAAAGCTCGCTCTGCCTATGAAGATTTTCTCAGCCTTCATGATAAAAATGTTGTTTTCCAGACGGATCAACTGAAAACCTGATTGGGTGTGACCATTCATATCAACGTCCAGATGGGTTGCTAGTGGCTAAGACTCCCCATTGCGTAGACTGCGACCCGTAATTTGCTTTTGCACTATGAAGAGGGCACCAGGAGCGTATCTTCAATGATGTTCTATGGAGGCGGAGTGGGAAGTATCAGGGCGACCTTTTTAGTGAACACCACTGCTCAAATAGCAGTGTTTAAAGGTTAACTATCAGTGACTGCGGTAGCTTTCCCTAATTTTTTAAGGCTTAGTTGCTACAAATTGCATTTTTGTTTTGCTTGTTGTATGGTTCATTTACATAAATCCTGTTTTTCACTAGTCGCCCATGCAATGCTGCTAAGTACAATAACTGTAGAGTAGAACAGAGAATTGAATGTAATCTCATATTGTTCAAACGATTTCAATATTTATTGCTTTTAGAGGTAGTTACTATGAAGGAAGTGCAAGAACTTTAGCTGTGTATGATGAATAAATGCTATAACGGTATATGAGATGCCTGTGCATTATCATCGCCTTTCGGTTGATTGGCCCATCTCCAATCTTTTTCAAATGGAGCTGAACAGGAATTGCCCACCTCGAATCCACTCTTGTCAGAACCCGGTGTTAGATGTTTATTTCCCATGCATTTGTATTCTTTCACACAGCTAATAAGAGTTTAAGGTAGTATTTTAATCCACAAAAATGGTGATGGGGTCACAGGGTTACATAAAAAATCTATGAGTTTTCTAAAACATTTTAGCTGATTTTGAACATTATTGTAACGTAGAATCTGAATTTTTATGTCTCCCCTTGGCTGGGGCCCGGTTGTAGCCAGCTTTCAACAAAATCTTTATGGTTATATTCTTTGGCATTTCTAGGAAGTGATCTCCCGTAGGAAATAGTAACAGTGCCTGTATATAGCTTTCATAAATTGTGACCAACACACGCTCGTTTGCAAGCACAGCTGCTTTGTGTTCACCAAAAACATTTGTTGTAAATCACCGTTGTTTTCTATGGGAGTGGATTTCCAGGTGGGCTTTCCTGCTCCTGAGCTCCTTAAAGAAAAGTGCCTCAACATCACAAGGTACAATCATCTGTGGCTGTATAATTTGATTCTTCCACTACATGTAGCAGGACCAAATAAAGCCAGAAGTCCTACCAATAGTGAGCCTCTTTAAAGTCCCAACTTTGATTCTGCCTAATTGAATATTGTCATATTTTGTTGTATAAATCGTGTTATGATTACTGTAAGAGTGTTTTGTGAACACATAAAGAGTGACAGTAGTGAAACCTGTTGCTTGCAAAGCTCTACACATATTGTATGTTTTAGCTGTACAAATTATTTAGAGAATTGAAATGCAATATTTTGATTGCATTCCCTATGTGCTACTAATGTAATGATGATCTATATGACAGAGGTTTGCATCAGCACTTATCTTTTCAGAGCCATTTTGTTTAAATTAAATAGTTTACCTTTCTACTGAGAAGGCTTTCTCACCTCTCTGCCTGTGGATAGAGCGGTGTCCGCATGTGATAATCTAAACCTCTAATAAAGTTTTCAAAATTACAAGCGTTTGTGATTGCAAAGTTCTCTTGTTGGTTTTAGCATTGTGCTTTGTCTTTACAATAGCAATCACATGGATTACAGACATCCCAGTCAAACTGTTACATGTCCCGGCAGTTGGATGGAACAATTCAGATAGAATATAAACCGAGTGTACGGACTAACCTCTGCGACTTTGTTGTCTTGCTTAATAAATAGTAAATAGTAATAAATAGTAAGACAGACGTCGCTTTACAGTCAGTTCTGCCAAATTGAAATTCTGTCATTCTCAAACACTTGGTACAAAAATAGAATCTCCGGCAGGGAAGGCTTCAGTCGGACAAGTCTCTGACGGCAGGACTGATTAGAGTCCTGCATGGATCTCCCTCTGAGATATCCCCCTCCATACTGTCACAGGAAGAGTTGAACAACTAGCAAAAACAGCAAGCGTAAGAATAAAAAGCCTTATCAAATCAAATGGAATTTATTTGTAGTTTGGCGTCATTCTAGAAGCTCAAAGTTGTTTAAAACTAGTGTCATTAACAAAAAGCATTGAATATCCCACATCACTTACACACGATGATTAAAAGGGCACAGCAGTTTCACCAAATTACAATACAAGAACTCACTTCTATTTTAAAACAGCAGATAAACATAAAAATGTATTAGAATACAGTGAGCATTACTGAACACCTGAATGGCATAAGAGGCAGGGAAGATTGCAGTGCAGGCAGACACATAAGTAGTTATTGAACTGACAATTATCACACACTGCTACACGTGTTGTTTTTTCTTAATGAGAACAAAAGATCTAAAAGTACAATAGAAATCTTAACTAAACAAATATGAAATACAAAGAAAATTAAATAATTTTGTACATTCAATTAGCCAAACTGTTAAAGCTAGCTTCTCTAAACTGCTAAAACCAGTGATTGCACAATTAAAGCAAACATGTTGCCATGAACATATAATATAAGAGGTACAGTTGGTTGAGTATAAAAAGCATATGCAGACTATAGACTGAAGCCAGACACAGTGATGTGCTGAGCGTTGTTCCGTGCATCGAAGTAGGATGTGTCCGTCTCATCTTCGGGCTGAGGGATAAAGGGCATGGGCCGGTTCTGCAGGTTGTCCCAGTCCAAGTCCTCAAACAACGGGTGTCTCTTCAGTTCTGCAGGAAACAAAAAAAAAACTTTAAGCCACACTGTGGAGGATTCCAGGTTATGCAGTACGCGGATATCAGGGCAACTAAACTTCCGTATAACTCAAAATGTGCACAGCTAGTCATAGACACAGCTATTTTAGAGTGAACTATCAATATAAAGTATCTGAAATTTAAACCTCATTTTAGCAACTTGTAGGGCCCTAACACTGAGATGTCAGAGTAACCGTCTTTTCAACCCACTCTGCTGCTTTAAAGGGGCTAGATGCAAGTTGGCCATTTTATACTCACTACTGCCACCTCAGGTCATACTTGTAACTGCACCTTCTATATTAAGCTGGTTCATGAAGGCACTTCAGACCTTTTTGAGTGACAGTGCAGGATTTTAGAGGCAGTTGTGGTGAACAGGTCTGAGCTCATTCTACACATTAGGACATGGCCGGAACATGTAGGGGGAGGAAAATACTTACTTTTAACATTTTTAAACTCTGTATAGTCCCTTTAAGGTGATCGAGCTCATAAAAGTCATAGAAAAACAACAGTTCTCACCCTTCAGACCAGCGCGCTTGGTCATGTCCATTGTAAGCAAGATTTCAATAGCATTTCTTGCATTGGGAGGCAGAGCTTCTTCTTCCTCAGGCCATGGAATATCTCATGATAGAACAAAACGCAACATATCAGATATGATGTTCAGATGTACCTTTCAATAAACCCTCTGTAACATACCTCTGTTGAGAATATTCTGGAAGACCAGCTGAGGCGTGTCGTCGTTGAAGGGGGGCACACCTGTGAGGAACTCGAACAGACACACCCCTAAAGCCCACCAGTCCACCATGCAGTCTGCACAGAGACAGGCAACAGTCACAAAATATACAACGACATCGTGAAGCCGCTAACCGTTAGAGTGCACTACATGTACCGCTGTGGCAGAAGCAGGGGCTGGTTAGAGAGAGGAGGTTTATGATTACAGATTAAACTTAAGGATATAGAGCTGGCATTTACACAAGAACGTCATTCATCTGGTTGTGGTTGCTTGCATTTTTTTTGGATAGCAGTTATATACAAGCAAAGTCCTTTTACTTTAAGAACAACTGCAAATTAACTGCTACTTCTTTAGTGAACAACAGTAACCCCAAATGAAATCCACATTTATTCAAAACATCTCAAGAGCAGAAAGATTTTGCTGTCTCCCTTCTCAAAGAAAAACAATATGAAGTCTTAACGGTGTTAGGGTAATGTTAGCGCCCACTTCAATCACACGCTTTGGCCCGTCCCCACTGATCAAATCAATGTATTCACCAATTCAATCAAAAAGCACTGAAATGTGGAGATGAAAAGTAATCAGCTCATTCCCGTTAACACTAGCTGCTTCAGGGGGGCATGCAAGCCTGCCTGCAGACACCAGCCATCTTTGAAACTTACCGCATCGAGGCTTCCCTGAAACTTAAAGAGAAAGCCTGTCACATGGGCTACAATGTCAATGCGCCTAAACCAAGACATCCCACATGATTGTGTACACGATACTGGGTTCTACGATTATATATTACCATGCGGTTTGCCCAGCAGCAGTTCAGGTGCCAGATAGTCGGGAGTTCCTAAAATCTGGGCTCCCTCGACTGGACCGGCTCCCCTTCGGACACTCTTTGGAGTTCTGTAGGGGGTCTGGGACAAGGACATGGGCTGAGGAGTCTGACAGACCAAAAAATGCATGAATTTAGGCACAATATCAATAAAACAATATCAGCTAAACTATCAAACTACTAAACCAGAATTCAAATCAAACAAATTTAGATTGAATGCATTGTAAGCCATTAATTTTGGCATAATAGATCTCATGATTTTTGCTACTCCACAGAAATCCACTGGACATTGTACACGCACTGGTTTTAAAATGCTTCTCTTAACGGGATATTTCAGGATTTTTGACATAGGGCCTCATTTCTTAGTTATCCAGAGTGTTGTTGATTTCTTGAGATATATGTAAAAAAAAATGTTCATGCAGTCCTTATATTTGAAGAGTTTAGTGGTGCTAGGCTAGTGCAAGTCTATGGTAACTAGTAGCCTGCATTAAAAACAGTCTGACCCAAACACAGCGCACCTGAGGCAAATGTTTTGAAATTTAACAATTTTGCATGTAAAATAACTTATAGTTGAGCGGCATCAGCTTCCTGGTTGTAAGCTACGCAGCGGCGGAGTGATCTACTCGGTTACTGGATTTACAGTAGTTTGTTTACCTGTGGCCGGCATTACTACAAGTGGAATTCACAAAGGAGCTTTCTACAAATCAGATATGGCAACGTTGGAGGACTGCCCCATGATTTTCAAGAGATTTTTAATGCAGGCTACTAGTTACCATAGACATGTGCTAGCCTAGCACTAGCATAGCACCACTAAACTCATATATGTAACTTCACATATAAGGACTGCATGAATTAAAAATATATATATCTCCAGGAATCAAAAACACTCTGGATAACTAGGAAATGAGGCCCTATGTCAAATATCCCGAAATATCCCTTTAAGGCCAGATATAGAATCAATAACTCACTTCCATTTTTCTAAAACCACACAATGCAAAATGAGTTGTTCTTTCTCCACATTGTGCAAGATTTTATCACTATATAATTCTACGTAATGACAGGCCTCCGCCATTAGATGCCTACCTGACAGAGAGAGCTGGATCTCGGTCTTTTCTGCACGGGCGTCGCATTGGCCGAGTGATAAGAGGCCGTCAAATCCATACCTTCAATGGACCCGATGCTGAACCTGGACACTCCCGACACATTCGACCGATTGATGGAGCTGTGGTAGCTGCGGAAAGCCACCACGTTCCTTGGCTTGAGGAATGAGGAAGCCTGCGATGCACAGGGACCTGAATCTGGAAGTCTGTTTAGAAAAGAACATTGCGAATCCCTGCTGACATGATGCCCCAATTTTGGCGTTTCATTCATAACGCCAAAATCGGCCGTTATGAATGAGTTCATGGGAGGGGAGCGTTTGTTTTCGTTTGACAAATTGAGGCTTTGCTTCCGAGGCGCGTTGCTGTCCATAGTGAGGGAGGTTTCGTGGAGAGAACCATCAGAATCCATGCTTAAACTTCTACAAATGGAGCTGGTTTGTGCGAGAGGTGAAGTGAAACTCGATTGTGAAATGTCCTTTGCTCCGTCTTCGAACACATCCTCTGCTGGTTCCTCTAAATCACTAAACAAAGATTTTGCGATTTTCACAGGGCTAGAGCGTTTGGGAAGTCGCTCTTCAGGACAAGCCATGAAGTCGCTTAAGTTGAAGGTGGAGAAAGTTCCAGTCAAACCAGTGTGAAACTTGGCATTCTCATCCGGAATCTGAAAGCACCTCTTGTAGTCGACTGTGCTTTTCTTAGCCTGGATCTCACACTGCTCGGGACTATGCTCCAACTGGGAGTACGTTCTTTTAGTGGAAGAGCCAGTGACAGAGGGATTGGACTCCCTCATTGAACTGTCAGTGCAGAGGGTCTCCTTTTCTGCGTTACATGTTTCCTCAGTATCCGTTGGGTTGTGATCCTGTCCCACCACTTTGGACTCAGACAACTTCCTCTTCTGCTCATTGTTGTGCATGTTCTCTTTCTGAAATAAAAATAAAATCATAAAGGAAACAATAATTAGGGTACAGGATTCTATTAAGGCTTCAGGTTTGCTAGTATGGGACCCCTGAAGGACACCTTAGCATGCACTGAGAGTACATGTCATGGTGAGGAAAACTGCCATGAGTAGCATTTAACTATGGGTAACCAAACATCAGGTTTAAATAGAATAGATACTTTTTCAAATTAATTTACCGTTCTCCATTGCCAGTGACACGAGGAGCATGTTTGGCATTGTTGGTATGTTAATATTTTGAGTTATGACAGTTTAGTTGTGGCAGCATATTATCAATTATCAAATATCAATTATTATCAACAATGTGTGGATTTAATTAAACACATTATATAAATTGAATCCATTTGTTTCAGTTTAGTCGAGTCGAAGTAAAAATGCACGTGTCCACTGACCTCCTCACACTCCCACATCGGACTGACCCCGCCTTCAGTGTCAGTGGTACTGCCTGCGCTCTCCGTTTCAAAGCGCTTTCTGGTCTTCAGCAGTGACGGTGTAAGATTCTTTGCGATGTTATGTGGATGAAACACACTTTTCGGTCCTGTGGATAGAAAAGTCATTATAGAGGGAAACAAACAGAACATAATGACGGTAGACAAATAACCTTTAGTACAGACTCATGGTCCAGACCAAAAGACAAATAGATGAAAACAAACAATAAAAACTTCTAAACTTTCAAGAGGCAGTCATACCAATGTTTCCACAGCTGCGAGGTGTAACATACAGCACTACAAACAACATTGGACAACAAATGATTACATGACATTTTTTTAATCATTCAGGCGACAAATAAATTCAAACACCAGGTTTCTCGAGACAGCACGCAAGGTGTATATAAATGTTTAAATAAAGCACATACCTCTTTTCAAGGATTGGGCTGCAGGAGAAATGGGCAGATCCATTGTTGTGGGCATAGGTGAACCCACAGAGTTGTTCTTCGGTTTGATTTTGTTGCAGGTTACAGGGCTAGACACCGCAGATGTGCTGCAGTGACGCTTTCCTTCTCCACATGGGGTATTCTTTTTAAGGAAACCAATACAGCAACATAATAGTTTATGAGAGCAGTTATTGCATAGTAACATTTAATCACTTACAAATCCAAGGTGGCTGATCAAAGACAGAATTTGACCAGGAGTCCTGAAATAATCCTTTTTAGGTTTTGCCAGTGACGGAGTAGTAAGAATATCCATGAGGTTAAGCTCTGATGGACAAATACAGAATAACATTGGAGTTACTTATACACATTTTGTTACTTGAGTTGAATTAACATTTCAACTGGACTTACCTCTGTCAAGTTTGACTTTAGACAGGCCAAAATCTGTTAATTTGATGTGTCCCTCATTGGAAATAAGCATGTTATCAGGCTTTAGGTCTCTAAAAATGCATTACATAATGATATGTCAATCATTTAACAAAGCACCAGATTGTAGTTGAACAGTATTACAAACCTATGTATGATGCCATGTCGGTGAAGATAATCTAAAGCAATTGCCACCTCTGAGATGTACTTTATGGACATATCCAGATCAAAATATCCATAAATGTGAAGCAGGGACTTGACATCTCCTCCAATAAGGTATTCCATCACCTATCATTTAGATAGCACAGTAATTTACATAGGGGTAGGTAGGTTGGTTATTCCAGTTTGACATGTCCGGTTAGGCTTAGTCATTACCAGATAGATCTTTGCAGCCGTCTGAAGAGAATAAAACAGGTGCACAACAAAAGGGCTTTTGCTTAGAGCCAGGGCGTCTCTCTCTGCCTTCATTTGCCCGGTCATGTTCTTGTCAACCATGTCTGCCTTCCTCATGACCTGAGATTATAAGAAAAGTATTAATATAACGCCAGCTTTACAGTCCCGATTTATCTTTAAGGGTGATCTACATATCTGTTGCACCTTACCTTGATTGCGTAAAGTCGTGAATTGCATTTCTTTCGTGCAAGATAGACTTTGCCGAAAGCTCCGCGGCTGATGGGCTTCAAAATGACAAAATCATCAATCGTGGGCGGCTTCGGGACCTCCACAGCAATCTCGCGCACTTCATGGTTTGCGTCCATGTCCATCTTACAAATATCCCTTCAAGAAAGAAAGCTATGAAGCTGTTTAACATCCAGCTGCCTCAATATTAAACACTTGCATCTTGAAACAACAATCTCCGGTTTGTTTTGAATTTTGAATTCCACCCTCTTTCCCGGGGTCCTTCAGCATACTTTTTAGTTAGCCAGGATACTGCCTGTTTGAAAAATGAAAACCCCACCCGCTGCCTGAGGGAAAAAAGAGAATAATAATGTCTCACAGTCTATGTTTCTAACAGTGAGGATTATTTTAATGGCCTATAATATTATTACATATCGGGACAAATAAAATCGATTAGTACTAGGGATATTTATTTTGATTTTTTTTTTTTTTACTTATTATTATTTATTTCCATTCAATTTGATGATTTTACTATTAAGAACAAGATTTTCCTTCATAAAATATACACACATATGAAATCAAACGGATACATCTGTACATAGTTTTCCCGTTAGACAAGTTCGTACGTAAATGACGTACATTTGTAGTCCATATGACCTTACCCGGAGAATCCATTAGGTTGTTAGCTAACTGCCGAAAGTTAACAGGGTAAATATATAAGGACATCGCACACGGGAGAGCTTGTCGGAGTTATACCGAGGAATCGTCCTCCTCTCTTTTCCTGCGTATATAGTAGTATCCTGTGCTTTATAAACATGTTTTCCCTTTCGACATCGTTTCAACCACAGCAGGTAACGTGAAGCATTGTCAACGATCAAGTGTTGTTATATTTTATATATTATTTTAAAACTAACTTTATCAAGATCATACGGTTTTCAATTAATCTCGGTATATTAGAAACCTAGTTGTACTTTGATCATACTACAATATCGGCATCTTGTCAATGACAGCCGATGATTGTTGCTAACTTGAGCTAGCATTAACAAGTTAATCGGCACGTTTAATGCCTGATTCGTTTCTTGTGACTAATAAACAATATATCTAAACTCACTTATATCTAATAACACAACATACGTGTGTAAAGCTTTGGTAAACTGAATGATAGAGATAATGTAAGTATCAGACAAGGTTGCATAAGCGGCACATTTGACGTAACCGTACAGTGTGTGCGTGTCTGCGTGTCTGCCTGTTAAAGCACTGTGGAGTAAATAACACCGGTATAACCGCTGTTTAGAAGGACGAACAAACATGTAACGTGATTAAAACAATAACACACCTATCCACGAGTAGATCATGTTGCTCAACAATGGTACTAACAACAATTAAAATGTATTTGTCATGGATACCTGTAGCCTATTTGTTTTCCCTCACAAGATTAGACAAAAAATACCCCAGTAAATACATGAATTGGTTTACTATGGTACAAATGACAGAAATAATCCCTCTACAAAACTATTAGAAAACAGATGCAGTTTCTGCCACAGGATTGGCTGTAGACCTGTAGTGTAAAATTAGATTAATTGCACAGCCTAGTCTAAAAACAGCAACAATAAATCGTTACAATAATACTTCCTGCTTTCTGTTTCATCATAATCATGAACTATTAAAGTAATTAGTTCAAGTACTTAAATACTGCTTAAATTGTGTTTTGATAAAATTGTCAAATAAGAATCGCCTGTGCTCACATTGTCTTACCATAACTCTGTGGCAAACACTGTGTACAATATTTTAATGCATGGCTAATTTTAAATTTCAGATGGTGTTGCCCCTCATCAATGCACTTCATTCATTAAAGAGTTCAGCCACAGCTTCAGTCCAGAGTCTCCACCAAGACTTTGCTGAACGTCATTCATATACTAAAGAGGTGAGACATGCAATCTCATGAATATGATCCTGTAGTATTTTATTTTGTTCTGTG
This sequence comes from Gobius niger, assembly GCF_951799975.1. Classification (NCBI taxonomy): domain Eukaryota; kingdom Metazoa; phylum Chordata; class Actinopteri; order Gobiiformes; family Gobiidae; genus Gobius; species Gobius niger. The sequence continues at coordinate 20,400,882 of NC_136869.1, forward strand.
AGTTGTAAAGTGAAATGATGAGCAATTCATATTGTGTCCTTTTCTATACTATAAATGTATGCAAAATAAGACCATATTTTTTCTGTAAATCTGGATTTTGAGTTTGTTCCTGTTTGTTCTCCACAGCCGTGTGTTAATCTGAGAGAGCTTGGCTTGACCGATATAAAGGTGAATCAGCTGGATGAGCTGGTCAACAGATTACTGCCCGCACCTCAAGAGCCTCTCGCTGCTCCCTCTGTGTGGAGGACCAGCCATGTTTCTTCTCACAGCTTCTACCACAACAAGCACGGTGCGCATTCTGCCAAAGTTACCAAATTTCATAAGCGCATAAGATACATAAGTTACATGTAAGTTTTGCCATAAACTACAGAACAGCTTGTGCTTTAACTGTGTTTTGTTTTCTCTGACAGGGTTTGCACATGGGAGAGTGGGAGTGTTTGGACAACCTATACTGCACAGACAATATCACAGTCCTATAAAAGACACTTGTTCAGAACTACAGTTTCTGCCTGGTGAGAGATGCACCATTCTAGCCTTGTTTGGCTGTTGATTGTACTGCCTTCTGATATTATTGATTTTTGTATGTTGTCTCTTCAGTGTGGATACAGAGTCGGGGTTTTAAGACATTCCGGACCCGAGCTAGACGAGGGGAGTCCAGTTATGACGGCCCCGCAGAGTCTGAGGCATACACACCAGCTTTCATGAAGGTCAGCATGTCATGTCACTCTTTACCTTTTCTCCCTCGCCATGCATGTGTTAACCCTTGCTCAATACTGTTCATGGAAGAAAAAAGCCTTTGGTTTGCTTACAGAACCTACTCCAGAGAGAAAAGACCCCAGATGCACAATCACTGGATCAGCTGATGAAGCAAAGAAGCCTTCCAGAAAACCAGCAAGATGCGTTCAAGACTGGTTTTGCAGAGGGATTTTTTAAATCTCAGGCCCTTACACAAAGAACGCAAGGCTAGTATCACAGTTACCTGACTCTTAACATGAATATCACTATTGTGCCACTACAATGTCAGTAGTTTATGTAAAACTATGATTAAAACCTCCGACAGGCTTTATCCCAGCAAAATAAGTCATATTTAGAGAGCATATCGATCATGTGTACTTCCAAATGCCTTGGTGCTTAAGCTGGCATGTATTTTGTGTGTATTTTCACAGACTCTGTGAGGAGAACGCGACTTATCCTGTTGGCTCTCATCCTCATTGGTATCTATGGCTTGTCCAGAACCCCATTTTTCTCGGGTAAAGGCTCCTTTTCTGATGCTGGTTTGTTTCTCCTTTACTTCTTTCCTATTTGTCCTGTTGTCTCCCTCTGCATGTACACTAAAACTAAGTGAGCCTCTTGTTGAATTTAAAAAGTAAAAAAAATAGTGATTGAATAGTTAAATCACTATTCACATCCCAAAGTCGATAGGCATTTTAAGAGGTGGCAGACTAATGGAGCACAACCAACCCACCTTACCCCTTTGGTGCCCATTGATGATCAAAAGTAACTAGTTTGGGCTAATTACTGTGTTGCTTTGTGCATGATGAGTGACACTATACTATTTCCTATGAACACGAACTGTGAGCCTTCATTAGTGTTACTTTTAAAAATGTCTAATCGTAGATATGATCCTTCTGTTTTCAGTGAGGTTTCGCACCACCACTGGGCTGGACTCCGCAGTGGACCCCGTTCAGATGAAGAATGTGACTTTTGAGCACGTCAAAGGGGTGGAGGAGGCGAAGAATGAACTGCAAGATGTTGTTGAGTTTTTGAAGAACCCACAGAAGTTCACTGTTCTCGGCGGAAAGCTCCCCAAAGGTAAAGGGAAAAACCTAGTCAAATATTGTCAGCATTATGTAGGATTAGAGAATTATCCTCATTTGTTTGTCTTTAGGCATCCTCCTGGTGGGTCCTCCTGGCACAGGGAAGACTCTTATGGCTCGAGCTGTTGCTGGAGAGGCGGATGTCCCCTTCTATTATGCGTCTGGTTCAGAGTTTGATGAGATGTTTGTGGGAGTGGGAGCAAGTCGCATCAGAAATCTCTTCAGTAAGTTGAATCATTTGTAATTTATAAACAAAGTCTTCACACCAAGCATTAATGTTGTGTCTTTGCTTTTTGCAGAAGAGGCAAAAGCCAATGCTCCCTGTGTCATCTTTATTGATGAGTTGGACAGTGTTGGTGGGAAGAGGATTGAGTCACCTATGCACCCTTATTCCAGACAAACTATCAACCAGCTGCTGGCTGAAATGGATGGGTAAGTTTCTCCACACTGCCTTTATATAGTCAAGTTTACTGTAAACAACCCTCTATACAGAAATTCTTTATACTTAATTCGTGGGTAAGGATCCTTTTTGTGTAGGTTTCTTGGAGGTGGGGAGGTTCCAACCATTTAAAACATATATTTACTGTTTAATACATTGTATCATTTTATTTTCTGGGAAGGCTGATTCCTGATTATAGTTGCGCATAATTCAAATGCCACATAAAGACAAAATATTTTTTCCCTTAGTAAGATATATAAAGATGTATTATAATGTACGTACTTATATTGTTCATGTTGACTTTGCAGATTTAAACCAAACGAGGGTGTCATCGTCATCGGTGCCACAAACTTTGCTGAAGCTTTGGATAAGTAAGTACGAAAAGCATTACATACACAAGGCGGGACTGCGGGACGACGGATGGAAATTAGCCAATGGATGAACATGCACGGTCCCCACGAAATAAACCTATTTATTTTTGTTTGCCCCTGACTTGAATATTCAGACAAATATCCACCAAAATCTCCTTTTGTAACCCACTCAGAGTCATATACAGTATTTCAGGCCAGAAATGTTTCAGTCGTTTGCAATAGCTTCTCACTTTAACCTTTGTACTCTATTTCCTGTTGGCCTTGTCCTACTTTGACAGTAGTATCACTTGAATTGAATTGACCCATGTAAACAAAGACGGATAATGAGTCACCTTTTCCATTCATTTTGATATTTTTTTCCCCCATTTACTTCAGTGCTTTGGTGAGACCGGGGAGGTTCGACATGCAGGTTACTGTCCCACGTCCAGATGTCAAAGGGCGGACTGAAATCCTCAACTGGTACCTCACCAAGATCAAAGTAGATTCTGGTATGCTTCTATCCCCAGTGTTTCAAAGCAGGGATGACAAATCAGTTAAAGCCTCAGCGAGCACACCAAAACCTCTGGGAACCGCTACCACAGTTTGAAGATTATAAGCAAAAAGGCTTTAGCAATATTCACTATTAAATGTCCATTGTCTTTTTTGATTGACTTTGATAGAAACTTTTTAAGAACACATTTTTGTTCTAAAATATGTCTCTGTGAACTGTTCTAAATGTCCCCATTGTTTACCCTGCTCTGCATTGTGTGTGACTGCAGCGGTGGATGCAGAAATTATCGCTCGAGGCACAGTGGGCTTCTCGGGTGCAGAGCTGGAGAACCTGGTGAACCAAGCGGCCCTGAAGGCAGCGGTGGACGAGAAAGAAATGGTCACAATGAAGGACCTGGAGTTTGCTAAAGACAAGATCCTCATGGGTGAGTGCACACTGTTGTTGACCCGGCTCTAAAGACTATTGTCTCAGAGGAGAAAGGAAGAAACAAGAAGAGGCAATGTACTATTGTGATGTTTTATCTATAGGTCCTGAGAGAAGAAGTGTGGAAATAGATGACAAGAATAAGGCGATCACAGCGTACCACGAGTCCGGCCATGCCATTGTGGCCTATTACACTAAAGATGCGATGCCCATCAATAAGGCGACCATTATGCCCCGGGGCCCAACTCTCGGACATGTGAGCAGACTTTCCCAGCCTAATATCATCTGTGTAATCTGTGTAGTATTACAGTAAATCATTATTGTGACCTGCAGGTGTCACTGCTTCCTGAGAATGACCGCTGGAGTGAGACCAGAGCTCAGCTCTTGGCTCAGATGGATGTCAGTATGGGAGGAAGAGTAGCGGAGGAGCTCATCTTTGGAAATGAATATATCACTACAGGTGCAAATTCTCATTGTTTCTGTATTCAGCAAATGTAAATTGTCTCTGTTTCGAGACAATTTATCTTGATAGAAGAAGATAAAAGATTTGGTCGTGAAGAACAGTTTAGATGTGCAAACGTCTGAGCTTTGTTCAGTGAATGAAAGAATAAAGAAAGAGTTGGTTTAAAATGAAGACACACTTTAACCCCGGAATGTTGTGCAATTTGACTGATGTCACAATTTAATAACCCAATCAGATGAATATAAATTGATTATTTGTTGGTCTCCACAGTGTCCATAACAGTTTTTTCTTTATATTCTCTAGGTGCATCCAGTGACTTTGATGGAGCCACCAAAATAGCTAAACTGATGGTAACCAGATTTGGGATGAGTGACAAGGTATATATATAAACTACAGAAGTGATTGACAGGGCTGTGATGTTGATTTATCTGCCACTTGATGCTAATTAAATGTATATTTTTGTTCTGCAGTTGGGCGTCATGACTTACGGTGACGTTTCCAAGCAGAGCCCTGAGACTCAAGCCGCCATCGAACAGGAAGTCAGGGTTTTGCTTAAGGTAAACGGCTTGAATGTAGTTATCAAATGTAGTAAGTTATGTTTTCTTTAGGTTTGACATTCATTTATATTGTCCTAGGATTCATATGACCGAGCTAAGCACATCCTGAAGACCTACAGTAAGGAGCACAAGACGCTGGCCAATGCCCTGCTCACATATGAAACGCTTGACGCCAAAGAGATCAAGCAGGTGCTGGAGGGTAAATCCCTGGGGCACTGAAGAAGTACCTCTGCTTATTTTCTGGGGAGATTGTATAATGTACATACTGTATACTTATTACACTGTCCACTTGTGCACAGGCCTTTGAGAGGCCTTGCATTCATGTGTTTATTTTTCTTTCAATACCAATTCTATATTTTATTTTATTTTAGTTTTAGTTTAGCTTTTCTTTCAATATATTTGCTCAGTTTTTATGTTAGTCAAATGGGCAATAATGGAATCAGTGCAGTGCTTGAAGTATTTTATTACAAATTCAGGTCAAATGAAGCTGTTATTTATCTGTAAGAACCATTTGGTCAAGGCAGTGGTTTTAAAACAAACATACATCATATTTAATATGTGATTCTAGTTTTAGTTCAGCACCACAGACCTTAAATACCTCAGGCTGAATGTACCATTGTACTAGAAAGGCACATGACATGATGTATGTGCTTCTAGCTTCTTATTTATTCAAGTGCCCCATCGGTATCATTATTTTCTTACTTTACTCCCTTGTTTGAACCCAATGAGGGGAAATGTGTATATATTGTAAGTGTGACCATGGCTTTGTGCTTCATTTCTGGGAGCTCAATAAAAGTTACTCAAATTCTGTGTGGTTGCCATTGTTTATTGTTTTCAACAGTAAGCTCTGAATAATCTAATTGCAGCTCAGTAACCATATAATTATTAACCCTATTTTCATGTGAAGTGAGTGGAACCAGCCAGTGTTACTGTTGTCTTAAGATCTATTGTGTGAGAGCAGGACCAATGCTTAAAAGGGCTTGGCAGGTTATTTGAAGCAGCTGTACCTCATGTACAGACAACCAGGGCAGCAGTCGGGATACACTGAATGATGTTGGAATGGACGAGTCTGCAGATTGCATAGCTATCATTGGAGTTGGATGCAATTTTCCTGGTGGTAAGATTCATTTACAATAACATTTTGCTTTGGTTTCATACATTAATTCATTGTTTTCTACTCATTTATTGTTAGGTAAGGGAGTAGACAACTTTTGGAGGGTCCTTTTGGAAGGGGAGAACTGTGCGAGCGATATCCCACTAGAGAGGTTCAGCTCCACTCTTTGGTACGATCGTGATGATGGCAAACCAGGGAAGACACAGACGAGGAAAGCTGCTTTCATCAGCGGGTAAAAAATAAGCTTTTATTATAATACTGTACCTTGTTTCTATGTTGGATAATGAATTTATTCTCAACTCAAAGTATTGTCCTATTCTGTCTAGCCTTCCTGGGAGAGTTAATACTTATGTTTTAAGAGAATATACATATTTTCCACAATAATATTTTGCTCCAGGGTTTCAGACTAAAATTTTGGGTTGATTGCACATTCACCAGCACATAAGTGTACCCAGTGCTTAATTTGATACTTTGAGGGAACACATTCCCCCACTTAACTTTTCTGGCTAAAAAGTGGTTTTCTGGTCCAAAAGTGTCTCACAAAAGTGTTCTTGTAAATAATTCACAAATTAAGCACTGGGTGTACCACTTTAGAAATGCCCCCAAACCCTCCTAAATACTTCAATACATTGACCATCTACGCTGTTTGCTTTTCAATTAATTCATTTGACACTGCATTATTATTTTCAGTGATAATTTTGACGATTATTTCAATATCAGTCTTTTTTTCTGTCTTTTGTAAGGGCGACAGCTTCATGGTGTTTCATGGTGAACAAAGCAATACATTTAAATGCTACGAGGATCTTTCAAACTTTGACATTGGAAGTTTTGATGTTTTTAGTCTCTTTTTTATTTAATCGACGAGTTTTAGTCATCATGAAGTAATTTGAATTTAGTTTTTGGTCTATTTTTATTAGTCTGCAAAAAAAATACTTGGACTAATGTCATGACTAAATATTTTTAAAAGTCTGATTATTTTAGGCTAATACTCTCCAATAGATACAAAAAGGCTTGTAGGATCCCCCCTCACTTATCTCCATATTACTCATGTCATATGAGACCGGTCGCACATGGTTGCTCATGAAAAAAATACGTTCACGTGTATGTGTAGTTGCTAATTTGGTCAGTCTTTAACACTTTGCCTACCTTTTGATTGACTCATAAAATCCACTTTTGTTTGCTCCAGTGGATGGCTTACTATGATCCCACATCACAGTATAATGCAGCTGAATGTCAATGAATGCTAAAGGATAGTATATCCTGTTATTGTCTAGAAGACTCTATATAATTATAGTTTTACACCATCGACAAACATAAATGCCGATATTGCTGAAAAATAAATACATTTCCCCTCCTATAGGTTCAATGAATTTGACCACAAGTTTTTTGGAATCACTGAGGCCGAAGCTACCTTCATGGACCCGCAGCAAAAGCTTCTACTCCACTGCACCTATAGCGCCCTAGAGGATGCTGGGATATCTATGGAGAGCATAAGCGGAAGCCGAACTGGTGTTATAATAGGTAACATGATGATTACTTACTCTAATAACAAAACATGGCATAAAGCTGTTTCTAATTTAACAGGTCTTATGAACAGAGATTATGAGACTCTCAAAAGTGACAACCCTTCGACAATAAACCACTACAATGCCACCGGGACAGCCATGAGCGTCGCAGCCAATAGAATTTCCTTCACATTCAACCTTACTGGGCCCTCCTTTGCAATTGATAGTGCCTGTTCCTCATCTTTGGTAGCTTTGCACTTGGCCTGCCAGTCTTTGAAACAAGGTAACAATGATTAGGTCAACAGTATCAAGGAAGTGTCACACAACAGTTACCTGCAATTGTATGGATTTTCCTCTAGGGGATTGTGAGATGGCTGTCTGTGGAGGAGTTAGCTGCATCATAGAGCCAAGAGTGTTTGTTGCCCTGAGTAGAGCTAAAATGATCTCACCAGGAGGGATTAGCCAACCTTTCTCCAAAACAGCAGATGGCTATGGCAGAGGAGAAGGATGTGGAGTTGTTCTTCTCAAGCCACTGAAAAATGTAAGTATTATATGCAACACATTTGTGCACAAATCTATGCTAATTTGTTTTCATTATTTTTTCTTTAAAGGCTATACGGGACTGCAACAAAATATGGGGCATTGTTAGCAAAACAGCGGTGAACCAAGATGGCCGCCAGGTTAGCCCAATCACCAAACCATCAATGTTGCAACAAGAAGAGCTGCTTCGTCAAATCTACTCTGAGACTGATTTGGCAAATGTCCAGTACATCGAAGCACATGGCACTGGGACAGGAGTCGGAGATTCAACTGAAGCTGCCAGCATCGCTAATGTCATCGCTAAAGCAAAGCCCGCCACAGAGATGCTCAAGCTAGGGTCTGTAAAAGGGAACATTGGACACACAGAATCTGCAGCAGGAGTTGCCGGACTTATCAAGGTACTTTTAATGATGAAACATGAGACTTTTGTTCCTACTTTGTTTTATTCTGATGATAATGCTAGCATAAACACCAAAACTTTGAATTTGGATATTCCGACTAAAGTGCAAAGATGGGAGACAAATGGGAGTTCAGAAAGAGTTGCTGGGATTAACAGCTTTGGGTTTGGAGGTACAAATGCACATGCAGTTGTGAAGGAGTACAAACAGCGATCTGTTCCAACACAAATACCAAAAAGTTGTCCTAAAGTTGTTGTCTTTTCGGCGGCCACAGAGAAAAGGGTACAGGCATCCATTAGAGACATTCATCAAAAGCTTAGTCACGACGGTTCTATCGACTTACAAGAGCTGTCGTACACTTCAGCTTGTGGACGCAGTCATTGGAGACACAAATATAGAAAAACTGTCTTAGCCACCTCTATTTCTGAACTCCAGCAACAACTTGCGTCTGCACTAGAAACTAAAGTTGAGTCCAGAAGATCAGACACTGGGGTGGTTTTTGTGTTCTGCGGGAATGGGGTTGCTTACAGAGGCATGTGCAGACAGCTGCTACAAGATGAACCAATTTTCAGAGCGAAGATTGGTGAAGTCGAGAAAGCCTTCTATAAATACAAATGCATCAATATTAGCCAGACGCTAGCTGGTGATGATCATGCAGAGAATGATTTTAGAAGACCAGATGTTGTGCAGCCACTTCTCTTTGCAGTCCAGGCTGGTATTGTCACTCTTCTAAAGCAATGGGGCATCAAACCTGACATAGTTCTTGGTCACTCTGTTGGTGAAGTAGCTGCTGCTTACTGTTCTGGCCTCTTGTCTCTTGAAGATGCCGTCGAGGTGATACATCATCGCAGTGCTCTTCAAAGTAAGGTCATGGGTGGAAAAATGCTAGTCGTTGGAAATGTTGCGGTGGAAGATACCTTAAAAGCAATTGCAGAATTCAAAGATAGCATCTGTGTAGCTGCTTACAACAGTCCTCAGTCTTGCACCTTGTCAGGGGAGGAAGATGTTTTGGACATCTTGCATAAAAAAATGGCTATAACGTTTGCTGATAAAAATGTATTTCTCTATGTGTTAGATGTCCTGGCTGCATACCATAGCCCTAAAATGGAGCCCATACTTGATGAAATTGAAAGTAAGCTTCACTCTTTAAGTGCAAACGACACCGAATGCCATCTGTTTTCCACATTGACAGGTAAAAAGAGTGCAGTTGGTGACTTCTGCACAGGGAGCTATTGGGCAAAGAATGTGCGGCAACCAGTTTTGTTTGAGCAAACTTTGCAAGCTGTAATCCAGGATCAGAAGGCTTCAGAAAATTTGGTCTTTGTTGAAATCAGCCCTTGCAAGGCTCTTCAGAGAAACATCCAGGAGACTCTTGGAAAAAGCCATATCGTTTTGTCTAGCATTGAGCCCGGGAAAGATAGCCACGCCATTTTGTCCACAGTCGCAAAGCTTTTTGAATTAGGTATCAATGTTGATTGGCATAAAGTTTACAAGGGTTATGAGACAATTCCAATAGAACTCCCAGTCTATCAGTTCGAAACCACAAAGAATGAAGTGTGTTTTGAACAGCTAAGAAAAAGTGACCGAGCGGCTAGTTTTTCACATCCACTCATAGGCCCAAATGAGCAAGAGAATACATACACATGGAACCTCACGCAAGGAGCAGCACCGTACCTTTGGGAGCACAAAAGCAATGGTGTCCCTATTGTACCCGGGGCGTTTTATGTTGAGCTGGCTTATGCATCAGTCCTTTCGAGTTTAAAACCGAAAAAGCCAGTATCCTCGCTTAAACTCACCATTACCTTTCACAGTTTGTGCACACTTCATTCAGGCAATCATACATTGAAAGTGAGTCTTGATCATACAAGAAAGCAATGTGAATTCACTATAGATTCTTCAGCTTCCACACATGCATCCGGCACCTGTATGTGGTCAGATGGAGACCCTTTGATAGAGGAACCTTGCATTTGCATAGGCACAATTTCTCAGAGGTGCAGGTCTGTTATCGAGAGCAGCCAAATATATTCAGTTCTTCATGACGCAGGTTTTGAGTATGGTCCAGTTTTCAGACAGCTCCATCATGTGTCTTTTGGAGAGGAATACAAAGAAGCAATGGCCCCAATACAGGTGCCTGAGGAGCTTTTGAAAGACTTTGAAGAGTACTTCATTCACCCGGTATTGCTTGACTATTTTCTGCAAATGATCGCAGTTGTGGCAATGCAAGAGTTGGCAGTTAAACAAGGATTTCCTTCAGCCATTGGTAGTGTTGTGATTGTAGAACCTCTACAAAAGCAAATGGTCATGTACTTAAGAGCAACTCAAGACACTCCTGACTTCTTCGAGGTTTGCGGATGCTTTACCGACTCAGAGGGAAAAGTGCTAGTTGAGCTTACAGGTGTGAGAATCTCATTTATAAATCCTTGTTCAGCGGTTCGGCAGTTGTTTTATCACAATGAGATTCTGTCCAGTACGTCAGAACAGTCCCCTGTAAACAAGATCAAAGGAATTATCTTTGAAGATAGCCGAGGTTTTGCTGAAGCACTTAGGCCTTTCTTGGACTCCGAGTCTATTTCTGTGGAGCAAGGAGCCCAGTGGACACCAAGCAAGATGAAAGATCTAGTTTTGTCCTCAAAGTGCCTTTTGAAAGACATGATCTTTATGTGGAATGTAGAGGACCTGAGCTACATGACCTCAGAGAAGACATTGGAAGTGTTGGTCGATTGTTGCATGCAGTTTCAACAGATTGTTTTAGCTTTGAAAGACAGTGAATATCCCTGTACTGTTCGAGTCGTAACTTACAGATCCACTGAAGGAGTAGTGAGTTATATCAGCCCTGGTTTTGTTGCCCATGGATTGACAAGGGCCTGTGCTGCAGAGATATCAGGACTCACCTTTCAGCTGATCGATCTTGCGTCTGTGACAAGTGAAGACATTGAAGCGCTGGTTTATGTCCTGAACACCAGCGCAGAACAAGAAATTAGGATTGAAAAAGGTAGGATTAAAACTACAAGAATAGTTCGAACTCCTATAACTGACAAGGTTGCCTTCTCTAATGATCCCCATTCAGGCCAAATAAGGGACTTCTCTCTTTGGACCAGCAATCCTTACAGAATGACTAATCTGTCTGCCTATCCAAGAGACACCGGTGAAAGCCTTGATCTAGCATTGGGATTTGTTGAAGTTGAACTTAAAAATATATGTATTCACTCTGCCGATTACTTCCCTGTAAGCACTTCGCAATTACAATTTGGTGAAACGTTTTATTGGACTAAGCATACCACACAGAATCACACAGTTTTAGCATTAGATTTCAGTGGCATTGTTACCGCAGTTGGAAAAAATGTCCGATATCTCAAAGTTGGAGATCGCATTGCCTCATGTTATCCGGTGGCATCTTCTTCAAAGGTTAGAGTCCCAGAGGCAGCTTGCTTCAGCACTAGCAGATTTCCTTATCTCGAAGAAACTCCATGTGTATCATATTTCGTGCTTGCATGGGAGATTCTTCAAAGACGGCTCGTTAATGTGAAGCTTCATCAGAGAAAGTTAGCTATTATCTCATCAAACCCAGCTTCCATTATGATGAAGGTCACAGCGCTGACGGCAAACCGATCGGGGTGGCATGTGTCGTCACTGTCGTTTTTGAGTGTAGAACATTTAGAGAGGTGGCACGCTGTTGTCTTTCTAGCCCCATTTGAGAATACTTGGATTAGAAGTCTGGACCAACCAAGGGAAGAAACACACTTTGTTTTTGTCAGCAGTAGATACAATTCTTCCCCGCCATCTCTGAACAGGTTTGCATCAAAGCATGACAATATCCATGTACATAATGTCAATGTTCTTGATGTCCTCCAAAAAAACAAGCTTCGGGCACATAACAAAATTATCTCAAATTGGCTAATAACTCTAGGATTTGTAGCAGAATCTCTTCCTCTAAAAAGAGAAACAATCCAGTCAAAATGGCAGGAGGAAGCTGCTGAGTCCTACTTTACTACAAAAACAGTAAAGCAAGTTATTCTTGATCACGGAGCGCGTGGCTGCCCTGTGTTTAACGTTCCTGTGCAACCACAGCAAAAACAAGTTTTCAAACAACAGAGTGTCTACATTGTGACTGGAGGCCTCTCTGGTTTAGGATGGGAGACAGTAAAGTTTATTGCTCAGAATGGAGGTGATTACATTGCAACTCTGTCCAGAAAAGGTCCGTCAGACAAGATTCAGAAAGCAATAAATGAGCTTGAGAAAAGATTCCATGTTGAAGTCTTGACTCTTCAGTGTGACGTGTCAGTGTCATTACAGGTTGATAAAGCTATCTCAGAAATTCAAAAGAGATTCCCATCTTGCCCAGTAAAAGGTGTTTTCCACAGTGCTGTAGTTTTGCATGATGGTCAAATTGAAACCCTTGATAGATCGCTCTTCCAAAAAGTGCTCCGACCCAAAGTGTGTGGTGCACTGAATCTCCATTATGCCACACTCCCCTACAAGCTGGACTACTTTGTCTGCTATTCTTCTGTTTCTTCTTTCATTGGCAATTCTTCACAGTGCAACTATGCAGCTGCCAACTCTTTTCTTGATACCTTCTGTCAGTATAGAAGAAATCTTGGAATTGTTGGACAATCCATCAACTGGGGTCCATTAAATCTTGGTCTCTTGTTGAACAAAGACAATTTCCAGAATTTCTTGAAGACAAAAGGGTTGATGGTAATGAATGTTTGTGAAGTTCATGAGGCTCTTAAAACAAGCCTATTGTTGGACAGGGTTCAGCAAATGATATGCAAGTTCAATTTCAAGAATCTTCATTATCACGTTCTTTCTCAAAATATGTTTCTCAGAAGAAGACTGTCAGCATTGGTGCAAACTGAATTCAAAGACAAGTTGGATAGCAAAACCAGTGTTAGCTATACACCTCTCTCCACTCAGGAGAGTGTGAGAAGAATAGTGAGTGATCTAATTAATGTTGGTGTTAATGAGCTAAATGATAATGCAGCTCTCTGTGCATTAGGCATTGATTCAATGCTAGCCATGACTCTGCAAAACAAGGTTTTCCAAGAGACAGGGGTCAATGTTCCTTTGATAAAAATATTAGACCCCAAATGTACGCTAACAACTTTGATAACTGCTGTTATTAAATAGCTGACTGTACAAAAGATCTGTGATCTATGTTCAGTAAATGGCAATCTCTTGAACTTGATGTAAATATGACATATTACTGTTGTATAACTAACTCAAAATGGTGATCAACTGTGTTGCTTTATAAATAAACTGCATTAAATATGTTGTGGGTGTATACTTATTTATTTATTACTGTTACTGCGTACTGTTTATACAAGGAACAAGATTTATATTCCATATTAAGATACGCAGTTGGTTATCTTCAGTTTGTGCTTCCAAGTTTTATTATCTAACATTATTCTCTGTGGAATAATCATTCTTTCTTTCATAACTGTAATAAAGATGGGTATCAGAATTATTAACTAACTACAGATAAGTGCCATAGCCTTGGACAGTCAAATGGAAAAAGTTGATGATATAATAGTGATGATACAAAGAACATAAGAATATTATCAGATTTATTTACAAAGCTGCAAAAAATACATTATGTACATTTGATTAATTTTTCATGGAAAGTGCTATATAAATAAACTTGAACTTGAAGTAATGATACAAAATAGGAGATAAACTGTACATTTTACTCAACAGATACATTACAATATGGCATTTTATTAGATATGAACATAAACAATGGGTACAATTTAGATACATAAAAAAGTAATCCTTTGTCATTTTACAGCCTGGTTTCATCTGTTTCTAATACAGGACGGGACTCCTGTATTTCTCCTTCATTTCCTTCACTTAATATGGTAACGACTGTTGAGATTGTTGCATTGGGATCAAGTAATTTGACCAATGGCACATTGAGACCCCTGTCCTGAAATATCAGATTCTGCAGCGTCATTGCCTGCATCGAATCAATTCCCAGTGATGAAAGAAGAGATTCTTCTTTGAGCTCACTCTGATCCATGCCTATGGTCTCACTAAGAAGAGATATCACATATTCCTGTGGGGAAACAGAGGTTATTTCTTTACTCTCTTCTTCCATCTGTTTGTCCTTTCTAAACGCTTCATCAACTAAAGCAGACAATCGCATAGTTAGTGCAGCATTTTGGGAAAGGACATTGAATCTGATGTTTCGGAAGTGAAACCTGCAAACAGCCTGTTGGGGTTGGTTCAAGATGAGACATTGCTCCAAGCTTTTGTAAATCTCACCAATATCCAAGACCATCATGCCCTTTGCCTCCAAAAACCTCTGAAAATGTTCCTTGTTCAAAAGAAGACCAAGGTTTAGCGCTCCCCAATTTATCGACTGACCCGGCAAGCCAAGTTTGCGTCTGTAATGACAGAATAAATCGAGGAATGTGTTGGCGGCTGCATAATTGGTTTGCGATGCATTGCCCAAAAATGCTGAGATTGAGGAGTAGCATACAAAGTAATCTAGCTGGCAATGTTTTGTGGAATTGTGCAAATTGAAGACTCCGTTTATTTTGGGCTTGAAAACTTTCTCATACAAAGATCGGTTAAGTGTCTCGATCAGTCCATCATGCAAGACGACTGCGCTGTGAAACACTCCTCGGATGGGACAGTCCGGGAACTTCTGTCCAATGAAAAGAATCGCTTTTTTCACATTTTCAGGCAAAGAAATGTCACATTCAATACTGACAATGCAGTTACCACACTGGTTTAAGATGTTATTAAGGTCCTGCTGCACCTCTGGGTTAGGCTTTCTTCGGGACAGTATAACAACGTTCCCACCTCCTCTTTGTGAGATGAACTTGACCGTTTCGTAGCCTAAACCAGTGAGACCCCCTGTGACAATGTACACTGCCCTATTCCTGAAGAGTTTTTTCTTTGATGGCAGCAGTGGTATTTGAGAGTGGGTTGTACAGACATCTTTAGCCAGTTCGATGACGCCAATTTTTGCTGTGTTGAAGTATGACTTTAATTTTGGTTTCTCTAAGCCATTAACTTGGATCATTTCGGATGATTGCAAACTTTGAAAGGTATAGCTTCTAATGGTAAAACTCTTGTTAAGGTTCAGCTGCTTGAGCCACTGCAAAATGCTTGGCCTTTGCGTGGCCAGCGAACCTTTCTGTAGGACAACGGGCATTTGTATCATCTGCACATGAACACGCTCATTCAAACTTTGCAATTCATGAGGTGCAGGCAAACGGTGCGATTCACAGATGATGATCACTTGCTGGAGATTGGGAAAGTTACGAATTTTAGCAAGTACTGACTCATGAAATGGTGGCAGAATAACACAAGCATTGAACTTTTTAACATCTACAAAAGAGCCATTATACTGTGTCCCAACTACGACAGAATGACCAGACTGTTTCAAAGTAAAGGTCAAGACTTTGATGAGAGCGGAATCTGCATCTGAGCAAATGATCCCTATGTGGTGTTTGGTTTTTGACAAACATCTGTGTAAGATTTCCCATGCAAGCAAAAAGAAAGAGACACAAGGCGCGTTCTGAAGAAATGGAAAGCGTTTGGTGCTATAGCACATATCTTCAGGTACTCTGACTTTGCTTTCTGCTGTGACTGGAAGACAACAGGCAACATGATCTCCAACCTTTAGTTTCTTAACTTTGCTTCCTACAGCAGTAACAGTGCCACTAAAGTCCAGAGCAACCAGCTTGTGTTTCTGATTTGAGTGGTGGTTCCAGTATAGTGTTTGGGCAAATTTTAGCTGTGAAAGACTTACGGGAAAGTAATCAGATGAATGCGCACAAATGTTGGTAGGTTGAATTTCAACTGAGGTCTCACTTAGCTGAGCCTCATCAAAGCAACGGATGGCACTAACGTCTGTTATTCTGTGGGCGTCACTTGTCTGAAAAATGCAAGGTTCGCTCATTGACATGGAAAACATGGGCTCTGAGCTATCAGTGATTTGAGGCGGGGTGTGGACAATAGAAGGCTTCAAAACTTGTCCATCTTTAACCACAAGTTCTGGGTGCTTGCTGCAGGGGAATGATCTTAGGACCTGAGAAAGAGCATCAATGTCCTGTGCAGAGACGCTGTTTAGGTCAACCAACTGAAAAGAAAGATCTGGTATTTCTGCAGCAAATGATCGAGTCATTCCTGAGATAGCAAAGCCAGTGTTGATGCGTTCCACCGTGATGTCTGAGGAGCGGTAAGTCACCGCTCTAATGGAGTTTGGAAAGTTGATTTTCTTCAGCTCAAGGACTATCTGCCGAAAGACTTCGCAGTAGTTTGTTAAATTTTCCATGACAGCATCAGGAGCCAGTGAAGTAAGATCATTAGTCCCCCATATGTACAACACCTCATCGAACTTCCTCATATTGCTTTTGATCTTAAGGTTATCCAAAAGAGAAGGAAAACCACGGGCGAAGATGTGCTCTGTGTAGGAGAGAGAAACGTAGCATGACCCTGAGTCCAAGTGGCGCTCCAGGCCCTTGGAGATGCCCATTGCGTCACAGAACACCAAAGCACGTGGAGGGTGCGTGGATGGAATGGATTCAGAAATGACATTGAAAGCATTATGGTAGAAGTACTCCTCCACTACATGCGAACGACTGCCAAGGTACTTTATTATCACATTCTTAACTTCAACCAAGACTTTGCCCTCTTTATCTGCAAAACAACCACAAACCTCAAAGTGATCCAGCCCCACGTCAGTCGCTCTCAAATACACTACCATCTCATCCTCCAACGGCTCCAACACAATCAGACTTCCGATTTTTGCAGGAAAGCCTGGTCTGCCTGCAAAAATGTGCTCAACTGTCACTGGAAGAAGTTGCATGAGATAATCAAAGACCACTGGGTGAATGCAGTATTCATGCAGTTGTGATCGCAAAACCTCTGGAACTGTGACAACTGAGAAAGCCTCTTTCAGGTCTTCTCCATAATGAACATTCGCTTTATTTTGGAAGACATCTCCATATTTGAAACCTCCTGCCAGAAGGTAACCGTAGAATTCCTGATAGCCCACTACAGAGGTACATCTTTGGTAGATGGACTGAAGTGAAATGCTCTGCTCCTCAACTAGCTTGTGTTTACTTGAGACGACGGTGCCAGATGCGTACATTGCAGACTGGGAAAACACAGTGAAGCTGGTTCCCTTTTCAGTTTGGTCTAGTTGCACTTTCATTTCTGGTGAATTTGGCAGTAAAACAAACGGGCTGTGAAAGTTTACACTGAGTTGGAGTGACTTGAGTGGCACCTTAGGCTTGGCACTTGCCATGAATGCCGCCAGACCCAACTCTGCATAGAAGGCACCTGGAATGATTGGTATGTCATTGTGTCTGTGCTCTTTCAGGTAAAACAAAGAGTCCGATATGAGAGTCGAATTGAAAACGTTACTTTCGCTGCCCTTTTTACAGAGCACAGGGTGATTGCTCGGGGCATTTTCCTGTGCCGCTCCAATGATAACATCTCTGTCTGAGGTATCAAACTGGTACTTTGGGTAAGGCAGTGGCACTGTTTCGTAACCTGCGTAAAAAGTGTCCCAATCGACCTGAATTCCCAGTTCGAAGAGCTTTGAGACAACAGACACAGCGGTTTCATGATCTTTGTCAGGCTGCGCTGAAACAAGAACTGCTGTATCATTTCCCAAAGTCTCCATTATGTTTCTCTGCAAGGCTCTTCTAGGACCTATCTCGAGAAAGACTGTATTCTTTTTTCCTTGTGTTGCTGACCTTATTGCTTGCTCAAAAGCTACAGGCTCACGTATGTTCCTCGCCCAATATTCCCCAGAACAGAAGTCACCATCTTGAGCGACTTTGCCTGTTACTGTTGAGAACAATTCGGTCTTTAGTGTATTCACATGCAAAGAACCTATTTTCTCCCTGATGGCTGAAAGTATCGGGTCCATCATGTGGCTGTGATAAGCTGCTGAGACGTCAAGTATGCGGAGAAAGAGCTTTTGACTTGTATCTGAGGTATTTAGCTCTCTATAAAGGTCCTCAATTGCATCTGCCTCACCTGAGAGAGTGCAAGATTGGGGACTGTTTTTTGCCGCAAGGGATATTTTACCTGAGTAGCGGGAAAGCAGAGGTGTCACTTCTTCTACAGCCATGTTGCTAACCACTAACATCTTCCCCCCTGCAACCTTACGCTGAAGAATACTTCGGTAATGGATTACTTTTACCGCATCTTCAAGTGCCAATAGCCCTGAACAGTGAGCGGCCGCAGCTTCGCCAACTGAGTGTCCCAAGATGGCATCAGGCTTTATGCCCCAGTGCCTGAATTGAGCGTCAAGGCTAACCTGGACTGCAAAGAGCAGAGGCTGGATTACATCTGGGTTATTCAAGTTGCTACTCTCAACGTCATTCTCGAGTGTTTCCAGGATGTTCAGTGGACTCAACTTTTGTAAATGCTGCGTGATCTCAATAATCTTTTGTCGAAAAACAGTCTCACGTGCTAGTAGCTGCTTGCACATGCCGTGGTAGGTGACGCCATTTCCGCAAAACACAAACACCAACCTTGAATCTGTGACTGACGGGGCAACGTTTTTGCTTTTGTTGGCACTTAACTTCTCTTTGAGCTCGGCTACGTTTGAAATCAAAATAGCCTTTCTATATTTGTGTTTTTGATGGCTACGCCTGCAAGCGGAGGTGTATAAAAGGGAATCAAGATCAACTTTTGTATCTGCATCGAGCTGCGTAATAGTGTCCTCCATCATCAAGCTGAGAGATTTTTGCGAATTTGCAGACAAAACAAAGTATTTGAGGTTGTTCTTTACCTCATCTCGATGTGACTTCTTTGGTGTGATGCGTGTCTGTTTACACTGTTTGACAATGGCATGGGCATTAGTTCCCCCAAAACCAAAATTATTTATTCCAGCGACCCAGTCACCTTTGGGTTCCCACTTTTCTGCTTCCTTGGGCACTTTGATGTTCAGGGCTTTGGCATCAACACTTGCAGTTTCTTCAGAGTAAAATACTGAAGGAACTATAGTCTTATGTTTCATCATTAACAGTACCTTGATCAGTCCGGCAACGCCAGCCGCCGATTCAGTGTGGCCAATGTTACTTTTAACCGAACCGATGCGCAGAGTCTCTAAACCTGGTGACCTGGGTTTAGCGATTACGTTCGAGATGCCACCAGCCTCGGTCGGATCTCCTATCGGGGTCCCCGTCCCGTGTGCTTCGATGTACTGGACGCTGGCCAGGTCGGTCTCAGATGAATAGATTTGGCGAAGAAGTTCCTCTTGTTGCGACATAGAAGGTTTGGTGATTGGGCTGACGGAGCGGCCATCCTGGTTAACCGCTGTTTTACTGATGATGCCCCATATGTGGTCACGATCCGCTAATGCCTGTGAAAATGTGAAAATATATCATTGCTTTTTTGTTGAAAATAGAGAGTAAAAGTGTATTATAGTGTATTAGCAAGTCTGGCAACACCTATTACTTTCGATTCTTATTTCGAATTTGCATTAATCCAATAATACTTTTGTTATTGGTTGATATTTTTTTCTAGAAATGGGGAAAAGGTTATGGTAGTCTGAAAATCAAACTACAAATCTTCAGCAAAATTAATCGAACAATGAATTCACCATTTTCAGTGGCTTGAGCAGAACAACCCCGCAGCCCTCTCCTCTGCCGTATCCGTCTGCTTTGTTGGAGAAGGGTTTGCTGGTGCCATCGGGCGAGATCATCTTGGCTTTGCTTAGAGCCACGAACACTCTAGGCTCTATGATAACGCTGACCCCTCCACAGACAGCCATCTCACAGTCTCCTGAAATCACATGGCAGAATACATTTACACAGCTCATACAGAGTACTAATTAGTTACAGTTATTGATTTAAAATGTGGATTATTCACTCAAAATTGCAATTGTAGACATATGTTATATTCCAATCAGTAGACTACTTTTTGGCATAATGGATGAGTTTAGGTCAAGTGAATCAATTTGAAAAGAACATGCATCTGACCAGGATGATTTCAACATTTTCCACAAATCACTAAAATGTGTTAGTTCTGGTCAAAAGGTCACAGCAGATTCTAGCTGTACAGAGATACTACAGACCTTGTTTGATCGCCTGACATGCCAGGTGCAGAGCCACCAGAGAAGACGAGCAGGCGGAGTCTATGGACAGCGAGGGTCCGGTGAAGTTGAAGATGTAGGAGACTCTGTTGGCTGCGATGCTCATGGCCAGCCCAGTGCCAGTCCAGTGGTTGATCACAGTGGGGTGCACGTGAGCCGCGTTGGTCTCGTAATCTCGGTTCATCAGACCTGCATAATATACAGTAATAGCGATGTTAGGGGATAGTTTTAATACTCTGTGCCAGGAGAATACCCAGACATAAACAAACAACATACATACAAACTGCAGAAAGAACCTTAAAAAGAAAAAATGATACATCAAATTGCAAATAGTGGTATTAGTTCAAAATGTGTCTTTACCAGAAACATGTCAACAAAGAATAATGGAGCGCAGTACCAAAGAAGACTCCAGTCCTGGTGCCGCTGGCCTTTTCCAGGGGAAGTCCGGCGTTCTCTAAGGCTCGGTACACGCACTGCAACAACTGCTTCTGCTGAGGGTCCATCTGCTCCACCTCACTGTCACTGATCCCAAACAACTTGTGGTCAAAGTCATTGAACCTGGATGGCGTGAAAAGGATAAAGTCAGCTATATTTATTTTTAATATCAGAAACTATAATGCAAAGTATAACTGAACTGATCATACCCATCAATGAGTGCAGCTTTGGCTGTGCGAGATTTGCCTGGTTTGTTGTCATCAGCATCGTACCACATGCCCAGGTCAAACCTCTCTCTTGGAACAGGCACTGCACAATTCCTGCCCCCCAACAGGACTTTCCAAAAATTGTCCAGGCCTTCTCCTAAAATAGCATAAAAATTCCAAAAAGGCTCTTGCTGAGTTTCATAAATGAGCGGAACATGTGTTGAGTAGAATTGTATTTATAATTACAATGTTTGTTATGTGAAAGCATAAACAACACACAAGAGATTTTAATTTAATGTAATTGAAGAAGTTTTTGTGCGGTTTGGAATTTTGCAAAAACTAAAAAGAAAGCAAAGCAACAGTACTAAAGCAAAAGAGAAATGCAAATGTATATAGAACAATCAATACATTATTATGTGATCAGTAATGTAATTTTAAAATATGCCAGAAAAAGATAAACACTTTTACAGTAAAATGTTTAAAAAATGTCTTAAGTAGTTATTACTAAACATCTCTTACCTCCAGGAAAATTGCATCCAATGCCCACCACAGCAATATCTCTCTCTTCATCCATATCCACAACTCTCTACAGAAGTGTCACTAGAGGACCAGCATAACCTACAGTGACTTACTCCTGTTCAGCTCCTCTGTCCATCCCTCCATCACAGCTGAGGCTTTACCTTTCTGATCCTATCTCTGGGACCTCCTGCACATTTATATAGCCGCCTTCTTTTGAGTATTAAATATTAATGAGTGCGTGTGTACGTGGCCATGGAGATGTACAACTCCAATGCACACATTTATGGACACTTGGCCAATCATTAGACTGGCTTTATGGTGTTGACTAATACAGAATGATATTGACACAATTAATTTGTAAACCAGGACCAACTATGCAGACTTGAGCTGTAGTGTCTAAATAGAAATATGTTGAAATATCGGATCGTAAAAAATCGGATGAACGCTTGTTAGGATGATGGTATGTAGAGCATTCACAGGAAAACAGTTTACTCACTGCTCCATACATTTGATAAGAACCACAGGCATGCAGGCCTCATTACTTCTCCATTAGTCAAGTTAATGTCAGGTCAAAGATGATAAAAACATTGAATTGTTGAACCTTGAATGGGCCACCGAGTGAAATACTTCTTAAAGAGGGTATTGGGTGATACTTTTGGATACTGTACATATGTACTTTATTTCAAAATGGTCTAGGTTGCATAAATGTGTGGGCACTATTCGTTTAGCTTAATTTAAAAAAAGTTCTTCCTCTTTACTGGAAATACTGGCCCCGTCTTCCTTTTGGGTGGCACGAAAGCCAAACCGAAAACTGAAAATAAATTGCCTGAAAATAATATTTGAGCATTTAAATAAGAAAATGCTCAAATGATATGTGTTGCTGTATACACAACTCTTTGCCCTGTTGTGTATTGTAATGAAAGACATTTAAAAAAAAGTTCTTCCTCTTTACTGAAAATAACGGCCCCGTTTGGAAACAGCTTCCTTTTGGTTGCACGAAAGCCAAACCGCTAAACAAACTGAAAACAATAAATTACCTGAAAATGACATTTTGATCATTAGAAATAATTTAAGTGTTTTCCAATTCACCTGCAAGGATTTTCCTCTGAGTGCACCATTATAAAACTGGGTTCATATTTTTCCATCCACCTTTGATGTCCAACTACTTTCATTAAAACTATCATCAGTTATCTTTCTTTATTGGATTTATCAACAGACGGTTGTATCAAGTCCTCAAGGTAAAATAAAACGATTGCAGATTTATTGGTCAATATAAAAACAACTGTGTGTATCAACTAACATACAAACATTTGAAATAGAATAAAAAATACAAACATTTTCATTTGCATTTAATTATAAATATACACAGTTTCAGACAGAGGTCACATTGCAGGACATAGATGTGTGTGTATTGTGATTTTGTAACAGTGCCGTGTAGGACTGGGCAACGTGGCAAAAACATGTGCCATTATTGCCGTAGAATTGGCTAGCTGAACAGTCGATAATTACGACTGGAGATGGTTGATGTCACTATTTTATTTAACTATAAATACATTTGCAGAGCCCAACTGTAATGTGCTGTAATTAATGCCCAGAGAGGGTTTGGTCTAGTGTCTTGTGCTTATTACACTAACTTTGACTAAGTTACATGATTTTATACTGAGGTTTTGTATAAATCATTGAAAGCCATCCCAATGTAAAGAGAAAAATATAGAGCAAGATAAATAAACATAATAAAATCTGCACCAATATGGCCACATGCCACATAAGAATGCAATAAGGTCTGGTTAGTGAGAATACTAGATGGCAAATAACATTTGCAGAGTATTTGCATCAGTGAGTAATGAGCCATCATGTAACATAAAAACAAGCCATTCATCCAGTGTAAAAATGGCCACCTCTCTGAAATAGATGTGGTCCAGCTTCTCTTCTTGTCTTATGTTGATTAATAATAATCATGCACTTTTTAATGTGTATTGGTCAACATCACTGTGGAATCGTAAGCCGAAGCCTGCATAAACCATCAGGATTTATTTATTGGCCATTGATTTGTGAAAGATGCAAAATTGAATCCTATTTTACGTCGAGTTTAATTAATCAACAACAGTTCATCTACAGTATCTTCCCTGTCCATTTTCAATCAAAGGTTTGCATAAATCCCTGTTATCAGCGCTGTATCGTCCAACGGGTTGCGGTCATCCATAAAACCAATGCATTCGATCAGTTCAATGTTCAATCAGTTCAATCGGTTCATGTAACAAGTGTAGGCGTTAGTGAAGGAGCTGCTCGGGTTTACTCCCATGTGAGCGAGAGCATCCCACAGCTGAGCTCCCAAAGCCTCTGGGCCATGTCGTCATCCTGAGCCTTCGCTGAGCACTTTGCAGGGGCACAATCACTGCACGGGATTAAACAAGGAACTGGTTAGTGCAAAAATAGTAATTCAATTGTTTTATCGTTTCTAAACAGTTTCCTCTGCGAGTCATTTCTCGTAAATAGAGGTTATCCAGTATCCACATATTCATTCTAAATAGAAATAGAACCTCCTATGTTTATTAATTTGGCCATATTCATTTTAAAAGCCTAATAATAGGAACAGTAGGTGGTTCTGTGCAGATGTACTGTCAATGCCACTGATTCACAACAAGGAAGAAGCTTTGCAGTGTTTTCAAACAAACGGGGAATTCTGGCACAACGTTTTTGAAGCCGCAAAGTTAATTGTTAACACTTATTAACAGATTTGTACCTTCTACTTTGAATACTTGAATATTTTGTACAACAAATACTTTCACTTGAGTACAATTTTGACTGAGTAACTTTTACTTTTATTGGAGTAATGTTTGATCAGTGGCATTTGTCCTGATCAAATGCCACTTTGATTTCAAAGTACTTGAAATCAAGTACTTTGAGCATCACAGTTGCTCCAGATACAAAGTGGTTCATCCTGTGTAGGTGGTACCTGTAGTATCCCCCGCTCTCTTTGTCCAGAGACGGCTCCACAGCGCAGTAGATGGAGGTCTGCGCTCCCTGTGTCGAGCTCTTGGTGAATGGACTGACCACTTTCATCACAAATTGCTGCGGTCCGTTCAAGTGCCTCCACAAGTCTGTCTGCACCACCCCAGGGTGAAGGGAGTACGCCGTCACACCAGTACCTACAGGGGGAAGACATGCATTTTAGCCATGTAGAGCAGCTTGCACTTAACGTACTCCCTTCCCCACATTTGTTTCCTTTTGCACTTTATGTAAAAGTGCAGACAATCTTTATTTGATCAAATCTAAGTTTAATATAACTGTAATATTCTTGATATGATGACTTAAGAGAGCCATTACAACAGAATCACCACTTAGCAAGCGCTAAGGTAGCTTCATAGATTACCTGACCTCCTGCAATCAGATCAGTTGGCCCCCCCCCCCCCCGATGGGAACTGCTGATTTAGTGTAATAAACTGTACCTTCCAGTCTCTTGGCCAGTGAGCGTGTGAAGAGGACATTGGCCAGTTTACTCTGTGCATAAGCCCCGTTTTTGTCGTAACTCTTCTCACTGTTGATGTCTTCCAGGTTTATGGAGCCAAAGCGATGAGCCATCGATGATACATTAATGATTCTGGCTGGAGCCGACTTTTTGATTAGGTCCAACAGCAAATATGTCAACAAGAAGTGGCCTACAGTGGACAGAAGTCAAGACAGCAGCAGTAAAATATACAGGGAGTTCCAAAAGTTTCAGACCTCTTTAAATTATTACTATTTTATTAAGTGGCAGTCTGATACTGACTGGTCTTATCTGAATTGTAGTTATCAGTCATCAATATTTAACTGCAAAGACATATTACTAATACCCCATAAAATACCACAATGTGCAACTAATACATTACTAGTTCTGTCTAAAAACAAAACAAAAAACAGTAGTCATGGTTGTGTCACATTATTCTTCTACCAAAAGCCCTACATTCATTTGAAATATAAAAATGGATGCTAGTAAACTAAATAAAGCCCTATTGAGCAACTGGGCGAGAATTTTAAAAGTTGAATACTCGAAAAGTTAGAAGTCAATGAGTGCCTCTAATGAGCGCACATTAGAGGAGAATGAGCGCACTCTCGCTCCATTAAACAACACAAGTCACTTAAGAATCCAAAGAATCAGTCACTGACAGTGTTACTTAAACAGTATGAAGTCATTGTTTGAAGAGCGGGAGAAAGGCAGGTACATTTTCTCAGTGTGTCAGTTGGTACGTCACACAAAATCTTCCATCATGAATTAAGGCAAAACTGCAAGCCCAGCCTATTGGTATCTTAAGCCTCTTGAAGAAAAATGGTTTTATGTAATCCATGAGTCTACATTTGAGCATTTAAATAAGAATATTTGTTGCTGTATACACAATTCTTTGCACTGTGGTGTATTGTAATGCGAGTCTGTCCACTAGAGGGCAGATTAGGAGTTATTAGAGCACTGGTTCCCAACCTCTTTTGTGTCATGTACCCCTGGAGTTCTTCATGTACACTCCGAGTACCCACTAAACTCACATCATTAGCAGTGCTGTATTCAAAATGAAGCTATAATACTTTCAAATTCAAACATTTTACTGAAAAAACATGATAATAGATGATATATTACTAGTTTTACTCTGTTTTTGAAATAATTCCAAGTACCCACTGCAGGGTCACCCACAGCAGTCCCACTGATAAATGCTCACGTACTCATACCCCTGGTTGGGAAACACTCTCTCTTAGAGTCTTCAAAGTTTTTCAGGCCAAGTAATCAAGAGATGGACACTGGACAGGGACCCCCAACTTTCATCAAGTGTCTCAAAATGTGTTTCTACTTCTACAGGAGCTTGTTTTCCTTTCAAGTAAGAAATGTCATAACAAAATATTTAAATGCAACCATTCAAACATGTAGCAACATCCTGTATCTATATAGAAAAATACATTCATGGTAAAGCTTAGCTGCTGTTCGAATACTACTTTAAAGTTAAAATTCATAAATGTTGAATGCTCGACTTACCCATGTGGTTTACACCAATCTGCATCTCAAATCCATCTGTTGTTTTCCCATACGGACACACCATCACGCCAGCGTTATTGAGGAGGATGTTGAGTTTCTCTTCTCCTACAAATATATAGTTAGGCACAATGATTTCACCTTGAATAAATCGAACTTCTGAATAAGTCAATTGCATCCGATGTGCCCCGGTATGTACCCTTGTTAATGTTGTCTGCAAACTCCCTAATCGACTTGGTGTCCGACAAGTCCAGCTTCATGCAGGCCACGTTCTCATTGGCCGAGGTTTCCACAACTTCTTTGAGCGCCGCTTGTCCTCTCTCCATGTCTCTGCACGCCATGATGACTCTGGCACCTGGACACGACCAACAGCACGTGTCATGAGGTATTAATTATTCAGGTTTGTTGAGGCGTGGTGTTATGGCAGACGATAAGGAAGGGTTGTGTTGTGCTGTACATGGTCAAAGAGCACCCTCGTTTGACAAGAGATGGTTTTACAATGTATCCACAGAAATAGTCCGCCTGCAGATTTGGCAGCTGTTCTTGGCTTACACGGATGGTAGGCTGGAAACATAACAGCGCACAAATTTGGAAATGAAATAAGATTCGAGTAAATGTTGTATTCTTCACATTTGGATGCTCTTCCTACCAGGCAAAAGCTTGTGACTCTATGAACGTGCCCTTGACTGCCTTATATGAGTGAAAAATATAAATTTGAATATTTTTGTAAATCAGATTTCAGTCATTTCTATAGAATCCTGCTATCTGATGATTCTTCGGTCTTTCTCATTATACTGGACAGTGGGAGGAAACAGTGAGTACACCCTTTGGAATTTCTTGCAATTCTGCCTAAATTGGTCATAAAATGTGGTCTGATCTTTATTAAAATCACAAGAATGAGTAAACAGCATCTGCTTAAACTAATACCACCCACACAATTACATGTTGTCATCTTTTTATTGGCCGTAACATGTAAACATTCACAGGACAGGGAGGAATAAGTGCGTACACCCCCTGGCTAAGGATCATCCAAGAGCTACTTATACAATTGTATGCAGACATTTAGAGTCAGGTGTGAGCCAACCTGAAGTCCAATCTCTGAGGTGTCCTAAAGACTTCCCCCCGCTCACTTCCGTCAATAACCTTTAGGAGTTACTGCGCGGACGTTTTGCTCCTCGTATCATTACGCCTCACAATATAGTCCCCCTTTTTATCTGCTTATAAAATGGACATGTTACATTTCTGTGTAAATATACTTTGCATGAAAACACTTCACGTAACTTTATTTAAATAGGGAACACGTGGAAGAGCTTGGTAGCTTCTATCGTGAGCTTTTTTGGAGCTATATGACATGTGGGAGAGGCTGCGTATGTGCTCCGTTTGCGTGACAGAGCGCACGGACAAAGACCAGACGGGGATATATTAACTCGACTAAGGTTAGGTAAGAACATATCTTAGTATGTAAAAACGGTGGCCTATTCCTTTAAAGCTGCCCAGTTTTGTAAAGAGCAATGGTCGAAGATTCATCCTGATTGTTGTGCAGGTTTAATCTGCAACTACAGGAAACGTGTGGATGAAGTTATTGCTGTCAAAGGAGGGTCAACCAGCTATTTAATTTGAGGGTGTACTCACTTATTCCTCCCTGTCCTGTGAATGTTTACATGTTACGGCCAATAAAAATAATAAAAACAACTGTAATTGTTTGGGTGGTATTAGTTTAAGCAGACACTGTTAAGATCAGACCAGATTTTACGACCAATTTAGGCAGAATTGTAAGAAATGTGGTGTGGTCATGTTTTCCTCCCACTGTATATAAAATGATTACTGTACAATTAGATAGAATATACACATCTTGCTCTTTTCTTTTAGTTTGTTTTGTTTATTTAGTGGCAAGAAGTATGACGACCCTTCAGACCTCCAGACTCACCTCTCTTTGCCAGGTCTATGGCTGTCTCTTTGCCAATGCCAGTGTTGGCTCCAGTGATGACCACAGTTTTCCCATCCAGTCTCTGAGATGAGGACCAGGAAGGGCGGAAGAAATTTCTGTCATGGGGAGAAACACACATTGTTACTCAATGAGACAGGTGTTACAACATCAACACAAAGGAGAAGCAAGACACTCAAACATGTCTATAAAACTTAGTTAAACCATCCTGTAAGCTAACAGCTAGCATCCGTTTGACTGACGAAATGACATTAATATTAGATGAAGCTAAACATGCTCAAAACTTAACTTTGGTAACATAACAGAAAACTAACATGATGGCCGATTTGATAAGTTGTTACGTACCTCACAGACTGCATGACGCCAGAAAAGCGATACAGATGTGCATAAAATAACCAATACGGTGATAATAGTTGTATATCGAACTTTAATTCGCCTCAGTGTAGTGAGTTAAGAGAGGGCGACGCTGTTAGGAACCGGTTAAATCTGTCAATACGGAATTGTTAAGAAGACAAGTCTGACGGGCAGAAATTTGAGCCAATCAGCAGTGTGAAACCTGCCCCGCGAGCGCGTTCATTGGCGGAAGGATGATAAATGTCCCGCCTTCATGTTGTGCGTTCGCTTGTGCATGAGGGTGCGCCAGGCGGGTGGGATCTAATCATGCTTGGTCAGCGTGATCATTCAAATTATGGTCAAATCATGGTCAACTCTCTGAAAACTGATCATGGGAAAGCGTGGTGTACTTCAGCAATGAATAATAATAATAAACAATCATAATCAAAACAATTATTGCCATGTTGATCAGGTAAACTCTTCATAACAGTTGAATAATTTCGGATAGTTTTTATTCATACATGTGCCATCATCACTTGCTTACTTTTCCATAGTTTGTTCACCTTTGTATCTTTCAGGGCAAAGCTCATCAAAGTTGCTGCTGTCAAGGAATTCCAGTGAGGCCAAAGACCACAAACATCCTAGTTGTAAGATTCACTTCCTTTAACTTATTCTAGTTTGTATGAGTCTTGTGTAAGTGAATGTTTTGTGTTGGAATGAGCTATGTATGGAAGACGGGGTGTGTGCATCTGTTTGTTATGGTCCAAAACACATTTCTAACTTTGCTCACACATTTCTAACATCCCAATTCTACACATGGATGCGTTTATAAGCACATTTCATTTCACAATGCTGTCAGGTTTTTGCAGTTGACTTTGTAGTAGTTGTATTTCCTATTTTCCCCAGCAGGTGGCAGCTCAAGGCCATCTTCCAGTATCAGGTGAAGGTTGAAAGACACAGACCAGCAGCTCACATGGTTTGATACTGTCTGCAGATTCACAGGTTGGTGTTTGGCTCATTTCCTTGGCTTTGATCAGGTTCTCAAGGAAAAAACTCTCAAGGAATGCTGAATATTATCGATGATTCCACTTGTTATTTACACTTCATATACTGAAATCTATCTCGAAGGTGCTTGGAACAGGAAGCGCTGAGCCATTCATCAGCTGATTGTGCGTAAAGGCAATGCTTCCTTCCCTCAAAACTGACTCAGCACAGTTGGCCATGTCTGCCTGTCTGGGGTGCACGTCTGTGGTGCTCGGCCAGAGGATGAAAAGGAATGCATCCCATTTTTTTTGGCCGATTGTAAACATATTGCAATACACATAAATGGTACCATTGCAGAAAAGAGGTATTTTTACAGTATCAAAAAACAAAACACTATTATATTTCCATTACACTAAGAAGAATATGAATGTGAAATATAATAACATTGCCAACATGGCTGAACGTTGTCATGTTTTCTTTTTTACTCTATGCTCCTGTATATTCAAATATTATTACCAAATTATCCCCTCAAGCAAATCATGAATGTAATACAAGCATAATATTTCATTGTCTCTGCTTGTATTAACATTCCACAGACCGTCGACAGCTGTTGATTGCTTGCTGTATTACAATTAGACAAAACAATTTACCTCAGAGCTGCGGCGCCACAAGGCAGCCCTTCTCCACCCACACACACACAATGGAGAGGCAGAGGATGCCTTAAATAAGCTTTGAGAACAATCCATTAGGCCTGAATGGGACAAAGGC
Source organism: Gobius niger (assembly GCF_951799975.1). Taxonomy (NCBI): domain Eukaryota; kingdom Metazoa; phylum Chordata; class Actinopteri; order Gobiiformes; family Gobiidae; genus Gobius; species Gobius niger. The sequence goes on from NC_136869.1 coordinate 20,431,249, forward strand.
ATGATGGGAGTCAAGAGGATGCGCATTTTATTTTTATACTCATGAAAAACAAACAAGACCTGAGGAGGAAACACAGCGCTGTATTGACAGGATATTTGTTAATCTAGTGATGGGAAAACATTTCTCGTGCATTGTTAATATTACTAGCCTATTAAATATGAAATGGGCTTGAAATCATCATAATACGTGCATCATAATGTCCATCCCAGGTGTCATTTCCTAACATACAGTAAACTTAAACAGTTCCTTTCAAAATACTGCCTGCATGAGAGGGACGTCTCCTTTGCAATTGCCAAAGCTTTTTTTCTTACATTACTCATCAATTTGAAAACATCATGGTAAGCTATTCTTGTAGTCACATCTGCCCTGGGGTTACTACCTCCATTACCACTACTTTTTCACCAACCAATACTTAGTAGTAATAGTACTATAGTACAGGGGTTCCCAAACTTTTCAGGCCACGTCCCACAAAATCATTTAACCAACAATTCAGGACCCCCTTCTGTAAGATTTAAATAGCCTTATAATAATTTAAGGGACAAAGCATTTGAAATATGGTTTGATGATGGTTAATAATGGATTTGGCTAATTTTGGATAAAACATTTGATAATTTCATGGAAATATGTTTTCAAAAATACATCAAATTCAATGAAATGTAAAACATATTGTCTCAAAACCATCTTGCAACCCCCACTTCAGTGTCTCACAACCCCCCACGGGGTCCCAACCCCCACTTTGGGAACCACTGCTATAGTACAAACAATCCGTCATGTCAATATAAATTTATCAATAACATGATAAGTTTGTCCAATAAAATGACACTCCCTAATGTAGCACCATAGTCATAGCAAAGAAAAGTTACATATTTATTATAGACTTGTGTGCATAAAGAACACACAATCACAAATCACAAAAGTATCCAAACAAGTACAATTATTTAATGATTTGATATTTTTGTTATTTCCAATATTTTTCATGTATATTTTTTTATTGATATACACAGAAACAATTTGTTATAGGACCATTTGTATCTATATCACTTTACTGTATAAGAAATGATTTCATCAAGTGCCCAGGGCAGGGTTTTGTGTCAATATGGAACTTAGTATGCAGAAATTGCTGCTCCAAACACAAGATGTCCTCATGTCCACAATAATAATGCTTGTCGTACAGCGAGTTTTATATTTCCCTCATTGCCACACTGTCAAGAGAGACAGTGCCCTGTTGAACTTGTGACGTCATAAATAGGACAGGGTAACCTCCTGTTTGCCTGTATAGCACATGTGAAACACACTGACCCTAACCAGGCCAGAGCCAGCCTGTCTGCCCCGCCAAGGTCAAGTGTACACATCAAACAGAGCAGCAGAGGGAGATACATATTCAACATTGTGTATTCAGACATGCTTCATTGCAATTTCAGATACAGGCAAACAGTAAGAAGACAGAAGCCAAAGCTCTCAACTCAATCAACCCAGTCCAGTCGATGATATATGAAGATCAACACAATTCTTTTCAGTAAGCTTTGAATTTAACATCTTGCATTACATTTTATTTGATCCAATAGTTATTTGAAATTTCCTTTCTGTGTTGCACGCTGAAGCAGACTGGTGCCTTCCCTTATGTTTACAGTACAACATTATCCTCCAAGGTGACTTCCCCCATAACCTCTTATCACACAAACACATAGACGACCTGCAGTCTGCTGTGTACACTTAGACCTATCTTTGGCATCTCAGATCATGTCTATTACCATCACCACCTTCACTGACCACTACGTCTTCAGTCGTCTGTTTAGTCTGGCTTCTCGCCCTCTTGTCCAACCCCCATCCCTCAAACAACCGGTTACATAACGCATAAACGCTGCCTTTCATTCACCCACGATAACTGCTGATCGCGTATCTCTGACCTGTAATGGCCCCAATAATTGTCCCGATGCTAATCTCAAATTTTCGCAGCAAATGATTTGGCCTAACACATGGTTGCGTTTAGCTCGCCTTTGCTCTCCTATGTATTTTCTCACCGTTTCAGAAAATCTCTAGAGAAATGGCCCCGCAGTTCATTTGGAGGTTGTCCGTGCAATATGCTGAGGTCTTGTAAATCTGGGATCTCAAATTTTGAAAGTAGATCCACCCAAGAGTGCATAGATATACAGCTTTTTCTCTAGTTATGGCCATCTGTGCTTCAAAGAGTTTAGTTGTAGTTTATCTTTACAATGACAGGGCGTTGTTTTAACATATGGTTTTAATATTAGTAGCATACATAAGACATTAGGACTCAAGTGATTTATAGATTTTACATAACAGTTATACTTCTCTATGAAACATTCTACCTTCATCTGAACTATAATCATTTATTTTTTATCTTAGCCTTATTCAATGGTATTATTGTTCACTGTTCAGGCCTCTAAATATTATTCCATGTTAAAAGTACTGCATTATGCCCTTAGGCGCGCAAATAGCCTTTATCATCACAGCTTTACTCTGTCCCCTTAAAGCAGGCCCATAAAGCAGGACACCAGTGCTCTGTTCCTCCATAATTCATAATTCGTGAATAATGTAAACCAGTGCCGGGCCTGCAGTGGGGTTGGTGTCTGTTTAAATGTGAACCGACGCTTGTTAAAGGCCATGTTACGAGCCCCAGACAACACTGTCCTATTTTTATAACCATGAAGTCAATCCTGAGCACACGAGGTAACTGTGGCTTTTTTAGTAGCTTTGTTATGCTAATTTTAACATCTAACAATGAATAGCAATACTTCTGTCTCCAATGCAAAACGTGACATTTTGCTATTTTGGGTTCTTGAGCTTTTTTTTGTTGTACAAAGTAGGTCAGGGAGTACCAAGAGTATATGAGATGTTGCAATCCTGGCATACTTGAGATATTGCATTCTAGTAACAGTCACAATAACTGAGACATGGTCAAGGCTATTGCAGAGTCAGGTCCAGGTAGACAAAAACAAATACTGAGTACATTTTTGAATACTGAAGTGCTTTGCAAAATACAGACGGCTGCACAGCACTCTCATTTCTATCTACTTTCCCCCAGTCCTCTCCAGTGTTGCATTGTATTTTAGCCACTAATGAGACTGTAAATCAAGTGTGTGAATAGACTGTGATTGCTTTATTAGGCTGTTCTTTTGGCACTTTTATTCCCTGGTCATTCGCCCTTACCAAATACAGCCCATGGGAGAGACTACCTCTTTAGATAAAACATTGCCTAACCTGTGCATATCCACACAAATATTGATGAAAACAGTCAAGAGGCCCGTCGGACTCTTATCAATATTATCGACTTTTATGGCCTACATCAGCTCCCATAGTGGTTAAATTGTAACCCTGGCTTCCTCTTCCTGTAGACTGCATGCTGAGAGCAGAGTCTATATCTGCTGCAGCGCTGATAGACTTCACCTTCTCAGCCACTGAATTTATTACACTCATCTGCTCCCGGGGCGATGGACTTTGGAGGATCCTGTTCACTCTGAGCTCTGTGAGACATGATAGGCTTTTGAAAAATGTGAAATAGCACCTTTTACAATCCATTATAGTTTTCCCCTCATGATGGTTCAGACACACGAACTGAATAGCACACATTTTCCTACTTTTTCATACAGTAATTATTACATTAATAAAAGGACCACAAAACGCAGCACTCTAACAATACAGATCTTTTTCTTTTTTTGCAAAAATGTAAATTATTTGTTAGAACGTGTAGGCCTTACAACACTCTGCACTCGAAAACACTGTTCAGTTTTTGGAACTGTGTGCAAAAAGGTTTTTGGGTTGTTGTTTTTTATAATAATTGGTAATTTTAAGAGGGAAAAGTTTGGGAACACCTTGTTTAGTTTTGGCATTTTGTATCTTGTAATTTGAGGAATAAATGTTTGTACCCTGCTAGGCACTGCTGCCGTGGGGCTGACTGACAAAAACATGGCTGCCAATCAGTGCAAGCAGCCTCTTAGATCACTACCAATCATCTTTTCCACAGTCATACCTGGGTTAAATGAATGTTTTGCCCATGGACACATCAACGGTGTATATTTTTTTGAGTTTTTGGAGCAAATCATTGAGTTAAATAGTAAGTAAGTAAGTGCTTTATTTGTCATTGTACAAGCGTACAATGAAATAGTGTTCATGCGTTAGTCCTAAGCCGCTGTGACTGAGCCGCACCAGCACTGTGGGTCAACCTGACCCAACAGCATGTTTTTGGAGGTAGAGGAAACCTGGCTGGCTGCCTTCAGTCTCCTCTGATCCTCTGATACGGTGCAGCGCCTCCTGAGGTTGTCCCTATGTCAGAGCTTGGTGTCCTGCACTGGTCAGCACCTTCCTCTTCCTCCTTCAACAATTCAACAATTGTTACCACCCGCCTTAACCAAGTACATTTTCTCCTGTTCAGCGTCACCCAAAATGGATCTTTTTCCTTGTGTTGTTGTCACTTTTTAGACGTTCGTTTCATTGCATTTTTTGCTACTTTTTTGTTGCTCTTTGTTTGCTTTTTTGTGCCTTTGTTATCACGTTTTTGTGACATTTTAGCCACTTTTTATCACTTTTTTATGCTTTTATGTTACGTTTTCAGTCTAATTTTCTTCTAGTTTTTTCTTGATTTTGAAACTTTTTCTAAGAAGCTTTTAGATTTGGGTAAAGCCAAACTCGGGAAAATGTACTTGGTTCAGGTGAGTGTTATTTATTATTTTTTACCAAAAAATATGCATGATCAGTAGCATATTAAAAGGTATGCTAAAATGTAGTAAGTGAGGTAGTGCCAGCAATGAGTTTGGATGAAAAGGTTGCGCTAAGAAGAGCATGGTTTAAAACATGTCAAATTGACTCAATCTCAGTGGATTGTTGAGAGAAGCCATGTAGCCCATTAGTGTACCATCAGATTGTTTCTTCAACTGGCATTGTATTCATGTACTACATGTGTTTTCAGAGCTACATATCAATAACAGCTTTTGAAATTAATGAACTAAGGGGATGACATCAGCACCCTGTTAGCTTTGGAGATGCCATCTTCACATTTCTAGTACGGCTGTGTGGGAGCAGTGTGGTAAGCTGCTGGCATGAGCCTAATGAGACTGGATAACGAGATAATTCATAATTAATGAGAAGTTAAAAACATTGCATTAAGTGTCTGACTGATGCCATTTGCGGTGGAATGTGAATCATCCAGAAATAACAAATTAAAAAAACAAAGCAGCATGGCTAACTGAGAATGGTTAATGTAACACTCACAGATGATTTGTAATGAAGACATTATCATTGTTAAATTGATCAAAACTGTAGTAGGGACAGTAATAAACCGGTGTCAGTCATGTCACAATCCAATCCATCTGTTCAGAAAGAAGAACATTTTGTAATATGTCACCTTTAAACAAACTCTGTTAGTGGGTTTTTTGCTCTCGTATACCAAGTTTAGCTTCAATTATTACAATGCAAAATAACATATACCTTTGATCTGTTCTGAGTGGTATTGTCTTTTCTAGCTCTAGTTCTGCTCAGTCAAGCATATATTGTAATGCACTAAAATAGACAAAACCACTTGCTTAGTCAGTGTAACTCTCCCTCGGTCAATGTGGACTTTGGAGTGTGTTCAATGTAAACCTGGTGGGAAAGGTCAAATTGCAGTCATTCATTTAAAATATAGCTCACAAGCCCAAATTGCAGAGCAATTCAGGGTTGAAGACAGTACTGAATATGACCTCAGGTTTTCTTTTTCCAACAAACCAGGCATTTGTGATTTAGTCACTAGGAAGAGTTTATGTTGTGTGCGTGGCTGATGTCGTATCGTAATGGAAAATGCCACAGAAATGCCACATAAAGAAAGCTGCGATGTGGCGTTTTGGTAGTGAAGCACATATGCTGATTCCCGGTGAAACACACAGATGCGGGTAATATTAACCAAATTCCACCTCTTTTCTTTTATGAACTTATTTGAATGGGACAATGCATATTAATGTGCTGCAAATATGCTGGATTTAGCTCAGAGCTAATCTCTTTCTTCTTTAATAGTCCTAGTTGAAGAGGATTGAAACAGAATTAAGTGTATTTGGAGAGTTTACCATAAGTCTATCCAGCAGCTCAGGTTTAATGACCAGATATTTCAGCCACACCTGGAGTTGAACCTCCAATCTCCCTGTGCTGAAGCTAACGTTGGACTTATGTAACAGTTCATAGAGACGTCCCTGTGGAGCGGAGGGAGAGGCGATAAGAACACTGGTCAATGTAAAGAGTGGAGTCTTGTTTTCATTTACGTCACACGCCAGATGATAAATGGCACTGCTCTGGTCAGTGTATGGACTAACAGCGGGTAAACGGTGTGTGTGCTGATGAATGATGTGTGTGGAACCGCTGTGAACCGCGGGGCACAGATTTGACTTGTATTCAGGGATTATGTTACGTAAAGCCACACATAATCCCAATTTGTGTTAGATTGAAGGATTAGTCTGTTGGATTTAAAGAAATAAGAAATATAAAATACTGTTCAGAATATTGTCTGACTGTGTTTTTCTCTTCAGGGGGACATTACTTAAAGCCATACTGCATAACAACTCACCGAGTGAAATAAAAGTATTTATTTCATTGCTGATACTGCAAAAATAGAGTCACTGACCTGTTCATTTATCGATCCCGTTTTAAGATGACAGTTGAGTTACTTTTGTGACGTTGAAATGTAACCGAGTACATTTCGCAGTGTGACTTTAAAATTGTTCAGCATAACTATGTACATTTTTATTTGATTTCCTTTTGAATCATCTTGAAATGTCAAATTAGCAGCATGGCTAATTGAGCATAGTTGATTTGACCTGTATTGTAGAGGCCGTCATTGAACGATTGATCAGAACTGGTAAATGTGTAGTGGGGACAGTAAGACTGCACAATAAAGATGTCAGTCCGGCAACAATTCAAACATCTGTTCAGAGAGAAGAGCTTTTTGTAATATGTCGCCTTCAAACAAATGACTCTGTGGGTTTAGTTTTTTTTTTGCATAATCCCATATCCGAGGATGGCTTTAGTTATTGCCATGCAAAATAACCCACACCTTGATCCAGTCTGAGAGGCATTGTTGCTTATTGCTCTGCTTCTGTTCAGATCAAGCTACTGAATATTTCGATAGCAGCATAAACCACTTGCTTGGTCTAACTTGGTAACTTTCACTCCTTGTCATTCATTTACAATTTAGACTTTATACTTACACTTATGTGGAGGTTACATTCTGTATGGTTTCTCTAATCATACCTAAAATTAGCTGATTTACAAGTGTTCTGACCTACAGTACATCCTGGCTAACTGTACTAAAGTTATAATATTGTAGGTTCCGGGATTCTCTTGTTCTTGCCAATGTCTATCTACACCCCTATTCCAAATGCTTGAAATTTGGCATGTTTACTTTGCGACTGATGCAGCAGTAGGCGATATGCTAAACTACCAGACTACTGTGTGGTATAAATACACTTGATGACAGCGTGTCCTCACCGTTGATATGGGCAGACACTCTTTCCCGCATCGCCCTAAGCAGTCATTACCATCTCACTATCCAATCAGTCGAAGACATACTACTTTATTACCACTATTAATAGGCTGTAGACACTATGTTGCCTGGTGCTTTTCATGCTGAACACATCCCCTCAAAGCTGGGGCGCCATTGTCCCCTGGCACAAGTGGTCTTTGCGGATATTCACTCCCTGGACACCGCTAAAAATGAGCTGCGGGGAGAGAGTCCACACAGCTGCACAAAGGGGAGCTGAGCGGACTTCATCTGCATCTGAATGAGGGGGACAAACAGTGGGGATCTTTGGAAGAAGCCCCAACGCGATTGATATTCTGTTCATGTGCGGGTCGGGGTCTTGAAAGGAATGCCGGCTCTGTGCACTGTTTGAAGCTGAGCCTACGGTTTCTTAAAAAAAGAAAAGTCTCAAAGTAGAAATACAAGGGCTCTTTTGACGCTCACAGTCAGTGTTGTGTCTGTGCAAACTTCACTAGTTTTCTCATAGCCTGTAAAAATAGTTTCTACCATTATCCGCATTTATTTTGAGTTCCCTTTTTTTTCGGGCTCATTTCGGACGGTGATGAGTCCGCCTACAGGAGAGAGGTGGACTGGGTGGCGTCCTGGTGCAGCCACAACAACCTGGACGCCCAGAAGACAGTGGAGATGATTGAGGACTTCAGGACCGACTCAGCCCCACCGTCCCCCCTCACCCTGACAGACTCTCCCAGCCCCATCTCCATCGTGGACTCCTTCCGTTTCCTGGGCACCACGATCAGCCAGGACCTCAAATGGGAGCCAACCATCATCTCCCTCACCTAGAAGGCCCAGAAGAGGATGTTCTTCCTGCGGCAGCTGAGGAAACTTAAGCTGCCGACCAAGATGCTGGTGCAGTTCTACACAGCCAGAGGGTGATTGACTGTGAGCTCCCGTCTCTCAAGGACCTGTTCACCTCCAGGACCGGGAGGCTTGTGGGTCGGATCATAGCTGACCCTTCTCACTCTGGACACGAACTATTCACCCATGACCCATAAATCCCGCCACTTGAACAGTTTTCCCCCTCCGCCATCTAACTCATGAACAAAAACAAGACCCAATAACTCTCAAGACTCATGAATGCAATAACCTGTTCCAGCCATTTGCACGGCTCTATTGCACTATGTGGTATATCCACGCTCATATCTGCTGCTAACCCCTAATGCACCTGTACATCTGTAAATACACTTGTAAATACACTCACGCTGTTTTCTGTGTCAAGTTGTTGTCTTTATCATATTTATGCGTTCCCTTATAGCCTGATAGTTTTAACATTTTTTTAAATTTAAATGTGAAATATTAATGTGTGAAATATGTTTCATGTTGCACGATTGAACCGGGAAATAATCCTAGTTTGTGAACCTGTTCTCAAACAATGGCTATAAAACAATTCTGATTCTGATTCTGATAAATTTTTCCTTTGTCTTTCTAGCTGAGTCCATGCCCGAATGCCTTTTAATAAAGATTGGATCTAAAAGTTCTTCATGCAAGGGTTGACCGATTTTCCCCCAACCCAAACCATGAAATCATTTGTGAGAAAGTCTTGAGTTTGCACAATGTTGTTCCAACCATTTTCTTTTGTTTGGCAAGACACTGTTGCATTATTATTATGAAGAAAATGCTGCAATGTTTCCTGGATGTTCTTGCTGTATTAGGGCTTAGTAATCGTAAATGTTTCTACACTTTTAGGCGCCATGGGTTTTTCTTTTGTATAATGGCTGGCGTTACAGTGATGCGGTGCTACAGAGGTGCTGAGTTGATCCCGTCTCCTGCCCCTGGTCGTGACGGCGCTCTAAGCTTAGTGTCCTCCTCTTCTGTCCGTCTGACCTAACAGCTGCTCCACCCTGTCCCACCGCATTAGTGTTTGTGTGTGGAAGAAAACATAGTCCCTCCCTCACTGCAACGGATTCACCCCTTGAATGAAATACAGCCCACCTTAAGTAAAATGCTGCTCAATCATAGTTGGCATCAGTTTCACTAAAGTCATAATCTAATCTGACAACTCATGCAGAAATAGCTCCACAATCCAGTTAAACAGGGCTCTTTCTTATGGAGGTCGGAATGAGGAAACAGATTGACACATAACAGCAGCTAGCTCGGCCTTTTTCCACCAGATTTGTCAAAGTTACAGAATTTTAAATCAAGGTTTTGAAGCGTAACTAAGCGTAAGGTGCCAAATACATTTGAACAGGCTTTGGATGAATACCCATATTTGTTTTGTTGGTAAGCGTCTTAAGGAGAATGGCGGATTATATGTGGGAATTGGGTTGGTTTAATACCACAATAAGCTGCAAACAGTTCCGTGTTGTGAGTGGAAATATTACCCCGCGACACAAAGCTCCGGTGGACAGGAACAAGTTGACCCTTATTTACATGGGTTTTATGATCCTGCATCATTTACTGCAGTAAAATCCGAAATACAGTCGAGCAGATTTATAAGGAAGTAATAAATCAAGTAAGTTTTACAAATGAAAGGTCACATTTCTAGATTGCTGACAAATGCCATTAGATATTCATGATTCCAGAACATGTAAAACATATTGTGATAGAGCATTTCACTACAAGGAAAGCATTTGAAATATGGTAATCCCACTATGGGTCAGGAGGAGCAAAAAAAGTTGAATGACCAAATGAATTAAACATGGAAACAGGTCAGTTATTATGTGCTATTAGCATTGTTTTTCATTCATAGCCAATCAGTAATGTCTGTTGAAATATTTGCAAGCTCATCAAGATGTCCACTCGGTGAACTGTTGCGAACATACAAGAATCTGATCATTATCCTTCTGCCACCTCACAGTTTCGGCCCGTATACACTAAATACGCAGAAGCAAAGGACAGATTGCAGTGTTGCATAAGGAGTCCAGCTATTTAATCTTTTGTCTCTCTGGGGAGGAAGTGTGATGGCAATCGGCTGGACCATTAGACTCCTGTTTTGAGTTCAAATGCCGGTGCTTGCTTTGCCAACATGAAGGCGGTTAGTATCTTGGCTTTTTTTGAGATTGTCTGATAAGCTGTTGTGTGGACATCAGTGGTGTGGAGTCAGACTAAAACATGTTGAAGGCTAAAGAATAAAAGGGAAAGATGCTAAACTATTTTGTTATGAATGGTCTATACGGAAATGAATAAAGATGCTTATGAGTGTAGGATATGAGAAACTGTGGTCACTGTAAGGTACACCATCAGCCCAAGGACAGAACATAAAGACTGGGGACCAAGAACATAAGGAAATTGCAATGTTGGAAAAACATGCCTCCCTCCTCAGGCAAGATAGCTTTGCAATTAGCGGCAAAGATCTCCATCTCCAAAAACTTCAAAACGCTAATTGCGTAAGGAAAACATGGTTACGTAACGTTACACAAAAATAGGTCTTGCATTCTTTTGTGTGTCCCAGAGAGATGTCCATTATTTGAATAAACCTCTCACAGATTTTCAGTGCTGACCTTTTCTTGTGCTGCCAGATTTAAAATGAAGCTGTCGTTGCATGTTCGCATTCACGGCCTCTCAGCCTGGAGGCTCCCGGGCACCAGATGACGCTTCGCTCGCCTTTAACGCTTGCTAGGCTGCACAATCATAGCTGCGTCTTATAACTTGTGCACATTCAACCAATGGAGATGAACATAGAACAAAGAAGCATGCACAGAATAAACAATGTGACAGAGTTTAAAAAGCCTGGCATGAAGGGAGTTTTGTGCTCTCTGCTAAATGTAGTTGTAGCAGACATTTCTCAAAGAGACCATGTGCAAGTTGACTCCTGAAATAGATGTCTTCTTTATTTATTGAGGGAGGAAGCTGCAGGGGAGTATGACATTGGTAGTAAAATTATTTCTCACACTGGAGGAAGTTTAGACACAGCCAGTTGTAACCGATGACAACAAAATGTCCGTCAAATAGAAATGATGCTGTAATACGGTAAAGTAATACGGATCACATTTTTGTAGGTCTTGGGAAATTCATATCTGGACATTGGCGCTTCTTTGTAACAATGTGTTTTGTTTGGTCTTTATCTCATGTAAAAGTCAGAACAGCCTGTTCTCGAGGCGGCTGCTGCGGCATACTGTATGTTATCGGGGGGGCACCATACTGTACGGAGACAGTCTGGAGAGGCCCCGCCCTCAGCTACATCAGATACTGTGAAGACCATGCAAACTTAAGTGCTTCAAAGGGCATGTCTGCTTAGTCAAATTGTCTATCCAGGCAATTCAAACTAGGAGTGCTCCAATGTGAATATTTTAAGTCCCTAGGAATTTACTGGACTCTTTCTGATCATACATTCTCATACATTTCCTGCACTTCAAAGCTTCGACCTACAAAATCGTTATCTTGACAAGAGCATGTTTTCTTTTTGGGACATTCTTTAAATGTCCCTTTCAAGGTGTAGGAAAGGATCTATTCTTAGGACTACAGTAGGTCTTCTTTATGCTCTGTTTTGTTCACATAATTCCCCTTTGTTGGGCTGCAGTACTCACCAGTGCCAAATGTCCCCAGTGACTGTCTGTTTATCTCAATTAAACAGCGCACTGATGCATGAAGTCTGCATCACTGCTCCTTCAGTTCCTCACAGAAACCAACAGAGACTGTTTGAGCCTTACACCACTACACTGTGTTGGTCCCATTTGACTTGTGACGGAAGAGACTTTTTTCCATTTCATTCTATTCATCTACTGTACAATGAGTCACCACCTGCACTGTATGGAAATAAGCAGATGATAATTATGCTTTAGCTAACGTTCAACACACACATATTAAAGGGATATTTCAGGATTTTTGACATAGGGCCTCATTTGCTAGTTATCCAGAGTGTTGTTGATTTCTGGAGATTTTTTGCAGTCCTTATATTTGAAGAGTTTGGTGGTGCTAGGCTAGCGCATGTCTATGGTAGCCTGCATTAAAAGCCTCTTCAAATGATCAGTTAGTCCTCCAAACGTTGTCTTATCTGATATGTTGAAAGCTCCTTGGTGAATTCTACGTGTAGTAATGCCGGCCGCAAGTAAACAAACTGCTGTAGATCCGGTCACCTAGCAGATCACTCCGTGACTGCGGAGCATCAACCAGGAAGCTGATACTGCTGAAATATACGTTATTTTAAATGCAAAATGGTTTTATTTTGAAATTATTCAGTCAACACAGACATTTATATGGTTAGTCTGGTGTTATAAGTGATTTGCCTCAGGTGCACTGTGCTTGGGTCAGACTGTTTTTAATGCAGGCTACTAGTTACCATCGACATGTGCTAGCCTAGCACTAGCCTAGCACCACTAAACTCTTCAAATATAAGGACTGCATGAAGTAAAATATATACATATACCGACATATACTAAGAAATCAACAACATTCTGGATAACTAAGAAATTAGGCCCTATGTCAAAAATCCTGAAATATCCCTTTAAGTTCATTCAAATCAAATCAATGTATGGTTTAATTAAGGTTAAGAGCTTTGTTATTTAATGCCATTAAAGTTGTTCCCACAGAACTTTGCAAAACTGAATTGCTTTCACATGTGACCTGACTTCCCCAAAGCATATGTTAGCTTTCAGCCGCACAGTGGCCCAGCAGTTGTGTCATTAATCATTGTTATGCGAGGCCCGGCTTCTCAGGCCTTGGATAAATCACTTTGAACACTGTAGTAGTGAGTTTGGCCACCTGTGATATGTCCCAGACATCTTGTCTGAAAATGATAAGATTCACTTTTGTTGCGCCTATCGCCTCATCACCCCCCATAGTGTGTAGCCTGTTCCCTCGGCTCTTAGTGGCTCCTGTTTGTTGGAGTTATTTAGACTGTCCTGCTCTATCGCCAGAGGAATCCTTCTGTGCACTGATATGTAGTGAAAGAATTTCCTTCCTTGTGTGTGTGGCGCCACACAACTTCTATATCTATAACTTATCATTCACATTTCTTATATTTTATTTGGAGTATAATGCAAAGGTTTTGGTCAAAATACTGATACCTTTCCCTAAATAGACTATGACTATGATATGTTATGTCCACATCAAACCTCCACTTGGCTATTGTTTGCAGAATCTAAGGCAGCCATCTTGGCATGATCTTTGTGTGGGTTGTTCTTGTAGCTATGATGACATAAGACATGAGCACACCAAGAATGTAAACTATGTAGTCACTACAATAAACACTAAACTAACTTTTATCGATTTTAGTGTAACCTTCCCGATTTGATTTGCATTATCATCATTATCATGATGCATATAGGGTGTAAAGATTTTTAGTGCAATTCAATATATTGAAATACAATTAAAATATAAGCCTGAAAAAGCCTGAATTTAGCCTGACATCTGGTAAATATTTTCTTGGACGTAAGCTTACAGTACTGCCCTCTCTTTTAGTCCACGGACTGTACAAGCAGTGGTGCTCTGCAGTCTCATTGCTATGTAAAATGCCCAAAAAGTGTTGCGATAACGCTTCACAGAGAAATCATGTGGGCTGCATGAGTCAAGTGGCTTGACACAATTAAAGTAGGCTTGGATAAAATTTTAACTGAACGCCTTCCAGTTAATACATCTGGGCAAATACCCAACGCATTGCACCATTGCTGCCAAAGTTCTGTGTCTAAAATTAATAATTAATAATTATGAAAGATGTGACGATTAAAGTCTTATCAACCACTCTCGAGCAACAGGTTTTCGTTCAGAAGATTGCATACAAAAGATCACAATGTTAGTCATTAGTTTAATATTCAACAAGAATTTAATAACCAAGCCTAATACTGTAATGTCGACTAATCTCTGTGAGTTTTCTGAGAGGTCAAACAAGATCTTTAATGCATAACCTAGATCAAACATACACACCTTTTCAAGCAAATAACGAATTAGTCATTACGCTTTAGGCAAATCTGAGATCTCTGTCAACTCCCCATTAAAACACCATCAGAGAGTTGTCCACCACCTGCTAATGTAGCCATATTTCTATAGGTTCAATGAACTTGTTTCCAACAGGTGGCGACGCATGATACATGAGCTCCTACTGCTCCGTGAGAAATCCTACTCCAGCGGGTAACGTTAGCCAACATACCAGCCAGGCAGCAAGGGAGCACGGACGTTCAAATCCTGGCTCTGGCTGGCTTCTGGCTAGACCAAGGAGGGGGTGCACGAAATTATGTCAAAAGGTGATTGAGTCAAAAGGTTCGAACTGTTGCTATTGGAATAGTGTTTAATTCATATCCCTGGAAGGTTGGCGGTTTGAAGACCCTGTGTTGTTTGTGAATCGAATACCTGTGATTCAAAAGTAGCTACTCAGCCACTGCACAGTCAAATAATCCACTGCATCAGTAAAGTAGTAAAAGAGATTCATCCTAAAGCTTATGGGGCACCATAGGGGAAGTGAGTAGGGAGGAGATGGATAAGACTGCCAGGTTCAGTGATCCCAGACACTGGAATCAAAGCACGGATGGAGGAATGAATGAGTGACTGTTTTCATTTATTCAAGCGAAAGTCCTGTGTTTGAAAAAAAAAAAAAAAAGAAAAGTTGTGTGAGAAAAAGCCAAAAAAGGGACAAAGGGCAACAGGAGAAGTTGAAAATGAGCAATCAGCTGAATAAAGAAAGCCCAGGGCAGCTCAGGCCTGGCACACTCTCACTGAGCAAACTGGCAGAGCGATATGGCCCATTCAATAGAGCCATTCTTCTTATCAGCCCGGCCAGTGGAACGGTCCTGTAGGTGACCTAGATAAAGGGCGGGCTGAGCAACATGGCGGGGCGGCATCTAATTGGAGAAAGCCCCCGCGCTATCGTCGAAACTCCCTCGTATTATCAGCAGAAAAACTTGCATGTTTGTACACAGATATGTTCATAAGCAGATAACGACAAGCATGTGGCTTCAGGTTCTGTCATACAGTAACTGGAGGGCTATATTGCTACAGGTGGCTTCATCACTTTAGAGACTTGCTAGTCAAACATACAGGAGGCAAAGTAGCAATTAGCTTGTACCATGAACGCCATCCAGCTAACCTATACACTGTAGGGTCAAAATCATATTTTGGTTTATAAAAACATTTGGTAACACTTAATATTATGTAATTTAATTTATATTATAAGGTATTAGCAATTAATAGGCCACCGTTCGTCCATACAAAGGTACATTCTTACTTGAGCTTAGATGATGCTAACAACATCTTTGGTTGGTACGCATCAACTCGTCTAAGCTCAGGTAAGAACATATCTTTGTACGGACGAACGGTGGCCTATTCCTTTAACAATATGCTTGTAAAGTATAAATAAGCTGCTTATTTTACTTTTATCTGTTAACATAAAGATAAAAATAAACACAAGAAAAAGATATTAATAGGCTGATCATTGTATTGTTATCAACTACCATGCTAATAGGCCATGAAAAATATACTTACTCATAGCATACCATCACCCTAATCCTAACCCTCCCCCAAACCTTACCCTCAAGGTACACTTTATTGCCCCGGTATAGGAACCCAGCTCTAGATGTGGAGCCATGTCATCTGGCTGGAGGATTCACCTATTGTACATGTTGTTAGTGGTAGGGGAAACAGGAGTACCCGGAGGAAACCTACAGAGACATTATGGAGATATTATGCACCTTCTTACTGTGAAGCATGAGTGCTAACCCCTGTGCTAATGGCTGCCCTAACCTGTCATCCTAAAAAGATTACCAATGTTTATTAATACTTAATGAGCACACCTTAAAGAGGGGGTATTCTGCTTTTTTCAGTCACATAGCACCAGTCTATATTACACTACAATGATGACCAAACCTGTTGGTCTGTAAATGCAGTAAATTAGAATAACTGCCTTATATAAAATTGCTCTCTCAAAATGGCTGTAGTGAATGTCTTGAAATAGGCCTCTGTCTCTTTAAGAACCTCTGACTCTTTCCGACACGCCCCCTCCACACGCTGTCTGTGGCATCAGTGGGGAGGGGGTTCTGCTGAGGAGCAGTGGTTGGTTACTCGGCTGGTGACGAAAGCTCGGAGGCGTCTCCAGGAGGTGGGGGCGTTCCTAGGAGGACTCAGGCAAAGCTATCCCTAAAATGGCTGCTACCAGAGTTTTTACAGATTACTCAAAAATACGTGAATGTGCCAAGGCAACACTTCAGGCATGTTTTTAATGAGGGAATGACATAATAACATGATCTAAAGCTTGAAAAAGTCCATTTTGCATAATACCCCCCCCCCCTTTATTATAAAGCGATACCAAACATTTCATCCTATTACAACCCACCAAGCCATCAACTAACTGAACTAATTTGTCCAAAGCATGATTCACTGTCTGCGCACAGTTGGTAAAGCCAACTCTCTCCCACACACGATGCAAAAAATGAACACATCTTTATTTGCAATGGCGGTTTCATGTGTAAACACACTGACTGAACAGTGTTTAGGGTTTTGCTGTGCTGCTTGTTATGTTTGCTGTGTGTGTGTGTGTGTGTGTGTGTGTGTGTGTGTGTGTGTGTGTGTGTGCACGCGCAGGTTTTGACAACAAAGTTCATGTTTTTACAAGAAAGTGCACTTTTGACCTACGAGTGGAGTGCTCGGTGAATTTGGTCCCTAAAGTAAATAGTGTGCAGTGTAAAGGGAAATGTGTGCTATATGACAGAAGAAGATAAAGTTGTAAAAGAGGGGTAACATTTCCAATGAATGTGCATTAAATATCCTGTTGAGTATTAGATTTTCGGATGTTATTGATATATCTAGCTCATATTCTGAAAACCGTTTAATGCATTAGAGCTGGGCATTATCGCATTATTCGATGACACAATAGCCAGAACGCTAGCATTTTTTGCAAAAGTTTAATTCTTTGTACTTTCTTTCCAAAATGAGTTCCATTTTATGACCGTTGTATTGCATTTTTTTGCCTCATATCTTGAAGCCCTATAATCTGATATTAATTCAGTATAATCTGAACTGCTATGAACATAAAGGTGTTTGTTCAGTCCACAATGGTAAGCGATAGTCCGGCCTGTGTACGGTGAGCCTGCAGTTAACAAGGATTATCCCAGAGCCCATTATAGTGAGAGCCTTGTCACTGTGTGTGGACAGGAGAGCCCAGAAAAGCAGCTCACACGGGATCACAGCCACTCAGTGATTGGCACTTGCAGTTGCTCTGTGCCAAACTTCTTTTTCCTCAAAGTATTTCCTGCCATTTCATCACACCCGATCCATCGATGAATATTTTTCTAACGGTGCACTTGTTTGGCTTTAATATACTGAGGGTCAAGGTCATATTGTGAAATAATGTGGCCTCACGGCTGTGTTTATTCCTATTCCCCTGCGAGGATTGAAGGAGAGTGACTTTTGATTAAATTACCGGAGCAATAATGTACACAATCTACAGTTTATTGATACTGAATAAGCTCTTGGCCTCTGAGTATCATCTTTAGGGATTAGCACGGCCGTGATGCTTGATGCTGATATCCTGCTGTTCTGTATTGTTGGAACATTAGATTGCATTTGATGTCATGTTTTCTATTTAACTAACTTGTACCTATTGGACGCTTTAGCCTTGACATGTTTGTGGTATAGCTTGAATGAGTGTCCAGGGTTGTGCCTCAAAGCTACACTAACTGATACAGCTGATATAACCAAGTAAAATAAAGTAAATTCAGCATCAGTGACTTTTATGTCTAGTCTAGTATACGACATGTTGTTAGCGAACTGTAAAAATTGAAAGATGAAATGCTGTATAACTGGCCATTTGTCAGAGCAGACACCTTTAGCAGTGTATGTTTACCCTATGGTAGAAGAATATGACCTGGAAGCTACAGAGGAAATTAACCACTGAGATGTTTACATGAGCCGTTCCTGTCGGCAGATTGAAGAATGTCTTTGGTGACTGGAGGCTTCCTGCACACTGTCCTTGAAATAATAAAACAACATGTAATTATATAAGACAACATAAACAATGGTCAAGAAGACAGCAGAGAAACTAGTCAAAGACTGAATATCAGCAAGAACATACAATAACAATTGATCAATAACAACATCATTCATAAAGATTAACCTTTCAAGTCCTGATTGTACAGCCTGACCGCTGTTGGCTGCACAGATTGTCCAAACTTCCAGTGCGGTACTTGTACTCAGAGATCTTATTACCGCTGTGCAAAAGTCTTTGAGAGCTCTGAACTCTGGTTTTAGACAGCAATCGGTGCAGTGGATGTTCCCTAACTATTCATGTCATCTGTGGATTTATCATTGAAACAACATTCAAAGCAAATGCTGGAGCTTAAATTCCTAATTCACAAGATACTTTTTTTTTTTCTTTTTGCCGATTAGCAAAAAGATACAGTGAGGAAAAAAAGTGTTTGGCCAGTTCCCCATAGACTTTCTATTGGATTTTGGCCTAATCCTCTTTTCCCCACTGTAGCACTTTGGAGCTCAGTAATAGCATGGCCATAGAATGGAAACAAGAGACATTTATTGCATTGTAACATGATCCATAACATTCTTGGTTATAACATGTAAGCTGGGTTGCACAGCACACGTTATTTCCTTTCTATCACCATGCTATGATTGTGCTACAAGACAAAGTACAAGCAAAATCAAATCCAAATAAAAAAATGTGTGGGTACTTTGTCATCACCCCTGTCAGCCAGGATGTCCTCAAATGTCTGTCGCTCCACTGCAGCCCTGTGCACTCTGAAGGCCTGTGGTGCCCTCCCTCACACGCTGTCCTCTCACGCCATGGCCGTCAGCGTCGTCGCCGTCTGCCTCGTTTATGTCACTGCCATCCCGACACGCTTCATTATGTAACTCAGTGGGAAGTGTGGGGGTAATGGAGGGTGGCTGGGGTGGTTAATTACCTTATCCATTTAATATTGAAAGTGGTATCAATGTCGTTCATTGGTGAAGCTGCTGCACCATTTCACATGAATAGACAAAAGATACTACATGCATTTTCACCGTGATCCCCTTCCCAGCAGCTGTCACAACACCAGCGACATCAAAAGGCTCTGTAACATGGGAAGGAACTCTGCTGACTTCTAACATGTACAAAGTCTTCTCTCCATGTTGATGCTGCTGCTTTACTTTGGCTACAGCTAGCCAAACATAAGCTGCAAAAATGACATGGTGTGGCTTCAAGTTTACCACATCACCACAAGATAATAAACAGCAACCATGTGAAACCATGAAAACTTTAGTCACATTTGTAATTGATCACGGTGACTGGTCCTGGGGCAGTTCAGTGCTTCCATTCAATGCTTGTGTAGTGTACAGTCAGAGTATTGATTGTGACTGGATTAGTCAGACAGATGTGAGTAGGCCTTGTGCCAAATAAAAAACAACTACAACTTAGTGTATTCTGTGGTAAGACTTGCTCCATAGAGGTTTGACTTCCTCTGGCACATTCTCACCACCACGTGTCTTGTCCGAATGTATGAAATAAAAGAGCTTTCTAAATGCTAGCTGCATCGAATGGCCTTTTGCTACTGACCTATTCAGTGCGTTATCACAGTAACTGGCAGCTGTAAAAGCTTCACTCTATGCACGACATGGTTGCGGCAAAGCTAATTGATTGTACCCATTTCTCTCGCTTTCAAACCGTGACAGAAGAAGGAAAAAAGGTCAGACACTGAAGATAAGCTACATTAAATTGGTAGTGCATAGATCTGCCTGACAATAGCTGCGGTTTTATTTCCTGAACGACCACATGAATCATTAGGCAACACCTCACATTTGCACTGAACTGCTCATGGTAGTAACAGGAATAGACTGTAACACCGGGCTGATGAAATAATCTGTCTCGACTTACTGTCAAGCATTCGTGAGAGGGGTGAGAAGTGAGGCGATGGCCACTTGTGACTGAAACATAACTGCAGCTTCAACTTTTGGTGACCTCCCATAAGGCTGCCCCGCCTGGTGACAACACTATGCTGCAAATTCCACCTCATTCACTTAGCGAGTAGCTTCCAAACTGTCGGGGGACACCAATAATATTTGACTGTAAAATGTATAATGATTGTGTGTTTAAAACCGTCAGAGTGGTGGGGTCTGAACATAGAATTACACTGTAACGAGATAAGCTCAATTCTCAAATACTATTATTACTACTATTATACTATTATACATTCTATTCAATCTTCAAAACAACTGTGAACTTACGGCTGCCATACTGTAAAGAAAAGTGACGTGTTATAATTAAAAATCAAAGTGTATTCATGTTGATCATTCATGTATTTCAGGTGTAGAAATGTGTTCAAGAAGTTACAATAAAAACCCAAAGATTTGAGGCCTTTCTTCACAAAATATATTTATTTACTAAAATGTCCACAACAACACATTGTGCTGGACGACTCCACAGAAGTGACTGGCATAAGGCGGTTTCCATTCTTTCCATTGTATCCGTTACAATCTTCACGTAAATACATACTGCAGTTGAAATATTCCTGCGTTGTACTGAAGTGCTGACAAAGACCATTTAGACGTCTGACACACTTGTTGTTTTTTGTTAATAATTCTCCTGCAGGGACTCAATCAGTTTTTTATCTTATCTGTTGGCAGGTTTCTCTTCCTCGGCTACAGCTCAGCTTTTTAGTTTGTGACAAATGTGCTCTCATTAACATGTGCCAGATTGGCAACAATGAAAAAATAATTTTATTTTGGTATGGAATCATTTAAGAATTAATATTGCTGGCCTGGTTGAATGTACACCACGTAGTGCATTTATCAAGACATAACAATGACACGACAATGACAATAAGTAGTAGAAGTAAAGATGATAGCTCGCCCATTTGGCTCGCTTTTTCCAAAGGTAATGCATTGTAAGTAGACAGGCCTTGCATGAGACTTAAAAAAAAACATAATCCACCTAATACATTTGAAACAATCTGCTGTAATAAAAAGCAATAGTTGTGCTTGTAGATGCGGCTATAGCACAAGCCGTACGCTGCACTCATGCGCCCTGCAAATCAATAAGCAGGTCAGTGCCTACATTGGTGCGTGCTCCCACCGTGATGTTTGTGCGCGAAAAGCCAGAGGGGGATTTTCGGACTCAGTTGATAGTGATGGGGGTGGCCTGGGACGTTTTTTTTTACTAAGCCGCTGCGATGCAAAAGCTGGCACTCCTCAGTCAGATTATACGCAGACAGACTGGCAGGGGTGACAGGAGGGTGGAGTGGGTTTGTATTTGTATCTCCACGCGCAGGGGACTTTTTATCTGCACCCTGCACTTCACAGATGGTCAAATGTTCTGTGGTTTTATCCCCCTGCACTGGGCAGCTAGCTTGTGCTATTTGTTCTCTGCAAGCCCACTAAGCACCAGTTAAAAAAAACAATAAAAAAAAAAAAACAATTCTTGGTTTAAAATGGAAAGAACAAGCCCTTTCACTATGACTTTGGACACATTGGCACCAATTGTTTAATCCTCGATGACAGATGTTAAATGAGTCGATTAAAGGAGAAGTAAGTTTTTGGCTAGACCCTGTCAGTTTTTGAAGCTTTGCTAATTGGTAGCTCATTTTTCTCAAGCAGATATAGCAAGTGACAATAATCAATCACTGACAACAAACCTAAGCTACTTAGCTAACAAAGTGCCATATGGCAAGCATACAGCTTATCTGCAGGCTTGTGTTTTCTGTTTGTTTCAATGATTGATAACAATCTTGATGCCCCACGAGCAAATGTTTCATTAGACTACATTACAGCCACTTAGCTTGCAAACATGCGCGCTCCTGCTAGCCTGGTTTGAAACTTGTAACAGTCCCTTTAATATAATAAGAAAGTAATTTTAAAAAGGGTGTAATGTTAGGACAACAAAACTTTCTCTTACTTCTCCTTTCAGTGTTTAATCTCAGTGCAAAAAATTGGACGGGTAAGATGCGTGCTCACTGCGGGACAACGGTCAAAGGGCAAAGGGGGAAGGGCCAGGGCAGAACTGGGGTTGTGGTGGGGGGAGGGGCCAGGGCATTACTTGAAGGACGCACGGACGGCGCGCCCTTTGAGGGGCTGGGGGGGCCGGTAGTTGTCCACCATGCAGCACTCGGCCTCACCTTCGGGCGTGAAGAGCAGGCTGCGGAACCGGGCCATCTGTGAAAACACAAGACGAGATCAGAATGACGTCTGTGTCCCTCAGCAAACACATCTGGGCTGGAGAGAAACTACTACAATTAGGCATTTCTACTTCATTTGAATACATTTGAGTATTCAATATTATTCTGATTTTTTTTGCAGACTGCAGTTAATCATTCTCTGCTGATTTTTAATTGCTGATTGAATTATATTGACAAGACTAATAAAGTAATTTCAAATTGCTTCCTGCAATAAGTTTTATGTTGCATTTTATCAGCACTTATGACTTTGTTATCACAGTTTGCAGTCAGTGAAAAGGTTGCAATGACTGCAACACCTCTGCACAGGAAGACTCATGAGTGGGTAGTGTTAACGCGATGACCTGAGGGGAATTTTTGCTTGATTTATGCCTGGTTTGGTTATGGTTAGGCTTCTATTGCATGAGTTATGCTTTTGAAGGTACACATGCTTCAACGTAGGTGGAAGATTAACTCTCTACTACTCTCTCTACTGATAATAACTAAGCCAAAGTGCATGACCTGAATGTGCAACCACGTTAGCTTCCTCTACTCCGACTCAAATGCTTTGTGGTCAGACAGTTATGTAAACTACTTTTTACCACGGTTTGAATTAGCACTACCTACTCAATATATCTGTACTTTTTTGTACTATTCGTATTCAGTCTTGCTCATTACAATTATTGTGAAGAGCAGAGGGTGACACTTGCACAGCTATTATTTACTCTGACAGAAGTGAGAGCGATGGAAGGCGGGGCTATTGAAAGTAACAGGCATTGGTCCAGCACAGGAGTTAAAACCTCAGTAGTGTCTGTGGAAGGCCTGACCTGCTCGGAGCTGACGCTGATTGGCTCCTTGCAGACGATCCAGGTGACGCTCTCCAGCAGAGGGGGTGTGGTCAGGGAGCCGTCGTACGTCCAGTAGTCCAGGGACTTGGGGAGGAGACAGGTAGGGTCGAAACCAGCAAAGGAGGTCTGCTTGCCCTGAAAATAAAGAAATTAAGTTGCAATTGAAGTTGAGAAATGCATTTCACAGTAGAGCAGGAGAATGACTAAAAAGTGTGGGGACATACTTTGGCCTTGATGTCATTGAAACGGTCCAGAACTTTCTGGAGATTGGGGTTGACATCGCCAGCCTGAAAGAGACAAATGAGAAAAGATTTTGAGGATTTCTAAGGTTTGTCAGGGTTTGTCATGTGTACTACAGCAACACTGAGGATCAGACAGATATTTCAAATCGACATTTTACCAAACTGATTATACAGTAAGTTAACATGAAGTTGGAGACCAGATAACTCAAAAATGACAGCAAAAAATGAGTGTTGGTAAATTATTTGGTTCTACAATAAGTTGAGAACCACTGGCCTAGAGAATCCAGCATCCCTGGCGGATAAACTTCTGTCTGTGTGTGTTTTGTCTTGGATGAACTGGACACTGACCTTGAGGAAAACTCCAACCACAGCGAGCCCGTCAGGTTTGCTTGCGGCATCCCCAAAGCTTGGGTATTTGGTGTTCCAGTGAACGAGATGGAGCTGGAGGAGGAAGAGTGTTTTTTTTTTTTAGAACGGCTGTAACACCATGGGCAAACATTAAATCTGTGTTGAAACGGCGATAAAAGAGGACTCTTACCTCAGCAGGATATTTGGTCCCGGCCACCGTGTGTTCGGAGCCCTTGTCATCGGAGGCCCCCCAGTGGACGTGAAACTGCTTCAGCCTGTAGGTTCCTGAGATGGGCCCATCACGAAGAGCTGGAGAATGGAAGAAAGACATCCGTCAGTCACGTCAGTAACACTATACCTAATGCTGTGACTGTACTGGGTTACAGCACGTATACATTCCAGAGAATTTCAGGCTTAAAGATAAATAAGTGTCATATTTATATGTGTGTTTGTTTGTTTGTTTTAACTCTTGACCATTGTAGGATAATATATATATAATGAAAAGAAAGGTCCAGAAAAGAGAAGTAATTTATCCAGTGGTTTCACGAACTTGCCTTGGTGATGGTCTTCCTTTAGCTTAGCAATGCAAAACAGAAATGTAGCTTTTGCATGCTTATATGATCTATCACGGGATATAGGTTTCCAAAATGATTAAATATGTTAGAAAAAGAGGCGTATTTATGTATGTGAATTGTCTACCAATCATTCTGCAAGTTTCCGTGTAAAAGGCCAGCAGAGGTGCACACAAATGTTACCAAGGTGATAAGACTTACACATACTGCACAGTGTACTCCTATCAGTGGGGCCCCTATTGTGTAATCACTAAGGACACTGCAAGCCGATGTCCAGGTATTGTTAAACAATCTCAAATCAACTTCCAGTCTTACATAACAAATCTATAATAATCTGCTTAAGGAGGCGGAACGGTCGACAGCATATTGTTGAGCTATAGGCCTCTCTTTTGTTCTTCTGTAACAGCTCTATAATGAATGGAACTAATATAGAAAAGCGTCACATATTCCAACACATGATGCCTCACATGAGCAGTGATGAGGAGATGACAAGAATACTATTTTAAAGCTCTCTTCACGAATAGTGAAGAGTCGGGGACCTATGAGTGGAGTATTTTATTTTTGTTTTTATCTTTATTTTGGACACAACACATTGTCTTCTTTTACTTTCGGAGTTTTCATTGGTCATTTTCAAAATAAATGGCAGCACATGAGAGATATTCAGAGTAGAAATGAAAGGCCTGAAAAGAACACCAGACAACAAAGGTTGGGAATGAGAGCCACCGTCCTGGACAATAGAACTAAGCATCTTAGTATTTTTTTTTTTTTTTTCATTTTCATTCTTCGAAACATAATCCAGAATGTGAGATTACACAACCAGCATTTTCAATTGCAATTTTCATCTCGACAAGAAAGTAAAAGGACGTGCTGCGCCTGCATATAGGAAAACGAAGTCCTTAGTCAAAACCCCCCTATAGAATCGTCATGGCACATGAATGGCTAACTGTGCCTGTGTCGGTCGTATTGTAAACCTTCATTTTCTACTCCTTTGACCTCGCAGGCTTCGGGAGAAAAAGCCTCGTCCGTGGGAAAAAAGTTCAGGGGCAGGGGCTACGTTACCAATTCAATTACAATCGGGGTTCTTTGTCCTCGTCCTTTTGGATGGGAACAGTGTGTGCCTACAGTGGAATTCAGCTCATCAAAAATGCATAGGCAAAAAAAGTAGGCCACTGAGATATAAATGTGCAGAAATTATTTTCGGCTTTAGAGTAATATTTATGATGGGGGATGCTTAGATTTTGCTAGGATGCTTATATTTTTGCTGGTGGTTGTTCAGAGCTGTGCAGGTAGGCCAATCACTTGCAGTCTCTTTGTCTATGGAATCCAATTGGAAAGCTCTTTGTGCAAAATAAAGCAAAAAAAAAAAAAAAAAAAGCTATTTGGCACAGAATGCATAGGATTTTTTGTTGGGCATGAAGGCTAATTTACAATATTGATTTCAGTTTTTATTTTTTTTCAAAAGGCGACTAACTTGAGCTGTCTGCGTCGTCGTTGAAGGTCACTTGGAAGGAATGTCCGTTGTTGAGGATGTCCATGCAGGTGGACGGGTCATACTTGATGTTCAGGGGCTTCAGGCCGGAGTCGTATGATGCCTGTCCGGGGACGATGTCAATGGGAGACTGCCGTGGTCCATTAGCAATCGGAAAGTTATCGGCCCACTTGTCCGGTCCTGCAATGACATTATAAAAAAAAAATAGAGTGTCAAATTTTCACCGATTTGCGCGGACGTTTCAGGTAAATCCGTCCAAACCTCACCGTTATCTGGTGCGTATCCCCAAGACATGGTTACTGTGATGATCGGTCAGGAATCCCAATGACGCAAAGGCAGTCAGTGTCCTCCACCTGACAGCTGCAGCACTTATATAGGGTCCCCCCCTCCGTGAGCGCCCCGCGTGCGCGTCAGCCCTTGCGAGCGCGCGCGTTTGTGTGTGTTTGTGTGTGAGGCGCAGACTGGTGCCGCTAACGGTGGCTGCGCTCTGACCGGGACGGGAGGAGTTTAGATGAGCCGCAACGCTGCTGCTGCTGCTGCTGCTGCTGCTGCTGCTGCTGCTGCTGCTGCATAGCCCGCCATGGATCAATAGGCTACAGCTCCTCTTCTGCCATGGCACGGATCGGCTCTTCAGTGATGATTGCCTCTCTCAGGAGCGTTTGACAAGAGCGCGCGTGTGTCCAGAATATGCCCCGTCACCGAGCAAAGCTTGCGTTTCTCGCGTAGATTTCCCAAGCCGAGTTAATCAATTGTGAGGGTTGTCATTGAAGGACGCGCCAGTCAAAGCGGAACGTCAGAAGGGCTTAAATATTCTCTTGCAAAGGAATGCGTAAAAGCGGGATAGGCGCATGATCAGAAAGGTATATCAGCCATAGGAGATTGATCGGATTCCTACACACACAAAATATATATCGTAGGCCTAGTCTATGGACGTCCACAAAGAAGATAGATGACAATGTCGTTCAGAAACCACCGGGTTCCCCTGGTTACGCGATGGGCAAATGGTGCGGTTTTGCCGACACCTGCTGTTTTATATTGATATTGCAATCCAGTTCACGAATTGAATATGTTGAGAAAGAGTTACAGTGATGATGACTGATCTACTAGCCTATTATACTTAGTCTTGTTTGTGGAAGAGAACGGATGAGATACAGTCATGAGCAGGATTTATCATGATGATAGTAACTCAAAAGGAGAGGATGGTGATAGATAAACAGAAGATGTAAATGGTTGTGTGTGTTTTCTAGAAGACATGGCCACAGATGAATATAATGACTGGTGTCACAGAAATCAACAATTCAGAACTAATTAATATCTCTATGTATTATAATAGTCATTTATTAGTTTGCATATTACATAGTGCACAACAATCCCATTCATTTTTTTCCCAATTCTCGTCCCCAACCACCCGCCCGCCGGCCATCCCGGTCCCAAACACTAAACCAGTGTTGCCAAATTAGACCAAGTCCCTTTATCCCTTGTCCATCAATATGTATTCATTATATATGTATTTTAAATGGTCACGTACATAGTAAAAGTACATAGAAAAGTGGCTCACAGTATCAGTATTAATCTTATAATATGTTCTATCTGAAGTTGCATAGGACTGGCTTCTGTTGCCCTCTGGTGGCCACTGCTGGGTCACAGATCCATGATCACAGTGATGGGAAAACAGTCGCGCGAGAATGACGTAAAAGAGAGGGGACAAGTTTGGTTCACGTGAGAAAACAACTGTTCGAAGGTGTGTATATATTTATCATATTTTTGCTCGTGTGAGGCATTATGTGTTCCCTCTGTAGCCAAAGTTTTGTTCGCGACTTGGGGCTTGTACATCAAAGTTAAAGCAAAATATAGCTCCACGTGAATGCCTGCTTCCCAAGATTAGGCTTTAGCTTGGCTAGGCTTATCACTCAGAAAACTGTATATTTAAGTAACTGTCAGGACTTATTCATACTTATTCAGTCATAGATCCATAAGTTTTAGTTTCTAGTTATTATTTCTTATTGTATTTATTTATTTCTAGCCTGTAATTTAAACAGGAGTGCGGCTTATGAAGTACCTGTACCCCTGTATGTGAGGCTGCCGAGTGAATTATTTCTAAATGATATTGATGTTTTCCCACAGGCTAAAATGGGAAAGAATAAGCAGAAAGGCAAAAAGCAGCCGAATGTTTTCCAAGTGGCAAGCAAACACTTGAAGGTGAAGAACAAAGCCAAACCAGTCAAGACCACACTCAAACACGTAAGACCTCTTTGTCAGGACTGTGATGGGAGGAGGTGTTTTTATCCTTCACCTGTGGATGTGGAACTGTTGTCTTTGATCAGATCAATACGCTGAAGAAGGAGAAAGTGGAGGACCTCAATCAAATGTTCACTGAAGTTCAGAGGGATGTTAAAAGTGTGTACAAATCGGTTGCTCCTGAGCCAAAGAAACAAACTCAGGTAACTGGAAAGTTGCTAATGTTCCATTTATTTATGCTTCTTCATTATCTACACTCAGACTTCTGAAGAGGCTGTACCTTTCTGTGTCATTGGCAGTGAATAGATTTTATTCACCTTTTTTGAAAGTCCAAAAACAGCATAGCTTCATGTATTATTGTAGTGCAATAGAGTATAAAGTAATATGATATTAGTACTACACCGTTATGTAATGAAATTCAACGTGTGAAAATCACTGTGAAGAAATGCTATTTACTTAAATATATATATTTTTTACTTTCAGGCTGTCAAAGAACCCCCAAAAGAGGCCGTGAATGTGGACAACGCAGCTCAACTGTTGTCTCTGCTATAATGGACCAAACCTCAAAGCCTAAAAGACAGTTGGAAAGTGACAGAATCTTACATTTATTCTGTTTGACAGTCATTTGTCACATTGCTGGCCTCAATCCCGAAAAGACATTTATGGTCAGTGTCCAGCATACCTGCACTGCCTGCATATTTGTCCCAGGTGTCGTTCATAAAGCCGTGTTTGTCCAAGTGGAAATCACCATTTGAAGGGACGTTTAAAGAAAAGGGTAACTTGGGGCTGGAAACGAGTGTCCTTTTGAGTCAAAATCTGAGAGGCATTATTTTGGCCCAACCAATTCTCTTCTGCAGCAAAGACAGAAATGTGTATGAACTAACTATACCATGAAAAAGGATTGTGTTTTTGATGAATTAACGTGTGAAAACAGACAAACTAAAGAAAAACAAATAAAATGTAAAAAATCATAAAATAATTGCAACTGAAAACCTTACACTTCTCTAAAGATGAGGTCTGTAGGATGCCTCTAGAGTTTTAAAGAGGACACATTAATTTCATGTATTATAAATTTGAAATGGTACCACACATGGGAATCTAATCTGGATAAAAACAATCTAGAGTTTTAATAATTCCTTTATTTTACATTGGTATTTATTTTTATTACATGTTTTATCTCATGCTAGCCTGTGCCCTCCGACCTTTATACACAGGCATCTCCTCCGCTGAACTATTTACATCCTACGTCAAGTTTTTAACATGCAGTAAGTGATCATCTACCAGGAACTCAATGTTTGCCGTTAGATAGTATGATTAATAATTTCCTTTGGATGTGAATACAGACAGGAAGTACTGGCGCTCACAGCTTCAGGTCCGAGGAACTAGCATAGCCACATCGTGCAACAAGCCAGGATACAAGCACAAGTTTTATGCATTGTCGTTCCTCATTGTGAAAAATATTCCTCTAGAATCCAAGCATTGGGATCTGTAACCTTTTAAGAAGCTCCTCAAGCATGTAAATAGTAACATAAATCCAAGCTATTCCTTTGATGTTGATCCAAAACAAACCAATGGCAATAAAAAATAAATCATTAAATTGTGCAGCATCTATTTTATATAAGTATTTGTGCATGTGTTTTTTGTATGGAGAACACTATTGTACGGTTTTTGTGATGGGGATGAATGGAGCGGAACGTAGTGGCACAGATGCAGCGTTAATAAAGTGAGTGCAGGTGTCTCCAGCTGTGATCTAGCTGCATGGCCACGTGCACAGTACCCCAGGGAGACGGGGACCACAAAACAAGCACACACACAAGCGCGCAGTCACTGGTGAGCGGTGTGCATGGGACAAGAGAGAGTGCAAATCAATGAGTTTGGTCATCCATGTTCATTCCTTTCTTCATTTTTATTCTATCTTTATATCTTTTTTCAAACTGTAAAATATCAGCTTACTAGTGGTGAGATATTTCCTTACTGTGACAACTACACCGTTGGAAATAACCATGTTAAATAAGAAATAGATGAGTATAAAATGCATATTACATAACTCACACACATAACTAATCTATATAATGTGCTGTATTGTTAAAGTACTAATAGTGACGCTTTGCAGTGACACTGACTCTGAGGCTGACATGTCATTCTATGGTGGTGCTGAAGTGGACAGCTCCTCCTGCAGGCCACAGTAGACGGGACACTCATGACTGTGCTGTCGGCTGGTGTCCATAATTCAGCTCTACTTTAGCTATTGCGGGAAAGGTTAAAACTACTAGAAATGAGCAGTGACAAGATCAGTTGCATTGATTCAACGCCAGAAGCAGCAGTGGCTCCTATGAGACGGTGGAGGGTAAACATTCATACGCTCACTGTCCAGTGTCAAGTAGAAATGAGTGCCCTGTTCATAATCTGAAAAGCCGTAAATAGACACATCCAATCCTCTAAAGAAAATAAAAAAGCGTTTAGGCCGAAGGGCAGTGTCACAATTACAACAGCAAACATTAGACACTATGGAGTGGAAAAACGAATAATGCCGACAGACGCACTTTTTACTTAAGGCCATATCTCCGAGGTTTGTTGTTCTGGCTAAAATCAGAAAATCCAGACTGCCACTAGATGTCACTCTAGATCTCTTTGACAAGTTCGTCACACCAGTCGCTGTATGCTAATATGCTGTATGCCTGTGAGGTGGGGGTGAGATCAAAGATATGACATCCTGTGTCATACTGAAATTAAGCAAGACTATTTGAACACACAGGAGGTCAAACCAGATAAGTTTTCTTTTTTAAATACATTTTCCAAAAGTTTATTTAAAGCAGCTTCTTGTGTATGTATTTTTGATATATTTCACTTAGTCACTGATTCAACAATTGATTGTGCATAACTTGAAATCATACCAACGCCACCCAAGAAGTGACTTCCTGTTTTGATCCAGCACACCAAAATAAAAGCACCATCTTATTCATTAGTTCAACTATTAACAGACCAAACACTTAAATTGTGTGTATTTAATTATATTCTTGTAACATTGCAAGCACCTGCTGAACTAATCAGTGAGACGAGCTGTGTGCTTTTATTTTGGCACGCTGATTTGAAAAAGGAAGTCACTTCTTGGGCGAAGTTGTGATGATTTGAGGTTATGCACAATTCAACGGCAGTTTCTTCATTTTTGAAATTACCATCCATTCTCTGTTTATATTATATTAATATTATAGATAGTAATTAGTATGGAATAATAATTAATACATAATAATATTAGGTTAGGTTTTTGTGGGGTTGGACGAGCATAGTGGCCACAGATCTCTTCTTTTCATCTGTGAATGATGGAAAAAACATCTAAATTATAAAAATGTCATCAAACGGACATACCATAAAGAGCAATTAAGTTATTTCTAGGTTATCAAGAGTTCAATATGGCTGAACACTACCGAGTAAAGGAGATTGAAGAGCACTGGAGTTCAGATCAAGGCAAGGCAGGTTTATTTATGAGGCAAAACGAATACAAAGTGCCAAACAGAAAGAATAAAAACAACCATTAAAATCAAGTTTGCATGACGGAATGTTTAAAAAAAAGAACAAATACAATACAAATAGTTAATAAAACATAACGTTTCTTCATGCTAGAAATGAACCATGAGCCATGAAACCATGAAATGCACAGACACAGTGGGAATTGAGTGTCACATCACTCTGTCCTGACTGAAGCCCAGCAGAAGCAACGCCAAATGTGTCTTTGGTTTATTGGTTTATTTGGTTGGGACAGTGCATTTTAATGAACGTACATGGGTCTCATGCATGTAAACAAGCCACACTGGATTGTAGCCTTGGGCTACTTTCCATCCGTCATCCCCCAAGCGCACTCTCAAACACACTCGCATTCATCCTGGCCTATTGTACATGTTTTTAGCGGAAACCAGAGTACACGGAGGAAACCTACGCAGACACGGGGAGAACATGCAAACTCCACACAGAAAGGCCCGGTCCCTGGTGGGAATCGAACCCTGACCCTCTAGCTGTGAAGCACGAGCGCTAACCGCTGCACTACCGTGCCAAATGTGTCTAATTGATAAAGTATGTATGAAAGTATGTGATGAGGTAAATATCTTTTTCAAATATACACATATTAAAACTAGTCAGACTAAGAACTGAAATATGTATGAAGTGTGAAAATATGCATTTGGAGAAACAACCATCACCTCAGAAAATATTTCTCCTTCCAAGTACCACCTTAAAAAATATTTGAGGTTTAAATATAGCACCACTACCTGGCTGGGTGTATAGTCTAAAAGTCTAAAAATGTGGATGACCCTGCACCCGAAGTAGCCTGACCACCAAACTAGACATATCATATATTTATAAGAGAATGACATTTCAATTATGCCATTATAATCAACCATTGTAATTCATTAAAATACCTTAATTTTCCTACAGAGACAGTCGTTAATCAAGTTCAGCAGCTTTTTACCATCTGAAAAAAAACATCCAAAATCATAGTTTCTAAACCACACTCCCAGAGTCAGGACTAAACACGGTGAACCAATGTAACCTGCCTATGTGCTGTGTTTTGTAGAGTTTTGTAGGTCCAGTCACCTCCTATACGCGGTGTTTTGTAAGCGGCGTGACGCCAGGCGAGGGTTGCCGTGGGACGTCCCGGTAGAATGCGGCTCCCATCAGCGCGCTTTACCAGGAGCTCAGTAAAACTCTGCACACACTCTTAAACTGGCTCTGTTTACCCTTCACACACCCGCCTGTCCCCCCCCAGCCCAGCTCCTGTGGTCAACACATGACAATAGCCCATGCTGTCTAGTAATCTGCGAGTCCTCTCTTTTTTTCGCCTTATCAAGTGCCTCTTGAGGTTTATACCCAAACACCCTTCAACTATAAGGAGACAGTGAGCCCACATTTCGTGCATCTGGGTGTCCCTCACATGCTTGATTAGAGTGGTTATACTTTTAGTTAAGTAGCGATACCAAAAATACAACACATACAGAGCACAGAGGAGAGCAGCCTGGGCCGGATACACTGCAACCTGCATCCTGGATGTTTGACTCCTCAAACCCTCAACCCTGGAGACCTAACAGGATTAAAAGGGAATTTGAGGAGGAATACACTGCTTCCTGAGACTGTCTGGAGAGGTAGAGGGTTTGTAAAGAGACACTGTCCTTCTTATCTGGGGACACGCGGGGATTGCTGGAAACAAAAAGAGTGAATTCCAGGGTGTTCTGTTATATCTCCACTCTCCGGCGCCAAACAATTTTTCTTTGGTGGAAGAGGGAACAATATATCTGTTTTGTTAATAACGGTCGGACACCTCTGCTCTGGACATACCGCTCACTAAAAGACCACATTTCTATGATAGTATAATTCATCTGCCATAGAAATTAAAACTTTGAATCCTACTCTTATGACTAAGTGTTCGTGCTTAGTCATGTAGTATAAATAGGATAGATAGAAAACAGTGTCCTTTTAATTAAACTGTCAGAACTATTGTGAGACATGAAGATGGACCCTTGTGTGTTTGATTTAGGTGAGTCACTGGCATTGCTATGTGAGCAATGCCTTTGGTGGCCGATAAACATTATCTGGCCAGCTCCGTGGTAACGCTCCGGCCACACTGAGGCTAAGGCCCTCTCCTGGTGGTCCACACAGGGACAGAGGAGACCAGCCTGGGCCGGATACGCAGCATCCTGCATCCTGGATGTTTGGGCCGTCTGACCCTCAACCCTGGAGACCTGATGGGGATTAAGACAACTCAAAAACCCGAAGGTCGCAATGTTGAGTTCTTCAGTCAAACCACGTGTCAATAAGGTGAAATAACCGAGGAAAAGAAAAGGAACAATATTTTGATTAAAGTAGTAGAGAGATTGATAGGTGCTGGGGTCAGACAACGGCCACGGGAGGGTCAGTGGTCAACCCAAGATCAAATACTCCCCCAGAGAAGAGAGGAAGAGCTAAGTACAAGTGTAAACATAGAGATGGCAGGAGAAGGAATCTCTGGGAGAATTGCTGGTGCACTGTAAAGCTGTCTAAGTATGTTAGGAGCACTTTATCAAGTCCATCAGAGCCAATAATCACTCAACCTTTGCTGACTTTCATGTCTAAGGTGACATGTTCAGAAAGATGCTACAGTGTGAGCAGTCAGTTACCTCACCATGTGTGCAGAAAGAGCCTTATTTTTCCTGCATGTCAACAACAATGAATTCTGAAAGTTGGATATTCTGAATTCTGAAAGTTGGTAGTTAATCAAAATCGGGGACAGCAAGATTAAACACCTCTGCCAGCAAAAATATCCTGTCTCAGCACCGGAGTCTGCTCGACCTATAGTTTAATCCTCTAGTCCTGCATGCCATTCTTGTATTTGTTTAGCAGCAGCCTTTTTGTGATGTTAATGCTCCTGGACATGTTTACAATTTCTGATGTGAACTAATTTCAGTAAAACATCAAATCACAAATCAGATCACACTCACATCAGAAAACTCCCCATAAGATAGTTTTCCCCAAAACTGTACATGCCTATTTCAGTTTTCATGATTGATAAGACACATGGCAATGTTCGCTATTATCTTTGTTGGGACCAAGTTTTTATGACTCTTGGGTCACTAGATAACACTTTCTAGTAAAAATATGAAACTTGTGCACACAGAGCAGATATAACACAACACTGTGCAATGTGTTTTCACATGAAACCAGGCAACCAGGTCCTATACAAAAGCAGGGGACGTTACAGCTGATTAAAAGTACTGATTCAGGTGACCAGACCGTTCATAATTGTAGGGTATAAACCTACAGTAATTGATTTGTGTTGCAGACTGTGCACTTTATCACCAAAGACTGTGTCGGTTTGCTGTGACAACAGTGAGCATTATCTGCCTTAAAGGAAAAAGGCAAGCGTCGGACAAACTGAAAAACTGAAGAACAAAAAAACTCAGACAGGTCACATGACGGTTTATGGATTTCCATGTTCATTATGCAACAAAATCCAGGAGAAGAAATACAAGTCGAAGTGCAGCATTGATAGTGATGTCAAGGAAAGAAGTTTATTTCCAAAAGTAACTCAGAAGACTTCATCTTGAAAACCGTGCTCAAGGATCACAGATGTAGTAGGTTTTTACATAAGTTCTGTGAACTTCAACCTACTCCTTTTGAGTGCGCAAATGCTCTCCTTTTCCTGTGAAAACATCTATTGTTTGTACCTTGTAGGCTGCTCAAATAAAATGATAAACTATACTAAACGTAACTAAAATCACTCCTCCAGACGGTGCTGTGTAACATTGCAATGAACATATGTACATATTAGAATGGAGGCTCATGACGCCTCTAATTGGTCGTTGTGAGCATGTTTCATGATTGGCCATTTTCTAATGAAAAAATAAATAAATGAATAGCAGGATAAATTTAATAAGCATCGTAATAAAATACAAGTTGAATTACTTTCGTCCAAAAGGACTGGTATGGCCTATTTCATTTGGTGCCCTTGGCAAAATTGGGATTTTGGGTCCCCAAAATAATAAAATAACTTTAAAGTCAATAATTAAAATTATTCAGTTCTCAAATTGCCAGCTTGATGCATCTGTATATACATAGATTAACAATCTTGATAAATCGTGAACAATATTCACTGGACTTCTGTGTAGCGGGGGAACTTTTTGCACTGGGGGGGCTGGCGAAGGAAGTAGAGCAAGCTGAGCGACGGAACGCGTTTTTTTTCTGCTTGGTCTGAGCCCGGTGTGAAGCAGGAATGAGCAGCTGCGGTGATTGGCTGTTGCAAAGGTGCGGCTTGAGATGGGACTGTGATTGGATGATTGGTGAAGATCTGCTGGTGATGAGGCAATGAATGAATGCTGCAGGTATGTTGCTTCCAGGTTGAATTTGTGCTGAAGCTTCATTACATTTGATTTGACCTCTAGGAGAAGAGCTTGGTGCAGTGTAAGCTGTCTAAGTATACGTTCGGGGCACTTTATCAAGCCCGGTATAATCCTCAATTTGTGGCCCATTCTTCAGTATAAATGTGTCCGTGACACTTTGATTGGAGGTGGGTAGGGTCATTAATTTATTTGCAGTTAAAGTACATGTTATTATGATATAATTTTGAAACCAAAAACGTTGTACTCTTGGCCCATGCTAGTGTCTTCTCAAACAGCACTTTTAAACACTTAAACATTGATCAAACACTTGGGGAAGCTACAAAGGAAGTATCTGCTAACTAACTAACTTTAGAGCCAATAATCACTAAACCTTTCCTGACTTTTGTGTATGGTGACATGTTCAGGAAGATACTACAGTATGAGCAGTCAGTTACCTCACCATGTGTTCAGAAAGAGTTTTATTTTTCCAGCATTGCAAAACATAAAAAAAAAAGAAAATGTCAATAACAAAGTCATAAAAAGTAAAAACAAACAACATTACAAACGACATTAGTGCATTAGTTAAAATCTGTTTTCATTTCACCTCTGATCGTTTTGTCTTATTTTGATTTATTTACCACAGTGTCATAACATTCAGCTGGTTTGATCTGTTTTAAAAAAAAAAAAGAAAAAAATCAGATTTTGCTCCAAACGCCTTTGCCAGCAGGAGAATATCCTGTCCTCAGCGCGGGAGTCTTGTGTCTAAAAGCTAATCCTCTAGACCTGAAATGCATGTGATTCTTGTATTAGTTTAATAACCTTAATTTAATGTAAATGTAATGTATGTAAAACATCAAATCACAAATCAAATCACACTCACACCAGAGAACTCCCCATAAGATATTTTTTTTCCAAATATGTACATGCCTATTTCAGTTTTCTTGATTGATAAAGACACATAGGACCACAAAATGTCCACTATTTCTTCAGTGCTCTTGGGTAAAAAACACAGAGTAGATATAACACACGGCAGCAAAACACAAAGCACTGTTCAATCAATGTATTTTCACATGAAACCGCAATTGTAAATATAAATGTGTTGATTTTTTTGCATCATGTCTGATGTTTAAAAGCTAATTTCTTGCAGTATTTGTGAGTTCACAAACATACAGTAATTTATCTTGAACTGTTCCCACCCCTGTTAATCTTATTAAAGGAACAGGCCACCGGTTTTCCATGCTGAGACATGTTCTTACTTGAGCTTAGATGAGTTGATGGAGGATTCACCTATTGTACATGTTTTTTTAGTTAACAGTCTTAACAGTGTAATGTTGACAATGCAACAGTGCTCTGGAAAGGCAGTGCAAGAGTTTTAGAAACCATGGATTAAGTTCAAGGTTTTGACAAAATGAGTTTTTAAAAGTGAGTTCAATCAGTTGGTGCTTGGGACAGTCAATGGAATTTGTGTCTTATCAATCCAGAAAATCAGTTTCACATTTGTAGTAAAGTGGTTTCTCTCATGTACATCACACTCCGACATAGGTTCCATTGTAGGAGAAAGGCTTATCACTGACGCAGTGCCCCACCACGCTCGGGGTCCACCTGTGCACCTCGGGGCTCCGGTCAGGCCCGGGCCGGACAATCACTGTGCTGCGGGAGGACAGGGAGGGGTCCTCGTCGAAGAAGTTGAATGGCCGGAGGAAGAAGCCCACTGCGTTCCCCGGAGTGGCCGTGTTGGGGATATCCTCCGAGTGGGGGACATGGAGGAAACCCACTGTCACCCAGGCAACCAGGTCCTATACAAAAGCAGGGGAAGTTACAGCTGATTAAAAGTACTGATTCAGGTGACCAGACCGTTCATAATTGTAGGGTATAAACCTACAGTAATTGATTTGTGTGCAGACTGTGCACTTCATCACCAGACTGTGTCTGCTGTGAGAGAATTATCTGCCTTAAATGAAAAAGGCAAGCGTCGGACAAACTGAAAAACTGAAGGCTTTGTTTGAGAACAGACGGGTCACATTAAGGTTTATGGATTTGTTCATTACGCAACAAAATCCAGGAGAAGAAATACAAATCGAAGTGCATAAGCAGCACATCTTTGATTGTGATGTCAAGGAAAGACGTATATTTCAAAGTTTCAGGTTAAAAACAGATTATTTAGTGTAACTGACCTGGTTGATGATGTCCTCATTGTTACGGATGTAGTCTTCAAACGACACAGCGGGCTCCCAGGGGTCATTCTGTGTGTAGATGCTGCTGCTGCTGCTCTCACTGTCCCTGTGTCGCGTCACTGCCAGAGGGTACCTGCACAACAATGGGGATTATTTTGATTTGATAAACAATGCCTAATACAAAAGAAAGTGAAATGAAAAAAAAAACAGCTATAGACAAAGCAATTGACCCCTCCTGGAACCGCCACCTTAACGTGGTGGAGGTGTTTGAGCACTCCCTGTCCCTGGTAGGGTCTCCCATGGCAAACAGGTCCTAGGTGACGGGTCAGACGCCCCTTATGAGAGGCCAACAGGTCTGAGAATCGTGAGTCCGTCCTTCTGTGGACCCACCACCTGCAGGAGGAGCCATAAGGGGCTGGTGCCATCTGATTTGGGCAGCTCCAACAGCTGCTCCCACGACCCGGCAACGGAAAAGTGGAAGAAAATGGATGGATGGACAAAGCAATTGAGTGGTTCACTTCTTAATTTGAAAAACTAAAGAAAAAAAAGAAAGTACATTTTTAACAACATTTTTATTCTGTGATCTGTAGAAAATTTTGCCCAGCAGCATCTGATGAGACATCTCGAGCAAAGTACTCCTCCAGAGAAAAGGGGAGCTGTGTAACATCGTAATGAAAATACAGCGGGAACCAGATGTTTACATACACTATATAAAAAGATGCATTTGATTTTTTTTTTCTCACTGACATGAAAACAAAAATGAATTTTAAAATTATGTCTGTTTGCTAAATGCCAGAAAAATATGAGATAGATTTTTTTTAAGGTTTTTTTGGTACTTTTTGCAAAGTCAGAAGTTTAAATGCACTAAAATTACTATGTATTTGGGAAAGCCCCGATGACGATGTCATGACCTGGAAAGCACAAGTCTGGGTTATCCTTTGGTGCAGTTTCAAGACACTTGAAGGTGCAGGTTCATTGGTTCAAACAATGATGGAAATTACCAGTTATCACACAGATCAGAGAGAAGGCGGGTTCTGTGTCCCAAAGATGAACGTGCTGCGTCTGAAATGTGAATATCAACCCAAGAACAAATGCAAAAGACCTGGTGAAGATGCTGAAACTGGTAAGAGTTTGTCATTATCCAGAGTGAAACAAGTACCAACATGGGCTGAGAGGGAACTCTGCCAGGAAGAAGTCCTTACTCCAAAGGAAGCATAAAAAAGGCCAGATTGGAGTTTGCGAAAAAAAAAAAAAAGGATTTTGGACTTTTTGGAGACATATTCTGTGGTCTGACGGGAAAAAAGGGGGAAAAAGGAGGAATCTTGCAAGCCTGAGAACACCATCCCATGTGAAATACGGGGCTGGCAGCATCATGCTGTGGGGTTGTTTTGCTGCATGAAGAAAGAACACTCTATGGAAATATTGGAGCAACATCTCAAGACAGCAGCCAAGAAGTTAAAGCTTGAGCACAGATGGGTCTTCCAAATGGATAATTCCCAAAGCAGACGGCCAAAATGGTTACAAAGTGGCTAAAGAATGTTTTAAGTGGTCATGACAAAGTCCGTATCACAATCCTGTTGAAAATATATGGGCCCTGAAAAGGCATGTGCACCAAGGTGGCTACAAATGTGCCTCAGTTACACTAGTTCTGTTTGGAGAAATGGACCAAAATTCTTATGCTATTGTGAGACACTCGTGGAAGGACTCAAGTTCTACAGTTCAAAGGAAATGCTACCACAATATTATTGAAATGTAAACTTTTGGTGTTGTAAAAAGTTCTTCTGGATTTAGCAAATAGAATATTTTTTTTTAATTCTAAGTGACCTAAAAAAAAAAAAAGTGAATTCTGCATTCATGTCAAACAGCAAAATGCAAATGTGTCTTTTTAATAAGTGTATGTAAACATATTGTTTCCACTGTATGAACAGATTTATGTCAGAAGCTGAGGCTCACTCTTCCACTTAACTTTTGTGCGCACGTTTCATGGTTGGCCATGTTCCAATTAATAAATAAATGAATAGATAGATATGTAACAAAACAAATCATAATAAAATAATGTAGAAAGGTGTAGAATGAGCACAGACCTATTCACCACAACTGCCTCTAAAATTCTGTCACTCAAAAAGTTGTTTCTTCGAGTTAGAAGTGCCGCCATGCACAAGCTTAAAGGTCCTATATCATGCAAAATCGACTTTTTAGAGCTTTTAGCCATGTTGTTATGCTATTTCCTTATCAAAAACACCCCCAGAGTGGTTTGTGGCTTCATTCACGCAGCTCTCAGTAATCCTCCTGAATCCTGCTCTCTGAGCAGCTGCTCCTCCCTCTCCTGGTGAACGACTGAGTGTTCAGTTGTGTCGTAACAGCGGAACGGAAGTGCTCGACGTCTGTAATGCAATGTCTTACGGCCTGATTTTAATTTGTAAAACAGCTTTTTCATTATTACTGTTGAGAGAAACAAAGAGAAAAAGAAATTAAGGTAAAAAAAACAAAAAAAGGATGTGCCAGAGGTGCTTCCAGGTCAGCT
Source organism: Gobius niger (assembly GCF_951799975.1). NCBI lineage: Eukaryota > Metazoa > Chordata > Actinopteri > Gobiiformes > Gobiidae > Gobius > Gobius niger. Next base: position 20,472,043 of record NC_136869.1, read on the forward strand.
GAGGCCAAAACAAACGCACCCTTGAGCGTCTGAACAGATCAGTCATGTTTGCGCTGCAGCTGAAGATGGAGCTCGTTCTAACTGGACACACCTGTTCTTTATTCTTACCTAACGATAATGTCACGGACAGAGAAAAAGAAGCGCGTTTGGCTACGAGGACTTTATTTAACCTTTTTCAAGCAGAGGCCACTCGTCATCAGAAATGTTTTTTTTTCTTCAGCGACTATCACCAAAATGGTGTTTTTCTGTGACTGTCACTGATGGATGTTTGGGGAACCTTCGCCAGAACCAAAGTGGATTAACTTTTATAATCAACGCGAGTCCCATAATGTAAACAGCGATGGACCAGAGTGGTGAGTCAATCCAAGCGTGTGTTAGCTTGTGTGTGTTAGCATATTAGCATGTGTGTTAGCATATTAGCATGTGTGTGTTAGCCATTTATGAAGCTGTGTTGCACATGTCAACTCCGTATAACTGCATCATGAAGTAACTTCACTTATTGTTGTTTATTTATATTACGGTAAAGTATGTGCGGGGAGAGGGGGGGGGGACGGAGTTAACTGAATCGAAGCGTTTTGTCGTCCGGGTTTGAAAAATACCTCCAGAAAACACTTATATTTATCACAAAAATGAGTGCTCAATAGTGGTAGAGGTACAATATATCATATACATGCCTATACTTAACTTTGGAATGGCTAAAATAGCATGATATATAGACTGCAGTTACTCGTGAGACCTGAGGTGGCAGTAGTGAGCATAAAATGACCAACCTGCATCAAGTCCCTTGTTCTGTAACCAGGGACTATGAATGGAAATGAGCTTTTTAGCTCTAATATTGCGCAGTATATCTGTCTCAATGAGCTGGATTGATGGATTCATCCTTTGACCAATTAAGACTTTCTTCAGTATGTCACTGTAGATGCTATTTTATTATGTTCTTTCACTTTTAAAACAAGCCATGTATAAAAAACATTAGGTAGCAAACCTCGCCCAGCTGATCCCGTTCTCCTCTCTCCAGCCTCGCGGCAGCACAGTGTGGGCGTGGGAGTTGTACTGTATCCGATAGCCTTTTTGGTGGCCCCACTTGTTCTTCTCGCTGGGGTTGTAAAAGTGTGTGTAGCGGGGGAACTTTTTGCCGAAGCGAAAGGCGGCGGACCGCTCCGTCTTGTGCTCCGTTCTTTGGAGTTTGGACTGGACAACAAAATGCTTAGGGCTCCAGGGGTTGGTGAAGTTGACATATTTAAGGTCAATCGTCTCAAAGCTGTTTTCTCGACCTGTTGGAGATAAGACAAAGCACAAGACAAGCGAGGGTCAAGCCAGGCACGAGAGATCTGTGTGCTCACCATTAAAGCTGTAATAAGGAAAGGTCTTCAAATAAAGTTGTTTTTACAAAGTTCGACTGGTTAGACATTAGGTCAGGCCTTGATAGGGAGCAGCACTGTTTATGACACTGCCAAAGTGCAAAAGGTCTGGACACAATGGTAATCTTCATGTATTTGTCTTTGTCTATGCTGCCATTAAACAAACTCCATAATTTGTTTATTAATTTCAGCACAATCTAAACCACAGAAGATCCAGCTTTGATTAATTTTTAATACATTTTCAAGTTCAGCTGTTTTCTGTCTGCTGCATTTTTACTTTCAACCAGTCATCTACCAAGACCACCATATTGTTGCACACTCTCCCCCAGTTTGGCCGATTGGTCTTATAGGGTCCAAAGATATTACTATTTTATGAATTTGAGCCCAAAAATGATTATGAAATGATGATGCATTGTAAAATAAGCTTTAAAATGTTCGAATCAAATGTTGTCACTTCAGAAGCAAGATGATGCACTTCAAGTCAGATTTACCTGCAATGTCCAGGTCCACTTTAAAATGGATGAGGTGGGTGTGCAGGTTTCCCAGGACGTAGTGGAACACTTTGGATCCGTAGTTGAGCCCGTTGGGAGTGAAGAACGTGGCATGGATGTAGCCAGTGGCGCTGCATCGGACCTCCACGACCCCATTCAGATAGAAGAGGAAGTCCCAGATGTAGTCATAGTTATAGACTGTTGAAGTGGTCCGCAGCACCAGCACCGTGTTCTCCAGTCCGGCGTAGAAATTGTAACCTCCGCTGAAGTTGGAGTTGAAATGCCGTCGGAGTGGCATTCCGGTGGTCATCTCAAAAACACAGAGAGCGTTCTTGAAGCGCACTGGTTTGTCCGTATCGAAAAAGTGATAGAGATCGACGAACGTGGCGATCTCGGGACAGTCGATCCCGGGCGCGAGCTCGAAAGAGGAAGCCCCCATGGCCCAACCGGCGTCGATGTACTTGGTCTGCATCGCGGCTGGGGTGTCTCCGGCATAGAACGCGATGGCTTCCTGGAGGCTAATCTCGTACGCGATTCGTTCCCCGTTAAAGCGTAAATCAAAGACTTGGAGACCCGCTGATGATCGCACGCGGTAAGAAAAGGACCACCCGGCATATTCCACAAAGTTTTTGTCAATGTGGTAGCGATGGCCCTGCGGTTCCACCAGTTTGGCTCCATGAATGTCAGTCGGGGTGTTGCTGTGTCCGCGAGGGATGTATGTCGAGTATATGTCGTCTTCATCCGGGAGAGTCAACTTTTCCAATACCCCAAGTTCATAGGTCTCGACAAGTTCCTCGACGCTGTTGTAGAACACGCCGTTGAACCAGACTTTTTCCACAGTCCACTTTTCTGGGTCTAAGTCTTGGTGGTTGATTAGGACCTCGAATCCAACTGGGTGGATGAAGTAGCCCTCTACAAACTTTTGCAGCATAATCCAAGATCTCCTCTCCCCGGGTTCCAAACCACGTGGGGCTATGTCGGAAAACGTCAAGCAGCGATCCGAGCAATTAGCGTAAGAGAACCCTCCGGTAAGTTCGTACAGCAGTTTGTGAGCTTTTGTTGCTATTTGTGCCAGGAGATGGTCAATGTGCCCGTATTCTGCTAAAGTGATTGGCCTTGACTCGAAGCGAACAGGTCGGTTTCCTTTGAAGGTCTTGACCTGGTGGGAGTTTGGAGATGGCAGCGGGCCGACGATGTATTCTGTAATATTGGGTTTGGTCTGGTTTCCGAACTGTACCACGACGCGGGCTTCACGGGGAGGTCTGGCCTGCCCGCGGTCCAAAGCTCGGAGGGCCTCGTGTTTCTTGGGCAGGTGGAGCTCCATGAGTAAAATGCTGTTCTTCTTCAGAATGGGGCTCCGCGCGCTGCTCAGGCCGAGCCCGGGGATGTTGTGGAGGTACGAACGCACGGCTTTCAGCTCACGCACTGACAGGTCAGCGAAAATGGGGGCGCCGTGGTGCGCCCAGTCACGAGCCCTGCTGCAGTCACAGGGAGCCAGCAACAGCAGTGGGAGAAGGTAGAGGACCTTCATGGCTGAAATGAAAAAAAGTAATGAATAATCGTCCTGCTGTGGCAAGAGGGCTGACACCGCTGAGCAAGATAAATATCGCATCATCAGTAGAGTAAAACTAGCCTGTCTCACAACGATCTAAACCCAGCTCACGTTCCATATTAGTGGGTGAACAATCCATCACTTGGTGAATTCTGCTTCACAATGATAGGAAGAGCCGACATCGAAGGATCACAAAGCAACGACACGATGAATGCTTGGCCACCACAAGACACCTCCTGCTCAAAACTCTTCTGGGGTTAAATGAATACCAATGATCTATAAACTACACAAAAGTACAGAGATGAATACTCCTAATCAGGAGAACAGTCTTTCATGCCAAGTTGTGAGTTTTGAGGATAGTACAATTATTCATCAGCAACCTTGGTGACATTTCTGTATTATTTTGACACATCATGTGTCTGCCACTACTTTCTACTTAGTAACAGATTTGATGTTAAATTGTTGTGTCAGACTTAGACAATGACACACTGTATGTTTGTAATCTTAGCACACAGGTCATGCAGCACTTCAGCTGTTGACCGCTTATGCCTGTCTAAACGCTTCACTGAACAATGTTTTGTACATTTATTGTCATTGTCATCCTGCAAAACATTATGAGCCATAAGGAAAAATGGTTGTGATGTTGTCAAGGATCCAAATCATGCAGGTTTTTGGACAATCGCTCCTGACCTAGATTATGATGATGGATTTAAAGTGCGAGACCAGAGTCTTTGCAAAGGAGATTGCCTGCAGTCAAGAAAATCGTAATTGCATTTTCCTGGAATCATGCAGTCCTAGTTTCCATTATCAGATCAGAATCTCATGAGCTCCTCATCTACTTTCTACCATAGGTGGCCTTATATGACATGTCCCTGTTACGAAATCACTCAATACATTATCTATTTCTAAGTTATTGTCTCTTTGATATCGAAAAGCCACTCCCAGAATTGATGCACAATTCTCTCTGTATTTCTTCAAACAAACACGGTTTAGTTTTGACTTTGTTTTCAAAACTTGCATGTTCTTTGTATGGATATAGTAAACACCCAACATTGGTGCTGAACACTTTGGGGAAAAATAGTTTCCTTACATTTTGTTCCTGCTGCTGAGAGATTTGAAATATGTAAGGATTCACGTACATTGAAGTGCATGAAGTATTGTTAGGATATTGAAATATTACCCACTAAACCAATGCAAAAATCACATGCATTTCAGAACATATCTATAGAGCTTTAAACTACAGGGTTATCAGCTTTACACATAATCAGACTCCATGGAGACATGCAGACATTTGGCTTCCTGCAGAGACCTCTCGCTTTTATGATGAGCTGCTTTCAGCCATTCCAATTTCAATCTAAATGTCGCGTCTCATAATCTCCTACTCAGTCCCTGTTGGAATGAAATCCATTAAAAGCATGCCTTACCTGCGGAGAGGAAGTCTATAGATCTGGCCAGTCAGTGTGCACGAGGGGAGAACAAAAGACTGACTGACTGGACTTTAGCTCGAGCTCGCACCTCCGCCGCGCACTGACCAAAAGTCAGCCGTAAAGCGGAGGAAAAACAGGCTGCTGCAGATAACAGCTCTCCTGGGACACACACACTGTGTAGGCAGTGGGCTATAGGAGCAGCATACGCCAGCACACTGTGGTGATGGCTAATCCAATACAAATTGTGCGCTCAGGGGGGATTGTTTTTAAATAACTCTGTTGGAACAAGGCTGATTATGTTTTCATAAAGGCATACAATAATACCTCTAAATAACTAAGATGTGGTAGGTCAATATTTGGGCAATTTACTGTGGAACCTTCAGGTTTTTTTTTATTGGGATTGGGCTTATGACTACATTCATCTTGTGGCTTTGAGTTATTCAGTATTGATACACAGCCTGACAAAAAAGATGTCCATCTATATGTAACTAACTGTTCTGATCTGAGGTTGCTGCAGTTGGTCCGGTCTAGGTTCAGCAACACTATGTGCCCAAAGAATGAGATCAGCCGACGACCTGAACATCCTGAAAGACCAGGTTATTCAAACAATGGATATCTTATTTCCTGATGGAACGGGCAGTCGGGCATGTTCGAGACGCATGCCAGGGTTTATCGGGCTCACATTGTGAAAGAGTTTTCCCTGGAGGTGCATCTTAATTATGTGCTGTAAAAACAAAATCCAGAAAATACCAATCGGAGCACTTCAACAGCAGAAGAAGAAACATCCAAAGTGACTTGTAGAACTCAAAACCATCATTTAATTCAATAGTTCTGACAGAGAAGACATTGAACTTTATAAACTATGAGATATTCATAAACAAGGTCAACAACCATATACACAGATAGATATAATCAACAAGAACAGAGAGCCTTATCATGTAGTTGTCATAAATACAGTGCTGTAACTGGTTGCTCTTAATAAACGTCCCTCCATTTTATGCACAAAACAACAGATCACTGTTGAATACTTCACTGCAACTAGAAATGGACTTGTTCCCAGGTTAAAAGTCTATTAAACTGTCGGCCCTTTTAAACCTGTATTGTCCAGTGTATAATGTTTATTACAAATATTACAGTCAAAAGAGCAACAACATGCTAATGAATACATCTTTAGTAAGTGATTAGAAATACTAAGTTGTGGAACAGAGGTGTCTGTGTTCTTGTGTCGCTGTCAATCCTCACATTGCGGCACTTGGACTGAGATATGTAGCTTTTATGTAATCAGCTCCAGTCACTTTGATTATTTCCCAAGACATCTTGCCTTACTTTTCTCCCACTATAGAATACATACAGTACAGCTCAGCCGTTTCTCATCCTGAGAGTGCATTCGCTCCCACAGTGAACAATACACAAGTAATTATTACCATATTCCACACACTCACTCTTATGCAACAGATAACATTATAATCATGTAAGGCCTCTTACCCCCTCTGTGCATTTACTGGTGTTTTGGTGAAAAAGTGGCACAGTCTCATTTCTAATTCTCGTTCACTGGAGTGCAGTAGTCAAAGACAGTTACACTTAAACAAAAGTTTCTTGCTAACAAGAGACACTTTTTACTGTACAATGCCCTTAAAGCTCAGACAAAGGTGGGATTGTTGCTCTTGAAAAAGAGGCAGGGACCAAAACTCTGATATAAGCCCTTGATCATGTTCATTATAAATGAGGTTCTGTGCACTTCCCTTGGATCAACAGGTACATTTTGAATATTCTGATTGGTGTTGTGGCTATCCGTCCCTTTTAGCTCCCATTTGTCAATGCTTTTTACCTGGGTCATTCCACATTACATATAAATTCATTTTTGGATATCAATGGTTTGATTCCTTAGTGTGTTACTTAAGGCAGTCACAGGTACCTCTGATTTGGATTACTTGTGCACTCACCAGATTATGTAACCATGAGAGATGTCTCCACAACATCTCCAGACAGCTAAGTCGTGGTGACGTCTGTGAGACGTCTTCTCAGTTGCGGAGATGTCTCCGTGACTTCTCTGCGATGTCACCATTACATCTATAAGATCTCCTTGGTATTGGACAGGTATCGGAGGCACTGCACGGATGTTACAGAAACATCTCACAGGTTGCAGACAACAAATAGCGACGTCACCACAATTGTGTGTAGTAAAGTCTCAGCACAGTCTCCACTGAAATCAAACCTTGTTTTCACCAGGACTCCCTGGAGACTCACCTTATCTTCTACAGGGGACGTCATGGAGACATCCCCGTGATCAGCGGCGACTCAAGTTGCCAACTCTTCAACTAGTCTCCAAATAGTCTCCAGGCCGGTGAGATAGGCCCTTTAAAGATAGCATCTCCAAAGCTTTTTTTACCGGATAGCGTGCCTGTGCGGTGGACTGTACGTCACCGGTGAGGGCAGTGGTGACAGCTGTGTTTGAAGAGGTCAGAGGCCACCCATAGTGGCCCACGGATGACTCAGCCTGTCTGTGAGGGTGCCCCCGCCGCTCTTCCCGAAACATTTCCCTTTACAGGATTAGGCTCAGGACAAACACTTGCTCCCCCCCCAGCCTCCATGCCGGGCCCCTGTGTGACGGATCTATCAGAGCGGCCCTGGCCAATGCCGGTCCTTCCAGCTGTGACCCCGCCGCTCTGGGCCAATCACAGCTGGGTCAAATGCTCCTGTACGCTCTCTCAGGCCCACCCCACTCTTTAACCCAGGACGAGCTCATGCACTTGTCTCAAAAGTGCCTGATAGATTAAGCACATCCTGCCGGAATTATAAGGATTGTTTTCATCAGGAGAGATTTGGGATAAAAGCATTGAGATTTAGTGCAAATACTTGGATTTTAGAAGCGTAAGTGTTTTTATCAGGTAATGTCAAGAACTTTTTTATATATTTTTTTCCCCCATAAGGCATATTTTAAGATTCTTTTACTTTGCGGAAGTAGTAAAAGTATCAGATGAAGTTGTGGTAGAAGTAATCCGTCCAGTCGTCCTTGTACAAATGATTGTCTTCCAAAGAGCTAATCCATAGATTTTTTTATCAAAGTAATTTTGTGAATTTTTCTAATTTAATGTCACAGATTTGCACATTTTAAACAATATTTTTTTATTCATTATTATCATTATTACTTTTGTTGTTGAATATATTCTTAACCAAACGACATTATAAGTTACATGAGCTTGACACATTCCTCATAGATTGCAAATGTGTCATTAACAGATGTTTACAGTATACTTCAGTAAAACATGTAATACTAATTTATTTTTTGGTCTCAAAAGCTGAATTCAGAAGAATGAAGAGTCAGACATGGATGTAGTTTTGTGGAGATATCTGCTCGCACTAAGGAGCACCATGATAGCGTTGGTGCTGGTGCTGCTGACTCCTCACACAGTCATGGGCATGGGGTAAGTGCATCCATCTTCAGCTCTGAAAAGGTGCAGGGCATTCAGCTTAAGCACTTGGCGTAATATATTTTCATCATTTTAGGGATGAATTACAATACCCTCGATTATCAAAACCATATTCACCAGTTCAAGTTACATTGTGACTTAAACTATTTGATATTCCTGCAAAAAACTGACATTACACATATTTTGGATTCAGAAAACAATTTTAGTTTCACACGTCAGAGAGTTGTGCTCAGTTTGGCTCAATATATTGTAAAGTGAACTTTCTTTAATTATTAAAAAGAAAACATGCTATTTGAACAGCGTGTTTGAAACAAAGACAATGTTCTCATTTAAGTATGGAAATATGATTAATTAATAATATAATTTATTGTTGCAAAAATATTCGTACATCATAACTAGTTTTGTCTGTAATGAGGTGTGTAATACATGTTGTGCATATTCAGACGTGTCAAAAGGTTTGCAGCTGAATCCCACAGGTGCAGACAGTCTCTGTGTCGTTGGCCTATACTGTATGTTTGAGTGCGATGAGAGACTTCTGTCAGTCTGTCCATGGCAGCTGAGGCTTCAATAGTACCTTACCACCACTCAGAATCCAATGTCAAAGACTGCACGGTGGCACAGTGACCATGCTTGTGAAAGGTATTATATTCCTTCCTTCCTAAAGCATCTTTGCATTTCCAGAAAAAGGCTGTATAAAACCAATGCATGTATATTAGGGCTGTCAACATTAATCGCAATTAATCGCAAACATTAATTTAATTATCCTATTTCAACAAAAAAATATTTTTGTCCTTATATTCTACTTCATGAATCTAAAAGTTTACAGTTTCTGTCCAAAAGGTTCAGCACAAAAGAAAATGTCTCTAAAAAGTGAGTTATCAATCCCGGGATCTTCAGAAATGGCTGAAGGTCCCGGTTATCAGCTGTTGGGCTTTTCACATAAATATGAAACTGTGGATTTGGTCAATGAAATGTGCAATCAGTAATCACATGCTTTCAGTGTAAGTGTTTTATGTGGAATAAGTATTAAAAATGAATATAATTATTAGAAGAAGAAAAAATTCACAAGTGCGATTAATCACGATTAAAAATGTTTAATCTATTGAAAGCTTTAATGTATATCTTTTTTTTTTTTTTTTTAAAGAATCATTATGGACCTTTTCACACGAAAAATCAAACATGGTGGCTTTACATAACCCTCCAGGATCAATTATATGCATGTGTAACCATGGAGAGGGTCGGTCAGCAGTGAAAACCTATTAGAAACTCTAAAAACAATTGATCCCGGAGCATAATAGCAGCCACTGTAATGAAAAGTAAAGGCGCTGGGCTGATGGAAAAAGTTCCATAATGCACCTTTAAATAGAACCTTTTTACAACATTTGACACAGACATTAATGCTTGCGTGAAATCTATTATACACAGTAATTATTATTATTACGCACAGACACACTGTAGGTGAACCCCAGTCTCTGAGCTTCTGCTTAATATTTTACATTCACCTTTCTGTTCACCAGGGAGATGCAAGCCCACAATTAAACCCTCACATAGGCGAAAACGGCTTATCTCATCCCGACACATAGTCAGGGCAATGTTTTTTGTCTATAGAACCACATCAAATCAATCAAATCATTTTTTTTGGTTTCTTACAGTGGCTCAATCTCACAGCAGTTGCCTCACATGGCTGCACAAATATTGTTCATAATGTAACTAGACAGTGCAGCAGGAGATCATTCCAGCAGCTCTATCATCAGCGCAGATATCTGAGCAATGATGGAGTCAGGTCTCTTTACTAACACGTCTTTTATCAGACACTGGTGTGAGAGGGTGGAGCAGCAGTCCATGGAGCGCCTGCTGTCCCCCCGTCTGCAGATGGAGGTGAAGTGCTCTCAGGTGTACCAGTACAACATGCAAGGCTGGAGGCTTGACGTGGAGCGCATGAGGTCCCGGCTCGGGGGGGACGACGGTATCGCAAGCTTCTATCAGCAACAGGGAGACAAGGCCGTCTGTTTCCTGTACAAGTAAGAACCAAGATGCAACCCCAATGCAACAGTGGTAGTGCTGGAGTTTCCCAACCCCTACAGCACCTTTTTTCCTTGGAAGATAGTTATAGTTATTTTTCAGGATCAGCCAGGACTTTGTATCAGCTTTTTTGTTCAAAGGCCATAGAGGCTAGTCTTTTTTATATTGATGCTTAAAGGCATTTCATCTAAAAAACACAACAGAAGCGGTTGCGGTTTCCTCTCGGTTGACTCTTCTGGAGCCGTGTGGATGTGTCATTCCTTTTACAGCTTGTAAGTTCCGACTGACATTTACCAGAGAGAGCTTGAATCCTGCAAAAGTGGGTTTACCTCAATAGCACGGGACAACAAACACCATTCATACTCTTTTATATGTATTTAACCAACAACGCGCTCCTACGTGAACCCACATGCCACACATGTAGGCAGGGCTCAGACAGTTGCCTCTGGAGACCAGTGGACTTTGGATTTTGGACTGATTTGTTTTTTTGCGTTGCAGGCCGTCAGAGATGGAGAAGCAGGCAGTGAATAAAACAGTCCGAACATGCTGTGAGGGATGGAGCGGATCACACTGCAAAGAGGGTAAAACACACCTTCTACCTTAAAACAGTACGTTTCCCTCTCGATGAACTCAGTCATACTGTTAAGGATTAGGTTTTTTGCAGATGCATCAGCTTTAAGTAGTGAATGATGAAGAGCATAAGTGATAGGCTAATGAATGAATGGTAAATGCATTGCACCCTCCAACTCCCCTGCATTTTTATGACCTTTTCTGTTTTGTGCTTGCCCTGTCCTTCGGTCTAGCTGTGCGTGCCCGAGGCCAGTGCTTCTCCACCTGGAGCTGTGAGGACTTCCCGGGCATGTCTAACTCATCCCTGATGCAGAGGGAGGAGTGCTGTGGACAGAGGTGGGCCCTGAGCTGGAAGAACGCCTCTGACCACACCTGCCTGTCCTGCACCTACACTCTGCTGCCAGGTGAGAGACAGGTGTCCAGACTTTTCATCTCCTTTCATCCCCTCGCTTCAGAAATGCATTGAAGTTAATGTTTTGATTTAACCATAATTCAGCCCAATTTATCTGCTTCATTATCTTTCTCTCCGTGCCTCCACAGACTCACAGGCCTCCTCAGTGGTGCGTGGCGGTCTGCTGGCCAGTATGAGAGCCCCACAGAGTTCTGCCACCTGCGTGTCCTGGGGAGGCAGCCATTACAGGAGCTTCGACCGAAAGCACTTCCACTTCCAGGGGGGCTGCACCTACCTGCTGGCCTCCTCCACAGATGGAACCTGGGCTGTGTACATGAGCAGCACCTGTGAGGGCAACCACCACTGCTCCAAGGTGGGACACAAGGCTTTTACATGGAGAGAATGACTGAAGATACTTTATTAACTGAATGCAGCAAAAAAAATAGAGGGAGACGTTCAAATGACTTCTGCTGAACCTGGTCATCATCATCATCATCATCATCATCATAATTGAAAAGTCATAATATTTAGCGCTTTTTGGACGACCAAAGATAGTTTACATTCCATTATTATCAACTCCTACGTTCGGTGATGGTGAAGTAGCTCTGTCCTGGGGCGTCTATTGCCTCAAGCACCAACAATCAGGGTCTGAGCGGTGCTGACCTCAAATCCAAAAGGTGGAAATAAAAGAAATCGCCTCGTGCACTGTGCGCCGTATTTTTAGACTCATAAACGGAACAAAAGTTGCTTAAAGGTGCACTATGCAACTTTTAAGGTGAAGAAAAAAAATCTTAAAGGGACTATACAGAGTTTAAAAGTGTTCAAATAATGTATTTTACATGTTCCAGCCATGTCCTAATGTGTAGAATGAGCCCAGACCTGTTCACCACAACTGCCTCTAAAATCATGAACTGTCACTCAGAAAGGTGGTCGGGTCCGAAGTGCCGTCATGCACTAGCTTAATATATAAGGTGCAGTTACACGTATGACCTGAGATGGAGGAGTGAGTATAAAATGGCAAACTTGCATCTAGCCCCTTTAATATTTGCACTCATTTGACCTTTTAGTGACTCAAATCAAATGATCAAATGTTTTTAGGGGTTCGTACCAGAAACTGTCCAGAAACCCCAAAACAATTGATTCTGGAGCGTCATAAAGGCCACTGTGAGGGAGAGCAAAGGTGCCATGCTGCACCCATAACGCCACTAAAAGGTCAAATACACGCAAATATCAAGTCTTTTTTTCACATAAAATGTTACATAGTGCACCTTTAAAGAATTAGCCTGGTGCATTAAAACATTTTAACTTGGGGCTTTGATTGGCAGCCTCTTTTGCTTGTCCGTCCGCACTGTGAGGGCAGGGTTCCCGTTTTTTTTTAGAAATATGCTCTGTAGGAAGAGCTAGGTGCGCCATGTTGATCTCACAGACCACATGGCCCCATTACCATGAATGGGGCTGAATGGCATTGGCTAATGTCTATCTCCTGTCTATATCTATTAGTTAAATGCATCGTACCACTCTGCTCACTGAAAGGCCGAAAACATCTTTATAATCACAACCCCTAATGAAATTAAATGCTAGGAATACATTAGTAAAGTGAAGAATGAACAATAACAAAAATACAAAGCGATGAGGCAGTACGACACCAAACTCAGATATAACAGACTGGCATTCAGCATGATGTAAGCGCAATCTCTTAAGGCGTAAACCTCTTCTTGCAGTCACTCAAAATGATGCTGGGCCTGGATTTAGTGACCATTCACCAGAAGAACTTAACCCTCAACAGCCTGCATGTTGCCCAAGGAGAGCCAGTCTTCCAGAACGGTAAAATACTGTTCGTATTCCCAGTACGTGCAATGACCTGCTGACTAACATGGATCCTTTTAATCCAGGCGTGAGTGTCCATTGGGTGGGGGACTTCGTGTTTGTGGAGAGCGGTCTGGGAGTCAGGATCAAGTTCGACCTGTCCAACACAGTGTACCTGACCGTGACCAGCGAGCACCTGGGAACCACGCGAGGGCTGTGCGGGCTCTATAACAACAACCCTGATGGTAAACACGACTAACAAAGAAATCCTAGTAAATTTACATGCCATTAGTTTCAGGTCTGTACCACAGGTAGAGAACCACAGTGTTTTATTCATTTATATTCACAGACGATTTCACAACCCTGAGTGGAAGTGTGTCCCAGTTTGCAGCAAGCTTTGGAAACTCCTGGAGAGTCCCGGATCAGCAGAATGAGGTGAGAAACATTGAAAATTCAGTGAGGGAGGAAACAGAACAGATGTCTTAACAGTGTTGAGTGTTTTTAGGGAATGACAGAATACTTTTGATTTTAGACATGAAGGTATTTTGTGAGAAGAATTTGTAGTGTAAATCTCGAATACAATTTAATACAACTATAGATATACTTATTATACTATAGTAATAATTAGTAATAATACTATAAAACTATACAGCATTTTTTGAAATCATTATACACATATTTAATCCCAATCATTTTCAAGCAGAATCCTCAACCTTGTGTGAGTGTGAAATTCTATAATGTGATAACGGTTTTAGTTCAGACTTATTTGGCTGCTGTTTCATTTTGTGTGTGTGTGGATTCAGGAGTGCAGTGATGCAGCAGAGCTTGGTCACAGCTGTGCTGTGTCTGGAGATGCAGCCTTACAGAGACAGGCTGAGTCTGTGTGCCACCGACTGTTGGAGGAGCCATTCACCCACTGCCACTCCAGGGTGAGCCCACACCCACCCTGTTTACACCATGATGCCACCGTGCCAATGGAGTGAATAGGCTCCCTGTTATACCACCACCACCACATAATCCTACATCATTGGGCTACCATACAAACCACAATATGATTTTTTTGGGGGAATGTTACTGCGTCCCGCACTGCTATAATAATCTCCATGTCTGTGATTGCAGGTTGACCCGGCGGCCTACATAGACACCTGTCTGTACCTGTTCTGCAGCCTGGGAGCCAGAGACCGAGAGGCCGCAGTGTGTGACACTGTGGCCGGCTACACCAGGGAGTGTGCTCAGCAGCACGTGCTCATCACGTGGAGGACCAGCACATTTTGTGGTAAGTACACTATGCATTTGCTCTGTGTGGACTATGGAGAGTTTGTGTGGAGTGTTTGATTTTCCTCGTCCACGGATTGCAACATGGAGCTCATTAAGTTTATTAGCAACACCTGGTACCACTGCATGCTGCTAGCTAGAAACATGTGCTCTGTATATTTGTAGGTACTTTACTATAAAGACTTTACGAAGGAGCATTGTAGTCAGTGAAAAAACAACAACTCTGTTTTCACGAGAAAAGTTCTGTTTTAATGAGAAAAGTTCTGTTTTAACGTGCAAAATACATCCTGTTTTGACGAGAAAAGTTCTGTTTTAACGTGCAAAATACATCCTGCTTTAACGAGAAAAGTTCTGTTTTGACGAGAAAAGTTCTGTTTTAACGTGCAAAATAAATCCTGCTTTAACGAGAAAAGTTCCTCTAAGCAAAGTCAGTATCCACTGTCTGTTTTACAAGAACTAGCATAAGCTGAATAGGGTTTCACTATCTCTGCCGACGCGAAAATGTCACAATTAAGCAATTAAGCAGTTTAATTAGCTTTTATTTTGATTTAGGCTTACGCCATAGCGGTTCACTGCTGGGAACCCTTCACTCTCGTGGACCAACGCGCTTTACTGGAACAGCATGTTGGCTCCATGGATGGCTCTCTGTTTTGATTGCGCCTCTCGGAGAATATCACGTTGATTTCAATAAAACATTGTTTAACTCTAACAAAACTTTTCTCGTAAAAACAGGATTTATTTTGCTCATAAAAACAGAAACTTTACTCGTAAAACAGGATTTATTTTGCTCATAAAAACAGAACTTTTCTCGTAAAAACAGAACTTTTCACTGACAACAATGCTCCTTCGTAATTATGCTTCTATGAAAAGAATAATTTCTCGTTGATATAGGCCTACACACAGTGGCGGCTCCAGACAATTTTGATTGGGGGGGCAATGGGGGGTCCTGGTCTTTTCAAGGGGGGTCTCATGAAAACCAACAAAAAATATAGTGGACACGGCTAATAACTGCATATTACTGCTACTAAACCATAAAAACAACACAGCAGATCAACTACTTTGTTTTTAATTAATGAATCAATTGCAGTTTGCAAACAATATGCTCGAACTTTAATTGCCATATTCACGCCCATGACACAAAATAGTGGGTGCAGCGAAGTTCATGGGGTGTTGCAGGGATTCTTATGTTTATATTTTTTTTATGTGTCAAATAAATTATTAAATATTATTAGGGCCGGGAATCGATTTTTACAAGATGTTTACAAATTTATTGCAAATCTAATTATAAATGCCTTCATGAACTGCCTAAAATCTCCTGACTAGAATTTACTTTGGCTTTGAAAAAGGCCAAAACATTTCTCTTCAGTCTGTGTGCCTGCCCTTGCTGTGCTGGTCCTCAGCGAGGGTCACCAGTTATCACACTGAAAAGCAGGACTGTAACTTTAAGCTCTTTCACATTATGCGGTCATAATGCATTTGGTGGTAACAGGTCTCTATGGTAACGCTGAGGGGAGGGGCTGACTCGCTCTCTCATTTGGTCCATGTTGTGAAGAACTCAAACAAACGGAGTGATGAATACGTGGTACCTGTGGTACCTGTCTCTTCCCTTCTGTTCAGGGCGCTCGCTCTGTGCGTGTGAGCGGCAGCCTAGTTGTGTGGTCGGAGTGAGCGCGCTGAGCTGACCCGGGGCAGGCGGGGCAGGGCACAGCCCGGTCAAAGCAAAAGGTGGACGTTGTGTCGGTAAGCGACAGTAACGAGTCAAAATGAACACGCGGTTTGTGCGTGACCAGATCCTGATTCCGCTGTGGAGTTTACAGACTTCCATCTGCCCGGTGCACTTTCATTAACGTCGCTGCAACTGCTTTCTCCCTCTGTCAGCCCCGCGCTCAGCGCATGTTGTAAACAGCGAGACATGCAGGTCTCGTGACAGTCACTGCGCACGAGAGACGGACACAGCAGCGGAGATCATCAGGCCCGTCATTTTCACGGAGGAGGGATTTATATATATTTAATCAAGAAGGGGTTGGGGGGTCAAAGGGGGGGGTCAGGGCGTTTTTTGGGAGGGTCTTGAGACCCCCCCTGGCGCCGCCGGTGCCTACACAAGGTACAGCTTTTTTTAAATTGAAAACAAAAAACAGCCTCCATCACTGCTTTCTAAGGATTTTCATTTATTTCATATAAATTAAATTAAAGCAAAACAACAACAAAAACGTTATATTTCTAGGCGCGGGCCGCGGCCGTAGTTTGGACTCCCCTAGTCTAGACCATGAACACTAGGTTTATAAGTTCAACTCCAAGCATGTGTCTGTCCCATAGCTTCTTTGTCTGGGCATATGTAGCCAATGCGTACATAAATTCTAACCATTACAGAACTGGAAAATGAAGGAATAATAAATAACATAGTGGAGTCGTGGACGGTATTTTAACAGCTCAAAGCGTGAAAGCAGTGTCAGTGGCTAATCTGAAGTAATGCTTTCCTCCTGTCCCAAATGTGAGGGGGTTGATGTTGCGATCAGAGATACGCGTGCCAACGCCAAACACATAAATGTCTGAAATATAAGATGAAGAGAAGTTGTTGAACAAATGGTGCAATGTTAGAATTAATTAACATGTGGCGCTTACCAAGATGTTCTTCTCTCCCTGGCTGATTCATCAAAACCATTTCCTTAATACGATCAACATTTGCAGTGGGCTTACCTCCCATGTTACACCCACCTGCGTATAAACATATATCATAATAATCATAATATAGTTTTAGAAACTAACACTACATTAACACATTGACTTATACATACCATCTGTAAAAAGGATGATGACATGCTGATGTTTTGCAAAGTTGTTGGCATGTCGTGTTTTAATAGCAGATATTTTCTCAGCGATTTTCGCAAAGACCGCATTGAGATTAGTTCCAGTGTTGTCTCTCTCTTTAAAATACACACACTAGTTAAACACTACCATGACCCTCAAATAAGAATTAATTATCAGCATTACACACCTCTTATTGTACGGTTCAAACGCGTTACTAATTCAGCCAAAGGCCTGGTATTGTTGCCAAAAAATGCTAAGATGTTTATGATTTCAATAGGTTTTGAGGAGAAAAATTGGACGTCATAGTTTGGAGTCACGGGGAAGGATGCAATCTGTGGGTGAAAAAAGTAAAGATGAGGAGATAGACCACTACAAAATATTTTGTTAATACGCTTAATCTTATTTTTACTTATTGATCTCAAAGTGCTTATTTTGTTGGATAATCGATGTGTTCGCCAAGAAGCAGCAGTTGCATCGGCAAGAGGCCAATGGATCGCGGCCAAAAAGCTTAAGTAATGCGTGCAGCTTTGTCTGTTATAATGCAGTGCTACTAAACTAATCTTACGTGGCGATTTTTATTCAACCACACAATTTAGAGAACCCCACAATATGCCAGTCACACTTGAACAAATAAAAGCATTGATTAAATGTCCAACCTCAGTTTACAGCTCTGACCATGTTCTCAGTCAGCAACTACCAACATATTCATAAAACTTGGCCATCCAAACACTAAGTCCTAACGCAAAAATGCTGACTGGAGACAACATGACATATTACACATTATTGCGTTAAGAAGTGAAAAGAAGCAAAGTGGAGCGCCAATTCCCTAGAAGAACTCTCAATGATTAAAAACACAAAGTGAAAAAGACAAAAGGAGAAATCTGGTAAAAAAAATACAAATTAAAAAAATAAATAAATGTCACCTTCTCAATAAGTTTAATCATTGCCTCTTTGGCATTCTTAAAATCTGGATCCTTGATGCTCGAAGAAACATCCAATGCAATGTATATGTTAAGTATCCCACTTTTGGTTAGCTTGATTATTCTCCCTTCCTGTGTGACATCTGAATGAGAAAGAAAAACTCATAATCATATAATACATTTATGGAAAACAACAGAAAATCTCTGTGTCTATACTTACTTGTTTCTGTCTGCAAAGATGCAAAAGTGTTTTTTATTCCATCAGTAAATTCCTGTGAAACCTCCAGAGGTGTGTCATAAGTGTGTTGGTCTGCAAGATGAAGCAAAGAAATTTGATGTTTGTCGGTTCTACTTAAATTGAGATCTCACCAAAATGTATCAAAAATGCATTTTGAGAAAAAGGCCTTAAATTTACAATTTTGTCTTGAATCCATGACGAAATGTTGAAATTGGTGCAGTATGTAAAAAAGAAAAATATTGTGTAATTGGTCATACCGCTTTTGCTATGCCCAATCCCGTCAGACCTTGGAAGCTAAGCAGGGAAGGGCCTGGTCGGTACTTGGATGGGAGACCGTTTGGTAACACCAGGAAGCCTCGCGAATGGAGTGAGTGAGTGAGTGAGTGAGTGAGTGGTTGGTGGTGGTCGGAGGGGCCGATGGCGCAAACTGGCTGCCTCGCTTCCGTCAGTCTACCCCAGGGCAGCTGTGGCTACAATAGTAGCTTACCACCACCGAGTATGGAGTGAACGAATAGTGCAATGTAAAGCGTCTTTGAGTGTCCAGAAAAGTGCTATATAAAACCAATGCATTATTATTATTATTATTATTATTATTATTATTAAATTAAACTGAATGTGCGTCCCTTGTTCCATTTACACACACAACGCAGTGTTTTGTCTGCTTCTTACAGTAGCATGTTGGCTCTTTGCCGCTCCACTGACGATCCTCCTTACATACTCTTTCCTCTGAACCAATTAAGATCATGTGATTGTCATTGCATGTGTATATCACTTTTTCTCCTATATCAAAGACGGAGCCAATCCGGGAGGCACCCGGTGGGATCCCAGGGTCTGAACAGTGAGCTCCATCTGTAATGACAAATGGGGACATTGAACAGAAAAGCAAACATGAAGAAAAACATAGTGAAATAATCTCTTTACATTCACGACGGCACACGGGATGAGGACCACTCCATTTCCCACTTGATAAACAGGTGCGATTCATCGGCCCATAAAGTGTGTATCCTTCGTAGCACTCGTATGTGATCTGGTCTTGATAAAAGTATTTCGGCTCACTGGGCAAGAGGTGGCAATTTTCAAGGACAGTTGGATCTGGGCATTCAACCTCTATCAAAACAACCCAATATTTAGTCAGATGTCTTATAAAATGTAGCCAAGAGTTGTCACCTTACTTACGTTTACATCTAGTTCTTCTGGGAGGAGGTTCCCATGAGCCGTAGCTACAGACACGCGCCAAATCAGGGTATGAGTAGAAACCTTCTTCACATTGGTATTTGAGTATGCTGCCTTCCTCGAGCCCGTTAGACAGTGTGTAAGTTACATCTTTAAATCTTAAATTTTCCTCTGTGCAACGACCCCAAACTAGAACTCCTGATCAAAGTCAACAACAAAATTGAGTTGAGACAAAAACACGTTGTATTTACTTGGTAATTTATCAAAATCATAAGTATGCTAAAATAAAATTTACTATTAAAAATTAAATTCTTACCTTGGTTGAAGAGACAAAAAAGTGCTGTAAATCTGCACCAATGGATAAAAGGCTTCATTCTGACCATGGACAAGACTAAAGCAGCAGATTTGACCAAGGCTTTAAATACACCTCAAAAAGAGCTCTGAAAGACAGAGTGATGGGAAACTTAGCTCAGTCTGTTACTGATTAACTGCATCACAAAAAACAGAAATCAATATGTGATGCGGGAAATCTGTGCAGTTTTAAGTGAATTGTCTTAAACTGAGACAGAAAAAAGGTTTGTAATATTTACTTGAATCTACAGCATACCTATCAGCTTTACTTCATTCATTCATTCAATCTTTATTAAGGACACAAGTGAGAACACATGATCCATATTTATGTTTAAAAGAAAAATATTAAAACACTGCAGATCATTGCAGCAACAAAACAAGGCACCAGCAATTCTCTAGCTGCCACACACATAAAGACACGAGCGCCAATGATTCCACATTTTTGACGTGAATCTCATTGAGCTGATCACAGGACACACCAGAGTCCGTATAATGCCGTTCTGAGAGTCGCTCAGTCTACACATAAATTTAAAATAACAATGACGAAGTGCAGCAGGACAAGAGTGAGCTCCACAGTCAGCAAACATCTGACTCGCACTACAATGTCTGGGCATTTTTAACAGCAGCCTCATAGAGTCATTATATGCAACTGTGAGCCTCTGCAAGCTGGACTTTTTAAAACTTCGCCACAGCTGTGCAGTGTACAGAGGAGAACAAAAAGCTTTAAACAGAGTCACTTTGACATCTACAGAACACATATAGAGTTTCATGACCAGCATGTTCGATTTTCGTTTCGCGGTTTTCGTCCTGGTCGTGGCACACTGGACCAGCTCTATACCCTCCGTCGGGTGCTCGAGGGTTCGTGGGAGTTCGCCCAACCAGTCCACATGTGTTTTGTGGACTTGGAGAAAGCGTTCGACCGCGTCCCTCGTGGTGCCCTGTGGGGGGTGCTCCGGGAGTATGGGGTCCGGGGCCCTCTGCTAAGGGCTGTCCGTTCCCTGTATGACCGCAGCAGGAGCTTGGTTCGCATTGCCGGCAGTAAGTCAGACCTGTTCCCGGTGCGTGTTGGTCTCCGCCAGGGCTGCCCTTTGTCACCGGTTCTGTTCATTACTTTTATGGACAGAATTTCTCGGCGCAGCCAGGGGCCGGAGGGTGTCCGGTTTGGGAGCCTCAGAGTCTCATCTCTGCTATTTGCAGATGATGTTGTTCTGTTGGCTTCAACAAACCAGGACCTTCAGCTGCTCTGGGGCGGTTTGCAGCCGAGTGTGTAGCGGCCGGGATGAGGATCAGCACCTCCAAATCCGAGGCCATGGTTCTCCACCGGAAAAAGGTGGTTTCCCCTCTCCAGGTCGGTGGGGAGTCCTTACCTCAAGTGGAGGAGTTCAAGTATCTCGGGGTCTTGTTCACGAGTGAGGGACGGATGGAGCGTGAGATCGACAGACGGATCGGTGCGGCGTCAGCAGTGATGCGGTCGCTGTATCGGTCTGTCGTGGTGAAGAGGGAGCTGAGTCGGGGCAAAGCTCTCGATTTACCGATCGATCTACGTTCCCACCCTCACCTATGGTCATGAGATTTGGGTAATGACCGAAAGGACAAGATCGCGAATACAAGCGGCCGAAATGAGTTTCCTTCGCAGGGTGGCTGGGCGCACCCTCCGAGATCGGGTGAGGAGCTCAGTTACCCGGGAGGAGCTCGGAGTAGAGTCGCTGCTCCTTCACGTCGAAAGGAGCCAGCTGAGGTGGCTCGGGCATCTGTTTCGGATGCCTCCTGGTCGCCTCCCGCGGGAGGTGTTCCAGGCATGTCCTAGTGGGACAAGGCCTCGTGGAAGACCCAGGACACGGTGGTGGGACTATGTCTCCGAGCTGGCCTGGTGTCGCCTCGGGGTCCCCCCAGAACAGCTGGAGGAAGTGTGTGTGGATCGGGAAGTTTGGGCATCTCTGCTGAGACTGCTGCCCCCGCGACCCGGCCCCGGATAAAGCGGAAGAAAATGGATGGATGGATGGATGGCATGTTCGATTGACCATACAGTTTACACACCTGCCTGTGCATGTCCCGGTCATCAGTAAGATCACTACAGATATAATGACCCAAATACTTCATCTCATCTGTGATGTTAAGAACACTGCCACACAGGGTGAACTCAGGGAATGTTAGAGACCTGTCATCCTTGGTTCTCACAATCATTATATAGCTTTTCACAGCTTTATATTTAATATCATTATCAAAGCCATATTGTGAACAGATATTCAGGAGATGTTGAAGTCCTGCACTGTACGGACAGAACACAACCAGGTCATCTGCATACATGAGGTGATTGATGACAGAGCCTCCTGCGACACATCCAGTCTTACAGTTATTGAGCTGTACAGAAAGATCGTCCATGTAAATATTAAACAGCACTGCACTTGATTTTTCTCGAGTAGTAATAATAAATAGGTTACTGCCTTCAGTATATTGTACAACAGACATTTGCGATAAAAGATTAATAATTTATAACTTATGTAACACTTCAATTGATCGTCCGGCATGCGGCCTTTAATAATAATAAACTACAAGAAAAACCTCATGTGTGTCTAAACCTTAAAAAAAGAAGTTACCGGTAATGGGAATGTAGCAACAGTGTTTTTTTCCTGCAATGTGCTCTCAAAGCAAGTGATAAAATATTTGCTTGTGCAACAAAACAAACTCTTGCCTCACCATTTCCCAAAAGTCAGTCACATAGTTTGTCCTCATGTGGTATTGACAAGCCCATTCGACCATTGATAAAGCAATCCCAACAGAATGATGTAGGTGATCTAGTGAATACATTTCTCCATTGACTTGCAACCGATTGATTGAGCCAGTATTGATCTTTTACATAAACGTGTTGATGAATCACTTTCAAACCACTGCAGGAAGTCAGTCATCTCATGATGTAGCTATGCCCCTAAGCATGTCTTGATATAAAATATGTTTGTACTTGGAAACAGTTCATGATCCATTTTACCCCTAATTATACGTTAATAACTCAGGTGGGGCACAGCAAGGTTGATTTATCCACTGTTCAAACATGATATAGCATATTTTTATTTCATTTTTTGCACACATTTCTGATTAACATACTTAATTTATGAATATTATTGACCAAATTGCTGTCTTTGCAGTACCATCTTCTGTGTGAACCATGAACATGGATCTGGAGTCTAGACCATAGACTGTAAAAAATAATAGTCTAGACCAGGGGTGTCCAAACTTTTTTCACTGAGGTCCACATACAGAAAATTGTACAACTGGGCCGCACTCTGTCGAGGTCAGATATATAACGTCACCTCATTTGTATAAAATTTAGCAAATAAATAAAATGTTAACTATGCTCAGTGTTTCCTAGGCTATAGATTTCAAGACTGTTGTGGGAGAGAGCGTCCCCTTGGGGGGGGTCCTGGGATCTCCCGGGAGATTTTTTTTTTTTTAATGTAGATGCGTTTTCCTGCATTCTGGTGCATTTTAAGCATTACATAATAACTATTTCTGGCTATTATGTACGAAGGAGCATTGTAGTCAGTGAAAAAACAACAACTCTGTTTTCACGAGAAAAGTTCTGTTTTAATGAGAAAAGTTCTGTTTTAACGTGCAAAATACATCCTGTTTTAACGAGAAAAGTTCTGTTTTGACGAGAAAAGTTCTGTTTTAACGTGCAAAATAAATCCTGCTTCAACGAGAAAAGTTCCTCTAAGCAAAGTCCAGTATCCACTGTCTGTTTTACAAGAACTAGCATAAGCTGAATAGGGTTTCACTATCTCTGCCGACGCGAAAATGTCACAATTAAGCAGTGTAATTAGCTTTTATTTTGATTTAGGCTTACGCCATAGCGGTTCACTGCTGGGAACCCTTCACTCTCGTGGACCAACGTGCTTTACTGGAACAGCATGTTGGCTCCATGGATGGCTCTCTGTTTTGATTGCGCCTCTCGGAGAATATCACGTTGATTTCAATAAAACATTGTTTAACTCTAACAAAACTTTTCTCGTAAAAACAGGATTAATTTGGCTCATAAAAACAGAAACTTTACTCGTAAAAACAGGATTTATTTTGCTCATCAAAACAGAACTTTTCTCGTAAAAACAGAACTTTTCTCGTTAAAACAGACTTCTTCTTTATTTCACTGACTACAATGCTCCTTCGTAAGACTTAACCATACATTACTAGCGTTGTAAATAAATATCATGTAGCCTATACATATTTATATTTAAAAGTGTTTATTTTATTTTATTATCTTACTAGCTGAGACCCGGCAAATGGTCCAGCAGCAAAGTAAAAAAAAAAAAAAAGAAAAAAACTACGCAGTGCAGGCCATGCGCTCGTTAAGTGGTAGTTTCATTTTCGCTTTTACGCACACGGAGGATAAATCAGTCGGAGCAGCGCGTGTGATTAGAGGCTCGTGTTTGAGCAGGTTTTGGGCAATGTTTTGCGTGTACTTTTTTTCGGAGACAAAGCTTTGGAGGCGGAATATGGCCAGGATTGGATCTTACGCATTTGTCTGCGGCTCTGACATTACGCAGCACTGGATCTATAATGAACCACAGCCTCGGTCACTGCAGGAGAGACTTAAACAAAGACACGCAGATGTGTTTTGGAGGATGTATCTGTACCTGTGCGGAGCGTCTGCAGGTTAGCGGTGAGTGACGATGACACACATCGCCGTGTTTGGATGCGCGCACACACACACGCGCGCACACACGCGCGCGCGCACACACACACACACACACACACACACACACACACACACACACATACGCACACACCGCCCTGTTTGGATGCGCGCACACGCACGGCAGCACCAACCACGGCAGCACCAACCACGCACACACTCACTACTGTCGCCAGGCTTCCTGGTGTTCCCAAACGGTCTCCCATCCCAGTCCTAACCAGGCCCGTCCCTGCTTAGCTTCAAAGTCGGTATGGGAAATAAACATGGCGGCGCCCAGGCGGCGGCCATTGAGAATGCGTTTTCTATAATAGATAATAGATTATCTCAGCTAGCTTAATGAGCTAGCATAGCAAATAAAAGGCTAAAGCAATTAGCAAAGCTACAGGTGTAGTTCAATTTCAAATGGTCAACCACAGATTACTTCAATTCTAATGTACTTTAAGTCTTGTATGCATGTATGTTTGTCATAACATTATTATGGTAAATGCTAATAAACACATTCAATGTTATGTTTTCAATATTGTTAGGTAAAATAAGGCTTTAGTGTTGTTTTTTAAAGAGTCATGTAGTTGTTGGGCTCTGTACATCATCTAAAATTATGGATGAAACAATGTTTATTATCATATTATAACTCATTATAACATTACTGAATTGTTATCTTTCGTTTGGCGATGCAACAGGCTAACCGTTGTTACATTGGTTTTAGGCACTAACCTGAAAAATCTGCAGATTATTCATATTTCATATTTGTGCTGCAGCCCGCGTGTGTCCCCATGGGCAGGTGTTCTCTGACTGCGTATCATCGTGTCCCCCCACCTGTGCGTCCCCCCTGGCCCCCGGACAGGACCAGTGCAGAGAGGAGTGTGTGGGGGGCTGCGAGTGCCCCCCAGGACTGCACTTTCACCAGGGCCAGTGTCTGCAGAAGGACCAGTGCCCCTGCTTCCATCGCCGACGCACCTACCAGCCAGGGGACCGGATCCAGCAGAGATGCAACACTTGGTGAGGCAACATGTTCAAACAGTGCCAGGGGCATTTAGCTCAATTAATCCCTTTGTATGGTCAGCATCATTTCAAAACGTCCAGGTAGATTAACATGATAAAGTCTGTTCCTTATTAACCTATAGTCACTTTGTCAAAGCTGCATTCTTGACTTGTTATTATGCTGTAAATAAAATGATTTGGATTTCTAGTGTGTGCCAGGCAGGCCAATGGCAGTGTACCTCAGAAAAGTGCTCTGCTCAGTGTAACCTGATGGGGGCGCTCCAGGTCACAACCTTTGATAAGAAGAGATACTCACTCCAGGGTGGAAACTGTGCCTTTGTTGCTGTTGAGGTAAACTTCTGAACAATATGCGTTGAGCTGCTTTGTGCTTAGTGAATATCATCTCTACTGTTTGTTCAGGACTTTGTGGACAGGAAGCTGATGGTGAGCGTTCAGACCGAAGACTGCAGAGGAGGAGGGCGGGGCTGTCTGACCGAGCTGTCAATCACGGCACTGCGCACAACTGTCACCATCACACACTCAGGTGACTATCACAATGTAGTGGATCTCTACTATCGGAGACACTACTCACGTGTCATACTTACATGTGTTTAGCCACTGTTTGAATGGCTTTTGCCACAAAATGTGTACATTTGGAGTTGAAACCTCTAAGATTTTGTAAAGTTCTGTCTTGGTGCTGTTGCAAAGAGTCCAGCAGTGACAGATGACCAAGAGCATTTCGTCTGATTACATCCTCCCATTCCTGATAAGTTATGCCTGTCTGTATATCCAGGTGCAGTAACACTGAATGGACGGAGAGAGGTGCTCCCAGTGGTGACTGGAGACATGGTTGTGCAGAAGGCTTCCTCTTCCTTCATCCTGGTGCAGACCTTTGGAGCTCAGCTGCTCTGGCACCTGGAGGGACCCCTGGCCCTCATAACACTGCAACCTGGCTTTGCACACAAGGTGACAACTGCCTTTCTGACCTGCTTTGTTCTATTGTCTAGGAAGAGATGGGAAGCATCAGAAAGTATACACTACTATGCTATACACTACAGTTTAGCGAATAGTCCGCCTATATACAGTGAAGTGTATTTTCTGCAGCTATCCAGAATACTTACTATGGATGACTGTGTTTTGATGAAGGTGCGTGGGCTGTGTGGCACTCTGACCTGGACGCAGGATGATGACTTCACCACTCCACAGGGCGATGTGGAGAGTAGTGTGTCTTCTTTCGCTGAGAAGTTCAGCACAGAACACTGCAGGGGCCTAACAGGAGGGGCTCCGGACCCCTGCTCCACCTACACCCAGAGGAGGCCCTATGCTGATGCCCTGTGCTCTGTCATTCATGGTCCGGTCTTTCAGGTAGACTGTGGTTTGAAGTTTTTGCTCTGTCTCTTGTCATTAATGTGACTAGACTTCTGCTTAAATACATTTCAGGATATGATGTACTGTTTCTGAATCTGAATCTCCTTCACCCCCCAGAGGTGCCATGACGTGGTGGAGAGGCAGCCATACCTCCGCCTCTGTCTGTCTGAGGTGTGTGGCTGTGGCCTCGCTGAGCCCTGTCACTGCCCTGTCCTGACAGCCTACGCCCAGCACTGTGCCCAGGAAGGTGTCCCTGTGTCCTGGAGGAACCACACCTTCTGCCGTAAGTCAATGCAAGAATGAATGCATGATACTGGTTTATTTTCGACATTGTAGGATGTCATAAAAGTATGTAATAGTACTGTGTAGTGTAATATAGGTGCTTCTGGACGTGTTTCAAATGTGCACTGAGAAACAAGTCTTCATTTGAAAACATAATTGGCATATTGAAATAATCACGCATGCAAAAATATGTTTCTGGTTGAATTCATTGGGGTGACGTGTTGTTTCCAGCGGCCCAGTGCTCGGGGGGTCAGGTGTACCAGGAGTGCGGTCGAGCCTGTGGGAGCTCCTGTGCTGAGTTGTTCAGAGGCTGGAGCTGTGACGCAGACAGCAGTGGACTGACCTCCAGAGTGTGTGTCCCGGGGTGCCAGTGCCCCCCTGGCCTACTCCAGGATCACCAAGGCCAATGCGTGCCCCCCCACATGTGCCCCTGCGTGCAAGGGGACCAGACCTACCCCCCAGGAGCACAGATCCAGAACAATTGCAACACCTGGTGAGTGCACTGGGATAGACATTATTATCTTGATTATTAACACAAGAAAGGGACATGTTGTCACCTCACCATAGGAAGGTCACATGTTTGATTCTTTGATTGCATTGAGCCTGGTTCCTGGTTTCTCATCAGCCTAAATATACAGAGGAAATTAATTGTCTTGATAGCTACATATAAAACTTGCGTTGTGGATGCACTGCTCTAACTTGGAAAATTCCAGACTGTATTTAAAGAGGGGGTATTCTGCTTTTTTCAATCACATAGCACCAGTCTATATCACACTACAATGATAATGAAACCTTCTGTTGGTCTGTAAATGCAGTAAATTAGAATAACTGCCTTGTATAAAATTGCTCTCTCAAAATGGCTGTAGCGAATGTCTTGAAATAGGCCTCTGTCTCTTTAAGAACCTCTGACCCTTTCAGACACGCCCCCTCCACACGCTGTCTGTGGCATCAGTGGGGAGGGGGTTCTGCTCAGGAGCAGTGGTTGGTTACTCGGCTGGTGACGAAAGCTCGGAGGCGTCTCCAGGAGGTGGGGGCGTTCCTAGGAGGACTCAGGCAAAGCTGTCCCTAAAATGGCAGCCATCAGAGTTTTTACAGATTACTCAAAAATACGTGAATGTGCCAAGGCAACACTTCAGGCATGTTTTTAATGAAGGAATGACATAATAAGATGATGTAAAGCTTGAAAAAGTCGATTTTGCATAATACCCCCCCTTTAAAAAATATCATCCTTGCAGCTCACCCCCCCACAGTTCTTATTCTTTCTCCGCTCAAGTGAATGTAACTCTTACACACACTCTTACACGCTGAAGTCTAAAATACCATCTCAATGCAAAACATGTTGGGGCAAACACAGAGACGTCCTTTATGCTAATGTTAGCGTTCAGCCTCAAACAAACGCTCCAGCCACTCTGAGCCAAAATCACTCTAAGCCTTGTCAGTATAAGAAATGGCACTTTGATTTCTGTTTACAGCAATTGTTGAACACTTAAAGGCGCTGTTTTATGGCCCTTTTACTGTATTTATTCTAAACTTTTAGATTAGTGTGGCATTATTATCACTATTTAATGAACTCTACAAATTATAGTAAGACATACATTGAATCTGATTGTATTGCATTTTCAGTGTAGTTAATACTGTAAAATCATCATTAACTTTTAGTGACCATTTGTGTCACTTGCTGAATGAATACCAAGTGAATTTCTCCATTGTGAGATCAATAAAGGCTTATCTTATCTTATCTCATCTTATCTTATCTTGTCTTTCTGGGCCAAGTTTAGAGCCAGTAACATGAAAACAATCTCAGCTTCCTTTGTCCCAGTTAATCTTCGTATCAAACAGCTCCTTTATGGTCCTTCATAAATGATTGAAAGAGGCTTTGATCTCACAGTGTGTATTGTGCAGACTGGACTGTCGGCTGGTGGTGAGAGAGATCTGATGAAATCACTCTATAGTCCTGCACACTGCTTCAGGATAGGTTGATTTCATTGCATTTCTTTATCACATAACTACAGAGCATACAACTGCATGTTTATTTCATACTGTCATAATAGAAATGTGCTTGAAAATTAAGAAAAAAATGGTGTCTTTTCAAATCATTATTTCAAATATTATTGAACATTTATATTTATTTGTGATCATGTTGCCAGTGTGTGTGAGCAGGGTGCGTTCAACTGCACCCAGGAGCTGTGTGCAAAGGTGACCCAGTGTCCGGGGGCCCTGGTGTACTCTCCCCGCTCCTGTCTGCTGACCTGCTCCAGCCTGGACCCCCCATCAGGCGGACAGGGTGTTCCTGCCCAGTGCAAAGAGCCCTTGTCCGGGTGTGTGTGTCCACCGGGAACTGTGCTGCTGGTATGGTCAAATCCAAACCTTTTATTTGAATGCTGATAGGTGCTCAAGAACCTTATAGAATTTACTAATAGAATTTATGAATATAGTAGTAGAAACAAAAATCTTTAAATGTATCCATCCATCCATCCATCCATTTTCTTATGCTTTATCCGGGGAAGGGTCGCGAAGGCAGCAGAGATGATTTCTTTAAATGTAGAAATCAAAAATCTTTATTCCAGTAATAACTCAGACTGTTAAAAGGTTAAAAATGTTCATAGAAATACAAGCACAAGACACAAAGCTCTGCGAAAGCAATCAACAATCCCAGCCTATATGTGTGCAGTGAGAGTGCCACACAGTGTACACACACACAGGTCAAATACAAATGTGGAAAATTCATCCATGCCATATTTGGCTCCTTTATTCAACTGTTAGAAAGCAGCTCGCAGCAGCCCACTCAAAAATGTTGATTCATAATCTAAACTCTTTTAATTGGTGCTGCGGGGTTCGAGCAGGAATCGAACCCGGACATTCTAGCTGTGAAGCACGAGCGCTAACGGAGTACTACCGTGCTGTTTTTTAACACATAAGTTAGATAAATAATAAACTATAAAGTACTATAAGGGCATGCATAAGAAGACAAAATTTAAACTATGATAAAGACATTATATAAACTATAATAAATTATAGTAGATGTGCACTGGAGGTGCATTAATTGTTAGCAGCAGATATGAGTGTGGACATACCACATAGTGCAATAGAGCAGTGCAAATGGATGGTTTGAAATGTCCAAGCTAAGACTAAAGTATGTACAGTTTGAAGGCAAACTTTACTAGAGCATGCGCGCCGAGAGGAGAGTGATCAGTGGATCAGTCGCTTTACTGGGCACTCACTGGGAATACATAGAGCAGAGAGTGCAAAGTGTGTTCTGTCGATATTCGCTTCAACACATGCACTACTGTGGTGCAGCGACAACGTCTGAGCACAACGAAATAACAGCCGAGTCTGACACCATTAAATGAGACCTTAATTCTTCAGGATCTGTATATACTGTATTTTTTTTTTTAACACATATACCTCATGGGAATAAGAACATGTTTTACAATACATATAAAATCTCAGTTCAGAATAATATGCTAATGTATATCTATATATATTGTAGAGCACAGCTCATTTAATTGTATTGTTGCGTTGTAGGGCAACCAGTGTGTCCTCCCAGACGAGTGTCCCTGTCACCACAATGGTCGCATGTACTACACCAACGACACTATTAGGAAAGACTGCAACAAGTGGTAATGTTCAGTCATACACATGCGCATGCACATCACTTTACAGGCACCACCTTTTAATTTCTTGTATGTTTTGACCAGTGTGTGCCGGGCGCGGCGCTGGCACTGCACCCAGACGGCCTGTGCGGGGGTGTGCGTGGCCACGGGGGACCCACACTACGTGACTTTCGACGGGCGCAGTTACACTTTCCTGGGGGACTGTCAGTATGTTCTGGCCCGGGAGAGGAGTGGTCTGTTCAGTGTGACAGCTGAGAATGTGCCCTGTGGAAGCACTGGGGTCACCTGCACCAAGTCTGTCACTCTCAGTCTGGGGAACACCGTCATACATCTGCTCAGAGGTGAGAGGGGCTGAAGAGCACACAGGGATCCTAAAGTTCAGGGGGGGTGTCATGTGGAGGTGCAATGGCGGAATGAGGACCCACTTGCAAACAGCCAACAAAATACTTTTAATGAAAGTAAATTTAATGGATGATGCCAAGGACGAAATGCAAAAAACAAAAACTCACAAGACGGAACAAGGACCGAGTGGGAGCAAACAAGAACGCAGACAATGACAGAGGCATGAACAACGATAATGATCCAACACACAAGAAACAGGGAACAGGTCAAACACATTAGGGCGGGGCATGTAATCAACGCTGGGGAAGCAAAGCAAAACCACAAGGACAGAAAGAACAGAACAGACGTATCAAAATAAAACACTAAGGACATGACCAGTGAGCTAAACAATGTTCATGTCTCGAGAGAGAAAGAACTACAGCTGTCCGCTGCGGTGCAGACCGGCCTGCGTTTGGCAGTGAACGCGAAACAAATGCACATGTTCACCCCCCACAACCCCTCTCCCCCCCCCTTCCACCCCGCTGAGTCGATCTGGTTAGAGAAAAAAGTGTGTCTCCAACCCCACATGCTTCCCACTTAAATGCGCAAAGTCTGGAGTGGCAAGATCACAAAATGCGCTCCCACAGACTCTCTTCTTTCAAACTGCTGACCTTGCATTGCATTGTCACTCTGTTCATGTGCTCACATCAACAGTTGTAGGATCAGAATTGTTTTTTATGCTTTTTTCATGCTTCCCTCTTAACAATGCTGCAAATTCAGGCTTCACTGTCCACAAATTTGACAACAACGGCAAAGTACTCCTCTTGTCTATAAGGATTCTGAAGCGCTTTTCTTTTTTTTCCCAAAACCTTTAAATAAATCTAAAAATATGTCTATGATGATTTATAATAAAGACAGTAGGGGACAGTGGTGGGTGTGCTCATTGTGCTCCTACACACCCACGGCACGCATTTGACTAAATACTCATCATCTACAAATGGTGTGTTACTTCACCCCTTACATAATTCTCTCTTGCAGGCAAAGCTGTGACAGTGAATGGGATGCCGGTGACCCTCCCTAAATCATACAGTGGCAGTGGTCTGACCCTGGAGCAGATCGGCCTGTACGTGTCCCTGTCCTCACAGCAGGGAGTCACTCTTCTCTGGGACGGAGGTAAGTCTCTCAACAAGAATCTAAAGCCTATGCACAAGCCACTGTCCCCCTGTCCCCCTGTAAACTTTGTCTCTCTCAGGGATGCGTGCGTACGTCCGTCTGGCTGCTCACCTCCGCGGCCGCGTGGGAGGGCTGTGTGGAAACTTTGATGGAGACACAGAGAACGACTTCACCACACGACAAGGCATTGTGGAGTCCAATCCGGAGCTGTTTGGAAACTCGTGGAAAGTTAGCCCCTCCTGTCCAGATGTGGCCAACCAGGACCTCAGGGACCCGTGTAAAGTGAGAATCTGTAATGACACATAGCATTATTGAAGTATTTTCTTGAGTTTTTAGTATCATGACAGCACTAATTACTTGTAAACAGCCTCCCTTACTTTTTCCACGCCACTGACCAATAAATAACGTCTAATAATAACGTGATCTACATATTGCATTTTTTTATTCCCCTGTTACTTTTCCCATCAGATCTGATTGTGGTGTATACACACTAAATTGTTTGTCGTGTGATGCTTTTCCAATTGTCTGTACAAGCATGCAAGCAGAGCAACACACTATCTTTATTGTTTTTGTATATTATAAAGTATAAATGATTACATTTTTGTCGCAGATGAATCCTCACAGATTGACTTGGGCCAGAAAAAGGTGCTCAGTGCTGACCCAGGATGTGTTCTCCCGCTGTCACCCAGAGGTGCCCTTCCAGCAGTTCTACGACTGGTGTGTGTTCGACACCTGTGGGTGAGTGACCTGTCTCTTACTGAACTATGCTGGAGCAGAAGGGTGTGTTTATGTACGTGCTGTGGTCTCTTATAGCTGTGACTCTGGGGGGGACTGTGAGTGTCTGTGCACAGCCCTAGCAGCGTATGCAGAGGAATGCAATCGCAGAGGAGTTTACATCCGCTGGAGGTCCCAGGACATGTGCCGTAAGTAATCAGTGTGTGGACAGAATCCAACAGGACAGAATGAATACATTCAATATAGGTTAAAATTGTACTATACTATACTCCTTGTTTTATTCACACATTTAAAGGGACTATACAGAGTTTAAAAATGTTAAAAAATATGTATTTTCCTCCCCCTACATGTTACAGCCATGTCATAATGTGTAGAATGAGCTCAGACATATTCACCACAACTGCCTCTAAAATCCTGCACTGTCACTCGTTGTTGTTAATTCGGGTCCGAAGTGCCGTCATGCACGAGCTTCATATCAAAGCTGCAGTTACGCATAAGACTTGAGGTGGCGGTAGTGAGTATAAGAATTACGAATTTGCATCTAGCCCCTTTAAGTAATATGTCATTTATTAACTTTTGTTTCCAGACTGCTTTATTGAACTCAATCTGGCTCCTTCATTTGCTCTAAAATGGTCTTTCTGTGCCACCCTAAGAGGAGTTCACTCATTTTGTCTGCTCAAGGAAGAGGACTAAATAGATTTTTATTGATTTCTAATTGACCTTTATTTAACCAATATAGTTATAAAGTTCACTAAGATTTCACAATCTCATTTACAGGGCAGTCATAGCCCCAGAGGGGGGGGGTATTATACATGTTGGGTGACAGTTTTTGAGAGTTATCTGGGTAGTTTTTGAAAACACAGTTGTTTGTTATAACATGGAAAACGGAATTCAATTGCTAGATGTTTATATTTTTAGTTAGTTTTATTTGGAATTGAAATTAATATTTGTCGTTTGGGTCACACCTTGTCGTGATAACTTGCGCCGTTCTGAAATGCTGATATCTTGTGTTGCAGCTCTGCAGTGTGAAAATGGTCTGATGTACGAGCCCTGTGGTCCAGCCTGTACCCCATCCTGTCCCACTGTCCCACAGAGTCAGCACTCACAGTGCACTGTCCTGTCCTGTGTGGAGGGCTGCTTCTGCCCAACCGGCACTGTCCGCCATGGTGAGATAAACGCATGTGTAAAGGTTGGTTAACGTTTGTTTAAAAAAAAAGATAAATGACAACAAATCCTCTGCAGTGGACAGCTGTGTAGCTCCAGCCCAGTGTCCGTGTGAGTGGGACGGATCCATGTTTCCCCCTGGCTCAGTCATCAGCCAGCACTGTCAGAACTGGTCAGTCTGAGAACACACTCAAGAACTGCCTCTTAATATGTTGTAAAATTATAATTTTATTTATGGCTGGAAACCTAAAGGTGTCAGTGACATATGTTTTACCTATGTCACTTCCTTTATAACTGTTTTGCCCAAAGATATAATTGTGTTAAGTTTAAATTTGTAAATTACACATATTTCAAGACATTTTGGAAGAGATTATTAGAAAAAACACAAATATAATAAATAATATAATATTGCAGTAATAATAATGTAATCAACAATGAATAATCTCTGTGAAAAAGACCGGTCAGCAAACAATAGTTTCCTGGAATCATTTTAAGTCTAAACATTTTTGTTGTGCTTCTTTGCCACCATCAGCCTGTAGAGTATCTGCCCTCAGTATAATTATGTTTAGTTGTTGGTGTGTTCAGTTCCTGTGAGGACGGTCTGTGGCAGTGTGTGGGAGTAGCCTGCCCCGCGCCACGCTCCTCCTGTGAGCCGGGGGAGTTCACCTGTGCTGGGGGACGCTGCATCCCCGCGGACTGGGTGTGTGACAACGAGGATGACTGCGGGGACGGCTCCGACGAGATCTGCCCCTCCACCTGTGCTCCACAACAGTTCCGCTGCTCCAGCACTCCCAGGTATCCCCACAGACTCATAACCATGACAGAAGAGGTCTTAAAATATCTGATGAGGCTACTGTATAGTGTAGGGGTAAGAAAGTATGCTGAAGTATCAATTTCATCCAGTGGTGTGCTGTGCTATCCTGAGAGTAGGGCTGTGTCTCGCTGAGCTTGTAATTACATTGTTTAATTTTGGAGTAGCTGGGTTGTAGCCTTTATAGCTGTGTTGTATTAGAGTGATGGACGTGACTCCTGGGCCTCACGTTGCCTACCCCTGGGATAGTGGCTGAATTCTCCAAGTCATTTTCTGCTGACCTCAGTGTTGCGAGTTTGCCTCCGGGCTCTGAGAATTTGGTAAATGTCTCTAAATGTTCACAATCTTTTAACCAAACTGTCCTGTCCAGCGAAGTTTACAACATCCTGTAGTATTGTCTGGAGAGGCTTGGAGGAAACCAGAATATCGAGAGAGGGGTCTTGAATTGTTTTTGAATGGATAGAAGCTGACCTCAGTTGTTAGAGCGGGCACTGATGTGATAGAGCGAGACAATAAAAGGCCACTCAAAGGCTGCAACACTGGCGGCGGTGAAGAGGAGATGAAGAGCTTGAGGAGGCTGTTGGTTTGGTGCTGCTCTAGAAATAGGCAAAGGCAGTTTGAGAGGGTGCTTTGTTCATCCATGTCTTAAGAGTTGATAAGCAAAGTTAGCTTGTAGTTAGCGTGGTTAGCTAAGAGATGATAGGATGGGAGAACAAGGAGGTTGAATGCACATGTTTTTTTCCCACTTTTTCCCTCCAGTGGACCATGTCTGGACGTGGCCTTGCACTGCGATGGCCACCCTGACTGTGCTGACCAATCAGATGAGGAGTTCTGTGGACCGGCCACGCCCCTGCCCCTGTGTCCCCCGGGAGAGTTCCAATGTGCCAATGGGAAGTGTCTGCAGGCCAGCCGCGTGTGCAATGGCCGCCTCGACTGTGGCTTTGCAGACAGCTCAGATGAACAAGGTGAGTCATGTAATGAACATTACACTGATGTGGAGTGTGTGAATCCTAAAGCGGTGGTGTGTTGTCAGACTGTGGCTTGGTCTGTGATGACGGGGAGTTCCTGTGTGCTGGGGGCCGCTGTATCCTCTACATCCACCGCTGTGACGGCCATGACGACTGTGGAGACCTGAGTGATGAGAGGGGGTAGGTCTATGTGGAGCTGCTACGTCAATATGGAATAAAGTTGATCAAACCGTATGTGTTTGACATTCAACATGATTGGTCTAAGTAGTTTCACATAACCTGTGTGTGTGTGTGCTGTAGGTGTGTGTGCCCTCCAGGAGAGTTCCAGTGTCCTGGAGACCAGTGTATCCCAGCAGACCGAGTGTGTGATGGGCACAAGGACTGCCCAATGGGGACAGATGAATCAGTGTGCCCTGGGAAAGGTCAAATACTTTATTCTTGATATTTCCTTGTATCAGAGCAGTGGTATGAATGCTCTTTTTCTTTCCCCACAGTAACTTGTGGTCCTGAACAGTTTGCCTGCTCTGGCGGCTCTTGTATCAACTCTAGCCGTCTATGTGACGGGAGAGTGGACTGTCCAAGTGCAGAGGACGAGAACAGGCTCAACTGCCCAACATTGATACTACCCTCACCCCCACCCACTACCCCTACATCAGGTTAGCTTTTGCACTATGACACAGGGACATTTGTCTTCTGCATGTGACCCACACTTTCAGTGGACCACCTTTCCCCAGTGCAGTGCTTGGGGACAATTTTTAAGATCCTGGACCCGGTGGTCGAGAGGACATACATTTGGAGCATTTTGGGCCGAGTCAACTGAATATTTAATTTTAGAATACTCAAGTGGACGTTATTGTTGGTATCACTAATACCAGTGGCCAAAACTACTATTATTTGCCTCATCTCATACAAAGAGAGGCTGATACGATTCACATTGTGATACAGTATTGCAAAACGGACAGAATCACAAAAGGAATTGCAATTTTCAGAATTTTGACATTGACAAACATTTAAAAAAAATGAAAAGGCATTAAAGGCACAGTACCAGCACTGAAAGGGTATTCATAAAACTGTTACACACCAGTCCTAATCTTGACAGCATGACTGCTGTGTACATGTGAGCATGTTTTTATCCCAGTCTGCAGGTCCTATGAGTTGTCCTGTGCCTCTGGTGGCCAGTGTGTTCCTCAGGCGTGGCGCTGTGATGGGGAGACAGACTGTGTGGATGGTAGCGATGAGCAGGGCTGCGCGGCCCTGTGTGGGGCGGGTCAGGTGCCCTGTCTTAGCGGGGATCAGTGTGTGCTTTATCAGCAGCTGTGTGATGGGACGCCCCACTGCAGAGACGCTTCAGACGAGAGTGTGGACAACTGTGGTATGTGCCTCTGACAGCGAGTGTAGTCTAATGTTTACTGTAGAGACAAACAGTCTTTCTGTCCTACAGGCTCCACTGTGATACCACCCTGTCCCGGCAGCTTCTCCTGTGACAACCGCACCTGTGTCAACATGACACAAGTGTGCAACGGTGTCCCGGACTGTCCCCGCGGAGAGGATGAGTTGGTGTGTGGTGAGTTTTATAAAAAAGACAAACAGCTAATGGTAAAATAGTCATTTAAAACATTTTACAAATTATTATTGAATGCGCATTCCCAACTCCAAACTTAGAACAATAAGATTAAAACCAGCTGGTGTATGATGTTTGTAGAAACAACTGTCCCACCTGGCCCATCTGACCGTAACAGAACTGCTCTGTGTCCGGAGTTCACCTGCCCTGATGGATCATGTGTTCCCTTTCTCACGGTGACTAGTGATTGATCTTACATTTGTTTTTACATTCGGAACAAGTTTAATGCTTATGCTACACTGTAACTCCTCTCACAGGTTTGTAATGGTGTTTCTGACTGCCCAGACTCCCTGTCCTCAGCAGCAGCAGCAGTAGCAGCAGATGAGCAGGGCTGTAGACAGTGGGGCCCCTGGGGGCCCTGGAGCTCCTGTAGTGTCACATGTGGCACAGGCCAAATGAGCCGCCAGCGCTCCTGCTCACCTGGAGATCCTTTGTACCTGTGCCGGGGCCAGAGTGAGCAGAGACAGCAGTGCTTCAACATTACCTGCCCAGGTCCTTACTGTCGTGTTATAAACAATACACTGTGTGTGAGTTTATGAATTGCCGACATGTCATTTAAATTTTGTAAACCTGCAGTGGATGGTCAATGGTTGCCGTGGGTGACCTGGTCCAACTGTTCCAGTGGCTGCGGAGGGGTCCAGGTGCGACACCGAGGCTGCAGCCCCCCTCGATACGGAGGCAGAGAGTGCTCGCAACTCCCGGGCTCAGCCAACTCCCCCTTGGACATTTGTGAGTACGAACATCCAGTCCTGACTCCGACTGTCTGCTGAATGTCTCTCCTGCTCTTAACTCCCTTACACCCTGTGCTGTCCTGTCATATTAGGCCTTCGCTCCTAATATCCTTTAAAAGAAGATAATATGGGCTCAAAGAAAATAATCTAATGATGGCTTACACTTGTTTTGCGCTTGTGTTGACACGTTTCGTCTGTTCTTGCAGCGCCCTGTCCTAGTGATGAATGTGCCAACAGCAGTTGTCCCACAGGCCTGGTCAGACACAGCTGTGCACCCTGCCCCATGTCCTGTGCCCATGTCAGCAGTGGGAGCACCTGTGAGCCGACTGCACCCTGCTTCTCTGGTCAGAGCACACATTTAACATCTCTATGAAAGTAATCCAGATACAGTAGTCCCTGACCTCAGCAGTTCTCCTGTCCATCACAGGGTGCTGGTGTCCGTCGGGCCTGGTGATGAGCCACTCGCAGCAATGTGTCCGTCCTGAGGAGTGTGCGTGTGAGGTGGCCGGAGTGCGCTACTGGCCGGGGCAGCAGATAAAGAGGGACTGTGAGGTCTGTGTGTGTGAGAGAGGCAGAGTGCAGAGGTGCCAGCCCAACCGTGACTGCTCCAGTAAGTACATACAAAGTGCAGGCTTAATAGTGCATAGTGCATCCTTATCCATAAATGATAGTGCATCCTTATGACTTTTATCACCGCTCAAAATGCATGCACAACAATAGTGCCCAACCAAGGGTTTGGTTGGCAAATTGAGACCCATTTTTTCGGGGTGATGTTGGGCCTGGTCCGAAAAAAGCTGCCCGAGCATCACTACGTGTTATCCTTTGTTTGTTTGGCATTGTGAAAGGTTAATATAGTAATAACCCTATGTGACTGTTGTCCTGTAGTCCACTGTGGCTGGTCGTCCTGGTCAGAGTGGGGCGAGTGTCTGGGACCATGTGGTGTCCAAAGTGTCCAGTGGTCCTTCCGCAGTCCCAACAGCCCCTCCACCCAGGGAGATGGACTGGACTGCCGTGGCATCTACAGGAAAGCACGGCGGTACGCAGATTTAGATATTTATAGTTTGAAATATCACATTTTATCAAGCTTTTACAAGCAAATGTACATGATAATTACAAAATTAACGTTGCTTTCTCACTACAATAACCATTGCCTTTTCTTGAATTCAATTGCTGTGATAATGTTTTAAATGAAATTATTATTATTATTATTATATTAAAAAGTGTTTTCTTCTTATGCCCAGATGTCAAACGGAGCCGTGTCAGGAGTGCGAGTACCAGGGTCAGTCTCACACGGTGGGCGACCGCTGGAGGGCAGAGCGCTGCCAGTTGTGCCAGTGCATGCCCAATCTGTTGGTGCAGTGTGCCCCCTACTGTCAGTACGCTGTAACCGGATGTCCTCAGGTACACAGGGTTCTGCTGGTTTCATAGCAGAAAGTTTGTTCAATGGAATGAAATGAACACTGATTCTGCAGGGCCAGGTTTTAGTTCCCGGAGAAGGAGACAGATGCTGCTTTTGCCAAGGTAAAGCTTAAGTTACTGCACAGTGACATATTGTGCTAAAGTTACATGTTTGAGCTTTTAATGACAGCATTATATTGTCGGCAGTAGTTTTGCTAATGATTAAAATGAGGTTATTGCCCTCTGAATTACTGTAAACACTGAATTTCAACAGAGAGTGTATAATTAGCTTACACTCTCGACAAAGAAATTGAACCATACATTTCTTTTGTTTTTCTGAAGTCTATGCTGGGCCGCTTATGTATCTTGCTAGATTTCTTCCATTCCCAATCCCATGAATATGTTTTCTCTCCTTATACATATGTGACCCATCATGAGAATGGGGGACACAACTTGGTTTTGGGGCATTATGAGTTTGAGTGTAGTATTGAGTGTAGTCTCCAATAATTGGAGAAGATGTGGCAATTTTAATTTATGAACTCGAAATATGTCAAAGGGGAGAAAATGGCCTCTAAACTTTTGGGCTGTTCTCACCTCTCTTTGCTGCTCGGAGTGACAATAGGGCTCATTTACATCTCATTTAGATAAGCCATACCCACCTGTAAAGCTGTAAAGCACAGGGGGGAGAAAAGGCAAAAAGCAAGAAAAAGGTGCCATCAAAGAAAAAAAAACGATTTGCAAACAGACAATATATAAAATTCATGTTTCTTGCATAAATCCACTTCCCATAGAGCCTGCCTCTACAGCAACTAGCAACACAATGACAACAACAAAAAAACACTCACCCGTCTGAAGTAACCTTTGCAGGCCTTCTGGTCAGCAAACTCTTTCATTTTTTTTTAAAATCGAGTTTCCTCGCTCAGTTATTTTCAATGTAGAGTTTGGCAAATCCGCGCTACATCCTTCTGTCTGAAAACATGCTCTGAAGGCAAGGAATTGGCTCGGGAAACATAATGGTCAGCAGAGCGCTGTGTGTGCTTACAGCCAGGGCATCATCAGTCGCACTGGAAAAGTTAGCCTGGAAAAGTTCACCAGTTTCACGCAGAAAAAATTCTGCAGTAGTATTCGGCTATTCAGAGCGTTAGCAGCAGTGCAGCGGCCTCCGACAGAGACACACGGGGAAGCGTTGCATAATAATGAAGCCACACACACACAATGACACGCCTCCACGGTGTGTGCTATTTCTCAGACTTTTTCAACTTGAGAATTCACGCTTTTAAATATACCAATGATGTGATCTAGAATATGGGGAGTCTTCTTCGTGATCTCAACTAAAAGATTCTGCAAAAAAGCTTTTCAAAAAATACTCTTCTTTCTCGATTTGTGGGAAACTTGTGTCCCTGGATTCCACGACGGGGCACATGTGCATGTACCTATTATGCATGTTTTGTTCATCATAGGGGACAACGAAATTATGTCATTTACGGTCAGCCCAAGTGTTAGTCCTAGACCTTCACCCTCGGTCCCCACATACCCTCTTCCTCCTGGAGGTTAGTGTTTTTTTTTCGTAAACTCCTGCTAGCACATGGACATATTAATGTAGTAAAGTACAACATTATCTCTTTCCTCTTGTTGTTAGATGAGTGCTGGTCTCCTCTTGGAGTTCAGTCTCTCCCTGCCTCCAGTTTCAGTGCTTCCTCACAGCAGGCTGGCCACCCCCCTGAAGCAGCCCGCCTCCACGCCTGGGACTCTCACTCTGACCTCCAGGTGAGGATAGAGAACTCCACTGTGTCCAATATTTAGTCCATCTCCCTCTTCCAGACTCAGACACATCATAGCTTTTGTTAGAACAAACAGTCCATGAAGTTAAAGCCACACTGCTTTCATTTCACCCAATAAATAGGACAAACTGCAATTGTTGAAATATAATGTATTGTAACTTAACTGGGAGCGGGATGTCTCCAGTTTGTCTCCATGGGGATGTTTACTAAAGGCAGCCATATATGAGATTTAATGTATGGGGACGATGGCGACAGATCGGAACTTTGAGTGACATGTAGCACAATATCTGCACCTCTGCACGACCAAAACCATGACTCTGCGTAGAATCAGCACTACAACAAAGGTGGCCAAAAATCTAATAAGCCAATGTGAAAATAATTGTATAAAGTGCTCGCCTCTGCTTGAACAACATTGCACTTAGACTGTTACTATTTGATTGTTCACCTTCTAGTCTATGGTTGATGAACATAATTGTTGGGTTTGTGGTGTTTCATTGGTGATTTTGCAGGGTTGGAGTCCTGAACCTGAGGATTACAAAGACCTGCCCCAGAGGAGTCCTGAGGGCCACGGTAGCCACTCACCCAGTCCCTACTTACAGATTGACCTCCTGCAGTCTTATAACATCACAGGTAAGTTAGTCTGTTAAACAATGACACCTCTGGCTCTTCCTCTCACACTCTGTTCTCTGCAGGTGTGCTGACTCAAGGCGGCGGCGTGTTTGGTACATTCGTTTCTAGTTTTTTTCTGCAGTTCAGCCGTCATGGCAAAACATGGAACACTTACAAAGAGCTTGTCACTGACGCTCGGCCCAAAGTCAAGGTTTGATCATTTAAGATGGGACTTCCTCTAACAACGCTAATGCCACATTTAAAAGTTTTTGTATCACTTCAGATGTTTATTGGTAACCGTGACGACAGAGGGGTAGCTGAAACCAGACTGGATCGAATGGTGTCGGCTCAGTATGTCCGCCTGCTGCCTCATGACTTTCAACACGGCATTTACCTCCGACTGGAGATCATGGGCTGTGCAGATGGTATGTCGGTCTACATATTATCTGTAGATGCAGTTTGCTGAGCTCATTGGTGTTAGCATGTTCGTAGCTAAAAATAAAAGCATTAGGTTAGATAATTCCCACTGTTGCCTGCAGATAGCGCTCCACCAAACGAGTTGCAAACCAATGCACAGAAATTATTTGAAGTTTTAAACATGAAATTGAAATGTTCAAATGCCAAGAAGCAGGTTTTGAAGCCACAATTATGCACATCCACATCCACTTTGAGACATGTCATTCATGTTAAGGATTTTGAATTTGACCCTCCTCCTCCAGGCACCCTTCCCTCCTCCACTCCCAGCAGCCCTCGCAGCTGCCCAGTGGGCCAGTTCTCCTGCCCCCTAGGGATCTGCATTGATGCGGGGAAGCGCTGTGATGGTGTGGCCCACTGTCCTGGAGGGGAGGATGAGATGGGCTGCCATCCACATGACATCACCACACTGTCTGACAGGTCAGGCATGGCTGTAATTCCCCCCCACTTGTTATAGTAAACGTTTAGTAATTGTGTGTATGTTTACAGACCGCACACACCGACCCCATCTCCACTCAGGACCCCCTCCAAAGCTGCCGTCACTCATCCTGCTCTCACACCAACGGTAAGTCATTTATTATCAGTATTATGTCAAACAAACCGACATGTAAATCAAATGATCTTTTTTTTCTCCAGCGCGGCCCCAAATATCAGGGTGAGTTCTAATGAATCAACAAATACATCCACATCCACGTTTTGTAATTATGAAGACTGCCCTTACAGGTGTTGTCCATTGGTCCTTCAGGCATCTGTTCTTCTCCTCTGGGGCTGGAGGATGGAAGAATACACTATGGTCAGCTCACCTCCTCAACACATCGAGAAAACAACCCTGCTGATGCCGGGCGACTCAACATTGTACCGAATGTGTAAGTTTTCTAGTAGGATGCTTTTATTGTGATCATTTGTATCGTCAGTCTTATAGTTTAAATGATTAAGCTTCTTCTGTTTTTGTGCTGTTCCGTACTGTGTTGAGTTCTTGACTATTCACAGCTTC
Organism: Gobius niger; assembly: GCF_951799975.1. Lineage (NCBI taxonomy): Eukaryota > Metazoa > Chordata > Actinopteri > Gobiiformes > Gobiidae > Gobius > Gobius niger. The sequence goes on from NC_136869.1 coordinate 20,515,571, forward strand.
TTTAATATTTATAAAATAGAGAGGTTTTGATAGTCAGCTTTTGGCCTGGGTAAACTACACTTCAATATAAACCAATAAACCATTCTAAACTTCTCCAGTAAATAGGACATCCTTTTTTTGCTGTACATGTCAGATATACGTCTCCTCTCCTCTGCAGTAAGGTGATGGAGCCTGGCTGGAGCCCTCTACCCACAGACCCTCAGCCCTACTTTCAGGTGGACTTTCTCGAGCCCACCTGGGTGTCAGGAGTGGTGACCCAGGGCAGTGAGCGCATGTGGGGCTACCTCAGCAAGTACCGTCTGGCCTTTTCCCTGGAGGGCAAGCACTTCACCGATTATACGGAAAATGGCAAGGCTGGAAGTCCTCCCAAGGTGAACAGTGTCTCTGGTGTCTCACATACTGCAGTATGTCTAGTCATATTTTCAAACCATCATCTATGTTCGAAGCATTATTCTATGCGTGGAATGATGCTATTAGTAGTTTAGCTTTTTTTTTTTAAATCAACTTTTTTCCTCCTTCAGCTCAATTAAGCAATATTTTTCCTAAACTTGACATGCCAATGCAAGCGTGTTGCTTAAGTGTGTTCTGAACATGAGAGGTCTGCTGTGTGGTGATGCAGGTGTTGGAGGTGCGGATGGTGGGCAGGAGCCCGGTGATTCGCTGGCTCGGTCGGCTGCTCAGAGCTCGGTACCTCCGGATTATTCCTGTAGAGTTCAGACACACTTTTTATCTGCGCGCAGAGATACTGGGCTGCAGAGAAGGTGACCACTCATTTCATCAAACATTAACAGTTGTGATATCTAATATTCATGACACTGCAAACACCTTTGCCTGATCGTATTAAACAGTATGGGGGTCATTTACTAAGCCAGGTGGTAAATTGCGAGTGGTACTAATAGTTAGCAAGTGCTATTTTGTGGTCATGTTGCACCTGATTTACTATGAGAAACGTATCACTGTGCGTATTACTAGTAAACTTGCAGGAAACAGGGATGAGCGCTGAATGTTTGTCTATAAATGTTATCATAGACTACTCGAAAGCAACGAATATCGATCCAACAGGAATACATGTGTGTTCGCAATTTGGAGACGCCCCGGTTCGAGTAGCAGGTGAACAGTGATCATATGGCTCGATTCTCCTCAATATGCCATCGCCGTCTTGCATGGACCTCTCTGATTCTGCAAGGATTCAGAACTTTAAAGGGATGAGGGACAGACAAAACACACCAAAATCCACACCAAAACAACCCAAATATTATTTTATTTTTGTAAATGAACCAGATACAAACATTTAAATTTTTTTAGAACACAACACTGGTTTGCAAACTGCATCATATTGTTCTGCGTAAAGGTTAACTTGTGCACTAATTTCTTCAGTTTTACTTGGTAAATGACAAATGAACTCAACGCTTTTCTAACTTTATCAGGCCCAAAGCTGCTTTTTGCTCCACTTCAGTACATTTAGTACATACGTGTTAAAACGCTTAGTGAATGACCCTCTATATGTGGAGGAACAACAGAGACCTGCAGAAATAACTGTTATGAGCATTTTAGCCTTTCTAGCCCAACAATATTTCACCATAAATACTGTATAGTACTGTGTGGAGCATCCGTTGATAATGTGTTATTGTCAGATTTGGAGCAAGGAAAATCCCACTAATGTGGGATTACAAAGCAAAAGTTGTCTGTATATCTGCCATTTTGTTCTAGATGAGCTGGTGACCCCGAGCAGTTGGACAAGCACTCCGTCTGGTGGGAGCATTGTGACAGTGCAGCGCTGTGGGCCAGGCCAATTTGCCTGCAGGTACAGTGAGGACTGTGTGCTGGTGTCTGTGCTGTGTGATGGCAAACCAGACTGTAAGGACCACTCGGATGAGATCGGCTGTGGTAAGAGCTGTTCATACACCAGTGTTCATACTGCTGAGAAGATACAAGAGTCCTCTTTATGCTGCAGGTACAGCATCCCCAGGAGTACAGAACTACACCAGCCCGACAGGACGCCCCTCAGCGCATGGGGACAACACCACAGGCTCCCCAGGCCTCCATACCACCAGGCCCCACGGAGGACAGCCAGGATATCACACAACACATCCCAGCTTAGGTTAGTGTCTGCTTATTCTTCACTCTCCACACACAGTAAACTAAACAATTTTACGACTTGTTTTTTACTTGATAAAGGCCGATGGACGACAACAGGTCAGCCTGGTCTACATTTCACCACCTCCATTCACCCTGGTAAGCCCGGACTGCAAAGCACCAAAGGTGAGCACTAAATAAGATCGTGTTGAATGCAATGCAGAGATACTTCATCAGCCTGAGGGGTTTAGATGTTTATAAAGTTTATTGAGGCAGAGAATGTTGGTGATATTTGCAGCTCCATGGATGACCACCCCAGATGGGGGCCAGCCCAGAGTGGTGTGTGTGGAGGGGCAGTTTGCCTGTCGCTCCTTTGGCTGTGTGGACTCAGCACAAGTGTGTGACGGCACTAAGGACTGTACGGACGGATCAGATGAGAGACATTGTGGTAAGAACAGGAGCTGTTTACGTTTAGAGGGGTGTGAGAGGAAATTATGGGGAGAAATTTAATCTGTCTTTTTTTGTCCCCTGGAACCACAGCAAGTCCTCCAGTGACTCCCAGGGTGCCCAGCCTGTGCTCTCCAAAGCAGTTCTCATGTGGCAGTGGGGAGTGTGTGCACCTGGACCGTCGCTGTGACCTACAGCAGGACTGTGTGGACGGCTCTGATGAGAAGGACTGCGGTATGCTCAGTGACACTGCTTAAATAAAGTGTAAGTGCACGCTGATGTATCCTTGTTCTTCCCTGTAGTGGACTGCATCATGTCTCCGTGGACCGCCTGGAGCCAGTGCAGTGTGTCCTGTGGCCTGGGCTCTCTGTTCAGACAGAGGGACATCCTGAGAGAGGCCCTGCCCGGAGGAGCTTGTGGAGGGGCACAGTTTGACAGCCGTGCCTGCTTTCCCCGCGCCTGCCCAGGTCTAGCTCCCTGTTCAACACACACTTGTTCTCTGTCCATGTCCTGACTGGGCGCTGGTGTTACTGTGGTGTTTTACAGTGGACGGTCACTGGTCGACCTGGACATCCTGGTCAGACTGTGATGTGGAGTGTGGAGGGGGCCTCAGGAACAGGAACAGAAGCTGCTCTCCTCCAAAGAACGGAGGCCAGGACTGTGAAGGCATGAGCCAGCAGAGCCAGAGTTGCAACAACCAGCCCTGCACCAAGGACGTGGGCACGCAGACAGGTGACCGCACACAAAAGCAGGGCCTGGAGTGTAATGGCCAGAATGTTTACTGAGCTTTTATCTTCCCCGCTGCCTGGCTTTTTAGGCTGTGTGAACGACATGGTGCTGGTCACCGAGACAGACTGTCAGAAAGGAAAGGTCAAACCCTGTCCTCCCACTTGTTCACATCTGAGCCCGACCAGCAACTGCACCAGAGCGTGTGTCGCAGGTAAACATTCTGCAGGTTTTCTCTTCATAAAACTCTTCATATAACATAAAGCATGTGACTTGCGCAGGGTGCCGCTGCCCCCCGGGCCTGTACCTTCTGAATGGCCGGTGTGTGACCTCTGCTCAGTGCGGCTGTGTGTTGGGCAACCAGAGTCTACAGGAAGGACAGGTCCTCAGGAGGGACAACTGTCAAACATGGTCCGACACTCAACAATCAACCAATCTCACTTTATTTATTTTTATTCCTATGTAATTGACCTATAAAGGTGGTTCTCTTTAGTGTATGCAGAGAAGGGCGTGTCACCTGTAACTCCAGCAGCTGTGTCCCGAAATGTCATTGGTCAGCCTGGTCGTCATGGACACCGTGCGGCGTTACCTGTGGTTTGGGGCTCCAGCAGCGCTACAGGTAGAGCCAATTATAGGTGGAATTTGTTTTCTTTGGTGAAATTAAATGCCTTGTGGAGTTTGATTGGCATTTTTGTAAATTAATTGTACAACACAGTTTAGGTCTATTAGGTGTCATTTCGCGTTGAAGTTGATGTATGGGTTCATCCCTGTGTGACGACTATAAAGGACTGTCCAAGTAGCATAACTGCGCGGTTGTGTCCTATGTGTTCATAGGTCCTCAGTGGTCCCAGCAGGAGCGACCCAAGTCCAGCCCTGTCCCGGAGACTCTACCCAGGCCCGCCGCTGCTTCAGCCCCTGTGTCAATGGTACCACACTGTAGCATTTTAGATTCATTCTTCTGTGGGAAACCGTGCGTTAAAAGCAATCAGATTTGGACTCAATAGCTTTTATTTCCTGTTTAATGACCAGAATATTGTTACTGGTACTTAAAAGTCAGAATAACGATTAATCAAGTTGAAATGAGAAGAAATCCTGAAAATTAATACAGAGGTAAAGTAAAGCTATTTTGTAAAAGAAAGAAAAAAAGAAGAAAGTACAAAAACTGAAATTGAACCACATAAGTAGCATATAAATAGCCATACACAGTAACTTACGTTTAAACTATTATCCATCATTGCCATGTGAACAGCTTTGCATGTTTCAGTCACATCTTGCTCCCTGGACCAGGAATGAAAGACCGTACAATGCTTTCATTTACAGCTATTTTAATGGGCAATGTCATCAAAATCAAAATGCTCCAAATGTTTATTTATTTCATCTGTAATTAACCCACTGAGATTAAGAAAGTCTTTATCATGGGTGTACTTGCCCCAGGGGGGAACCTTTTGTACACATTTTTGTGGTGGGGAGACCGGAGGAAACCTATGTAGACGCAGGGAGAACATGCAAACTCCACACAAAAAGACTTTCTGTGTGGAATCAAACCAAGATAATGATTTTTTCAAATATAAGTAAACTTAAGTAGGTAAATACAGCCTCTGTGCTCAGGTGTTTCGGATGGGGAGTGGACATCCTGGTCAGACTGCAGTAAGACCTGCTTCAGCCATGTGGACGATGTGGGGATCAGACGGAGATTCCGCAGCTGTAACCACACGAGAGACCCTCTGAACCCCACCCAGACCACCTGCCAGGGGGACAGTGAGGAACAGGAGCCCTGCAACACTCTCCGTTGCCCAGGTACTGGAGACTGAAGAGAGAGATCTACAGATTTATCAGAGGCCTAGACGTTTTTGATGAAAACAAGATGGGGAGGATGCACAAAGCTGTAATGGCATGAAGGAAGATGATTGCGAGGTTAACATGTGACATAACCTAACAAAGAGGCAGAGAATAAAGTCTTCCTGATTTTTACTGTTTCCAGAAATACCCTTATTTCAGATCTCTTGAAATGCATTTTCTATACCAGGGCATAGAAAGCTGTGTCACTTAAGGAATAACGTGGGGCAGCAATTGCAATTGGCTTGCCTGCCAACTATGGTTTGTGTGTTTGCAGTGAATGGCGGCTGGTCAGTGTGGTCTCCGTGGTCTCAGTGTTCCTCTGAGTGTGATTCTGGAGTCCAGACCAGAGAGAGGTTGTGTAATTCTCCACCAGCGCAGTATGGGGGACAGAGCTGTCCAGGCCCACACATCCAGACCAGAGACTGCAACGCCCATCCCTGCTCAGGTACTGGCAGCAGTAAAAAAAATGTTTATGGGCAATAGGCCTAATAGTCAAGCTCATATTTTATGAGTCAGATAATTCAGTTATCCCCTCGCTAATGACATGCCAGGAGGAGTTTCTGCTCTCAAAATGTGGGCCATGCACTGACTTATTCCAGAACATTGTGACCCTAAAAGCTCCTTTGTGCTTCTAATATTGATCAAATGACCTGCGCTACAACTTAGCGCCGTGGGTTTGCTTTGCACTGTGTGAGACTAGCACTCTCTGCTATGACTTGTAACCGCTACACTATTCAGACTAGTATCTGGAGAAGATACATTAATTATAATACCAATTAAATACTGGGGCAGAAATATCCGAAATAGTTTAAAGCACAGTAGTTCTCAGTTGTAGTTCTCATATTCAGAGGTTTTGAGGAAAGTTCTTCTAGTTCACCTTTATATTGAAGATGAAACCTCCATATATGTAGCTAAAATGTTTTATATGTGTGTGCAGATTGAGAATGTGTGTGTTGTTGTCCTCAGGTGTTTGTCCAAAGGGCATGGTGTACCTGACCACGGCAGAGTGTGAGGCTCAGGGAGGGGCCTGTCCGCGGGTCTGTCTGGACATGACTTCTGCTGAGGTGGAGTGCGCCACCACCTGTTATGACGGCTGTTACTGTGCCGTGGGCTTCTACCTCTACAATGGAACCTGTGTGCCTTTAACCCACTGCCCCTGTTACCACCAGGGGGAGCTTTACCCTCCTGGAGCTACACTTCCCTATGATAACTGCAACAACTGGTATTTTGTTTGGATAGACTTTAGCATTGTTTTTACACCACAAGGAGACTGTTATTGCGTTATACCCTCATCAGCAACATACAGTTCCTTCATTCATGCAAAATTGAGTTATACCATTTAAAAAAGGACAGCACAAAGTGCTGTTTTAGATTTCCAGCATTTTGCAACTGTCTCACCAGACCCAATCTGAGTATTTTTGCTCTCAAACTGTTTATACAGCGCCATTGTTTGCTGTCATGCCAAAGCTAATAATTAAACCATGTATTTTCTAATTCCTTCTGCTTCCTGCAGAGGGTGTTCCAGCAGAAGTCAAAATCCTGACCAACATAATTCCCACTCATAAATTGGCTCTCCCATCGATACACTTTTTTTTCAAGTTGTAAAAATGAACAATATCAATGCTGAGGTCTCCAAAAAAATGTGCACAAAACATTCACTGTACATGTTTTTCCCTGTGGTCTAGCACATGTAAGAATGGAGAAGTGCAGTGCGGGACCGCTCAATGCCCTGGTAAGTATTTTTACTCATTAGTCAGACTTGCCTTTATTGGTCTAGTTTGAAGAGCTGACCGGTTTTGCTCTCACCAGTGGACTGTGGCTGGAGCAGCTGGACTCAGTGGAGCTCGTGTAGCCGGAGCTGTGATGTCGGTGTCAGGAGACGCTATCGCTCTGGGACCAACCCTCCTGCAGCGTACGGTGGTCGCCCATGTCAGGGAGATAGAGTGGGCATCGACACCTGCAGTATAGAGCCCTGCTTTGGTGAGGATCACTCTGTTATGATATATTATGCAATGTTTTCAGTGGTGCACTTCCCTTTAGGTTGTTCAGATTAAATCCTGAACAACCCACATCCTTGTGGCTTTACTTCCAGTTAAATTCCTTACTCACACACAACGAGCTGGATTTGTAATACACTGGAGAATGACATACAACTAAGTATAAAATGGTCTTTTTGTTGCAGGTTTGAAGGAGCCGTGGAGTGCATGGTCACAGTGCTCAGTGACTTGTGGAGGAGGATACAGGAGCAGGACCCGAGGGCCTATCCGCACTCATGGCACTGCCCAACAGTTCAGTGCCTGCAACCTGCAACCCTGTGGTACACTAAGTCATCCATCAAGTTTGTAGTAAATGAGTAATTAAATGGGGCTAACAAGGTTTCACCACTTAGGAGCTTGGACATGCCTTAATCATGTCCCCAGCACATCCAAGCTAATCCTCACCGCTTCTCAAATGTTCTGTTCTTATCACATCTAGTTAAAAAAAAAAATTCTCGTCCACACCGTGTTGGCATGGTCCTTTCTAATAAGTAATTTTATGAGAATAATAACAGGTTTTCAGTATGAAGCTCATCCTGGTCTTGTACTGTCAGGTGTGGACAGAGCCTGTCCTCCTGGGCAGCAGTGGAAGCAGTGTGTGAGTGGACCAGTGTCCTGTTCTGACCTGCTCATGGACCTGAGCAGGAACTGCACTCCGGGCTGCCAGTGTTCCCCTGGGTCTGTCCAGCAGGTGGGTCACGAAAATATCTATGTTAGACTTTCATTTACATCCAGTTCACTGACATGCATTGAATGTCCAAGAAGCTCCCAAAATGTGATTATTTTCCTTGGCAAAACAGGACATTTGTATCAAGTCACATTCAAAAGATTATTTTTTTCTTTGGCACAAATGTTTTGAATATGTTTTATATTAGTTTAATATTGGCTCCTAACCGTCCAGGCTGATCTTACGTAAAGCATTAGCTCTCTGACATGTTTATTTTGTGTAGTAGCTCATGGGAAATGTGAATGCAAGGCAAGGCAAGGCAAGGCAAGTTTATTTGTATGGAACATTTCATGTACATGACAACTCAATGTGCCTCACAATAACACCAAACACAGTAAAAATACAATAAAAAAACATTAAAAACACAATAAAAATCAATTAAACAAATCATTTGTTACAATTACATTTAAAAACAAAAACAAAACAAACAAACAAACAATCAATCTCCATTGGCAGCAGTAAAAAAGTGTCCTTTCAGCCTGGACTTAAAAATACTCAAGGTTGAGGCCTGTCTCAGATCCTCACTGAGGCTGTAACAGACTTTTGCTGCATGAACCTGAAATGCAGCCTCACTGTGTTTATTATTGACTCTGGGAACCACCAGGAGACCCCTCCCTGAAGTTCTCAGGGCCCGAGGTGGGTCATACAGCTGTAACATGTCAGAGATGTACTTTGGTGCTTGACAATGAAGGGACTTATACACAAGCAGGGCTGTTTTAAACTCTATTCTCTGAGCAACAGGAAGCCTGTGCAGAGACCGGAGCACTGGACGTATTTCCTGCTTTTGGTCAGGACTCGAGCCGCAGCATTTTGAATGTACTGCAGTTGTCTAACAGCTCGTTTAGAGAGGCCAGTGAACAGGCCGTTACAATAGTCTAACCGGCTAGAGACAAAAGCATGAATTAGTCTCTCCAAGTCTGGTTTGGACACTATGTTTTTTTTTTGGCAATGTTTTTAGGTGGTAATAGGCCGCTGATGTGATGGACTTAATATTACTGTTAAAATTCAGGTCTGAGTCCATGATTACCCCAAGATTTCTAACTTGACTTTTGAGTCCCAGTGAAAGAGCTTCAAGATGACCAATGACAACCTCTAGGGGCCCGATCTTGTGCATCAAAACGGAGACGATAGCGTGACATTTTGCGCTCAGTCGGAGCGCACTTTGTGATCTTGCCACTCCAGACTTAGCGCATTTACGTGGGTGGAGACGCACACATTTTCCTCCAACCAGATCGACTCCGCGTCCAGGAGAGTGGTTGTGTGGGGTGAACATGTGCTTTTGTTTTGCTTCGCGTTCACGCCGAGCGCTGCCGATCCGCGCCACAGCGGACGCTATAGCTCTTTTTCTCTCGAGACGTGAACATGGTTTAGCTCATGATGGGGTAAATAAAGTTAAGAAAGAACGCAAGACAGCGCAATGTAAACGAGGAAGTGAATGTCAGCCGTGTTTCCATCAGTGCAGTCACCTCCTCTTGTGACGCCCCCTCACAGGTGGCGGAGGCGAATGGCACATATAGCGCCGCCACTCGGAAAATAATTCGCCAAGAGCCTGTGCCGCCCCGTGCGCCGCCACAAGATCTGGCCCAATGTGTTTTTGTGGGCCAAAGACAATCTCAGATCTCAGTTTTGTCTGTATTCAGCTGGAGTAAGCATCCACAAACTAATCTGTTTGATACAATGACACAGTGAATCTACAGGCCTATGTTCACCCGCTGTCAATGACACATAGGACTGAGTATCGTCTGCGTAATTGTGATACGATACATTGTTACTGGATATTAATTGACCTAGCAGAAGCATGTACAAATTGAACAAGAGGGGCCCCAGAATCGAGCCCTGGGGAACCCCACAGGTCAATGCCATTAGGTCTGAGACACAGTTTCCGATGGCGACATAGTAAGTTCGTTCCTCGAGGTAGGATCCACTCGAGAGCCTTCCCAGAACACGTCAAAAACATTATTTACAAAAAGAAAGTCCGTAAGCTGGCTGTAAACCACTTTCTCCAAGACTTTTCCTGTAAAGGGCAGATTTGATATAGGCCAATAATTGTGCATCTCTGTTCTCTCAAGACCACTCTTCTTCAGCAGTGGCTTAATGACAGCTGTTTTTAGGGCCTTTGGAAAAACGCCAGTCTGGAGGGAGGTGTTAACTAGACACTTGATATGAGTTGTTGTGATAAACTGCTCAGCACAGACTTTAAAAATCTAGTTGGTAGTTCGTCCAGGCAGCAGGTACTAGAGCTCAGACCAGAGATAACATCGTCCACTATGTCGTTAGTGACCGGTGTAAAAAATGTCAGCTCTAGGTCTGTGCATGTGTACTGAAATGAAGAAAACACTTTTCCCACCATCTTTGTCAGGACGACGTGTGTGTACTGAAGTCAAAGTGTCTCTGTGATGTCAATGGGAAGCGGTATTACCCAGGAGACACTGTTTCTGTGGACTGCAACAACTGGTATTTTCAAAATCTAATTAAACTCACAATTACCAGTGTATATGGCAGATTTCTGATATATTATGTATTTTCTCCTTCCAGTACATGTGAAGATGGAAGGCTAATGAACTGCTCTCAGCTCAACTGCGATGGTGAGAAACAAAACCTTTTGGTTGAATCCCACAAAAAAGTCCTGAGTCTGATGCTGTGTTTGTGTTGCAGCTGATGGGCAGTGGTCACAGTGGACTCCTTGGGGCCAGTGCTCGGTGTCTTGTGGAGCAGGGCTACAGTCCCGGTACCGCTTCTGTTCCAGGCCCCTGCGCTCGGCCAGCAGCCCTCCCTGTGAGGGCCCACACCGAGAGGACCAAGTCTGCGTCATGGCCCCGTGTGATCGTGAGTCGAAGTGTCAATACAGGAGTCAATCCATACCTTACATAAGGAGAGAAGTCAACTAAATTATAGTGAAAACAACGGCGTCCATGAAAAGTGAGAACAATCCAAAGTTCAACGCAATGTAGACTGAGCAAAGTCTAAATATGCTATACACGGTATATCTGGGATGATGTCAGGATATATAGGTTCTGATTGGTCGTCTGGAGTGTCATAGGCTTGACTCTGCTGGTATAACTTCTTGAGCCTTGAGCCGTACTAATGCCTGTAAATATACTGAATGTCATCATTTTGATAATAATGTGTGTCCAGGAGATGGTGGGTGGAGTCAGTGGACTAACTGGACAGAGTGTTCCAAGTCGTGCGGGGGTGGAGTGATGAGCCGCAGACGAGAGTGCGACAGCCCAGCTCCTGAAGGAGAGGGCAACTACTGTGAGGGGCTGGGCACGGAGGTGGCAGCCTGCAACACGCTGCACTGCCCGGGTGAGTCTGAAGGTTGGAGCTCTGACACTTTGAAGCTCTGAAACATCTCTGAAAATATCTTTCTGTAGTGGCCCCATGCTCTGAGGTCCCAGGGACAGTCTTCAGCAGCTGTGGACCTTCATGCCCACGCTCCTGCGATGACCTGGCAGTAAGACCACACAATAGTAGTCATGTCTACAGTATATACTTTACAGAATACAATCATTTCAGCACTTTTCTTAAGTTACAAGACATTGACCTGTCAGCATTATCTTGCTACAATGATAAAGAATGAGCAATTGAATAAGAAGTAGCTTTAAAGTGCATTTAATCTTGTCCATGTGTTGAATCCCAGATTGACAAGATTGTATTTGTTGTTGTTAGCATTGTGACTGGCGTTGTGAGCCTGGGTGTTACTGCACTGAGGGGAAGGTGCTGTCTGTAAATGGGACAGTCTGTGTGGAGCACGAGGAGTGCCCATGCCTGGACATCAGCACTGGACAGCGCCTGGAGCTGGGAGAGACCACTGTAGCTGCTGATGGCTGTAACAACTGGTGAGAGATGAATACAATACTAATTATTGTCAATGATTACAAAAATATCCATTTTCATTTCAGCACATGTGAAGAAGGAAAGCTTAACTGCACAAGAGGACCCTGCCCTGGTAACTTTCTGCTGTTTTTTTTTTGAGTCCACTTTTTTAACACACCCCAAAAATATACCTGGAGACGCTATTTTGTTCCATTCCACAAATACTTTTTAGCTGTCTCTCTGAAGGGACGAAAATGTTTAGGTTTATATCTCCACTGCTGCCAGCACTTAATCTTTGACTAAAAATGAGAAACATCTTTTTTCATCTGAGTTGATATAAAGGATGATTTACCGATGTGGATGTAAATCACAATGTTGCATAATAATATAATAATGGCTCTAAAAATTCCAGTTGTATAATAGATTAATTTTGCCCTTGATGTTCTAAGTGAACGGCGGTTGGTGCGAGTGGTCGGAGTGGACCCCCTGCTCCCGGACATGTGGGGCCGAGTCAGTGTCCCGCTACAGGAGCTGCGGTTGTCCTGAACCCAAAGAGGGAGGGGCTGCCTGTCTCGGAGAACAGGAGGTGCACAGTGGGGTGGGGGTACAGATCCAGAGACAGCCCTGCCCCGTCATCAGCTTCTGTCCGGGTGAGGCTTTCATCCTGGTCAGGGGAAGAGGACACAACTAGATGCACACAAGACGTTTTAGTTTACTTTAGTGGTTGTTGTTGTTGTATTTTTTAAAGTTGGTGAATAGCAAGTAAAGGCACTCAACTAACTACTGAGATGTCTCTGTCTGCAGTCCATGGGTCGTGGAGCCAGTGGTCAGCCTGGTCAGAATGTGATGGTTGTGCGGGCGCCTCCACACGTACACGGGAGTGTAACAGCCCCCCCGCCAGGTTCGGAGGTCTGCCCTGTGTGGGGGAGAGCAGGCAGAGCCAGGGCTGCAATAACAACTTCACAACATGTTTAGGTCAGCATTGTGTTGAAATACAGTTGTGGTCTGGCTAGTGGCTGTATGACTGATAATGTTGTTTGTTTAAGACGGGGGTCTCCAACCTATAGCTCTGTTCTAAAGACTTTCTACACTTTTACACTAGCTTTCTGACTTCAATATGTCAATCTATGTGACGACAAATAATTAAGTTGTGAACAAAGTACACACTTTTTTTGTAAAATATCATAGCTTCTAACTGGGTGTACCTGGGTGTTAAGCAAGCATGCTCAAAGAAGCTCTTTATGGCTTTTATTCTGTATTATATTCTGTATGTATATGTAAATGTACATCATAATTCATGCTCTCAGTACGTTTATTTTTATGCTTCCTCTGAGAATTCACAGTTCCCTGTGATTGGTTTAATCCCATGTGTCTGTGATTTTCTTTCCAGGAGCATTACTTGCTTATCATTGATCCATATTTCTCTGTTTGCTGTCAGAATGTGGTGGGGGGCAGGTGGACTGGCGGTGTGGGAAGCCCTGTCCTCGCTCTTGCTCAGACCTCCATGGAGACACAGAGTGCTTGGACACCCCAGGGTGCAGCCTGACCTGTGGGTGTCCGGGAGGCATGCTTCTGCAGGACGGAGTGTGTGTGGACAGACAGGAGTGTCGCTGCAAGTTCCACAACAGCTCTGCCTCTGGTCGGTACTTCTATAGTATGTGTGTAGGCTCTCTGTCATCCAGGATTGTTTCCTTTCCACACCTATCTTACTAAACCCCTGTAGAGAGTAAGAGAGTAACAACATGTGTCTTTGCAGGAGGTCTCGAGTCTAGTAACACTTCATGGGTGTGGCCTGGAGGCTTCGACTGGCAGTTTGCGAATCCAGGAGAGAGTGTCAATACTGACTGTAAAAACTGGTACGAACAGATCTGCACATGTTATTACAGTTCAAATGTGGTCAAGTATGTGGTCATACCGCGTTTGCGATGCCCAATCCCGTCAGACCTTGGAAGCTAAGCAGGGAAGGGCCTGGTCGGTACTACTCGGATGGGAGACCGTTTAGTAACACCAGGAAGCCTAGCGAATGTAATGCGTGAGTGAGTGGTTGGTGGTGGTCGGAGGGGCCGATGGCGCAGACTGGTTGCCTCGCTTCCGTCAGTCTACCCCAGGGCAGCTGTGGCTACAATAGTAGCTTACCACCACCAGGTATGGAGTGAATGAATAATGCAATGTAAAGCGTCTTTGAGTGTCCAGAAAAGCGCTATATAAAACCGAATCATTATTATTATCAACTTCGTAACGTTCATTGTGTCTACTTGTATTCTAGTATCACTTTTTAGGTTTGTTTTGCCAGACACTAAGGTTAGAGATGTTAAAGATCTTTTACCTTTACATGTTTCAGCCGCCATCTGCAGGCCGTCATCAGAAGTATCACCGGCGTGCGGTGACGTGTCACTTACAAAAAAAGAAAAGGCAGAACAGGAGAATTTAAAATCGGCTATTTCGGACCACTGCAAAAGAAACAACCACATCATGGACTGGGACGAGGCTCGGGTCATTGGATCGGAAACCAATAAATTCAAACGCTGGATAAAAGAAGCCATAGAAATCAGGAAACAGAGCGTTTCTCCTGTCTCACACCTGGGACACCCTCCTCCAATGATTACGCCCTCTGTCGCCCTGAATCCACCGGGCGGCAGGGGGCGTGACCAGTCTGTCAGACCTGTTGGGACCGTCAGACTGGTCACGCCTCGGAAGTAAGAACAGCTGATAAGTGACACGTCACCGCACGCCGGTGATACTTCTGATGACGGCCTGCAGATGGCGGCTGAAACATGTAAAGGTAAAAGATCTTTAACATCTCTAACCTTAGTGTCTGGCAAAACGAACCTAAAAAGTGATAGCATTATTATTTTTATTAAATGCTGAATGCTGAATACCGGTAGCGCAGCGGTTAGCGTTCGTGCTTCACAGCTAGAAGATCCGGGTTCGATTCCTACCAGGGACGGGGCCTTTCTGTGTGGAGTTTGCATGTTCTCCCCGTGTCTGCGTAGGTTTCCTTCGGGTACTCCGGTTTCCCCAACCCCTAAAAACATGTACAATAGGCCAGGATGTATGAGAGTGTGTTTGAGAGTGTGCATGGGGGATGACAGATGGAAATTAGCTCAAGGCTTCAATCCGGTGTGACTTGCACTGTCACGACCAAATAAACCAATGAAAATAAATCAATAAATAAAATAATAGTCTTTTGTGCCGGTAGAAGAAGCACTGTTTTCACAATTTTTTTGTGTCGAAACCTTGGACACGATTCATGGTTGGCACATAATTTCGAAAGCTCCATTCTCCCTTTGTCAGTGCTTGGGGCTCCTGCTTTAAATAAAAGTCAGTTGATGGCTCAATGCAGATACTTGAATGTAGTGTCATATTAGCTGAGCAATATTTTAAATACTGTAATACTGTAAAATACTGCTTCCATCCTCACTCTCAGTTCGTGTGAGTCCGGGGTCCTGCTGTGCGACTCAGTGCCTGGTTGCCATGTTGACGGGGGCTGGGGACAGTGGAGCTCCTGGACCGGGTGCTCACTGTCCTGTGGAAGCGGAGTCAAGTCCAGGACACGCCTCTGCAATAACCCCGTCCCTCAGAGTGGTGGGCGGGGCTGCCTGGGAGTAGCTGTGCAACGGACAGAGTGCAACATACACACGTGCACTGGTATCATTCTTTTTCTTTTTTCTTATTCCAAAAATACAAAAATATGTACTTGCCATTTATCTGGGTGTTATTAATCTCAACCTTTTGGCCGCAGACTCCTTTGGCCCCTGGCTGGCCTGGTCCCAGTGGTCGGAGTGCACTGTGAGCTGTGGCGGAGGGCAGCAGTCTCGCTACCGTCTGTGCAGGTCTCCACCCTGCAGCGGCCCGAGCCGCCAGAGCAAGACCTGCAACACCCACGTCTGCCTGGGTATGTCTGTGTGGGAGGCCCTTGATTATGCACAACTTTAGTCAGATTATCCTTGGGGCACATGTATTTACTTCTCAGTCTTACAACTAACATGTAGATCATGTTCTTTGAAAATATTGCAACCAGGAGAGACAAAAACTATTGCAGTGAAGTGAGTGGGTTGCATTAAATAGTTCATTGAATAAACTGAATTTTGGCAGCTAGAAACCTGCGGGAGGAAATAAATGAATCGACCGTTATGTTTAAAAAAAAAAATCAACTTCTAGGGCATGATCAAGAAAGAGAGTGTGTTAAGAGTGTATTTGGTTTGAGAGCATGACAGAAAAGAAAATGAAAAGTATTATTTGAGGTCATAACCTGGTAACCAAGATGGTAGGGCATAGTGACGCAACTGCTTCTGGCCCCTATTTAAATGTAGATGAATATACTGTACATCCTAACAGCTATTGCAGCTGAAGTACCCAGAATATCGTAATAATTAATTATAAATATTTGTAAATATTTTCTTCCCTTTTCAATATGTTGCACATAAAATGACAAACTCCATATTTCGGAAGCATGCCGTGACATAGAAATAGACTTGTTCAGCTTCAATACATAGACATGTAGAATTTACTCACTGCTATAGCGTGCAACAAAATGCGTGTAGTTTAATGCTGCTTGATCTCACATGTCCTGTTGCTGTGGTGCAGAGGTTGGCTGTCCTCCTGGCAGGCTGTACCGGGAGTGTGAGCGCGGGGAGGGCTGTCCTTTCAGCTGTGCCCAGGTCAGTGGGAGGGAGAGCTGCTACTCCGATGGATGTGAGGAGGGGTGTCACTGCCCCCCCGACACCTACCAGCACCAGGACAGCTGTCTGCAGGTCTGTGTTCATGCAAGCCGCCCCAGAGTCAGCGGCATGCATGCGAGTGCTGCAGTGACTGATTATTTAGCTGATGTTGTAGCCTGTGAATCTCCCTGTTGCAGGAGTGTCCGTGTCTGGTGGATAAGGAGTTCTTGGGCTCTCTGGAGGATGTGTCCATCTCCCCCCTCTCCTCCCTGTTCGTCTACAACATTTCAGAGGGCATGGAAGTCCTGTCTGGAGACACTTTTGTCCATGATTGCAGCACATGGTACACATTTCTATCTATCTTATCTATCTCATCTATCTCATCTATCTCATCTATCTCATCTATCTCATCTATACCATCTATACCATCTATACCATCTCATCTATACCATCCATCTCATCTATACCATCCATCCTTCCTTTCATTGAGCAATATGTTGTTTCTTTACTGTCTTTGTTTTGTGACTTCAGTGAGTGCATGCATGGCCAGTGGAACTGTTCACTGGAGCACTGTCCGGTGGATGGGGGCCTGTCTCCATGGGGCCCCTGGAGCCCCTGCTCTCTGTCCTGTGGGGGACTGGGCATGAAGACTCGCTTCAGGAGCTGCACACAGCCTGCTCCAGCCCATGGAGGGAGGGAGTGCCTTGGAGCGCGCCAGGAGACCACCTATTGCCAGGCCCCGGACTGTCCAGGTAATGTCTGAATCATCTGTATATCAGTGCTGGTGATGGGGGACTCCTGTGCTCATGGACCTTTTCTATGTGTTATAGTTATTGTTGGGCCGACTGAGGAGCCAATCTTACCAGGTAAGAGGATTTCCTCATTTGAGGTCGATGATATTCCAATACAAAATAAAAACATCCATCCATCCATCCATCCATTTTCTTCCGCTTTATTCGGAGCCGGGTTGCGGGGGCAGCAGTCTCAGCGTCTGGCGTTCGGGAAAATAAAAACAATTACTTTGAAATGTAATATCTCCTGTGACAAATTGCTTTGATTAAGATGTGGGAAAACGTGCTTATGCAATAATCAATCAAAGTTTTACCACCTATCACTGAGAATACTTGAGTAACTATGTACACGCCTGGACATTTAATCACCAACAGAATATTTGAACATAAGGAAAGAAAATGAATTTAGTTTTCTCTTGATACTTTGCTGTATTTCCCTAAACGCCTGTGTTCATTTTACTTATTGATTTGCAGTATTTGGTTTTGGACATTTGGACAGTGCATGTTAATGAATGCATGTAACACACAACTGGCCAATTTACATCTGTTGTACAGACACTTTTACTTTCCTGCACAGTCTCTATTGTACATGTTTTGAGTGGTTGATTGATATGACTTATTTTCCCAAGACTGAAATCAAACTCTTCAGGCTTCGGTAAAAAATGTCAGAGCCTTTGGAAATGCCAGATCTTAATCTTACAGTTATTAAATCTCACTAAAACTACTCAAATCAAGACTCAACTTCAGGTCTTTACAATGCAGATCTGAATGTTCTTGACTCTGGTGTGGCCCTTACAGATGAGGACGTGGGCTTCTCTCCTTGGTCCTCCTGGAGTGCCTGCTCTAAGACCTGCAGTGAGGCGCATAGTCCAGCCACGAAAACTCGATTCAGACAGTGTGTCACACCCCCCTGTACTGGGAGCTCCCACCAGGAGAAGGCGTGCAACCTGCCCCAGTGCCCAGGTGTGATGACAAGTCTGACATTATTATCTGCTCTGATAATTTTTTTTTATTTTTTATCATTGCATCTACTGGCAATTTTTGATCCAGCACACCTTTTAGACAGGGACGTGCGTCTTTTTTGTTGTGCTGCATCATTATTTGTTCTCCCTTTTACACATTGAGTTTTGGGATATATAAACCTGTTCAAATGAATCAATGTCAAAAATCAATGTGGAACCGCTAATAACACTTAATGACACATGCCCTTCGCTGATTGGTTTGATAATGTGGTGTGTGTTTCTGCTCAGACGGGGGCTCTGAGGACTGCTCCGGGGGAGACTGCTCCCAGAGGAACTGTTCATGGACAGAGTGGGGGGAGTGGGCCACCTGCTCCCGCTCTTGTGGTGTGGGTCAGCAGCAGAGGATCAGGACCTTCCTCAGCCCAGGCCCTAACGGCTCCTGGTGTCAGGACATCCTGGGAGGCAACCTGGATTACCGCTTCTGCAACATCAAGCCTTGCAGAGGTCAGTGAGGAGCTTCGCAGAGACATGATCACGCACTTTCAAATTTGCTTTGACGGGACTATACAATCTCTGGAGCTCTGGAGTTGTTGTCATTCATTCATACACTATTGTTTCATCATAGTCAGTCCTTTTGTCATGAGCTCAAAATGTTTGCCCCTTCACCTGGTGCAATGAGGTGATTTTGAAGTCCACACAGCTTTAGCTCTTCTAATAATTTCAGTGCTCGGCCTTCACTACACTACATTTCTTTGTAATTGTGTGTGTGTGTGTGTGTGTGTGTGTGTGTGTGTGTGTGTGTGTTTTCCATTAACATGCTCTCTCAAGTGCCCACAGTAGTTCAAAAAGCCGGCCTAAAGCATGTTTTTGCTCCTTCCACAGTTGATGGAGGGTGGTCCCGCTGGAGCCCCTGGTCCCGCTGTGACAAATATTGTGGTGGAGGTCGCTCCATACGAACCCGCTCCTGCTCCAGCCCCCCGCCCAAGAACGGAGGCAAGAAGTGCGAGGGCGAGAAGAACCAAGTCAAGCCCTGCAACACCAAACCTTGTGGTAGGCCTGACAGCCTCTATGTTACCAGAATAGGATAAGACGTTATAAGCTGTATGTTGTCACGAGACAGTATTGCACCACTGCTCTTTCTGACAGTGTTGTTTGTGTTGTCAGAGGAGAAAGGCTGTCCAGCTGGGCAGGAGTTTGTGTTGTGTGCCAACCAGTGCCCCCAGCGCTGCTCAGATCTGCAGCAGGGCATCGAGTGCCAGGGCAGCTCTGAGTGTCAGCCAGGCTGCCGCTGCCCCACAGGTACAGTATGAGGCTGAGTCACTACACATTATGACTACACATCAGCTTGCTTTTTCCTTTTCAAATGCAATGCAAAAAGTGGGGTGGATATGTAAGATTATGTACAGTCTGTGACAGATAATCGCAATGTGTATTCAGGACAGCTCTTCTGTTAATGTGGGGTGTTAGGTACTCTGGAGCAGGACGGTGCCTGTGTGCAGCTGTGGCAGTGTGACTGTGTGGACGCCCTGGGACATGTGTGGGCCGCGGGCAGTTCTCATCAGGCCGACTGTAATAACTGCTCCTGCTCCGACGGACAGCTCCTCTGCACCAATCACAGCTGCCATGCCTCCTGCACATGGAGCTCCTGGTCCAACTGGGCGCCCTGCAGCACCTCCTGTGAACGGGGACAGAGGACCCGGTACCGGTAAGACAATATCCTGTCTCCTACGGGTCTTAAGTGGTATACAACTTTATTGGCAGCCCTGACAAAGGGTGGTAATGAAGAATCAAAGGTATAACACATTTACATATTTTGTATGCTTTTATTTTGGTAACTATAAGTGCCACAAAGAGAAACTGCTCCTTTGCACAAATGTGCCATTGAGAGTATGTCTGAGCAGCTTTGTGTTGTCATGTAGATCTCTCATCCCAGAGAGTGAAGGAGCAGAGTGCCAGTTTGAGGAAGTCCAACATAAGTCTTGTGACCCAGGCCCATGCCCGCCCCTCTGTCTCCATGACAACAAGGAGCTAAGTGTGGGGGACACCTGGCTGCAAGGAGAGTGCAAACAATGGTGAGGAGTATCTGGGAAATCCAAACCAGCATTATCGTATTATCATGTAGACTTCACACTGCTAAATGTTTCTGCAGCACGTGCACCCCAGAGGGCCCCTACTGCCAACACATTGACTGCAGAGGTGAGTCCCCCATTTCTGTCGGACACATGTCCTGATGAGCATCACTCAAATAGCCTTGGAAGTTTATTGGCATGCAAGAAATGAGTGCATTAGCTGGAAAATGTATCATTCCATGTATTATTAATTAGCTTTATTATAATTAATGTTAACACCTATGTTGGTAAAGTAACCAAAATTACTGTTTACTCTGGATATGAATCAATTAGAATGAAGAACACAAGGAAATAAAATTGGACTCAAGTGTCAAAGCTTGTGTACTTCTGTTTCTTGTGGAGGAAAATGTGTCTTGCCTCATATTATTTGGCCAAACATTTTAATATTGGCGTATTTCCTCATATAGTGCCAAACTAATGTACAATATTTCTCCTCAGGTCTGCGTTGTAGCTCACGCTCTGAAGAATGATTCCGATTCTCATGATGTTACTTGTGTTCCCTGTTGTTCCCTCTAGTTGATGGCGGCTGGACCCCATGGTCAGTGTGGTCAGGCTGCTCAGTGACCTGTGGCAGAGGATCACAGGTTCGCAGCCGTGCCTGTATCAACCCCCCGCCCCGTAATAATGGCTCAGATTGCAGCGGCCCAGACAAGGACAGCCAGGAGTGCTACGGCCCGCCGTGTCTGGGTCTGATCAGCCTTTTCTATCTCTATTTATTATTAGCACACCTGATAAAAGTAGTTTTCGAGACTTTCTGACCGAAGACCCAAATAAAGTGCTCTTCTCCACATGTCTCTACTGCACCGTGTATATGAATATGTATACTGTTGGTGTGCACAGATGACCTCTGCCCCTGGTCCTCCTGGTCCCCCTGTTCGCAGAGCTGTGGGGCAGGCTCCCTGTCCCGCGGGAGAGTGTGTGTGTGTGAGGAGGGGGGAGACAACGCCTGTCCTGCACAGATCGAGCCCCATAGGAACACACAGGAGACCCAGCTGTGCTATAAACAACCCTGTGCTGGTAAAATAGCCACTTCACTCACTGTTTACCTTCAGTTCTTACTATATTTTTAAGGTTGAACTTGACCATCTAAAGTGAGCCAGTGGCATTCTGGTAGCTCTGGGACACATTGGGACACGTATGTGTGATTTGTGTGAGCTTTTGTTATCTCAGTGTCATGGTGACGCATGGATGGCCACATCAGCACCAAAGACTGCACTGCTACTGCTGTGCTGGCTCTGTATTTGTCCCGGGCCTAAGAGCAGAGACTAAAGAGGTTTACACTGCGAGCCTGTTTAGTCTCCTAGACTAGAGGAGTTTTAGCCCGGTTTGCCTCTCCCTGAGTTCGCGAAGAACTGACTCATGTAAGCGCTTCATTTGCGTATGTGCAGCTCGCCTCAACATTGACCTAGCACGTATTTTGGAAGTGAGAAATTATTTGTCACGGCACATAAGCATTGATTTTGTGTTAGATATTTATGGTTGTCTCTTTCAATTTGTAATGACACAACTTTGGCAACAATTGATTTGGCTTCTCGGAGGCCATTAGCTCTCTGCGTACACTGGAAAGTGTAAACTGCTCCTGTTGTTTGTGACCAGGATTTCACCCACACGTTTAATTTGACGCTTTTGCTGCAAATAAGAGCTCAAGTAAGGAGAGCTGAAACATGTGTTATTTAACAGGTTTTGGCTCTGAAATCATATATAATCATGGGATGTATTTGTGAAGCTCTCTTCCTCATTTCACACACTCTGTGCTGTTTAATAATGTATATAGGCCAAAAGAAAAGTTTATTTGAAATTTGCTATTACTTTGTCAGTTGAGAATCTCACCCCTTGGTTTGTTCACTATGATTTGAATATATTCAGATGTCTTTATTCATTATTGACATAGTTTCTTCTCTGGTGTTTTGTGAGTAGGCTGTCCCATGTCCCCGTGGAGTGAGTGGTCCTCATGTTCCTGCATGTCCCAGAGGATGCAGAGGCACCGTGTGGCTCTGGCTCCTGCCACCGGGGGGCAGCAGTGCTCTCCAGTAGAAACCCAGAGCAGACAGTGCAGCCTTGATAACTGCACAGGTAAGAACCGTTACTGTCAACTCAGTTCAAGTATTTATACAACAATCCTTTTAAGTCCAGCAGTAGGACAAAATTGTTGTTGAAAATACATATGTGGTTAGATTCAGTTGTTTTCTTTATGACTTTACAATATTAAAATTAGGATTGTGACATAGACGTGTTCTACTGCTGAAATATTTACATCCTGCATCAAGTTTTTACGCGTACAAAGTAATCATCACAAATAATCTCCATAGCAAATGAATCGGATGTGAAGTGCTGCTTTTTTAATGACTTCAGGTTAGCAGAAGTAGTGTCGTCACATGCACTGAGCCAACTGGACTAAATCTCATTAAATCCAGACTTGAACTGCATCACCGTTTGAGACTTAACCCTCCGTTTGCTGTTGCAGACTGTTCAGCCCCGTTCGTGTTCTCAGAGTGTGGGTCTCCATGTGAGAAACAGTGTGCTCTGCTGGGCCACTCAGAGCTGTGTCTGGGGCTGGGAGAATGCACGCCTGGATGCTACTGTCCGCAGGTCTGTACACACTGAAGTAGTTTTGTCTACTCACTCACATCAATCTTTTCATTCTGTACAAAAATAATATAAAGACTTTTGTGTATTAGTTTTGCCAAGCTTACGACTTGAGAACCCCTGATCTCGAAGAAATGAATGAATTATTGATTAATCCTGGCTTAGCACTGGTTCAGACAGGTCTTGTTCACCTGCTGTTCAAGTTATGGCTAATTCCTGTAGTCTTCCTTAAATGGGTGTTGTTGCCGTTTACTGTGCATGATTGATTTGACAGTAGGGAGAGTTTGCGGCCCCTACATTCTGACTCCAGGACGGGGTCCGAAGTGTGTGGCGAGGTGTATGCCAATTTCTAAATCTCTGCGGCATCCCTGATCTGGCCTTGGTATTTGCTTGTTCTTTATAGCTCTTAGTATTTGTCTGTTGGGTGTTTCCTTTTCACATACTTTTTCATATTCTTTGTTGCTGTGACAAAGTATCTTGTGATTTATTGCATTATAGGAATAATATTTCATTTTTATTCACTTAGTGGGTTTGAGTTGTCACACACCTGGGATGGGGTGCTGAAGGCGTCTCTGATAGTAGGAAAAGTGGCAGATCCATGTAAGCAGCAACAATTTACTGTACGTCTCAACACCATCACGGGACGCATGTAGATCTATTGACTAATACAGAGGAGATTCTTTGAGTTTAAGCTTGATATACCCTACATTGCATTTTGATGTTGGTCTTTTTGGGTATTCACTCACCAACTATGGTCCTTAAAGGTGCATTATGCAACTTTTTATGCAAAAAGATACAGTTGATATTTGCATGTTTTTGACCTTGTAGTGACCTAGCGGCTGTGTGAGTGGTCAGCATGGCACCTTTACTTTCACTCACGGTGGCCTCTACAACGCTCCAGGATCAATTGTTCTGTAGATTTTCTGGTGAAAGGCTGCTGAGAGACAAACAATTGATCCTGGAGCGTCCTAGAGATCACCGTGATCGAAAGTAAAGGTGCCATGCTGACCACTCATACAGCCGCTGGGTCACTGCAAGGTCAAATATGCACAAATATCAACCTTTTTTTTTTCAATTTAAAGAGTTGCATAATGCACCTTTAAGAAGAAATGTGGTGAATCACAAAACTTTAGCTGTATGAAACAAGAAACGTCCATCTGTTCGTATTATTGATCTGCTTGTTCATCTGTGTACATGATTCCATTTCGTTTTAGGGCCTCCTGCAGCAGAACGGCTCTTGTGTTCTGCCACAGCACTGTGGATGTGTGTACCCCCGGCCTTCCCAGTCTCCTGGACACCCCCCCACCCTCACCATGGTGCCACAGGGAGGCAGCGTGACTCTGGGCTGCTCCACCTGGTCAGAGCATAAACCTCACTTAAACTTCTTCCAGGAGATGCCTACACAAACATATGAGACCTGGGCAGACAGAGACGGTAGCAATGCAATGGAGAAAGAGTATAAGAATCAATATTATTGCTTTACGTAGTGATTGGTTGAAATGTAGGGGTAGCAGTTACTGTGTAATTGGACGACATAGGTGATAGTCTTTGTGGTTAAACTTATGCTTCAATTCGTTCATACAGCATCTTTTTTGATATGTGAAACAAATGTTTCCCTTTTTCCTTTGCAGTCTTTGTCATGAAGGGACTCTGGAGTGCGACATGAGGGAGTGTGAAGGTCAGATGTCGTTGGTTTATTTTTTGCGTATGTAACGGTCACCATAAGGGAACGTCTTTCACCCCAGCATTTACCCTCTGGCCCTCAAATGATATGGGAAATAAGCTAGCACTGTAAATTTGATAGAGTCTGGAGGATTATGTTCATCACCAGTATTTGCAAAAGAAAGAACTTGATTTTTGACCATTGCAAAGAGCCTCGACTCGACTCGAGCCTTGACTCGAACAACAAAAATAAGTGAAAATAAGTCAACTTCTCCTCAGTGTCCACCACTTTTTAATCAACTGTCCTAAAGTTAAAGATTACTGCATACGTTTCATCCTGTAAATTTAAATTTGGATCCAACCAAGTTCATAAATGCCCCCCTTGTGTGTCCAATTGAGCAACAAACAAAACAAAACATCAAATGTAGGTTGTACAGTATTCCATGTGACCCCTCTCTCTTGCAGTGATCCTGAGTGAATGGTCTGAGTGGACCCCCTGCTCGCCCTGTACCCCCTCCTCCTCCCTCTCTCTCAGCCCTGACACACAGGGCTCAGAGGGCGGGGGGACAAGGCTTGTGTCTGTGCAGAGGCGCTTCAGAGCCTGCCTGGACATGGACTCTGGCCTGCCCCTGTCTGCTGAGGAGGAGAGCCAGTGTGGAGGAGCACTACAGGAGGAGAGGCTCTGTCCTAAGGCGAACATCTGCAGAGGTATGTCTTCATCAGTGTAGGACCAGAAAGACCTCTGCTTTGGACGTAATATCTGATGGCATTTATTTCAAGACCGTTGTAAGGTTATTATTGTCATATTGAATCTTAAAGATGCTGTGTTGTTTCAGACCAGTGCCAGTGGAGTGTGTGGAGCTCTTGGACCGTGTGTGCAGATCCCTGCAGTGGAGGAGTGAGACAGCGCTACAGGTGGCCCCTGTCCTATCCCCCAGGGCCCGGCTGTAGGAGCCAACAGACCCAAAGCCAGAGCTGCAACACCGGCCTCTGTCCAGGTAATTCTGCAAAGAGACTACTAACAATGAAGACCTCTAAAGACAACCTCAGATTAACATGCGCATAAGCCTTGGTTGTTCATATCTCAGAAACAGCCTCACTCCTTAGTTACATGGGCTGACAGTTTGTTCTATGACTGCACATTTGATAGATGAACGATTTGGGTTACGTAAAAGATAACGTTGATATTCATACAGGTGAACGCTGTGAGGACAGGGGGCGGAGCTACGATGAATCCTGCGCCAATCAGTGTCCACGCAGCTGCACCGACCTATGGCAGCATGTGCAGTGTCTGCAGGGAGTCTGCCATCCAGGTACCTGTCTGAGGGCCCTATACCTCCTCATAGTCAGTGGGAAACTAGGGTTATTCTGATACTTTCTAACCTGTGGATGTTCCAGGTATCTGTATTGGCTAGCATTGAAATCAAAAAGCAGTCTGGGCTTTTTCCACCTGTGGCAACAAAGAGCACATTTGTGTTTTTTTCAATTATTTGCGTCATCATGTTGTCTTCAGATTCTGGTGATGCCAATCACATTCAGATAATTGCTGTGAGGTTTTCATCATTGTTCAAACCCCTCCACCACGTTAAAGGGGCTAGATGCAAGTTAGTCATTTTATGCTCACTACTGCCACCTCAGGTCTTATGCGTAACTGCAGCTTCTATATTAAGCTCGTGCATGACATCACCTTTTTGAGTGACAGTGCAGGATTTTAGAGGCAGTTGTGGTGAATAGGTCTGAGCTCATTCTACATATTAGGACATGGCTTGAACATGTAGGGGGATGAAAATACTTAGTTTTAACATTTTTAAACTCTGTATAGTCCCTTTAAGGTGGCGGTTCCAGGAGGGGTGCATCATGTACTATGGTTCAAAAAAGACAAAAGAACAAATAATTGTAATCTTCAATAAATTAATATACCTCAGCTACCATCAGCTACTTGAGTGTGCAATGCTGCTCTATTGAATTGTGCTTTTTTTCATCATTAACATTAAAATTTAGTGGTATATATGCTTATCCAACCCCACAAAAATCATAAAACTTAATTTAGCCCGCTCTTGTTTTCAATCACATTATGTGGTATCTGACTGCTCCTCCTAGCATCTGAAGCCATACTGAAGGTTAGTGTCAGAATTGGACTGGACTTATTTTACAACCACTAAATGAGTGTTTTTCTCTCAGGGTGTCGGTGTTCAGAGGGTCAGCTGTTTCAGGACGGTCACTGTGTGCCTGTATCAGAGTGTCGTTGTGGGCTACCATCCGGGAACGGGACACTGGAGTTTAACCCCCGAGAGACCACAGCCATGGACTGTAACACATGGTGAGTCTGTGTACAGTACATGGTATAATGTCTTTCAACCGGGAGAGACATAAACAGAGAAATGAGTGAGATTTCATAAGTAGTTTATGAGAATGAAGGAGAGAGTGCATTTATATGAATGGCTGAGGTGGCTGGTTGAGAGCAAAGGTAGCAGGCTGTGATTGGTTGACAGTGACAGACAAGTGACAGGACATAAGAACAATGAAGAAATCAGTCTTCTTGGTTGGATTCATGCTTCATTTTGACAAGCTACATGAGGATACACTTGTGAATTTGTGGAACTGTGTGTATGTAACAAAGGATTATCCTTTGGGAAATAAATTCACCTGTCTTGCACACTACTCCTTTGAGGCAGGAGTAGTTACTGTGTACACAACTTATTCTCTTTTCCCCTTCTGTGCAGTGTGTGTGAGAATGGCACTCTGGTGTGCAGCCAGCGGCCCTGTCCGGTCTATGAGTCGTGGGGCCCGTGGAGCAGCTGCTCAGCCTCCTGTGGCACAGGTCAGAAGAGACGTACCCGAGTGTGTGAGGAGTCTGAGGGAGGGCCCCCATGTGTGGACACCTCTCAGACAGACAGCTGCTCCTTGGCCCCGTGCCCAGGTCTGTGTGCACTACTGTCCCTCGCAGAGCAAGGCTGGACTGAGCTCATGTCACTGACCACTGTGTGTTGCAGCGGGCTGTGTGCTGAGCCAATGGTCGTCCTGGAGCGAGTGCAGCGCCTCCTGTGGAGGGGGAGTGTCAGTGCGGAACAAGACAGTTCTGCAGGAGGCTGAGCCTGGAGGGGCCCCCTGCCCTGGGCTGCTCGAGCAGCACCAAGTCTGTAACACCAAACGCTGCCGGAAAGGTAACTCGGAACCTTGGCATAAATCCACAGCCTGGTGAAACAGGCATAATGCCTCCAAGGTATGAAAATGAAGGGTCTGGAAGTTACCATGGACCATCCCTGGATTCTGATTTGCCACAACTACTACCACTCTGTGGTGTTGGGCAGAATAGTTTATTCAAGTTTTCACAAAATATACAGATGCCAAAATCTGTTTATTTTGTGTGTCGCAGCCCCCATATTGATGCGAAGATGATATGAGTAGGGCTGAGTACCGTTCGTTTTTTTCAATACCACTACTTTAACAATACGTGCTTTTTCGGTACCGGTGCCTTAACAGTACTTTTTTCGATACCTATGTTATTTTTATTGAGTTAAAATAATGTGTAAAAAGTCAGGTCGTTCAGGAGAAAAACGACACAACAGAAAGAACACATGCTGCAGCAGCGTCACCTGTAACTTATGACGTTATTACCTCTTGAGCTGCAGGGACAGACCAGATCCACATCAGGATCAATTTGGATTTGCACATTATGTCAGGTGGACCACTGCATTACAGATCTGCTCTTGCTTCTCCCAGGATTTGGAACATGAAAAGCCACTGTTGTATGGGGCAATAGAAAACCATTGTTACTCTGATTTGGTGTTGTAGACTGCCCCCGTGGTCTGGTGTTCACTGACTGCTCAGGGGCGTGCCCACGCGCCTGTGAGGACCTGTGGACCCACACCCAGTGCCTGGCCGGGCCATGCACCCCGGGGTGCTCCTGCCCTCCTGGACAGGTCAGGGTCATGTTTCTATATGTGTCCTCTTCCACTGCTGTGTGTTTAGACTGTATTTACATAGTTACTCATGTCCAGGTGCTGTTTGGAGGCTCCTGTGTGCCCCATGCCTCGTGCCCCTGCTCGCCCCTGTCCCTGCCTCCTGCCTACTTGAGCAGGAACAGCAGCATGGAGGAGTTGGCTGAGATGCTGCTGCCAGCGAGAACAAGTTTTCAGCACCGCTGCAACACGTGGTACCTATTCTCATATTAAACAGTCCGTCTGTAAAGATACAGCACCTGTCTAAAGCCTGTCTGAACTGACCTGCATGGCTCACACAGTAGATAGTGTGACAGGGAGCAGACATGCTGTCAGACAGATCATCATCTCAGTCATTTAATACTGTCTCATGTCCTTTGACACAAGCTTTAATATTTCATCCCTTCAATCATCTTTTCTGACATGATCATGTAATAATTGTCTATCTTTTTCTAAGTGTGTGTGAAGGAGGACATTTCAACTGCAGCTCAGAGGTCTGTGATGGTGAGTGATCTCAGTCCTTTCAGACAGTCAAGTGTGTATGTGAAAGGGACACATCAATGCGTGCTGCTGCTTTTGTAGACATGATTTCACTTCTTATAGTTTAGATTATTAATAAGGGGGCAGATAGGAGTATGAATGTCCCTTTCGAGGAATTTACTCGGGTAGTTGTATATTTTATGACCATCCGCATAAATAAAACAGTAGCAATTACTGTACAGTGTACATTTCTATCATACTATATTGGACGTTCTTTAAAACACATCAATATATTTTGATTATTATCCTCATAGAGTTGTTATACCTGGCTCAGACGACAAATTTTTATTGGCTTCTATTTCTTTCCTGAAGCTGTATAACTGTGACCTTGAAATAATATTTTTCCCCACTGTCGCTGCTCTTTTTGTCAGAAATCAGCAGTTCATGTTTGAGTTTGTTCTTCTGGCTGCCACAGCAGCTCTTAATGACTTTCCTGGATGTTGTGTTCCTCTAGTGGACTGCGAGTGGTCTGTCTGGTCTGCCTGGTCCATCTGCCCCGTGAGCTGTGGTACTGGACAACAGACGTCCAGTAGATACATCCTGAAGCCCAGTCAATACAGAGGGGCCCCCTGTGAGGGCCCCCACCACCGCAACAGGACCTGCTTAGCCCCCGACTGTGGTAGGTCTAGCCTTTAAGACTCTTTCAGCATTAATATTAACAGCAGCCATCCATATGTATGAGAGGTGATGGTAAAGGTCTAGTGATGGAAAGTTCAGTGCTATGTAATTACGCTACAGATACAATCTGCAGACCTTATTATTCTTACCTTATTCTTATCATATTATACACTGATTGGGCTTACATGAGATATTATTACTCTTGTCTTTAAAGGCAGGGTATGTATGTGTTTTGTGGATATTTCATAAACATTAGTTGTCTGTTTCATCAGGTATAAGTGGATATTTACTTTTTTTTGTTTTAGTTCATTTTTTAAATCAATATGTTTAAATGTGAGTGGCTCCGTTTGATAGAATTATGCTCATGCCAATAAGATGTTTTCTATTCATGTTAGTAGTAGTATCTATTATTGAAAGAGCAGCTCTTATAGCAGTCGGCATTCCTTTCCAACCACTATTGAAACTAGTGGTAGGACTCAATTACATTTTTTTAATTGAGTTAATTACAGGACTGTAATTAATTACCGGTAATCGCATTTTAATCGAAAAACAAAAACACACATTTTTGCACCTAAATTATTTAACAACTGGATACACGAGTTCAACAACAAATGTGTTTATTATTGTTAATTGTTAATGTCCAAATGGAGCTCACCTCCATCATGGACAACACCTCCCACCCACTGCACGGGACTGTAGAAGAGCTGAGCAGCTCTCTCAGTGGCAGACTGAGACACCCTCAGTGCAGGACGGAGCGCTACCGCAAAGCCTTCATCCCCACTGCTGTCAGACTGGACAATAAGACTGTGAAGTAACATGTGCAATAATCTCTGCATCAGCTGCACTTTATTAACTCTGAGTGATCTTCTTGAACGCCGACTGTAACAAGTGAATTTCTCCTTTGTGAGATCAATAAAGGTTTATCTTATCTTATTCAAGTAACAGAGGCAAAGTGCATTTATAGCTATTTAGTTTTCAAGTGTTTTTGGAACAATGCTACATTTATATAAAAGTAAAAAGTAAATTAAGCAAAATGGCCATAAAACAGCGCCTTTAAGTCTTCAATGAAGGTATTCAAGTCGTCTTCTGTACTCAGTGGTTGAAGTCTCGAACGTTTCGCCTTTCATCCAAAAGGCTTCGTCAGTGGATGAGAGGCGAAACGTTCAAGACTTCAACCACTGAGTACAGAAGATGACTTGAATACCTTCATTGAAGATGGACAACTCCTGTACGACTGAGAGCTTACATAGACAGCGCCTTTAAGTGTTTAACAATTGCTGTAAACAGAAATCAAAGTGCCATTTCTTGTACTGACAAGGGCTAGGGTTATTGTGGCTCAGAGTGGGCTGGCTGGAGCGTTTGTTTGAGGCTGACGCTAACATTAGCATCGAGATGTCTCTGTGCCCCAACATGTTTTGCATTGAGATGGTATTTTAGACTTGAGTAACTATGGTGAAGAAGAACTCTTTGTTGCACAACCTGCACACAGCAGTACGCTTGTCTATTGTCCCATCAAGACGTTTTTTAAAACAAAACTGAGTCCCCAACGGGCCGAGTGAAGCGTCTCCGTCCATTGCTGTTGAACAGGCGTACCAGAAGAGAAAGGTTAGGGCTTGGGGGGGGGGAATCCGATTAATTGCTTCATAAATTCAAAGTGTTTTTTTCATAACGCTATTTAAAACATGCGCCTTATAGAACCGGCTTTTTAATGTGTGTGGGCTTGGGAACTGAGACTCATTTTTTGTGTTGGGTGGGTCGGGTTTATTTACATCAGGTCGGGTTGGTGCGGATCAGAAAAAAAGCTGACCCGAGCATCTCTACTGTGCGTTTTTGATTGCTCATGTTCCTCTCTGTTGTGTATGTGTTTGTAGCCTGTCCTGTCGGGGAGCAGTGGAGACGCAGTGGGTCTCCAGACCTGTGTGAGAGGACCTGCCTAGACATGTACAGCCCTGCCCCGGCCCACTGCAGCTCAAACTCTGAGGGCCTCCCTTCTGAGGGCCTCCCTTCTGAGGGCTGTGTGTGTCAGGATGGCCTGTATCGACACTCTGAGACAGGCCAGTGTGTCATCCCTGCCCTGTGCCCCTGCCATGACCAAGACGTCCAGCGCCAGGTACTATCCATATACAGCACATATGCACTCAAAAATCTCTGCATGGACTGTATTTTATGGGAATATTTGATTATTTAACACAATATAACCTTGATATGTCCACTCTGTAGGTGTTACAATCACGTGACACTATTAGTCATTTATTGCACTCGGTCACGTAACTTTTCTCTGCCCAATATCGCTTGCACACAGGAGAAAAAAAATGAAAGTGAACAAATTGAAAGAGTCCACTTGCTTCAAATTATTTCCTTCTTCCTGATATTTTTTAAGATACTAAATAGATCCTAAATAGTTTTTAGAGTTTTCTGTCCATGCTCTCTTTGTTTTCCTTGGGGATATGCAGCCAGGTGGATGCAAATAGTAAGCATTGACTTTTGCAGTCTTTTGGAAGTGGTCTGCGGTAGAACAGGGCTGAGTGAACATGCATGCAGTGGAATCCCCCAGTAAAGGAGAGGGTGAGGAGATCAGCACCCAGTCAGTATAATCTTCTATATCTATAAAAAGATAACTAGACCTTTAGTAAGTAACTGCAGTTACATTTATGTATGTAAAATCTAAAAAGTACAGAATACTAGGGGTGTAACAATGCACCTTTCCACGGTGCACTGCGGTGTTAAAGGAACAGGCTACTGTTTTTCCATACTGAGATATGTTCTTACCTTAGCTTAGATGAGTTGATGGTTTATGAGTGCAGTCAGTCACGCAAATAAACCAAAGACTCCCAGCATTCCTATAGCTCCAAACGGTGGTGAAGTTAGACGACTCTGCAGTAAAGTCAAAGTGCCCCTACGTATTACGCCTTACTATATAGTTCCCCTTTTTATCTGCTTAGAAAATCGACACGTTTAATTTTGTGTAACTAGACTTGGATCATGTAACTTTTCACGTAACTGCATTTGAATAAGGATAACGGGGAAGAGCTTGGTAGCTTCTAACTTCACCCCAGTTTGGAGCTATAGGAATATGCTGGGAAAGGCTAAATGTGCCCAGTCGTGGAATCCAGGGTCACAACTCAGTTTTGGGGCATTTTGAGTTGGACATATATCCAGAAAGTGTAGTCTCCAAGCTTTCCAATGATGTGTAACACATGGAAATCTGATTATGTTTGGAGATCTTGTGGCAATTTGAAGTTAAGGACCCAGGATATTTCTAAGCTGAGAAATCGGCTTCTGAAGTTTGGGAAGTTCTCACCTCTCTCTGTGCGTTTTATTATAAAGCAACTTTGAAAAAGTAGAACGCTTTGGCAATTTTATTCTGAGATTATAAATACTACCTAATGATGAACTAGGCTATTTTATTTCAATACCAACTTAATATTTATATTGTCCTGCGCTGTAAATCGAACCAAACCGTGAGAGAGCTGAACCGTTACACCCCTATAGAATGCACTCTAATTGGCCATCATCAATTTACATTTTTTCTGTCATTCAATAATCAAAGAAGTTTATTTAAACTGCTTAAGATCTGATATCAAGTAACATATTAAAATGTAGTGTTAGTGTAGTGTTAATTTAATACCCTGACAAATGGAAATAATTCAGTGGGAATAATGAGTTATGGCCGACATTAGGTGGACGCTCCTTTTTACAGAGAACATTGTTGCTGCCTGTTCTCTTTATTGTGCGCTTTATGTCCCTCTCTTTCAGTGTTATTTACTGATAGAGAAGGGCCCATTAGCAGTAGAGTGACATGCCCCGCGGGCCGCATTACAGCACAAAGCCTTTGCACCACTGCCTCATCTATAATAAAAGAGCCACAGCTATGGGCAAGCCTGGGCAAATTATTTATGAAGCAGCCTTATTATGGGATCATAGGAATTAATCATCCGCTGACACCAGGTCATTTGCCCACCACTCAAGCCCTCGTATTTCCACACTCTTTCTCTTCAAGGCGTACTGCAGTAGTGGGACATGACTGCAGTGACCATTCTAGAGCTTTTTATTACAGCAATAACAGTTCTGCATTGACTCAGGGTGCTGTGATTGAAGGGGAGGTATTATGCAAAACCTTTTCAGAGATTTTTGACATGTTCCAATGTTGTTCTCTCATCAAAAATGCATCCGTGTCATGTCACATCTTTGAGTAATGTTTGAATGTTAAACAGTGGCTATTATTAGTAGGGCGCCTCCTAAAAAGCCCCTTGTGAGATCCTACATATCCAGGAAATGCTTTCGTTACTCCTCAATCTCTTGCTAAGCTTAAGCTCTGCAAGTAATAACACTCGCTATAGCTTCTCCTTTTTGTTGTCTTTATTGAAACCACTGTGCAGCAGAGGGGAGCAAGGAGTGGGGTTG
Organism: Gobius niger; assembly: GCF_951799975.1. Taxonomy (NCBI): domain Eukaryota; kingdom Metazoa; phylum Chordata; class Actinopteri; order Gobiiformes; family Gobiidae; genus Gobius; species Gobius niger. The sequence continues at coordinate 20,549,532 of NC_136869.1, forward strand.
GGGAGATTGCTTGAAAATCAGGAAGTGAAACTCCTGGATAATGTTTTTCAACTGTTTTTAGATCAATATTAAGTCCCACTGGAGACTCCATTATGAAACAACTTTTTTTTCTTTTTTGCAAATTGAATAGGTAATGTGCCACAGCTTCTGACTCCTGCTTTTGTTCTTAAATTGCATCACATTCCCTGAATAGTTTCACAGGGCCACGGGATCACTCCCCTGTAGGTGCTTTCATGCACAGTCTGACCAAATGAGAAGTGTTAATGATATCACAGGCTGCAGACACATGCCCTGCCACAGCAAGCCTATTCTCTGCTGTAATTACTGCCTATATCCCACTGCAGGCATCATACAAATGGCCATTACAATTTGTGCTGGCTAACATTGTGATATGAATTATTTACCTTTTTAAAATTCAAGTAGTTTCTAATCGGCGTGCAGTGCCTTTGAGTAATATGAGAAGGTTTGTAAGATGAAAGATTTTAGCAGGGATATAGTGTTAGTTAAGTAAGAGCTCTGCACCAGCGTCTTTGCAAGTGCGTGTTTCTTAATGTTCTGACAGTGTGCTTTTGTGCTCGTGTGGGCAGCCTGGATCTGAGTGGGAGGACGGCTGCAGGACCTGCCGCTGTGTGAACGGGAGGAAACTGTGCCAGCTCAGGTGTGCGCCGCTGCACTGTGAGGAGGTGAGACTTCACTAACAGCATTTAAAAGACATGTTTAGTTCAGGAACAAAGACATGGAGGATTCACTGGGTTGGCAATTCTATCAACATGCTCTTTGATTCAGCCGGCTCATACACTGCTAAATTGTCCTTTTGTAGTTTGAATTTCAATGTTGATGTCATGAGGTGTTCCTCATCTGTGTTTAAAGTTCAGACAGGTTTACCAGACTTTCAGCTCTCAAATTGCTACTATGATAAATGATTTCTCACTAAAATCGTCTGTGTCAGCAGGTTGAGGGAAGGTGTTTTGTATGCTCAGCCTGAATTAATTTGATGTGTTTGCCATAAAATTGGGCATAAAATTGTTTTGATAGTTCAGGAGTATTTTTTTTTTTAACAAATCATTATGATATATGAGGAAATTAAGATTTTGTACTTTTGTCATGCCTATTTGTTAACATGGCGTTTTACTTAAGTCAGAGTACTGTTTCTTCAAAATGAAGTCACCAAGTAGAAGTAAAAAATACTGTTTGGTAAAACTACTAAAAAAGCTACATGTACGTGATTGAATGAAATTGAGCACCACCCTCCTAAGGTCTCTACTTTGAGCATCTCTGCCTTACAGCATTCTGTCCTTACCTGTTTTGAACTGTTTTTTTGTCCAAATGAAAGCAGTGTCATAAGTAAGGACCATGCTGAGCCGGCCTGTGTTCCGCTAGTGTAAATGAGCCTGTAGACTGTAGCTTGTGTAACTTCCTCCCACAGCTACTCTCCCTCTGAGCTGCACGGCTGTGCTGTTCGACTGTCTGCAGTGGAAAGGTCACTCTGAGCCCTGTGCTCTCCTGACACACTTCAATAGGCTGGATACAAAACACTGCAATATCTACATGAGTTCACATCACTTCAGTATTTCTCTCTTTATTTTATATTTTCAGCACAGTAATATGGTAATCCCGAGTCACTGAGGATAATGCATTGACAACTATGTCTTTATACTGGGCCAGGGTAGGCCTTTTCAAACCAAGCAGATAATTTGAGGCCCAGAGTGGTTGGGCAGCTTTTCACACATGGTGGAAATAATATCGGACGTAGGAGAAGTTCGTTTGAGCTTGGAGGAGATAGCCTTTTGGCTATTGCGTTTGTAAAGTCTGCACATTGCCATAAGGAGTGCTGCGATTGACCACATGCTCCATTCACAAATTACCACACTTTTAATAAAGCTAGTATTACTGCATCCTGTATCTTGTAATATTGTGCAGCTGTTAGCTTACCGTAGCTTTAGCTGTGTTGAGAGGAAAACAAATCGCTTCCTTCTTTGAGAAATGTCTCCATTCATCCATTTTCTCCATTGATTCGATTTAAGTGTTTAGGCTTTTTGATAAAGTTATGAATAAAAATGTGAGTGAAACACAAGAGTGAAGCTTAGTCTGTTTAGTAAGTAAGTGCTTTATTTGTCATTGTACAACCATACAACGACTTGTGTTCAGGTGTTAGTCCTGCAACTGAGCGTGCTGCCACTGTGGGCCAACCTGACCAGCAGTGTTGCCACAGATTACTTGAAAAAGTAACTAAGTTACTTTACTGATTACTTGATTTTTAAAGTAACTAAGTTAGATTAGAGATAGGAGATATTAGAGATAGGAGCAGATGCTGCTCTGAACAAGTCGTTCTCCTCTGAGACTTTTACGCACAAGTTCATACACATTTCTGTAGCAAAATTTGTGTTCCATAACTGTTCAGATGTTTAGTTTAACTGCATTTATCCAGCGATCTCACATTTCTCCTAACATACACACAATATGCAGCCTATATAGGCTATGTAAATGTCTTTAAAAAATGTCTATAATGCAAGATTAATTCTTGAAGGATAAAAAATAGCTCATGATGGATTTTTATGATTTTTATTTTTATGTTTTGCAGCAGCTGTTCTCTTAATCTGATGTGTTTTTCCGGCAGAAACGGTCCTCATTTTGCCTTTATCTGCGCAAACTCATGTGTGCTCTGAATCAGCCAGAAATCTCTTAACAGTACGATAATCACGTTTATATTTTTGTGAAAATATACACTTTTCATCATCAGAGAGATCTTTTTCTTTCCCTTATTACTTGAAAATGGTGGTCTGCTTAATAACGGTGAAAGTCCTTTTTCAGTAGATTTTTCTGGGCTTACCTGACAACTAATTATCACAGCTGTCTGAGATTGATGTCAGTCATTCAAAGAGCCCTGAGACACAGTACCATCCATGAGTTTAATTGAAAAACATTATTTTTCTTTAACTTTTATGACACTGAAATACAATTTGCATAAAAAATGTCAACGCAGTTTATTAACGGAGGAGACAAGAAGAAATGAGAGGGGGCAGATCAGTGCTATGCCCCAGACACTCACAGGACTGCGCCAGGTCTAAGTCTGGCGTTAACCAGGTCAATACAATGTAGAATTTGCCATTTTCACTCACTGTAGATATATCCCCAGTGCATTGGCTGCTTTGTGTTCTAGCGTATTATTCACACAGCCCATATCACATGCTAATCTGGTTCAAAGCAGTGGACTGTGCGCTCAGTTGAAATGGGACTTCTGCTGGTTATCATCTCAGCTCACATAGCAACTCCTTTGTGTGATTCAGATTTTCATCTCACTTCAAACGGGACTATCCATGCACCAAATGTCAAGTGCTTTTCTCACAGAGCTCCTAATCCACTTTTCTATTGCCCCCGCCCACAGCTCCCTTGAGTCCGCTGTAGTTGAAATGGCTGTGAGCTGTCTCTCCTCTGCCGGTGTGCAGGGGTTATATTGGGGTAAACTAAGGCTGGATCGACGCTCACTGGACGAACTGACTGTCTCCAAACTTGGGCTATTTTTGGTCTTCCTCATTCCCTTTCACTTAGTTTTTTCATTCTTTTTTTTTCGTCGTCCGGTGCAGCAGGAGAAAGTCTATTTTTGGTGCTCAGCCTGTCAGTGCAGTGGATGTTTTGATGGACTGGCTCAGGTCTCACCTCAGCCTGACCTCTCTGTCTGAACCCTGTCCATGGTGAAAGGGAAGATTGTTCAAAACTTTGTCAAAACAGAGGACTGGTTGAATGGAGATTATCTTGCCCAAATCAAGGACAATTTATGGGTAAATTTCACCTCAAACATCAACTGCAACCCTGTCAAGTCTGAATAGAAAAAAAAAAGATAGAGTTTCAAATACTGTATAATGATGAACTTTTTATGGTGTTTGTTTAGTCTTCAGTTGTTAAGAATAGTGGTTCTCCATGTGTCATGAGTGTGAACTTTGAGGCCATTTGGGACAAAGTCAAACATAAAATGTTGACTGTCTCAGGGCGAGGTGAAGGTGGAGGAGCCAGGCAGCTGCTGTCCAGTCTGCAGGAAGCACTTCCCAGGTTAGTCACACTTTTTCAAACTTTATGAAATTGACAAAATGATGCCAAAAGTGCTGTGTGTTTAAAAGAAGCATATGTGTTTAGATGAGCCAGTGCCTGAGTGCCGGCGCTACACGCAAGTCCGAAACATCACCAAAGGAGACTGTCACCTGGACAACGTGGAGGTCAGCTTCTGTAGGGGACGCTGTCTGTCCAAGACAGACGTCATCCTGGAGGTATGTCCACAGTGTCCCATAAACACAAACAGGTCTAGTCAGGACGAAGGCGTTGGTCTGCTTGGGCCTAGTGTGATACTTCCTTCACACCCTGCTCTCCTAACATTTTAACTATAAACATGGCCATAAATATGCAATTTGTAAAAGGAACAATACTTGATCTACTTCCAAATGCTCAAGTGTTTTCATTTGGTAACAGTGTGTCATATTGTGGATCTGCGGAGGTGTGAGCCAAACTGTCCATCTGCTCCTGCTGCTGTCCTCTCTCGCACTGGCAAACAATGGGCCTCCTCCTGCTGGGATTTCTACACATTCTGCTAGCAGTAACAATAGAAAAATCTCACAGTGTACACATCACAGTACATCTGTATTCACTTTATTCAGACCCGCCCAACTTACAGTTTGGTCATAAACACAAGATGGTGCTGCCCATTGCGAGTTCCTGAATAATAAAACAATAGGTTTCGTGGTATTGTAAGGAGCCCTATTAAAACCACACCAAACCTGCTTTGTGTCTGTCAAAACACTCATCGCCACCTGCTGATGTCATGAGGTGTTTTCTGTCAAACATCCAGGCAGTAATTTCAGCAGTCAAATTTTCTTTACCAAAAGTAATGTCTTGCTGATTGCTGGAAGCAATACTGTTAGTTTGAAAGTGCCGAACACATCCCCTTGGACACAGAGGATGAGCCCTGTGTTTGCTTTCATCTGCACAGCGGGACGACTCAGCGGTTAGCGCTTGGGCTTCACAGCTAGTAGTTCCAGGGTTCGATTGTTTCCTCTTACTTTACTTAAATATCAATACAGGTATGACACTCTTGATTTGTTTGACATGTTCAGGAGCACTTGAGAGAGGGCTGAAATACGAGCTGCTAAACTATGACAAGAAGCCCATGCATATCAGATTTGTTTGTAGAGCTGTAAACCACAGGGTTAGCAGCTTGTCCACATGATACGAGCCGATAGAGACAGGAGATTTTGCACTTCATAATGCATGTAACCCAATGTACATTTATACATTTACCCTTTAGCTCATCTCATTGTTGAATTTTTGATAGAGATTGTAAGCTTTGAGGTGACTGCTGTTGTGAGTTGGGCTATAACAGTTATGACCTGTGAATGAATAAGTCCAACCCCAGTTTTCCCTAGTCTAAATATAAACATGTGAATGAAGTGTCACATGTCACATGACTTCTTCTTTGATCTCCTCATTGCCATGACGACCTCCATACATCCCCAATGTAAAAATAGATCCTGGTTCACCAAAATAAACACCAAGGCAGTCCAATGTGTGCCATTACTGCCTGTTACCATGGTAACCGCAGCGGGCACCAATGACTGGGCAGAGCGAGAAGTTCCTCTCCATTGATCAGCAGGAGACGAATCCTCAGAGGAGACTCGGAGCCAAAGTATGGGACTGACCTACTTCAGTTAGGAGAGGGGGGCGAGGCTGTGGCGGGGGAAGTGACTGACGGTACGACACTGCTTCATAGAGCTGTGGTTTCAACAGGCGCAGGGTAAACCAGACAGACAAATGTGGGTGTGTGCCGGTCTATTTTCTTCAGCACCAGAAGAGACAGCTGTAGATTACTTCCAAATTCGGCAACATCACAATACTTTTTGTGCATGTTTCACAGTGTTGGGGGGGGGGGGGAAAGATACAGTAACTTGGAACTTCTCCGCAAAGTAACTGCACTAGTAACTAGGCTATGTCATTGCTTTTCGCTGCGTGTGAAGGATAGATGAACTGCAAAGTACATAAACAATCTCTGCTCTTGCAAACTCAACAAACACACGACAGCTGCCGGAATTCACTTCTGTTCTCGCCAAACGAGTCGCCGAATATTGAATTGGTTGGGGTTCGAGTTTGTATGTGTTCCAGTTTAGAAAAAATAGAACAAGAACAAGGCCGGTTTGGTGCTTAAAACGCTGAACATGTCCGCACACACTTCTCGCTCACCCAGCACCTCCTCTGATTGGTTCCTTGTGCTGTCAATCACTCTATCTGCCTATCAGCGTCACTGTTGCTCTTTCGCACTTTCTGAAACATTGAACTGCTGCTCTTGGGAATGAGAGGAGAGCCTTTCTGTGAGCCATACTTAAATAATTACCTTTGTTTCTCAAACTGTAATGGGAATGCTGTTCCAACTGAGAAAAAGTAATTCATTCATTGACTCATTGCTGGAACACATTTACATTTAAACACATTTACAGCAGTATGTGTAAACACCATTATTCACAACACTGATGGCAAAACAAAGCGTTTAGAACTGCCAGCTTGACTTTTCAAAAACAGAAGAACAGTGGCAAAAAATGCAGCCACCATTTTGAGTGTGTTGGTTAATTTCTCCGACACTGGATTTGCGGCGCTGTTACTTTCTGCCCATTTTACACCATTTTTTATTTGTCGGCCATTTATCCCCTTCGTTGTATGTTGTGTTAGCACATGTTCAGTGAAGAAAATAGTGCAGTGTGTGCCATAGTTATAGCCGCCGTAAACCTGAAAGTAGCATCGATGCTAAAACACATCAGGTTACACACCTCCATGCCGCTCTGCTTCCTTAAAGGTGTGAAATGTGCCTCAGAATCAGGAACATATCTAGCTCCCTCTGTCACGGTTTGAAAAGAGAAACTATCAGGTAGGCCTACTGCTCCTTTCACTTATTTCTTCCCATTTTGGCGTTAATGTTTGTGGTTAACGGTTGTGGGATGTTATAAAGAGCTCAAACAGTTCTAAAAACTGTTAGTAAGGTGGTTAACAAATATGGATCCACAATCTTGAACAAAAAATATTACAAATAGATATAGTTTGAATGTATATTTTCATTGAAGTAGAAAACTATTAAGTGTCATGCTACTTTTGAGCCGTCTTGTATATAGTAGAGTGCTTGCTCTGACCACTGTTGGTGACTGATTGGTACTGACACTTTAATGAGTGTTTTTGTGTTGCTTGATCAGGAGCCGTACCTACAGTCAGTGTGTGAGTGCTGCAGTTACCGGCTGGACCCTGACACCCCGGTGCGCTTCCTCAGTCTGCAGTGTCCGAGCGGAGACAGCGAGCCTGTGGTGCTGCCCAACATCCACAGCTGCGAGTGCACTAGCTGCCAGGGTGAGCAACGCTGAAAATTATGAATACAAGGGTTCAGGGACGGAAGTAGTTAACCGTCATTTCCGGACTGTAAGCCGCTACTATTTTCCCACCCTTTGAACCTTGCGGCTTATAGACCTATGCGTCTAATTTATCATTTTTTATGGACACTGAATATTGTGTCATGTGTCCTCTCCGGATCAAATCAAACTTTATTTATAAAGCGCTTTTCATACCGAAAGGTATCACAAAGTGCTTTACAGATTACAACATTTAAACATTTAAACCACATCTGTCAATGGTGTTTGATGCACACCGGAGTGGGCCAGCAGGATGCCCTCCAGTGCTTTAGCTAACGTGGCTTAAAGTGCAAAATAAATGTGTTTAATTCAAATACCAAGCTCAGAACAGCTTCAAACACCAGGAAGCACCCGAGGCTGTGTGCACACACGCGTTTAAAGAATAATATAATCAAAGTTCTTACTTTAAAAAGTGTATATGCACCAGTAGCCACCATTCTCTTGGAAAATTAGACTGCGCACGAAGAGAAAAGTCCAGTTCTTCCATTGCTGATGGCACTTGGAACAGCTGCGCCTTATAGGCCACTTTGAAAAAAAAAAAGACATCTTCATTAATTTTGTTGGTGCGGCTTATATTCAGGTTACGCTCAGTTGTCCGCAATTTATGGTAAATGGTTTCATCAGCTCTTGTCTCTTTAGTGTTGTTTACTTTTTGATAGTCAACAAAAAATGTCCCCCTTCATTCATATCTTTACATTTTTTGTTTTTGTTTTATCCAGCCAAAATATCATGAAAACAAAATCTGAAAACAAAATTGCCAGTGAAATTATAGCCAAAAGTTTGTTAACAGTCTCTTGTCCTGACCTGGCTGTGCCTCAGACTCATTAGCTGATAGTGCCCTTGATGTAGTAGACTCGTTTTGGGCAGAGAACGCTACTGTATACAGAGGACATGTTATTTATTTTATTGACCTTTATAAGATAAGATAAGATAAGATAAACCTTTATTGATCTCACAAAGGAGAAATTCACTTGTTACAGTCGGCGTTACTTCACAGTCTTATTGTACAGTCTGACAGCAGTGGGGATAAAGGCTTTGCGGTAGCGCTCCGTCCTGCACTGAGGGTGTCTCAGTCTGCCACTGAGAGAGCTGCACAGCTCTTCTCCAGTCCCGTGCAGTGGGTGGGAGGTGTTGTCCATGATGGAGGTGAGCTTGGCTAACACCCTCCTGTCCCTCACCTCCTCCACAGAGTCCAGGGGGCAGCCCAGGACGGAGCTGGCCCTCCTGACCAGCTTGTTCAGTCTGTTCTTGTCCCGCTCTGTGCTGCCCGGGGCCCAGCACACGGCAGCGTAGTGGAGAGCAGAGGCCACCACAGAGTCAGAGTTATTTAACCAGGATAGTCCCATTGAGATTAAGAATCTCTTTTTCAGGGGAGTCCTGGCCCCAGAGGGGAATCTATTGTACATGTTTTTAGTGGTAGGGGAAACCGGAGTACCTGGAGGAAACCTACGCAGACACGGGGAGAACATGCAAACTCCACACAGAAGGGCCCCGCCAGGTGGGAATCTAACCTGGGACCTTCTTGCTGTGAGGCGTGAGCGCTAACCGCTGCATCATCGTGCCTCTGTGCCACACAAGATGAATGAGATTTCCGTAGCTCATTGAATGCAATCAGAGCAGCGTGTGGTCTAAACAGTGTGGAGGGGAGTGAGGGGCGTGGGCGACGGGGGAAAGCCAGGTGAGGGGAGGGGGATGAGTCCTCCAAAAGACTCGATCGATTTTGGGTCAACAAAATCATGTCTTGCGGTCGCACTTTACTCTGATGCCCTCCGGGAGGCGATATGTCGTCCCTCAACAGAAAAGAAACCGCTATTCAAAGTCCTTCATTGCGACTGCTGTCAGAAAATCACAACATCTAGGAAGGCAGTGTTTATCTTGTTCTTTTCCCCCCTCATTTTTACTGGTCCCCTTGTGTCCTGATGCACTTACAGTTCATGACGTCTGTTTATGGTTGTATGTGTCTCCCTTTACTGTTTTTTATGACCAGAGAGCAGTGAACAGAATTGCCCGTTGGGATGAATAAAGTTGTTTTGATTTGATTTGATTTGATTTGATGGTGGAGCAGAGCAGAGTTCACTACTCCACCTACTGATGAAAAAATATTACAGATATTGCTTAAGGCAGCTTTAAGAACTTTTGTCTGCGATGCTAAACTCCTATATGAGAGCTTACATGCACACACAATTACAGGTGAAGCAGACACTGCCGAGCTGCCCTTTGAATGTATGTAAATGTGCAGCTGAGTGACCAGCTCTGAGCGTGACCCTGGTGTCGGGCCCTTACTACCTGTAAACAGGACCTGTGGGTTAGTTAACACTAGACATACGAATCTGACACAAGATTTGGATATCAAAATCAGAAGCCAGGAGAAATGGCCCCATGCACAGGGGTCACTCTGCAACCTGTCGCTCTCCATTCTGTGTCCGTAGTTTTGGACTTGTGGAACAGGCCCAAACACTTCCTTCATATCACTTCATTATATCTTTGTGCACCAAAGAAAATATGAAGCCACTGAACACATTTGTTTTTAGGTAGTCACAAAATGTAGTAATCTTGTGGTTTTAAAGCTGTACCCTGGCGACCTGTAGAGCCTGACTGTGAGGAAACAAAGCTGGTGGTGTACACACGTTTCCTGCCCACACCTGAATGACTCCATAGTACATGCTGTAAACAGTGTGATAAGTGTGTGTTTGTGTTGGCGCACATGAATAATTGAGTGAAGAATGCCACCTCTAAAGCAATTATGTGCTAATCCATCTGTCCGCACTGAAGCTGTGTTAGCTAATTAGATGCAGCCACGTCACGCATAACACGGCTCATATTACCCCCAGCACTCAGTCCGCACTGTCACACACTGGACCCTCATTACCACAGTGGCTGCTGGACGAAAAAATGTTACACTGGATAAATGGTGGCAAAATCTAAAGACAGCAGTTTCCAAATATTACTCAAGTTGCTATACAGTAGTGTTTAGACTTTGTAAGACTAAAGTGTGCCCCGCACTTGTGTGACTAAAACCAGTTTGGAAATTGGAAACATGAAATGAACATTAGTGCCAGTGCAGCCTTCAGTAGTTAAGGCTCCGGACCTCTGGAGGTTCTGAGTTTTCAAATGAGGAAGGGATGTCCCCACCTTCCCTCCAGTGTTTGTGTACATTGGTGTATGAATGAGAGAGTGAATGGGTGAGTGGTTCCTGATGTAAAACGATTTGAGTGCCTAAGTAGGTGGAAAAGCGCTATATGAATAGAGACCATTTACCAAAAGTACTACGCGCAATTTAGCACCTGACTTTGTAACTCTGGCACTAAGAGCGCATTAGACTGTCACTGTGTTCACCTGAAGTGTTTGTTCTAACACGGGTCTGCTTGTGTCCACAGGAGGAGACCTGTCCCGCCGCTGAACAACCCCTGTTCTGTATATTGTATATGTGTGAGTGTGAGAGCGCAGGAAGAAGAAGAAGAAGAAGATCTTTATTTATTAGCGCCTTTCACAGACATATAGTCAGACAGTTGTACATTCACTCCATACTCTGTGGAGTGAATGTACAGTCTCCCCTGGGGGAGACTGTCAGAGGTGCTTTCGCGACTACACACGTCTGCGCCAACGGACCCTCTGACCACCACCATTCACTCACACATCATTCATCCTGGCCTATTGTGCATGTTTTTAGTGGTAGGGGAAACCGGAGTGCCCGGAGGAAACCTACGCAGACACGGGGAGAACATGCAAACTCCACACAGAAAGGCCCCATCCCTGGTGGGAATCGAACCCGGACCTTCTAGCTGTGAAGCGAGAGCACTAACCGCTGCGCTACCGTGCCGGAAGAGAGAGAGTCACTGTTGATGTGCATATGTCTGTAGGCCTTAGTCATCATATGATTGCATTATTGTACCGCTGAGTGTAGTTTCTGCTCTGAAACAATTGTTCTTCAGCCTGTACAGCCTTAACGTCTGACTTTCACATGTATTCTCTATTAAATTAAGATTGGGGCTGCACAATATATCAGTCAATTATTGTTATAGCAATGTTTAGATGGCACAATATCCATATCGCGAGAAGTCACAACTATGACTAAAAGATCACACCTGTTGATATCCAAATCAATTATCAAATATCACAATGTTTTTTCTTGTACTGTGCGGCCCCATTTAAGATGTATGTATTCTGTAATAATGAATGTTTTATAATGTGTACCTTTTAAGACTTTTTTCCATCCTGTACCTGCTCCAGACTGGACACCGCTGGTCAATAAATGCTTGTAAACCGAACCCGCCCGCCTGATGGTGTCATAGCATTAGGCTGAAGCTGCTGACGACTCGGCGACTCAGTAAATGGAAATGGGCTTCATCAGGACAATGGCAGTGTGACAGGTCTGCGCTGTTTATGCCTGATGAGAAAATGTAGCTGTTAATGGAAATGTCAAAGCGCGGTCTTCAGCAGCATTTGGTCATATTGTTATTACAGAGACAATCCATCCTACACACAACGAGCAGGTTTCACTGGGAAATTAAACACTCATGGACACTTGTTTTTCCAAATGTCTTTTATATTTTATATCCCACTTTATTTATCCAACCACAAAGTCTGCACATTATCAACAGGCCTTTTACAGGTTTTTCCCTCCATGCAGTGCAAGTTTTCAGTCATTTAATGTTCATATTCATGATTTCATTTTGTTAAGATATTGGATACAAAGATTTGTTCACGGGGATTTTGGAAATGAATAATCTGTCAAACTAAAATTTTCCCCTTGGTCTTTTGGGTTCAAAGCTCAAATAATTCAGACTAGGACCAATCAGACTGAATATAGAAAACTCCATCTGAAACGCTAAATATTGCAAAGTACGGAGTTAGAAAACTTGGTCTCAAGGTGCAACTTAAGGCGAGATGTTGAAGTGTTTAATAAGAAAAAGAATTTTGGCTTCTAAGCTTAGTAGCATATTCACAATTGGAAGAAGATCCCCAACAGATGTTCACTTTTTGTAACTTCCAGTAAAGAAAATGTCCTTCATGAGAGCGTCATGATGGCACAATCTCGTTTTTGTGACTGGAGACGGCACAGGAGTCGAAAACTTCTTGAGATTTCAGGACACAATTTGAAGGTGCAATTTCATAAAACAACATAATAGACCAAAATCTCCATCTTTTTGTCTTTCACCAGCCGTACACGTCACACAACAAACACTGCAGGAGTGGTGGAGGATGGGAGGGCATCTCTGGGGCGGCAGCGGCACATACTGTAGGGTAATGCTTTTGAAAACCAGAGTCAACTTTACACATTCTGCTGTGTGTATCTTAACTGTCCTGGCAAAAAAAAAAAGTGCATCTAGGACACTCAAATGTGCAAAATCACTGCATGGCAACGGCCAGAAATACAAAATATAAAAAATTGACTTCTAAAGAAAAAAAGGTCCTCCACTTTAGTTCGATCAAAGTAATTGTGTTGTATAAATAACAGCTCCCTAACTACAAATATGGCCGGGCTGTAATGGCGGCCCAAACAGAGCCGCTATAAATAATGTGTTAGTGAACCAATGAGTGTCTTGACAGATCGGGATGAGTCAGGGACGGGACCCTACACCCCCCTCTCTCCCTCCCCACCCGCTCTGTGTGTTCCTGACTAAATATGGGCGTTGAGGCTGACCAGCTCACTCTCTCCCATCTCTGTAGCGCAGTAACATGAGCAGCAGTAAATGTGCATTTTGAAACCATTCCACTGAAGCATATTTTGACAGATTTCTCCTGGTAGCGATCCAGTCAGGAACACTATAGTCGACAGAACAAATGAGTTGGCAAGGCTTCAAACATGTAAGAAGTCAGTTTTACAGAACTAAAAACAGACAGTGATGAACTGTTAAGATCAAATGTTTTGTGACAGTCTCTTATAAGTCAGCCTTTATGAGGGGAGAGAGGAGATAAAGTGTGAAGGACCGTGGAGGAGGCAGTGCGGGGGTCAGGGGGTTGGAGTCCAGAGAGGCTGCCGCTGGTGGTGCTTTCAGGTGCACTGGGATTTCTCAGCTAACCCTTCAAACTTCTTTACTTCTACTTGAGTAACATCATATCTGTTGGCTGAATATCTCTTACTTGAGTGATGCAGTTTCGCAGGATTTTCCTTCCTTTATGTTTCGTTATAATTATGTCTGTACTGAAAAAAATTGATTTGGCTTTAGTGCATAAAGAGTTAGCTACACAGAACTCCAAGTACCTTCTACTACTACATTGATCTCCAACACAAATAAACACATGAGCTTACAACAAAGATGTTTCTATGAATTTCTCAGACTTAAAAAAGTAGCAATGGTTCCAAAATCTAGGTGATACGTTATAAAACAGTGTGAGAAAAGTAAAATCTTAGATTTACTCATACAAGAATAACGTTTAACCTAATAATTGGTTTTCATTCTGTGATGTTTCGATGTTTTGTTTTTTCCCCCCACCGTCCGTGAAGGCAACACGCGGAAGAGAGGGGAACCCCGGTGATGACGTAGCTCTGCCTTGTGCGGGCACGAGCGGAGAATCCCCATCAAAACATGCCGCCTCTGCCGCGCATAAAACCATGGAACCGGCACCACATCTCCACATGTTTTAACCGCGCGTAAAACAGTGGAGGTGGAAAAAGCGGGGCTTTGAATGCGCGCACACGTTCGTCCCCCCGACCCCCCATCCGCCCACACAGAGGACAAGCGCTCAGGCTCTCCTATCACCTCAATAATAAATGGGACAACTCGAGCCGTGCCATGTACACTCGTGCGTAATGCGAGCGCAGATAAGTTGGGGGGATTAGCTGTAATATGAAAAATAAGAGAAGCATATACTGTTTCCTGAAAATATAGGATTAGTCAAGCAGACATTCAAAATATCTTGAGCGTGTTTTTCAGGTCTACAACGAGACTATAACCATCCAATCTATTAATATAAGTAAATGCCCCCAAAAAGACCAAAACTGGGCGAAAACAAGTGAATGATCTTTTGACATCTATATTGACATATGTAAAGCATTTCTGTATTGTAAACAAAAAGAGAAAAGAAAAAAAGAATGAACATTTTGTTAGTTAAGGTAGCCTTGAAAAATGAAATGAAAGGTTCCATAAACTGTCATGTAAAACTTTTTTTATGACAACATTAAATTACGTGTTATGAAATACGATCACAGCAACAAAGCCCACATAGTAGTTCTGGCTAAATGCACCTTCTTATACCAGCTGTGCTGGGTGACGCTGCTTCTGACGCACAAAAGAACGGAATTTGAATGGGACAGGTGCCGCACCTGGGGGGAGAGGGAGGAGGCACCTGCCATTCCAAACAACGTGTGAAACAATAAGCTCTATATCCTGATGGGAACTTCATGTAAGCAGAATTTCAAGTGAAGCAGGCTCGGGCGCACGAAGGGTTAAAAGAGGCGCAGCCAGACGCGTGTGTGCCGCTGAAGTCATCCACCAGAGCGTACAGCGAGGTGGAGAACCCCCACCCCCCCAAAAAAAAAACCTCCTCCATCTATCCATCCCTACATCCACCCAGGCGAACTGCGCGATCACTACGCGCCGCTCAATGCCCCCCCGCGTTGCTTCCACCGACAGAGGGAGAGCGTCGGGTGCGTGATGGCGTTTCACACTTGCGACGTGAAGCTCGTGAAGTCCGCTTCGTATCCTCATCACCAGGAGCGGGCTCCACACGCGGCAAGGCGACTGCTGTGCGCTCGGAGGAGGGTGATGGCGCGTTCATGACTTGGTTCTAGTTGTTTCCACGACTCCTGAACGCGAGCGCTTTGTGGACCTTGGCGAATTTGTGAGACGCGTATTCCACATGTCACTATAACGAAGACGAAATCGCTTTTTTGAACCGATAAAGTTGCAACCTGATCTAAGTTTGGAAGATTCTAGTCCAAATCCATTTTGCACAGTGGCGTGTTGTTGGGAAGTTCTCAAGGCTGGCTTCTTGGATTGAACACAACATTGAGCTTGCGTTTGGAACCGCTTTGCAAAGCCCCTTTAAAGCCCATCTTTCTCTGGAGTCTCACCCGTGCGCCTTCCCGCCCCCCCTGGGACAGTTGCGCACGGGCACAGACGAACCTGACACTCTCCCGCCAGTGCTCCGTACGCGCGTCTCAACCTGAAGGAATACTCGACCCACGCAGAGGACAGAGCGCGCAGGATACGGCGGACAAGCGCCCAAGAAACCAAAGTGTGGACGAGCGCGTAAAAGGGACGGTGCCAAGATGCCGGTGCGCAGGGGACATGTGGCACCGCAAAACACTTTCTTGGACACGATCATCAGGAAATTCGACAGTCAAAGTGAGTCAGAGGCGCAGTTTTCTCCGCGTTGATAGAACGAGCTGCTTGGGATGGTTCGATTTACGCCTCGTGTGTGCGCGCGTGGATGAGTTGATGTGGAGACAGTGCAGGAAAATGCTCTCTTGTTTCCAACCAGTTTTTAATGATTTGGGCTAGTCTACTTTGCTTGTTAACATATAAACGTTCACCTGCAAACAAATACATGTCCTAATCTTCATAAGGTTTTAAATTAGCCTAGTGCTTTGATTCAAAAGTGTCTTCATATTGATTTGTTTGTCATATTTCTCATATTGTGGGGACATCTCCACTTAAAGTAGCAGACACCACATTTTCCGTCGTGTACAATGTTTTTAAAAAAGAAATCTATTTCAGCATAATTAATTGAGCTTTGAACGCCTAAAAAAAGATAAATAAACTTTAATATTTTCAGGAATAACAAGTAGCAAGACCATATGCAAAGTCTCCTCTGGAAAAAAATATTATAATTGAGTGTGACCTGCTTTTGCTGCTTGTTGTGGTTCATAAGGTTGTGTAGTTCATAATAGAACTTGACTAATGGCTATATACTTGCAAGCTATAGTTTGTTGACATAACTTTGGCGTAAAAATGGCCTTGCTCGTCTCCTATTGTTTAGGTTAGGCTGAAAATAGCTTCGCGCACATGTGAATCAGCAGTGTAGATTCATCATTTCAGTGTTCACAGCATGCATGCGTTTTCCGATGCTGTTTCGTTGTGCGATCATAAAATATTCAGTTTAGCCTCACATATAGGCCTATTCGTGTTCCAATTCAAATGCATTGTTTTATAGCATAACTAGGATTTTATTTTAATTTTTTTTTAGCTTGTGTAACCTGAAACATAAACTGATTATAAAATGAGCAAAGAAACCAGGATTAAACAAAAAGACATTGTAATACAGTTGCTAATCTCTCAAGAGTGGGATTATATCACACATAAAGTATTGTCTTGATGTCACTATAGGCTAAGTAAATGTTGGCGGCATGGTAAGAACCTAAAGTTACAATTATACAAGTACAATATACTGTTTTATAATACAGTATGTGTGTGTACGGTTGTTCCCACACTGTTGTTAAATGTCTAATAACAGCTATCTAGTGCTGCTCAGTAGACGGTCATTTTCTGCTGGTTCATGGTCTGCAGCAGACAAAGACATATACTCTCCGGGACACCACATACAGAGTCACACATGGAGCCTTAGGAGAGCCTATAGTGACTGTAGATCTAATGTTCAGGGGAATCCCAACCACAAGCTCTCCAGCTCCTTCCAAGCGGCCCGCCAAAGACTCTCTACATTTCTAAATATGCATGTCACATTGTGGATGCATTATCATGTTGTTACAAATATGTCAAACACATTTCTGCACAAGGCAACTCAGCTAAACTAAATATTAAAAGTCAATTAAAGTCAATCCCCCTGAGTCACGTAGATACACCGGTTTAACAGCCTTTAGAGCTCACAAGAGTGTTAGTAAAATGACAGATATATTCAATGGGCTCAAGATAAATATTTCAATTATGTAAATCTGATCATGAAAATGTCTGTCCAAATGCCAAATTTTTGTTCTTTAAACATCAGGCTCACCTCTGGGCATTATCGTTCTGTATCACGGGCCGCTGTAACAGTGATTTAGTCTGGTCTGGGTCGGCATCAACTACTTCTACAGCGGAACATACGCAAGCAGGAAGGGGAGTAAAGCAATCATGAATCACAAAAGTCACCTACTGTCTATGTGTTTTTGGTCATTACCGCAGATTGGAAAAAAGTTCTCTGCTCTCCTGTGCTCCGTCTGTAGATCTTTGTTGAGGTGACTTCCGCGTCTCAAGAGGAGAGGGCCTAAGCCTCCCCTCGCACAACCCACCAATAACTTCTGACTGGCTGACGCTGTCCCCTGTAATAGGACAAACATCTGTATTTTTTCTGAATGTTTCTAGTTGACCAGAACTTGAACCCTTGGACTAAGAAGCTCTCTGACATTTTTGTCTCGTGAAAGTAAACAGCTTTGTTTTAGTTGCTTGTTAGTCGGTGGCGATTCTCAAAAAGCCCCTAAAGGTTCCACTCGATGTGAGAATGATGACAATAGCTGATATAGTCTATGAACTCCTATCAGTATTTTCATCTCAGATGTAACATATCTTTCTTTTTGTTCCACAGTGTTAGGCTTTCTTGATTCCGAACATTTTGTGTGAACTGAAAAGCATTGACTTTTCCGTACATAGGCTTAAGAAATACTGTTTTGAAGTAAAAGTGTTATAATAATATAGTCACAGTGAAACATGATGTCCCTTTATAGGACCTGCAGTGTGTCCTCTGTCGGCTGCAGAGCAGAGCGAGTGTGTGACCTCCATCTTTGAAAACATTTTTACAATCAGCAGATCCGCTCAGGGCAGAGGACAGAGCAGAGCAGGAGAGTTCACTCTCATCTACTGATATCCTGAGTGCATGTCTTTAATTTGTTACCAGAGGCGAGTAGAGTGGCCCCAATTAATACTTAAGTAATAAAGAATATAATAAGAATGCTACTTGAGTGGCAGTGACATTTTACAAGAATTACGAAAAACAAAACATAAAATAAAGTAAAAATCTCGCTTTTCTCGATCAGAAAATGCTGAGAATTTTTTTTTTAACAGAGATGATTGTGAAAAAAATGTAGGAACACAAATCCCATGTTCTTCTTATTTCACATGTAGGTTTACACACAGTGGGAAGAGAACTTTTTTTAACTGAAGCATGATTATTCAAAGATTTTTATTTGTCAATTAATTTCACAATTAATCAAAACAGTTGATTCTCTTTAGTTACTTAGTATGTAAATATGACTAAGTAGAATTAATAATGTGATAAAACTTGCTTCTGGTCATGACTAATTATCATTACAACAAATATATAATTGATTTAGATATAGTCTGAATTTGCATAATTTAAAACACCATGGTTGAGCTCGTCATAGACTGTTGTGTTCAATGTCCAGAAACAGTATTATGTTATAGTGTATGTGGACTAGACCTGCTCATGTACACGCCTGAACTATGTGGGGATTAGACTCTGTTCATTACTATATTAAGATAAGATAAGATAAGATAAGATAAGATAAACCTTTATTGATCTCACAAAGATCAATATTCTATATTTTTACATTTTGTATTTATTATTGTGAATGAAGATTCCATTAGTCAAGATTTAGTTGGTCTGCTGAACTAAAACCAGAATTCCATGATCCATCGTGCATTTGTCAAAATGAAACGTTCAGAGGAGGAAATGTGCCACAGTGTGGCTTCAAGATAAAGTATTACAGTTCAGAATCATGACTCAGCTCCTGCAGACTTCACATAACTCTCCATTCTCCGACCTGCAGCACAGGTGAACAGTCCCACTCGACTGATCAGCCACAGGTCACGGGTCACCAGGAGAATATATGAGAGTTTAATATTTGAAGCGGTTGCCGGGGGCGACATCTGAGCGTCCACTGAGGAAAAGCCTTGGCTCTTTGATGCAAATCTCAGCTTTTTCCATGAGAGGCGTGAGAGTGCGGTCACCGCCAGCACGCCACAGCTTCAGCAAACAAATGCAGAGGAGAGTGGAAATTTATTGCTCAGGTCCAGGGCTAATGCTTAAACTCTGGATGAGTTTGCATCTTTGGTATCTTAAAGTCACAATGCAAAACATTCCTGGGTGTGTTATCTGTTGCTCTATCATAAGTTAAACTAAACTCAAAACATGCCAACGATAACAAACATGCTCCAAATAACCAGCTTGCAGGGTACAATGTTGGTGCAGGGTATATGCAGGTCCATGATAATGAGTAAAAAATAATACGAGCTTCCCCTTTTTGAAAGACCACCAGCCGCCACTGCTTGCAACCCTTTGAAGTTGTAGCAGACTCCTCTCCTCAGTTCATGCTCTCGCTGCCTGGGTTGTGTGTATGTCCCCCACATTTCTAGACCTGCTTGTCTCTGAAATGCATTGTTTTCACTGTAATGTTGCTCCAAATCAGGAATGAAGCGGCAGATTCTGTAGAGACGGTGAATCAGACGTGTGTGGGATGGGCACATCGTGACACCTCTTCTGTGTAACAGTGAGAGAGTCTGGTACAATATTTACACTGAGGAGGAGCAATAATGACTCCTGTCATCGCTGTTTGAGACACAAAAGAGGTTCGTTGGATTGGTGGTGAAGAGGAGGAGGAGGGGAGAGGTTGAGGGGGCTGGTAGTTCTGCTACTGTGGCCTCTACCAGAGGTTACAGACTGGAGACAGCATATTTGCATGAATGATTTGGTGGAGATTTGTAGGCAGCAGGCTGTGATTGGCTGACAGGTGATTGGAGCACTTCCTGGTTGAGTCTAGTTCAGTGTGTTTTGCCAGTAAACCAGTCTCTGAAGTGGGTAAATTCACTCATGGGACAGTCATTCAGTCTCATCCTAATTGCTGTGAGCTGTTGCCTTCTTCCTGATTGAAATCTATGAAATTTGATACTCCTCTCCTTTCCTTCCTTAGTCTGTTTGTGTATCCTACAGCGTGTGTGTGTGTGTGTGTCTGTGTGTGCGCGTGCGCGTGTGTGTGTGTTGACCACGTTGAGATCTTTATTCACACTGTATATTTCACTGGTCCGCCTTTAGCATTTACTTCAACATGCATTCATTCGCTGTAGCATTATTTCTATATAACATCTTCAACAAGAACTTGTACTGAAGCTCCTCGGTGGCAGGAGGTTAGTTTGTATTGCCGGCAGTAAGTCAAACCTGTTCCCTGTGCATGTTGTTCGCCGCCAGGGCTGCCCTTTGTCTGTTCATGAGGCGCAGCCAGGGGCTGGTGGGGGTCCGCTTTGGGAACCACAGTGTCTCATCTCTGTTGTTTGCAGATGATTTAGCTCTGCTGGTTTCATCAAATCAGGACCTTCAGGGTGCACTGGGGCAGTTTGCAGTGCGTTAGCTTCATGTTTCCTGTGGCTGTGTTGGTAAAACCTTTACAGAGAAAGGTGAACTTTTTGTTGTTGGACAATCTAAAATCCAGCTACTCTCTTGAGCTGCTTGTGTGGATTCAAACACTGCCTGGCTCCATGTTTTTTTTTTTTTTTTTCAAAAACCCATCAGTTTGATAGGTACTCAGCAGGAGATCACGTAGGGAGGTGCTAGTGTTTACTATGTGTCAGTGAAACAGCGAGGTACCGGCGGGTCAGTAAACTTTATTGTCCACTGTGGCGTAACATGACCTATATGAGCATGATGCATGTCCTATAGGAGGTGATGTAAGAGCATATTCAGAAATATGTTTTATTTTCTGTAAATTCTTTTTTTTACATCTGGGTTTAGAAAGTTCCTTCCATGGACCCACCACCTGCAGGAGGAGTCTTAAAGGAATAGGCCACCGTTTTTACATACTGAGATATGTTCTTCCCTTAGCTTTGACGAGTTCTTTAGGACCTGTCTGGTCTTCCTCCGTGCCTTCAGTCACGTAAACACAGCGCAGACGGCGTTAGTATTTAGCCTCTCCCTCTCTCCTCTATAGCTCCAAAACAGGTCAAGATAGAATCTACCAAGCTCTTCCACGTTTTCCCTATTTAAATATGGTTACGTGAAGTGTTACACTACAAAGTATAATTACACAAAATTAAACAATGTGGATTTTCTAAGCGGATAAAAGGGGGAACTATATTGTAAGGCGTAATAATACCAGGATTTTTCGAAATCCGCGCAGTAATCTTCACTTTACTGTGCGGATGCCAAATTCACATAGATTTCCACTATGTTAGCATCTCCCCATATATCTTCACATGAAAAAAATAAATAAAACAGGACCAAGGTCGGAGCTCAAAATAAACTTAAATACAAGTAAAATATGTTTACAGATAAAGGCAACACACTTGTAACAGATAGATTTGCAAAGGGAATAGGCAGCAGTCCCCAACTCCCAATTCATAACAGAGGCACAGTTGCATGTAGTGGCAAAATTTGGACGGAGAATAGTAGTTAATACTCTTCATACTTCATGTATATACAGCGCATCAGCAGAAAAAGTTGGTTCAGGGTTTAGCTCTTCGTTAAGTACAGTGGGAATTGTTCTGACACCAATAATAATATGTTAAAGGGACTTCTTCTTCATTCTGAAACGTTCCTGGCTGACATGATGGGATGGGGAATACTTAGGTGCGTCATGATTCAGCTGGACTGTACTCCTGCGTACCACACGAGGTCAGCTCCATGCACAGTATTGACTGCTCACTGGGCAAATCAATGATAAAGCAATCTTTGTTTACACGCAGCTCAGAGTGCCGAGGGGGCGGGGCTCTTTTGCAGCTCAGAGGAGGAGTGGCACCGAGACCCATTGCACCCTCCGACATGTATCAGCGGTGACGTGAGCCGCTTAGCGTTTATGGATCGCTAATTAACCCATTACAGCAAGATGTAACTAAGGAAAAATATAGTTGATGTTTTACCATTTTTATCAGATGATCTCTCCTGTGACCCGTTCTTCTGACCACACAAAGCTCTACAATGAGGCCACTAAAGCCATCTGCTGCTTGTGGAAGTTCACACATCACTATGATTGCTTTAGGCGAGACATGGCAGGTGAAAATATTGATTTTTCACGCTGGTCATTGTTGAGATTTTGCCCCTTGACGCCTTAGTTCTAATGTCAGACTATAAAAAAGACCAAACTTACCCTTTACCAGTGAGCCGGAGATATCCAGGAATAGACTAAACATCGTTTCCCCACGTGTATTCATTCACAAATACAGACAAGTTTGGTGTCCACGTGTAGCGCGAAAGGCATCTCAGATGATGTTGGAACGTAAATATGTTCAGTTCCTTTCTGGGAGAGAGCTGCGACAGCGATACACACGCTTATGTGCAGACTTTACGAAACCTTTTGTGCTTAAAACGTAAAATGAAATGAAGGATGTAAACTGCTTGAGTAGATCATATTTGCAAGGAAATTAGTATGGTGTTTAAAAAAAAAGAATAAAATATCACTGAATTAATCTTCCCATTAGGTGTAAGAATGGGATTTTTAAGTAATTGTCAATTATATCGTGAAAATAACAAAATTGCTATCATGACATTTCTTTTTTATATTGTGATTTAGATTTTAGGCCATATCGCCCTGCCCAATTTGCAATGCATTTTTCCCTCACATTTACATCAGTGATGTACAGTATAAGTTTCAAATTAATATCTCTAAATTAAACTTTTTTCCCTATTCCCCTGCAGCGTCTCGCCTTAAATTCTCTTGTCACTCACTCAGAGCTTGACGGCGGGTCTTGTGGGGAGAGTGTCTATATTTCGCCGCAAAAAATATGCAAAACGCTGAACCATGATATGATGAGAATCTCTCTGAGTGATGCAAATGATGTCACAGCATAGCAACAGCATGTCAGCAGAAGCCAAGTGAGTGTCACCATGTTTATAATGACAATCACACATGTCTCTGTAGAACATCGTCATCATCAGATCAGATCATGATAGTTTAATGCATACTGGTTTTAACCAAAGGATCTGGCAACCTCAAGTGCGGGGATCATTCTGCTCTCGTATTGGATAATTCTCTGTTACAAAAAAGATGCTGTAATGCAATTGAAACAAACACATTTTGAAGTAATGGGACCAAGATACAGTTTTCATATGCGGCTTATAGAAACGATCAATGCAGCGCTCTCTTCATGATCTAGTTCTGTAATATTCCCCCACTTTCTAATGCAATCTGTTGACTTTATGACACTAACAATTTTAAATCACCACATTACTCCGTGCTGAGTTGGAGAGACTCGCCAAATAGAGGGCTATTTCTTTGCTGAACTGCGAGCGGCCTTGACATCTGTGCATAATTCATGGGAAAGATGTGTTTACGGCGACTTGCTTTGAATACTTTTCTCCCAGATATGATAATACGGGCGAAATCACCTCACCGAACGGCAAAGCAACAAGAACTGGGAAACAGACTGAGGCAAAGCTCCCAAGGACAAACAATGTCATCACAAAGTTACCAACTCGGTCCTGCCAGTAACTTTTATGTGATGTTTCTTTCTTGCCTGTATGAGTTGATTTAGTAGGGGTGTAATAATGCACAGTGCAAAAATCTTACGGGGTGCAACGTACGAAAGTGACGGTGCCAGTTTTATTCTATATTTCTTAATATTTAAGCTCTGTGGTGCCAGTTATGTGTGTATGTGTGTCATCATCACTTTGAACTGAAGGCTGTAGACTCTCCACACCTGCATTGTTACATCCTCCAAAAACACTTGATCTCTGCATGGCTTTGTAAAGCTTTCTCCGAGTCCTGCAGACGACCAGGCTGCGGCGAGTGAAGATCCAGTGCACTAGACAAATGCGTAAGATCCAATCTTGGTCATAATCCGCCTCAAAAGCTTTGTTTCCTAAAAAGTCCAGGCATGATGTTGTCCAGGAACAGCCCAAACATGAGCCTCACAAATGTGCTGCCCTGAGTGTTATAGCTGCCGTGTATGCAAAGCAAAACTGAAACTTATCACTTAAAGAGCGCATGGCCTGCACTGCGCTGCTATTTTTAATATGTTTTTTTTACTTTAGCATACTATAGTTTTGTTCTCTAATTTGTTTGGCATTGTGAGCTTTGAGAAATTAGAAAGCATTTCCTATCTGAAACTATACTGCCAAAGGATGAACATGTGGCTATTTTATTTCAAAGCCAACTTTTTTTTATATATTGTACTTGCACCGTGATGCACCGAATCGTAGGTCCTGCACCATGAACCGAACCGTGAGATAGCTGAACCGTTCCACCCCTATCATTTAGTATTCCCAAACAAATCAATAACAGGCTTTGGAGAGCTGAAACGTCAAGCAACAAATACAACAGCAGGTGTCATTTTTGTTCCGTCACAGATGAAAACAGATTCCCCGCTCTTCTCATGGCTAAAATACTAACATCAGATAAGTATTCGTACATAAATAAAGGCATCATGTCGCGTGTAGCCCGCGGTGCTCTGGTTTCTGGACGATCACGTTTCTGGTTCGTCTTACTGTACTCCGATCCTGCGTGAGTGCGATTCCCGCTCACTCGCCAGGCACATGGGTAATGTCTGACCTCAGCAGGAGGGGGGGGGTCAAAACAGCATTAAAACACTCACTTCCTCTGCTCCAGGTGCACCGGGTGTCTGTCGGTTTTCCAGGCTGTTTTAGTTATTGGCTTTTTATTATTTACAATATAGAAGAGTGCATGGACCGCAGAGTCTGGCTCCAGAAAGGGGTCAGTTTAGGATTTTGGAACTTGTTCAGTTTTTTTAATAAGCTTTTTATAAGTGAAAAAAACGATTTGAGAATTAGATATTGAAATATCCGTCTTCGTCCTTGGTCTAAAATGATAGCACCACAAACAGCTGGAGGTTTAGCACACCTGGGAAGCCACCCAACTATGAAAGGAATGATGCGAGGTCACAGCAGCTGCACTTGAACACATTTTCTTTTTACATCACAGAGCTACACATAATCAGGGACGACAGACACTTCCAGCATCAGCACCATGTTAAACAACTATCTTTTCTACTCCAGTTTTTGCGCATTTGTCAATAATGTACAATATATCTTTTCTTTTCTTCTTCTTATCTCGGCTTACCTTGCTCCAAATGGCCTTTTTATCCATTTATTTTAATAGTACATATTTCCTTTTTGCTTTAAAAACCTTCGGCATCGTTTGTCTAACTTTTTTCACTTAACTTTTCTTTCAGACTACTAGACCACTTGTTGCAGTTAAATGTATTGGGCTATCACAGCCTTATTGTGAAAGATTTTTGTAATTCTGTATACTTTTTCTGACGGCCCAAAAGTGCCCCTGCCCACCGGGAAATGTCACGACTCACAGCACCCCGCTGTACGTATAGAGTTAAGTAGAGTTATCATTTCTTTTGTATCTATGGGAGAATAACAGCCTAAAGTGATAATGATAATGCAGCTGATCATTGAGAATGATATTTGTCGTTATGCAAAATGTAGCTTATGGAAAACAAAGCCATTCATACACATAATGATCGTCATAAAAACATTGAAGGCCGACTCTTCGTTACCATTCCGTCCGCCTTGTTTGGACCTCTCTTTTCAGAAGCTCCCTGTGAAACTTTATTTCAACAATTTTGGGGAATGGCGTTTTTTATACCATGTAAATATCACCTGTACACATTCACACAGGCCAGATGTGGGTGAAATGTCTTGCCCAAGGACACAAAACAACCGTGCATGTTTTGTCTTTGTTATCAGATAAGAGGAGCATATCACGAAAACCTCCCAGTGCAGGTTTTGGCTGTGAGGCATGGACACTGAGTCACGGTTAGCTGTCGGTGTGTGGGCGGCGCAGCTCCAGCTCACAGCTCTGCACAGGGGTGTACAGAACAGTGTTTAACTGTGTTTGTCGGATCTGTAAAGTGCTAAATATTTCAGAAATTTGTTGCACATGGTTTTGTATAGGGATTTAAATAGCTTTTCGGTGTGTCATAAAAAACAAAACAAACAAAAAAACACCTCACAGTAATTTAAGTTTATATACTGCAGCTGCAACTTTTACTGACATGAAAGAGCAAAATCAATATCAATTGGAAATAAGGCATTTAAGTGCAAATTGTCCATCAGCTTGATCCAAAGTGACCAAATCTACCCTTAAAAAGTCCCATATAAAGGGTTTTGGAGAACTTATTTCAGCTTTATTGGGGGAAAATACTATTACAGGGGAAAATTGTTCAAATGAACTTGTTTTCGGGGACTTTGGAGTTCAATAATAGTAATAGTAGTAAATAGACACTTTCTTTCTTTCCACTTTTACTTGTTTTTAATATTTAATAAAAATCCTTTAGTTTTTAGGAGTTTTTAGACTCCCTATCTCTGCCCAGAACTTTTTGTGTGCCAGATTTGCTGAAGTCTGAATACAAAGAGCACAGTGACACCATTTCTGACCCAAGGACATGAGATAAATATTCACACCTCTGTATCAGCCGCAGACAGAGCTCTCCTCAAACATTATGATAAAGCTGCTTACTCGGGAAACGACTTGTCCAGGAAGATCTGACATTTAAAATTTCGGTCAGCATGGTTGAACTCACCAACACTAGTGTCTGTTTCTGGCGGAAGATAATGGAGATAGTGATTCTTGTTTCAGACCTGTGTTAATCTGCACTTTGTCCTGGTTAGGTCCTGCTGGAAGGCCTGTTGTATCTAGCGGTGCCTGATATGAGCATCTAAACCTGCTCCTCCAAAAACCAGCCCAAACCCATGGACTAGGGGGACGGCTGTAAAAGACATATTAACAATAGATGATGAAGATCAGGCGCCTCCAACAGAGCATGTTCCTAAAAAGGACATTAAGTTGATAGGAATCCACGTTACGGGGTGCATTCTGGAGTCATCCTTATCCATTAGTGAGTGATATCGCAGCAATGTCAGCACCATGCCAAAAAGAAGTGCACTAGAGGCTAGGTAGATCTTGAACCTACTCAGATAGTTGTTTTTTTCAACAGAGCATGTTATACTACCTTGCGTGCGATTTGCTAACCTCGACTGTTCAAATTTTGTATTTTGGTTTATCATTCAGCCTGCGGTTTTAGTTGACCTTAAGATTTATATATTCAACTTTCCAGTAAACAATCATCCCTTTCTTGAAATCTCAGTGAAGCGCGTCTCTTCTAATCACTTTTCCACACCATGCAAGCTAAACAAGGCCTACATTGCAAAGTGTTTATCCGGCAGATCGTATGGCAGAGCAGCTCTCTTTGATTTTGCCCTCATCCCGGCGATGTTTCATTGTAATTTCATCACGGAGCGGTCTGGTGTTGAATGCGCCTGCTGTTTTGTGGGTGCAGCTACAGCCCGGAGCATGTTAGCCTTATGAGGGCATCCTTTATAGACAGATCGTTTGAACAGCGGCTGCCTCACAATCCTAATTGGCAATGCTTCTGTGCCCCAAAGACTCAAACAGCGAAACTGTCTTTATTTTTGGTGTAGGAGATGGAGAGGAGAGCCGCAGAGAAGGGGCTTGTCAGGTGAAACTGCCAGAATGTGAGGAGGTAATGGGAGAATTCAGCAAACAACTGCGAGGAGTGGGACACAAATCAAAGATTTCATTAATGGTTGCATCGGAGACTGACTTTTTTTAGACAAATGTTGTTGGCTTAAGCTTCTGCTAGTTGTGGTATTCATCATATCATCAAACAATAGGTAAACTGGTTGGTGCATTTTCTCTTTAGCTAGAGCTGAATATTTCATGAATACTAACGATGGCTTGGCTTTTTAAACTGCGCCTCGCAAACAGAAGCTTTATCCATCTGCTCCTCCACCCCGAGCTCGACTCCTGAGCCCGATTTGCACTTGGACAGGCAAAATATCTGGAAGAGGCCAGCCGTCCTATCATACAGGGCAATTTTTTCTTGGTGGTGGCCCAATTTTTGTCCTTTTATCAATAGATGGAAGGCTGACACTTTCCACGGCTGCCAAAACTTAGGGGCACACGCACCCTCTGAATTTTTAAAGGGATTGGCTATATTTCAGTAAGAAAGAGGTTTGCAAAGAAGAGGATTGCAAACCAAAAAACAGCTACATTAGAGGCTTTAGCAACAACTCAGGGAAAGCACAATCGGTCCTCAGTCTGCTGTTCACCTCCACCTCAAAGCCACCAACCTCTCCTTTGAGGACAGGGACTCCTGAACAGAAATGGTGGACTTAGATTCCACCTGTCTCCGCTGTACAGCAGCCTCCTGCTCCCCAGGCCTGGAGAGCTCTGCCATGCTAATGAGGCTGAAACTCAGCCCAGGACAGATCAGTAGGCAGGTAATTAGCAGTGATCAGCTGAGATTAGGGCCGTTCAGACTGAGTTGTGAACTCAGTTGTGAGTTACATTGTTAGGACTTAGAACAACAAAGACTTAGAACTGCAAAGACGTTTACCCACGGTTGAGAATAGCTGTTAATAGAGAGGAGGGACTTGGCCAAGCTAAACTCCTCCTAGTGGCCTATATCTGGGCTGGGCTTAAACTTTATTGTCGCTGACGAAGCCTTTTGGCTGAGAGGTGAAACGTTCTACATTTCAACTACAGAGTACAGAAGATGACTCAAGAACCTTCATTGAGTCTCTGTTTGCGCTAATTCCCATCTAAATGTTCTCACCCAATCCGAACTGTGACTGGACAAGGTTGTCTTCTCTCCCTCCGCCTGGGAGTGGTAGTGCCTGCATATACAGCGCCTCTCGAAAGTACTAATACACCTTGAAGTTCAAAAAATAGAAAACTGAAACTGGGGCGTGCATAAGTATTCATAGAGCATGAATGAATTCTTTTGCTGCAATAACAGCAGCAAGTCTTTTGGGGTATGACTCTACAAGATTTGCACATCGAGAGACTGACATTTTAGCCCATTCCTCTTTACAAAACAACTCCAGCTCTGTCAAATTAGAAGGAGAGCGATTGTGAACAGCAGTTTTCAATAGGATTTAGGTCAGGACTTTGACTGGGCCATTCTAGCACATTAATATATATATTTTTAAACCATTCCATTGTAGATTTATCTTTGTGTTTAGGGTCATTGTCCTGCTGAAGGTGAATCTCCGCCCCAGCCTCAGTTCTCTTGCTGACTCCAGCAGGTTTTACTCCAAAATGTCCCTGTATTTGGTTCCATCCATCTTCCCAACTATTCTTACAATCTCCCCAGTCCCCGCTGATGAAAAGCAGCCCCACAGCATGATGCTCCCCCCCCGTATATTTGACACTGGGGATGGTGCACTCAGGACGAGTGTTAGGTTTGTGCTATACACAATGTTTTGCATTTGGGCCAAAAAGTTACATTTTTGTCTCATCTGACCAAAGCTCCTTCTTCCACATGGAGCTGTGTCCTCCATATGACTTCTAGCAAACTTCAAACGGGATTTCTTATGGCCTCCTTTCAATAATGACTTTCTTCTTCCACTCGTCCATGAAGGCCAGATTTGTGTAGAGTACAGCTTAAAGTTGTCCCATGTACAGATTCCCCCAGGCAGTACTTCACAGCTCCTCCATAGTTATCATTGGGCACTTGGTTGCATTTCTTACCTCTCCTTGTTCGATCTAATGTTTTAGGTGGATGACCGTGTCTTGGTAAGTTCGCAGTGGTGCTTTACTCTTTCCATTTCCGAATGATGAATTGAACAGTGCTTCGTGAGATATTTAAATCTTGGGAAATCTTTGGATAACTTAACGCTGCTTTAAACTTCTCCATAACTTTATCCCTGACCTCTCTGGTGAGCTCCTTGGCCTTCATGATGTTGCTTAGTGACCAATACACTCCGACCACAGCTCTGAGGCCCTCACAGAACAGCTGTAATTACACTGAGAGTAGATTACGCACAGGTGGCCTCTATTTAATGGTTAGGCCAAGGTGTGAACATTCTGCAGACATTAGGAATGTTAGAAAGGCAATTTAATGCACTCTTATCCACTTTTCACTTTTCTATTTTTTAAAAAAAATTACAGAATCATGTATCATTTTGCTTTCACTTCACAGTTGTCTGTTACCTGTGTGTGAACGTTCAGTAAAAAATAAAATCTTTATGTTTATGGTAGTAAACATGACAAAATGTGCAAAAGTTCAAGGTGTATTAATACTTTCACAGAGGCACTGTAGCAGTGACAGCTCTGTGGCTGATGAAACTGCAGGGAAAGAGGAGGAGAGGAGACCAACACCAAGGACGATTTCTTTTACTGGGTGACAACTGAAATAAGTGCCACGCTTGGGCATGAATTCAATGTTAGCCCAAACTTTGTGGAAGTGAATCTGTGCCCGAGTGATTCATGTGCTTGTCCGAGGTCTCGCTGTTTGTGAATGAACTCATGAGATAGAGTTTAGGCCACGATGTCGCCTCTATTCTCTTTCTTCACTTTATAAATGAATGGTTTATTGTTTATTTACATTTATTTTGATAGACTATAGGCCGTTAAATCTGACACTTGGTGCATTCTTCCTGTGTATTCCTGCTAAAATGCTGTGTGAGTGTACGCTTCAGAAATAGAACTCCATCCTAATTTGAGCGCAGTGTAGCATCACTGAACATAGAACACTGCAAGTGTGAATTTTCTGCCTTATTAATATCAGAAAAAAGTCTCTGCTCTGCTCTGTAACACCTCTGGTCTAAATCTAGCTTTGGCCACAATAGTCTTTCTCAACTTTGTTCACAAATACCGGGTCCAAGCTTGTGCAGAGATATCCGAGCCAACACTGTCGCAGAGGCAGCAGTTTGAGCTAAGCCCAGGTGATCCAAGATGGCTGCGTATTGATTTCTGTGGCCTTTCAAATGGCACATATGTCAGAATAAAGTATTTCTCATACTAGAGATCATCTTTGACCAATGCCTCAGCTGGCTCCTAACATCATGGACTCTGAACATCTCCTGGATCACTGAGCTACTCACCCTATTTCTCAAGTTTTGGATTTCTAACTCCTATTGGCACAAATAACCCATTTGTGAATGTGGTACGTAGGACTTTTGGCAAAGCAAAACCCTGGAACTGCTCTGAGATGCGGCACTTTACAGAATGATACATTGGCCTTGAATTTTGTGGCCGGAGCAATCGAGGAAGCAAGTTTTGGGGGAATGTAGTTTTGGGAAATGGGATTCCCCCTCCTCCACCTCCCCTTCATTCTCCTCCTTTTGTTTCCCCATTTCTCTTTCTCTCTCTGACTCTCCATTCTTCATGTTTTATCTAATGGCATCTGTCCTTTCTCTCTCACCATCTCATTTATCACCCCTCTCCCTCCTCTGGTGATCCCAGGCTCCATCACACCTCTGCGCTTTGGCGGTCTGACACTCCTCACACAACGCTCTCCCCATTGAGTTACGTGTGGCATTATGTAAATTAAATTTCCGTCAAACTGAATGACTTCCGCATGCCAGCCTCTGTTGACGAGGTGTTGGCGAGGTATCGAGACCCGCATTTGATTGTGCAGAGTGGGTTGCTTGAGATTTTCTGGCTCTTCCTTTCTCTGTAAATTACCACTGAGTATTCACAACTAATCGCCGCAATCATTTCAGCTAAGTCCATTAAAAAGTGCTAGCTGTTACTTTTCCGACTTTACAAGTTTCAGGAACGCGACTTACTTTTGCAGCGACTGTACAAACCTGCCCCAGATCAAAGCAGTTGACGTTCCTGAAACAGTGCATTTATTATTTAAGAGTTGCACCTCACCGGATATTTATGCGTTTGCTGTCAAAAGCGTGTCACATATTGATGACATCAGCACTTACCCTGTGGCGCACAGTCGGGACATGCTTTGATTTGGGTGTTGGTGCTGTCCCAGCCCGACACTTTTGGGAGGAAATGTATAAAAATTCCAAAAGTTTCCGTATCAGGTGACCGCCGACCACTTTGTTGAAGGCATTTAATTAGTCGCAAGAGGAGTGCGCGCAGTGTTTGTAGATAAAGGAGGACTTTTGAAGAACATTTTTTGGGGCATACAGAATAAGCAATGAGAACTTTATCTTTAAAATGTCTTGTATTCTCGCTTACCAACTTCTTGTGTGCTTGTGGGCGTTTTAGACCTCTGAAGCATTCTTGGGCACAGCTAGAGTTTGTTTTATCGCACTATTTTCTCGGTAATGGAGCAGAGGCACATCCCAGAGACTCACGCACCCTCAGCTAAAGCAAAGACCGTTTGCACTTTATCAGTTTTGCTGATATGACATGTCTTTGTAAGGTGAAGACAGTAAGGGGTGAGAGATTGGGCTGGTCAGACTTTCAATTAGGCCTGGAGCACCTTCCTTAGGTAGCAGTGATGACATGGTGATAGGACAACATATACAAGCTTTCACATCCTGTTGATCTGTGTCAAGTATCTGGACATCTCCTTCACCTTCTCTGACGCCGTGGCTTAGGTAGTATCACTGCTTTCCCCTTTGTCAACAAGTGGGTGCTTACCTGCAGCCCAGTTCCACCTGCTTTTTCTGCGTCAAGATTGGCCACTAAAGGCGTTGATTAAAATGCACCACGTGATTATCGATATCAACCTTTATTAAAATCGCAATAGATTAAAATTGTATTCGTTTTCCAGCACTACTTTGAGCGTAGGACTGCTCAGAACATGTCTGACAAAGGATTATGGGTTTAAAAATGTGCAGGACAGTTTTGTGTTTCATCTATGATATGATAAAATCCAAGAAATGCAGATTGGAGCGCTTCAGCAGTCGAAGAAGAACTAAAGTAGTACTCAAAACTGCAGGAACGACGTAAAATTAGCATGTTTTTGATGACTGTAACATGGTCACAAGGTTAAAAAGTCACCTCTGAGGAGACTTTTTAACAGTTATAAGAGGGAAGTATTATTATATTTGATTTTAGGTCGTTTTGATGTAATAACACTCTTCAAATGGCATAAACACACTCGACTTCTCCACTGATGGTTTTCCTCTTTAGATGTTGGATCCATTTTCCGTGAGGACTGTTTGAAGAGCGCACATGACACGTGGTGCCGTCATCGGCGTGCAGATATTGGCAGCCCGGTCTCAGGCATGTGTTTAAATAAGCTGGCCTCACTTCGCCCTGTCTGCGAACGCTCTCCCCCAAGAACATAAAAGTGATCTATTCTCCTCATTCGGCTTGCTCATAACCACAGCAGATTCACAGAGCCACAGGGACGTAGACAATCCAATCACAGGAGCAAGAAATGTAGCTTTAGAGCTGATTCAGTTCTACACAGTCCAGGAGAAAGAAGCAGGTGGTGTTAAAGGGTAGGAAAGTTATTCTGGAGGTAAGTTTCTAAGTTTTGGCCACAATTCTGGCCTATCATCAGTTGATAATCTATGTAAAATCAATACAGTATAACCAAAATAAAACCATGTAAAGTCATGACCCATGGACTGGCATTAGTGGAGTCAAAGACGTGAATGTCTTCAACACAACTTGAAGATTTTTGATGAGCAAACAAAGTAGTGTGAAAAGGTGCCTCACTGCCGTCAAAGTCACAAGCAACAGAGGCCAATCATGAGCAGGCCTGACTCTGCATTTTACAGTACTTTCCCTACACTTTCCCGTGGAAATAAACCCTGCCTGAAACTGCTACAACAAAACTTTCGTAGCTATGAGGGTCTCTTTGAACCTTCTCATAGTGGAGACAAATGCAGCTCACAATTTTACAATCCCTGCGTCATGCAATGTGACATCTAAAAATCTCACAGTGTACACCAGCCATTAATTAGAAGCACCTCACAGCCAGAGTCCATAGCGAGAAAGAGTGAAGACGGGAACAAGGCAAACTGCCAAACTAGCACTGAGCTAATTTAGCCTCTGCATTCTCACTAGACGAAAATGTGCTTTATTTAGACACACACCAGGTACATGGTCTGTTTTTCTTTCACAAATGCTGCGTTTACAATGTCGATCTGATCTGCCTTTTTCAGACACAGCTGAATTCTGTATCTCGTTTCCATGGCAATTGTACTGTTAAATTTGGGACAAGACCGAAATAAAATAAATATATTCAATATTACCCAGCAGCACCCTCTGCTCCCCGTTTCTTCTCATCCCTCCATCTCTCCATCCAGCTCTCATTCCTATTCCGTGTGCGTTCCCTTGTGCCCCCACAGCCGGGCTTCCCTCGTTAGACTCCTACGCAGTACTCGACTGGGAGATTCCAAAGGCTTCAGACTTCACGCCATGTCATGGCAGAAGCTCGCTGGTGTTTGTTAACTGGAGCCACTTTCTGTGGGACAATGAATGAGTTTGCAGGATATAGCAATCTGCTCTTCCTGGGTCAAAGAGGCAGGTCAACCATGACTCAAAGATTTTAATGGTGTATATTTTGGACATAAGCAAAAAACAGCTTTCAACCATGTTATAACATTCTCTTCTAGATCTAGAGTAGTATCTCACTTCGTTCATGCAGTTTTGAGGAACCCTGTTTACTTTGGTTGATTCTGATTCCATTCTGCCATTCCTGGATTTTGTTACAACATGGAACGCAAAAAACATTTTTTAAGCCTATGATCCTGCGCTCAAAGTGTGGCGTCATTAATTTTCTTGCATGCCCTTGGTTAAGTAAAAGCTTTAATAACTGTTTTTAATCAAGTTGAATTCCCACTGCTGCCTACAGGGGGCGCTTCACGCCACTTTGAATCTTTACTATACATACAAAATATTTCAAAGTATAGAACAGAAAAGAAGCGTGCCCATATTAACTTTTATGCAGGAAATCTTCAGTAAGGCCGACACAATGACAAAATCAGAACCAAATCTATATTGAAAAACATGACTATAACTCCACTTTAAAAAGATCTGTAAATCTATCATCAGATGGAAAACCACAGTGATTGTGCGATGTTTGTGGCTTCTTGCAATACGGATGTTTTGTCACCTTGTGAAATGATCAAACTTATAGCTATACATATTCCCAGTTAGCGCTGACTGAACTGGTATAGGTTGTTCTGATGCATCTGTCAAGCCCTTCCATTAGTTTACACTGAATTTGCCTTGTTATCATGTGCTTTTCTTATGAATACCATCTATTGATAATTACAATAGGCCAAAAGTCCCCAGGCTGGAGGGAATTCACAGAGGAAACATGCGACACATAGAACGCTGCGAGGCTAAAATACTATGGGCCAGATCTTGTGACTGGCGCAGTCCGTGCGCAACTCTAAACGCAACGTGGTGCACGCACGATCTTGCATGTGGCGCAGGTTTTGCGCTAAAGGCTGCACCACTAGGGAGAGGGCGTTATTTAAGAAAAAGAGGCCGACTGAGGCATGGTTCATTACAAACAGCACAATTGAAAACAAAAGCAAAATTGCCTTGAAAAGTCTGTTTGAGCGTCGGTTGCGCACGGGCTTACTTTGATACAGTAGATCAACGCGCACACCCCTAACACCAAAACAACAACAATTTTCCAGAAGTAAACCACACATGCCTTCAAGTGCCACAACACAACGTCTAATCTGCGTTTTAAGGAGACGTTTCCATTGTGTGTCAGTCTTAACCTCCTGATTATGCTCCTTGTGTAGCCACAGCTCAGTCCAAAAGAAAGAAGCGCATTTTACAGGGGGCATAGCAATTTTTATTTTTTTTTGATTCAGCTGCTCCAAGAATCCTGCAGCTGTAACGCAAATGTTCCAATACGCTACAGTTTTCTTGCAACCATACTGCATAACTCTGCAACTCCTCCGCAGCCATATGACAGTTTCTGATCAATTAAATCCTGTACATTTCGTAACTTTGCGCATTTGAACGGTGCGAGGCTGCTGCCTCTCTCCCCGCCCGCTCACCTTGGATCTGCAGCGAGTGGCTGCAGCAGCGGAGGAACAGTTTTATTTCTTTAATCTTTATTGAACATTGCACATTGCATCACGCATGTTACGCGTGTACAAGAGAACCCCCCCTCGCAACCCACCGCCTTCCGCAGGTCTGGGGAAAGCATGGGGAGGGGGCGGCACCACAACATCGCAATGCAAGTCTGTCCCCCCTCCAGTCCTGCCCACTTTTTGCGCCAGGTATGACACTGAAGATTGCAAGGAGCGCCACCCGTCTGCGTACTCGTCTTCTCTACAGCCTGCGCTATGAACCACAAGATCTGGCCCATTGTGTTTCAATATCTTTAAATATAAATTACAGGATGTAATATAACATCTCCAAAAACATAGAACATTAGAAGGGCACATTTTTCTGAGTTTCTAGCATGTTTCTCAACTTTAAGGGAACATATGACTGTCACAATAATGTAAAGAACAACTACTAGCTGCTCATCACCATTGACAGAAAAGGCTTTACAAACAGATGCGCTGCACAAAGATCTTTTTTCACAAACGAAGGAATGAAGCATTTTATTCCACTACTAGAAAAAGAATGAGGCACAATTTGGCCAACATATGTTAGACGCATATTCAAGTGTATGCTGACTATGAGACAGCTGAAATCTTGCAGCGTACACCTGTCTCTCCACACTCAAAAACGTGCACAGTTTCTAGTTTCCATGGCAATTGCAAAGTAAGATTTGGGTCACGACTAAAAATAAATAATAGAAAATAATAAAAAGAACACTAATAACCAGTAGCCGTCCTCCCCTCTCTCTGCGCCTCTTTCATCTCATCCTCCATACCTCTTTCATTCCCATTCCCCGTGCGTTCTCCACCTATACTCCCAACAGCTGGGCTTCCCTCGTCCGCCTCCTACGCAGCGCTCGGCGGGGAGATTCCAAAGGCTTCACACTTCACACACGTGCACGCCCACACGCACGCTCACATGCACAGGAACGGGGCATTGCAGACTGGCAGACTGTGAATAATTGATGGTGCGTTGGCGGGATGGTTGGAGCGTCTGATGCATCTGTGTATGTTGTATGTGTGGGAATAGATCGGGTTGTCCGTTAGTGTTTAATGTGTTTGGTCAAGAAGCCATAAGGCCAATTTATTTTCAGATACTTTTTATATTTGGTCAGTTAATTTTGTTGCTACATCTCTTTCATTTTTTCCATGAACAAACAGTACTGTATCGTCTGGGTACAGGTCGTTGAAGTAAATACTAAAAAAGCTCTGGTCCCAAGATGGAGCCTTGAGGCACTCCCGTGGTGTAATCTTTAGGTGGAGAAAGGGTGTTCTTTATTCTCACACACTGTTGTCTGCCACTGAGGTACGACTTGATCCAGTTTATTGTCTGATCAGAGAGATGATGGTTTCTTATTTTGTTCAGGAGAGCATCATGGCTGACTGTGCCACGCCTCCTTGGTCGAGGCTAGATTTCATTTCCTCAATAAAGTTGCAGCAGGAAGCTTCTGTAGAGTATTTACTCCTAAATTGGTTTCACCACTGCAACCAGCTGTACTATAGTTTAACAACCCATGCAATGTGAAAGAACCCCTTTCGGGTGCGGAACGGCTCAGTGTAGCTGTGGATACACCGGCAAAATGCTCCTGCCTTTTCCGTTCCGCTCTTAATGAACTGGCCCTGCAGCCACATACCATAACAGTACATTTGGCTTCACATATTGGCTTGGACTAAACCACGAAATTCAAGGCCTCAGTTTTGTTCACTATAAAAAGTAAGTCTGACTTTATGACAAACTACAGTTGGCGAATGCTACATTTTTCCCGCGACTGAGTGGCTTCCATTCGCCTCCCTGCCCTAAGGTCCTGTTCTTGATCCCTGTGCCATTGTACGTGGAGTTTGTATGATGTAGAGGAGAGCAGACTAAGAGCAAGAACTAAGAACGACATCGAAATTAGCCTGGATTGTAGTCTTTCTAAATATTCTGAAATGATCAATTTAAAGACAGCTGGCCGAATAGTTTGACAAATGGTACAAAAGGACCGTGGTTTGATGCGGTTCAAAACACAGTTGGGAATAGGAGACCCAGTTTCAACTACAGTAGAAGGGTGTCTGTCGTAATCGTGGACCGAGACTGGGGCGTACTGGGCTGAGAAGTGGTCTGGCTCTGATGGGGCAGCACCCTGATGGCTATTGTGAGTCTAGAGAGGTGGAGACACGTCTTTATATCCAATTAAATATATACCTGCACCAGAGAAAGCCGCTCTTCAGGGACCTGGGGGTTGCTGGATAATCTAGCTTTTATCCTAAACACTTTCTCAAGCTTGACAGTTAGTGGATAATTTTTGACAGCCTATGCTAAAATAGGTTTTGCTTGTTCTCTGTGTCTGGAACATTATGATTATGGTGAATCAAGCCCTCAACCTGTCTTCACAAATACCTATACTTGTTTCTGTCGTGTATTGACCAGCACTGTCATGTGTCATATGCCATGTGTATGTCTAAATGAATAGTTGTGGTCAGTGGGCCTTGTTGTCGTGTGTTCTGGGAGAGTATCGATTGCTCTGAAGCGAAACGACGTGAGCGGTAACAATCTATAATCCTGACACTAATCCAGCTCCGAACGCTCCTCTCTGAGGGCATGATGACTATGAGAGGGGCTTGTCGAGAGTCAGCACGTCATCTGCCACGGTCCCTGCTAAACAGATATTATGTGAGGAAGTGTTTCGGAGATGTGCTAGACTTACCTCTTTATTTTCGTAAAACGTTCTCCATCAGTAATGGAATGTTTCATGCTCAGAATGAGTTGTTTTCACCCAGGAAGTTTACACAACTCCCATCTATACTTGGCAACCAACTTACTACAGCTAAATCAAAATAACCTTAATTATATCCCTTTTCCTGACCTTAATCCTAACCAGAGATTCGCCATGTTAGGGGGAACTAACATCTGTAAACTAGCAGCTAAAAATACAGTAGAGAAAAGAGTCACAATTGGATTAATTCCTTCTTTATAAAGTCACTTTAATACTTCATTTTAAAAGTAACAAAGTGAAATTTTTTGTTTCTGTATTAGTTACATTCAGTAGCTGTCGACTGTCCAAATGATGTTACCGTGTTTTGGGTACAATAACCACTAAAGGGCACTACATTACTGCTGTTGATTGAGTCTGATTCAGTTCAATGTGCGGCTCTTGTCCACCTCATGCAGTGGCTAAATCAAAACCATGAAGATTACGACCCGTGTCTTCCCTCATGCCAGCACAGCACAACGAATAATAATATTGTCATCTCTAGCAGACACAAACTCATAATAATGACCATCTCTCTCTCCTCCTCCATTGTTTGTGTCATGAGTTGCCCTCATGCTGAGAATGTGACTTGTCCCATACACGTTATGTCACTCCTCGAAAGAAAGCTAATATATCCTTTTGCTAAGGAAAATGACAAAATAGCAACGGCCAGTGTCTCGGATAACTATTTTAATTAGTGGTTGGAAATAGAAACATGTTAGATTACTAGTTGCTGAAAAAAAACAAGTAGTTATATCAGAGTAGAAGTAGCTCTTTACTGGCAAGTAAATAAACACCGTCGATAACCCCAGCACTTTACATTTTAAAGTCTCCATAGTAGTATATAGCTAGTAGTATAGCTTGGACATGACCATTGTATCTTTGGCCCCAGATGAAAAAGTTGCTGTTTTGGTCCTTCAGAAAGACTCGAACTTTGTGAAATACACTTAATTTCCCAGAGTGTGTGACAGACTTCACAAACATAAACACATTAATCATATTTTGTATTCCTTTTTAAAGCCCACCTCTCTGTCACTGTCAGAGCCGCCCGTATCCCGGCCGTTTGCCTCCCTCTCCTCCTCTGGAAGCTGAGCTCGGTTTTCTTCATGTTAAGCACACAATCATCACTGCTCCCCATCCGTCAGGCTCGCTCCCCTGGGAACACAGACGTGCCGTCCGCTCGCACAACCCGCCTCAGCCTGCTCACATATTCATGGGAGGACCAGAGGACAGCTGCGGGTGCGTTCGATGGCCCGTCTTTGTAAATGAACAGCAAACATTGGCCCACTGGGGCTCGTAGAACCAGACGGGCGTGTCTTGTTGCACCATGCGCTTGGATGAAAGAAGAAACACTGCGCAAAATCAACTGTTTCATCTCTATAAATAGCCTGTATTGTTTTGTTAGACCCTATTAATCCGCATCTTGTAATCACACCAATTTATTTACATACTCTCATTCATCTGGGTGGTTTATTCAAAATGACACCTGTAGGATCTCATACAGAACACCCAATGAACTTACCTTTAAAAGAGAATTTATCAATCTTAAAAAGTTCCACTTTAAATCATTTGTGAATAGGACGGATTTCTGATTGGATCATTTTAGCCAGTCACAGCTGCTGAGCCTCAAAACATGGCTACATAACAAAGCGCTAGACTAGAGCCATTAGATATTTAGTAAAAAATAGTTTGTCAGTCTGTTGCAGCACCGTGTTGTTCATTAGTATTGAGAAAAGTGTTGGTTGTGATTTATCTGGGAACCATCCGCGCCTTTAGCTGGAGGACTCCCAAAACTAAAAAAGACGGTTGTGCAAAGAATCAAATTTAACTACCGGTACATGGCCAAAAATGCATAATAGATTCAACTTTGAAGTCTGTATCTGTAATAAAGTGATAAAGATTTGCTTCATATATATTTTGTTTTATGAATTTTGTTTCCCAATATACAATACTGGGAAACAAGAGAACAAAGGTCAATGAATATCTGATTTAATTCATGGCTAAATTAATTGATTAAAAACTGGATGCTGTTTTTTTGATATATGAGATATTAGCCAAAACCATGACCAACAAAAGAAACATCTGCATTTTGAACACAACCTCCTGACCCACAAAACAGTGTAATATCAGCAGTCTAGGATAGTGCATCACTGGTGTTTTTGCCCATGGCTTGTACGCCAGGAATGTGTGAACCATTGGAGGCACTCTAGCGTTTTTATTTTATTTATTTTTTACTTTTACTATCATTTGAAAATGACCTTCTCTTAGATGCGCCTCACGGTTAGTCTGTGGTGCATGAAAAGCTGTGAGTGTGTTGTTTCAGTTAACTGCTGACCATTGCCAGACCATCGCCATTCAAAAGCCTGAATAAAGAAAGATACAACCCCATAAAAGTTCCATGTTCCATCACAGATAATGGCCCATAGATACAGAAGAACGCTTTTGGCCCAGTCGTTGAGAGATGGCACATTGGCAGCGCACATTCCAGTGGATTTATGATGAGACTCGGAGCAACATATAATCTGCATCAGAGGACGATGAGTTTGGAATAGGTTGCGCTCATGTGAGGCCATAACATTCGAAAGTGCCTGTAGACGTCAAAGTGAAGTGTGGGGTGGGCTTGTTTACCTGCACAAGTCCCATACACTGTCCCGACACAATAAGGAAATATATAAATAACACATTTGGTCAAATTGGTTAACACTGTCACTCTCCCAGTCCCATCTGTTCCATTCAAGTTCAGGCTCTCCAAACTAAACATGACATCTCTTCTTTCCAGCTGCCCCTTTCAGCCAGTGGGCCCCTGTTCAGTGTGGGACAGTCCTGGTGAGGAGTGGTCCTGGGGGTTACCTCACAGGTGCTCTGCGTGTGTAACAGGACACAGACAGGGGAGTGACGCACCGCTGTGTATGGGACAGTCATTAGTGAAAAAGCCCAGGATGGAATATCTGCACAGGAAACAGGTGTAGGCTTTCAAAACAAAAGCTCACACCTAGAATGCTTAATTTACGTCATGCTGTAGGACTTCCATCCATAACCCACCCCACCTTTGTAAGATTGACTGAACCAATCTCATTGAAGAGCTGTTCAAAAGAGCCATCACCAGTGAGTCTTCACCGGTCATTGCTTATGGAGGGCAGTTGCAGTGACTTCATTCTCCTTGGGGGGAAAGAAGTCAGGATTCAAATCTCATTCAGATTTCCAGAACGTGGGCTGTTTTAACGACCCAAATGTGAACACAATGAGTACAGCGGTCAGTGAAATGGAGCAGATAATCACAGAAAATAGCTCAGCCTCGGCCTTTTCATTTGCTCATGATATAAGAGGTTTCGCAAACAGCCAAACAAACATTTAGCCGAGGTTATTCTGAATTTATTTTGCATAATTCTCCCTGTTTAACGCGCTCTCTCTCTCTCTCTCTCTCTCTTGCTTCGCATATAACATTCTGCTCAGCTCCAGTTTTCACCTAAACCATTTCCCTCATGGTCACTGCTCATTCTGAAATACTGACAGTGAAATAAAGGGATTTCACATTTGCAGCTAATTCTGAATTTCATTTCTGGGTCAGGTTTGAATAAAGTTTCCGAGGTACTATTTCACTGTCACCAAAGCACAATTAAAGAATCAGGAAACAAATTTCATTCCCAACGTAGTGCTCAGGGGCGTGGGGGAAGAGGTTTTCTCAGAATCGCGCAGCAGCAGTAGCTCCTCCTAATGCGACACATGCGACTGAAGCGTTTATT
Source organism: Gobius niger (assembly GCF_951799975.1). Classification (NCBI taxonomy): domain Eukaryota; kingdom Metazoa; phylum Chordata; class Actinopteri; order Gobiiformes; family Gobiidae; genus Gobius; species Gobius niger. Next base: position 20,592,033 of record NC_136869.1, read on the forward strand.
ACTACTACTCTTACTATTACTATTACTACTTCTACCATAACTATAAACATTCTTGTACCTTTGCTCCCCTTACTGTACAGTGCTATTGCTTACATTCCCTTCTTCAGTTACTGCTTCTATATAACCACTATTAATCTTCATTTAGCCCGGGCCGCGCTCCCCATACCATTCGTACATGTTTATCACCGCTGAGTGCTCCCAAATGAAAAGGCCCAGCTACAACTGACTTCAGAGGAGTTTTTTAGTGGAAGTCATACATCAGCCCATTGGCCTGTCACCTCGGTACATGTGCACATAGACTGGAGCTGTGCACAGGGACTTCCGCTGGTGCTGTGGCTGTTTAGACGTCAGGAGGAGGCTCTGCTGAAGCTGGACTTACAGGCTGACGGAGAGCAGAGATGTTTCCCCTGCAGAAGTGGTTTTACACCGACACTTAATGGAGGAAGGTCACGACCCCGGACCACACATGCACAGGCTCGTCTTACTTTTAATAAATGCTTGTAAGTGGATACACGAGATGATAATTGCAGATCATCATCATTGTGGTTTAAAGTGTTTTTGTTGAACTTGTTTGGTCGCCAATGGACATGACTGTGGCTGTATCTATGATCTATCTGCACACCGATAATCTCATCATGATCTGAGTTCATCTCGGGAACTCGGGTATCAAAGTGATTTTCCTGTTTCCCAGCGGAAAATATATGATGAGGAGGCATTCATGTGCAACGTTCAAGTCGGCAAGTGCTAATTACCATAATTATGAGACCACATGAAGGCAGCAATATCCAAATATGGTGAAGGCCGTGAGCATTTTCAGTTCTACCTGGTGCAGGAAGAGTGAGCGCTGAGGCGGCAACTTCACAGGACACTTACTTTACTAATCCGCTCATGAATAGACGCAATGACCTGGAGTTTGGATTAGCGGACTTCTGACGGGGATGTAAAGTCAAAATGTAACGGCTGAGCAACAAGTTCATTTATGTCATTTAGTTTGTAAGCCATTCAGAGGTGGAGTAAACAGTTACATTAAGTCAAGTACATTTACTCGAGTGTTTAGCTTAGACAGTGCTTTTTACTGGTATTATATTTGAAGTATCTTACTGAAATGAAACCTTACTTAACTCCATCCACTATAAAACTATTATTGTCAAAAGTTTCATGTTGGCTCAGTACTCCCCACCTCTATCTTTGTTTCACACATGACTTTGTTAATATGGTGAAATTATGAGGTGCCTGGTTGCTGTGGCCATCACTCGCTAACCCCTCTTTCCTCTTCTCGCAGGTCGAAAGTTTGTGATCGCCAACGCCCGAGTGGAGAACTGCGCCATCATCTTCTGTAACGATGGCTTCTGTCACTTGTGCGGATACACGCGCGGGGAGATCATGCAGAAGCCCTGCACCTGCAACTTCCTGTACGGCCCGGGCACCAAGAGGCTGGCCATCGCCCAGATGGCTCAGGCGCTGCTGGGGTCCGAGGAGAGGAAGGTGGAGATCGACCTGTACCGGAAAGACGGTAGGGAGAATGTGGATGGAGCAATGGGCAGAGCTGGATCAATGGGGGATGTTTGTAAAGCTTTTGACACGTGATGATGTGTTTGGACCCTGAGGAGTGACTCTCATGCAGAGCTGTTTTAGGTGCTGTACGACTTTATCCCTAAATGTGGCAACAAGTATCAGTGGATAGAATGTAAGCAGGAGCCATGTGTATGAAAGGTTATAATGTTGGGAATAGTATTTGAGTGTGAGAGTACAGTGGCTGCTTCTGTGTTGGATTGTCAGCTATCAAGAACACTGAAAAGAGAACAGTTTTAAATCCAGGATGGCTTATAGCTTGTTTGGCTTGTTCTTTTGCTAAAATTATGATTTTGGGTGACCATCTTAGTAGTTGTGCGTCTTAAATTGAGCTTTATTTGCTCTTTTTCTCTTGCTCAGATGGAGTGTCTAACTGTTTGCTTTTCTTGCAAGAGAGAATCCCTTTTGCTCTTCTTCTGATTGTCAACTCGATGTCACTCAAGTTCAGTTTACGTACAAAATACCATAACTAAATACTGGTGGGTATGAGGGTCCGTACTTTGGGCACTTTATACTGTTCTGCAATGTCAAAATACAGTGTGTTCATTACACAGTTCTCATTGTGGCTAAAATCCAAATATCAAAAGTGTGTACATGTGAGATGTAGTGGTTTGTGACAGAGTAATATAATTGAGGTACCACCGCAGAATGGTGTTTTGAGGCCAGTTTTTGTGGTAATGTGAGTTAGCGAAGTGCGATTACTTTTTCCAACATAATTTAATGCATTTGTTTTGTGTGCTCAAGTAACCTGGTGCTTTTTCGACACAAAAACATGTGGGTCATCTCCTCTATGTGGCACCTTATCCCTGGTCTACATGAGGTATAGGCACTTTTACCTGTCCTGCACCATAGGCCAGTGTTTCCCAAACAGGGGTACAGGGACCCCTGGGGGTACTCGAGGAAAGCAGCGGGGGGTATTTGAAACTATTTCAGATTCAGTCAAATGTATTGCCTTGGGAGAATTTTAGGTTTATTTTGACCGCAAAATTGTCCTTTTTCTTACAAATACCATTTTTAAGTAATTACTTTCTAAATAAACTGCAACAGCCCTGAGGTAGGGGGTACATGGACGACCATTGAAAGACCCAAGAAGTACACAAGACAATAAAGGTAGGGAACCACTGCCATAGGCTTTGGTTTCAGAGCCACATGCAGCTCCTCACGATCCAGTGATGACCTGCAAAATACTATTGTAGTCCTTATTGTCACCTTAAGGACTCTAATCCAGTTAAGTTGAAGCACTTTATGGATCAGAATCAATGACTTTTTGCGGAGAATTGGCTTTATAAACATTATAACATATTACATTATAAAAGTAGCTATACTGATATTGTTCAATTTGTTCATCATTAGCCAACTATCAGCTGTTTTATTCTTCTTAAAGATGCTAATATGTCGATGCCTCTTACTGTAGCTCAGAGAAGCTGTTTGGTGAGGCTCTGTTTGTAAACTGGTGCTTTTCGTTTCTTTCATATTGAAATAGCGCATTAATGTGACAAGTTAGTTTACTCCAACAAAGGTGACTTAACAAGTTACTTTTTAAACTCTAATTGATGACTAGAACAATACTTGGTTGCTGCTCCAATTGCTATAGATCCATACCATATAGATCTTCTCTTTTCACCCCTCTAAGCTAGCCCTCCTGTCCTCCCCCTTCCCTTCCCCTTCCTCCCTCGTGTCCTCCCCTCCCCTGTCCCTCCTCACTCCTCCTGCTGAGCGCCGCTGATATCTCCCGGAGACACCGCTCATCCATAATGCAGTCGCGGAGGAAACATTATGCCACCTCTCTCCTCCGCCGCGGCCCTGTATCCTCTCTCCTCCCGCAGCGGCGAAGAATAGCCCGAGTCTGGCTGTTGAAAAGACTGTTCTATTTGGACTCTATCGCCCATCCAGAGCCCGTACACACACACCAGAAGCTTCATCTAGGTCCATTTATCTAGTGCCAGGAGCCTTCGCCATGATGGATCTCCTCCCTCCCTCTCACGCTCAATTGTCCGGCTGCGATTACTCACCGGCCCAATCCATCATGTGGCGGAGGTACGCACAGCGCGGCACCAAACTGGCTTGGTTTCCACGCGGCGGCTGGATTGGTGTCAGCGCCGCGGTGTTTTACACGCCGCCAGAGCAGAGGGCGGAGGAGCTCAGGTGAAGGAAAATATTTGAAAGACTTTGATGAGGGATGGTCTTAAAACGGCTGGTGAGGTCTGTTAGTTAGTTTCAGGGCTGTGTTAGAGCAAGGGATACACACTCTTTCAGTGTCTTTAATCAATAATACAGTCGCTTTATCGTAATTTATCAATTCCCTGTTTATGTCATTTTACCTTTCATCTTAAGTAAGCTAAACTTTTTCCTGGTAAAATAATGAACCATGATCAAAAATGGTGTATATGTTTTGTTCATGTGACGTCACAACATTCTGAACAGCCTATAGTTTAACACTGAGGTGGAGGGAAGCCGAAAATGTCATTGTGTAACTATGGCAACTGTCAAAATGCAGGTTTATTGCTAATTTCTCTGTAATTCCGGGGCCACATGACACAAAAGCTTTTACAAAGTTCAAAGTCATCTATTCCAGCACATTATGCACCATGGTGTAATTATTACCTCAAAAAGGTGTCCAAAAATGGAGAAAATATTAAAACCCGTGTGTGATGTTGACATTTCTTTCAAAAAACTGTTTCTCTCCCATAGAGTTGTATTGACACCTGCTCTCCAACTAAAACATGAACGCAACCTATTATTTGTTATTTGCCAACTTTTATCTCTTCATTTGCTCTCCAGTCCAGCCTGATTTTACCATCGCTAATGTGACAAGTTAGTTTACCCCAAATGCTGTATGCTTTCCATACACAGCATGATTAATTGTTAGTGCTTTGGTTAATTGATAATAATAATAATGGCCACACCACCTTTACTCTGCCCGATTCAGAAGCTAAACAGAAAGGGCCTGGTTGGTTCTTGGATGGGAGTCCGTTTGGGAACACCAGGAACCTGGGTGAATGTAGTGAGTGAGTGGGTTGGTGGTGGTTGGAGGGGCCAATGGCACAGACTGGTGGCCCCGCTTCCATCAGTCTACCCCCAGTAGCTTACCACCACAAGTATGATGTGAATGAATAATGAACACATTTGTAAAGCGACATTGCACGTTTGGAAAAGCGTCATGATGGTGGCAAGGTACAATTCTAGCCAGAGCTGCCCCTTAGGGTAGATTGATGGAAGCGAGGCAACCAGTCTGTGCCATCGGTCCCTCCGACCACCACCAACCACTCACTCACTCACTCACTCACTCACTCACTCACTCACTCACTCACTCACTCACTCACTCACTCACTCACTCACTCACTCACTCACTCACTCACTCACTCACTCACTCACTCACTCACACACACTCTTTCATTCATCCTGGTCTATTGTACATGTTTTTAGTGGTAGGGGAAAACGGAGGGGGTCGTAGTCATAGTCCCATATGATATGCGGCATATCATATGGGACTACATTTATTGATGAAGCTAATAGAGGGAATGAGCGTGAAAGAGTGTCAACGTTTAAGCATAGACCTCATAGTATCAAACAGAAATCAGTCATGATATGATGATCTCTCCGAATTGGCAGATCATCACAGAAACCACAATCCCAGCCCAGACTTTAACTCCAATGAAAATATTTGGTAGTAGCAGTGGTAATAATAGCAGTATAATTGAGTGTGGTTTGTGTTTAAGCGTGCTAATGCTCCTTCCTCTGAGTGTGCTTTTGCCAGCAGAGGTGTGTGCGCAGCGATTGCCTAGCAGCGGTAGCTAAGCAGGGCACTTACACAGACCCGCCGTATCTCAGGAGAGGCCAGGCTGCAGAGAGAACCCACCTCCAGCTAACTGCACATCAAGCACACACTCGCTAGCACCGTTGGCACCATCGCAACCCACGCAACCGCGGGTTACATCAGCCCGGGCCGCCGCAGAGGGGAGAGGAGAGGAGGGGAGGGCCGGAGAGATTAGTAAGCACAAACTAGACCGATACAGGTGGAATCAGCCAAGCAGACGCATTATTTCAACTCTGAACCTTTACCAAAATGAAAACCCACCTGGAGTTGTTTTGTTTGTGAATTATGAGCTTCTAAACTATTACCAGAACATTACGAGAACTTTACAGAACAGAGAGTTTGGAGAGAGGAGATGCGTTGTGGAAAAGTCTGAGTGGAAAGTGTGGCTGAGTTAACCTGTCTGTAACATGAACACGGCTCTGCACTTAAGCCCAATCACCTGGATACGTCTGGGCAAACACAGCCACAAACCACCAATCAGACTGTTTACCTGCTGTGTCCACGGCCAAGTCAGCCCGTGTGGACGCTGTGAAACTTTCAGTTTGTGGGAAAGGGAGAAAAGGAGCATAAATATTAATATAAAGATTTGTTTTGGATATGTTAGCACTTATACTAACCAATACAGTTTCCCATTACTGCCTTGACTGTAGTGTTGACTGACAAGTAGAATATATTCAGTGAACGTTTTCCTTTGCTGTGTGAGACAGTTATTAAGCATGCATTGTGACATTAATATTCCATATTATATCATTTTAATATAATGGAACTCAGAACACTTGGATTAGATGCCTATGGACCTTCATATTATTTATTTAGGTACAATAGATAAAAGGCATTTTTGAACAAGACAAGGCACATTTTACACATGGGAACAACTCTGGCCTGGTTTTAGCTTCTGTTTGAGCCTCTGCTAAAGATGCTCACATTAGTCTGCAGCTCAGTCCAGAGGAGAGAGCTCCTCAGTGTAGCCCCTTGAAGGAGAAGCTGGACTGTCCCAAAGGTGCTCTAAATTTTGGGAGAACACAGTCCCTGCTAACAGATGCTCTGGTGGAGGGTCTGAGAGAGGTCTGACCCGTCGCCATGAGAGGGGAAAACGGTGGAGACGTGCAGTTGTTCAAACATTTAAAAGTACATTTCAAAATACTAACATTTACAATATTTTCAATGGTAAAGGGCTTGTGCTTTTGTGTGATATCACAATGATGCCTCTCGTAAGTTTCTTGTCCAACATCTTGATTGCCTGTTTATACAGAGAGGGGCTTCAGAGTGGAAGCTGATGTTTGGGTCCAAACATTCTTTGTTGGCAGATTAAGGCGATAAGAGGCGTTATTGATTCTCTGACAACTCATTTTCCATAACTAAATCACACCCCATCATGTAATAATCACTGCTGACTTATGAATTGATTTTGTGTATCCAACAGATAAGCAGCAGTAGTTGGAATAAATATACTGGAAATACTAATGCTGCATATTTAGAGCAGTAACACAACTTTATCCAAAGTACTCTCTCTGAGGAAACATGTCCTTTCTTATTTATTTGAAAGCTGAGAACTTCTAGGGCTCAACCACAGAGCATTAGCGACCGGAGGCGGCTTTAGCACTAATTAGGAGCTGGGTTTTGGGTTTAGTGCAAACTGGTTGATGCATTGACATAAATATGACTGAAGATGGTCTCTCTCCTGATCAGCTGCAGTGAGTGATAGAGTCCAGTCTCACAGCTTTATTCTCTCATTTACAGCCGCGCTCCTCCATCAGCCTGTGTCAGTCTGCCGGTGCCCACAGACAGGCTTTATCATCACCGGGGCACAGGCGAGGACGCAATTACACTGTCAGGGTCACGGATTTTTAAATGTAAGGCCTGACAGTGTGCAAAGGGAGAACACATCTGGGAAAGATGGATTTCAAACAGAGAGACTTAATTCCATGGAGAAAGTGAAGGGATGTTTATTGGATTCAGCGGTCGCTCAGTTGGTAGTTTGATTTCCTCTCCTATCTGCACTGATGCATAACTGTTGAAGGTTATTGAATGTGTTTTCTATTTCACTGAACCAACTTTCTGGCATATTTCAATTTTCCAGTCTTTCCCATAACAATATTTAATGATTTATCGAGTGTTTAACCCCATTCAAAAGAGATGTGGGGAGAACATGCAAACTCTACATAGGAAGGCCCCGCCAGGAATCGAACACAGAACCTTCTCGCTGTGAAGCACGAGCACTAAGCGTAGTTTTCTTTCCAATTCTCCTGCAGAGTCATTACTCAATAAAAGCCAGCCGTTTCATCTTGATCAGACAGTGCGAACATTACAACAAGGTCCTATCAATCGGGCTGCTGCGGTCACTGCTCTCGGTGCGTTGAGAATCTCAGGAAGCTTACAGCGTGTAACACCTTCATCTTCTAAAGTGTAAACACAGACCCGAGCGCGGGAGGATTAGCAGCGTTGGAAATGAACACAGAACCGAGTGGACTTTTGCCTTTTGTTTACTTAAAACCCCATGCTGCCCGTCATTAGCATGTGCATTGTTGATTGTCTTTGGCCGGGTTAGAGCGGCAGACTTCACAGAGCGGCGGTGCGTAGGTTGCCCCCCGTGGCCTTCCCTGTGAGTGGGAAACAAAAGCACTCATCGCAGCGGCCCTACTTGGCACGACTCGGTGTTGTGGAGTCCAGGTGATTACTAAAGCTTCCTGTGCAACTAAAAGCAGGCACACACACACACACACACACACACACACACACACATACACCTAATGTCACAGCACACAGTGGCCCTCCATTAGTGCTCCGGGCACGGCGATTCCACCCAAGTATTTATTTTGTTTGTGAAAGAGGCAGAATCTCGTTTCCTGGTGACTCAAATCGAGGGAAATGGTTGGTAAAAGCAGCCTGTCTTTGTTGACTGTGCATACTGTCCATTAGCCATCTGGGCTGAACTGTTTCAGAAAAATGTGATTTCTTTGACCAGTATGGCATTTGTTGCTGGATTTACTAAGCCTTTGGACGTGCGTGCTAAAGTGGAGCCAAAAGCAGGTGCAACATGCTAATAAAATTGTGTTCTATTTTGAGATAACCTACGAACAGGAGGGCCATAGACCCAGAAAATTACTGAGCTGTAATTGCAAATGATAGCTTATTCTAGACCTATGGACACATTTTTGTCCTTTTGGCTCCGACAGATAGAGAAACAATAGTAAGTTTTAGCAATAAGTTTTAGAGCTAACTATCTGTATTTCAGAATGTTAGCATTGACTAGAGGCGGCATACCAACTCTGATCCTGTCGGGTAAGACTCCTGACCGAGAATGGACAGGCTGAAGAATACAAGATAACATTACATTGTTGCAAGTCTGAACGTCTATCGGTGGTTTTCAATTCACCCACATCCATCAAAATAACTGGATTGAAGCTGATAACTGTGGACATTTACATAGGCCTAAAACAGAAAACATGGACAGATCTAAACAGAGAAATAAGTCAGGTGTGTGAAGGAGGTGATAAATGCTCCTAAGTTATGTTTATGTAAATTGAAATCAAATTACAGATACAGTATCACAAGAGCAAAACGTTCCCAGCGTCAGTTCTTTTGACCGCTCATTTGCTCAAATCCAGTGGTAACATCCCTCCTCAAACAAGCTAATAAAAGCGCACAAACAGTTATCGTGCGAAAGACTAGCCCTTCATAACAGCCAGACAGAGGCGGGCGTGTGAAGGAGATGGATGGGGTTGACATACTGCATTGGCGTCTGGTGTATTGGAGGTGTTTAATAACCCCAGACCTAATGGCTGGAGTATATGCTTCAGCAGCCTCGCTTCTTTAAGTGTCGCCTTCTACCTGAGTCCATTACGGGCTCCTCTGATTCCCATCTCCTCTGATCGTCCTGATGCCCGTGTGGACGCACTCGTTTGTGAACATATTACTCACCGCATGGCGCTGACAGAGAACAGTTGGTGAACTCACGCACCGTGACACAGAGATGGAACTCACTGACTTCATATTTCATTTGTTTGCGCAGAAACGTTTCCACTGTTAGAGTGAATTTGATCATTTTATGTTGGAGAGTGAGTAGGACAGTGGTGATGCAGTTGGGCATTAAGCAATCAACCATTGACCATATCAGCAGTGGCTTCAGGATGACCTTTTTGGGTGGGCAGGGGGTGAACTTTGTGGGCCCGGCCTATGTGTGTCCTGCATCTCAGAGGCTGTGGCGAGCAGTGCTGCACATCCACTTCGCGTCCTCCATTTTCTCTGGTGAAAATTTGTGTTGTTCTGTGTCTTTGGAATGAAAATGAACCTTAACACCATTGACCAACAGTCAGCATCTGGCTTTAGTAATGTCCCCGAACTGAAACACTCAACGCAATGTAAAGATGTACAGAGTGTGAACAAAGCGCACTGTCAGATGTGTGGCAGGTCCTGCAGACACATGTCAAGGACAGGTTCATTCTCTCTCAGGCTGAATGACGCGGTCCTGATCACCCATAGGCCAGGACAAAAGTGGGCACTGTGTATTTGTCCATATTGTTGCCAGTTGAGACTCTTCTGGGAGGAGAGTGAGACTCTTCACCCACACAACACACTCTAGTCCAGAGGTGTTGGAGCTCATGCAGAAAGCCTCACAAACCGACAGACCCTGGACCTGTTGATAACAAGTTTAGTGTCTTGTGCTGGATCTTGTGGCCCATCTAGCCTTTCGTTCTGGCCTGCGAACATGACTGAGCCCCAAATATGTGCCCATACCATCCCCAATCCCCAACCACTAAACAGTGCTAAACAATTGCACTGTTGACTACACAGTGCACTCATTTTGTTGGTGACAACTTACTGCAGATCATTAAATGGATTTCTGCAATAAAAAATGACCAAATTCAAGTAAACATTCAGTGAGAGAGACTGGATTATTACAACTCTTTGCTTGAGAAGAGAAGCTATCGATCATTTCAGCAGCTCAAGCGAGGAGTCAGTGGCTAATGTTTGCAACTTTTTAATTTCTTGGCACACCCTTAGACCAGTGGTGCTCAAACTTATCATTTCAAGTGACATCTAGACCAGCTGTAAGATCAAACGAGGATTAGTACCCTGGAAAAAACACCATGATACACTGCATCACTCCTACAGTTTGCTATTTCTCGTGAGCTTCATTAATAAAACCACAAAGCCATGATAAATCCCTCCTCTTCCTTACAGCACACAGCCTGCTTTGTCTAATGTGATTACATATACTGAAGGCTAATAGATTGGAAGGAGTACATTACAACTTAATGTAGCTTCTGTGGCAGGAGGGAGGGGCTGATGGACGCAGTGTTGGAGATGGAAACCATTTATGCAGTGAATGTAAAAGGCATTGCGGGTAATAGTCTTTTCAATTCCCTTTAGGAGGCAGACATTAGGAGACTGCGGCGCTATAGGAAATCTCTCTGGGACGTTGTATTTGTGGAAATGGGACGCACATATAAACTGTTTGTTTACGCTTTATGGTAAAATCAGGCACATCAGTGTGACTTTTTCTATCTAGCTTTTAACCATGTTATAACGTTGAGCCCTCATCAAAAACAAACCTGGAGTGTGGATTATAAGGCTGAACAACAGACTGTTGAAGCTGAACTCTCCCCTTCCCTCCCTTCATATTGCTCTGGCGCATCTGAAACCCTTCAACGCCAAGGATAAGGGAAGGAAAGCAGGGGTGGTTTATGCCATCACGTGCGGCACAGAGGGGTGTAACCAGATGTACGTTGGGGAAACAGCTCAGCCCTTGGAGAAGCGCCTCTCTCAGCACCGGAGGAAAACATCGTGAGGCCCAACTTCTGCTGTGTCCCTGCACATGGAGGAGGCGGGCCACTCTTTTGAGGACAGAGACACATGTCTGTTGGACAAAGAACAGTGGTTTGAGAGAGGGGTCAAGGAGACATATGAGAGGTCCATGCGCCCAGCCATCAACAGACGAGGGGGACTCTGGTTCCAGCTGTCCAGCACCTGGGACAGAGCCATCTGAAGGATGCCCCAGACACGGCCTGGACTCGGGCCATGTGGCACCCCTGCCAGTGACGTCATCTGCCTTCACTGGGTATTCACCATCCACAGCCACCACGTCTGTATCTGGTGTGTGTGGTCACCACGGACAACAGCTTTGAGGAGGCTGTCTGGAAGGACAGTAAGACTGTCACCTCTTTTTAGAAGTAAGTCCAGTTGTTTTGAGTTATCTTTTTGAACCAAGCACATTTTCTCCAGTTTGGCATGACCCAAATCTAAAAGCTTCTTTAAAAAAAGCCTTGAGCGACAAAAACGAGATGTAAACGGGGATGAAAATGCAACAAAAAACACAAAAGAGCAAAAAAAACTGTGACAAAAATGTGACAATAAAGGGACAATGGAAAAGACATATGAAAGGTGCTGGCCGTGAGGAGTACACCATACAGTATATCTACAATATAGCAAATGTAGTGTATTTTGAACACAGAAAATGTAATTGCCTCCACTATGACACAACCATTAACACCATTGTTAGCACAGGTTTCGCTGACATCTATTCATGCCATATCAAAAGTGTTATGGTTCAGGACATATGTAACCATGTGAAGAATAGAGCTGTATGTTCATGTATTTCCTCCGCTTCTAATGTGGCTTGGATCTTTTGGGCGACACAGTCAAGTGGCTCCAAATAGTGTGTGAAATGAGATTTACTGATGCATCAGAGCTTCTGGTGCTGCCTTCGTCTGACTGGGCACTTTACTCAACGCCTCTGTAAAATGGTACTGTATAAGGTGTGTTTCCTATGTTGCACATTGAGCCTCTTAGTTTAACGGCAGCGTTTCTCAAACTGTTGTAGACAAGATGTTTTCAGATATTGTTCAATTTAAAGATGGTCATGAGAAAAGGCCTGTGTTGTGCAATTAGCGAGATCGTCGATATGGACACATTTTTAGAGAGGGAGTATTTGGTAATAATAAGGAAAGGGTTACCGGAGGAGAAATTGGAGTAGCAAAGATAATTCATACATTTGCTAATTTAATTTAAATAGTGATGCTGTGGTTTCACCCGCAGGTCAGAGAAAGCTGCAGAGTAGAATTCTGGTTGTGGGGTTTCCAGTGAATTTGACCCTTGTTGTTTCCGGTCCTTGTTGGAGTCCTGTGTCACTTATACGTATAGGATACTCCCCCCCCTCACATTGTTTACGTCAGCCTCTCAAGTGACCCATCTCCCTGATTACCTACAGCTGATCACCTACAGCCATCCCATGCAAATTACACACCTGAAGACACTATAGTTTTGGGGCCAGATCTTGTGCTGGTGCACAGAGGGGCGCAGGCTCTTGGCGAATTATTTTCCGAGTGGCGGCGCTATGAGCTTTGTGCCTTCGCCACTTGTGAGAGGGCGTCACAAGAGGAGGTGACTCCTCTGATGGGAGCACCACTGACATTCATTTCCTCAGTTACATCGCGCTGCGTTGTGTTCCTCCTTAAGCCCTTGGCTCTCACAGGTCAAACTAAACACTTTATTTACCTCATCGTGAGCGAGACAATGTTCATGTCTCGAGAGAGAAAGAGCTACAGCGTCCGCTGAGGATAAAGTGTGTCTCCACCCCAGTACTTCCCCCTTAAATGCGCTAAGTCTGGAGTGGCGAGATCACAAAGTGCGCTCCTCCTTATCGTCTGTGTTTTGACACACAAGATCGGGCCCATGGAGTTTTGCAGTGTGCTTGCTATTGGTTAACCTATATCTATATCTATATCTATAATGATGTCTGTGATGTTTTGAAAAATGTCCAAAGCTCCATGTTACAATAGAAGTTGAGCTCACAGTTTTGACAAAAATGGCCGGATCTTAACGAACTTGCAATGAACTTGAGTAAAACAAAATATATTATTTTTGGAAATAGTCGTTGTAAATAGTAAATGAAATTAAGGTTTTAAGTGTTACCACTGATGGAAAACTTGAATGGAAATCACAATGGAAGCATGTTAAAAACTTTAGCAAAAGCATTGCTGAAATTGGCAAAATGAGAATTGTACTTGACAAAACGTCTCATACCTTATTCTTCCTTACCTAAAGCATCCTCATTTCTTATTCCAAAAAGAGGTGAATCATCACTAAAGCAGAATATGACTCTAGTTCCCAAGTGCAGCTATTTTGGAAAGAAACGGCTTCAGCCCAAAACTTATAATGTGACTGGTTTTAGAAAAGTGAGAAATTAAATTAAAAATAAACAAAGAAAATTAAGTCACAAGTAAGTTGTCATGAGTCTCTTGTAGCAGGGGCATGTCTATGTTTGTGGGGCCCCATGTGTTTGGGAGAAATCCCAAAGGAGGGGCTTAAAAACGATGAAAACTTGACAAATTGAATGGATAAACAAAACTGCGGCCACCATTTTTATAACCCCATTATTTTTCATTATAACATTTTATTTTTGTCCTGCATCTCTACGGGATTAGAAAGATCAATGTAGTGAAAGTCTCTAAACTCTCATCTTGCCAACTTTTATCGAGGTCGTGTCGCTATAAATCATCTTCCTCGTTATAAATATTAATAAAGTGGAACATTAACGACCATACGGGCGCGGCCACATCCCATAAATCCCAAGGTGAGAATGTAAAAGGTTCAGAAGAATTTAAAAACTGGATGGTGAATTTTGGCCTCACCCATCGCCACAGTGAGTCCGTTCACAGTCTTTCTGAGTTTAGTCTTTCTGAGTTTAGGCCATTGTTTTTTTACTTGTTGTTTGGTTTGCAATTGTTTTTGTCGGCTGATAATCTAGTGCTGTATGCAAGAAGTAGTGCTGATTCATATTCTTTAGTTTTATTGAAGAAGAAGAAATTTACCTAGGTAAAGTTTGGAGACCCACTGAAAATGGTTCCATGACTTCCATCCCAACCCACCAGATGAGAGCCATAAGGACCAAAGCAGTCTCTGCTTTCTGGGTGGTTGAGGGCCTAACAAAACCTACAAGCACCTCTAGAGGCCTTGAAAACTTCTCAAACAATGGCAATATACCTATTCTGATTCTGAAATTATAGAGTTAGTTTTAGTTCTTCACATAAAAACATAGCTCTAATAGAAAAAATGAGCTGACCATTCCAATATCCTAATTCTTAATAAGTATGTTTCACAGGGTTCATTACTCTGCAGACACCAGTCGTCTCTTTTTTCTTTTTCTTTTCTTTTGCCACAAATGTCTGTGTACACAATATGCTGCAGGTGGGTAAAATGAAGTATGAAAGCATCCCCTTTTTAAATATTGTCCACTACTTTGTATTTCCTTCATCCTCTTGCGGGATGGAGCAGAGGCCTTTTCCACATTTTGATGCAGGATGTTGGAGAGGTAATCCCAGTTGGACTCGGACATATGAGTTTGAAATCCTTATTGGCATAGGGAGAGCACACAATGACGCCTCATGGGCCCAAGTGGACCAAACCCATGAGAGAACATCTCCTTTGGTCTGGATGGATGGCCTGTTTGTGGATCTTAAGTGGCTCATATTTCTCCAGTGCTGACACAAGTGAAGCTGTTTTCCCGGTTGCTCTCCTGTGGACACCATGACTGATGGACGGACACTGACCGGCCATTTTGTCCAACACTCTACAATGAAGGGGACATAGTAGGATTTTCTGTGGGGTTTTAATACTTCTGTAAAAATCTATGAGAAAAATGAGTTGAATGTTTACTCCAGGAACAGCAGGTTTGAGGACACTTAACTGAGCTCCAATAACATACATATTGAGCTGAGTTTGGAGAATTTTATTGCATGGGTAACATTGTCACAAATAATAATCGTCTGAATGTGGAACATGAAGCGTGCCTCATTGGGACTCACAGAGCGGGACACTGTGGGACATTTTTATTGATGTATAATAGGCTCTTTAGATGAACGTAATAGCCCGTTTAATTCTTTTTCAACTCTTATTCTCTGCCAAACACCTGTCGCTGTGGACTCCCACTTTAGCAGCTGCCTGACACTGGGCCGCTCTGGGCTCATCTGTGCTACAGGTGAGCCACTTCCTCCCTCATGTGATGCCAATCTGCCCTGGAGCGCCCGCAGGTGAGGGGTGTACAGATATCAAAATCAGAAACGACTGTGCAAGCCAAACGTTTTTTAAGTTGGTCTGCAATCAAAAAAGAAAGAAACTTCAACTCAGCTCTCAGAGTTTGTTGATGTCTCGTTGCTTTTATGGGGGCATAAAACCAATGCTTTTTCTTTTCTTATTATCAGGAGACACAAAGCCCAACAACCAATCAGTGGGTTTTATCGCTCTCACTGAGAATGAGGCTGACATATTTTGCTACATACTTCTGATAAGATTTCAATGCTCCACAGGGGGAGAAATGGGAGAATAACTTTTTAGTGCTGTCTGTCTGGAACTTTTTGGACTGCGTTGATTCAGTCTTTGATGTTTCTCTGCACATAATATTCCCACTCTGTCTTATCAGCCAAGCACACTTACAGCTACCGTGTTTATGGAGAAATAGTAAATAGAATTTAAGGCCCTCATTTTATCAGGGGTGTTTTTAGATAACATTGTAAGAGTGTAGCTGGGCATTTAGCTCACATTTGGTTTTGCTGGTGTATGTGTTTGTATAAGCATTTTACAACACTTTAGGTAACCTGGAATGTTCCGCAGTGTGGTTTTGAATATAAGGCGCGTCTTCAGGATCTGTCATTCGTCATGCAAACAACAGAGAACTGGAGCATGAAGTCGGCTGCGAGGCTAAAAACGATGTGAAAGTGTAACCAGAAAGCCGCTACCTGCAATTTTGCTGCTTCTAGTTGACGAGAAATTTGCAATCAGTGCCATTGTATTACCAGTCAGGAGCCCAGCTGACTCGTACAGTGTGCATTGGCTTCAGATAAATTCTTTACTGCTTGCAGAGGTTGAGCCAGGCATTTTTGTCACGCATTTAACGTATAGGGTTCTTCAATTTTCCTCCATTGATTAGACACTAATTGTCATAGATTGAACCAGACACCAACTGGTTGAAGTAATTTCTCTTTCATTACCGTCCCATCACCACAGTCGACATGACTTTGGCATCTGAGCAGAAAAATCAGTAAACTCTGGTTGCAATAGATCTCTGCAATAAAGACCAACCAAGAAGACGAAGACTAACCACTTTATATCGATGCACGGGTTTGTGCTTGAGCGATACGAGTGCATTAGAGAAGCCACAAATCAATGGAGTTCAAATGAAAAACGTGGATCAGATTTCATGTGTTTGTATCTGTTCATGTCTAATATTACAGCTGCAGAGCCATGGCCGCTTCACGTGTGTTTGTGTCCAAAGTGGATCGTACAGCTAAAGTTCAGGATAAAGCAGAAGCAGCAGCAAACGTGAAATCAGTGGCGTGGGACTAGTTCAGCCTGTGCACTGTGGGTAATGATGGATCTCCCCTGTGCAGAGCGTGTTGCACAAGTCCTTATTTCCATTTCAAAGCACAAAAAAAGCTAGCAAAAAGAGTCCAAAGATAAAAAACAACTGCACAAAGGTGTGCACCTACAACATGAGAATCGGCAGAGAGGCAGAGGGAGCCACTCCCACCAGGCAACGTCTGAGTGAGCTTTAATTATGTACAGAGTATAGAAAACATTAGCTTTTCGATTTTCTCTTTTTCCAAAATCGATCATTGCCTTTCCTCCAGTGTCTGCGTACACTGGTGTATGATATAAATGAATGAAAGAGTGAATGGGTGAGTCAATCCCTGCTGTAAAGCTCTTTGGGCCTGATGAAGGTAGAAAAGCGCTAGCAGTTGAGAGCATTTACCATTGGTTAATAAAAACAGGCTAAACACAGAAAAACATGAAGCCTATAGCCAACTTCACAGTAGTGCCTCCAGTGGAACTTTCTCCTGCTAGAGTCAGGTTATCCATGTGCATATCCATTAGCTTTTACTTTACAAGCACACAGTAAAAAGGTGTACAATATAAATCATCATGAAACCGATAAATCACTGCTGTTCAAAAAGGAATGGAATGAAGCGAAACAGTAATTCCCTCACCCCTCTCCTGAAGTATTAGTACATTAGCTCACTTCCTTTAGTTTTATTCACTTTCTCACAGAACTTTGTGCTTCGTGTATTCACCAATTTGTTCACACCAATTTGTTAACACCATAACTCCAGGCTAACCCGACTCATTTTTCTAAATTTTTATAACTTTCGAAAATCATATTATTGACATTTTTAAAAGTTGTGTTATATCTGGACATTCCTTGAGCTGCTCCTTCAAGCTGTTAATAATAATAATAATAGCTTACACTTATATTACTTGTATACCAGACTCAGTGGTGGTAAAATACTATTGTAGTCACAGCTGCCCCTTGGGTTAGACTGACAGAAGCGAGGCTACCAGTCAGTGCCACCACCAACCACTCACACACTACATGCATTCTGGCCTATGGAAGTGCACAATCTGTATAATGACCTAATCAAATCGTATCGGTGGATTTAGCAGCTGTATCGTGGCAGGTGTGTCGAAATGTATTGAACTGTATTGACCTGTATTGACCTGAGATTCCCATGCTTAGTTTTTATGTATGATATTGTCAGAAAGAGCCAGTGGTTGCTTTCAAACCGGAGAACTTCAGATTGCATCCACTTGAGGGAATGATCGTCATCACTATAGGGACAGTGGACATTCAGACACAGCACAAGTCTCCACACGAACTAAACCATTCTCTGACATTGCAGCAAAGGAGAGGTCAGCCGCCTCGCTCCTCCGGTGGCAGGACATCCACTCAGCATCTCCGTCCGCATGCGTTCCCAGGCTCGTTACGGCGGGTCAAATCATGAGCCCGGGCAGTAATTAAGCCTTCACTGCTTTTGGAGGAGCCTTTTAATCTTCTCACTTCATTAGCAGATAGCACTCAGCGTGTCCTTTTGAGGCTAGAACACAGGTTTGGAGACGAGTCAGACACAAGCTATGTTTTTAGCTTATAAAAGTGAAGGTTAGGAAGGTTGCCCCTCTCCAGTAAATGTGCAGAGTTATCAAGCATTTAGTTGAAAAGGCGTTAAAGCTTTTCCAGTAGATGGACAAAACTATAAAGAAATACAGTTGATATGGTATTTGTGTGACCAGAAAAGTCAGGTGTTGGATATGCTGCGGGAGTGCGGGTGCTGGATGTGTCTTAACTTGTTTTGTGTTAACTTAAGGGTTAACTGGATGCAATTACTATTTCAAACATTTTTTGGAACCTGAAATACACCTTTTTCATTTCCCGGGACAATAATGTGAAGAGTGAAGCTTCTGTACCATAAGATTTCAATCTCATCATCTCATCATTGGTCACATTTGCTTCACATGTCAGTTTTTGCCCTTCGCTGTCCCAGCACTGGCCCCTCTCCAGACCTACCCTGCGGGGGGGATGTCAGAGTGCGGAGAGCCAAGGAGCAGGTGACCTTAGACATCATCGTCGCCCAAGGTTAATGCGCCCATGGGTGCTACCGCTGCGCACATCATGTCAGCGCCAATGCACCGGTCATCCATCTGCGCCTCAGACGGACACCGAGCCAACAACACAACAGAGACGTGCGCTTTGCACTGTGGGAATGTGGACTGTAACCTTGGACACGCTTGCCTCGGAGCTACAGGACCCCGGGTTTGATTCCCAGTCCAGCCCAGGACAAGAACTGCAGCAGGGTGGCGCAGGTGTTAACGCTGATGTGGTCGCGCCTCTATGGGTCTATCCCACTTTGTGAAGCCCTTTGGGTGACTTGTCATGTGAAAAACGCTATGTAAACTTACTTATAAGCTTTCATTCCATGCCAAAGACTATTCCTGTTAGTGAAAGTATTTTAATGTATACAGGTATGAGGGTATGATATCCTTGACTTCTCACCTCAGGACTTTATCGGCACATTTCACAACTTGCAGGGTCACTTTTCAGGGTCACTTTGACAGAAATGGTACAAAACTGGCTTGTAAGTTCATGCAATTGATACAAATCCTTTATTAATGGCTGTGTAGTGTTTTTCTTCAGATGTCGGAGTTTTCAATTTACGAGAGGAACCACTGAACTTGTTTACCACATGTAAGTAGCTTTGTTTAGTCACGGATATTTCCCAATTTATTCTTATGATTACCCTTCTGTAGAAAACATTGTCACTTTTAATTACAAAATGAATGAGTCCTCCTTTCTCCCAGACAAACACAGTGCAGCTCCTTTGAAACAGTCGTGTTTCTAAAGCCGCGTCTCTGATTTATGACATTAGCCTTCTATTTAATCTGCCGCTGCAAAACTCAATACACAGCCTCGGCAATTAATAGGCAAGGGCGCCGCTCCATCCATCCTTAATGCCAGCTTTCCGATACATCAGGGTGTAATGGGTGCTCAGCGGGGCCCCGGGGTGCAGGGCCCATGTCCGGGGCCCATCTATCAAACCAGCAGCTCAGTGTGTGCAGCGTGGAGCACTCAATGATTTTCATCCACTCTCACTGTCCATTCACCTGTTGGGAGGGATTCAAGTTAATGTCAGACACAACTGTGATTATAGGTCTTTAATTCAAGACTTTACTGAAAACTATATTTGGTGTTTTGCATTTTATACTTTGAAAGATGTGTGAGGTGTAATATACAACAAGAATGAATACATGAAATTGTATCCTATTTGTTTCCATACTCTACTCTCTACTTTCTAAGTTTTGGTCCTCTGTTGTTGTTCAGAATGACTTCCTTCATGTTTAGTCTATTCTAAAGCAGAGGCTTATACTACGAAGGCTTCACTTACCTTCAGGGTACATCTCTATGGTAACATGTCCTGCATACCCTGCACTGGAGCAGGTCAAGTTCCCCAAGAGGATTAAACCAATCTTTGACCAATCAGAAGAGAGGCCCCCCTGCTCATTGAGCCAAACTCTGCTGGTGTGGATTGGAATAGAGAATGGTGGAAGTGCTGAAAGCAGCGCCTTGGGACTTCATTTATCTTATCAGTTTTTGGAAAGAGTTCTCAATCATCCAGGAGGGCACATACAAGAGTCCACTCAAGCCATGCAGCAGGACCTGTTTGACTAAGATGATCAATTTTCTCCATCAGGGCCAAAGATGTGAAGTCCATCAGATGGAGGAGTGGGCGGTGATCACTGCAGCGCAACACGAAATGTGATATGCATCTTTCTTATTGGGCTGTGTGTCTTCATGCGCTGCTTGGTTCAGTCTCATGGTGTTCATAGAAGTGTAGATGTGTTTGTCTTGAGTTTAGTACGAGTTTAGTCTACAGTATCTATTTCACTATATACAGTGCCTCTCGAAATTATTCATACACCTTGAACTTTTGCACATTTTGTCATGTTTACAACCCTAAACGTAAAGATTTTATTTTGATTTTTTTACTGAACGTTCACACACAAGTAACTGACAACTGTGAAGTGAAAGCAAAATGATACATGAATCTGTTATTTTTCAGCATGCATGAATACTTTGTGGAACCCCCTTTTACTGCAATAACAGCAGAAAGTCTTTTGGGGTTTGACTCTACAAGATTTGCACATGCAGAGACTGACATTTTAGCCCATTCCTCTTTACAAAACAACTCAAGCTCTGTCACATTAGAAGGAGAGTGTTTGTGAACAGCAGTTTTCAGATTATTCCACAGATTTTCAATAGGATTTAGGTCAGGACTTTGACTGGGCCATTCTAACACATTAATATGTTTTTATTGAACCATTCCATTGTAGATTTAGCTTTGTGTTTAGGGTCATTGTCCTGTTGAAGGTAAATCTCCGCCCCAGCCTCAGTTCTCTTGCTGACTCCAGAAGGTTTTCCTCCAAAATGTTTCTGTATTTGGCTCCATCCATCTTCCCAACTATTCTTACAATCTCCCCAGTCCCCGCTGAGGAAAAGCAGCGCCACAGCATGATGCTCCCCCCCGTATATTTCACACTGGGGATGGTGCACTCAGGGCGATGAGCAGTGTTAGGTTTGCTCCATACATAACGTTTTGCATTTGGGCATTTTTGTCTCATCTGACCAAAGCTCCTTCTTCCACATGGAGTTGTGTCCTCCATATGACTTCTAGCAAACTTCAAACAGGATTTCTTATGGCCTCCTTTCAATAATGGCTTTCTTCTTCCACTCATCCATGAAGGCCAGATTTGTGGAGATAAGACTTATAGTTGTCCCATGTACAGATTCCCCCAGCTCAGTGGCAGGACTTCACAGCTCCTCCAGAGTTATCTTGGGGCACTTGGTTGTATTTCTGACCAGTGCTTTCCTTGTTCAGTTTGTTAGTTTACGTGAACAGCCGTGTCTTGGTAAGTCTGCAGTGGTGCTATACTCTTTCCATTTCTGAATGATGGATTGAACAGTGCCCTGTGAGATGTTCAAATCTTGGGAAATCTTAACTTAACGCTGCTTTAAACTTCTCCACAGCTTTATCCCTGACCTCTCTGGTGCTCCTTGACCTTCATGATGTTGTTTAGTGACCAATACACTCCGACAATAGCTCTGAGGGCCTAAAAGAACAGCTGAAATTATACTGAGAGTAGATTACACACAGGTGGCCTCTATTTAATGGTTAGGCCAAGGTGTGAACATTCTGGAGTCATTAGGAATGTTTTAAAGGCAATTTAATGCACTCAGAAAATGCTGTATGAATACTTATGCACGCCCCACTTTTCACTTTTCTATTTTTTGAAAAATAACAGAATCATGTATCATTTTGCTTTCACTTCACAGCTGTCTGTGACTTGTGTGTGAACGTTCAGTATAAAAATCAAAATAAAATTTTCTTTATGTTTAGGGTTGTAAACATGACAAAATGTGCAAAAGTTCAAGGTGTATGAATACTTACGAGAGGCACTGTATGACTGCCAACCTTATGGTGCATAGACGACCACTTTGTAACTACTTTTACAATTTCAGTCAAAGTACTATTCACCAGCAAACATCACCTTTGTCTTCAGGACTTCATTTTTCTTATGTAATGAACATTACTGCCATGTACAGACAGGCGCGCTCCGACCACACACTCTGAATTGCAAATGCCCCACATTATAACATTTTTCACGTCTGGCCCGCGGTCTATTCTTCTGGCTGTGCTTTATATGCAGCGCTGGACCGTACTTACCGAGGCGCTGCACCGACGCAGGGAGAAGAAAATCAATCATTCTTTTATTCCAAAATGCCCCACCGTTTCAGACCTGTCGCTTCGTAAATCCTTCAAAGTCCCGCACACATTTACCACACGATAAGAATTAAAATGTGGAAAAAAAACAGCAGCGGCAGTTAGTGCTTTACCTTCAACTATATATTACTATTATACTATTACTATTATACTCGCTTGAGATTGTTTTTGATTTGTTCAAAGAAGCCAGACATGGCAGGTGAAGTATCCATTCTTCATGCGGGGGTCAGTTTTTAGATTTTTAGCTGGATTTTAAATGTCAAAGAGAAAAATCGGCCTTTACTATGTTTATTTCACGGCGTTTTGACATGGTGTTTGATCTGTATCCATTCACAAATACTGACTTGTTTGGTATCCACATGCTACACAGAATCCCCCCGACAAGACTCTGTAATCCAAATACGGTCGTTTCCTTTGTGGGGACGTCAGCCGCAGAAGTTCTTTGAGAATATGCGTGCACAACTTTAGGGCCAAGCGTCAGTGTGAAATATCGTTACATATCCAGAATTTGCATAAACTCCGACAGCTACATAGAGCGGAGGAACAGACCTCGCTGTGCTCCCTGTCTGTGGATGAACTAAAGGAGACAGGAGTTTGATATATTTGTGACAGCGGGATGAGTGAGTCTGACAGTTTAATATCGCAGGCTCTGTGTGTGGCTCTGGATCACGGTGGAAGCGGCTGGTGTTTGAAACTTTCCGAGTCAGTGATGATTGAACAGTCTGTGGTTTATAAATAGTTGTTTATTGAACACAGCAGAGGACTGCCTTAGTGCAGTCACTCAGATTATGTTTGTTTTATTTTCATGTTGAAAATCTCAACAATAAAACCAATATGGCGCAGGAGAATGTAGTGCTTCTTGTCCGTTGTTTTTCTACAGCAGGAGGTGACCTAACCTCCAGTGTGTTTTCCCGCCGCTTGGTTAAACTTAGGATGTTCTGACTACAGAGGCATGTTGGGTAAAGGGGAGTGGGGACGTTTCTCGGGGAGTCTCGGCACTTCTGAATCGCAACGTGTATTGGTCTCAAGGCTCAGGCTGCAGCAATAGCCTGGACTAATAACCATAATAATAATAATAATGCATAGGGTTATACATAATAGGTTTTCTATGGGCAGCAAGTCCATTTAAATGCTCTTTAATGCAATTCAGTCGACTGTGTTTTAATGCAACAAATGCAAAAAATAATAGACATTGTAGACAGCCAATCAAACAGGAGAATGAAGGGGAAATTTTGATTAAAAACGGGAAATGTGTCAAAATCAGAGAGAAAATAAACTACTTTGGCGTCGTAGCTGGGAGGTAATAAAGAGACTCTTTGGCGTTGAACACCTCTCCACGCTTGTCCGAGCTTGTTCTCTCTGCACCAAACAAGTGAGTGAAATAATGGATGAAGAGTCCCAGTAAGGCTATAAAGCCAGGTCAAGGAAAAGAAAGGCATAAACAATATGATATTTGTAAAACATGTTGCTGAAGCTCGATGTGTCGGCCCCTGTTTGAGGACTCTTTGTGCCATAGTTCTGTGATTTTCCAGATGAGCTAAAACACCACTTGTCATTATCATTATCTTTTGCGGTCTAGCTGAATGTGGGCCTGTCCAAAACCCAGAACTCTCAGGCTGAAATGAAGACCCGCCTGACCCACTGTCAGACTGTCCAAACGCAGCCTCAGCTCCTTCTTTCTAACGGCGTAGCTTTATTGTCAGTTCTGTCACATGTAAAGCACATGTTCAGAATCAGAAGTGTGTTACTCTTATCCCCATGGTGCAAAAAGTCAATAGTTAATTACGGTAATATCAAATACAGTCACTGATGGAGGCTCCACAGTCTTCTCCCTGAGGCACGGCTGAAGAGGCTGTGAGATGTTTGTGGTATCTCCCTCACAAGCTCTGCCGCAGGAAAGGCAATCGAACGGTCCCTGTGCAGGAAGCACTTAAGATGCAAGCACAAAGACTTTCAGACTCTGTCAACTGATCACAATTCACAAGAAGAAAGAAACAAAAGAGGCACAAACTCCTATGTTTTGGGAGAGACCATGACCTATAGCCCTCAAAGGTGCAGGAATAAGAGCTGGGACTGAATGACGAGGCATAATTTGAGTATTTCACATTGCTTTGGTCATTCAGTGCTCTGGCCTCTCCGGTGTGTTGCGTTGGCCGCTCCAGACTTTTGTAAAATAAAAGTTTAATAAGACCCCGAGGGAGCCACCACAGGCTCATGCGAGGACAGCTCTGTGAAGCGTCTGCTGCTTCTCTTTAGTCTGCCTAAATATAGGCAACTGCAGGAGAATGATCGCAGCTTTTATACATAAAAAATCCCAATTAAACACACACTCTTGCCACCGTGGCCATGATTATTTCATTACATTTTGTCCGCTAGTGAGCCGGAGATTTCCCGGAAATAAATAAAAGATTGTGGCGCACCGGCCGATTCATTTCTGGGAGACGGCCGTGGTCAGAGCCGCAGCTGAAGGCGGGAGAAATGTACATGTGCACACTGCACACGCAGACATGATTAAACTTTGCCCAATACAAACCGGGCCCCTTCATCGGCCGGTTTGGCTGCTCTGACCGGAGCCTGTCCCTCCTCTCGCTCTCCTCTGTCCTTGCGTCTCCTTGCTGGTTGATAATCACCCCAGGTCTGCTCAGCTCAGTTTAAGTTACAGTGCTGTGCTCCTTCCTGATTTACAGCTGCTGAATATTTCAGAGCTCATGTATATTTGAGACTCTGGCAGCTCTCCCGCCGTCCCTCTGCCCGCCATGTTGATCCTCGGGGAACTTCAGGGCTCTCGGCCCCGTCACCTGACTGCCTGAGCGGGTACAGTCAAACTTGTCGTCCACTTTGCCTCTGAGTCCTATTCCCAACTGTCGTTTTGTGTAACTCTTTTTTCTTAACGCTAAAACACTGACAGAAATAATGAATGGGATCTTTTAGGGAGAAGCTTTTACTGGTCATAAACAAGGGAGAAAGAAAAATATGAAGCTCTTAGACAGAACATAAGTTAAATCGGCTTTAATTCTTTGTACATGAGGTTAAATGAGGTTATCGACGAGTTTCCAGCTTTACTTCCTCGACCGACACTTTCATTAAAAATGAATATCAATCACTGCTTTATTATCGATCAAAGCCTCGTGTTTCAGCTGTAATCACCTGTGACCGCAGTGATTTCCTGTAACCACACACACAAAAGATAACTTCTCCATTGTGCCTCTGTAAACAGTGCAGAAATAAGCTATTCGTTGTGTACATTATTGTCCACCTGCTGCTGGACCTGATCCCCGGGAGGGCCTGGGCACCCGCTCTCAGGCCACCGCATATTAATGAGGCCGAGTCAACAGATCAGGCTCGTGTTTGAACAGGGACAGCTAATCACCAGTGCATAGAGGAAAAGTGGAGAGGTTATTTCAGGTCGTGCATCAGTGACATCATCACCAATTTGATTGATACGGTAAAAAGTTTCAAAGGGATATGCTTGAATGTACCGTATATTGTATGCATCATCCCTGATAAATAAATAAATATTCATCTCCTGCAGAGTCTCGCCTTAAACATATTATAATGTTTTTAAACCGTCATGTTTTATTAGTGCTGTTAGCTGTAGCTACTCCAGAAAACTGAAAAACCTTGTCAGCGCATTTAAAGAGGGAGTATTATGTTTCATCTTTATCGCTATCTTACACTTTGTTCACGACACAAAGAAAAGTCATCAGGGAAAATTGAAAGATTACTCAAACATGCGCAAATGTCTCAAAACCCAGCTCCAGGTCTGTCTTTGTTCAGGAAACAACATTGTAGTATTTGTATTCGTAGTTTGGACTACCACAACAGAGCTACCTATACCCCAACACTTTCACAGACTTATTTGGCTAATGTCAGCACTCTAAATGCCTCCGCTACACAGCAGAGCATGTCTGACGGTACTTACCGTTGTTTTTTAGTCTTAAACAAATTGCGTCTCTCCTCTGTGCACCAGCTGAGGCAATTCTTTGTCTTGACAACTGCATTAATCTAACTTATGTTGGAAGCACCAAGGCTAAAGGCCATTAATCCTCTCTGTACAGATCATGTCAGTACTGCGTTTGGCCTTGTCAGAAAACTTGCTATACATTTTTTTTTCTTGTGCTTATGTCAGATAAAAAGTTTCCGTTTACCTGAAAGTCCTGCTAACTGACAGACAATAGACATTCAGGCACATAGGCTGATCAAATTGTAGGGATGGTTTAGCCACCTTTACATTCTTTGGTGTGCCTTGATGATTTTAGTAATAATAAGTGCTGAATAAGTGTAATTGTGAAGTTAAAGGAACAGGCCACCGTTTTTCCATACTGAGATATGTTCTTGCCTGAGCTTAGACAAGTTGATGCGTACCTGTCTGGTCTTTGTGCCCGTGGAAGAGCATGGTCGCTTCTAACTTCACCCCATTTGGAGCCATAGGAATATGCTGGGAGAGGCCAAATGCTAAATACATCTTTGGTCGTTTTGCGTGACTGAGGGCACGTACAAAGACCAGACAGTTACGTATCAACTCGTCTAAGCTCAGGCAAGAATATATCTCAGTATGGAAAAATGGTGGCCTGTTCCTTTAATTCATTCAATTGTTAAGAATAAGTTTGGACTAGTTTTGCGTACGCTGATGTTTTGTGATGACATGGCAGCGTTTCATCCGTAGCACAAACAGTTGAGGCCTTTCGCTTGCTGCAGTCTGTTTACTGCTGTACCTTGTGATCCTCGCCACAAAGGTGATCTGAATCAGTCAACTCTTTCAGTGGATGTTCTGAAATGGTGTTAGAGATATTATCGCCTCGAGTTTTCTTTCCCTTACTGAGCATGTGCTGGATCACCCATAGTAAACAATCACTTTGAGCTGTAGCGTATATAGTCCTCTCTACAGTGTGGTATTACAGTACAAATGAGGGGTTTTGGTGGTCTTTTGGAAAGAGCCAGTTTCTTGCATAGTCCTCGTCTGCCCTTCATCTTAAATTGAAACTCTTTAGCACCCTGTAACACGTTAAATGCCACCGTTTCTTTCACACCTACTGTGCATACTACCTCAGAATGGATCACTTTTCTAATCCAATCGGACAAAGAGTGGAAGTTAGCGTCACGCCCGATCCTGCAGCGCTGATAGAATTAATCCGTCACTTCGCTTTGGGCCCCGAGTCGAACAATGGGGATGTACAATTATGCGGCGCAGCTCTTCAATTTCCACACTCCTCTATGGAACAAGCCTATTACATTCTTGTCGACACGTTAAGCGCACTTCTGCTCTTTTGATACATCCTCACGTCCTTCCCTTGCCTCCTATTCCCTCATCTGTCAGTCTGTGCCAGTGTGAGCTACTCACTGTCAAGCCTTAGTCTTAGAATCTCTGTCCTGTTAGCTGTCATCACGCTGTCACCCCCTTCAAAGCTCGACTACGGAGCAGAGGTGTCACTCTGATGAGGGGCTTTCATGCCGTGGTTTGAAGTGGCGTGCGCTGATCAGTACGAGCAGGCAGGACACGGTGAGACCCGGCCAAGGGCAAGTGTGGTGTGGGCAAAGAGAGGAAGGAGGTTTGTCAGGTCTTTGAAGGAGACATCATAGAACTTTGACCTGTTTGAGCTTTTATAACCTTGCTTTAAATATAGCTGAGGGGGCATTTACTTTGGTTGTTTCTTCTCTTGCTGCAGCGCTCCGATGCATTCTTCCTAGGTTATCTTGGGTCATAGATGGATCACACAATTGTCCTTCACATTTTAAGGCGAGATGCTGCAGGTGAATAGGGAAAAAGAATTACATCTAGAGACATAAATCTGAAACCTTTGCTGTCATGCCAGTGCGGGGGGTGCAGATGGCGGTCCACCCTGTGAAAATACTGGTAGGGGAAACACTGATGTTTTTTTGAGTTTGTGTCACAACTAACATTTCAATTTAGTGGCTTCCTCTTTCATTGTCTGTAATAAAGAAATCAGGTGTTGGGCCGTGCAGGAGGAGACAGATGTCATAATGACGCACGATCTCCACCAGATCACATCGTCTATAAGTGTTAAAGACGTCTACTGTGGGGTTGGCCACAAAGGCTTTTAAATCAAAAGACACGACTGAGTCACCAGACGTCAACCAAGCCTCGGCTGAACCAGATCACAGCTGACTTTCCTCAACAATCAGCCGAGCTACACCTGACCCCAATTGAACCACTCTGCGCTCTCCAAAAGGGGCGAATAAAAGCAATCAAAGAACACAACACAACAATCACAGATTCCTATCTACCAAAACAAAACTTAAGCTTATACTATTGTCTTGGGATTTGCCAGGCTCGAGGCCACAGTGAAGCCCCTTCAGGAGAATCCACTCCGGCTGGGATTAACAGGATGATGTCATATTATATCTCAAGTTTTGCTTTAGTGCTTAAGCTAATGTATTGAAATGTGTTTCACTGTCACAGCGTGCTGTATATGATACACACAAGAGACACCACTAAATACCCTGACTCAAACAGATAGATGCTTGTACAGCCACACAGCGTAAGACGAGTTCAAAATGTGATCAAATGTTCTTTTCTTTGTGTATTAAAGCTACATGTTGTAATAGTGTGTGCTGCATTTTGTAATTGTTTTCTAATTTTGTAATAACTTCTAACTAACTCAAAATCATCAATCAGCTTTTTGATTTTGAACATTTGACTCTCAATCTCAAAGGAATGTATTTTTATCTAGTTCCATAGGTTTAAGTCCAACACTTCACCTGTTTATTGTGACAGTGCATTAGTGCATGTTAGACGCTCCTGTGTGGTGAATGGAAAGGTTATAATGTGCAAATGTGAGCTCAATGCATCTGCTGCTGAACCCTCTGTCACTACGGGCTCTCGCTAGCGGCACATTCTCCACTCATTAGACAGGTGCCGTGGTACAGGCTAATTGCTGGGGTTATATTTTTGGAAAGGGGCTGAACGCTGTCCGTGCAACTTTATCTTCGATTGGTTCTGAAGCCCGAACACTTGCAGGTCGATGGTTCCAATCCAAGCTCCTGTCATTGTGTCTACCTGTCTGTCCCAGCCTGGGCAGCTATGGCTACTTTTGTTGTAGTTGTGTAACTCTTTTGAAGTAGCAGTACTTCTTGGAGTAGTTTTATTCCATGGTACTTTTTTACTACTGTGTGTATATTATCTTAAGTAGAGATAATATGGATTTGATCTAAAGTTAGGTGTATGTCTACTCTGATTAGATGGACATGTCCTTGATCAAAGTTCATTTTTTGACTTTCTAACATGGAAAAAGTTGTCCTGAGTTCCTGAGCACTTGTACTAAATGTTCACAAAGTGTCGGCACATGGACATGTCATATTAGATGATTTGCATTGACCCCTCTGTTTACCTATAGGGCTTCGGGATGAATGCTGCTGTCGGCTTTCTGCTCTTCAGATTTGTTATGGTGCCGCTGACTTCATCGCTCCTTAAGACTTTCAAAAACACCTGGATGTGCTGACTGCTGATATTGCGCTGAACGTACTGTATATGCTGTCAGCTCCACTCCAGTCAGCACGCTTTCAATCAATCAATCAATCAAATAGAAGGACAGAAGCAGAGGTCAGCAAACTTTTACACTCGACAAAACAAATGTCCTAGTCCTTTTACTGATCACGTAACAAAGTCGTTGCCCACGTGTTGCTGAAGTCTGTGCTGCTAAAGTTTTCCGCTTCTTTGTCAGAGCTTTGTTGTGTTGTTGGGTCAGCAGTTGCCTGCCCTTTCGACTTTGTGCAGTCCATCATCTCAATGTCATCACATCCTCATCCCTCTAACCCCCCCCCTGTCCGAGCAGCTCTGCGTCCCAACGGGGCCCACGTCAGTCAGGAACAGACGGGGAGAAGCTGTTAGCACGCTGTTAGTCCGGTTTATTTTTGACTCTCCATATGCGCTTTGACGTTTTGATTCTATGATCGCGACTGGGACATTGCAGGGAGTGTGCCGGTAATGGTTGGGGGAGGGCCACGAAGGGTTAGATCACTTCAGCCCCCCCGCCCCGGTGGTGTTTGAAAACAATACAAAGAGATATATAAAGTATACGTGAACCACTCTTTGTCGGTCTAAAAAATTATGAACCAAAAAGTATTTCACCGATAGCTGTTTCTGTCTTCTGAACTCAAAACACCAGCCCACACTCCGATGCACGTCTCACCGAAGAAGCCATGAGGATTCCCTGCATTTCAAAAGGGTTGTACCTATTTTTCTTTTGTGAAATCGATTTTGTCCCCTAATATTAAGCCTATATTGCTTTTGGGTTAAAGAGACAGATCTGTAGCGTATTATGAGCATTCGTGAACCCAAAAGTAGCCCTGATGTTAGAAACAACTAGCCTATATTACCGGGTCACTCTCCTTTCTGAAATGTTCTTATAAACTCATCCCTGTGAAGATGGGGATGTTAGAAAGTGAGTTTTGACCACAACTTGCCATTTAGAATGATTATTTTCAGCTTGTAAAGGGGGAAAACTGGGTGCATGTTGTGATTGTGTCCGTTGTTTGCAACTACACTCTAAAATACCAGAACACACAAACAATTAGGGCTTGGATTGAGAAGCACTTTATTAATGTGCTGCTGTATCCTCATCCTCCCCTTCCGCAGCGCAGACTCACCCTGGAAACGTGACACCTCTGCTGGGCTCGTGTCGCCGCTGCCCTCCCTGACACAAGGGCAGATGGGGATATGTTAGCAGCCGCTCAGTAAACCAGCTCGGGTCACAGGCTGTTTGGGGGGCAGTGGGACAGGGGACAGTGGGGGGTCACAGAGGTCACAGTTGTTGGGGCTTGTTCGCGGGACCGCGGGGAAAGCCATGGCTAAATGTGACAACACTGGACCAAAGCTGTTAGACACACAGCTACTTTACACCGTGGGGAAAAATGAGTAATAACACGGCACGCAGCCCTCACCCCAACAAAGCATCACGAATGGACACATAGCTGTTTCCTGCCTAAGGCCCAAAGATGGGGTTAGTCTCAATCGGCTCGACTTTTTGTAAAATGTTTTCCTTATTTAGTTTAGAAAACGCTAAGTACTCGTCGCCTTGAAGTGTTTGCTCTGTGCATTTTTTAATAGTAATGTGACGGTGGAAAGTCTGAATCCATATTTGATGTTCCTGGAGGCCTTCAGTCCGCTCCAGGGAGGATCTGAACATGTGCTTTTGGTGACGTCAGAGGGCCGGTTAGCGCCAGTTGTGTAACACAAGAACCTTCATTCCTTCAAAAGTCCTTTGTCGTAGTATTGTTTCCTGTATTTTCTTCTTTCAATAAATATAGTGGCTTATCAGTTGAGAAAAGCTGTCAATTTATTCACCGTGAATGTGGAATTATGCAGTGTTTTATGAGTTGGTCGGACTGCCAAGTAGTGCTTACCCACCACGGCCTTCTTGTGTGTTTTGCAGATTATTGTGCTTGCGTTGGTTGGAATTTTGAGTCGACAGCTAACCTTTGAGGAACATCACAGGAGGCCAGAGTGCTGAGACCTCGCTCTTTTGTCTCTTTCGTTGCGAGGGTGCAAATTTACACTCTCCTATCAGCAAAAACATGCATTGAAAACTGTATGGGCATAGCCTTTATCTCCAGACTTGGACCTTTTCGCTTGTGTGCAATAAATTATTCCTGTCATGTAACTTTTGCGTGTTCTCCCTGTGTCCCGGGGGGGTGTCTCCATGCACTTCTCCCCATCAACCCAATACATGCACAGTAGGTCAATACCTCCCGTCTTGACCAAAGCGGAGATGCACTGTGGCGTTTTGTTTCATTAGCACATGTTTCGGCGATCCTGCGGGCCCGGGAGCATAAATCAGACTCCAAGGCTTTCACTGCAGGGAGCATCGGGGCGCTGCCATGGTGACGGTCTCCATGACGATGCCCAGATGATGCCCTTTTGTTCTCACTCTGGTGCCGCCGGTCACGCTGGCACCATCCAGGCAAGAGTTCGCCTGGGGGGCCGATGGTTTCTTCTCACTGACAACACTCTCTGCAGGGATAAATGCCATCTGATCGTAATTGTAATTCATCAATATGTCTCCTACCTGTCGCTTGTTCATATGTGGTGATTGATTAAGCTTTGATACATCGATATAGGATTTTCTAACCAACAAATAGAAGAAGTGTTTGAAATGTTTGCCTTATTGAATCGACTTTAAAACCCAAGTTTGTATTCCGCTTCTAACACTTTAAGCTTTTCCAATGAGTGTGGTTTCGCTCGAAAAGTACTTCTCTGCATCAGTGCTTGACCTTGGTTTTCCCAGCCTTAGAAATACTATCCAGGCACCTACAGGCAATGCAGATAATCCTCGGCTCCTGCTTATGTATGTAAAAACCATGCCCTGTCTGTGGTTTTGCACGTGGGATTAGTCGTCGTGAATTCATCTCATTAACAAATGGGCCTAACCTTTGCCTCACAGAATGCATATGCACGAAACCGAGATGATGAAAGGTCAGTTTGTTGTGTAGGGCTGTGTGTATTGTCCACATTCTGTATGCTTTATTCATGTGTTGTAGCTGCTGTACGCTCTCAGATAGGACAGGGCAAACTGCAGCTTTTACTAAAAACGTTGCTTTATGTCTTAGTTTTGCAGACTTTCTGAACGAAAAACCCGACAAAGTTTTCCTCCTCCTCGTCCTCCTGATGCGCGGTCTTGCCGTGGGTCCGGATTAGATCCTTATGTGGTCGTGACCTCGAAAGGCTCATTTAGCTCCATACATTATGCAAAATCAACTTGTGGTTTTAACCTTATTACAATGTTTAAAATAATGAGCATGGTGTCCTGTTTCGTTGCCGCATTTTTCTGTAATCTTGCATATTGGTGCTGTCTCCATCTTCCACACTGAAAATGCCAGCCCGCACTCTGGTGAACGTCACATGTAGGTTTCCATGATGTTCCTCTGTGTTCTACAGTCAAGAGCCCTTCAACAAACTACTTCTGATCATGTCTGGCAATACTTGTAACTGGCCTAAATAAAGTATGATATAAGACCTTTATGTTTAAAATCGAAATAATAATGACTTATATTTGCCCTATAGCGTACAATGTTGTGATGATTGTTTCACTCCTTAGTTGGACACAGTGTGTGACGTGAAGAGGGTGCTTTTCCATAATTGTTTCCATGCAATCAAACTGTTCCAATGGGCCTTGAATGAGTCGCATTGAAGTCCAAGTCCCATTAAATCCATGTCATCCAAAAATCATCATAAAATTGCCTGTTTCCTGATTGAAAAGCTAGGATTAATACTCGTCATTATCCCATTAAACCAAGTCGAAAAACTTGGAAACCGAGGCGAAAATCTTTACCCATAACTGTACTTGCAAATGAGTGTAACGTTTTATGATGGGACTAAAAGCGCCAGCCAAACACTTGGACCTTGGATGTGAAGTCAGACAGACTCAACGTGACCAAGGCCGTCTTTATTTACCACTCCTCCGTCCTGCACCTCTTCATCTGAGCGTAAACACCATTCACCTTCGCTCCATTTCAGTTCTGCTCCAAGGACTCCCTGACAGACAAAACCCAGGGCCGAAAGATTGAGCCATCCGTACTATGAAAAATGCTTTCTCAGTTCATTCTGCTCAGCCCCACGCGCTGTGCAACTTCGGCCCATTGTCTGTGGAATACATTGGTTGTGATTGGATTTTTGCTTGCCTTTGCAACTCCGCAGAAAGCCGTCCGCCCGTGTTTAGTAATTAAAATGTGGGCGCTGTTTGGAATCTGCGGGGGGTAAAGCAGCGTGAGGCCGTCGGGAATACCAAGCGTGACAGGCAATTTCAGCCGTGCAGACGTGTCCCCGGTGCGCATACGCCTCCCTCGAGATCTCAAGTGGACAATCAAGGTGAAACGCCATTCCACGTGTCGGGTGGGCACAAATGCCTCCCTGTGCGTTTGTGTCATTTTGAGCCTTCTCCATACAGTACATGACACATGATCAATGCTGGGAACAACAGAAGAACAGAAGCACATGTTTTTTATAAGGTGATGTTGGTGATAAAGGTAGATTTCTCGTTGATCACTCATATGAAAGATTTTCCACTCTTTCCACAGTCTCATTCTACATTACAGTGCAGCACAGCACAATATATTGAACTGAAAAACTTACTGTACATACTGGATGTACATGTTGACAACAATCAAGTTAGGCTTCAGCGCTAGCAAATTGTCCATGTTGCTTCTATCTTTTATGGCAATTGCATAATGACTCCAAAAGTAAAATTGCTTGATATTCAGAGAGAGAAAATAAAATTCTGTACCGGTCCCTGAAGTAGGGTTTTACTTTATTAGTTTAAGATTTAAACTGGGAAAAGTGGCTTTGTCGAAATATGATTTAATGTATTGCATGTGTTGAGAGTTGTGAGTGGTCGTCCTGAATCTACCTCATAGGAGTAAAAAATACATGTATCCATTCATTTGCCGAAAGAGTTCCAGAGTTTGGGGAGTTGTGTTTAAACCATAAATCGTGTTAAGGGTTTTTACAAAGTCCTGTTTTTGAGAAATGTCTGCAGTCAGTTGGCGACTGTGTGCAGTGAAGGGAATTTGGTTTCTTCTATCAATCAAGAAAGCATGGTAAGGAATGTTTTTGACTAAAAAATTGAACAGATAGTCCTGCTCTTGATATTAGCCACAGTATATAGCCTTACGTTGGGGTTCGTGGTCTCTGTTATCAATGTCAATGAGAAAGTTGCTTTTGAGCAGTGGCTGAAGAACAAAAACGCTTATTCTTTTCCCCCATGCAAGCTTGAAGGCTTAAATGTGCGTTTCCACCAACACTACAGTGGCCCAGTGTGGTTCATTTCAGGCTTGTAGGAACAAATTCCTACCGGGTGCAGATTGTTAATGTGTCCTTGGGCAAAACACTGCACCTGCGTGTGTGAATAAGATGCATGAGTGCGTGATTATTATTAGTTCAACATTTATGTCTGTTTCACAACCTGCCCAATCCCAAAGAACGCACTGTACATATTTAGACATATTGTGGA
Organism: Gobius niger; assembly: GCF_951799975.1. NCBI lineage: Eukaryota > Metazoa > Chordata > Actinopteri > Gobiiformes > Gobiidae > Gobius > Gobius niger. The sequence goes on from NC_136869.1 coordinate 20,627,492, forward strand.
CTTTCTGAAGAATAGTTCCAAACAACGAGTGCTACCTTTCTCTTTGATAAGGTGACTTTTCTCTCTCTCCTGACTCTCAGACTTCTCTATCCATCTATGCCTCCTCCTCAAACCTGCGGGCATCTCCACATTCTCTCCATGAGCCGTAATGCCCGCTCCTAACCCAATCAATAGCCAATATTGACTTTATAGCAATACTCACTGTGCTGCTTCCCATGCGCTTGTGGCTGGATATTTGTCTTCTTTTTGCAATAATGCTGGGCACAGGAAATTGTTCTGCGTTGTTTTTCACATATTCAGAGTGATCTAAGGGAAAATTTGGCTGGAGCCGGTGCCGCTCCCAGTCCCTCGCCGACTGGGGTAACACTTCCACAGCCCTAACGATGGCTCTTCCTCTTGTTAATGTCCATCTTCCTCTGTGTTGTAGCAATTACCGGCATATCTCTCTCCCCCGGACCCCCACACACACACGCGCGCTGCATATCTCACACTTCATTACCAAACGTGCCCTCCACAGCGTATCTGGATTTGTTTAGGCTTGTTTTTGTAGCATGGGGAGATTGTTTAATGAAGCTGCTTGAGTATATAAACAACAGCTCACACTTACACTTGCACTTACAGTAGAAATCTATAGGAACAGCAGTTTGTGTACTTGGAGAAGAGCCTGGGGGAAAGTACACAGCCCTGGGGAGTTCCAGTGTTTGTAATTCGAGTGTATCCGAGACAATCTTCCCCAGCCGCACGTGCTGTCTCCGGTCTGTCTCCGGTCCGTCTCCACCACATTAAATCAAACGTTTGCATAAAAAGACACAAGGGGCGACAGTGTCCTTGGGCAAGACACTTCACCCACCTTGCCTCCAGTGTCTGCGAGAGTGAATGGGTGAGTGGTTCCTTGCTGTGAAGCGCTTTGAGTGCCTGGAAAAGCACTTTATAAGTTGAGACCATTTACAATATGGATATAAAACTTGGGTAGTTTTGTCAGTTGTGTACATTCATACATGAGATAGTTGTGTACGTTCATACATGAGAGGATTGATGTGAAAACAAAATTAACCTAAGAAGGAGGGTGGGGGAGTCACAGTAAACCATCCATCCATCCATCTTCTTCCACTTTTCCGTTTCAGGGTTTTGGGGGCAGCTGTTGGAGTTGCCCAAATCACATTGCACCAGCCCCTTCTGGCTCCTCCTGCAGGTGGTGGGTCCACAGGAGGACGGCCTCACGATTAACCGGGCCCGTTGGTCTCTCATAAGGAGCTTCTGAACCGCTCTTTGTCTGACCCGTCACCTCGGACCAGTTTGCCCTGGGAGACCCTACCAGGGGCACGAAGCCCCCGACAACAGAGCTCCCAGGATCATTCGGGTGCTCAAACCCCTCCACCACGTTAAGGTGGCGGTTCCAGGAGGGACCACAGTAAACCAAATACAGTATATTAATCCCATGCTTAATTGTTGGAAAGATTTCTTCTCAAAATGTACCTTTGCTCATTCTGGCCAAAAATGTCTACTTCAGCCTCATTGGTGGACTTGTTTCCAGAATCCTTATATGTGGTTGAGACGCAAGAGACATTTGATTCTGATGACCAGGCGTTCTCCATGCCATTGTCGATCTCCAGGCTGTCTTTAAAAGTTTGCTTGCAAGCCCTAAAAGGTTTGCCCCCCCTGCCACAGAGAAGTCGTGTCATCACGGCTTTTTAATTTCCCTGATATCACTTGTTATAACCAGTGACTTCAGTTTACAGTGGAAAGACAAGCTGTCAGGACTTTCCGACTGTCATTTATCTCTGCCTCATTAGCTGTCCGGGCTTATGACATGCTGTAAAAATGAATTTGAAGCTGCTATCGCCACTGAATTAATTTGCTCACACCTTTTTTTTTTTATTATTCGCGCGGCCCTGGACGTAGCGGCACGAGAACGAAAAGAGGAGCTGAGCGTGTGTTTAAATGAGTGCTGCACGCAGACCACACAGGCAGGGGAAGGAGCCAAGGGGACACGGGCCATGTTTACGTCGCCGCGGCAACCGTACACGTCTCCGGAGAGAGCGCTGTCACTGCCTTATCTGCGCCGTAGCTGCATGTGCTAATGGAAACCTCCTGGAGTCGTAATGTCAGGGGAGAAGAGGGGAGAGTGTTTGGTCGTAGGAGTGGGGAATATTGACAAAAAAAATGAATATCCAGAATGACTAATCGTGTCATTAACAGCTCTTTAAAGCAGTGGTTTCGCTGGGGATAATTTATCTTTGTCAGTTTGACGGACAGGGTCGTAAGAAGAAGTCGTGAGCTATTTTTATCCCTCATTTAATTATCTGTCATGATATACATTCTTGCTGTGCATCAAAGTATTGTATTGTATCGTGGAACATGAAATTTCCAACAAAAATATGTTCAAATTGTGCTTAAAAGTCTATTGTTAAGTCCTATATTTAGGCTAGTTTCAAGGTTTCTGCCCACGAAAAGTTCTACCGTGGGTTGCAAAAGTTCAGCCATAACATTTAGACAATCCTCATGCATTTTGGAGACAAAAAACAGATGGTACTCTTTGGCCGGGATGAGCAAAGGTCTGTTTGTAGAAGAAAGGGCACAGGATCATGAAAAGCACTTCTGTCTGACTGTTGAGCCTGGGGGCGGATCGATCATCCTTTGGGGCTGTATTGCAGTGGCACGGTTGTCTTCAGAGAAATTCTAACAAAACGGAATTAATTGCTCTGATTAAAAAGATTCCCCTGATCAAGAATGTCCTTGGTGCTTCAGAAACCTTGGGGCTAAACCTTGGGGCGATGTTTAATCAGTCTGTGTCTTTGTAGAATCAGTCTCATAAGCTGACCAAAAACCTTTGGTAAGGAAAATGGGATCTTGAATTGATGATCCATGCTTTCATCTCGTCTCGTATTGTTCCCCATTCTATCCAGTCTTTGGCTTCCAGTCAAATTTCGCAGACGTTGCATGGTCAAGGTCCTTGATATATCGCTGACTTGGTGTGTTCCTACACCTCAAGGCACACCCTTCGATCTTCAGGCCCCTACTCCTCAGGGAGTACCCCTCGGTCTTCAGGCCAGGATCCCCAAAAAAGATCTGGCATTTCAAGCTGTAGCCCCCAGACTCCGGAATGGCCTGCCCCAGTCCCTCCGTGAGCTTGACTCTGTAAAAAGCATTTGAAGACTTCATTATATGGGAAACCTCTTGGCTGAGGGATTTTTGACCTTTGTGATCTATTTTATGTTGTTTCTTCTATTGTTTTAATTCAAATAAACTTTACTTACAGTTCTTAAGTAGAATGAATAATGGATTCAATAAAATTCCACCAAATTCTGAGGGAAAAAGTGACACCATCATTTAAAAAGCAAATGGCTTCTATCAATGGGTAATGATCGTAAGCTCAGAATCCATGATGGACTCAGTGTGAAGGTTTTGCCGTGGACCTGCACAGTCTCCTGACATAAACATCGCTGAAGATCTGTGAATGGACCTTCAAATAGAAGCGAGTGCAAGACAGCCCAGAAATCTTCCAGTTATCAATGCTATATTTGATGTTCAGAGCTAGTTTATAACGTTGGAATATTCCGCTTATGTTAAATCTACAAATCCACTTAGTCCAACTTTATCAGTGAACTGTCTCACATGTTCTGATGTGCCTTTTCCCGCGCACACGCTTGTCAGCAGTGGAGTCCTATGGGAGACCTCCACAGACTATTACCAGCTCCACCGCGGTGTTATTTGGCTAAGCCCCATCGAGCTCGGCTACACCTGCTTGCAGCACGCCGCTCATTCCCAGGCAATTTCACAGCCGTTTGGACGTCCTCGCCGAAAACCTGGAGCCCATTTCCCTCAAGAACAGGCTGAAAGCTTAAGGGGAGTGAATTGAACATGTGCTAAAGATAAATGGACAAACAGGCCGGGGAATGGATTTACAATGGGGAAACACGTCACTGCAAAGTCGAAAAGACAATTTCAGCGGCTGAAATTCACCACTCTAGTTTCCTGTTCCTCACATCTTTTGTAATATTGTGGTCTTTCTGCAGAACACCTGTTGCAATGTTGATACTTCCTGGGTATCACCACAACATGTCAAGTTCGGTAGCATTGTTAAGTGCTCAGCCTTTGCAACGCTATCAGAAAATGGACAGTTCCTTTGTGAAAGTTTCAAGTCTGTGGGAGGAGGGAGAGGAGGAAGAGGAGGAGGGGATCTTCAGCCGATAGTGCACTATACAAGCCTTTCGAGACCGCATTTATTGTCTAAAGTTATCGCAATTAAAAACTAAACCCGTGCAGCCAAATCACGGCGGTTTTGAAGCCGCGGTAATTACTGCCCGTCTTCCCCTGCTTTCCGACTGCGTGAGGAGCAGGGGCCAATTAGCAGAAGCGGGCCAGAGGAGCGGGCTGACGAGTCCTACCTCACTTGAAGTCCTTCGCTTTCAACGGCGGCTTGAAACGAAGCGCAAAATAAGAAATAGTGAGCGCGTGTGGGGAGGGTGGCGCGGCGAAGACATCTCCAGTGGGGGGGGGGGGAAAAAACGCAGGGCGATGCAAGAGCAGGTGTTGAATCAGTGACGGGGCAGATTTTGCTTTGACCATCACGTTAGAAATCATCGTGTTAATCGCAGATCATTTTAGAGAGTAACAACTTATATTAAAGTAGCCATAAATCAATGCTAAAGTTCCAAGAAGTGCTAAAGGGATATCAAATAGAAATAAAATAGTCACAATGTGAATGCAGAGGCACCATGGGAGTTTGGACCGGCCGATGCAGCATTAAAGATCATGGATGAAGGACTTCTTAATAGTTCCTCTATAGTTCATTGGAGCTTTGCTGAGTTAGTGATGCTGTTGCACCCTCTTAAACTCCAGAACCCTTCCCCTGCCGCCCTCCCGGGAGCAGCCATTCACCCTCCACCGTCTGAATTAACTGTTCTGTTCAGGATGACTGGCTCTCTCCTTCAGCTCTGCTCTGACAACACACAAAAGACATTGCGCAGTTTCCTCTCCCCGTCCTCTTTCCCCCTGTCTTTTCACTAAGGGTTTCACATCAGCAAAACCGACACAATGTCCGGAGAAAAAAAAAAGGTACGGTGCTCTCCATATGATTTCATCTGGTAGGCTGGAGAGTACCTCTGTAAATTCTGATGAAGTAGATGGGCAGAGGGGAAGGCGGGGGCGACAGGTCTTCCCCAGGAAAAGTGCCTCATCTGTGGGTTTAATTGCTCTCGCCATCGACCCAAACGTCCTGTAGGCTTTCAGTGCCTGCGTGCCCTGACTTTACATCTCATTAGCTTCGACAGCAGCAGTCAAGGCACAGTCTTTTAGCGGTTTTCCTTTTCGTCTGCAGTGTTTGTGAGTTTTTGGTGTGGGTGTGTTTAATAAATTGGGAGGAATGGACTGGAGCTTTGCAAGTTTTGTTAAAGACCCTTATGCTTTATTCTGGCTCTTATGAAGGTGTGGGAATTAGACATTGAAACCAACTTCAAAATGTCGTCAGGGGAATTGGAATAATTCTTAAAAATATAGCATCTTCCAACCAACATGTTTGAAATTATTAGCAAATACCTGCAGAATGCATGATGCCGCCTCTTTAAAAGTCAAGTATGTTTTGATGAGGATATATCATATGGTCACATGGTGTATTTTTTCGTGGTTCTTCACATAATACATAATGTTCATACGGACCACAGGTGGAAGTAATTCATCCCTAAATTCACAGCACACCAAAAGCCTGGACTCATCCTCTGTTGGCACAGAGGGGAGAGACAAAGTTCTATGTAAATAAAAAGTCTATACATGTAGAAGAAAATGCTCCACAGCTTTCTTCACTACTAAGCGGAAGGAAGGAAGGAAGGAAGGAAGGAAGGAAGGAAGGAAGGAAGGAAGGAAGGAAGGAAGGAAGGAAGGAAGGAAGGAAGGAAGGAAGGAAGGAAGGAAGGAAGGAAGGAAGGAAGGAAGGAAGGAAGGAAGGCAGGCAGGCAGGAAGGAAGGAAGGATAGCTGAAGCAAGGCTGTTAATTTGCGCCATTGGTTCCTCCGATCACCACCAACCACTCAGGGGAGACCTACATGGGGAGAGCATTCAAACTCTAAATAGAAAGAACCCGTCCAGGTGGGAATTGAACCCGGGACCTTCTTACTGAGGCGGAGGAGGGCTGCTGCATGAAAATTGCATGGTTGACAAGCTGAAAATATCAGGGGTGGGTAATTAATTTTCATAAGGGGCCACATAAGAAGCCTGAATTGAGTCGGAGCCGCACCAACAATAACACAAACTTATTCTGCAACTTTATCCTATTGTACATTACAGTAATTTTGTGTATTTTGAATATCTGATACTGGTATTTAGTAGGACAATTATTTTCTGAAAATATTTAGCCATATCAAGCCAAGGACGCGCATGTGTGACCATCGTTATTTAGCTTATTCAACTTCTTATCCTCGTGAACTTCTACCATCGCTCTGAAAGCACCTTGTCCTTCCTTCACGCGGAGTTTGTGGGAAGTGAAGCGAAGCAGGGGTCTCCAAGTAAATTTCCCTGGGGGCCAAAACATACATAGGGAGTGTACCGCCGGCGTCCATTAACAAAAGCTCCTAAATAAATTGATTGGGAAAATACTATTGAGGAAACGTTTTTACAATAAATGAAAAATAATGAGCCTGATAGAACAGAAGCCAATGTGTTGTTTGGATGATGATCTCTCATTATGTCAGTGCCCTCTGCTGGACACCTGTGGAATTCTTTCCTTTTATTTTTATTTAAGCAGCGGCTGTAGTGAGCATTCTGGTAATTTCTTTAAAAAATCATAACTCTGCAACGGAATGGGCTAGAGACTTCCTTTTTTTTTTTTTTTTGACATACTCAGGAATTTATGCCCTACAAGTCGTGGGCCAGATTCATTCATCTCACGGGCCTGATGTGGCCCTAATTTGCCCAGGTCTGGTTCAAATGAATAACTCTCAAAAAGAAATCCCTCCTTGTTCCCTCCATGAGCGGGTAATGCCTGCTCTAGTGAGACCGGTCTTATTGTTATGCAAATTGACTCTTCCAAGCTGTGTAGAATAAAAAACACCATTAGGAACGTGGCTTACTTGCACAAAAGGAGAAATGTAGTTTTATAAGAGGTGACTGCTGTGAATAAAATGTTCAACAGTAAATGAGAAAAGCAATGACCATTTTTATTTGTTTATTTTGCCGACTGTAAACTTGTTTGCGAACTCTACATCATGAAGCCCACAACAAATGAAAATGTACACTTTTTTACCCTCAGTGTTCCATCCAATACAGCCAAGAACAGTCTTTGCTCCACTTTGTCTTTGTTCTGGCAAACTTTGTACGATTAATCCGTTTCCATTCTCCAAAATTCACATAAAAGTAAGGCGTTGCAAATGCAGTGACAGTGATCTGACGTGTTTGATCTCATTTTTTGTAATGGAAAGAGAAGTGAAAACGCATTGCAATCCTCAGCCACACGGCCCAGTAGTTAGCAGCCAACCCAGCCCTCTGCAGATAAGACTGTTTGTTTCGCTAAGGGCTTTCCGCTGCTGCTGTGTGCTCCTTCACTTTACACCTATGTGTTCACTCCTGAGGGTCCAGCAGGAGTCGGCGCCCCCTGCTGCTCCCCTGCACCTATAGGCACACAGTGGAGAGGGAAGGTGTGTGACATCCAGAACGTGGAGTTTAGAAATGGGTCTGTTTAGTTTTTCAATAAGCTATTTATAAGTGAAAAAAAATCAGTGATATTTAAAAAAAAGTTGCCAATATTTGTGAATGAATACACATGGGCGCAATGTTGTAGTTACTTCCTGGAAATCTCCGGCTCGCTAGCGACAAAGCGTCATAAAAGAAGCATTGAAAAGGGTACTTTTTGTCTATTTTATGCAACAAAACTAAGATGTTAAGGGGAAAACAAGCTAAAAATCTCAACACGGGGGAGAAAGTGATCGTGCGTGAACTTCCTGGCCCACATTTAGCAACGGCACCTCTGCACATGGTGATGGTGGAAGTGAAGTGTCCCAAAGTGTTTTCCTTGTGACTGCCAAAACCATTATCCAGAGCAATACCCCAAGCCCATACTATACAATGACACTGAGATAGTATCATATTCCCAGCAGAAGACCAACACCAGAAAGACTCTCTGATTACTTTTAGATCTCCACTGGGGTTGGATTCACTAAATGAACAAATACATGCTGTTGATTTGGCATTGCTACGTTGCTCTTGTGCATACGGCGCTTGGTGTTGACACGAGGTGCGAACATGCTAACCTGTTGTACATTGTGCTGTTTAAATTACCATATGCAGAGGTTAATCTCCTCCCAATCCCATCACTGTCTCCTTGAGTTATCATTCCCTGAGCGAAGGCTTAATCTGGGGGGAAATTGGATTCGACCGGGGCCAGTCTCCGGGGAAATTCCCTCATGCACAAGTCCAGGCTTTGATTATAGGAGGCCAGTGTTGTTTCAGCTCATATGCTGCTAAAGAGTCTGGAACAAGACTAACAGGTTCATTTTGTACAACATTTGTACAACATGTTGTTGGACATTTACCGGGACTTTTAGTTACTAGACAAACACAAGGACTAGCCCACTCAACCTGGGGCACTGCTGGCTCAGATGATAAAACTGTCCAAGGCCTGAGTCAGTGGTAGAAAGTACCAAAGTTTATCGTTTAAATGTTGTTGAATCCAAAGAACAAGGCAAGTTCACTTACTGTATAAATAGCTTATTCAAACACTAAATAAGCTTTTTTTTGCTGCATCCTGCAAAGAGCATAATTTTTTACTCCCATAACCCAACACCAGACCCGTTCTGAGCAGTTCTCCATTAAAGTGTGTTCATCACGACGCTGTAGATTTGTTAGCTGTAAATGAAAGCTTGTTTTCGCTCTTTTAGCACCCTATCACTTCTGCATGTAGGTTATCCTGACTTAATTTTGCTGGATGTGTCCACTTTAACATCACTTTAATCTCCTGTGAACAGCCTGTTCCAGTGTCACGCGCTGTGAATTTTGAGAGGCCAAGTATCGATCTGGCCTCACCTCTGCAGGCTTGTGGCTGCTAAGTGCATGCAACAGTGACAGCACGGCACACACGGAAGGCTTAAGTATAAATCATCCTCTGCCCTCCCCTTTAGTGTGTGTCGGGACAGTGTTTTGGGGGCTGATGAGATGAGGGGACAGGGTGAGGGCGATGGAGGGGCACAGCTGTCTTTGATGGCTCACACTGTACAGAAGTTCCCAGACAAATGCGTGTCCTTGTTCCCCTTGAAGGCAGGCCAAGTCGGATCAGTGGACGGGTCCGGGCTGGTCGTCCCAAAGAAGGCTCATGAATTAGGTATAGGGCTGTCAGGAGGAGAGACAGGAGAGAGGGAGAGGGAGGACAGGAGGGAAGAGATGAATAGGTTTTCATAAAGACATTCAGCGCTTTAGTTCATATGCAAACAAGTGTGACTATTCTTTGGACTACTATTCTGTACTTTCAGACAGGTTTCAGGTGACATTCTTGGAGGTCAAAACACCAGTTAGAACCAGAAAGTCAATGTTTTAATCAACAATTAGGTCATTGACGTAAAAAGACCTTAATGAGATTGATGTTGATGTGATGTTACTGTAAAGAAGAGGAGAGCGAAGAGGAAGCAGCAAGCGCTTGTTGTAGTCAGCGCTGTTTATAGCACACCGCACCTCAGCCAACCCCTTTTTTCTCCAAGCAACGCCCCCAGGCTACAGGTGAAAGCACTGGTGCACTGTTGTTTATATGCAAGATTCCAACTTCGTCTTGAGCAACGCTGTTGTTGCGCCAGGCAGAAGATCGGCCCCACAGTTTTTATTTGTTGTGCTGACAAAATTGACAGAGGAAGAGTGTACTACTCCTCTGTCTCGATTGTCACTTTAGGGCGCGACTAAGGCTATCAGTCATATTCTGAGCTAAAAGAGATGCACCATCCAAAGTTGGATGTATGCCTCCCAGCGAATGAAGTCCCACAAAGATTTCAGAATAACTTTTTCATTGGAGTCCAGGCCAGAGGGGACCATACATGTTTTTGGTGAAACACAGAGGAAAACTATAAAAACTCCACAGAGAAAGGCCAAACTTGGTCTGGGAAACCAATCTGGGGCCTTCCTAAATATATGAATAATAAATAAACATGCTTTCTACATCCCTCCCTGTTGAAAAGGGGATTCTCTGCATTCAAACGGTCAAAGTTGTTGTGTTGGATTGAATCAGAATAATACTAAACCTCCCCACAGAGCAGGGGAATCGATTTGACTGACGTCCCAGATCGGGAGCTGTCGGCTTGGCTAAAGCAGGCCTCCACACTGGGTGCTCACTGACTGACAGGTGCCACCCTCCAAGCCCTATATCCCACTCGATGCCAGCTCACTGAGCGCAGAGGGGCTGCGGACGGGACGGGCGCTCAGTCGGATAATGCAGGGCAGGAGCGGAGGAGGAAGAGGGTACAGTTACCACGCTCTCTGCGCCAACGCTCATTATTACAGGCAAAGGTTAAGTCGGTGGGAAATGCCAATACCTGTAGATAGTGCTTATCTGGAGCAGAGCTGGCAGACAACCCAGTGCAAGTGGAGAGAGTATTTTACAACTATGATTTAGACAAAAGCACTTGAAATGTTATGACTGAAACGATAGAACCAAGGTGCCTATTAAGATACAGTAGCTGCTGAGCTCTCGTTAAAGTGCCTCTATATTTCACTGCTATACTGTGCAGTCACAAACAAGCAATGGCTGGACCAGCGATTTTTGGTTTGTTCCATGACCAAGTTATGTTACAAGCATCAATACTCTCTCGTACTCCTCCCATACTCAAACTGGGTGAAAAGGAGTGTAGAAAATAATGACAACAGGACTGGACAACAGTGTTTAAAGAGGGTTAGAGTTCACTAACCTCTGACTGGATTTAAAGGTCTCTCAAGAAATGATTGAGGATATTCACAAAATTATTTCAGCGCTTTACTCAAAGGCAGAAGGTGAGTGGATTTAGAGCAGATACAATCTTCTGCTTGTCTTATCAATGAGCCTGTGGCATGTCACGCTACATGACGGGGACCTGCAGCGATGCCCAGTGAAGCAGTCGGCCGTGGGGTGGTCACTTTATCCCCCTGAACGCGGAGGATCAGGTTCTCGCCGTGCAGAGGGAGACTGACAGATTGGGACCGGTCCACATCCTTAACGGCGTAAAAGAGGTCAGGCAGGACGACCCAGGTCAAAGAGCCAATGCCTAACATGACAAGCAGCGGCATGTTGGGTAATCGGGAGACTCGGGACGATACCTGGTGGGCCACAGGGGTTTTGGGCCACCATATTGATTGATAACGGACACTCACTGTTGGGCTGTTATTGGCTGCAGCAAGTAATCTCGATGAAGCTGCATGTTCATGTAAATCTACCAGATAGTGACTAGAAAATGACTGCACTGTGATGTTGGAGAGGCAGCTGCTGCTTGTCAACCAGCTGTCACCCTGGTAAGAGTAATGATGACAACCTTTATAGTGAGAGTGACAGCTCCTTTGTGCCGAGCTCTCTCGGACTTAAAGGTCAGGTTTTATTCATGTTATCACTTAGCTTAATTTTACATTTCATAACTTAAAATATAAAAAACATATGTGGCAGTTTGCCCGTTGGAAAAAAAGCAACTTAACTCAAAGAGGTTATGCGCATGATGTCATAACATAGCAGCATGGCAGTTAGCATTAGTGGGCATTGTTATCCATTGATTAGCCACTCAATTTGCAATGTTGAAGGTTTTATGAATATGAAGCACAAGAGTTTACGGGTAAAACAAGGCCAAGTTCCAGCTCAAGATTGTGATCTTGTAATGACTTGAGGTGAACTATGATGTGTTATACTTTAAGGCTGCCTTAAACAATGTCTTCTTCAATGTTTTCACCCCCCCTCACCTGGCTTTCCCCGTCGCCCACGCCCCTCACTCCCCCCCACACTGTTTAGACCAGACGCTGCTCTGATTGCATTCAATGACCTGCGGAAATCGCATCAATCCTGTGTGAAACAGACATTCATCCACATAAATAAGACATGTATTTTGAGATTTACGTTTATTTGCTAAACTGCAACTTTCATGAAAGTCTGTCACTTTTTTGGACATTTCGAACATAATAAAGAAGAAAAAAGACCTGACAGTTCCTGTAGATATTGGATTAATAAACAAATGGACATTTCATCTGCATCAGAGCAGGTCAGTCACATGTTTGTCAGTTCACCATCTTTTTGTAAACTTCTATCATAATGCTAAACTGTTAGCCGCGAACTGTTGTCTTCAAACATTTGCATCTCTTGTTCACGTGTTTGTGTTTATATTTTGCGGGGGGGCATGTGGGGGTGAGGGGTGTGTTTTGGGGGGGTGCTGTGAGGTGAGGGCCTGGATCTATTATAATAAACGGGTGAGGGAGGTGCGAGGTGCAGCGCTGGTCTCCTTCTGCTGTTTGCAAGTGTGGTGTACATCTACGGCAAAACAGGATTGCTTAGAGTAGCTTTAAAGGGACTATACTGAGTTTAAAAATGTTAAGTATTTTCATCCTCCTGTAGAATGAGCCCAGACCTATTCACCACAACTGCCTCTAAAATCCTGCACTGTCACTCAAAAAGGTGTTAATTCGGATCCAAAGCACCGTCATGCACAAGCTTAATATAGAGACTGCAGTTACGCATAAGACCTGAGGTGGCAGTAGTGAGCATAATATATATATATCTAGTCTCTTTAAGAAAGGGGAGGAAAACTATATCACTATCAGGGCACTGACACCTGGCCTAGTTACAGTTTGGATGGAATTCCTTGTGAAAAATTATATTGACTTTTTTTGGGCGGCTAATAGACTTTGAACCACTTCACAACAAGCGTTACAATGATTACAGAGATTCTAGCTACACTTTTAAACTGCCTTGTGTGCCAAACTGACTTTGAGGAGATTTGAATGGCACTGCCTGGTCTCTGAATGACAGTAAATGAGAAGCTACAGTACATTTCATCAGTTGAGGTGAAAGAACTACACCGTCTGCTGGCCATTTGTGTAACTACATTTCAAAATCCCCAAGTCCTAGACCTATTTCCTTCCTGTAAAATCTCGTCAGATGCTAGCTACAGCTTGCAGATATACAAGGGTCCTCGGGTGATTCCCGAACACGAACAGAACAGACCAGTGATGGGGGCTCCCTGGAGAAGAGCGGGTGAAGGGTGCAATGGACCAAGAGTGGCCTGTTTGACACTAATTGCTCATATTGAACAGCCCATGCACAGAGAGAGAACTGTTACTTGGCCGTTGACATTGTAATAACAGTTTAATTGCTGATTTGATGAAGACGTGGCGCATTCATTTCCTTTGACAAGGATTATTGAGTGAACAACAGATAAACCCCCTTCACTGTAGCGTCTGTGAGGTTGGCTGTTCATGGACAACATTGAAACAATTTATGGCAGTATTCAGTATTGTTCTATTTGTCTGGTTAAGCTTAAAGGATGTATCATGTATGGATCTGTTAACCATGTTCTAGTCAGTGGTGGCTGGTGATGTAGCGTGATTTGTGGCTATATTCAGCTTTGTCACTCTAACTCCATGTAAAGTCCGTTTACTTCTTACTGAAGAAAGCATTAACACAAAGTCGCTCCTGTCCCCCAAACGCCTTGTTTTTCCTCTCCTGGGATCATCCGTGTGCTCAGTGCACAAGCGCTCGACCACCATGTTTGTTTACAGTAGAGTTCAGTAGAGTAGAGTTCCTGAACATTAACACTTTCACCAATTGATATATAAATCACCTAATCTTCACTGATTCAAACTTTCTCCATACGTTAGTTTGAGGAAAATTGTAAATTCAAAGACCATTTCAAAATGCATTTTTCTCAGATTGTGGCGACATTTCCACAGAACTAGCATTAATGAACACCAGTCTTGTTCTAAACAATATTATGGAGAATATATAATTTATTGCCTGATTTATTTAATTAGAATCACCAAAAAGAACAAATAAAGAACAAGGATGTCCATAATTGTAGTGTCTGAAATCTCAACAATATAATCTCATGAATTTAAACATGGCTTCATGCATTACTTAAATTTGTCACATGATAATTATGCATGAGTCCCATGTGTGTTCATTAACATGCACTGTCCTGACCAAATAATTAAAACAAAACCAATCTCTAAATGAATATGTGTTTCTTGTTCACCTGCAGTGTCTCATCTCTATACCGTAGTTAGTTTGAATGGCTGCAGGGAGTTGAGAGGTCACTTGACTGAAAACACTGTGGTCATTAACACTAACGAGGGCCCATATAACTGAAGGAGAAGAGCAGAGGGCGGGACAGACAGATTTATTGATGGCCCACTCATTAACACCAGAGAGCAGTCTGATATGGCCAGAAGGGGATTCTGTGGAGGAAAACAGATTAGTGATGGGACTTTTGGCTCTTTACGGCAGCCGAATCTTTGCCGACCATGTACGCTTCGGTTAACGAGGGAAACGGGAGCGCCACAATGGAGGAAAGTCAAACCCAAACCTTAAATAGCTTTGTGAAGTGGTTCATATTTAAATGAAGTGCCTCGAGCCGTGGTGCCAGGCTAAATCGGCATTGGGAGAGCTCCTGAGAAGCTTGGCAGGTGGCAGCACAGTCTCTGCTATTTTCACTGAAGTTAAAACTCCAGAGAGAGGCTGTGTGTCTGCAGAATTATTTTTTTTTTTTTTAAATAAGTGGACATATAGTGCATAATTCTGGCTTATAAACCTGCTTTTGGGCACGGCAGCATGGGTATTTTAAGTGTTACAACTTACAATTTTGCCTGCCTGTGCTTTCTACTGTTTTAACCTGTTACTATGGTAGCTTTGTCTCATTGAAATAAATATATTTTAGCAGTATGGGGCAGCTGTTGGATAATTCTATGCTGCATGTTCACCAGAAGAGTGATTATACAGATAGCAGTTTTAGCCTTGAAGCTAAAGGCTAATGCTAATGATTGATTTGTAACGAATGTTAAAATAGCTCCAAAATTGGAGCTAATTAGCTTGAAAAGCACTTGGCTTGATATTTATATGAAGTTTATTTCATTATTTAATCTGATTTGATTTTACTTGTGTGTGAACAGGAAGTAGGTTTTACCTCACGCTGGCAAGCAGGAAGTTAGCCAAAACCAGTCCATGCACAGAGAAGATAAAAAAGCCAGTACAGAGTGAGTGATGGGGCAGGTCAGTACTATGGTGTGTGAGCATGTACATATGAGCAAATCTATCTTCATTTTTCACAGTTTTTTTTTTACCTGGTTGAGAGCTGTGGATGTGTGTCTTTCCTCCTTATCAGGATTCTGAATTGGCCTGGAGCACCCTCTGCCGGCAGCAGTGGGAAAAAAAGAACACAAAACAATGTAATGAAAGGTTTATTTTTTTTAAGCTAACAGGATGCTAGCACAGAACTGCTGAGAACAGAGATGATTTAAGGAGTCTAAATGGATACTTCAATGTGTGTAGATGAATTGAAATAATTCTCCTGATCTGTTTTTGAGATGGGAACAACATTATTACATCATTCAAAAAAGTCAGTTTAGCTTGATATGTCCCCTTTTAATCTACCATTTTCTTATAGAACAACTCTCTGACATTACTCGTGGATAATTGCCTTCTTCTATAGTGTGAATAAATCACCAGTTGAAAGTGTGGTTGGATATAGTGCCTGTTCGTCTCATATATATTGTTATCCCTGCAGCTGTTCATTACTGAGCACCTGAAAGGATCTTCAAAGAGCTAGTCTGTAGGAGCTCCAGAGCCAGCTGTTCAAGTCATATTTAAAAAAATACTGCTTTGTTTTTTTCTCAGGGACATTGGTGATTAGCCCCATGTTTTATTTTTAAATGATGTGCCTGTGCGGTGGCACATCTGTCCCTCGGCTACGCAGGCGATACAGGGAAACAATTACAGTAAAGGAAGTGAAGGAAAAACACTTTCTAAAGCGTGACCATGGAGCGAGTGACACAATGAAATGTGAATTATTCAGCGCATGTCGACAGTCCAGCACCATATGTATTTATTTTTCTTAGTCTGCTTCTTACTCATATAAAGTCACAACAAAAACAAAAAACATCCGCTGTGGCATTGCTTCATAAGCTTCTGCAATGTGAAGAGATCATGTTTCACCAAGATCTTGTGTTGACGATGGGAGAGTGTGACCACTGTGCAAAGCCTTCTCCAGCAGATCCCAAAGTTTCTCAATGGGGTCAAGATCTGGACTCAAAAAAGCGACATAATGCACCTTCAAACATAGAATTAGTCTAAATAAATAGCCAAAATAGTTGATGACATGAACACTGGCTCCGAGGAAGTCGGCGTTACTGTTACTTGGCTTGAGCGGAGGCAATTTTCCACACGGCCTGGAGGCTGGAAACACTTGGCTCTGAGCTCCAACCCCAGGTACACGGACACCCCCTCGCACACACGCCCCACGCTCACTCTTTAATAATGCAGCCTCAGATAGGGTTGCTGTGTGTGAATGCGCATTGCCCGTGTATACTGTGATACCTCGGGGGGCGGGGGGATCGGGTCATTATTCTAACAACATAACCCAGCGTGTAGCGAGCCCTCCCTGGGTCCGCAGACCGAGCCAGACACCGTGTTTGGATGTCAAGTACACGAGTCGCCCGGAGAGAACTCATCACCAACACCATCACGTTTGAATGCAACTCCAGAGCATGAATGATGCATAGACTAAGTAACAGTAGGGCTTCATTAAAAATGTAATCCGATTAAAGGGTCTTTGTGATTCATTGATGGCAATTAATAGCATTTAATCACATTTCATTAAGTGGTTATATTTATTTGCCGAACTATATTTTCGGAGCTGATTTGTCGTGAAGTTGTGTGTTGTGTCCCTCATGTTTGAAAAATCCTTCCTCAGTCAGACAGTCTCCTCCTCTCAAGCCCTCCACATGCTCTGTTTTCATGATAAGCCAGTAGGATCTTAAAAATACAGCCCCGTGTTTTCTTCTCAAATCCCCGTATATGTGCACATGTTGTACGCCAGCTCAGAATAGCGCTCGGAGATGAACCCCCCCCGCCTATAGAACTACAGCCCTGTAAGCCCCATGACCCGCTCCGTCTGTTGCGAGACCCCGGCGCCGGTGCATCTCCTCTGCATCGGTCGACGTGAATGGCCAGGAGCTGCATGCGCATGGATTTGTAGATCTGTGTGTCGCTCATCCTGCTCAAGCCTTTCAGCACAGGAGGATGGTTCGGGAGCTCAGGGGGGTTTTGTGCAATTGGATTTTGTAGGGAGTAAATATCAAAAAGGTAAAACATATCGGGGCTAGAAGAATATTGTGGGAGATTATGGAGGAACCAAGAATGTAACATCAACCCAAAACGTAATCATTTTGGCCAGTTTTAAATGAAATGGCGTGCGTTAAACAGAACAAGACTGGGCCAATATTGGAATGGCTTTTCGATGATCATGTGATAAGTTACATATTATGTTTTACTGCACCAAAATGACGGCATGTCTTGGAAATTAAATATTATAATACAGAATAATACAGATTGAAATGAATAAGAAAATATCCTTTTCACTCCATTTCACATGTGGTGTTTTAGTTAGTTGTTTTAGCCGTCAAGCATCGCAAATTGTAAGTGACTTTTTGGTCAAAACGTCTTATGTCTGATACAGTAGCATGCAGGGACTTCATTTTGGCCATTTTAAGGTTTAGCTCATTCTGAACTTTGCTGCCTTTGAATGTGGGATCGCATCCACTTGACTACTATTTCTATAGTGGTAAATGGGCTCAACTAATATAGCGCTTTTCCACCTACATTAGGCACTAAAGCGCTTTACAGCAAAGGATCCACTCACCCATTCACTCTCTCATTCATACACAATGTACGCAGACACTGGAGGCAAGGTGGGTGAAATGTCTTGTCCAACGACACCTTAAAAAGGGGCGGGATTCGAACCCACAACCGTCTGATCGTGAGACGATCACGAGCCTTTCTTTTTTCATACCCACTTGCCTTTTTCTATCCACGTCCTTACTCTCGAAGGCCCTTCTTTGGACTCGACCAGCTTTTGAACTAACTCAGAGAGAAGTTCAGTGTTCATGCCACAATTCCAGACCAATGAGCAAAAAGTACAACGCAAAATTAAGCTCTAATTTCTATACCTCTGTCATTGTTTGATAGATTTACATAACTTCCGACGTTAACTGACTAAATCTTACTCAAAGATCTGTTAAGTAGTAATAGTGCTGTTGTGTTTTTCCTCTTTGCACAGTAACTTTGGCGATGTCCTCTGGAGTTTCATTCCCTGGTTCTGGGTGTTCCTAATATTGTGGCCGCTGAGTCTGTTTACACACAGCCCCTTGCCTGACTTGTCCTGGTTTGGCTCACAAACCGTATAAAGTCCATCCTCCTGACAGCTCACTGTAAACTCTCCCTCTCTCCTTTCTTTCCTTCTGCACTCCCGCCTTTTGCAACCTGACCCCAACCACCGCACCTCCACTACTTCCTGTTTTCTACCTTGCGTGTCGTTTTGTCTCTGTTACCACGGATACGAAGCCGAGGCCGTCTGTGGCTCAGGCTGAGCAGGTGTGGGCTGCTGCCGTCGGGAGGCTTCAGCGCTCATTCAGAGACGCGATCGACTCCGTTCTCACCTCAGCCGCAGAGTGTGAAGTTAGAGGATTTCAGATTAAGGAGTTAACATGAGACGGATGGATGGAAAGAGACAAGAGAGAGAGATAGTATGGGGCATATATAGAAAGAAGAGAGAGGAAGGGAGAAAATGCTACATAGATACTACACAGAGAGGGCAGATGGATGATAGAGACAGGGTGGAAAGAGATGGACAGACAGAGATACAGAGCATGTTTATGTTTATGTTTATGATCCTCATTAACATCAGTTAGGTACTGCTTCAGCAACCTGGGGTCATTTTACATCACACATTTTTTCGATAGTACAAGGAGTCCTATCCAAGAAACATTTTCATATGGGATCATTCAAACAAGCGTACCATTTTCGGTATTTATGTTAACCAGTATTGTTGTTTGGCACGGTGGCTCAGTGATTAGTGCTCACAGCTGTAATATATGCCGCGCACGTATAACTATGTTAAATAGTACCCACTTAGAGGCGGAGTGATATGAATATGAGTTCTGTCGTTGTTATAGCCTGTTGCCTGTTGCCAGAGCTGCCGCCAATAAAAGAGCAGGCAACGAACCCGGTGTCATCCTTCCACTCACAATGCATGTTATAAGATGGCAACAAACAGAAAACTACTACAACAGCTAGAAGGCCCTGGGTTCTATTCCTGGGCGGGGCCGTTCTGTGTAGGTTTCCTCTGGGTACTCCGGTTTCCCCTTCCACTCAAAACATGTACAGTAGGTTGATCCTGCTGGCAGTGAGCTGCCAGCATTGGCCGGCACTCGGACCCATCTCCATGATGTGGAGCCCGGCTGGTGGTCAGAAACACCTGGCTGGAGGATTAACCTATTGCACATGTTTTTTTATAACCTACCACTAACCTACGCAGACACGGGGAGAACATGGAAACTCCACACAGAAAGGCCCCGTCCAGGTGGGAATCGAACCCGGGACCTTCGAGCTATGAGGCACGAGCACTAACCGCTGCGCCACCGTGTAATAAAGTATAACTTAAAACTGAAATGTTCTAGAGTTTGATGTCACAATCTCAGATGGAGGGCCGGGACCAATGCCAACCAACTGAAACCGTTTTTGAAAGAAATTTCCAAATAGGAAAATCTATTGTTTTTCCTGATCGTTATTTTGCTGTTATTGAAGGAATTTGTTTAATGCGACTTTGGTTATAGTTAAACACCAAAAATTAGCTACGGTTAGCTTACCTTCAAAGATGGTCTTCTAGCTTCCTCTTTCCTTTTCCATTTTTGCCTGGGACTTCGCTTTTTGCCGCCTCCTGTGTCATAGTGATTTGTGTTTCGTGCTTTCCCAGTACTACCATAACTCCTTGTACTGAATAAAGTGAAGTCGTAAACTGTGCGCCGAAACATATTGCCTAATATTGAGCTGTGTAATAGACAAAACAGGCTTTTGTGCTTCGGGGTCGTTCAAGAACTTTCCATTTGGCCACAAACCACGACTGGTCCAACATGCATGTCGCTAACGTCCCTAATTTTGTGAATACAGCCTTCATAAATCTTTTTTAATTGTGTTAGTCTGAGCACAACAGCTGCAGGCACAGGCTAAATGCTTCGCTAATAGGAAAACATGGATCACTGTCAGATTATTGTCACGGAACCAACGCAGGCGAGTCAAAACATTACGACTGCTGACATTTGGAGGATACATCGGCAACAAATCAATATTCTGCACTTTAAATTTGATAAGCAAATGATTCAAGCTGTTATAACCTTCACTATGAACAATGCGCGGTTGCCACTGGCGGCAAGAAGGTCCCAGGTTCAATTCCTGGACATGAGCATAGATTTGTTGTGCTTGTGGCCACACCTCAAGTCGCTGAGCTTTAACTAATAATTCTCTGTCATCCAGGAAGTGGTTAATTTAATTTAAATTCCCCACCTGCACAAAAATGAACTGGATTCAGAGCAGGGGCTGGGACTGTGTTGATAACCGGAGTCCTTTGTTAAGATAAAGACAAGAAATTCATTCTCCCCTGTTTTTTTTTTAGATTTTTTTAAATTTCAAAAATCAAACTACACAATGGGACACTTGAGACTTTTCCAGCCGCCTGCTGGCCAACTGAATTTGACTAAAGCAGTACTAAGTAACTTGTTTATCTTATTAAAACCTTTCCGTAGTCCCTCTGGGGGTAATACAGGTGTTAATGGGATGATTGGGGGTCTTTCATCTCCCCCTGGTGTCTCTGGCCAGAAAAAACACAATTGCAACATTCCTGCCTCTGAGTCGGAGGCCCCAATACACACTAATGTAATCACAAAGAAGAAGCTAACAGGCTAATAGGCAACTGCGGGCTTGCACCACTCAAACATTATTTACAGCTAAGTGTGAGTGAAAAAAAAAGATCTCCATTGTGTAATTGGATTTACAATATCCCTCTCTTCAGCGTAGTATTTACTCTCATGGACAATTAATGAGTAAAAAACATGCAACATGCCACGACACCTGCAGTGGCACTTGTGGCCTCTAGGGGCATGAGTTACTTAGTTCTGCTGTAACAGTGTAATGAATGTACAAATATACACAGTTTTTGAAGAGTAGAACATAATCATCTCAAGTGTCTGACTGGAGTAATCATGATAACCTTGGTCATGCATTGTATCTGAGACACAAAGAAGAATGTAAGAGTCACAGCCTTGTTACGAGTCAGAGCCCAGTGTTCCCAGAGTGTGGATCCAGAAGGAGCAGTGAAGAGTTCGTCCCCACCCCACATATCTGAGAGAGCTGACATTCTGTTGTTTTACTGTACACTGTCTTGTCACACAATGATCATGATTTCACTTGTTGGATCTGTGCTCGGGCAATTCCTGTTTCCAATGCTCTCATTGTTTTACCTATGCCACACCATGTACATGGACCTGTCAACATATAGATGCCATTATTTATTGGATGTTATCACCTCTGTTGAACTCAGGTTTGATGGAAGATCCCAACATTGTCCTGAGGAGAATTGTAATGTTTCGTTTGTGGCTCACAAACATATCCTACCTGTATCTTTAAAGGCTAAAATGAACTGCTGAGCTAGCATGAAACCATCCACATGTCTAAACAACAGAGTTAGCAGCTTTACATCCAACAACACCAAATTCAAATTGCAATGTGGGACGTTTCTTGTTGAAAACAGACGTTGCAGAGGAATCC
The DNA here is from genome assembly GCF_951799975.1 of Gobius niger. Lineage (NCBI taxonomy): Eukaryota > Metazoa > Chordata > Actinopteri > Gobiiformes > Gobiidae > Gobius > Gobius niger. The sequence goes on from NC_136869.1 coordinate 20,649,279, forward strand.
TCCTCTGGTGTGTGTGCAGTCTGTACCTGGTCAGTGTTAGCCGGAGTGTTGAATCTGCCTGACAGCTCTGCTCTATGAGAATCTTCAGCGCATTAACAGGAGGAAGTGCCTCTCTTAACCCCCTTTCCTATTTTTAAAACCAATGTCCAACAGAAGAACATTATGTCTTCCTTCTGCCTGTTATACGTCACACCTGGATTCACATTTGCATTTGGTCGAAATAAACAAATTTCAACTCAGTAAAATGGATCGAGCTGGATAAATTCCGTGTGTATAGATGTTTTTTTCAAACTGCATAATGTAGGAAGTGCACTATCCTTACAATCTACTCCACACCAGTCCCCAGCCGCCTGCTTTGATAGCGATCTGTGGTGTTAATTATGAACGAGTCTTACTGCTAACTCCTGGGAGAGCTTAGTGCTAATGACTGGGGGATTGTATTTATCTCAAACATTAACATTCAGATAGAGAAATGATAAGATCAGCGCCTAAATGTGGCTTCTTTCCCTTTGAATCTTGAAATTATGCTAATGTGGCGCTCAAAGCGAGATCGCAAAGTTCACTCAGAGCTACAACGGATGATAAACACGAATAAAAGAGTGACATGGTTAGTCTTTTTTATCTGCTTCTGTGCCAGCAATGAATTTAGACGTGTGCCTTTAAACGTTTGTGAGCTTGTCAGGTCTCACCGCTGAAGAACCACTGTGGCACAAAACACTTACGTATTAAAGTCAAGGTTCATTCTTGTTCATGTTGCCTTCTACTTTTAGTCACAGGATCTGGCAACCCAAAGCGTGGGCTTTCTTGTAAACAGGTCATACTCTTGTGTGAGACGTCTTTGTACAGAGCTATAGCAGACTCAAAGGCTGTTGGACTCTGCCCTCTTGTGGACCTTAGTGGATGTTTTACTATAACTGGCTCAAAGCACCTCCTCTTATAGCAGTGATCTCCAGCCAGCAGCCCTCAGCCTGTTCTTGGTGGAGCATCAAAGGCTACATTTCTACACACGCTTAATGACTCACATTACAGATGCGTCTTCTGTTTGTTCTGAACATGTTGAATGCAATTTGCAGATTTACCTAAATAAAGTAAAGTATAAGGACAAAATTCAATTAATATCTTTAATTATGTTGAAATATCATCTTCGTTACTAATTCTTCAGAGTGAACTCTAGTTACAAAAGTGAAACATAAGGTTGATGAGGTTAGGGTGAGCTGGGGGAAATCTGTCCTTTGCATTTGACCCGTCCTTCGATGCTGCCTGGGGCAAACCCGTAAGGAGCAGTGGGCATCTGCAGAACAGCGCCCGGGGACCCATATCCAGATGTGGAGCCAGGCTAAGGGCCCCAATCACCCGGTAGGACGATTATAAAAGGTTGGAGACCCCTGCCGTACAGTATTCTCCTGCAGTGTATATTAGAGATAGGGCATGTGCATTATTAATATACATATTGTATGATGGTAGCGATATAGCTTCTCCACTCTACAATCTGAAAACAAACTATTCATTAAAGATAAATGAATAAATTTGAAGGCAAGCGGACCCACATACATACTAAATACTATCAGCATTGTAAGGGAGATGCTGATTGCCCTGTGGTCCACTAGAGGGCGAGCCTGCTCCACACAGGTCACAGGATGAGCAGATGGTGCTCTGGCTCCAATCGGAAAACTTACACGTGTCTGAGCATTACTGTCAAACTCTGCTCACATCTGCTGGGAGGGGCTGAGGACAAAACGAGAGGAGGGTGAGTCGTATGCGATCGCTGCATACATAAATTATGCGGATTTTACTTTGTATATTTACATCGAAAATAACCAAACTGAACAAGCCACAGAATCTTTAACGTGATGAAATGAAAAAACAAAACAAAACAAAACGCAGCTTTGGGTTGAAAATGAAAGAACACGTACTACATTTTCCTCATATATGTCAGTAATTTACAGCAAAGGTTTCTGCATCTCTAAATATATAAAGAAAGACATTTTCTACCTGCTGCGTCTCATGTTTTAATTAGGGCTGCAACTAACGACTATTTAACTATCGATTAATTTACAGATTATTTTCGCGATTAATCGATTTGTCGCTTGGCTCTAAATGGTGTATGGAAATTGTAATTTTTCAGTTTTCTTCATCACAGAACGCTAAAGTGGCATCGCTTGAGGACATGTTGATGGAGTAAACTTAAATGTGGAGCCTCTTGGCGCTAATTCTGCTTCTGATTGGATGAGACACAGACGGATGTTTATGGAATGTTTAATGTACAAAACACTACAGACCCTACCTTTAAAAACATTTCAAAACATTTTCATTAAAAATGCACAATTTTCATGTCATTTTTGCTCTATTTGAGTCTGTGTTTATTAGAAATTGATTGATTGCTAAAATAGTTGCAGACTATTTCAACAATAGATTAGTTGTTGATTTTTCGATTAGTTGTTTGAGCCCTAGTTTTAATGGGTCCATCCCTTCATTAGAATCCCCAGAGAAGACTTCAAGACCAGGGTGGCCAGGTCCGCTGTATTTTTCTGTAGAAATTTGACAAATTTTTTAGCTTTTCAACAAGTGAAAACAAAACTGTCGAAATTTACATGCTGTATTTTATTATTTTAAGGGAGGTAAGGGAATTTATGGCGGCTTTAAATTCTGGAACAGATGCTAAAATGCCCTGAGAGAAAACCACTGATCCCCCAAGTTATTGGCAGTTCAGCGAAAGACTCTAACTCAGAAAACAGCAATTTGTTACAGAAACTTTTAGTGACTTTGCTGCTGCCCTACACACCTATGGCGTAACCGGGCAGCAAGTCAGTACTTCTTGGAGTAGTATTATCACAGTTCTAATTTGTAGAATTCTTTTGTCTTTGTCTTTGTCTGTATTTGCTGGATTACAAAACAGTACGCTCTTACCTGAGTAAAATCATTCTAAATGTAATATTTGGACTACTTCACCCACGTGTGTTTACCTGTTGTTATTAATCTTTCTTTTGTCCTAATGCTTTGTTGCGAGCGTATCTGTGATCCCTCACCTCTGTCAGGAGTCTAATCCCTCCTAATCTGGTTCTCTCCATCTGCTGTAATCCAGCGGTTATGAGGAGGCCGACTCCTGATCCCACGCTCGGAGAGTAGCCAGATATTGTCAAAAGTTCAGATGGATAAGTGGACATCAATACAGTGTGACAAAACTACTGCAAAACAAAAACATTTCAATGTAGCACATACTTAATTTAAACAAAAGCTAGAATGGAAGTCAATTTGGACTAAAACTAAACTTTCTAAGTTACTATGCATTGTTTTTTGTGTTTTTTTACGTTTTCCTTTTTAGTTAGATGTAAGACGATATTACGTCACCTCATATTGCAAATATATATTTTAGAGGAAACATCTTCGTTCACATTCAAGCGATGCACAAGAGAATGAAGTGGAGAACCTGAAAACAAATGCCTTCAGATTCCGCTTTATTCTTCGCTGTATTTCCCTGAATGTTTGCAGATTGTGTTCAACATTTCAGAGCAAAATCAAGTATAAGTACAAATGTAGATGGTCTTCGGGGAATGACTTAGACATTGTCATTTATCGTATACTTTAGTGGTAACTTGATGGGTCTGAAACCTTGCATCTTAATCAGCCCCTGCTTTAAACCAGATTACAGTCAGACTGTCATGGCCGATCTGACTTCACAATAAAATTAAACAGACCAAATCCTCAAACGGGACTTTCTGGGAATCTCACAAAGTCACTAATCTCCATCTGAACAGTGTTACAGAGAAGACTCGGGCACAGCGTCCAGTTTTAAACAGCAAATGTATCAATTATCTTTGCAAACTGAAGTATTTTTTTGGCCAAATTGTCAAATATATTAGCCATCCCAAAAATGAATATAGGCATAATTTCCCAACGACCACGGGCACCACTGATGCCTTCACCCTCCAGGCTTTCTCCAGTTCTTCTCTGAGCCCCTGGTATTTCTCTAGTTTCTCGTGTTCCTTTTTCCTGATGTTGAAGTCGCTTGGTATTGCTATGTCGACCACAATGGCTTTCCTCTGCTCTTTGTCCACCACCACAATGTCCGGTTGGTTCAATACCATTCTGTCCATCTGTATCTGGAAGTCCCACAGGATCTTGGCTCGGTCATTCTTGACCACCTTTGGAGGTGTTTCCCACTTTGACCTTGGGGTTTCCAGCCCATACTCTGCACAGATGTTCCTGTACACTATACCAGCAACTTGGTTATGGCGCTCCATGTAAGCTTTCCCTGCAGCTACACCTGGGGTCTTGTCTGGTGTGTGTTTGTGTGTGTGTGTGTGCGTGTGTGTATACTGTATATATATATATATATATATATATGAACTAAATATGAACTAAATATGAACTATGGTCCCTGCTGTTGTTGGAGCCCGTGTTCGAGTGCGTTGTGGTAATCCCCAGAGCTTTGTAAAGCGCTGCATCAGATTATGAGCGGGACAGGCTGAATTGGAGCACATCCACAGGAGCATTTAGACTTTGACTCGGACACCCGAAAGGTCCGGGTCATTCAGGCAGACAGGAGTTGCTCTATAACATCAGAGACATGAGAACATGAGGACATTTAGCAGCAGTGACACGGCTACAGTGACAGTTAATTTTGATATTTGGATTTAGTTTTATGAAAATGTCATTTAGTTTTAGCCAAGATTTAGTCAAACAATTCTAAAGTTAAATTAGATTCTTGCAATTGTTTGATATAGTCGACCGACTTCACATTTACACTATATTCAGACATGTTTCATATTTAATCACACTGCAGCCTGTTTGTGTAACAAAAACTACAAAAGACTGAGATGTCTAAAGTGGTGAAAGCCTGAATAAATCATGTAACAAGTTCCACTTCATAAAAGTCACAAGAAGATCCAAAGAGTCAGTGAGGACACGTGTTGCAGATGCAGTCCTGAGTGAAGTGAGCAGTCGAACACTATAGGATGAGTCTGTAGTGTCTGACTGCAAATTATACAGAGTGCAGGACAATCCGCTGCTGACATTTAATCCTTGATGAGAGAGGAAGAGAGAGAGAGGGGGAGAGAGAGAGAGAGAGAAGGAGAGAGAGAGAGAGAAGGAGAGAGAGAGAGAGAGAGAGAAGGAGAGAGAGAGAGAGAGAGAGAAGGAGAGAGAGAGAGAAGGAGAGAGAGAGAGAAGGAGAGAGAGAGAGAAGGAGAGAGAGAGAGAGAGAGAAGGAGAGAGAGAGAGAAGGAGAGAGAGAGAGAGTAGGAGAGAGAGAGAGAGAGAGAGAAGGAGAGAGAGAGAAGGAGAGAGAGAGAAGGAGAGAGAGAGAAGGAGAGAGAGAGAGAAGGAGAGAGAGAGAGAAGGAGAGAGAGAGAGAAGGAGAGAGAGAGAGAGAGAGAAGGAGAGAGAGAGAGAGTAGGAGAGAGAGAGAGAAGGAGAGAGAGGGAGAGAAGGAGAGAGAGAGAGAGAGAGAGAAGGAGAGAGAGAGAGAGAAGGAGAGAGAGAGAGAGAGAGAAGGAGAGAGAGAGAGAGTAGGAGAGAGAGAGAGAAGGAGAGAGAGGGAGAGAAGGAGAGAGAGAGAGAGAGAGAGAAGGAGAGAGAGAGAGAGAAGGAGAGAGAGGGAGAGAGAGAGAAGGAGAGAGAGAGAGAGAAGGAGGGAGGTGGACAGAGAAAGAGAAAGGAAGGTAAGAGAGAGAGAGAAGGAGAGAGAGAGAGAGAGGGAGAGAGAGAGAAGGAGAGAGAGAGAGAGAGAAGGAGGGAGGTGGACAGAGAAAGAGAAAGGAAGGTAAGAGAGAGAGAGAAGGAGAGAGAGAGAGAGAGGGAAAGAGAGAGAGAGGAAGAGAGAGAGAGAGAGAGAGAGAGAGAGAAGGAGAGAGAGAGAGAGAGAGAAGGAGGGAGGTGGACAGAGAAAGAGAAAGGAAGGTAAGAGAGAGAGAGAAGGAGAGAGAGAGAGAGGGAAAGAGAGAGAGAGAGAGAAGGAGGGAGGTGGACAGAGAAAGAGAAAGGAAGGTAAGAGAGAGAGAGAAGGAGAGAGAGAGAGAGAGGGAGGGAGGTGGACAGAGAAAGAGACAGGAAGGTAAGAGAGAGAGAGAAGGAGAGAGAGAGAGAGGGAAAGAGAGAGAGAGGAAGAGAGAGAGAGAGAGAGAAGGAGAGAGAGAAGGAGGGAGGTGGACAGAGAAAGAGAAAGGAAGGTAAGAGAGAGAGACAAAAGGAGTCGTGTGTGTAAAAATGTCCAATAACAAAGGAACATCATTCCTGGGTCTGGTGTTTTTTCACATATTTAACATTTTGTAAAAGTTTAAAGAAACCATGAAATCATGAAAGTTCGAGCGTGTGTCACCACTACCTCCACATAAGCTGCTGACATGAATGGACACCACCAACATCTTATGAATGAGCGTTGGTCTGACACGGCGCCCTCTTGTGTTCGCGCCTGTCACATGCAGCTGCTCGGACATAGCCAGATGGTGTAATCTTTTCTCTTTTTTCTCCCTCTCCATATTTCCCCTGGGGGAGCGCAGGATTTAGTGCTGGCCGACCAATCGGCTTTCAGGCCCAGTGATGAGAGCGAGGCAGTGGGCAGCCCACAGAGGAGCGGGGCACGTTGGCAAATAGATTTGTTGACATTGTTTTTTAGCCTGTTTTACTGAACACTGACCACTGGCTGCAGAAGATTCAGGTAAGATAAGATAAGATCGTAAGAGATATTGCTGCGCTGAGATGGAAGAATTCATGGGGAAATTATCTAGCGATGATTTTGAGGAAAGTATTACAACTGAGTAGATTTGAGAATTATGTTTTGAGAGTTTATCCACGTCCAGGAGGATTACAATTTGAGACTTGTACGTGTCATGTGTGCATTTTCACTGAGTCTTGAGGCGTTCACTTAAAATCACTTTTCGTAAATTGTTTCGATAGTTAAGCTTTATGACCAGTGCTCAAGCCAACAAAACTCTTGATTTGATCGTTTTTAAGTGGAAAATGTATATTTTTATGTGAGGGCTTGTGCTGCGTGTGGATGTAGATCCCGAGGTTGAGTCACAGAACTTAATTTGAGTTCTTATTCTGTAGAACAGCTAAAAAAAATAGAAGTGGATGGGAACTGTGCAAATGAAGCTTGAAACATGTCCTTTACAAAACACTTTTCCCATTGGACTCTAGAAACTATATATTTAACAAAGAAAATGGTGTATAAATTCAGCAGACAAAATTCCAACCCATACAGATACATTTTCTCTGAGCAATCATGAATACATTTACTTTAAAGATCCATATTCAGCTAATTGTGGCTATGTTGCTGGTGAACCATGCCATAGAGAATCAGAAACAGACCTGGAGCATCCTGTCTGCTCATCAAGAGCTCAGAATGCCCTGCTTCACCTGGTCTTGTTGCATATGAACGAAGATATGAGGATGTTTTGGAGTATCAATTCTTCTCTGACAATGATTGTCATGTATGTGATTTTATTATAACAATGAGAAAGACTAATACTAAGAGTTGTAATTGTGGCACGAAAGTTCAGAAAAGGTGAGAGAGGTTTTTATTGCCTTATTTAACAAAAGAGAGATGTAAACGAAAACTGATTCCTGCGTCTCAAGTTGAGGACACTCTGACTGGTGAGTGACTCAGCGTTTAACTTGGCTAATTTAGCTCTCAAGTTCTTGGCACAACATTTTTGGAATGATGGTTTTGCGTTCAAAGGTTGTGAGTGGGCACGGCTTGGGAAGTAATACCAACTCTCCTTAAATGGGCGGGACGTGCAGCTGGAACCTTCTCAAATAACATCAAATCTGAAATCTGTAAAAGTTCTATGGACATACTTTATGCTGGTCTAAACTGGAGTCAAAGCTTCTGGTGAATTTAAGACAAAAAAAGGCTGAGAAGCACAGGTTTTGTAGGTGAGCGTTTTGCCTTCTGTTTAGGGATTTGGGGAAAGCCCTGTGCTGTCTCTGGGGCTTTCACATTTACGCTGTCTAACTCCACTGTTGTGTCTGTGTTTGGATGCCCAGCATCACATGTGCCATGATTTCACGCTCGCCCGGCTCGTCCCTTGTGCTTTTATGAGCTGAGTCTCCCTTTAATCACGAGTGAGGAGGATAAGGAGTGGCAATGTTGGCAATATCTGTCATAATAACAGTTGGATAGTGATAGTGCATCTGTAAACTAATTATCAAACTTACACTAGGTATTCCTCAATTTATTCCTGTTATCATGCTGAAAGTGAAAAAAGACTGAAAATGAAAATATTATATATGTATTCTTATGCCGGACCATTTTGTATGGGGGGCACTGAAAGGCATTAAACTGCCCTTCAGTGCATTTAACTTTAATGTTCAGTGAGTGATAAAATAGGTCTGCGGGTCTGAATAATGATCTCACTACAAAAGTTTACTATTTTTACCAATAAAAACATTTTGCTGGAAACTACACAATAAAACATTGTTTTGTTGATGACCAAAGCAAGATGACTACACAAACGCTCCAAGGCTTTTGGAATGATGTTCTTATTTGTGTGAAACTGCACCCTTTTGAACAACAACCCTGTTTTTTTTTTTTCTTTGAACTTGGTGTGAAGCAAATTCACTATAACATGGATGAAGAAGCCTGTAATGATTGAACAAAAGTGGCCCCAGGATCGATCCCTGAGGAACCCCACAATTCAAGGCTGTTTGGAGTGATATACAGTTACCAATTTGATCAAAGAATTTCCTATACTCAAGAAAGGATTTCGACAACTTGCTGTTGATGAAGGGGTATGAAGAAGAGTGCGGTCAAACAACTGGAAGATCAAACAAAGAAATTTTAAACTCAAAAGTTGTGAAAATATTGATGGCCAGTGGTGCAAACATTGTGTGGATATATGTTGGTTTGTTGGAGCGTTATGCCCCTCATCTGACGGTCTCTCTGGTCTTTCCCAGGCGAGTGCTTCCTGTGCATGGTGGACGTGGTCCCGGTGAAGAACGAGGATGGCGTGGTCATCATGTTCATCCTGAACTTCGAGGTGATGACAGACGAGAGACAGAGTGACGGACCCGCCGAGCTCAACCACCGCCTGCCCACCTGGCTCGTTACAGGTGATGTCACATGTTCTTTATTACGCAGGGGGAAAAAACACACTCCCATTGGGTCTTTTAAATCACCTCCTTTGAATTAGACCATCTGATGAAGAAACCAAAGATTTTATTTATTGACGGGGAAAAAGTTCATTCAGAATTAGATTTGACCCCAGGGAGAGCAGGGTTAGTAATGAGATAAGCCCTTCCCCACATGGATCAATACGGTTTGTCTAAGCCCTTCGATTCCACAAAGCTTCTCATTGTTGTTTCATATATGAGACAGTCAGACATAGAACATGAACCAGGTCAAAACTTTTTTTTTTTTCCCCTGAGCTCATCATTTCTCCTGAGCTCATTGTTTCTCCAGAGACAGACAGAGCATTAGGAATCAACTTTTTTTGTCACTGTGGATAAAAATAAAACCTATGTGTCCCAGATTGTGTCCAGCACTTTTAAGCTCCCAGAGAATAAATCTCCTTTGCCGACCATAACCACTGTCTTCTGATTACATTTTACTGTAGAATCTCTTAAACTTCCCTCTTGGATATTTCCTGTCTTCTACGTCTTCCAGTTGTCTTTTATGCATAGAGAAGCTCAAAATTGTCTGTATTTCCTGCAACACAGCCAGGTTTAAATTGACCATTTTATCTTTTGGCATTAGTTTGGAGAATTCAATGGCTGGGTTTACTCCAGATGCACCGAATTTTCGCTTAAACCAAAAACAGGTGAATTTTCCAGGCAGGTGATTCTGGCCATTAGCCTGGCTTGACAGTTGAGAGAATAAGTGTCTTTCCCTCGTACACAGCATTACACCTGGCCAGTACTGATGATAAATCCAAACTACTGCATCTCTAAAACAACTTTTCTATTCATTTCAATATGCCCTTGTGCTCCTAAGCATTGTTCTCACCCGATCTGCTCTCTTTCCAGGACGTCCCAGAGGCTTCAAGCTACGTCTGCCGCTGCTGCGCTCCCTGTCCAACAGCAAGATGTCCCTGAACGACGTGGAGGTGGGACAGATCCCTTCAGCCACCCCCCTGGCCCTCCACCCGGACCACTGCCATGAGTCTCTCAGTATGGGGGAGTTCCTGCCTCTCCCGCCTATAACCCTCGAGCAGCAGGACAAGAGCACGGCAAACAGGTAAGCTATGGAATAAAGATGTGTCATATTTACAACTAGAAGAAGGTTAATGGATGGAAAAGATAAAAGACCCTGGCAGGTAGCCGAGTCAGAAGTGTGATAAGAGGAGGGAGCAAATGGTTTGTTTGGGCAAAAAATATCTCACCCCAGGGACCTAGACACAAGTGGGTGTGGAGAGGCTGTTGAAGAGGCTGTGGAAATGGGCCCAATGAGGGTTGTAGCTTAAACAGCAAGTGTCTACAAGAAGCCTGTAATGACTGAACAAAAGAGGCCCCGGGATCGATCCCTGAGGAACCCCACAATTCAAAGCTGTTTGGACTGATATACAGTAACCAATTTGATCAAAGAATTTCCTATACTCAAGAAAGGATTTCAACAATTTGAGTACAGTAGCAGAGATGCCCACCCTGTTTTACTTTATTTACCCATAATGCTTCACAATATTTTCCTAAATGTATTCAGTATGCTCATGAACTTAATCCTTGGCTGCACAAAGAAAAAAAAATGCTTCTATAGATTGGACTAAGTCATATCTTATCTTATCGAAAAACTGAAAATGCTAGGTTTGAATTTCCTCCTTATTGTCACCCTTTTGTAGAGCCTTGGTATTTTTATTGATAATGCTTTTTTTTATTCCCCAGATCTGCTCACCAGGGTTGGCCCGATGACTGCCAAGTGGACCAGCGCACTTTACTCTCCTCAGACCCGTCCCACCCCCCACACACCCAGTCGTCCCCCTGCGTGGCCCCGCACCACCACCGCCTCAGCCTGAACCCCGACGCCTCAGGGTCCAACTGCACCCTGTCCCACAGCCGCTCCCGGGAGAGCTTCCACAGCATGAGGAGGGCGTCTTCCGTGGACGAGATCGAAGCCATGAGACCGGACTGGGACAGGAAGAACCGGAGATCCAGTAACCGCAGCACTGGTGAGAGGGGGAAACATTGGTGGTAACTAAAACATTTTTTTTTTTACTTGCACTGTCCCAACATTTCAACCGCTGCCGTTTGTCCTCCAGGTGCGGTCAACAGTAAATCCAACATTCTGAACTCCACGTCGGACTCGGACCTGATGCGGTACCGAACCATCTCCAAAATCCCTCAGATCACTTTAAACTTCGTGGACTTCAAACCCGACCCGCTCATCGCGCTACCCAGCGGGGAAATGGACATCATCGCGCCCTGCAAACTCATCGACCGCACGCACCACGTCACAGAGAAAGTCACTCAGGTAGGACGCTGGCTTCGTCCGCATCACTTCACTGCTCGCCGTATGCTAGCCGGGTAAGCTAAGGTTTGGCCGTGAAACGTAGTGTGGTTATAAATAAACGTTCACTGCACGGCCTAAATGAAAAATGCAGAATTCTTAATGATAATACATTTGTGTAATTTTTGCTAGCTTGAGTTGGGTGTGTTGAGGGTGTGGTTTGGAGGCATGGGCCTAACAAGGTTCTGTGCTTAGTTATACTTTATGCATGATTTTTCAGTTTTCAAGAGCTATTTAGGTTTTACTCAAATGTTGGCACAAAAAAACACTTCCTCGTAAAAAGCAAGGTTGTTGTGATTTGAGTTAAAACGGAGGGGTTAAAATTCTGGCTGACATACAGTACTTTCAGCTTTGTCTTCTTTTTGTTTGAGTGCTCATGAGTGAAACAGATGAAGCCGTGCATGTTGCATGGACTGTGATGAAATACAGTAAACTCCAGTCATTCCTTTTATCTTAAAGAGGGGGTATTATGCTTTTTTCAGCCACATAGCACCAGTCTATATCACACTACAATGATGACGAAACCTTCTGTTGGTCTGTAAATGCAGTAAATTAGAATAACTGCCTTGTATAAAATTGCTCTTTCAAAATGGAGGTAGCAAATGACTTGAAATAGGCCCCTGTCTCTTTAAGAACCTCTGACCCTTTCTGACACGCCCCCTCCACACGCTGTCTGTGGCATCACAACAACACTGCGCTCGTTGTCTCAACTGTATTGAAACTACGATCGGTGCATTTTATTTTTTATTGTTGGAAAGGAGCTACTGTTTATCACTTTGTGAACAATGGCCACACATGATATTATTTGGAGACAAACCTTCCACACCGGACGCTTGGAAGAGGCTCTTGCCTGAAAAATAACTGTTGTTTGGAGGCTATCTGGTCCCTCTTTGCATCTGCCATGCCCTATGGATCTCTAACTATACCCCCATGGACGACACCAGGATCTGCAGGAGCCCATACGATTCAAAAGACGGACATTATCTGTGCAGGTGGACAATGGTTTTTCGAGGTTACCCGTTAGCTTGTTATAATCGACTACAGCTCATTGTTGATGAAAAGTCTGTAATAAACCACAAATGTGTAAAGCCAGGCTCCGTGTGTGATCATCATAAAGGCTGCTTCAAGCAGTTGCCTGTTTTAGTGACGTTTTCAATGCATAATATGCTGCTTGTATTCAGTGAATTTTACCGTTAGCTTATCGCGGCTAGCTTGTTAGCTCCGGGAGAAAACCACTCGGCTATGACCCATTGTAGATGAAATGTGAGCAATAAACTACACAATCAACAAGCCAGGCTCCGTGTGTGATCATTGTTAAACGGTTCTTTGTGTGTGTGGTGGTTTTATTGACTTTATTTGTGCATATTTCTCGTTTTCACGTGATGACTCGAGGTTTAGCTTAGCATTAGCTTTCTCCGGAGGCTCTGTGCATCATCAAGGCCCAGCGCAGAACCAGACACTGAAATAAGCGTTCTTGTCACCGGTTTTAATCCTGGGTGTTTCGGTAACAGAAACACTGATGTGTGTCTTTGTAAAAGTCTGCTGTGGCTCCGGTTCACAACACATGAAGCTAAACCTCCATGATGACTCTGTTTACATCTTAGGGCTAGACACTGCGGGGAGGGGGTTCTGCTGAGGGGCAGTGGTTGGTTACTCGGCTGGTGACGAAAGGTTGGAGGCGTATCCTGGAGGTCGGAGGCGTTTCCTGAAGGAATCAGGCGTTTTATCCCTAAAATGGCCACCATCAGAGTTTTTACAGATTACTCGAAAATACGTGAATGTGCTAAGGCAACACTTCAGGCATGGTTTTAATGAGGGAATGACTTAATAACATGATGTAAAGCTTGAAAAAGTCGATTTTGCATAATACCCCCCCTTTAATGTCATTCGTACAGCGCCGTATGATACGTAGATATCTGGGTTTAAGCGTTACTAGTAATAGTGTGTTGTAACAAATGGGTCTTAGGATGTGATTCAATTCTTATTGTACAAATTGATGATATTGTTAAATCTAGAGCAGTGTTCTGAGTTATGTAAACAGCAGAGCTTAGGTTAAGCCGGAATAGTGTGCTAAATCCACTGAGAGTAAAGTAGTTATCAGTGTTGGTGAAACAAGAAAGGATGTATTGCATAAGAGATTAAAATAGCTTGGGGAACATCAGTCGTTTTTATTAGTCCTTTGTTTCCATGTATTTCATATGGTTGTACACAGTAAATGTATATATTCAAAGAAAAGAAGAAGTGCCAGCTGTTTGAAACAACAAAGAATAATGTTAAGATTAATGTGTGCTATAAGACAGATGCAGATGTGGGGTCAGCGCATGGCTCCAGGGTGTTCTGTGTTAAACACTGCATTAACCCCATGTTTACACCGCCCCCAGCAGCTGATGTCCAGTGCAATGGAGCAGGCTGCACCAGCTGGGCCTTAGAGACATATAAGAACAACTCAATCTGTACAACAGAGCACACATTAAAGTGCCTCAGGCGCTACCACAAATATGCTTATGTTGGATTCTTTGGCAGCATATGTAAACTAGTCATGATCGAGAAATAGCTTTTTAATGGTCAGAAAATCACAATTAAAATATCTTTTTCTTAAACAAGTTGGGAGAAGCGCTGCATGGGTACTGGTGTAATACATGTATACAGATGTATACAGTTATACAGAACAGATGCTCTTTGGAATGCGGCTCCTTAATGTATGAAATATCTTTTGTTTGTTGATTTCCCCCATAAGGCCAGCAGATGGCAGCAACAGTCCAGTCCTCACTGTTGTCTTCTTAGTCTGATCCTCATAACTTTTCATAGTTAGGCTACTTTTGTTATGGACTAAATAATAATCTAAATAACACAATTGATTTGAATTATTTTTGTACTTGAAGGAGGATAAAACGGACTACATTTTATTTGGCGACAATGTTCTTGTGGACTCAAGATTCTTTGTCCTCAAAGTTAAAAGTGTCTGTGAAGAACTTCAGGGTGTTCTTTGATAGCAGTTTTAAATTGGCTCAGCGTGGTCAGAGCAAGATTTTATCAACTACGTCTTTTAACCAAAGTAAAGCCTTTTTTAAATCGCATTGACCTTGAAAGGACTATTCATGCTTTCATCAGTTTAGGAATAGACTATTGCATCGCACTTTATGTCAGTGTTTCCCAGTCGTCCCTCCAATTGGTTCAAAATGCAGCAGCACGTTTTTTGAGGAACACTCACAGACGTCAACATATCACCTCAGTACTTTATTCCCTCCACTGGCTCCCAGTGTCTTTTAGGATTGATTTTAGAATGTTGCTTTTTGTTTTTAGAGCCTTGCCCCTTATCTGTCAGACCTTCTGACTGCAATTCAAGCAGGGATCTAAGGTCCACAAACCACGTCCCCAGAGCCAAGTACTAACACTGGGGTGATCGGGCCTTTTCAGTTACTGGGCCCAGACTCTGGAACAAACCCGACATGCACATCACTGACTTTGGCATCTTTAAAGCCTGGCTTAAAAGCTATTTATTCAAACTGGCTTTTATTACTCAGTAATGTGGTGACATTTGATCTATTTTATGTTTTTATTTGATTCTATTTTATTGTTGTTTACGTAGTTGTTTATGTAATTGTTGTCATTGTTTTTACTGTAAAACATCCATCCATTTTCTTCCACTTTTCCGTTGGCGGGTTATGGGGGCAGCTATCGGAGCTGCCAAATCACTTTGCACCAGCCCCTGTAAAGCACTTTGGAATATTGAATATTGAAATAATACTTTTCTATAAACTGCACATTTTCCACATAATTACACATTTTAGCCTCTAGTTTTACATCGTACTATTTGTTCTGATTCTGTATTTAGAAATGTAACAACTCATGGACCTGAACGCTCTCATGTGTCTTTGCATTCGGCTCATGTTAAAACACAATATATTCATGTAAAAGGCTACTAATAACAGCAGTGCACATAGACCAGGTCCAATCAATGTCTCCCTGTGTGTTCTTCATGTTTTATACTTCATCCATAAAGACATAGACAGTAGAATTCTCAAACATATAAAATCCTCCTGAGAGCCATATTCGTCCATCGCGCTTCGTGCTTAGTGACACTGTGTAATATTGTACTGAAGGCACTCTTCTTCTCTAAAAGCCTTAACTTCCTTCACCTTAAGATCTCTCAAAACATCGTGTGCTGGTTGTTGATTTATCTGACGTTTTGCAGCCAACAAAACAGCCGTCTCACTGTAGGCTTGGTTGTTTTCTCTTTTCTTTTATAAGTTTTCCCTCCCTGACACCAAAGGGGAACTTTCACTGGCGACAGAACAATGATTTGACAAAAACTTCCCATGCACTTTGATATTTGATCATGAACATCACGTCGCTGTTGCCTCCTCGTCCTCGCAGCAGCATATTTACACGTATGTTCTATAAAACATCTGAGCACATTTCACTCCTCGTTTAAACCCCCACCGCCTCCGTCCCCAGGAGGCCAGCACTTATGGCGGATGTAAACTCACTCTTACATGTGGAGAACCGTTACTGAGGTTTGGTTAGATTTAGTCATAATTTGATAGTTGTCGTATTTTGTTTAGTTTTATGAGAATTCCAAACGTGCCAAAACGTTCTGTCAAAAACTTTCTTTGTTCAAATTGGAGATTCTGTGTCCAAGAGTGAACACATTCTCAAAGCAGTATAAATCAATATACTGTTGTTGTAGATGGATTTGGACAAAACACCAACAAAATGGACGAAATCTTGCCTAAAGCTCACTTTTTTTTTTGCAGAAAGAAGGTTGTGTCCCCCACCCGTCAGTCACTATAGCAGACTATATATAATGCACTCATTCTGTTGGGATTTAAGACACAGCTCAAGTCTAAGTGACCAACTGGATAAATATTAGCCTTGAATTTTATCTAACATTGATATTTATGGGAAGGGAGGGAATAGATTGATGTAACTTGTTTGTTGTAACCAGCTAATGTTTAGTGACTTTTCACAGTCTGTTTATTTAAAGGAATAGCCCACCGTTTTTACATTCTGAGATATGTTCTTACCTTAGCTTAGACAAGTTGCTACGTAACTGTCTGGTCTTTGTGCGTGCACTCAGTCAAGCAAATGTTGTTAGCATTCATCCTCTCCCGGCAAAGGTATATCCCCAAACTGGGTTGAAGTAAGAAGCTACCAAGCTGTTCCACGTTTTCCCTCTTTAAATACAGTTACGTGAGCCTTTACACAATCCAAGTCTAGTTACACAAAATGAGACATGTCGATTTTCTAAGCGGATATAAAGGGTTACTATATATGTAAGGCATAACCATACCGTAGGAGCACTTCAACGTCCGTGTAGTCAAGTGAGATATTACTGTGTGGCCGTGACTGTGTGACTGAGCGCACACACAAAGACCAGGCAGTTGCGCATCAACTCGTCTAAGCTTAGGTAAGAACATATCTTAGTATGGAAAAACGGTGGCCTGTTCCTTTAATACTGATTTATTCATACCAACATTAATATTAGTTAAAACAAGTATAATTTTGTTTGCATATATAGGGGTTTTCCCACTGGCCCTGATTAGCTCGACCTAAAGGGACTCTTGATCCGAGAGCAGCGGTTTTGGGTCAGTGTTTGGGCCAAACTAAACAGCCGCTCTGAGACACAGGTGTCTCTCACACTCAGGAAGAGAGCGGCAAACACGGCTGACCTCGAGCTGAACTGTTTTACTTTCATTTCTCTTTTTTTCCCTTATTTTAATGAATACACGCTGCATGTCAAGACGTTTGGATTACTCTGATGAGGCAAAATGGATCAACTTTAGATCATCAACGTCTGGCTCTCTCTTCACCATGTGCCGATTAAAGAGCATCTCTCCTCGGTCTCACTCATCCTCCTCACTGCTTTTAATGACCGCGCGAGAGAGAAATAACTACGGCGTAACGTCAGGGAAGTGCGTACATGCGTGTCTCTGCATTGACAGGGCTGTGATCGCTTCATGCCCGTTGTCATGGGAATAAGTTTGGCAAACAGCTGATCATGTTATAGCTACTTGAGCTGAAGTTTAGTTCACATAGGAAGCCTTGCAATAAGCCCCTCATAAATAAATACAGTGTTGCTTTCTCCTATTTGACGAGAAATTCATAGATGACTTCAAGAACACTTTCTCTACTCCATCCTTAAGACCAGTTTTTATCAGTTTTATCCAACGCACCACTAAGCTGAACGATCATCCAATCCCCGACCTCCTGCGTACAGGGACAGTGATAGTATCTTATCTCTTCCCCGGACATCTCCGCTGTAGTGTGAAATCTCAGCTTGGCACTCTGATACAAGCGCATCTCATACAATATTCCTGAGCGCCCGCCCCACGTGAGTTTACAGAAGATAGCTCCACGCTCCACTCGCCTCTTCACGGCAGAAGAACGAGCAGCGAGCGCCGGGAGCACCTTGAGCACCCTGAGCATCATCACCCCCATGGAGCAGTGGATGGCCAACCCAGCACCCACCAGCAAAGTGGTAGGGACCTCCTCTTCTGAACGGGGCTCGTCTGGGGGTTGTTTTTGGTGCATGAGGCCTAGTGAGAACTTTTGGTTTTGCGTGTGTGATTCTGATACGACAAAATAATCTATTTGTAATATATCTGTGTGTTCCAATTATTGCGGATTAAGCCATTCGTGGCCCAGTTGGTCGAAAAGGAGTTTATACGGGTCCTATTGTACAGATTTTTAGTGTTGGTGAAATCATAGCACCCAGAGGAAGCCTGAGTAGACACAAGGAGAACATGCAAACTCCACACACAAAGGCCTCGAATGTGAGGCATTCTTGCTGTGGGGCACCAGTGCTAACCACTGTGCCACTGTGCCAAACTTGCTTGGAAACAAACACCAGAAGGAGGTCTGGCGCAAACAAAGAGGCAGCCATTTGAAAAAGTACCTCAACCTTCTAATGTTTTGGGATTGGTTTTCCTGTCCTAAGATCAGAGATCCCAAAATCAAGGCCTTGGCCCGGCCATCCCAGCCCCCTGGTCTGAATCCTACTGGACACTTAGACCAGCTCAGTGTGAAGGATCAGAGAGATTATACTTTTAGGAATGGCCTCAAATCACTGCTTCTGTTTTCTCCAGAAACAGAATATGTAATATTTACAAGGCGATAGTCAAGTCAATATTTCTCGAGGACTCTGTGTTTTGAACATTTTAGCCACGTGTGAAGTGATCTTTAGTTGCCTCTCTTCAAACCGTGCATTGAAACCAAATTTACTCTGACCAGTCATGTGCTAGAGTAAACCGGGCCATGTTTACTTTGTCTTTGACTCATTTTAAACATATTGAACCTGAAACCGACTGAAAGCACTGTTACATCTCAAGGTAGTGAGCGAGAAACATGCACTTCATTCTTTTTCTTCCCATGTCTTTCCCCCAAGCCCATTTTCCAGGGCTACTTTCTCTGCTGACTTGGCAAAACCCAAAATGCTTTTTATAGTTAGTTTTGAAGTTCTGTCTCCCCTTTTTTGTTCCTCCATCTCCTGGCGGAGCTGGCTTGTTTGCACCGAATATAGGACATTCCTCATAATGATCACTTAGCCTGGATACATGCACCGCGGGTCTTCCATTACCGCCGCTCCAATCTGGGTTGGATGCAGCACTTTGTAATGCGGAAAATGCGACGGGCTATGTTTACTACGCTGGCGCCGTCCTGATTGTGCATAAATTATAACATGATCTTGCATATATGAAGGGGCTGATGAATGGGGAGGTGGCTATTTTTTACCAGGCCAACAATGACAAATACTCTCGGGAATCTGATCCCGCTGTTATTAAAAATCTCTGGGTGTGCCGTTTGTTTATACAATGAATAATAATGGAAGTAACGAGGGCTGTGGGTTCTCAGAAGTGTAGTCCACTTACACACAAACAGTTCATTAATGGCAGAAAATGAGAAAACGTAGCATACATCGCCATGCAAGGGAGCTGTCCGACCATCCCGGCTTGCACATCGTAATCTGATGTTCCATATGGTGTACCGCGTGACATGAATCATTCAAGAGGCAGTCATTTTAGACACCGTATGCCACTGTTAGCTTGTTTCTGCGGTAGTGCTTTTCATATTCCAGTATTGGTGTTTATATGAGAGGTCGAGGCAAAGTGTTGTGTGTAGCTGTTTTTTAATTTTCTTGAAAACATACCAAAAACATGCACCGAGGTCATGCTCCATCTCGGCTCATGTTGCGCTGCGTCCTGCTGGGGTCGTCCGTCACATGACACGGGTCACTGTAGGCAGCTTCCTGGGGGGCTGAAGTCATCACCTCAAGGTTAAGGTTAGCACATTAATGGACATATAGCTCTTATAGGGGACATGCAGGTTTCTGGGGTTAGTTTTTGACCTCTTTGCATGTGTATTTTGAGGCATGTCTATTGTTAACAAAGCAAGCAGATGGAAACCTTTGTAGAGAACCCCAATGAGTTTGACACCAAGCATTAAAGGAACAGGCCACCGATTTTCCATACTGAGATATGTTCTTACCTCAGCTTAGACGAGTTGATACGTACCTGTCTGGTCTTTGTGCGTGCACGTGGCAGAGCTTGGTCGCTTGTGACTTCACCCCATTTGGAGCTATAGGAATACACTGGGAGAGGCCAAATGCTAACAACATCTTTGGTCATTTTGCGTGACTGAGGGTACTCGTCTAAGCTCAGGTAAGAACATATCTCAGTATGGAAAAACAGGGGCCTGTTCCTTTAAAGGGATAGTTCAGGATTTTTGACATAGGGCCTCATTTCCTAGTTATCCAGAGTGTTGCTGATTTCTGGAGATATTTTTTTTGTAATTCATGCAGTTCTTATGTTTGAAGAGTTACGTGGCGCTAGGCTAGTGTAAGGCTAGTGCATTTCTACGGTATCAGCGAGCCTGCATTCGAAACAGTCTGACCCGCTCCACAGTGCAACGCCAGACTAACAATATAAATGTCTGTGTCGCTAGAATAATTTTGCATTTAAAATAAGTTATATTTGAGCAGCATCAGCTTCGTGGTTGTATAAGCTACGCGGCGGTGGAGTGATCTGCTAGAAAATAGTCCCTCAAAATGCGATCATTCATGTGATGCAAGGTCAGTTATATTCCAAAAAATATTCTATGAGGCCCTATGTCAAAAATCCTGAAATATCCCTTTAATGCCTATTCAGGAGGAGACAGCTTCAGCAAAGGAGAGTGTTAAAAGCTACATTACCTGAATTATTCTGCTTTCAAACAGAGGTGTTTCGATCTCTCACAGACCCTTTTTGTATTTCCACATTGTTCACATGAGTCATTTAGATGCCTGAGACATTGTTAAGAAGTGAACTAGTCATCGCCAAAGAAAACACTGCGCCAGTTTGAACTTTTTTTTTTCTTTCTTCACATTCGGCATTGGTTAAAATGTGTCATGTTTAGACACATATCAGCGCACATAGTCGGTTCGTCTTTGTTGAATGCTGTGGTTTCATTGTAGTTCTATGGTGGTTAAAGAAAGTTACTCTACTATTAGCAAACTGATTACAACTGCCCTAAAGCTTGGCCGGTGCACAGCTAAAGCAGATACCCTCCACGTTTGAGAGCTAAATGCAACAACAGATACTTTAAGAAATCACTATGCCACACATGGATTATTCAAAGTTATCCTCATTCAAAGAGTGCTGTTATTTGCCTCTACTCTTTTAAGGTCCTCCTCCCCTTGTTCCCCATCCAAACAAACCCCCACTGTGTTTCCAGCTCTATGAACGTGGATCAGAACAAAGTCGTATTGCTTTGTAGTAATCACACCCCAATGGATGATTTTGTTGTGCAATGTGCATATAATCTCTTCTTTCTTGGCTTAACTTTCTTGGCTAACTACAAGATCCAGGAAGTCATTATTGGCCTCAGTTCAAACTGATAAAAGTGTGTGTGAGCCCTGTTATGCCTACTTTGGGCCTAAGACGGTGTAGTGGTATTACAGGGACATCGATTGTCCATTTGCAACGCTCTACATCACACCAGCTGCACTAGAGGACGCGCTGCACAGGGATGAGAAGGGAATGATGATGAATCCTACCGTCTGAGCTGTTTGAGATGGATAAATGTAAGTACAGTAGTACATCGGCAGCATGAAGGGTACATTTTTGTTTCATCACCGATACAATAATAAGGCAACGAGCGATGAGTACAATAGCAACAAAAATATATATCGTGAGTCAGTCCAAAAGTGTTGTCCGAGTTTGTTCAAAGTCATTTCCTCTGATCCACACTCCTCAGTCGGGTTTGACATTTATGGCTCTACTTAATATTTCTATAGTAGCAATGGCTGTCATGAGGTTTTACTCCGAAACAATTTCTTGTGTAAAGTTCGGTGTAAATACGCTTCCCTCCAGTATTACGTGGTCAGCTAAAATGGAGGTGCCAAACGTACGCTGTTCGGAGTTGAAAGGAAAGTGAGAAGCGCCGGCATAAGCAGTAATGGGCTGTCGCAGGTAGTGGGGTGATGGCTGCTGAGATACATAAAAGCACCGCGCGCTAACGGTCACTGAATGAGCCAATTTCCCCCAGTGCCATTTCCGAGACGGGACTTCATTAACAATAAAAACAGGAAGACTGCGGTCACCACCACGGACCGGGACTTTCGGAGTTGGAGTCGTGATGAGCAAAATAAGCACAAAAGAAAACAATTTGATGTGATATTGTTGGGTCACCGGGGTTGTATACACAGCATGGGTGTTTGGACGTTTCCTTTTTTATTATGTAATAGTATAAATGAGAATGTTACACAATATTGAAACAGGAAAAGGTGATAGGTGATAGTGACGCACAGTTTTGATCAATTCTGGTCACTTTGGTTGTTTCTTCTTCCACTGCCAAAGTACTGGATTTTGTTACGTCACGGATGGAACACTTAACTGTCCATCACTCGACCCATTCGAAGTGTGTTCATCGTGGCCTCATTGATCTGCTAGCATGCCCTTAGTTGAACTTGAAAGCTTGTATTCAATATTAAAATAACGTGGCATTCCCATTACGCGCTCTAGGCCCGTTGGAACTAGCCCAGTCTCTTATTTACTCTCTTTTCTTTACATAGACATGATTTTAACTACAAATTCAGTTTAACAAGATATGTCTGCTGGTCATGTGTGCTGTGGACTGAATCTTGATTTTTCCCGATACCGTGCAACCCCACTCAGTTCCACTGGAGTGCGTGACCCACAATTTGAGAAGCGCAGCGTCGTGTCACCTCCTCGTTGTTTGCTTATTCTCTCTGTGCCCCAGTTCCTTTGCCCTCTCCCCATCCATCAGTGGACAGTGGGGTTGGCCTGCCTGCCTCTTGCCTGGCCGACCCCCCCTTACCTCATCACACTGCGGGTAATTGGATCTGAGGGCGCCCCGGTCGCCAAAATAAGGAGCCATTGATTGTTCGCTCATTTCGCCGTCGCTGTTTTGGAAGAGGGGTGTTAGAAGAAAAAGGCCTGTTCCAAGTGAATAGAGTACCTTGAAGTAGGGTTTTGTGCCTTCATAAGTGAGTGGCTTAGTAGGGCTGCACAATATATAGCCAATATGTTTGTGTAGGCTCTCAGTCGTCCAGGAATTATCCATCATCGGAAATGTAAAACGCAAGGGTCCTTTCAAAATGCATATGACAGATTTGAATCGCTTTGTAATTATGACTTAGTTTGATAGATAATGTGCGAAGTATAATCATAGTTTTTTTGCCAGTGTAGTGGGAATTAAATGAAGAAAAGTTATTTTGATTCGAGTTTTTTACGGGAAATTTCTCATAAATACATCTGTCGTCTTTGGGAACAGCCACCAACGTTCACGTTCGAAGCTGGCGTGAAGAGAAGAGCTGTTCGCACCAGTTAGTGCATGTGCTTCATGGCAAGAAGGTCCCGGGTTCGATCCCCGAACAGGGCTTTTCTGTGTGGAGCATGTTCTCCCTAGTTTTCCTTCAGGTACTGCGGTTTCCCCTACCACTAAAACATGTACAATAGGCTAGGATAAATACATACGTAGCTTACCCCCACCGTGTGGAGGGATGAAGTACAAATTCCCTACACTGTGTGAACCGCTTTGGTTGACTTCTGTCATGTGTAAACTGCTATACAAATAAGCTTCCATTCTAATGGAAATGTTCTGCTTAATAATGCAAGAAAATGTGAAAACATTTCAATGGCTGATTGATTAGATGCCGAAAAACGTAAGTGATTCCCATAAAAGACGTCTTCCCCCTCGCCAGGCCATACCCCCTGCACAGCAACAATGATGGAAATCCAATCTAAGAAGGTCCCGAGTTCGATCCCTGGGAGGGGCCTTTCTGTGTGGAGTTAGCATGTCCATCCCGTGTCTGTGGAGGTTTCCTACGGGTACTCCGGTTTCCCCTACCATGAAAAACATGTTGGCCAGGATGAGGCATGGTGTGTTCATTAACATGCATTGGCCCGACCAAACAAAGCAATAAAACCTTAACGCATGCCACTTCCTGTGCTCATGTGCGATAAGGAAGTGAAAGAATAAACACCACAAAAAGTGGGGATTGTCACTGTTGGCATTTACCCCTCAAGTCATTGCACAGCATTTGTGGTGTCATTGGGCGCTTCTTTTCCACACACTTGAGTTAGAGTGACTATGATTGGAGAGTCACCAAACCATGGCGCCCCAGGGCAGCTGTGGCTGTCTATTAAGCTCACTGTTCCGTCGTCCTGTTCTGGGTCTGTCCGGTTGAGTGAGAATAGCCTTGCGTTGCTGTCGGGACTCGATGTACTTGATAGATTTCCTCTTCATCCTGTGCTCTGAAAATGGCTGCATCCGGGCCGGGTTGGTGAAGCGTTCAGGTGTGCGCGAGCTGGACCGATCCGTCACCAGAGTCCAGAGAGTGCGTGGGTGGGAGTGCCCAGGGAGGAGGCTCATATCTGGGGGCAGTAGAGTGAGGCGAAGAGGGCAGCCCGGTGCTCTATCAGTGTCACTGCGGGGGGGGAAAGGCTCGGTAAACGCTTGGTAAAAGTCTGCATGCTTTCTGCCAGTTCCTGTCCATCTCTCTCAAGCCAACATGATCCAGTTAGTCACAGGCCTGGGGGGTTGGAAAGTGGTTAAATGCATCTTGGCCACTATCTTACATGTTTTTGGTTAGAAATCGCTTTATTGATCTATAATCGCTTATTCAAATGATGACTTGGTGAACAATATATGTAAGATTCCCTTCAGCATTAATAATAAATCAATAACATCTGCATATTTACACTATATGACAATATATTTTGTACTTCCAATCCTTTTGATTTGCAACAGATAACAGGAGTAGGTAATAATGCATGAGGCGTGACATTGCATAAAAGTCTCTTTCTACAAATCTACTTTTACAACATACTGACAAAACAAGCCAGGTGTAGCGCTTTAGCTAGGCTCTACACAATTTGCTAATGTTAGACCCTGGCTGATAATAACTGTCGAAAGAGTTCTGTCAAGTCTCACCACTTTAGTTTGACCATTTTGCTCATGGACGAGGCGGCCTTTTCTGTCACAACACCCCCTTAAGCACATAAACACGCCTACACAAACACACTTCCCCTTGAACTTTTTTACCCGCGCACAAGGTCAGCGCGTGGCATCGGCTGCTGCCTCTGCCCGCTGTTTTCGGCAGCAGAATCACGACGTACGCGGCTCTCCGGGGATTAGCCGGTGTCGGCGCACCACCGCCACCAGGGACCGTGCCTCAAGGCTGCCATTTACACCCAGTCATTATCCCTGACCCCGCTACGTCTGCAGGCCCGTGGAAATATCATGGCAAATATCAGCGCAGTGGTGAGTGTGTGCAGAGGGGCTATAGGAGGAGTGGGGTGAAGCAAAGCCTGCAGTGGGTTTAATGTCACAGGGCGGCAGGGGCAAGTATAGCCCAGTGTCAGTTAGGGGGTGCAATCTATGGATGTCTGCACAAATAAATGAAATAGAGCAGTAAATGCCTAGAATCCAAGAATGCATTTTGTGAACCCCTTTCCTGCTTTCCAAAATAGACATGCGGTGTTTGATATGAACGCTAATGTCAAAGGGTCACCAATTTATAGGCTGGTCACTTTGTTCGATTGTTGGACAGTTGAAGCAACTGTGCGCTGTTTCTGACAGTCATGTAGTAAGCACCTCTTTGTAGTTGTCAAGTGTCCTGTCTGAATGGTAACCAGCCGAACATTATAGTGGTAGACAGACAGCAGAGTAAAGTCGTTGTGGTATTACTAAGTGATGGCAACACTTGTACCAATGTGCTAATCAACTAAGGGCTTCAAAATTTAGCAATCAGTGGAAAACCTTAAAGAAACAGGCCACAGTTTTTACATAGTGAGATATGTTCTTACCTGAGCTTAGACGACTTGATAGAAAGATGTTGTTAGCATTTAGCCTCTCCCAGCATATTCCTATAGCTCCAAGTGGGGGTGAAGTTGGAAGCTACCACGCTCTTCCGGGGGCACGCACAAAGACCAGACAGGTATGTATCAACTTGTCTAAGCTCAGGTAAGAACATATCTCAGTATGGAAAACAGTGGCCTGTTCCTTTAAAGGGACTATACGGAGTTTAAAAATGTTAAAAGTAATTATTTTCCTCCCCCTACATGCTCCAGCAATGTCCTAATGTGTAGAATGAGCTTAGACCTAGATCTTAGACCTATTCACCACAACTGCCTCTAAAATCCTGTCACTCAAATGAACCCAAATGAACAAAATTGTTGATTTGGGTTGGAATGCTGCCATGCACAAGCTTAATATAGAGACTGCAGTTACGCATACGACCTAAGGTGGCAGTAGTGAGTATAAAAATGACCAACTTGCATCTAGTCCCTTAAAGTGATCGGGACTTTATATTTTTGTTATTATACCTTTTTTTTTCATTTCCATCCATTTTCTTCCGCTTTATCCGGGGCCGGGTCGCGGGGGCAGCAGTCTCAGCAGAGATGCCCAGACTTCCCGATCCACACACACCTCCTCCAGCTGTTCTGGGGGGACCCCGAGGCGACACCAGGCCAGCTCGGAGACATAGTCCCACCAGCGTGCCCTGGGTCTTCCACGAGGCCTTGTTTTTTCGTTTCAGAATCAAATTTTCAGTGGAGTTCAGGGGTACCCTATTGTACATGTTGTTGTGGTAGCACCTGAAGGAGGCCTCTGCAGACACAGGGGGAACACACATCTCCACACAGACATGCCCCACTCAGCCCGGTAATTGACCTCAAGACCTTCTTTCTGCACTTACAGAATCACCAAGATCAACTTTATTCCTCGGACTGGAACCCGAGACATTGTTTGACTTGCTAAACCACATATTTTCGAGTGCAGTAAGTTCCCCCTGGCACAGAGGGACTTGCCTGTTTGCAGATCATAATTGAAATCCGAACAATCCACTCCCTTTGGCTCATCGTCAGCCTCTAGTGGCACCAACGTTTCATCATCTTTGCAAAACGTCTTTAGCAAATAACACGCTCTCCCCAAAACCGATCCCCGGCCTGCTCATTGGCCTGACAACACAAGCGCCATCTGGGCACGTGCAGCTCGCGACCCAAAGCTTCATGGTTCATCTGTGTGAGGCTAACAAATGACTGGCTGCATATGTGGACATGTTAAAAAAAAGAAAAGAAAGAAAAGTAAATTAGGGAGCTTGGATTCAGAGAGCCGTGGAAACCAGGACTAACCCAAACCATGTGACATGATGAAAAATCACCTGCTCCTGGGCTTATTTTAGGCTCACAAAAGTGCTTATACAAAAATATGGGGAGAGGGAGGAATGGTGGTCGCAGCTGCCGGGGCTTTTCGCTGCCCGACGAAACGGAAACTAGGGCTATTTTAGACACAACTGGTAGAATGCTTTGGTATTTTTTCATTCGAGGATCATTCCACGTCAAATCAACAAATGCATCCTGCGAGGCTCTCGGATTTGGTTCAAGCCTGGCCTGATTATTGCTTCAACACCACTTCAGCACAAGAGCACGACTTCGACACGAAAAAGACTCTTAACGTTTCAAGTTCCCAATCAAATGTACGTACAAAAGTTTATTCAGAAGATAGATAGATGAGACATTAAAAAAGCGCATCACTAGGTGTATGTTTGTCAGCTTTTTTCAAGGCTTTCACTGATATTTTATTTACGAAATTAACCTGTAGAAAAGGTGAAAACAAAAGAATAACTGCAGTTCACTGAGAGTTCATGCACTCTGGGGTCGTGTGAGGTAGCAGGTGGGGGCGCAGCGATTGGTCGGCAGGGGTCACATGATGGCTTTGGCTCACACATACACCTGCTGAGCCTGACTCACCCGAGTAAGCCAGACTCTGTGCGCTCCTGTTTCCTTCACACCTGATCTATCTGCTGTAAGACCGAGCAGCAGGAGCCAAATGTACAACGCCGCCTCACCTGCAACGCCCTCAGCTTCCATCCACACATTAGGAAATACAGACGAACTGTAGACAGACACAGCATTTGTCCCTGGTGCCCAAAGAGTTCCTTTTTTGGCAGCACAACAACCAAAGAGCATGCTGTTATGAGCAAATCCTTGGGCAAGAAGCTTGATTCGCCTTCAGCTTGTGTTTAGAAGGCCTATCATTAATGCAATATCTTCGTATTACACACAATTCAGTTAATATCATGTTATCAACTTGGAGAAAGTAGAGATAATCCCATAGCCATACTTTTAACCCAACTCAAATGAGCACGTCTCAGCATAATTCCCTTCATTCATCCACATTTACGCTTTGAAGTCAGTAAATTATGAATGTTTTGGCCCCTAAATGTGTACAACACTCTCAACCCGCGCTGTACATTTGCTTTGGTTGACATGTTTTCAGCTTACCTGCCCGCTATATTATTTAACATCCCCCTAAAAGCCTCTCCGCGTGTGTTCACCGCTCTACCATCCACGCTCAACTTTGTAGTGGACATTTTGACACATTCTCATGCTCGCGTAGTTCCTGGCATAATTGTTCCAAGAATGTTGCGCATAAAAGTGGTGCACCACAGTAGAAGTGCGTCGGAAAGCTGCGAGAGCAAGCACAAAACACCTTAAGTGGTGACAAGCGCGTCGGTTCAATTGCAGTTCACACAGCTCAAGGAAAAACAAAAAGTCGGCATTAAAAAAAAAGGTCACTGGCGTTGGCGTCGTTTCAGTAATATTCTGCAATGTCATAACATCCCAAAGATTGTCAATGGGGTTAAAATCTGGACTTTGTGGAGGCCAGTCCATGCGTGGATGTGAGCCGAATGAGTCCCGGCATTGTCAATGTGGAATGTGGAATATGCCCACGCAGTCAGTGAATAAGAAATCCATCTATGGAATAATCTCATTCTTAGGGCTCATGGTGTTGCTGAACCTTAAGACCTGACCAAGTGCAGCAACCCCAGAAACTTTCCAGTAGACTCTCTTGGGGGGTCATTTCTGAAATAAAAAGTGTATATTGAGGTGAAGCCTGTGGTCTGGCTGCAATTTTTGGGTCCTCCATCTTCCCCCGGACTGAGCGATAGTTACGTAAGACATCTGACAAGCAATTGAGTATCCTGCTTCAGTCAAAGGGAACTTGTGTTTATGGAGAGTTCAACATTGAAAAACACTCAGGATTTACTTGTGCTGTGTGTTTGCCTTTGGCCATGCAGGGAATCGGAGCTGACAGCCGTTTTTTTTACCTCAAAGTTGTGTGACAGTGACGGGCCCCAAACAAAGTGCTGAGTGGAGCCTTTGAGAGCTTTGGAACACACCAGAATAGGTTGTGAGGCTTGTCTGTAATAATGACCCAAGACGGGAGCGTAATATGGTAGCGGTTTGAGATGGAGGCCAGGAGGATCAGAGGCTTTAGAGACCTGCAAAAGATGGATATTACAAAGTGGATGATTGTCGCGGTAAACTTTTTGTTTCCGACCAGTGAAAGCATAAAGTTGTCCAGGAACAGTCTAAGCATGAGCTCTGGGCTTTTTAACTGCGGTCAATGGAAAGTGAAACCTAAAACTCCGGGAGCTCATGGTCGACACGCAACAGGAAACTTCATTTGTTTGCTTTAGGGCATAAACAATGGGGTATATTTATCATAAAACAGCTTTGGCAAAGTGGAATATTGCCTGTTTAGAAAAGGAATTCAGATCTCTTGACAATCAGTCACTTTAACGTTATTTAAAGCAGAACTAAGTAACTCATGCTCCATAAGCGCCACTGCAGGTGTCGTAGCATGTTTTATTTTCACTCAAACTTGGCTGTAAATACTATTTAAGTGGCGCTAGCTCTTAGTTAGCTTTGCCCGTTAGCCTGTTAGCTTCTTCTTCATGATGCCGTTCGTGTGTATTGCACCTCCGGGTCGGTGCAGGGAAAGTTGCAATTGTGGCTTTCTGGCCAGAGACATCAGGGGGAGATGAAAGACCCCCAATCATCCCATTAACACGTGTATTACCCCAGAGGGACTATACAAAAAAGATTTATTAAGGTTAACAAGTTACTTAGTGCTGCTTGAAGTATGGACATTGAGTAAGACACCACTTCACTTCTTGTAAGTGAGTCACATGACATTAACGCCACCCACCGCCATATTGGATAATGTTTCTAATGCAAATAATGTTGAACTGAACCTGAATTGAAATCACAAAGCTACTACCTGCTCATCTATCCTGCTGTGACGCCTTTTATTGTCACAGAGAGGAACCAAAATCACAATGTACTGCATAAAATACAATGTTAAAGCACAGAAATATGATTAGCTTACAGGTCTAATTTTAAAGTCTTGTGGCGGCCGTGTAAATTTTTTAAACTTTCAGTTATGGAAGCGCTGCTGGACAAAAAGGCAATTTGGTTTAATGATGTAATTTCACACTTTTCTAGATAGATATTGATCAGCTTCTGCCTGCTTTAAGTCCATGGAAGGCTGTCTGTTATCCCCCATTCTGGCTCTGACCGGATACATCACCTTGAGCACACTTTAACGGTTTACCTATTTGCCCTGGAAACCAAATTTAAAGGGACTAGATGCAAGTTGGCCATTTTTTTTTACGCACTACTGCCACCTCAGGTCTTGAGCGTGACTGCAGGTTCTATATTAAGCCTGTGCTTGACGGCACTTCGGCCCCGAATTAACACCTTTTGAGTGACAGTGCAGGATTTTAACATTATTAAACTCTGTCCAGATTGGTATTTTTCATTATCTACCTGTCAGCATCATCGGCCGGTCGCGTGTGCTGACGCCCCTTAGGCACGGTCTAATTACCCATCAGTGCTTTAAAGGTTGCTCTACAAGGTGTCCGCTCTGATAACGGCGAGCGTTCCGGTGCCCTTGCTTTTTATATGGGACTGGAGTACAAGGAGAGGACATCCAACGTGCTATTCTTTTGCACACGTCATCAGCGCTGTTCTCCCTGCTGGTCAGGCGCTCCGACAATCACAGCGGATAACGTCAAATCACTGGCCGATTGCGGTCCGAGCGAGCCCTGTCCTCTGCAGAAGTGTCCCGCGGACGTCAGGAAGAGGGCAAAGAGTGTAACAGCGAGACTCTAAAGTAGGCTGCGGAGGGACATTGAAGTTCCTCTGAAATGTTATGTCATTTTGTTGCACAGTATAGCTATGGACGTTGGGTCTGATTTGGTGTAAGCGTGAAAGGGTTTTTAGATGTTTATTGAAGAGAAACAACCCATTTGTGTCAACTGGTCAATTGGGAATGTTGCATTTATTTTGTTGACAGGTTATGGTTGAACTACTACCACATGTATGGAAGAGTTCAGACAATTAAACATTTATTTTCATTCAAGATGCATTGATGCCTTGATGGACCTACTGTATAGGGCTGAGTCTTGTTTCCTGCTAAAAATAGCTTGACTGACTATGCATGCATATCTCATTATATTCGGACAAACTCTGTCCGACTTCATTGAGTTCCACTGTGCTTGCGACAATCAACAAGCATTTCCGTGTCAATTTTAGCTGAATAGCCGCCCAAACCACAGAATAATGGTGACAACACTGTTGATATGGTTTGTGTCGGAGCTGTTCACGATACTCTGATAAGGAGTTTCCGTGCTCCATACTTTTTTACATGCGGAAATATAAAAACTGCACTGTCAAAATCCATGTCATTTGTGCAGCTCCACTGTCAACAGAATTCCACATAGTTCATAGGCCCAAACTACTGTATCGGTCAGCCCTGTATCTCTGAAGGGGCAAACATGAACTAATGAGCAACTAACATTATCAAAATCTCTGAATTATCCACACAAATGTCCTCACATTGCATGCAAACTGAGACCAAATTTCCATGAACTGCTACTGATTCATTTGCGTCCATTCATGGTTAAAATTGGGGTAAATGCACCAGTACATGTTCAGGATTATTTAGGTTTTGAAACGATCTGTCGATAGTAATTTTACACTGCTGCGGTCGATGTTCAGGACGATCAATCATGTGTGAGAGAAACCTTTTTAAAAGTTACGTTTGATGTTGTGGTAGTAATCAGTGGTATACGACTCGGTGTCAGTGTTTTGTACAAAGCATTCAAGACACCGTTATCAGCAGTGACGTCATTCAGATACTGCGCTACGGCTAACACAGATGCTAATCATTGTAATAGTCTATGATATTGCCATTGCCATGCTTTAAGTTGCCGG
This sequence comes from Gobius niger, assembly GCF_951799975.1. Classification (NCBI taxonomy): domain Eukaryota; kingdom Metazoa; phylum Chordata; class Actinopteri; order Gobiiformes; family Gobiidae; genus Gobius; species Gobius niger. The sequence goes on from NC_136869.1 coordinate 20,681,283, forward strand.
GTTTTTAGGGGGGGCAGCAGACACATCGTGCTAGTCGATATTCCTTTGGAGTTTGTTAACATAAGCAACAAGGTAATGCAAACACAATGACCATCCACATAATCCTGGAGTCAAACATGGGCCCTTTTTGCTGCGAGGTGATCAAACACGTTTGACCAAGAGCATTATGTATTCATGTGTTTCATTCAGGCAGGTACAAAGGCTTGTCGCGCTGGTGAGGAGGAGGATAAGGTTACTCGCTCCTTTGGGGGGTGAGTGGTATTTTGACATCTGTGCGACCTGTAAACCCTGCGCTCTGCCGGAGTCACGTTTGCTCACGGATGAGTAAGGCTGCACAAGGTGGACTATTCCGAGCTCACCTACGGGACGGGACCTGTGTGTCTGCTGCCGTGATGAGCGGCTGAATTTAGCTGGATACTCCAATCAGGGAACATTGTGACGCCTGAAGGGAAGTGATTGCACAGACTGTGGGTTGGATACAAGCAGAAAGCGCATTATTTTGCAATCAAAGTTGTTGTGAGGACGTCTGGGTCAGAGGATCTCCAAAACTGCAGAGGTGGGGGTGTCCCCGGTCTGCAGCTTAGAATTCTCCTGGCGTACAGCTCAACTCATACCGGAGTTTTCCATCGTAGACAGAGGTTCTTAAGCCGTCATCTACAGTGGCGGTTTTTGATATGGCGGCATTGCCGGCGGCATGAGAGGAAGAAGGGGGGGGAAATGCATCACAGCATTTTTACTCTGCAGTTGATCTGGCGCAGGGTTTCCGCGGGGCATTGAAAAGCATTACATTTTATTCAATCCAGCATTAAATCTAAGTTTGTTGGAAAATAATGACATTGCTGAACCATTTTTGTGCAATAAGTTTGTCGAAAATACAAACATGAAGGTCCTAGCCTCACTGAGCCTCAGTTCGGGCTGAAATAGTTTGCGGTGTCCCGGTGTCCCGAATTTGTTGTTGTTGAATATTGAAATATCATCTCATTACTGATGGAATACTTGCAAAACTTATGTAAAGTCTTTACAACTTTTTATTTTCAATTTGAGGCCTTAAAGTGGCATTAAAAAAACATTCCAATTGACTTGCAGGTTTAACTTGGGAGCAGGCATTTGGGACTAATTTGAAAGGAGCTCTATCTGTTTTTTTTGTTTGTTTGTTTTTTCTGTGTCACTTAAAGTCACTGTTCAAACTGTGACTCTTCTCTAGCTGTCACAATCCCTCCAGCACATCCAAATTGTTTATTAAAATTGATTTTGTGCACGCCTGTTTACAGTTTTGAGCGGTGGCAAAGGGGGGACCACCACCAAAATAAATTGCACCAATTTAGATTCGACTTCTATCTATTGCTCAATAAATATTTAGCTGATGACAATGCAACGTTGCTCTGGAATGTGATGATGCTTTTTGGGAGTCTTATTCAAACTTAATTCCTCAAAGTCAGAATGCTCTTTCCTGCCATGTCATTAGTCGTTCCTGAACTTTATTTATTCATAGTTAAAAGAAAACATATTTTTAGCCATCTCTGCAACACAAAGCTTAAAGTCACCTTGACGTTTTTTGTTTTCGTCCCAATATTGGTACTGACTGTGGACTGTTGATGTTGTTGCTTTGGGCACTGTCCATGTGAATCATGCTAGCGTTTACCCCGAATGCACTTTGTCCCGCCCGGGTCGGCCTCCGACCTCCAGCTCTCCTTCGCCCATGTCCCCAGCGTGTCCCAAATCCATTCTGAACACACAAATCCCCAGACAAAGCGACTGTGACACCAGAGGTTAAGTCCACAAAGAGATGCTCATGTCAGGAAGTCGCTGAAGTTGTACTGTAGCTCCTCAGCATTAATATTTTACATTTCATGACTTAATCCATGTGTTTGGAAAATACATGTTATCAGTAAGAAATGTGAGAAACAGAAATCCCAAAATATAAGCAACATGCACACACAAAGGTTTAAGTTGTATAACATTAGTGCTGAGGTTTATCATTTCTGCTGTGCTCTTCTCTTTAGCATCCTCATGCTTCCAGGCCACCGTAGATCAGCAATAAACTTTTCACATCATAACCTCCAGAATATTTCAGCAAACAACTGGAGAGTAAACTGTAACAAGCGCTTGGTCTGGGTACCTATGATATTTGTCTTAATTGTTTATTCGTGAGGCACTGATCCCAGCTGAGTGCCTCACGAATTCCACGTGGGGAACCCTGACTCACAGTGCAGTGTTCCTCACTCATTATCACCTCTCTCCCTTCAGTGTTTCCTCCTCACTCTTAGGGAGTTGGGGTGGACTTTGTAAATCTGTAATGTGCTTCATCACCTGCTTAACATCCCCAGTGATGATGTCCGTACCAGTGGACCACATGCACGTGTGATGTGTGTTCAAGTACCATTTACAGATCTTTAAGTTTAGTCAATATGCAAACTGGCAAAAAATCAAAATGTCTTGGAAAATAGTGAAAAAAAGTGACGTTTCACATCCCGAAAAAACAAGTCACCCAGGAAGAGCTTGGAGTAGAGCCGCTGCTCCTTCACGTCGAGAGGTGGCTCATGTTCTGGATGTTCTGGGCCTGTCCCATTGGGAGGGAAGACCAAGGACACGCTGGAAGGACTACCTCTAAACTGGCCTGGGGGACGCCTCAGGATCCGTAACCCAGCCCCAGATAACGTGGAAGACAATGGATAGAGGGATGGATGAATGGATAAAACACTGATAGATCTATAGAATCATTCCTTCTATTTAGTTATAAAACCTAAAAATAAACAAAATATTGAGAATAATATCCCATCGTTAACTTCTCCTGAACATGTGCGTCTCATTACACCATCATACATGGGTGCCTGCTATTTGCAGATAGTTGAGCGTGAATGTGAGGTAGGGCTGAATTGGGGCAGTGCTCTAAAAGAGACTTTACTATGTTTACACCCCACATGTCCTCATCTAAACTTCATCCAGTCACCTTCACCAACGAGGAGGGGGACTCTGGTGTGCATGTGAAGGACGGGTCTCGATCTTATGTTTCACGGGGTTTAGACTTTTTTTGTACTGTTGATGAGAGGCCCACTTTCAGCAAATTTTTAACTGCTCCTGCTGATCTGCCAAAATGTTGTTGTCACATACACATTGTTCAAAGGGTAAAAATTAGTTCAATCGCGCCTTTGCATCTTTTTAAGTTGTCCCTGTCACAGCAATGAAGTCTATGATAAGCAAATCCCTTGGCAGCAAAGCACATATATCATATCTTACTTGCACTCCCCTCCTGCAGTGGACCAAATGGCCTGGAACGCAGCACATTTGAGAGCGAGCACGACCTCCTCACATGTGCACGCCTCACTTAACTCCCAACCACTCAAGGGCACACTAACATGCTCATGCACTGACGTTACACGGTAGGACACCATAGGTAGAAAGCACCTGGCCACTCTGTCACACATGAACACACAGAGCATCAGGTGACGTAGCATCCACATCACAAGAACTCGCAATATGTTTGTGGTCTTCCATCTGATCATCTGAGATTTACAGATTGTTTGACACAGCGTAAAACAAAAGCACATGGAAACTTAAAAAATGTGCAAAAGTTCAGTTTCCTTTTGTCAAAAAAGTACTGCAAGTATGAATAGTAGGTGCAACGGGCATGTCCAAATATGGACAAAACAAATAAACTTTAGTTTTAAGTGAACAAGGCGTATGATCAAATATGGTGCCTGCATATTTCATGCTGTAATTTCACTTATTTCACTACGTTCTCCAAAACCAACACAAATCATCAAAGAGCACAATTATTCACCAATCAAATGTATGAGTTTCGTCAACTTACCATGGTTAGTTTTGAAGTGATGAAAATAGATGTACCATGAATTTTTCAGACTTCAGAGAAAACAGGAAGTTGAGAGTGCGAGTAGTCTCTCCTGATTGGTTAAATGCCACAGCAGTGGGATCTGTGATGTAGGGTGATCTCTTCTGATTGGCTGAGGCAGGACTACATGCTTCTTTACATTGCTGATGTGCAGCAAGGAGGCCATATGTAAAGTGTGCGGAAATTACCAAAAATATTAATTTGCCCTATGAAGGGTAAGATTGATTTCCCTATTTGTTAAGCCATCTCCTTGTCTCTGAACTGATTAAAATCATTCAAGCCTACAACAGGGCTGAAATTACTCTTGCACATGAATAAACGTTGTGCCACAATTTAGGAAATCATGCCCTAACTGCTTTGCCAAATCATTTTAGTGCTAAAGACTTTCTCTCATGTTGCCCTGCTCTTCTGCTGTCCTGTCTTACAATGGTATAAATTAAAAGACAAACTTTTCGAGCAGTCTATAGCCATTCTAGAGATCAGATTTGATCATGACCATCACATCACTGGAGCCGGGGATGGTGCCTACATCAGCAGAACACCAGCGCGCTAAGTGGGACACGGGCTAAAACAATGGTGTCATTTGTTTCAAGAGAAAACGAGGGGGAGCACTGTAGAGGAAAGACCAGAATATCCACACTCCGCCGCCGCTCCACTCCACAGGAAAAGAGTGTTTGAAGTCAGGCTTGTAGGACAGTTCCGATCCGGCTGAAATACTCATCCGAGGCCAGTAGGGCAACTTTTAAGGGCTGTATGTAATAAACTGTTCAGCGGCGGTGACTCAGCCAGACCTTCCTATCCTCTGAAAAGACATGTAGTCTGGGTCCCAGCGTCCTCTCCGCAAGCTCTGATGGGTGTCATTGATAGGCGGATGGACCAATCAAAGAAATGGAGTACCTGAGTAGACAAACAAGAAAGGTAACAAACAAAAATCGCACAGACTGAGGCGACGGAGAAACAGTGCCAAATAAACAACTCAACTCATTTAATGGCGCTTGCTGGGACTGAATAATGGCGAAACACTTCCCCCAACCGAACATATTTTCCCTTCTTTCACCTCCGGACTTGAGCTGAGGGTCCTTACGTCACGTCTGGCCAGTATCCGCCTCTTATTAATCATCCGCGATGCTATATGCAGCCCCTACTGTAATAGCTCCATGGCTCTTTGTCTGCGCCAATGTCCGACAGTGACGGATGGAACGCTAATAAAGAAACCCACCCAAAGAACCCCTCAATATATCCTCTGCGTATGCGCTCAGAATCAATGCTGACGTCTCATTTAAGGACTGCGCGGGAGTTAGCCGAGGACAGGATTCAGGTTTAATGTGTGAAATTGCGCCTGACGACACAGTAAAGAAAATTATGCTGTAAAATTCTGATGGATTCCACCTAAAGTCATTCCATTTCCACACTCAATTAGGCCCGAAAGATCTCCTCCTCCGATCGGTCCCCGGCAGTAATTAGTCCAATTTACCGCCACGAGGAGTGTCTCTCCAAAGAGTCAACGACATCATTACAAACACTTGAGCCTGCACGGAAAGTCTAAACAATGTGCATTTTTCTTCAGTAGAATTCTTGACCTGAATGTACACATGAACCCACAGCAGAAGGGCCTGTTTATTGTCACTTTCACAGGAAAATCAAGTTGAACTCTCTTTTCCTTCAGATGATAAACCGGGAATCACTCATTTGTTGCTATTTGTAGATTACAGTTCGTACACAAGGCAATCCAAAGTGCTTCACAGTCACAGAGGCAGATAAACTCCATCCATAAAACATAAACATGAACATGAATTAATTACATAAAAGCAAACGGAGACGATTAAATACTTTCAGTGTCGTGCGCACAGCTATACAGCCTGGGTTGGAACATTGTTGAGGCCTGACTCACATCTTCAGGAGGAATGTTCCAGGTTTTAGCTGCATGAAAGACGTGACTCTGGGGCCAGCAGGAGACCACTCTCTGAGGTTCTCGGAGCTGAGGTGGTTCCTCTGCGGCTCTAACATGTCAGCCATAAACAATGGACTGTTATCCTACTGTAAACCTGGGGGGAAAAAGCATCATTCAATTAGAGGTAGACTGTTGTCGTTTTCTTCTTCTTCTTCTTCTTCTTCTTCTTCTTCTTCTTCTTCTTCTTCTTCTTCTTCTTCTTCTTCTTCTTCTTTTTTGTTTTTCCTTTTCTTCTTTTTCTTTTTCTTCTTCTTCTTTTTCTTCTTCTTTTTCTTCTTCTTCTTCGTGGATTCTTGTGGAGAGATGGGGGTGGGATGTGGGTGTTTTCTTTGTTTTGTTTCTTTGTCTTTCTTTTGTCTTTCTTTTGTCTTTTTTTCTTTTGTTGATACGCATGTTTGCTATATATTGTTTCTATATTACAAAACAGTAAAAAAAAAAAAAAAAAAACTGCCATACTTGCTATTGTTGCTTGTGATTTGAGTGATGCTACGGCGGTAACAGCCAGTCAGGCAACTCTCTCACTCACAACCAGCTCGCCTCATAACCGGCTCTTATATTATTCATGTCCCTCTCACTGCAGATATATATGAGGCACGACGCGATGCTGTGGAGTATCCGACACCTTTGTTTTGGATATTATATAATCAACCTAGCAGGTGTTGATAGATTGAATGAAGTGGGTTGAAACCCCATGATAAACTAAGGACTACTTTGGAGTACCAAATGTTAAATTTAATCTGGATGTTGGTAGTAAAATCCTTTAGTTTTAGTCTGTGCTTCATGTGAAATGGGGTCATGCCTGTGCTCTGTAAACTTTTTGATCATCTTCAAGTATGTCTCAGGCTTTGGTGTTGTTCTAATCAGACCAAAAGGCAGCAGATGCTACTTCTCCGATGAGCTATAAATCACACGTAATCGGCTGTAGCCTTAGTGCTGATGCAGTGCTGATGCTAATAGCGGACTACATTTGCAGCGAGTGTGGGGCGGAGGCAGTGGTCTCTGAGGGGAGCCGTGTTGAGCAGGTGCCTGGACACCTGTAGAGCCGCTCACACCTGTCACCGACTGGTCATACGAGCTACTGAAGTACAAAACATGAACTACTGTGGACGTATATTAACTGTGACACTGTACAGGCGCTATCTGTAGGCAGGAGGGCTGTTTCTGTGCCTGGGAGATGAAATGGTTAATGACATTCACACTGGTTGGTGTTGCCTCAGCAGAGTGCACAGTGACAGAGAACAGACTTCTCAGAGAAAGCATTTCTTATTTTAATTGTCTTATTTCCCTAAAAATAAGCCGATTTTAGTAAGTGCCCTTTTGTTGGCCGCAAAGGGACGTCGCACCAATGTTTTAGACATCAGACCAGTGGAAGAAAACAGTTTGAGCCCATTAGAGAGATCATTCCTGACAAGTGCACGCATTTATTGGCCAAATTGACATTTTAGATTCTTTTTTTTCTTTAAATTGAAAATCGTAGTTAGGATAACAATATGCAGGTTTACTGGAAAATGTACAACTGAAAGAACAAAAACGCACGTTGGGTTTGATGCAACACCATTAGAAACATGAAGCTCCAAAAAGTGTATTCAGTAAAAATATAAAGTGTTGGTTTGAGTGTAAAAGTCAGATTTATGTTTAAGGTTAAGCTGCTTTATTTGTCATTATTCTACAACTGTACAATGAATCCTTTGAGGCTGCTGGGACGCCCTAGATGGAGCAGGGGGCGACGGCAGTACAGTCCCAAGGACCCATCTCCAGATGTGGAGCTAGGCGTATGGTCAAAATCAATTGGCGGGAGTATTCACCTATTGTACATGTTTTTAGTGATGGGGGAAACCGCAGTACCTGGAGGAAACCTACGCAGACACGGGGAGAACATGCAAACTCCACAGAAAGGCCCCGTCCAGGTGGGACTCAAAACCGGACCTTCAATACTTTCACTGAGGAGTCTTTATTGAAATTTAGTGAAGTAGAAAGTACTAAAAGTAATGAAATAAAAATACTATTCGTCAATGCTATAAGTACATTAAGCATTGTATAAGTAATTTGACTACGTTACCACATCCATTTTCTAAGTTACTAAATATTTTATTCAAGAACGCCGTCACATCAAGCACAGTTACATTATTACCACCTTAGTACTACGGGCCTCTGTTTGTCCTGTATGTCCAAATGTACATGTATGATTCATGTAAAACAGCTGGGATCCCACACCCTCTCCCCGGTGCAGCGGCCTATACGCGCTATACTAACCAACGCGCCCTTTGTGTTTGTGGAAATGAAACCCAGAGCGGGGTAAACATGGCTCCGTGCCCCATTGTGCGCGGGAATGCTATCGTGGAGCTAACAACTGGCCCCCGATGAGAGCCAGACGCGAGCACAAAGGCGGACAGGGAGCGGGCCGCGGGCCTGGCACCGAGCGCTGGTCCAGGTACATGGAGAGGGGAGATTAGGTCTGAGGATGGCACCCTGCTAACAACGCCAAGTGTAAAATCAACGGAAAATGTCACCCAGAGTCCGGTGAGGTAGCCGTGTGAAGACTTTGAAACTACTTGAAAGTTTCACCACTTTCAGGAAGCAAAACTGTCACAATAATAACATCTAGTATTCGCAAAAAAGGCGAGTAAACATTCAACAACATACAATACCTATTTACTCAATCAAGCGTACTCCTTTACTGCTTTTTGGGACGGGTGGTTAAAAGAAGTAGTGGTAATTGGAGAGGCGCTAAAGAAAAACGTTTCCTCCCCGTCCTGCCATGTCAGATTTGCGGCTCCATGTGTTGAGTCGTGCCCAGAGGTTTACACTGACTGAACACACTGGAGGTAGATAAAGTTGAAAGCGTGCAGTTTTGCGTCTCATCTCCCGGGCTGTTTATCTTGTCTCAAACGCCACTTTACCTTTTAAACCCTGTACTCGCTGCCCCGCCGAGGCGCTGCGTGTTTCCTGCGGGTGTGTGTGACAGCCGGGGTAATGCGATCCGAAGTGCGAGCGGAGGAAGTCCTTCCGGGAAATTCGCTGAGCTTTAAGGTACACATTGTCGGAGGTTCCCATGCAGCCGCGCTTCTCTTTCAGGTAAGTAAGTGCATTTCACAGGGATACGGCCGAGGAGCAGGTGGATAAACGCCGGGCTGGGTAATCAACAAGCGGCAAAACGGCTTCGAAGTTGGGAGCGCTGCACTCAATCAACATTCTATATCCAGCCCAAGAGGAGCATGTTCTTCAAGAGCTTTTAAAATGCAGGTGTAATGGGGCCAGTGAGTGTTCAGAGCAGAGTCTTCATCCCGGTTGGAGGAGATAGAACTTGTGTCGCATTTGTCAAGAGAATGGATGCTGTCAAAGGCTGGTACTCAGAATTCATCTGAATATCTCTGCTGCTGTTTTGTTAAAGTCGATGCAGTGGCAGTGACTTTCTAGAAAGAAAGAAAGAAAGAAAGAAAGAAAGAAAGACAGAAAGACAGAAAGAAAGAAAGAAAGAAAGAAAGAAAGAAAGAAAGAAAGAAAGAAAGAAAGAAAGAAAGAAAGAAAGAAAGAAAGAAAGAAAGAAGTGCCATTGTATTTATTAATATTTATTTGATCTGTGTAACGGTACATGTAAATTATTGAACTGTCAATTCAATTTTAGGCCATTTATTTAGTAGTGCAAGTTTAAAGCAGTACTAAGTAACTCATGCCCCTAGTGGCCATAAGCACCCCTGCAGGTCTCGTAGCATGTTACGTTTTTTTACTCATTAATTGTCCGTTAGAGTAAATCCTACACTGACAGAAAAGACAAAGGGACAGAGGGATATTGTACATCTAATTACACAATGAAGATAATTATTTTCACTGAAACGTGGTTGTAAATACTGCTTAAGTGGCGCTAGCCCGCAGTTAGCTTTGCCCGTTAGCCTGTTAGCTTCTTCTTCGTGATTCTCTTAGTGTGTATTGGGGCCTCCGACCCGGTGCAGAAAAGCTGCAAGTGTGGTTTTCTGGCCAGAGACACCAGGGGGAGATGAAATAGATGCATGTGAAGTATATTACACCCAGAGGGACTATAAAAAGGATTTATTAAGGTAAACAAGTTACTTAGTACTGCTTTAAATGCAGCAGAAGAAAGGCTTCACACGTTTCACACGGGCGCTTTTGAGCGACGGACTGTCCCTTGGTGTATTATTCATCAGTGCTACCCTTTGAGTCGTGGCAGTGATCACACTAATACATATTTGAAGTATTTAAACACTTCATAATGTTAGCGCATAGGTGCAGGTTTAGACTTACGGAGCAGTGCAGGACGGAGCCGCCATGAGACATCGTGAAAATCCACTCACAAACAACCTATGTCAGTAAAACTTTAGCCCTTTGTCGTGCTGCTGTTTACTCATCTGTGGAAAAGCACTCATCTATATTCCAGTGATGCACGACCTGTTGTCCGCCTGGTGCTTCCAGGTAAACTTTAGCTGCATGGCTAAGTGGCTGTGTCTGATACACATGGCTTCCTCCGCCTGGTCTGAAAAGGAATCACGATCACTTCTTAGATAATGTGCGTTAATTGGCCGGCAACAAATGTGAATAAAAAAGAGCCAATCTTTTGAACGTCTCTTTGAAATGAACAGATCCCAAATACTCAACTTCCAAAACATAACTATAAATCCCATCACTAGAATTGTGATGGCAAATTATGAATGAACTGAAAAGTAACTAACATGTACGGCAAAAGTGTGCATCACACTTTTATGTGTTTGTTTGCAGCATCCAGTCCATAATGAAATAATATTTTTCTGAATTGAAGGCTACATATGGGTCCACCTGCCATAAAATAAGTTAACAATCTGAAATGGGCCATGTCCTGTTCAGTCGATGTATTTTCACATAAAACGGCAATGGCATTCGTTCAAAAGAGCAAGAATGTGTTCTGTCAGTTTTGACAAAAGACTTGACGCTGCCGGTGGCATTTACAGTAGACTCCTATCAATCGAGAAAAACTGAACTTCTTAACAAGACACATGAAATCACTGGCACCATTTCCAACCATGGGCTCTCTCTAAACCACCTTCTGTTCACCCAGGCAAACCTCGTTAAGTCTTTACTCCTCCTCCTGAAGTGGCAGAGACCCCCCCTCACTCCTGCACTGTCCCGGAGACATAATCTATCATGTGAATTATGCACTCCCTCGCAGCACCACTGCCCCGCTGCTGCGTCCTCTCCAGAGCCGGCCCACACTGGCTCCTTTGTCCTACCCCCAGAATGATTTCACCTGTAATCAGCTGCGTTACAGCCTCCCCCCCGACGCCCCGCTCCCATCCGCTGCCCCCCGGTGATCTATCTTCTCCGCGCTGAGACGTAAGCTATCATAATAACGGCATCTACGTCATGTAATGAAGAGGAGGAGAGGCACAGCTCACATAATGGACTGGGGGAGTGGAGGTAGTCGTCAAAGTAGCAGCATTAGTGGGGAAAGAAGCAGTGGTAAGTAAGCACCAATAGAAAAGTAGTTACTTGTAAATTATGGTGAATAGTTGATGGTAAATAACGAAGGTTGGCGGTCTGAATACCGGCTCCAATACCGCTAACTTTGTTACACAAAAAAACTCTCCGGCAACTTCTCCTCTGGTCCATCTGCAGAAGGTCAGCGCTGACACATCCATCACTCTCCTGCCCACCACATTGTTCTTATTTATGCAGCTCGGGCGCACACATCAGCCCGCGCGGACAGGAACAAATACATAAAAGAAAGAAATAAAAGAGCCAGATGGACAGACGGATGGAGGCCTGTCAGAGGGAAGCACCGTCAGGAGGTGTTCTCAGGACACTTGTGTGAACTTGGAACAGCTTCATACAGTACACGGAACAAAACGCTATGACCATGTGAAGCGACTTCCCCCTTTCAACCGTTGGATCTCTCTGAATGACTTTCCCGTTTCTGTTTCTGTACTCAAGCTGCGAGAACCCTGGATTTCACCGCATGTCTTTGGCAACTTATGACTCAATTCACTGTCAGTGAGGCGATAGCAGTTGGGTCCATGCACGCTGGAAGTCCCTGAGTTAAACTTAAGTTACAAATTCTCCGTGTTTACAAGGGCAGAATCTGTTTGTGTTGGTAGTATATGTTGTTAATTTCACTGTTTTTCAATCAAACGTAAATCAAACTCAGTGTTAAGAATACACTTTGGGAACCCTCGGCCTAGAGCACTACATTTAATACCAGTCTTGGTCGGCGTACATGTAACATATATGGATAAATGCTAGTTAGATTGAAATTGGGCTGGACCAGAAGATGTAGATACGGCTCAGGGAGGTGTAGGTGCAGAAAGCAATAGACACGAAGCGGTTATTGCGTTTACGTGGCTTAGCCTCATTATTAAGTTGAAATAGTATTTACAAGATTATTTACAATATATACAATCCTGCAGGTAATCATGTACAAGATGTTGCATAGAAGTGCACTTTGATTTTTAGTGGAGTTTAGCATTTGGTTTTTCCAACAAAACAAAACAACAAAAAATAGTTCATCCATTAACCCAAAACCAACAAAAACGTGTCGCTCCGAACCCAATTGACACTTCCGTCCACAATAAGTTTGAGTTCTTATTCCATCCACCACTAGGGACTTTTCGGGAATTATATGTCCGTTTGCGACCTTTATACACATCCACATCTTTTTTCCTCTCTGCTGTCAGCCGCTTTTAGTTCCAAAACCACAAGATAATGCTGTTGTTTAGTGTTTCAGCAAGACAGTTGGTCAAGTCAATGCGTGAAGGTGCGATGGGCCGAGTGAAGAGACGCTGTGGTTTGCAGTGAACATGAGTTTGATCAATAATAGACATGGATCTTTGCATTCCAGTAAGGATTAGTGCAAAAAAAAACTTAAGTGTTAGCATCGACTCTTCTAATCTGTTGTCTTAATCACGCACACTCTCCCTAGTGTTCCGTACACCCCTCGGAGTCCCCATGATCACAAGCACCGCAAGTACCTGCCGCTGCGTCTGCTTCAGCAAACTGCCTCCAGCTCTTTTGCTTCAGTAATGAGGCCCATACACACGGCTGCTGTTAGCATTAGCCTCACGCGGTTCATTTCAGGTAGTCACTGAGCATCTTTTTACCCAGTGACTCACGGTGCACATGTACGCGTACAAAAGTGCTATGTAGGTCAGCCCGAGCTCCCTCATCAGTTATGACAGAGAGCGGCGGGCGCACGGCAAATCGATACGAGAGAGCCCTCTTACCGCGAGGGGCCAGAAACGGGAGGTTATGGGACGAGTAATTACAGTTTTAGCTAACTTCGATCGCTGTCACCCGTAACTCCACGGATTTAGAGGGGAAGGTTTATAATTAATTGATATTTTTGAGCTTTTAACTATGTTATTTGTTGTTCCCTTGTCAAAAACATAGCTGGGGTACTGCTGAGATAAATGGATGGGAGCTTAAGGGCTTTTGTCTCCAACTCCAACTGGTTTTGATGAGGGAACAACATGATAACACGGATAAAGCCCATGCAAAAAGCCCGTTTAGCAGATGGGCTCCCCTGCTCTTTATTGCATTGTCTGAGCAGTAATTTTCAAAGTTCCCTTCAAGCCTTTTGGAACTTCGGTTTAAAAAGTCCGGGGAGCGCTTCACGGAGGAGCAGGTGTATTCAATAATTCAGGAAATCATTATGCACGACAATTTTAATCTCTAGAGAGAAATCCGTTAATGGTCTGCATTTTATCGGGGCCAGAAGTGAGTGTCTGTATCTGAGAAGTCTGTGGGGGATCGTCAGCCGATAGCGCATACTTCACAAAACTGTAAAGCCTGTTCTCTCTCTCAAAAAAAAAAAATATATATTACACTGTTCTTGCAACAGTAGAAGGACTTTTCACTCTCTAATTCCTTGCCCAATTTATTATTTCTTTTCTAAGAAAAACAAGGCAAATATGATTTTTTACAGATGTTTTCAGTAATAACTTGCTCATTCAAAGATCGGTATATTAAAGGGGGGTTATACCAAAGACAGTATGTGTATGCACTGATAATATGCTCCATTATATCTTCTCCAGTCCCCAGCCTCTGAGGTCTGCTCTGCTCCTTTGTTTGAAGGTCAGCTCAGGACTGTGGACCTGTCACAGTGCAATCTGATATTCGGCCTCTCAGACAATCAGACCAGCCCTGTGAGCCCAGTACGCAACCTCCGGCACCTTCTTTCTAAAGTGTGGGGTCATATGACAGTGTTTGATTGGATATGGCCAGTGTGGTCTTAGAAAGGACCAGTGTGGACGCACATATGACCAGTGTGGAATCGTCTATGGCCAATATGGAAACAAATGACAAGTGTTTGTTTGATATGGCAAGTGTGGTCTTAGAAAGGACCAGTGTGGACTCATGTATGACCAGTGTGGACTTGGTTATGGCCAGTGTGGTTTTAGATAATGGCCAATGTGGACTCAAATAACAGTGTTTGTTTGCATATGGCCAGTGTGACCTTGTAGTCATGGTGGCTGAGTAGTTGATGTTTTTGCCTCACAGTAACAAGGTCCCGGGTTTGATTCCCGGACCATAACGGCCTTTCTGTGTGCATCTTTCTCCCCTTGCGTCTGTCTGGATGGATTCCTCTGGGACACAGTATTTATATCTACAGTCTGTGTAAGATCGTACGATCAGAGTGGACCAATGGGGTAACAGGTCAGAGTAGTCTTAAGTTGTCAAGATGCAAAGATGAAATGTACAGATACAGCAGATGCATAAGATGGACAAGGACATGTCCATAGATTAAATGACTGGTTATGTAGAAGGAACAAATGATGTAGTGCTGGCTGAATATAGGTCTATGCCATTGTCAGATGTTCATAAAGCATATGTGACATGAAGAGAGTAATAGACAGTCAACGATCCAGATTTCTATCACAGGTGTTCGGTTTACCCCATCAACCAAAAACACTCACAATAGTTGCAGCTGATTCTGAACATTATAACTCTGCTCCTTATGGGTTGCCCCAGCAGAATCGAAGGGTGGGTCAAATGCAGAGGACAAATTTTGTTGTATAATGACAAATAAAGCCCCATATATTAAGCCAGTGTGGACATGCATTAGATAAATGTGGTCTTAGATATGGCCAGTGTGGACTCATATGACTCGTGAGGACTTGCATATGGCCAGTGTGCACTAATATGGCTAATATGGCCAGGCTTATTGCAGTGGTTCCGAACATTTTCTGACTCACATTTTGTGTCCTACCACTGACGTTTCATTTTTGTGAAAGTGAGGAAAAACATCTAGTAATATAATGACATTTATGGTTTCTGTTCAGTGTATTCAATCTATTTCAAATTAAGATATTCAATTTGACAAAGATATTAGAATTCACACAAATGATTCAAAATGTCGGCTTAAGAGTAGCTGGTTAATTTCCCATACTGCGAGGTAAGACATCCCCAACAAAGCCATTCCTATTGATGGGCAAGAATATCAGATTTTTGCATATACCATAAGATTATTTGTGACCGTTCTATAGATTAGATAATCCTTCTAAAAAAATATAAAAATAAATGCTTGTTGTAAGAAATGAGATGACATCAGTGACATAGAAACCCCAAACACTTCGGAGGCGAAATCCTGGTTAAGAAAGGCGCCTAATCCAGCTGTGTCCAGTATAATGAGAGGCAACAGACGGGACAAGAGCGCAGAGGGAGGGGGAGTGAACGCTCCGAGTCCGCACCCCCCGCGAGCAGCATTGACGCAGAGGAGATTTAGGCACAAAACACTTAAAACAGGCAGCCAACAACAGGAAAGTAAAAAAAAAAGCAGGTATTTCTGTGATTTGAGTGAATGTGAAGTGAGGCTGATGACTAATGTATCAGCCAGGCATATGGACTTTAATAGCTTTAATAGCTTTGAATAGTGGATTTGGAGATGGAGGGTTTCTATAGAGCAGCAGCGCTCATGTGTTAGTGATGAGAGGGAGAGAGAGAGGCTTAAGAGGAGACCAACACCAAAAGCATTCCCACTCTGAAGAAGAGGAGGAGCGCTCACAGTCTCCCGAGACCTGCTCCGAGCAGGAACAAACGACATGGAGACGGAGCGGCGAGCGAGGTGAGAGCCCGCAACGCAGACGCGATCTGAGGAACAGAGAGAGGGAGAGTGGAGGGAGAGTGAGGAGAGAGAGGCAGAGCAGCCTGAGCGCAGCCCGAGCGCAGCCGGCTCCAGCTGTGCACTCACTGCTGAGGAGAATGAAGCACGCTGTTCCTCACACCGCAGCCCAGCGAGCACCCTGAGCGCCACTGTCAGACCCACGGAGCACCCGGACACCCAGGAGCACCCGCACGCCCGGGACACCGTGAGGACCTTCAGTGAACGCGCTCAGACGGGACGGGGACGTGGACCAGGGACAGGAGCAGACCGGAGGTCACGCTGACGGTGCCCACCGTGCCCGTTGTGGTGCCGCCGTCGCCCTTTCCGTCTCTGGGGCAGAGCGGAGGGGCGAGGCCAGCCGACGGTGTGGCAGGACGGGGAAGCACGGATGGAGGAGCCAGGGGGGGCAGAGGGGGCAGCTGGGGAGAGGTCCCCTTGGGCAGGGGCTCCTGGGCCGACCACATGAGCGAGATGTCCCTGAGCGGCAGAGACAGCCTCCCCCAGGAGGGGGGCCGCAACGCCAGGGTCCGCCGGGCCGTGCGGATCTCCTCCATCGTGGCGCAGGAGGTGAGCACCTGTGGACCCCCCGGGGACACACACATCCGCTCCACATAGGCACATGCTTTCATGCTTGGACAGTGCTTTATGACAGCTTGACTGAACACGACTGAATGAAGTTAGACCTTAAACACTTCAGAAGTTTACGGTGGAATATTTTAAGTGTGAAAAGTTGCCCGCTGTGTGTGAGCTGTACAGTATAAGATGAGCGACTGTGATCTGGAGGTGGTCAGTAGTGTGAGGCAGATGAGGGGCGGTCCCAGAGGCGTGTGTGTAGTAATCAGGCTGAACATGCAACTGTATTATTACATGTGTACCATTGTGGCGTTATCAGAATGAGTTGACCCCTGCCCTCATCCGCTCTGTCCCGCTCTCACTCTGCAGGCTGCGGTGGGGCAGTGAGGGAGCTGTGAGGGGTAAAGTGTGAGAGGTTGACTGCGGGACATCAGCCACTGACGCATGCGACTCCGGATGTGAATGGAGGCAGTGTTTTCTTACATCGTGCTGAAGGGATTGATGCTTTTCAGTTTTCCCATAATCCTTCCAGGGGAAAAAAAATGTATATATATCAGATAAGTTAAAGTTGTATGTTTATCTGAAATGTGCAAGAGGAAAAGTGCTTTCAAGTTTTTAGTACGTTCTTTTATTAAAAAAGAAATACAAATTGGCAAACCCTCAACCCACGACACCACTGCTGCCCGCTTTAGTATCAGTTCAGTCTAAAATGTGTCAGTGGTTCTAAATAAATACATTTGCAGACAGACATTGTGGGTCAGCAGCTGCTCGGAACGCAGCCAGCCACAGCTTCACGGAGCGCACAGGAAAACAGGGCACGCACCTTTGGGACATAGTTATTTCCTTCTTTTCAGGGAGTGTACCAACAAAACAGAAGCACAGTTCAGAAGAGCAGGCTGGACAGACTGTGCAGTAAATGGTAATGCCTGAGATTCAGTGTGAGGTTTACGGGCTTGACGAGCTCATCAATGCGCCGCCGTGCACTCCACATTCTTGCCCAGGAGAGGTGTCTTGGCCAGGGATAAGTTTGGAAAATATCTAAATGTTTCTCTAAATTTTTATGAAGGACTGCAGATTCATGTGCAAATGCAGTTCACTGCATCTTCCTGAAAACCTTTGGATGCTCTGGCTTTCTGAGGTGACTCTGGTGCTTTCAAGAAAAAAAAAAGATATATACAAATCGTTTACAGACCATTATATATGACAACCCCATATTTTGCGATTGTGAAAAAGCGAATCAGTGTTCAGACTGCCCTCCCGCTGGGACGTGAATCTACCTCCTCCAGAGTTTTGGGAGCCCGGGCTCAGAGGACACGATGTGCGCTGTAGTGTGAAAGATACCGGCTTCTGATACCAACGTACTGTCACGGTGTAAACAGCCCCTAAATGTCGGATATTTCACCTCTTATCCAAGAGGCTACAGCTATTTCAAACTCCATTAAGAGGAGTTGACTTGAACATGTACCGCCCACCTTTGTACTCAAGAACTACTCTTAACTTGTTCAGATACATTTTTCATGAATGTGCTCAGGAAGTTCGGGAACAGTGGGGAAAAAACAGACACTCAGCAACAAAATTCCCCACTAGACACTTAGAAATGCTTTACCTAATACCCCCTTTTGAATGAAGGAAAGGTTCAAAAGCTCTCTCATTGGAGGTTGATGCTGCTGCCCAAAACTAAAGCCAATATTATCCTTCCCACTAAGTTATCTCTAGGTGCAACAAATAATTACAGCCATTCGCTACTGTTACTACTCGATCCATATTGGAGAACTGATTTATGTACAGCCACTTAACTAAATCTGCTACATGTAAAATCTATGGAACGGCCATGAATGTATTGATAATGTTGTTGTTCTTGGCTGGCTGTGGTCCCATGGTGCGTGTTTGCACAAAGGTAAATGAAGTTATTAGTCGGAGATACATATTCCCCACTGATTTGTATTAACAGCTGCAGAATCTCTACGGCCTGAGCGTCAGGGGTAAATATTTATGGAGAAAGGCTCTTGAGGCCGTGATGCCGAGTGGAAATAATAATAGCACATGGGGTCATACGTGTTGATTAGAATGCACTTGTAGTTGGACGATGAAAATGGCATTATATGTGCTGTTATTTGTACGTTTAAAGGCCAATAGGAGGCAGTAGAGTACAAACCAACTGGGTTATACTAGGCCACACACTATCTACACACATCGTCGTCCCATTTCACGTTTTGCCTCCCCTCAGCAAGATTAGCCGGCAACGTGAGCGCTCTTTCATGGACCTCATTATAGTAGCTTATTTTAGACACCAAACTCAACAACTCTTTCACACTTTTCCCTCCCGTGCGTTTGTAAAAAAACAGACATGCGTTATTAACGGTGCGTGCGTCTGAAGCTGCGCAATCTGGCCGCGCTCTGACAACTTGTTCATAGGAGCAGAGGAGCGGGATGGCAGCTGACAAACGTTCTGCTTTGGTCTGCGCTTTTCTGTGTTTCTTTTAGCCTTGTAGGTTGAGACAGACAGACACTAGAAAGCCCTGATCTGGAGTTAATAATAGCCGTGATGATTCCAGTGGGTGTTTAACAGGTTTTATTTTTTGACAAGACCTGACACCGTTTCCTGACTAAAATATGGGTGTTTTTGGTTTTTGCTTAATGCCGTCGCAGTCAGGCTGTGTCCAACAAAACGCTTCAGAGCAGGGATGTGTAAACATTTTTTAAAGGCTCTCAGTTGAGCTGGAATTATTCATTAAATATCGTGAACTGGACTGATGTGTCGCTTTTATCTTCAGAAGCGTCTTCCCCCTCTTGTGGTCAGAAAGTATCATAGAGGTCACATAGAGGTCTGAGATGAGGGTCCAGGATCGCCATGATCCCGCCTACTGCCTTTTGTTAACAGAGCGATGTAGTGTATTCCATCAGTGTCAGGAAGAGTGAAGGTCTGTCACGATTAGAGGTCGACCCACATGGGTTTCTCTGAGGCCGATGCCAATTTTTGGGGATTTTTATTGGCTGATGCCGATATGCTTGGTCGATATTTTTGTTCAATATTTTTGGCCGATTATTCCAAATGCCTAGTCTATAATCCTGTAAAAAACACTTGGCCACTCCAGCAGTTGCCGTTATCATTAGCATGCTATTGCTAGCCGTGGCATTTTGTGTGGCGGTCAAACATAAAATTGCAGAGAAGAAGAAGAAGAAGAAGAAGAAGAAGAAGAAGAAGAAGAAGAAGAAGAAGAAGAAGAAGAAGAAGAAGAAGAAGAAGAAGAAGAAGAAGAAGAAGAAGAAGAAGAAGAAGAAGAAGAAGAAGAAGAAGAAGAAGAAGAAGAAGAGCTTTATTTATATTGCGCCTTTCACAGACATGGTCACAAAGGGCTTTGCATGAGACATTTTTTTTACATTCACTCCACACTCAGTGGTGTTAAACTACCTCTGTAGCTTCAGTTTCCCCTTGGGGAGACTGACAGAAGCGGTGTTGCACGTCTGCGCCAACGGTCCCTCTGACCACCACCATACATTCATGCACACACGTCATTCATCCTGGGCTATTGTACATGTTTTAGTGGAAGGGGAAACCAGAGTACCCGGAGGAAACCTACACAGACTCGGGGAGAACATGCAAACTCCACACAGAAAGGTATCGTGCATGTGGGAATCGAGACCAGGGCCTTCGAGCTGGGAAGTGAGAGCGCTAACTGCACGGAGGTTTAGTGAAACTTAACAACAACTTCGCTAATCAGTTTTCATCGCGCTTTCGGCCAATGTTGTAAATCTCCAAATATCAGCCCGATCGGTCGACCTCTCGTCACGATAACAAGATCTGAAGTTTGATTTATTGAGACAGGAAATGATCTCAATAACTGATAATAATGCAGATGATTGTGCCTCAATGACACTGTAACCCTAATGTTATATCATGTTCTAAATGTCCTTATATTAACGTACATCCAGTATAGTCATTAACATTTGAGTTTAAATGAAAATGAAGTACAATAAAACACAATTTACTTCAATCAAAATGATTCAATCTTTAATGAAAAGGAGATGAAATACAAATAAATGCACTGATAATAAACATTGAGCCCAGAAAATATATTGTTCACCTGTCATTTAGTAAACGATAAGTCGATATAGTAAATATCGTGACTTGCAGTTAGCAGTACATGGGTAAGGCTATGGAGCAGGAGAAGTGGGTTCTCCTATTCTCCTGTTGTGCATGTTTTTTGTTCCTTGGGGAACAAGAGACAATCCACTTAGACAAGTGAAAAAGTCTGACACCAGCACTTGACTGCTGTGGAGTATAGTTCATTATTTTAGAAGAATTGCAAAGTCTACCGGCATATTGTGCTGGGAAATTTTGGAAAGACTTATTCGGGGTGTTCTGTATAAATGTATTGTTTATTTTTCTATTCCCAGCTGAGACAAAAGCGCCTCTGTGCCGAGCCCCAAAGCCAAATGAATCGGTAAAGGCTTCCAAGACAAATAGTTTTTTTTTTTCCTGCGCGTCCACTTCAAGGCCCGCGGGGAACGCTTGTGTTCTCTGTCTGCGGGGCGCCTCCACACGGACACAGACGCTAACAATTCCCATCCATCACCTTTCTCAGCGCCCTTGAACGCACCGCGCAGCTCCCCTGGATAAATGAATCAGCCGCAGCGTGCGTTTCCCTCTGAATTGCGTCTTGATACGATAGAAGCAGTGCACTACATGGGGATGGACGGAAATTGTAGTAGTTCCCATGGTTTAGTTCATGATTTATTTCAATCTTTACTTTTGGGGGACTCCTCCATTACTCACTCAGTCAATCAGAGGCGTGTCCAGACTTTGTCCATAGATCATTACCTCAGTTACATTTGCCTGTGTGACTTTTTCGCTTGTTGCTTTATAATGTCATCACAGCTTCAGCTTTTATTCTGTCTATTTTTTATTGTTATTAAATGAAATGTCCCCAGCCTTTGTTGTAGATTGTAGATGAGTGCAAAACATCCATGGCTCATTCAGCAGCTAATATACTTGCTGCTGTTGCTAACGCTAATGGGTGTGATTAAGAAAATTAATTAGGCCTAGCGCTTTAAAATGTCTGAATATTTACAGATTAAAGAGCTTTATCCCCAATAATGCGCAGTGACATGGCAGATAAGAGCAATTGATAAAAAGCTCATGTATTTTTTTCATACAAAGTAAAATAGCTTCCCAGTTCTCCTATGTATATCCAGCCATGTTAATTTTGCCATTGTTTTCACCCAGAGGGTTTAAACAACGACAAAAGCCCAGATGTTGCTCACATCTATGCCCCACTTGGTAAACTACTACTACTATTACTTCTTTGTTTGTTTCTAGCTATTTCCTCAAAGCTCAAAACTTTGGAAACTGAACTGAACCCGAGATAAATCTGACTTTATTGATATGGCCCTTTACGACATCATCAGCTTAACTCAGCTGTTCCCCAACTTTTCAGGCAGCAACTGCCAAAACTGCTCACCCAACAACTTGGGACCCCCTTCTGTAAAATGTAGCACAGAATTTAAGGTGACATTTCAAATCTGGTTTAATTATGTTTGGATGCTGTTTTTGATATTTGGCTTATTCTTTACTAAAATAAGCTGTTTTCAATCAAAAATACATCAAATTAAAAAAAATATTGTCATATTCATTCCCAAAGTCAGTCCCACTTTAGGAACCACTGGCTGTAATGCTAGTACATTACAGTTCTACAACTTTCTATTGTCCATGTACTGCATGTACTTTGCCATCTGCAGCTTTGCAGAGCATGAAGTGCCCATGAAGGCTCTAAGCCTAAGTAAAAGTGCGGCAAATGCTCCTAGTTAAAAGTTTCACTGCGTTGACCATGCCGTGTATACTTCAAAATGTGGCGGCCCACGATGAACAACCTTCTTTGCCTCCAATCATACTGAATGATTTTTGTGAATACTCGCATTAAAAGTAGAAATCTCTCGTTCGTGGTGCATGCGTTCCTTTTGTTCCCTCACAAGTTTGACTTTTCCAAAACAGCAAACATGTAGTGTCTAAACTCTTGCAAAACATGGACGGCCATTTCAGAAACACACAGAGAAGGCTTTGTCCGGAAAAAAGCTTTCTAACACCCTGGAAATAATAATTAGCAGTTATTAGGACTGGAAATATCATTGTGACGCAGTCCAACATTTTCATCCACATCCTTCATCTAGTTTACTCCAAGTTTAGTTTTGTCATTCCTAATTCAATCAAAATTTGCTCTCCTCTGTTTTATGAAGCCATCTTTATTTCTGTTCCATAGCTTGGCGATATGGGTGTCATTTGTTCCCGGTGACTTACGGCCGAGCATCCTCTCCGTCCTCCCCATTAGTCTGCAGTTTGCATCCATCAAAGATATTGAAAGACGCTTCTACTGATTGCATTGATTTGGGCTACAGCTGAAAAATCGACTCCTTTCGTGCGCATTACCCAAATGAATATGACAAATCTTTTCATTTCAGCGCCTAGTTTTGAAAGTTTTCAGCACTGACACAAACTTTAGGGGCGACAGCACTGTCAAAGCTTTGGTTTATTTTACTTTATATATTACATAAAGGAAAATAAAATGTATGTTTTATGTTATGATCCTCAATAGGACAAATGGCAGCCCTCTGGAGTCTCTGATTTTGTGGACTTGGGGGAATACTACCACTTGTTGTTGTGTAATGTCCTTCAAAGGAGCAAGTGTCCTCATGCGCCCTAACATTGTTGTGTCTTCCGGTTATTCCGTCAAGCGTGGTCTCCCCCGAGGACGTGTGGGGGTGAGAAGGGAGCGCCCATGATTGAGGGGCGGGGGGAACAAAGGAGGAAGTTCGCTCAGGGGAGTTTGGCTGTGGGACATTCACACACTACAGTCGGAAGGCTTAGGGAAGCCAAGGGGGAGCAGAGGACAAAGTGAAGAGCACATGTAGGGTAAAGATGGATGAAAATGGTGCTGGTGGTGCAGAGAGGAACTGGTTTGGTCCTGTGGTTCTGGTGTAGATCCTGTTTGGGAAAAGTGTTGAAAAACGTATTAAGTAATGTTGTCTGCTTAGATTGATTACGTGTTCTTATGTTTTTATGTTTAGTCCTGGTTTGGAGCTACACTGTAAGCCTATATTTATGTAATTTCTCAATGTAGCACAGTTCAACCTAGCACTGTTTGGCCGCAGTACATGGCTTAAAACTTGGCACGGTTGACCCTGGTCTGGCGGGCGGAAAAACTTGAGCACACATGTAGACCTGTCACTGGGCTGGGCAGGAAGTACCAGTGGAAAGGGGTTATTAAAGGTTAGTGCAGTAACTTGGAGGTTGACCTTAGCTCTACTATGAAGATTACAGTCTATTGATCTCTATGGTAATACGTCCTGAGCACATACTCTGTAGATTCTACAGAACTCTGTCGAATCTACAGAAACTCTGTAGATGCGTCTTTGAGAGAAGAGAGAATCCTATTCTCTTTGAGCCAAATTCTGTCGGTGTGGAAAGGAGCAGTGTGCGGAGTGAGGAAAAAGAGGAAGTGCCTCGAGTGGCGTATCGAGAATTCATTTATATCAAAGCACACAAGGATTTTAGCAAGTAGCGGCACAGTGTTCCAACTTTTCAACATGTGAAGCAAATGAAGGCCATATGAAATTGGCTTATGCATTGATCACACGATAGTACAGGTATTACAGTAAACTTGAGCAAAAGATTGTTCACATACATCATTCTCACTGGGCTGTGTGCCTTGGTTCATTACGCTGTTGGATATTTTCATTCTAAGTTTAGTAATGGATATTGATAATAAATGAACTGTCACCGTGGTGTCGCTGGCCGTGATTGGCCTTTTTTTGCGCTGACTCCACCCGTTCCACATGACAGGCGCTCACCTGTTCACCCAGGGGTAACTCAGACCGTTGGGAACATACTTCATAGAACCATTTATCCAGAGACGCTCATGTCTGGGCTAGTCTATTATTCAGGACACCAGTTTCGGACGTAGTATACAGCACAGTTTAGTCATGATTCCATCCTTGCTTCATGTAGACCTGCTGACTATTGCAGTCATGGATTTATTTTATGTATAGCGACTGTAATGGTGTTGTGAATGCCAATTATTTCCTCTGTGGGTCTTACTGAAACTGTTTGGGGTAGCGTTTTTTTTTTAGACACAAATGGTCCAGGCACTACACCAACACTGTACTCCCATGTTTCCTCCTCTCCTCCCTCTCCTCTGAATGACGCAGGTATGTCTCCTCTTACATCACGCCGCTCTCATTTGGCTGCATGAGCACATATGTTTACAGGCCCACAGCTGTCCTACGCATTTGACCCGCCATAACCCCACAAACATTGCTTCTCATAATGGTCCCATGGGAGCGCTCAACTCTCCTCGTGATTAACCCATTTATTCTCTAATAAACAACTCTATGGTCAAATGATCCCATGGTGTTGGTCACTTATTTTGAAATAACTGCTAAAGATTTGTGGCTTTAAAAGAGTTGTTGTGTTAAAGATATAGGAGCTGCGATGATTCAGGAGGGGTTTTTCATGATTGGTGCGTAATAGTATAATAGAATTGTCCTTGGTTCGGCGTTATAAAAGTGACTGCTCATTTTATGGCTCATATCTTTTAATAATCAGAGCAACTGTTGAGCACCAAACGACCAGCTGTGCCCGGTGTGCGTCCAATAATGCAAATTTGCACAGATTAAAGCAGTGTGAGGTGAAATTCTTATTAAACTGACTGCAGGAGCTGCTTATCACAATGTGTGGATTAAGATTTTCTGTAAACACTCGAGAAATGTTTTTTAGTTGTAGTGTTGTCAGGCCGGTGGTAGTGGGTACTGAGGGTCATTATCTCTTTTGAAATACTCGGTCAATGTTGAGTCGAGTTGCGCGTGCATAAACACGGGATGCGGAGTCCATTTACAGCAGAACTAAGTAACTCATGCCCCTAGAGGCCACAAGCACCACTACAGGAGTCGTAGCATGTTGCGTGTTTTTACTCATTCATTGTCCGTGAGAGTAAATACTACGCTGACAGAAAAAACAAAGGGAGAGAGGGATATTGTACATCCAATTACACAATGGAGATCATTTATTTCACTCAAGCATCTTCTTCGCGTTTCCATTAGTGTGTATTGCGCCTCCGGATTGGAGCAGGGAAAGCTGCAAGTGTGGTTTCCTGGCCAAAGACACCAGGGGGAGATGAAAGACCCCCCCAATCATCCCATCAACACTTGTATTGCCCCCATAGGGACTACGGAAAGGATTTATTAAGGTAAACAAGTTACTTAGAACACAGCAGCGCTGGCAGAAGCAGTATTATAACCCTCACAGTGACAGTCATGTGCTATTTTTGTCCGAAAGGCCTTCCCAGTTTTATTGCATTACTTTGAAGACCCGACTAAGCACGCACCCAGAGCACATGGCTACTTAATGTGCGTAAACAAAAAGACGTAGCTTTAACTCTGATTACAGCTTGTTGAACTGATTCTTTCCTAAGAATAATTATGTTTTTAGCAAGTGCAAAGCATAGCTGTGGACGTTAGCACTAGCCGAGTTAGCATTAGCGAGTGCATTGCAGC
Organism: Gobius niger; assembly: GCF_951799975.1. Taxonomy (NCBI): domain Eukaryota; kingdom Metazoa; phylum Chordata; class Actinopteri; order Gobiiformes; family Gobiidae; genus Gobius; species Gobius niger. Next base: position 20,707,287 of record NC_136869.1, read on the forward strand.
TAATGTATTTACTGAGATAGTAAAGAAGAAGGTTATGGCTGTACTACAGAGGTGGTATGGCCATACTGCATGACCCAATGTGACTGATTTAAATGAGTGACCAGGTGACAGAGTGATACTGACAGTCACAGTGACGCCCTGAGGCTGCACTGGAAAAAAAATGTATCTACTGTCCCCTGCTTATGTGGCTCACACCTCTCTACAGGAACACTGAGGCAGCATGGTTCTCCCACAGGAGCCCGTCAGACCCCCGCTCCTGCCTGACAGCGCGTCCTTGGCTTCCTCACCTGCTGTCGGAAAGATATTCATTCTGAAACCTTCTGAGCGCTATCATTTCAGTTTCAGGACATCAAATTATATTGAGTTTCAAAAATGGGAGTGCGCCCTTTTGTCAAGAACATACCTGTGCTTTGCTCTAGTCTATAATCAATAATCAATTATCCCACATATTCATCACCATCTCTATTTGTTTTCCAAGTCCCCATACTTTCACTATCATTTCAGTACTCAAATTGCCTTCAAAACTTATAAAATCCTGCAGGTATTCTGACTCGCCTGGCTGATGCTTCTGCTGTTGTGTTGACCTTGACCTATTGATTGAGTAGTTTCAGGAAATACAGTGGCCGCGCTGGAATTTATCCCGCAGCTTCATGAAAATGTACAACTTCTGTTATTTGTTTGCGGTAAAACGAGTTGTTTTTCTATCATGCAGCGTCCACCACATCGCCCTCCCTCCATTATTTGACAGTGTTCCCTTCCCGAATCTACCTGTCCATTCGTTTCAGCGCGCAATTCTCCCCTGTCTCTGTTACCTAGATACCGGATGGCTGCAGTCTACTGTACGCTGGCCATGTGTTATGTATTATGAATCCATTCACTTTCTCCCATTTCAGCGTACAATAGACAATGCACCAGTTACTAGCCCAACACCTGTACTACGCCGAGTTTTTACTACGTTCCAAGTCCTGTGTTTTGCATTTTCATTGCATTCATTTGGAACAACTATTGCATGTTTGATAAATTGAGTCCAAGGAAAACAAAACATACTGCATATCCGTATATCCACTGTATATCTGGCGTCTGGAGCCTGAAACTCGCTACGATAGACTTTGGTCATAACTACAATTCTCTTTTTGGACTATCGCACATTGGAGGCAACTGCAGGCTCACGATATTACAATTCCCACGTCTTGCAATGTGACATCTAACAATCGTATATGACAACAACAACACCGGCCTAAAGAAGCTTTTCCCCTTGCTCCCAAACAAAACAAACTCTGAGGCCCCTCTGGCTCAGTGGATCAGGGTTGCCAGGTAACAGCCAACAAACCCAGCCAAAGGTACCTAAAAACTAGCCAGACATACGGCGCGGCTGGCGTTTTAATGTCCTTCGGGTTGCTCCTCCCAGAGAGAAAATTAAAAAGCTAATACTGCGGGATTACCGAGCTCCATGGCAACTCAGCCGCCATGTTGTCAGAAGTTGCTGCTTGGTTCTTTTGACGGGAGAGACGGTAGAAAGCTGATTTTGTGTCTAAAACATAAAGCGCCAAACTTGTTAGGATCTCAAGTCTCGCATCACAAAAGCCGTTCGATGCTCGCTGGAACAAAGCCAACGCTTACTGGAAAAAATGCGTGTTGAAGAATAGCGCAAGTCATTTCAGACGCCTTAGCGCTGTAAATTTCCGAGTGCAGTGTCTGACAAAAGCAGGTGTGCCTGAGTTCCACCTGAGATAGATGGACGGAGCTCCTGGCAGACTCAAGGGGGGCCTCACAGCAGACGCCTGATTAACAGTGCCGGCTCGAAGGACCTCATTGGACAGACCCCCCCCCCCCCCCAGAGGTGCAGCTTTTAGAGCGGGGGAGCGATTTGTGAAGAAGACGTTCTTGTATGCGTCATGTTGGAGCCGGTCAGGACGAGACTGATCACCTCTGTGCTGACAGCGTTTAGTAAATGTGTGTTCAGTCAATGTCACTTTTTGTTTTAAATGAAGAGGAGGGGGCAGTTCATGCTAATTATGTTCATCGTTTAAGGACGTAATCAAGTCAGACACTTTGATCCATGTGCATGAATTGGGTTAATTGTAGGGTGGACCTCTGTTATATAAAGAGCCAAACAATTACAACAAATGTCTAATGTCAGTTTACTGTCGGTGATTAGATCTGATCAGGTCACGGCGCACATTCAAACATGTCCCAGGGTGCGAACATTTGAGAGAATATCGCATGTTCTCCCCCTGTCTACATACTAGGTGTCCTCCGGATGCTCTAGTTTCCCTCAATGCTAAAAATATGCACAATAGGTTACCTTCTGGGGCCAGGACTCCCCTGGCAATGAGATTTCTAATCTCAGTGGGACTGTCCTGGTTAAATAAAAGTCAAATAAAATAATACGAGCTGCTAAACTGATACAAGAAGCCCATGCATTTCGGAACATGTTGGTTTGGTTTGATGACATAGGCTTCAGACTCCATGGAGACAGGATATTTTGAGGATACTCTTTTACTTTTTTAGCAAGTTTCCACCACTGGTTTGTAAACTTTCTTTCGGGCACCTCAGTATTGATTTTATATTTTCCAACTGCAGATCGTTACAGTGGATTGTGTGTGTGTGTAACGGGATGGATGGTACTCCCTCTCCAGGCAGCAGTGGGAATTGTCTCTCTTAAATGGAAAATACAAAGCTTCCACGTGAATGGCATGCTTACTAAATGGCGTTAAATGTCGACCTATACAGAAGCAGTCTGGTGATGGTTCAAGGGATGGTTCGAGGACACGGACAAAACAAATGTTGTTCCACTGCTAGAAAAAAAAAATCACATAGTGCCTTTTAGCAGCTCACATTAGGCTAAGAACAAAAGCTACTACTATTACCATGATGCATATTCTGTCCAAAAAGCCACTTCTCTTCTTCTTGTTTATATTAACTAACTGCAACAGTGGAAAGTTGTATAAAAGTATTTTTGCATAATGCAGCCCCTTTAAAGCAGAATCATGTTTGATCTAAAGATAGCAGCAGCAGACTTCCGTTGTTACATCACACGACGGACAAAAGTACAAAGAAAACTGCAAAAGACGAGTGGCGACTTCACTCGTGTTTTTGTGTCGCGGAGTGAGGGGAACGTGCGGAAACAGGACATTTAGTGGCGGTCGGAGCAGAATCTTCATGAGTGTAGACATGTGCTTCTTGTTTAGGAGATTCAGGGATGTACAGGGTGAGTGGAGCTGACATCACTGTGAGGAGCAGCTGAACAACACGCCAAATACACGAGTCATGCATCACAGGAGAGTGGGTTAGGTAACTGCGCATTAGGAGAGTAACTCGTTTCTTCTCCCTCTGTTGAAATATTGTCTCTAATAAAAAATAATAACGCCATGAGGAGCAATGAAGTCCTTCCGATTATGATTACAATCCAAGTTCATCTAAATCAAGTTTGCTTGAACGCCCTCATCAAAAGGTGGGGAGTCTGGGAGTATGTTGACAGTAGCTGTTCCTCTTATGTACATAACTGAGGGGTCTGAAGCTGCTCTACCAAGGAATTTGTAAGGAATTGGCAGGGGAACAGGTGTTCACATTTGTGTTGTGGCTTTCTCAAGATTTTCTGAAGGGGCCAGATATACTATACAGGCTTTACAAACCAGGGTAAATGTTTAATTTTGCATTACATTTAAACAACCATTTCAACTTGTCATCGGCACTGCTTTAGATGAATTGCCTTTGCTCGTAACTCTCGTATCGCAGTCCACCGTCTGTCTCCTTCTGGGGTTTGGGAGAGCCTCCCAGATTCTGAGAGGAAGGATTCCTGTTGGCTGCTCAAAGACGATCAAAGACAGGCCTTCACATAAAACACTGTCTCAAGTGCATCTTTTTTAGAATGTGTGTCAGTAACTTCAGTTCAGCAACTTCCCCATTCAGCCGTTTCTCTTCAAATATGGTATTATTATGAAATTGACATTGAAACTGGGCATCAGGTAAATGAATGGGTCTATTCTGACCATTTCACATTTGAACCCTACTGAGAAGCGCCCCTCTATTTTACGAAGAGTGAATTTGTATCAGTTTTTGAGACTATTTCTGAAGGGCAGTGACTTGGAGTTCAGGTCAAGGGCTATGTTTCAGGAGCAGTTGTTGTAGTACCAAGTAGTGATTGTCCTTTGTCTCTTCTTTGAGCTTCTCTCCTCAGACGTTTCTTGTGTAACAGTGAATATCTGACACTGGCCTCCGCTGCTCCTTTTGGAACTAAGCGCTTTATCATTGTGCACCTCGTACTTTCGTACTCTTGAGCTGATGGCGACACTCCAGTCGTCTCTCTCAGAACACTGCTGCTGTCTCCGAGGCTGGCTGGAGTAGACGACTGTTCGCTCTGGGCACTCCATCATTGAGTACTTTTTAGGAGAGACATTTATACATTTTTCAAACACGCGTGGTTGAAATAGAAAAGGCTTTTATGACATGGTAAAACTTTTTAAAAAATGGAAATGACCCCTCCTCCCCAATGTCCTTATTCCATTAGTCATGTTAACAAGTCTTCCTGTCCAGCCTCAGCCGTAGCTCTCCTCGCAGATAACATTTAAGTGCTGTCCCATTAGTCTGATGGCTCTCAGACGATCCACAGTTGGTGCCAAACTCTTGATTCGCCCGTATATCTCGGTGTCAGGTCCGCGGCCCGGGCTGGGATGTCATTTTGTAGAGCAGTTGTCCCGTGTGTAATAGACTTGTGAGTGCAAATAAAAACGTCATGCAGAATACTGTCATGTCCTTATAGTCGGACAAAAAAACTTGACTTTGTGATACAAGCGCCAAATATGGGGTGAATGCTTTTTAATCATTACTTTGGACTGTTGTGAGATTTGTGAGTTCATCAGCCAACCGCTTGGCAGGATTGTCGTGAATGGCCAGGTTTGAATGTTAAAATTATGTATTTTCGTCCCCCTACATGTTCCAGCTCTGTCCTAATGTGTGAATGAGCCCAGACCTGTTCACCACAACTGCCTCTAAAATCCTGCACTGTCACCCAGAAAGGTGTTGCTTCGGGTCCGAATTGCCGTCATGCACGAGCTTAATATAGAACCTGCAGTTGCACGTATGACCTGTGGTGGCAGTAGTGACTATTACAACCCTTTAATAAATCCTTTCCGTCGTCCCACTGTGTTGATGGGATGATTGGGGGGTCTTTCATCACCCTCCGGTTTCTCTGGCCAGAAAACCACAGATTGCAACTTTCCTTCCTCTTGGTCGGAGGCATAATACACTCTAATAAAATCACGAAGAAGAAGCTAACAGGCTAACCGGCAAAGCAAACTGCAGGCTAGTGCTGCTTAAGCAGTATTTACGGCCAAGTTTGAGTGAAAAAATGTTCTCCATTGTGTAACTGGATGTACAATATCCCTCTCTCCCTTTGTCTGTTCTGTCAGCGTAGTATTTACTCTCACGGACAATTAATAAGTAAAAAAACACAACATGCTACGAGACCTGCAGTGGCGCTTATGGCCTCTAGGGGCATGAGTTACTTACTACTGCTTTAACAACATGGAAAATAGCTTCATGTGTGCTATTAGACATTTACAGAGACAGGTTTTGTCCAATCAGCTGCAATTTTCGGCTAAAAGTCCGTCCTCTTCTTTAAACAGGAGATGGCTGATGTTTTTTGCAAGCTTACTGCTATTTCTGAAAAACTGGCTTTTTACAAATTCAACATGACTAAAATAAAATGTTCTGCTATTTAAATATTGATTGTTTGGAAAGGCAAAAACACCATGTTATTTAGTCATGTCCCTGCTTATTGACACATTTTCCCTCTAAAATACGTATTTCTTATTTCATTGTTGCATCATTTTGCTCTTTGATTGTGGTTTGTCCATAATAGGTAAGCTGCAAAGCCGGTAGTTGAAGTAAACTGCACTGGTGTGTGCCTTTGGAGCGGCTGTGTGTGGTGTGTTATGTTCATGTGGCCAGGTAGGGGCGCTGTTCTCTTCCTCTTCCACACATGCCTGCACTGACACGCTTCTCTCATGCTTCTCTATGGGATGGGCATGAAATATATGTCGTTTTGTTTATCATTATAGACAGATGTGCACCAACATTTCCATACGAACACAGTATGTGTAAAATTAAAAGAAAAAAATTAAAATTTCTTGAAAAGTTCTCCCCTAATTATTTTCCTCCTATTAATGTATTGTCTTCAACTTATTTAAAGCTGCATATCATGTTTTTTTTTTAGAAGCATTTACTTTAATTTTGGGCTGTTTTAGGGCTTTTTACCATGTTACAGTGTTGTTCTCTCATCAAAACACACCTGAAGCTGTGTTTGGAGCTGAGGAAGCTGGAGTGCTTGGATTTGAGGAATAGGAAGTAAAATGACTGGATATTTTTGTTTCAGCTGTTTTAGATCTCTGATTTTTTTTAACCAGCTAAGTGTAAGATAGTGTTAAACATGTAATACCCACTCATTATGTGATGTATCTTAATAACCCATTGCATTGTCGTTATGATGGCTTGTGATATCACTGGATGAGTTTTTGCCCACTTTGAATGTTTCGCAGTATGGCTTCAGCGTTTGCCTGTTGACTCAAACCTAAAAAAAATATCAGTACCAATTCCTCCGTATCAAAGAAACATCAATCATGAGTGCCTCTGAGTCTATTCGGTCTAGTCCCGCCCATGTTCTTGTTACATCACTGCTGCGCTCATCGCTCCCCCCCCCCCCAGAGTCTTCTCCAAAAGCGCTGCCGTGATCCGGGGGATAATTTTAGCAGGAGGCTCCGTATCCAGGCAACCTGTCCCCAACCTGTCCGAGACCATGCAGGTGTTAATGTGCAGCTTCCAGCTATACAGGTTTCCAGGTGCTACAGGTGGAAAAATAACTTCTGCCGTACAATAGGACTGCAGAACGTGACAAACTTAAGGACTGTTTTCATATTTTACATGACATTTTGCATCTTTAGAAACTCCAGTGACTTGTCCTAAATGAGACCGCAGGAGTCTGAAGTGCAGCGGCCCCCTCTTGTCCACTGGAGCGGCATGCTAATCTCTCATTAGGAGCTGATTTCCCTCCGGTTGGCTGTGTGGGGTGAAGGCACGCGGAGACAGGTGTGTTCGCTGCAAATAGCACGAGCAAGCAGCTGGGCCCAATTATACTGCACATTACACCACAGATCCAACACAACCCAGAGAGTTCCAAAACGTATGCCGGCCGTAACGAGGGGCGCTTGACACAATCAGCAGTAAGTGAAAGTCCATCCTAGTGACGAACAACAGTTTCACAGCGTCGAAATGTTTGTAAGGGTTTTGCATTAGTCTTTGTTTGGAGTTTGACGTCCGCTGCCATCAAGAGCAGGACTGTCGAGCTCCATTTAGTTTTCTGACTGACCGACCGACCTATGTTTCTGCCTTCCAGTGGCAGTTGATGATATGAATGACAATGACAGATATCAATCCGGATGAGTTTGATTTGAAACCACAGAAATGACAAACGCTTTGTATGATGCCGTTTTAGTTGTGGTCTTGTCAACTGCAATGAGCTATTAAGGTTTTACAAAAACAAAACATTTGGCAAACAGACAAGCACCTTCATTGTTCGTGCATCCCCTCTCGGCAGAGATCGTTCTGGGCAGCACATCTGGCTCGAAGACAAAAATCCCCTGTGTCTATTTTTAGGGTGCTGTGGCTGAGCATAATGAGCCACGGAGCTGCTGTGGTGGCTGCGTACAACTGACCTTTCTAAAAGTCCAGGCAGTGTGGCCCCGAGCCACAGCCGTTCTCACCTGTCACCACTGCGCTCACTGCAGAGTGTTGATCTTTCGGGGAATTTTAGTCGAAGGTCAGCTCCCATCGATGAGAAAGCTCCACCGGTCAGAGAGATGGGGCACAATGGGCGACACACAGAAGAGAAGTAGAAGCTTTTCATAAGTTTAAACGACTTTATAAACCCCACATTCATGCAGCTGTGTGACATAAAACTGTCTCCTCCAGTTACTGTGCAGTGAGGGAGTCATAGTCCTGCTGTACATGTACATGAAGTGTAGAAAGTCAGGTACACACTAATAGTGTAGTTTATTATCAGTCATCTGACTGTCTGCAGAGGCTGTCAGACTACTGGCCTCTCAGACTGTGCTCACATGGAGATGGGAAAACAAAGTATTATGACTTACATGTGTAAAAGATTGACATTTCAGGAAAGAACATATCAAATGTATGGCCTTACAAAACCAGTAGTCTTTATTCAGAATGTAATGTACTAAACAAAACAAAAATGTACTAACAAAAATGTTAAAACTAAGTATTTTCCTCCCCTTACATGTTCCAATAATGTCCTAATGTGTAGAATGAGCCCAGACCTGTTCACCACAACTGCCTCTAAAATCCTGCACTGTCACTCAAAAAGTTGTTTATTCGGGTCTGAAGTGCCGTCATGCACAAGCTTAATATAGAAACTGCAGTTGCATGTAAAACCTGAGGTGGCCGTAGTGAGTGTAAAATAACAACTTGCATCTAGTCCCTTTAAGAAATACGAAATGTTCCAAATTTTGGAAATGGACTTTCTCCTCCATCCTTGAGTAAATTCATAAAGTTCAAATCCTGTCCAGAGAGACCAGAGCCTCTGCTAGAGGCGACTGTGCAGCATCTTATAGTTGAGCAGCGTCCTATCAGTAAAAGGATCCCAGCTGACAGAAGAGACTGTGCACATTCAAAGTATTCAAAACAGAATGTAAATGTGGTTAAAGAGGATGTGACCTCTGGCCATTGTTCTTAAGTGTTGAACTGTGTGGATGATTCTGTTTCATTTATATTTTCCTGACCTAATTCAGGCATTTTTACATTCTTATGTTCATGAATTTGCATTGCCCTTTCAAATATATAAACATTTCACATAATGTTATGTTTCTGACTGCTGTTATCAGTGTTGTTGATACCAGCTTTAGAGCTGATTGTTTTTTCGAATCAAAGGAAAAAGGCCTAGACATTTTTGTCTGTGCACATTTCTCTCATGGTCAGACTGGTTAACTTGTGAAATGCAGCTTCTGTTTTCTTTGTCTATTCATTTATTCTGGGAAAAGTATTTCACAGTGTTTGCATGTGACAAACACTAACCTGAGATCCGATGTAAATAAAAAGTCACATATATACAGTATGTACAGATTTGAACATTTCTCTTTGCACATTGTCTCCCTGACTCCACTCAATGCTCTTGACATTTTCAAAGCTCCTCTGCCACCGCTCTTGTTTGCATATGTGCTCCCTCCCCAACCCCCGAGCCTCTCAGCCCATCCTGTCTGATTATCCTCACGCGTGCATCTCTTCTTCTCCTCCTCCTCCTCGTCTCCCTCTCTTTTGCCTAAACACTTCTAACCGCGGCTCGGTGTCCTCCTCGCGCTGCCCACTCCGCGGCGGTGACAGCCTCACCAGTATCGTCTGCATCTGCCACTGAAGCCGGAGCCCGTTCTCCCGCTGCCTTCCCGTTTTATTTTTGCACTCGGAGGAAGAGTTTTGGAAGAGTGAGCGATCAAAGCGTGCGTGGTGGGAGCGTTGGGAAGCCGGGAGCGGAGAAGAGCGCGGTGGCATGTAACGTAGCGTGGTCTGTCCTGATGTGGTGGCACTGGGTTGGAGATGTTGTACTTTTTGCAACTGCTAAAATGTATAAGTCCATGGTGTGGTCATGAATAGAGCTGGGTTGCATGATTTTACGCAACTTCAGAAGTGTTAGGAAGGCTGAAATATGAGCCGCTAAAGTAATGCAAGAATCATCAGCAGCTTTTAAACATGTGACAGATTTAAGGACAGATGTTTCCTAAATGTTTGCATCTTTGCTAGTGACTATTACAGTTGCAGTTTTAATCCTGTGTTCCTGTGTGCCAAATTCATGGAATATTTGTTAAAGTACTATTGGGATGACCCCCTTAAAACACCCATGGTCATAAATGATGTACAACCCTGGGATTTGGAGAAAGTAGTGCTTTAGTTTGGATACAGAGTGGGAGGTTTGGTCCTGGGCTTTAGGCCATTGCAAACGCTCCTGTCCCAATGTAAAGGGCATTCACTTATATCATTTACATTGTTCTCAATGCTCCAGACTGAGTGTCAAAACAAATAATAATAGTGTAAGTGACACTCGTTTGTCCTCTGTTGCCATGCTGTTGCTATGCCATGACGTCACTTGCAACCTTTCCATAAAAAGGTAATATAGCTGATTGATATTTGAATAAGGAAGTACAGGACCCTGGGGAAACATGGTTTACAGTTTACAGTTTGTAAAAATGCTAAAATATACAGACACTTTACAAGAAATTGTTATAAAGTGCTGCTATGTGCTATGTAAGCATAGGTGTGTACTAGAGTGGCCGAAACATTTACTCAAGTAAGAGTAAGTGTGAGTATTTGAGCGGAAAAGTCATTGGGCAGACAAAACCAGAAACAACCTGAAAATTCAATTCGTTTTCAAAAGATGCACCATAAAAATGAGATAAAAGAAATAGTTCTTATTGTTCATGTGGTACATGACACTCTTGTCTCTCTGTTTAAGTCACAGTGGAAAGAGTAAGCAAACATTTTGATAAAGTAGGAGTAGGAGTACTATTACGTCAAAATGACATTATCCATGGGCATACAGTTACAGCTACTTCAAAAGTACATGTACATATATTGTGAAAGTAAAATGTGACTTTGCATAACCAAAGCATAATTAAAGCTGTAGCTCTATATATTTGTCATGGCTGTGTTCTAGTTTTCTTACGCTCTCCATCTTCTGCTCATTCTAAATACCTGCATAAACACAGAATAGAATAGTCTTCAGCAGTGCCACCACCCATCAGTGACTCAGCACATCGTGCACCCTGCCCTCCTCACACGCCCGTGGTGCCTGGCTCGCTCCTCAAGCCCCGCCACCCCCCCTTCCCCTTGGCCCCCCTCTGCGGGACCATGGTCCTGCCGTCGCTGCTCAAGCTCCTGAACGTCTTCCTCCAGCCGGCCCTGTCCGAAGCCCCCCAGTGCTGCTGCTGCTGCCCGGCCGCCATCATGCCCCGCCCACCCGCACTCACGCTGGCCTCGTACCGCCGCGGCTGGGACCGGGATCACGCCCGCCGCATGCCCACTGAGGGGCAAGAGGTGAGGCGGCGGGGACTCGAGAGTGGGTTGCGGAACCATTTTCAGTGGGTTGTGACTTGCGAGGTTTTGAAACTGAAAAGATTTACAAAAACACAGAAAATGTGAAATGAATTGTTTTAGTTTTTCTATTGTAAAAAGGACAAATCTTTCTGCAATTGTAATGTGTCTTTAAGTGAAGAAGCCATCTTCTTGCAAACTGTGACTCATGCTTCTTCTCTGCTGGATAGTCATATGATTATGATATTGACCTAAGCTTGTGTTGTATGTGCATGTACAGCTGAATTCCTTTTCATTTCTGCTATACTGAGTACAGTTGCACTGACCTTTCAAATCGCACACTCCATTCTTTCTAAAAATCCAATTGCGGAGGCTGCCCATCTGTCTAGTTTTTCTGATTGTGAGAAATCTCTCGGAGAGGGGCAGTTAAGGCATTGGAGAGAGGTGCTGTGGGGATCCGTGTCCTGAATGTGCTTGTTGTTGGCTCCATGGCCGGTAGTGTCTGGAAGCTAGAGCTGCCGTCATGTTGGATTCAGTCATAGGGACAACACGGTGGCCCACTTCCATGATTCTAATAGTTCTTGATATCAGATTATGCCAAATGAATGTATGAGTGGGAGGCAGTGTTCATTTTAACAACCCCAGGAAGAAGAGTCTCTGCTTTGGTAAAGACTAAAGGGAATCTGTAAACCAGTAGTCGAGAAATGTATGTCGTCACCTGCAGATGTGTGAATATAGTGTTTTTGATTTGTAAGGCCTTTTTAACTTCATATTTAGGCAATGCTCAGCCTCAAGTATCATCACACAGATCCGCGGGTCTCCCAGCTGTGTCCTCTCTCCCCTCTCCTCCACTCGTCTCGCCAATCCTCTCTTCTCTTCTACACCTCTGTTCTTCTCTCACTTCCGATCATAATCCTCATATCCAAGGTCTGAAGCGAGCAGTCTCTGGTCCCTGAAGGGTCAGATCATCCGAGTGAGTCCATGAGAGAAAAAGTTAAAAGCAGAGCCGTGCATTGGAAAGACAATCCTGGCTTTCGCCTGTTAATATCAGCTGAATATGTCCAAGAGAAAGAGAGAATATGTCTCTCCAAACTGCTGACACTGGTGGATCACCTGTTTGGACAGTGTTTGAACTGGTGATACACTGTTTATTGTCTTGACACTGAAGTGATAATTACCCTGTGTTTTTCCTTTTGTCTGACACTTGGCTCATTGTCTATGATAAACAAAGTTCCGCGCTGTGGAAAAAGCCAGTTCGGCTTCACTGATGAAAAAATATATAATTGCTGCGTATTCTTTCCGTAGAGATGAAGACATGAGACATAATGCACTGGTGAAACCAGTTATTTTGTTATGGAAGACGTGCATGAAACAGGCTGTGGTCATAACATACTCAGGGTAAACGAGATGTGGTCAAGCAGCTTCACTTCACTGTGACTGAAATTTTGACACGTCTGTGCTGCCTAATAAATAAATAATTGTGGGGGGATCATTTGAAAAATGTACTTTTACCAAAAACATACTTGGAGCCATTCACCCATGTTTAGTATTTGAATCTTCCGAGGGATCTTTTCTTAATGCCGTGGTGGCAGCTCATATACAACGCTTCTCAAATGTACGCTAAGCTCCACCCACAGCCCTGTATGATCAGGAAGTCAAGTCTTTACTTGCCAATCCGTAGCAAAGCCTATCCCTCCTGCGCAGAGCATGGTCAGGCAGAAACATCCACCAAAGCTTCACTGCTACTAAGCAACACGTGGCAGCCCTTTCACAGCGATGTCTGACAGTTGCTACATCCACAGAGCCTGAGGTTTCTTTTGAGGAGGAGCGAGAGGTGAACTTCTTAAAGGGACAGAGGCGATTTACAGCACATGTTGAACCTGGAAGATAGAAACTTTTAATTAGCTGTTTCAGGTCGATATAGCGTTTTCTAACCAACAGACTGCTAGATACTGATCAGTGTTTGACATTATTACCAAATAAACAAGAAGAATCCAGGAACACCTCACTCTTTCCATTGGCAGCAAATCAATTCGGCTTTACTTGTTGAAAAGATAAAGCCTTACTCTAGTCCACAACTATACTCCACTTGTGTTTGGTTTTGCTTAATTCTCCGTTCCTCCGCCTGCGCAGCTCCGAACAGATCCAGTATGACACCTGTAGGCACCCGTAGCTTCCAGTCTCCTGTACCTGCTGCCAGCGCTGAAGTTACGCAAGAGTTTGGCAAAACCAGATGTGTCAGGATTCGTTTCAGTAAAGGCGGCATGTGGGTAGATCTGAATACAGCCTGTCTGTCTGAAACGTTTACTCCTTTAATTCCTTTTTCTAATTCAGTTTCACGTGTTAATCTAGGCCCAATCTAATCTAGGGCTGGAAGTATTCAGGAAGAATGTGCGATCAGAATGTCAACATTCCCAGTGCAAAGTCATAGTGCAGGTGATTGCTTACAGGCCGTACTCCCAGCTGAGGAGACTGACAGGCAAAACACCAGGGACAAAAGCTACCGAGATGCGCCTCAGTCTGCTCCGCGCGGCTGGGATTAGGATCGGATTTAATATTCCTCCCCACTGTGAGATGATGTGTGCTTCGATCACAAAAACAACATCAGCTGCATTTGGAATAGGGAGGAAAGGTAAAGCGTGAGATTTAGCAGGGTTTGCCGGGTTCCAGATGATAGTCACGTACCTGTGGTGGGGCCATGGGGAAATGTATGCGTTTGCATAAATATAAACCGATAATGGAACAAAACCCACCATCAGCCTATGACGAACCATGACCCAAATAAAGAAATTCATTTATGATAAAGCCAATTTGCTTTCTAGACACTATCCAGAACAAGGCTTCAGGGTGAAATGTCTTACCCAAGGACACAATGACCGTCTAAACTTATTTTTATTGTTATTATTTAAGTATATTCTCCGGGGTCCGCTGTGTGGGCCCAGCTGCATGATATTACCCAGCTTCTATTTAGTGGTGCGTTCAAGTTCAAAGAACTAACATTAATGCTATAGTATGCGTTATTCAGATGACTTCATGGTCACTTTGAAATGTAAAAAGTAAAGTAAAGTAGACTAGTGGCCCAAATATTTAAGTAACAGTAAAAAAGTACTGTTACTAAAATTTTACTTGAGTACTGTGAGTACTGAGTAACTGTTTCATCATAAAACTCTGATTTATGATTCAGTCTCTGGGCACATTGAGTTGCCTTGTGTACGAAATGCACGGTATAATGCCTTGCTTAAATTATGAGAAACAAAACATGAAGTAATGTGAAAATTATGTTATTTTCAATGGAAACACCATAGAAACATATAAATATAACACATTATGAAGAATTTAGTAACAAAATCCCAAAAAAGTGAGAGTACAGATACTTCACTTTAACGATACTCAAGTACTGTATGAACAAACTAGTTGGAAAATGTACAATGACTTCGTAAGGTTGCTAAAGTACATGTACTTTAGTAAATGTAACTGAGTACTACCCACCTCTGCTTCTTGTAGAGCGTTTTTGAAAAATATCTTATGTAAGACCACAAAGTAGATCATAGTGCAGAAAAAAACACAATTTAAACTAGACAGTCACTTCAATCAAAGCTGGTCCAATGGCACAGACTTTCATTGGAGTTTGAGTGGAAAACATGCCCTGGGGGAGTTGCTACTTAACCGGCCAATTTCTGTCAATACCTTTATATATTAGATCTGAAAGTAGAGTATTATAAGCGCTCTGTGTTTTGTCCCTCTCGTCCCGTAATCACAGTCGTGATTCTAAACAATCCTCACACTTTAGAAGGGATAGAACAAGGCAAACATCAAACACAGGCCTCTTGTGGCATGATAGTCAGATAAGAGGAGATACGAAGATCCCTAAGCACTGATGCTGCTGATGAAGATGAGAGAGGAAGGCAGCTGTGAGGAGAGAGAGGGCTACTGGGGGGGGGGGGGGGACTGTGCTTTGTTGTGTTCTAATGGGATGTGTCAGAGCGTCACTGAAAGGTCAGTGTGTGCACGGCGTGCGATGTGCACCATGGAAATGTGCATAGGACAGGATTCATATCAGAATATCAGGATTCATATCAGAATATCAGGATTCATATCAGAATATCAGGATATCAGAATATCAGGGTTCATATCAGAATATCAGGATTCATATCAGAATATCAGGGTTCATATCAGAATATCAGGGTTCATATCAGAATATCAGGGTTCATATCAGAATATCAGGATATCAGAATATCAGGATTCATATCAGAATATCAGGATTCATATCAGAATATCAGGATTCATATCAGAATATCAGGGTTCATATCAGAATATCAGGATTCATATCAGAATATCAGGATTCATATCAGAATATCAGGATATCAGAATATCAGGATTCATGTCAGAATATCAGGATTCATATCAGAATATCAGGATATCAGAATATCAGGATTCATGTCAGAATATCAGGATTCATATCAGAATATCAGGGTTCATATCAGAATATCAGGATTCATATCAGAGAGGAGACTCAGAACCCATTTTTTTGGAATGTAAACTGCACACGGATGCTCTCATTATGCTGGCTTATTTTCATCAGGCCAATAGTATTATTTGCCGTATTGTGGGTATAAAACCTTGCTTGCGTGTTGAATTCTGCAATTTGTGAGTGTTTTAAGTTCACAAACATGAGAATCCAACTTGTGCTGCTCGTCAATCGCGTGGCAGCATTACCATGAGTGGGCAGGTGTAACATTTGCCGACAAAAACAAGACATCAACATCTATCTTTTCAAGTTTTTGTACAGTATTATGTATATATATACACATACATGCTTCCATATATATATATATATATATATATATATATATATATATATATGGAAGCATGCGGTAATGTCATGAAAGCATGTTAAAATTTCATTAAAGCTACATACACAAACATTTGTGTATGTAGTGTAGTGTATGTAAACATATGGTTCTCACTGTAAATCTTCAGATATTTTCTAAACTAGAATACATACAATCAATATCATCAACTGGATTGGACCACTGATGAAGGGTGGGATTTCAGTCATTGATAGGGTGACCGAAATCCTGTCATTTAGCATCTACCCCTGAACTACATGCTCCAAGATAATATTTAACAGCTTTCCGTCTCCCCTATTGGGGCTGTCCTTTGCTGGCCCCGGGACCCAGTCAGGGTGACCCTTTCAGCCCCTCAGTTTTCTAATATCACGCAGACAGTTTTAGGTCAAACGGAGCCACGAGTCGGTCCTGAACCCCCTGTCCCATTCAGAGGCTGTGTGAGATTAAAGTGTCGGAGAGAGGGAAGAGGTTACAGGGGCTGACAGCCGAGGGAGGGGGGGGGGCATCAAATGGAATTGTCAATCCAACAGAAGACACGCAGAAACATGTCATGGCTATAGGCCTTTGCTGGACTTCCATGTATTTTGTTATTGTGTGTTTATGGATTTGTACTTTTAAATGAGTAGTAATTCTGTTTAGAACTTTTACTTCACTACATTTGAAAGTCAAATATAATATACTTTCTTCAACTTCTGCCGTTCAAAACAACCCCATGGTTCTATGATGTGTGTACTAGGGCTTAACGATATGGACAAAATTTCATATCTCGATATTCATGCAAGATATCTCGATGTTGATAACTATGGGTTAGGGGAAAACCAAGCATTTTTCTACAAAATAAAAACATAATAATAAAGAGTGCAGTTTTATTGATGAAAATCCATATCGTTTGTATTAGCGTTTTTCGATTTTAATGTTTTGAATGTTGATGTTTCGCCCTAGTTTGCTCTACAGAGGATTTGGATTCCTCTCCCGCTCTCTGGAGGCTGGTTTGTTACACTGTTCCACTGCACTTAAACTGCTGCGTGGTAAGCGTTCTTGCCTAACAGCACGAGGGTCCTGCGGTTTTCCCATCAAAAACCAAAGCATGCACATGGGTTCATTTTCTAGACAGGCTATTCGAAGATATTGTCCCAGAGCGCTGCACCGATTTTGAATAGAAGAGGCAAAATGTAGTCAGTCGTGGCTGTTGAAGGCCCTGAAGCTAGAAACAGTTGCACTAATCTGTGTGTATATTATTCCCAAAGTGTCCCAGACTGTGAGAGACTCTGATGTTGGGCTTATAAAAATAACATAAGAGTAGTTTATACCCGCTGTTTGCTGTTGATACCTTTTTAGCTTTTGGAGGATTCTCATGCAAATCCAGCCTGAGATGTTAGAACGCCCGACTTTACACAGCAGCATAACTTTGTTACTGTTTGCGCTTTGAAATTTGTCCTTGCGGGGCTTCTGTAGCTCAGTTTCAGGCGATAGGGGAGTTGATTGAAGATTATCACTTAGAAGAAAAGCAATGCACAGAGCTGCGGCTTCCACATTTTAAATGGCAAAATCCAAACCGTAATGCACTTGTATACGAGAAGGTGAAAGCATAAGAACTGGGATGTAACATGTTTTACATTTATCACTTTGGATTGGATACTATTTCATGATAGAGCCACACCGAGACAAGTAGTCTCAACCAACAATAGCTCTGCCATCTTTGTTTGTCTGTCTCACTTGTAAAGCGTCTTTGTGTTTCCTGAAAAGCGCTATATAAGACCTATGTATTATTATTATTATTATTATTAAACAATTCTTCTGTGGATATATATTTGAAAAGATTTCCCCCCACCTTTTTCATGGTGTTTTATTTTTTATAGAAAATAGGCTCCTTCAGGGGCTCCCCTGGTCTTGGGCCCCACGATAACTCAACTCGATAACCCCCCCCCCCCCCCCCCCCCGTTGACGGCCCTGTACACAGACAAAAAAGTAAGAGCAAAAAATGAAATTTAAAGAGAAGAATCTGACTTTCATTTTTTTCTCTGTACATGTTTTAGTAGAAGATAAAATAATGCAGCTGAAACACACAGATACAGCCCTTTGGATTATGCTACTTTTTATGCTGCTCGATAGGTCTTTTCGGTGCCCCCACCGTGCCCCCCTCTGTGCCCTCCAGTGCCTCCCTCTGGGAGACCAAACAATGTGTCCGTGAAGTTGGACGTGGCGGGCGCCGCTGGCATTTGCTCCTAACTCTGATGTATCTGCTGTCGTACGTTATGTTCCTCTGTGCGCTTTAGCATTGTCCCGTCTGTCTGCCCCTGTCCCATCTCGTCCAGGCTGATTCCACAGGACGCACCGGGACAATGTTTCTATCAGGCCCCTGACGCTGGTTTGTGCTACTTTTCAAATGGTTCGAGCTGAGCGTTTAGGGGGAGATTTAGTGCCTGATGATGTAAGTTTGATGTGTTTGTATAGATACATTTTAACAACTGTCTAACTTTGGCTGAAGAAAGACTTTGCTAAATAACTCTTTTGAGTTTTTTATCAATAATATAGTTTCGACCCCAGAGTCATGCTTAAAGTAGTTTTTGTTACACAGATCCAAACCAATCCACTTCATTTAGTTTAGTTTAGTTTATTTGAGCAATTTCAAGTTCCAAGTTGTTACAAAAGAAAAGAAACACAATAATGCCCAAAAGGGAGTAGGCTGAAGCAAACAATGCTTATTTATGCCTACCCCTTTAAACGTATTTACAAACTTTACAGCTGCCGTTCTTTTACTATTTACTTTTACTATTACTATTTACTATTTATGGAACATATTTCATTAAAATGCTATTAATATTATAAACAAACATTATATTACACAAAACTTAAACAGCATGATGCGTTATTTGTAGAAAAAGGTTTTTTGTTTTCAAGTTTGCTCTCTTTTTTGTAGAAGCTTTTTTGTTTTGTGAGAGTGAAGTATTGAAGTACTTGATGATATTAAGGACACATAATATCTAGTTATTGCAATACAAATCATTGACCCATGCACCCTGAAATGCGTTTTATTGTAGCAAAGCGGTGCATCTCAGCTGCTAATTTTCCTTTTTATAATGCTTCAGTCCACACTGCTGCCAGTAGAGGGCGGGACATCTAATCCAAGTGCTCTCAGTGAAACTCAAAGTGAAAATGTTAAAAATCACATGTGTTATTTTAAGATAATAATGTAAAACACTATTCTACAGGCATTTTCACTAACCAAACAGTTAAGAGGTCCTGAGTCCACAGTCCCTATACATCCCAAGAACCCCTGGACCCTCTGCTCGGCAGGACAGGGGCTCAATGACATCAGCCTTGTGTGACCTGTGTGTGCCTTACCTGACACCACTGTCAGCAAAACAATCTTTGTGTCTGAAGGCTGACACTTTTTACTGCTGACAATTCATACTTAAAGAAATATGCTAAACAATGAGCAGACTTTGGACGTTTACAGAGAAACAAGGAATCCCAGAGTTCTACAGCTATTGTTTATGATGCAAAGAGGAGCTCATGGAAGATGAAAGGAAGTGAGTTTATCTGGCTTTAAATTAGTGGTGGGATTGTGTGATCAGAATAAATATTTAAAGGTTAGCGCCAAATGCACATGTGCTTGTATTACATACGTCTACTACTACGTAACTACGTCACCAAAGTGTTTCAAATCTGACTGGAAAGTACTGTCTACTCTCCAGCGGGAGCAGAAACTGTCCCTCAGTTCTCCCAGGTCTCCCCTGTCCTGAAAGCACCAAGAACAGGGTAAGGTTCCTGCGCTGCGAAAATATGTCCCAAAGCACTTAAAGATTTACTCTGAAAATGAGTCTCCATCTTCAGCTCACATCCTCCACTGAACCCTGACGATCTACCGTAATCTTTTGAGTGGAGCCGCTTATACGGGAGCTCTGAGTCTGTGACCCCTGTGCTCTGAAGCTCCGCAGCTTATTCTGGCGAAGCTTTCCCCACCTAACCTTCCTTCCTATAATTACGGTTACATTCATTTATTCTGGACACAGTTTTCTAATCCTATATGCAGCGATATTTAAGGCCTTTAATTATTGTACAGAGTCACCGTTTGTCCTTGGATTGATTTGGGAAATTGTAACTTTAAGGGTCATTTCCTCAAAATGCTTTTCACCAGCTGTTTACCAGTCACTGTAAGATCGCTAAATGAGGAAAGAGAGACTAATTTCAAGAGTAAACAATCCCTCCCTTTCCCAGAAGGTCCAGACAGTCAATTATGTGTAATCTATTTCTAAAATATTTAAACTTTTAGATTTGTTAATTCATTTTTCATCCAGACAGTTGTTAATATCTGCCCGCCATACTGTAATCGCCATATCACTCCTCTGTCGTCCTGCACTCAATTGGGTCAACATTTGGTGCATGCGCTTATTTTGATCCCAGATACTTTTAATATTGCACTATTCACAAATCAAAAGCCAAGATATACTATCAATAACATGTCCCGATTTTAATCTTCAAACTCTAAACTTTCCTAAGAGTGTCTTGCTGGTTCATTCATGTCTCTGGCTGAACATCAGTCTGGCCACTAAGATAAATACTTCATTACCAAAGGCTTTGAAGTACTTCAATGTTCTGGACTGCGTTGAGTCAATAGGAGATAAACACTGGAGTTTTCTGAGGCCCATCTTTAATGAATCAGAGATATCTTCAATAAGAGCCACACAGCAGCTCAGTGAGCATGTTTAATGGATGGGGAGGATACGCCGCACTAATGAGAGGGCTTTATTTATATAACGGGGAAATAATTGTGATAAGAGAGTCTGTTTGAAAAGTGAAATCAAACTCGCTGGTTGTTTCGGTTAGTGTGGGAAGGTTCCAAGGCTGGGTTGCACAATCGTTTGTACTGAGTGATGGGTCTTATATGCCCAAAGCACAAAAGTATAGTGATATTCAGTCTGAAAGCATGCAAGCAAAAACTCTGGGGAGGAACGTGTCGGGGGAGAGGGAATCTTGGCGTTTTTGGAGGTTGAACCGGATCAAGCTTGTTCCATTACCTTTGTCATTGTAAGTCCTGCTGCTCCCTCCGAGGCCCAGCACACAGTGGGGCACATTAGACTCCATTCACATGTAATAATTATGAGAGCATGTGTACACGGTGGGTGTGCTAACAGTGCGGTATAGAGTCATGTATTATTGATATATTTAAGGAAACTGACTTCTCTTTGGTTATGAAACTGAAAAAGTTGTTAAAAAAACGTGTGAGGAGACGTGTGTTTGGTGTGAATTAAACCATCGGGGGCGTAGACGGCGGTTTGTGGAGGTCAGTGAAGCTAGTTTTAGGCAGTTGCGTTTGCTGAGTTGGTGCACTATGACTGTAAACTTTGCCGTTGACATTTGATACTTCTGTTTTCTTATATTCTGTGTTTATATTATGCCCCCCCCCCCCACACACACACACACACACACTTTTTTAGTTTTTATTATTCATTGCACCATATATTGTACATATGTAAGATAGCTAAGATATCCCTATTTTCGATTACTTGTTTGCACATTCTTTTTTGATTATTCTGACTATTTGCACCCCAGTGTTCAGAGTGTTGTAACCGTTGTGAGATCAATACACTTCTGTCTTATCTTATTGGTCTGATTGTGTGTGCTTTTCTTCAGCGTTTTTGAGTTGTGAAACTAAACTGGACTCCCTCGCACTAATTCTCTTACAAGTTTCACGATTTGATTGATGGAATCAACCTTTAAAGTAGAACTATGTGTCACAGTTGACAACCGCTACAAGTGCTTTCCAATTAATGCCAGGTGGAAAAAAAAATGTTTCCCTAGTGTTGCTTGCTCTGCTGTTTGGCTGTTTCTTGAGTTTGCTCAGGGTAAATCTGTTTACACTTGAATGAAAAGATCTGGAGCGGTTCAAAAGAGCCAGTCTTTGTCCTGAACATGGCATCATTGTTGCTGCTCGTTACCGAGAACGTGTCCGATTTTGCCCACCATCTGCTCACAGATATGCTCCTTCTATAGGTTCACATTGTGTTTTCTCACTGTTTGATGTATTCGTCTCCCATAGGTGCTGTCCCTGGGTGCAGACGTGTTACCAGAGTACAAGCTACAGGCCCCTAGGATCCACAAATGGACCGTCCTGCACTACAGTCCCTTCAAGGCGGTGTGGGACTGGCTCATCCTGCTGCTGGTCATCTACACTGCCATCCTGACGCCATACTCCGCCGCCTTCCTCCTCAACGAGACGGTAAGATTTCAAATGGATTTTGCTAACACCAAGTTTCTGTGGAAAAGTAGACTACTGATAACTGATTACACCTGTAAGACGGAACTGAATGACTTTATTTCAAGTGAATTAGTTTATAAATAAAAATGTTGCCTCAAATTGCGCTTGAAGTCACTGAAGGTAAATTTTAGGAACACGACCTGCTTTTCTGAACTGTCCAAAAATGTCAGTGTCTCCCAGCTTCTCAGTCACATAATATGGTTCTCATGTAGGTACTAGATAGAGGTGTATTTGTGTTCCAAACAGTGCAAGGATGAAGAACAGATAAGAGATGACGAGAAAGGCAGAGACTAAAAGCTTTTAGAGCCGCGAGAAAGACAGATACCGCATATACTGTACAAACATAAGTAATGTTTATCTATATGGCACCTTTCACAGACAGAGAAGTCACAAAGTGCTTCACAAAGTTACAATAGAAATACAAAGTACAGTCACATAACATGATGGTCATAAAACAACCCTTAATCCACTGGAATTAAAACGCTTTCTGAAACAAGTAGGTTCAGTTCGCTCTTAAAAACATCAATAGAATCAAGTAAGCGCAAGGAAAGGGGAAGATCGTTCCAGAGCGTTGGCGCGATCACCTGGAAGGAGCAATCTCCACTGGTCTTGAAATGGGTTTGAGGGACCATGAGCAGGTTCTGATCCTGAGACCTCAGTGAGAGGGGGTATAAGGACACAACAAGTCTCTAATGCAGGAGGGAGCCTGACCATGCAAGGCTCTGAAAGGCAGCACATACGTATACATATATGAACCTCCAGCAACAAAAATACATATGGATCCAGAGCAGGATGATCCCCTGGCATTAAGGTCTCAGTCTGGAGCCCCCCAGTATGTGTACAGTGTCATTTGGACCAAAAAAAAAAAAAGGAAATTATTAAAAATGTACGGTTCTGTTTATTGTCATGTGTGTAAAGAATCAAATGAAATGAAAATGTGATATATTTAGTTCCACCTATCTAAAATAAAAGTAGTGATTTGCCTCTTGCAAACACGGTCCAAGTACTTGATTTCATTACTGGAGTAAAAGTACAGCTACTATTGGTACAATTTTACTCCAATAAAAGTTGCTCATTCCAATTATATCTTAGAATAGTTAAGTATTCAGAGATGAAAGTACAAATGCAGATAAATCACAGCCACATAAATCACAGACAATTTGCACGGGATTGTGGGTGTGAACACTTTAGAGACAGGTCTTATAGACTGTCAGCCCTAATGCCAGTGCAAACCAATCGCCTGGACTCATCTAGTGCTGCCACAGTAGTGAGAGAAGCCGTTTATATAAAGCTAGAAACATTATCTGCCAGCTATAAAGAAGAAATTATTTGTTGCTGGTGTTTTCAGAGAATGTTTTCTAGCTCTTCAGAATGACACTGATGGAATATACAGTATACTCAAACATATATAAATGAAACAAAACACAACTCAAGGTTTTAATAATGGAGGAATATTATAACATGGTTAAAAAGTCAAAACGGTCTGTTTAGCTGAAAAGTGTTTCATTTATTGATTTTAAGACATGAAATGATCTCCTCCGGAGATGGCGGTGGGTTTAGCGTCGGGAAAGTCCAGACTTCGTGGACTTTCTAGTGAAGAGTGGAAAGTGCTTGACCCATTTTGGTTTGCTGAAGAATGGCTTCTTTGGACGTGGTTTCAAAAGCGTAAACAACCTTGAGAACAATGCCCGAAGCCTGTCTAACACTGATTTGGAGGCTTTCCCTTTCACTTCATCAATCTGGGCCTCTGTAGCTTCTCCATCCTGGAACTTTATGCCCTCCAAAATCTCGCTGCAGTCTATCGACAGTTCCTCCTTTGCTGCCTCTAAAACTGCCGCTAGCTCCAGGTCACCAATTTCTAAGAGTGCTCCAATAAAAGTGCTGTCTGCTACCTCAAAAGTGGCAGCCATATGTGGACTTGTCACTTTGCTGTTGGCGTCTTCTTCTTGAGACTGGCTCATTGTCCGTTGGAAAGGCTCCTCATTGCCTGGTTCTTCAGTAGTTTTAAGTTCACTTGATGTACTAGGTGACCCAATAATAATTTCTCCCAGTGATTTCCCTTGGCGCCTTGTGTATGATGGCCCCAAGCCTGCTGAGAGAAAAGAATATTCCTCATTTTGACTGAGATACCCAGATGAACTGGATGAGTCTTCAAAGTCACCAGAGAAACTACCTTTTCCCGTCTTGTTAATGTCTCTCCACTTACTTGTGTACAATGGCCCCAAGTCTGCTGAGAGAAAAGAACATTCCTCATTTTGATTGAGATACCCAGATGAACTGGATGAGTCTTCAAAGTCAATAGAGAAACTACTTTTTCCTGCTTCATTAATGTCTCTCCACTTGGTTACTTCATGGCTGCTAACAGTACCGTCAGCATTTTGGTGGGTTGCTAGTGTGCTCATTTTCTCGGGAACAAGCTCACTGGCTGGTTCTTCAGTAGTGTGAAGTCCACTTGGTTTGTAAAGTGACCCAATAATTATTTCCCCTGGAGATTTCTCTCGCCACCTGGCATTTCCTGCTTCATATGACAGTCCCATGCTTTCTTCTTCATCTGTACTGAGATATCCAGATGAGTTAGATGCCGCTATAAGACCACTAGAAAAATAACTTTTTTCACTTTCGCTAATGTCGCTACCCTCAGATGTGTTTTGGGAAGTTGCTGGGTTGCTTGCAGGGGTAGCTAATTTCGTAGCAGCACTGACCGCCTCTCTCTCTTGGGTAAACATCTCCACGATGTGCTCAAGGCCCTCTCTCTGCAGTGGTTCAAAGTCTGTCTCAGCAACACTCATATACTGAAGGGCCACCTCAGTGTAGCATTTACCTTGAGGCAAATGGCTCATAGTAATGAAGGGATGAAGCAGAGCTTCCACTGGCGTGATCCTCTTTTTTGCATTCATCTCGAACATTTTCTTGAGCAGATCATAGAAAGCTTCTTTGTCGCTGCACTCTATCTTCGTCTGAAACTCGAACGGCACCTTGATAAGCTCTTCCAGGGTTGTGGTCTCCCGGCCACTGTACATTTTGGGATCCTTGCCGGAAGAGTACTTGTACTCCTGTAGAGTCTTTAAGCGCCACTTTGAGTCCTCCTGAACAAAGTACTTACTGGTGTGTATGCCCTTGTTCAAAAGCTCATTTGCCGGTAGTCCAAGGATGTCCACAATCATTGTCAAGTTGTCAAACTCTGAGAGGCTTGTGAGATTGTGCCACCCCAGATACCACAGGATGAGGCAGCAGGCCAGGGCCCATACGTCCACTGCCTCGGACAGCGGCAGACCCAAGGTCACTTCAGGGGCGCGGTACCCAATGGGCTGCATTATGGTTCCTAACCTGACTTCGCTGATATGCCTGGCCACCCCAAAGTCGATCAGTTTTACCTTGAATGGCTGTTTGTCGTGATTGACCAGCATAATGTTGTCAGGCTTGATGTCTGTGTGCAACACGCCAACACTTTGCAGACCCAGCAAAGCCGTCAGGAGCTGCTTTGCCATCGGGCGGATTTCGTTCAGTGATAAAGAGAACTCCTGGTTCAAGAGATCGTGGACACTCTTATCCAGCATCTCAAAAGCCATGCACTGCTGGCCCTCGAACTCGAAGTGTTCGATAAATTCTACAATGTTGAAGATGTCAGGTTCCAGCTCTTTAATCAGACCTAACATCTGGACTTCCCTTCGGAAAGAGAGAGCGGTGTTTTCTTGTTGCTTAAGAACTTTCAAAGCCACAAGTTCCTTTGTAAATCGGTTGCAACCCTTTGCAACCTTACCAAAGCACCCCTCTCCAAGGACTTCCAGCATCTTGTATTTATGCTGGGGGCTTGGCTTCAGGTCCACTACTGGGACACAAGTAAGTTTTGTGTATGTAGACATATTGCCGTGGGTTATTCACGAGCGGAGGTTAAACGTGACTGTCTCGAACTGAGGGTGAGTCAAAGTATCCACAAAAGTGTGTATGCTTGAGATAGAACTCTCCAACATGGGTGGAGCTCTGATGTCGTGTTGTCTGTCACCATGGAGACGATTCCGTTCATTTGCATAAAGATAGTAATAGTGACAACGGATTAATAAACATACAAAGAAGTAAATTGAAGCTAATTACTGCAGAGAAAAGGAGGTGGGGGAAGGGGTCGCCTAAGTTATCAATTTAAAGTTTCCCATGACTGGCATTAATTAACATAAGACAAAATGTATGTGTTTATTGTATATGAAAATAAGTCAGATTATGCTCACAAATAGCCCAGTATATCTTAATATCTCAATAATGGCTGGAGACAGGAATTCTTGGTTTCATTTTGATGATATTTTATTTTTCAATGATTATTTTCAGAGGCGATTGTTGATCTCTTTTAATAAATCTCTTTTAACTAAATAAAATGTAAAAAAAACAACAACAACAAAAATTCTTCTAATCTAATAATTATTAAATCGAGCTAGGAGTTAGCGAAAAATCATTGTGAAATAAATTAAAAAAAAACATTAAAAGCAAGACTTTGGTGCCTGTAGGAGCAATGTTAAGTGGAGATGCTGTGACCCGTAAAAGTTTGAGTTCTCAAATAAACGAATGGACAGATTAGGCCGTTAATTCCATGTGCTATTCGCTATAAGCTTATTAATTAGGTCCTGTTTGTGTTCCCCTTCTACATGCATGTTCTCTGTTCTTCACGTGTGCTGTTCTGCTTTAGAGGACGCTCGAGTCTGCAGCCTCGCACCAAGTGAAGAAAATCTATCCATCACACTACGGCAGTGAAATAAAACAGATTTCAGCTTCACGTGCACATTAGATTTATAGCTCAATAAGTCTTAATGTTAGTCTTATTGTAAAACAGTGCAAATTCTCAGTCATCCAGGTACTTAATCCTATCTTCGAGATTTCAAAACGATGAATGGCACCAGGACGTTTCCATTTATTTGTCTCATTTGTTTAGAAATGACATCTGTTTAATTAAAAAAGTTGTGTAGGGGAAGACTCCCAGACCCCCACCAACCTGCTACACACAGCATTCAGGGTGTTTTTCTTTAACCACTGCTCATATCAATGTTGTTTCTTTACAAAAATGACAGATTGGAGTGAAAAGCAGGGAGAAACATTTATTATATTAACCTGCTGATTGCCACCCCCAATATTAGAACTGTTGTCGTTTGTAACCCCTACAAAGTACGTTTTCCCTTCAAACTACAGATAAATTGACCACACATGCTAAAAAAGGAAAGCCACAAAAAACACAGAACCCATTATGCACGTATGAATCTAATTCCGCATGTATACGTACTGTGCATTTTTCTTTCTGGGCATTCACTAATCTCATTACACTCACAAGTCTTTGCACACACAAATACATCTTATTTAGCATGCACAAATGTCTATATGCGCTAGCTGATCTTATAGCAGATGCCAAAACTTGATAGGTTTGTTATATCAGCTGTTTGAATTCCGACTCCGACTTGTGTGACTGCCGTTAGATCTTTGGGCAAGACTCTTCACCCATCTAAGCTTGCATCATGCGTATTATTAGTAGTCGTCATGGGAATCAGGGCTACATTCATGTTTCAACAAGAACACTTTTGAGCGTGTCCCACAAATACTGCAGCTCCGGGGCCCTTTTGAAGCTCCCCCTGTGTCTGTGTGTGTGTGTATGCAGATGAAGTTCAAAAAGCGCTAAAGCTAATCCCTGTGATATTGTGAGTATTTTTAGCCGGTGCGTGGCTAATTCCCCCCGCGCTGGGTGTTCTCTGTGTGCGCAGGAGGAGCAGAGCATGCAGAGCTGCGGGTACCACTGCTCCCCCCTCAACGTGGTGGACCTCATCGTGGACATCATGTTCATCATCGACATCCTCATCAACTTCAGGTCTGCTGCTCGAGGAGTACCCCGGGGTGGTACTGTCACCCCCATCAAAACCGAACGCTGTGTTCTGTTGAATATGCACATGCAAAACAGACCTGAACAGGGGCGTGTCTAAGGGAAGTTTAATTGAAAACAGCATATTTTCAAGTATTTTTAAGTATCCTGGTTTTGCCTGGTTTGAATGAATAAGCCAGTATCCATGTTAATAGAAACTTGGATCCTCTCACTGGGATATCCCCACAGTTTCCAGGACACTGTGCCACGTAAACGCAGTATCCTGGTTTCTCACCGGAGCCGACGTATTGAGCATGTGCGAACTTTCGAAACAGATACGGCAGGAGCAGAAACTTTCCTACAGCGACCGAATCTGGTAGCTAGGCTTTTAAAACAGTTTATATTGTAAAAATAAACAAAACATTGGCATAAACACACTCAATATGGATGCAAGTTAGCTATTATGCTAATTCTGGTACATTTCCATTGAGGCTTTCTGCTGCCGTGGTGATTAATGTGCTCTGTGCTTATGAAAATAAATAAATACAATAGACATCAGTGATAAAGTCTTCAAATGTGTTTCTTAAAAGCAACGTTTTTTGTGCAAATATATGTGTTCACTTAACATGCGTGTGCCTCTACGTGTACTATATGTCTGAGGGCTGTCCTGTGCTGTCTCTTCAGGACCACATATGTGAACGTCAATGACGAGGTGGTGAGCCATCCGGTCAAGATCGCTGTGCACTACTTCAAAGGCTGGTTCCTCATCGACATGGTGGCTGCTATCCCCTTTGACCTGCTCATCTACCGCAACGGAGAGGAGGTACACATCATCAACTGGAGTCTGGGCTGAAATCATTGGGCCTTTTATGAAAACGAGCAACGTTTTTACCTAAATTATTAGACATATATATTTCATGCACATTTTTCTTGCTCTCGGCTTCTTTATGTGTACTTAGAGTCACCATAAGAAGAGAATTTGTCGACCATGACATCAATTCAGTTCTATAGCCCATCATTATCTTAATATTCATGTATCACTTGATACTGTGAAGTGACCCGAGTACATAAAAAACCTCAAGTTTCTAAAAAAAATTAAAAATAAGATTTAAGAAGAGGCAAGTATTAAACATTAAGGTGTTGGTTCAAAGGTCTTCATTTGAAATATGAGGTACTTGGAGAATTTATTATCCTTAAAATGCTAATTTCCAAATGAAATAGATCAACGTAATTTAAAGTGAAGCAGAGGAGACTCAAGGTTGTAAGTCGTGGCCAAAAGTTGGAAGGAGCTTCTGCCCATCTTAAACAGGGCTCCAGGGTGCTGTAGTTTATTGCAGGATCACTCACTCGTGTACTTTATCGCTAATTATAGATTTAATTATACCGTGAATCGGAGCCAAAAATGTACTCAAGTATTGTGACTCCGATATAATGCAGGCCATAAGTTTCAGAAGGTGTGTAGAATATTTCATTTATTTTAAGTACAGTGAAGTACAGGGACGACTGTTGTACATAATATTGCCATCTGTCGTGGGTGCATGTCCAGCCCATGTCCAGCCCTGAGATCCCAAATCTATCCCAAAGAGGGAAGATGCAGCAGTTTGGAAACTTACTGTGTGTCTGTCTTTCTCTCTCTTATAAACCAGCTGCCTCATTTTCTCCCGGTGTCACATTACTCACTCATCCCTGTGCTAGATTATATATTGATGCAGAAAAAACACTTAACACACTCCTCTGTTTGTGTTAAAAAGTCTTTAAAAGAGCCGGGATGTGGCTCGCTCGGTGAAGACGTGTGCCAACCACAATTTTTTTGCTCATAAAACAAACTTCATTTTTGAGTGCAGCTCATCAGATTTGTATATCTGAAAATAATACCTTAGACTGAGTTTCCTAATGAGCTCTTTTGGCAGCTTTTGAGTTGTAGTTAAGTGTTTTGGAATGAGTTCATAGAAAGCTCCTGCAAGCACCTGCAAAATTGAAAAAAATAGCAAGAATTTACATTGAAGCCAGTTTGGTGTCCGACCTCCCTGACAGGCCGAGGTGTGTGTATACTCTGGAGGTAATAGAAAGCCTGTGACTAATACAATCTAATGTTATTTCTCCTGCATTGAAGCCAGCTGTAAAAATCAATACTTCTCCTGCGGCCAAGGCCCATTTCAGCTGCACTGTCCCCAAAGGTGTGCTCTGCCAGGCCTGGGACACTTTCTATTATTTACTATGTGGACACGCCGGGACTTCTGCCAGCTCAGCCGCCGCACTGCTTTACAAGGGAACATTGTGTAATGATGGGGATTTACTGTGAACTGTAACAATGGATCAAGCTGACATTTCCAGATACGAACGAGTGGTCATTCTGCCCATTAGTTTAGCGTATACGTTTTTGGCAACGTAATATATTTTTGCGTGATGAAATTAAAGAAGTACTAAGTAACTTGTTTACCTTAATAAATCCTTTTCGTAGTCCCTCTGGGGGTAGTACAAGTGTTGATGGGATGATTGGGGGGTCTTTCATCTCCCCCTGGTGTCTCTGGCCAGAAAACCACAATTGCAGCTTTCCCTGCTCCGACCTGGAGGCGCAATACACACTAATGTAATTATGAAGGAGAAGCTAACAGGCTAACGGGCAAAGCTAACTGCGAGCTAGCACCACTTAAACATTATTTACAGCCAAGTTTGAGTGAAAAAAATTATCTCCATTGTGTCATTGGATGTACAATATTCCTCTCTCCCTTTGTCTTTTCTGTCAGCGTAGTATTTACTCTCACGGACAATTAATGAGTAAAAAAACGCAACATACTACGACACCTGCAGTGGTGCTTATGGCCTCTAGGGGCATGAGCTACATAGTACTGCTTTAAATAAATGGTTTAAACTACGACTAAATGTGTGGATAATTATGTTGATTTTAAAAAAAACTAAACAAAGATGACCAGGGACAAATGAAACATGGCATTAAAGGCACTTTGTTTTGTTGACTTAAATGTACAATAACCCTCAGTAACATACCTAAAGTTTTAGTTTGCTTCATTCACCCATGTTTCAGTAATTAAACAAAAATAACAAGGCAAAGCATAATGTAGTTGTAAAAACCTGAATAAAGCAGGAGGATATTTAAATTTAGGGGTGGGAACCTCTGGGTAAGTCACTATATTGATACAATACACGATACATGCCTCATGATAACAATAACGTCACAATATTCCGACACTGTGTGAATTGATGTATTGCACCTATAGCCGAATAACCTATGGTACATCACTATATGCTTTTTTCAACATTGTCACTTTATAAACAGCTGTATGATCAATAATTTGCATTTGTTTTAATCTGCATTGTGTTAAATACAAACATTTACATTAAAATTAATTTAGATGTGTTTTGGTTGCCCAAGTGTAGTGCTGCCCTCTACTGTAATGTCCTGGCAGTATCTTGACCATTCTCGGCCTCATTCATTTGCATATCGTATTGGCATAGACAGTATCGGTATCAAGTTGTGAAACAAAATACCGCGATATATTGTGATATCGATATTTTGGCACTATAAGACTATTGGTAACAAGGGTTATTTGGTATATATTTTTTAATTTTTTTATACCCAAACCAATTTACCAATCAAATAACCGGACTGTATGTTTCTAAAAAAGGTACAACAAGTAGCTGCTGTTCACTGCACCGTGGCTAATGCTGCCACTAAGGTCCAGAGCAGCTCACTGACTGTACAGGCGCTGCAGACACTCTTTGAAGCCTTCTCTTAGTCTTCAGAGTGGAAGAACTTTTGTCTGTCTAACAACGTTGTGTCATTCTCTCTCTCCTTCTCACAGACGACGACCCTGATTGGCCTGCTGAAAACGGCCCGGCTGCTCCGATTGGTCCGCGTGGCCAGGAAGTTGGATCGGTATTCGGAGTATGGCGCCGCCGTGCTGTTTCTGCTCATGTGCACGTTCGCCCTGATCGCCCACTGGCTCGCATGCATCTGGTAACACAGGCTCCTGCTGTAGCTACAATATGTTCAGTGCATTAGGTTCCTCTTGACAAATCATTTTGCTATGTAGCATAAACATAAGAAAGAAAGAGATAGAGTTTATAGGTTCATGAGAGAAAAATAAAAACAAATCTGCCCACTAACGCTGCGGACACACTCCTGATTTGATTTAAAGTCACGCTGTAGTCGACTTGTCGTGCGGAGGGAAGACAACTTAACTCGCATTTGAATTATGGCGGAAAGACGTGACCAGACTAGTGGCAGCAAATCAAACATTTTATAGCATCATTTCTGAGTTTGGGAGCGAGCGCGTGACATCATTGACCAGAGAAATATCCGGAACCAGCAGGATACACACTCAGGTCACATAATCCGAACAATGCTTCTCTGGGCGAGGACAAGCACAAATGAGGGAGTTTGCATGGCCTCACTTGTGATTGTCTCCTTTTTCATAAAATAATGTGTACCCCCATAATTCCCCTTTCAGCCACACACAGTCCAGAAACCAAGACTCTAATATAAGACCTTTCTGCTGTGCGGTGAGTGTCTGTCTCCCACAGAACCAGGATAGGTAATAGTCAAACTTCCAACCAAAGTTTTAGTGGATATTTTTCCCTTAGTGCTCGGCTGCTTTAAGTCCACTAGACTTTTGCACCTCACTATTATAGTTCATTTTGTCCCAATAGTAGCAACTATAGGAAGATGGAATTACAGTTTGTTACATTTTGCACAAGAGTATACATGTCATTGTCCTTTGTAGGTATGCCATTGGAAGCGTCGAAAGGAACGGCTCTATCGGCTGGCTGCACACGCTGGGCGACCAACTGGGGAAGCACTTCAATGGGTCCGTCCCAGGTACGGCCAGCTGCTCTCGGGGTGAGGAGCGCAGACGTGCCCCGGCTGACCCGGACTGACCACATATGTGTTTGAATGTCCTCCAGGCTCAGGCCCCTCCATCAAAGACAAGTACGTGACGGCGCTGTACTTCACCTTCAGCAGTCTGACCAGTGTGGGCTTCGGGAACGTTTCTCCAAACACCAACTCAGAGAAGATCTTCTCCATCTGCGTCATGCTCATCGGCTGTGAGTAGAACGAACTCGAGGGACGGTGGTTTAAAAGGTTTTCGAAAAGATTGAGCTGTTTGAGGATGGAGGACGGTTCGCCTTTCAAGATTTGTCCTGACCATTTAACAAGGTGATAGCAGGTTTTAGGGTTTAAGGATGTTAAGGGATTAACGATTTCATTCTTTTTATACTGGAGGGGTTCAATTGTAAAACAAGGCCATGCAGACGACAACCAATTGAGAGTTATACATGACATGGTTGTAATAAGCCTTCAGATTGGCTCAGCTAATAATGCCTAAAGTTTGGACAGAAGAATGTAACCGAAATCTCAAGTTCTCTCAAAATCCCATTGCTTAGGAGATTGAAGATACAGTATGTAAATGTTTTAGTAGTTGGAGTGGTAGTTCCATTATCTTATTATGCCAATACGCCAACATCCTTACTCATAATTTGTGACCGCAGGCTTTAGATTGATGCCTCACTTCTAGTAAAGCTTCTGCAATCAGAGCAACAAAATAATATCAAAACTAATAACAGTATCAGTCATAACATCTTTCGATTTACAGAGACTTTCTTTGCAGACTGTCCTTTAAGGGAACAAAACGCATTTTCAACTTCTGGAGTCATTCTGTATGTCCACAATAATGATTTTAAACCACCTTTAAGATGTTTTAAGTTTCCACCTAGAATGACCTTGACACGTCCTGAAGCCAAACTAAAAACCTTTTCTTTGGATTAAAAAAGATCCATCATCTGTCTTCATTCAGTGACAAAAATGAACAGATAACAAAGTCACAATGCAACAAAGAATGCAATTGTTTGAAAACAGCGCTGCGCCTACTGATAAAAATCAAAGTCCGCGAAACATCTTCAACCCTTCAGACAGCACTAACGGCCGCTTTCACCTTTCACACATGAAATCACAACTGTTCCTTTCTCAAACCCTCATTATTTTGTTCTGCGGTCTGCACAGTGACTGACAGTGGCAATGAAAAAAGAAGAAAAGAAAAAAAAAGCATGTTCAGACCATTGTCCCCACAGCGTTACACATGGACACAGTGCAGTGGACGGTGATGGGAGCTGACAGGGCCGCGAAGGTCAGCAGTGTCCAACATGACGCCTGGACAAAAGCACAAAACATGGCCATCTTCTGGAGAATGAACACAGCACTGACAGGCAGGAAGGTGGTGGGTCGGAGCTGTGTAAAAGGCAATAAAAGTACACTGATGTGAGCTAATGAGCTAATACACTATTTTTCAGTGTCATAGAAGTGGTCACCCGAGGTTTTTGCCATTGGGAAACGCTGTACTTGTACTTAATCCTTTTCAAAGTGCTGAAATAGTCTTTAGGCTTTTTACTTAATCGTTCAATACGCAGCTCCCGGCTTCACTTCAAAGTCATAGTAGAACTAACTAGCCTATTTGGAGGCAGTAAAAATAAAGCGTGGGAGGTCTGCAGATATAAAACTACCTTTTGATGAAGTCTATGAAATTATTCAGAAGTGCCCACACCAAAACTAGAGGAAAGAAGAACCGGGTGACCAGAAAAAAAAAAACTGGGACACAGTTCGGGAATACGTTGCAGGGGTTCCAAATGGTAAATGGTAAAACTGTTAACGTCTCATAACATGCACCAAGCCACATTAAGGAGATGTTAGAATTGACATTTTAATTGGTTTATACTTGGTAATTCATATTCATATCGGCTAAAATACATACATTTTCAAGGGAAGTGTGTTATTTCGGAGACTAAATTGGCCAAAAGCCGGGACAATTGGAACAGAGACTGAATAAAACTGGGACAAATTAATGGTTTTGGCAAAATCTATTGGGACGTAGGACAAAGGACTCAAAACTGGGACAGCTCCGGGTAAGCTGGGACATCTGGTCACCCTAAAGAAGAAGCAAATAAACCATAAACTACTGTAGCGTAGCTTTTTGCTTGATTTTGATAACAGTGGCTAAAGCTATCAATAAGTAGTCTGTCAAAGTCACCTTTTCAGCTGTTGGTCCACACAACGTTGGTACCAGCGGCTCACTTTGGCCCAGGGGGGAAAGGTGGTTCCATAAAGAGCCCTGGTCCAATACACTAGCACCAAGTCGAAATGCTGCAAAGCAATGGTTGGTACGAGGCACTGTGCCATGCGGGTTGTGATAGTGAAAAGGTGAAGATAAAGAATCAATTTAACCAGCCTTAGGGATAAGCAGAAGAACTTACTCAGAACTGTCAGGGCGCCACTGAAGAGCCAAGAAAGTGAGTGAAAGGGCTCATTCTAACAGAGGTAATATGGTTTATTAGCTAAAATATTTTTTGCACCAGCTTTGTCAGCAACCTTTTGATGTTAGAGAGAGGCAGCATTGTAACAAACTCTTTCTGTAAACTTTTTTTTTTTTTTTACTTTCCTGATCCTGTTGTGGTTGGCAGGTCGTTAAGTGGTGACGCCTGTGGCTTCCTGGTTTCCTGATCTTCCTGGTTGAAATGACACTTCGCACCTAAAAGCACATCCCTTGTCTTGCAGCTCTCATGTACGCCAGTATCTTCGGTAACGTCTCGGCCATCATCCAGCGGCTGTATTCGGGCACGGCGCGCTACCACACCCAGATGCTCCGAGTGCGCGAGTTCATCCGCTTCCACCAGATCCCCAACCCGCTGCGGCAGAGGCTGGAGGAGTACTTCCAACACGCCTGGTCCTACACCAACGGCATAGACATGAACGCAGTGAGTGCCCCAACAAAACCCCCGTCCTGCCATCCCCTCACCCTGTCTCCATGTTGCCAAAGTGTGAGAGTGATACGCATTAATGCACACACAAAGGCTAGAAGGTGGGGATGTTTCTTCGTCTACTTCTAGCGTCTGTAAAGCATCACCAGACCTGCGCTCAAACTGTGTTTACTGTGGCACCCTTTGTTAGCACGCTGTTAGCTGAATGTCAAAGCCTTAAGACTGGACAATTCGCAGAGGGCAGCACAACTGAACGAGATGCAAATCAACGAGACCAGCACAGTCCTTGGTCAAAGTGTCCTTTCCCTACACAGACATGATTTTAAGTATAATATGGAAATGTCATGCCCAAAATAAGGTTTTTTATCATTTTTGATTTAGTCAAAGTAATATTTTTGATGACTAAAATCAGACTGAAACTAATGTAGTCGACAACAAGCAGAGCCGAGGAGAGGCCAGGCGGAGAAAGGGGTGGAGGAGGGTCGCAGCACGGCTGGCAAACGGCTGAGTGATTGACCAGGGAGCTTAAAAAGGGGATCCTGAGCGATGAGCAGCTGGAGCGGGGATGAGCAGCTGCGGTGAATGGCTGTCGTGAAGGTGCGACTTGAGCAGAGTCTGTGATTGAAAGATTGGAGAGAATTTGGTTGAATTTGCGCAGAAGCTTCATTTAATGAGATCAAAAGTATAACGGTCGACTAATGAAGACAAAATAAATGTGAAAAGACGGGAGAACGATTGTCCAAATGTCCAATGACAGTTTGAGAAAACCACATTTCATTTCAGACTAGGATTAAAACAAAATTATGATATGTTTTAAGTACTTAAGATGCATGGTTGTAGCTGGAAAACCATAGCAGGAAAAAAAGCTCCACACAGAAAGGCAAGTGCAAGAGTTGAATCTGCTGCCATGTGTTTTATTCAAGTGCAGCAAGATTCCTGTCATGGAATAGTTTTTAAGGCTTATACAAGGCTTTTGGAAAAGTAAAATAACAATCCCGCTCAAGGCAGGGCTGGCTACTTTTCAGAGAAAAGGCATTTCAACACCGTCCCCGCAAAATCAAGGTATTTTATCAAATAAGTCAAATTTCTTTCATTAGAGTTTCGAAATCAGCACGTTCAAAGTTTGTCATGCCAATATTCCCGCACGGTGAGATGTGGATATGTTACATCCCTCCTGTCAGGCACCTGTTGTTGAGCTTGCGTTGTGCGTTGATAGGATGATTGGAAGCCGCACTCGCATAATGCTTGGTCATGGTCCAACCACACCCACATGGAGAATAGAACTAATGTAAGTATGTGACACACTGACTGCTGTAGCCTCGAGCAGGCGTGTGCTGCGTGACGCCGCGTGCACGCATAGAGCCACCCTTACTGATAGACATGATCGTCAAATCTTCACACTATTGTGCCAAAACATAGGAAAACCGTTCACCCTCCCCGGCTAACAGTGTCTATCACTAAGCGTCTATGTGTGCACGTGCTGTACAGTGTTAGCCGTAGCCTTTCTGTGTGGATTTGGATGCGTACGAGTGCCATTTCATTCATTTGTCTTTGTGATCATGTGTGTGTCTTTATTTTTGAAAACAGTGAAGATTGTGCTTTAAAGATGACTTCATGTTTGCCAGGAAGTAGAGGTGTAACAATGTGCCATAGTAACAATACGGTGCAAGTAAAGAAATAAACTCCGATATCGAGGGGTCTGGGAGTTCTTGCCAAACAAATTTGGGTCATTTCCAGCATTTTGGTGAGTTTCAAGGGAGGTTTTAAAAGCATTCAGCTGGCCCGGGTTGTATAACATTATCACACAGAGCAGCTGGGCTTTTGTTTTTGTTTTTGAAGGGGGACCAAACAATAAACCAACCAACTACTGCTGATAAACTGTTTGACGTTTTTAGAGTATGATCTACTGTTCTCAGGCCAAGATTGGCTTTTTTAACTGTGAACTAGTGTCATTTCTTGGCTTCACGGGTGTCAGTGACTGTCCTCAAACAAATCAGAATGGGTTTTTATTGCCATTGTCCATGAAAGTTACGTTCATAAACAAGGAATTTGCCTCAGTGCAAATGTGCAACATAGAACATAAATTAGTCATAAAATTCATGAATATTAAAGCTGTTGGGGCATGCAAAATAAATCAATCAATGAAAGTACAAAATAGTGTCGACAAACCAATAGCCTGAGAAAATAGTGGGGAATATGTATTTAAGGGCTCAAGCCTGTCCTATATGTGGCATCATCTGCAAGGCTACTATTTAGGTAACCAAAATAGGTATCATACACGTATTGTAAATATTGTTACACTCCTACCTGAAGTCTTATTGGACGTTTTCATGGCACAATATCACAGCTGAGCCTCTGTTTTTGTCCTTTCTCAGCTTCTTCTTGTACTTTGATCCTATACCTACTCTTTTTTTTTAAGCAGTACTTCAGCCGCCAGTTTTCCATTCAACTGACTCTTTTGAAATCTTGCAGCAACAACAAGTTCCAGGAGCAGGATAAAAACCACTCTGCTCCTTCTGAATTTGAGGTTCAACTATTGGTCCGACCTTACCTTTGACTTTGACACTGTTACAGCATTACACTAAGCTTAGGGTGACAATCATATGTTCATTTTCTTTGCGCCTGTTGTGCAGCAATGAGTCTTTCTTGTTCAGGGTCAGCCGGACAGACTTTTCCATATAACACACAACACAGAAAGAATACACAGAGTCCATTATTGGTGGATGTTCTGTTCGAAAAGGAGAGTGCAGATGAAAGGGCCCTGTGGACAGATGAGAGGGTCTGGACAGGAGGAGAGAGCCAGATATGGGTGGATGAGCGGTCAGGCGTCCATCACGCACTCGACCGCCTGTAGGTGTGACCTGCTCTGATCTGAGTGTGTGGCCGTGTGGCTGAAGGGTTAAGCCGTGCCACATATACACTTCATAGTCTGCTTATACTGTCCAGGAATGAATTATCCTTAACAACATATCATTTCACATCACCTATTTTAGTTTAAATACAGGTCTCAATTGGTAAAGCGCTGTTGTATTGCTGTTGTTCTATCTTGATTTACACTAGGTTTGGGCCTACTTTTTGAACCAAGAACCAATGCTAACGCTGTGCTAATTTAGCCACTGACTTCCTGGTTTGCGCTGGAGGAAACGCTGATGGTCTGTTTTTCTTTCACCAATGTCCCGTTTACAATGTGGATCTATGGTGCCAAATGCAGTTTACTCCACGACAAGGAAAAAAATCTTATTACCACAGCTCTAATGGGCCGCATGTGGTCCCTGGGCCGTCTTTTGCCCTCCTCTGATTTCTTCTGCCAAACTTTCTCAAAAGGATAAATTGTGAAAATTAAAGCAAATTATTATTTTACTCTCAAAGGTTTTATGTCTGACGTGAAAGGGGGTGAAGAGTGGGGAGAGACACCAGGCAAACTGTCGGAGCCAAGACCCGACCCTTTCTTTAACAATAGTAGCTAAAAAACAGATTACATTAGATACAGTGTTTTGCTGTATATTCTTCATGGTCAATCTATTCCTATTTGGCTCGTCATCCTATAATGATGGTGGGTCCCTCCCGATGCTATACTGGAACCACTGCACTAGACCCTCGGCCGTGCCAAATTCAAGTTTTGACCTCCTTCCTGTTCTGCAGTGCGTTGCCAACACCCCTGCCCCTCTTCTCCCCACTCACCAGCTCTGTCCGCTCTCCTCGCTCGCCCTGTGCAGGTGCTGAAGGGCTTCCCCGAGTGTCTCCAGGCCGACATCTGCCTGCACCTGAACCGCACGCTGCTGCAGAACTGCAAGGCTTTCAAGGGCTCCACCAAGGGCTGTCTGCGCGCGCTGGCCATGAAGTTCAAGACCACCCACGCTCCGCCGGGAGATACGCTGGTGCACGCGGGCGACGTCCTCACCGCCATCTATTTCATCTCCCGAGGCTCCATCGAGATACTGCGGGGAGACGTGGTGGTGGCCATACTGGGTAAGGAGCAGCGGCAGGACATATTGTAGAGATTATAAAGCGCCAGTTCTTCATGTTTCTGTTCATTTCCTATTAAAATTATACCAGGCATGTTCAAATAAGCTTTTTTTTGTTTTACGTGGTTCCTGGTAGATGATTGTTTACTCCGTGTTAAAAGCTTGATAGATACTTCAGCGGCAGAGACATCTATGTACAAAGGTCGGCAAGTTTGTCTAGAAGCTTAAGTCTCGCGTGAATTTGATGAACGGTAACATTTAAAATTGTGCTGTAAATATGGAAAGAATAAATCAATTATCTTGTCTATAGTTTTAATTAAATTACATTATTGCATGTTAGCCTTTAGCATCAAGACAAACTTGCTGATCTATTTAAACGCAGAGGTCTCCTCCTGAAGTATTTACATCCTACATTGAGTTGTTAGTACACGGTGATCTTAAGTGATCTTAATGTTTTCAAAATCCACTGCCTGACCAAATTAAAAGTACTTTACCTGGATTTAACAAAACTAACTGTTCTGATCTGGGGCCGAATGAATCGGCCGTGAAGTAGCTTAGCCGCATCGTGCAGTTACGGGAAAGAAAGGTGTGATACTGCATAAAGTGCTTACACACACGGATAATTGTTGTTAAGCTACATTTTGAGCTACATTACAAATTCTAGTAAAGTCCATCCTCTTCAATATGTTGAATCAATATGCGTCATTTGGATCACGGTGCTAATGTTAGTTGCAGTTTTGCCTGAACTGCAATAAATTGAAGTAAATAAACACATACATTTACTCCCTGCAAGATGGATTTAAAGCTAACTCTTACAACAACAATAATCTTCAGTTAAACCAAGACCAAAGTGGAGTATGAACAGCGTCATCACATCTAGAATGTGAGAAGAACTTAGAGTTTTTTTTGTGCCTTTGTCCAGGTAAAAACGACATCTTCGGCGAGCCCATAAACCTGTACGCCAGGGGGGGCAAGTCCAACGCCGATGTGAGAGCGCTGACCTACTGTGACCTGCACAAGATCCTGAGGGAGGACATCATGGAGGTGCTGGACATGTACCCGGAGTTCGCTGACCACTTCTGGAGCAACCTGGAGATCACCTTCAACCTGCGAGACGTACGCTCAACACTTAACAGACATATGTGCTGGAGATACTACTACAAACAAACGCACAAATAGAAAATGGATGGACGAATAGAATGTTTGTTCTTTAAACTGTGATGTTTTCTTCTTTCCAGACCAATATGATCCCAGGTTCACCCAGCAGCGACGAATCCAAGTCCGGAGGCTTCAACAAACTCCGCAGACGGAAGCTATCGTTCCGAAGACGCACCGAAAAAGGTAGCAATCCACAAATGACTGTTGTAAGGAATCTGATGCTCCTGGCTCCCTCCCCCAACACGAGGCAATTATATATCCACTGGAGCCTTGTTACTAAATGCTGCAGCACCTTCTGAGTTTGCCCATTGAAAGTAAAGCATTATATTCAAGCTTTGATTTATAGGACCGTGGTTTGTAGGATCATCAAAAAGAAGTGGCATCTTAAACCACGCCGCTGATTAAATGCATGAGCGCTTCAGTTATGCTCATGAGAAGGCGCAATGGCAACGTTTCTCCACCAGATGTCAGTTTTTGAGCTTTGAGACTTCATCGACACCTTTAGAAGAAAGCTTCAAATGCGCTTCACAGCTCCACCCGCCCGTCTCTGCATAGCTATAATCACAATCTGATTTCTCCTCATGTCTCATCTTCATGTGTGTGTAGATGACGCGGACGCCGGCCAGATTAAACAGTCCCGCAGGGCCATTCGGAGGCGGCAGAGGAACGAGGCGAACAGCCTGCAGACAGAAGAGGTCCCCCAGGCCAGGGAGTGGGGCACACACCGCAACTCCGGGTCCTCACACTCCAGCGGGGACGAGGTGAGCAGCCTCTTTTTTCCAGTTGTAGTTCTTGCAAGCACTTACCGAGACAAATAACACAGTTCACCAAACTTATACTAATACACCCATAGAGCCTAGGTGGGTACATTGTTTGAGCTGTGGACCTGTGAGTTAGTGTTAGTGAACCTTCCCTCTCATGTCTGCTGTTCTTCAGGGGGATGGGTCGGCTTTGACTGGCCTGGCGCCTCCTCCGGCCCTCGAGACCCCACTGTCTCCACCGAAAGTTCTGAACTTCAGAGTGAATCCGGAACCCGAGGGAGATCCCAAGACTGGCAACACCTGCAACGCCCTGTCAGGTCAGGCTCACTCCTCTCTCCAGACTCAAACCAGCATTTATCCACGTGTCTGTCACTCACTATCATATCCTACTATCTCCGCCCTCTCGATCAATCACCTTTAAAGCCAACCCTCCTCCACCACAGCAGATCCATCAGCCTCACCATCTCATCATCATTGTTGCTGTAGACAACTGATATAAACACGAGGGGGATGAGAATTGACTTTTATTGGGAGATTTGCTGCAGTTTGGATCACGCTTCGCGATAGTGGCTAAACAACAAAGCACTAAACCATTTGGAACGTCTCTCCCCTCTCACAGGAGCCTTCTCGGGGGTGTCGAACATCTTCAGCTTCTGGGGGGAGAGCCGGAGCGGGGGCCAGTACCAGGAGGTGCCCAGCTGTAGCCTGGCCTCGCCCCCACCTCTCAACACCCCTGTGCACAGTCTGAGCAGGCAGCAGAGGAGCCAGCTGGACTCGCGGCTAGACCTGCTTCAGAAACAGCTCAACAGGTACAATTAGAGAAAACTGTACGCATTTGTAAAAACAATCTTGTAACATTGGACAGAGTGAGATTCAAAGCTTCATCATGTCAATAAGTTGTGTTGAGACTTTACTTTATAGTATAGAATAGAAAAGAATAAGTTGGCTGGCAAGACAAAGCGTTAGTAAATTGGTCGAAGGCAACACTAATAATGACTTCATGTGTGATATTTGTTCCCGGTTTTGCTGCTGTAACCTTTTTTTTGGACAATCTACACCTAAAGTCCTCCAAACTTCTGCTGCTCCCAGTGAAGGTGTTTTTTCCTGAGTCAGTCTTATTAGCCGCTCTGTGTGTCCCACATAGAACCAGACAACGCAATTTACCAACACACAGACGCACAATGAAGCATTTATTCCCATTGTCTGACAAGCGCTGGGCCTATTAAAAAGATGAATATGCTGCAGCTGTCCCTGGAGGACTATTAATTGTTCCATTCATAGTTGTTAAAGTATAGAATGCAGAAAAATGCAGTAGCAGCGAAACAAAAGGAGAAAATGTTAGGAATTGTGTTAAGTGCTGTACTGTATCTGTTTTTAAGTGTCACTTTGGGTTTGAATGACAAAAACAAACATCACAACTCCATGTTTTTCACGAGGGAACAGCAATCAATGCTGTAAAAATTTGAAAAGGCAGTTATGCTGAATGTGAGACTTTTAACTGATAGAGCTGTACTGGGTAAAGTTTTGTGTAGTTTTGTTGGCCTGTGTGAAAGTACATTGTTGTGGTGCAGGTTGGAGAGTCGTATGTCGGCGGACATTGGGACCATCATGCAGCTGCTGCAGAGACAGATGGCTCTGGTGCCTCCTGCTTACAGCGCCGTGTCGTCCCCTCCTCAGGTATTTCACCCCCCCATACCAAGGCTAACACTCTGACAATGCCTGATTTTGTAAGCAGAGTAAGACCGTGTGGGAACATTTGTCTCCAAAGCCTTGTAAGAAACATGATACACACATAGATTATAAGTAGAGGTCGACCGATATGGGTTTTTCTAAGGCCAATGCCGATATTTTGGGATGCTAATTGGCCGATACCGATATGCTCGGCTGATATTTTTGACCAATATTTTTCCAAATGTCTGGTGTATAATTCTGTAAAAACAAATACTTGGCCGCTCCAACAGTGGCCTATTTTATTTTAGCAATTTTGGTGATCCAATCATAGTTTCTGTCTTTGATTAGTTGTCGTTAGCATTAGCATATTGTTACTAGCCGCGGCATTTTGCACGGCGATCAAAATTACAATAGTGGAGGTAAACACTAACTCAGCGATTGAATTCTCCAAATTCTGCACTTCAAAATGACATGCAGCATGTCCATATTGAAGGAGGTTTAGTGAAACTTGAAGCTAACCAATTTTCATTGCGATGTTTCTCACCTCCCCTGAGGCCGAGGGAGTTGTGGGAGGACTCCAACAAAGCCCTGACTTTTCTCTTTCCAATGCAGAAAAACAGGAAGTCTCTATGATTTTTGATCCCGGAAATATCTACTTTTTTTGTCACTAGATCGGCCGATAGCCGATACTGTAAAATCCCCAAATATCGGCTGGACGACTTTGTACAGGTGAAAGACGGGAAGCGGCAGTGGATTTGCAGGAAGCTTGTCAACTAGAAACAAAATGATGTAATAGTGCAACCCCTGTTTCATAAATGATTGTGCGTAAATTGGAGCAGACAGAACCCCAGCTCCCAATACGGGGGGAATGGGATTTCGATGTATTCTTGGGCCGCGTGTGAGCATGTGTGTCCTCGCCAGGTGTCTCCGTACTCGGGCCCCAGTCCAGGGGACAGAGGGGCCTCTCCACTGGAGACTGACACGCTCAGCTCACTGTCACAGGCAAGGCACACATCATGCAATATGTACATCATTTCACCACCACAACACAGGTTAAGTTAAAGTTTATTATTTTGTATGTGCCTGCCATACCAGTCACTCACTACAATTACACTGAAGC
Organism: Gobius niger; assembly: GCF_951799975.1. Taxonomy (NCBI): domain Eukaryota; kingdom Metazoa; phylum Chordata; class Actinopteri; order Gobiiformes; family Gobiidae; genus Gobius; species Gobius niger. The sequence continues at coordinate 20,751,765 of NC_136869.1, forward strand.
CAGGTCTAAGTAGGCTAAAGATTCGACTCTGATCCGTTTTCCCATTTCCAGCTGACCTTTGTTTGTTGTAAGCAAACAGTTATAAGTTCAACAAGCACAACACAAATTCAATCAAACACTGTTATATATATAGCCGATGGCTTTATTGACATTAGTGCTTATTTCTGGTTCTCATTTGATCAATCGGAGTTGCTGTAGACAGAATCCTCTGTCTGTCTAATGGCCTTTCTCTGTCTCAACACACATAATCGGAGCTGATCAAGCCACAAAAATGAGCTCCTCTGTCATCGTAGTGCAGGGCTTTGCTGAACAATGGCAGTCATTTTTTAGAAGTAGCAAACACGATGTGTTGTTGGTTCCTTACAGCAGCCTGACAGAAAACCGGCTCAGGGGAAGGTCGGTTCTAGTCAGACTAGGTGAAAAATCCGACACTCCCTTTGTTCCTGCTCATGTAACCACGGCGATGGGTTATTGTGATTCTGTTATATTTGGTACACACAGTTAAATATAGTATGTGGTGTTTGTGTGCAGATCTTGGAAGCGCAGGACTTTGAAGAGTTTCCAGAAGAGGGCGCTGTGCTGAGTGGTAATCCGTCGGGACTGGACCGTCTGGAGCTTCAGCTGGGATTGGGCAGCGGGGCGGGGCCTGTGAGCCACGGGGACGTGCCCTCCCAGCCAGGGGCAGTGCTGGAGCCGCCCCCGGCCGTTTGTGTGGACCCAGAAACCCTACGGAGGCTGTCCCTTCAGGAACCACAGACGCCTCTGGACTCACGGACACCCCAGAGACACCGCTCGGACCCAGGGGGCAGCTAAGGGTCCCGGGGGGAGCGGCAGGGAGGGGGGGGTCACATGGAGGTGGTCTTTAATGCTGCAGAAGTCGTGTTCCTGGCGCGGACTCGGACACAGGAGGCACATACTGTATCTACTCCCTTTATGGCACACCTTTGTCACAGTCACCTCAGCACTCCCAGGAGAAGCCACTAGAGGAGCGAGGCGGGTTCTGCCCGCCCACTGCTCTTTAAACTCCACCACGGTACAACTTTAACCAAATCCTCTTGAACCGTACAGACTGCTGTGTGCTGGAGATATCCCTTTACTGCTGTGTCCACGGCTGGATGACGCACGCAACTGACAATGAACTAGAAAAACGAGTAGCCATTTTTCACCTTGCACTGAAATCTTACTGATATTATTCTAGATGAATCTTTATGTCCGTGGCGCTTCCGAAGAACTCCCAAATGTGTAGAGATGACGTGTTAGCTGGCCTAACATCTGCTGTCCCGTTCACTCATTGGTTCCTTCCTACTGACGTCCTGCCCCTTCCCAAGAGCACACACTGGACTGGCTGCGCTGCACCTCAGGGGCGGGGGCTGGAGGGGTAAAAGCCATGAATTTTCTCAATGAACATATCAGTGACCCTAACATGGAAATTGTACAGTCTTGGTGGGCTGGTTAATGAACACATGGCATGCTTAGGCAGCGTCACACACAGGTAAACTGGCAAACTTCCAACAAAGAAATACAATCATGAGTGAACACGGTGGAAAGTTCTGTGCGGAACACTTTTGTCGATGGGATTCTATCTAAATTATACTGTCATAGTCTTAGTGTATGGGGAAGAAACTTTGTAGAATGAAGCTACTCATGGGCCTCAAGTGCTAAAAAATGAAAGATCGCTGCCTTTGGTAACATTTCAACAAAACCATTTCTACCTTTTGTATGGCCAAATGTCCTCAAAACTACTACTACATGGGTGATGGAACTTACGGCCAGGCGGCTCAAGATAAAGGTAAACACTGTCAAAAATGTTCCACACAGGCACTTTACACATTGAAGGCAGACCTTTACAAACTCAATGAAGTCAGTTTTTTGTGTGAAAGTGGCCTGCTTTACTCTCCCAAAGCACACGTCTATCTGAAGAACCCAACTGTGTGGTTTCTCTTTGTTCTAATTGCTACCTCAGATTGCATCCGTCCACATTGTTCCACCGGAGCGAGCTCTTGAAATGCTTGGACCTTGTACAAACTGTCCCCGTCTGTCCCGTGACGTTAAGACTCAAGTTTGCCGGTCGACGCCGAGCGGCCGAATGCGCCATTATTCATGTGCAGTCCCATATGCAACACTGGAGGAGGTGGGCGCGGGCTCTGACTCTGTGTGCGAAGTTCTGTGTGTTTGTCTTGTCTTTTGGGTCTGCACAGCTCCCACTCTGCGGTCCGCGAATCATGAAGGAGATACTGTATTTACTACTGTCACCCCCAATCTTTATGTAGTGAATTCCCTTTAAAATGTAGAACTATACCAGGTACGGAGTAGAAAACCCTCATCAAAGCACATCAAAACGATTCATTGTGTTTAATTTTCAGAATCTGGTTTGAGTGGGGTTTTGTTTGTTTTTACAGAGGAAAAAAAATCCTTTAAATTCTTCCAAAGAACGGGACTCTAAACTCAGTGTCCTAATATTTCAGTAAACAGCCAATAAATATGGACCATGTGCATAATGTAAATATCAGCTACACACTACCAATTAATCTCTTTCAACGGGGAAATTTAACATCGCCTATTTTTAGTAGCCTGTTGTTACTTAAAATAACTAGTAGCGACCTAGCTAATGGCTAATTTTGCGCTACCAATCGTAGCCATAGCATGTTTTAGCATTCAGCGTGTTTTTGGCCTCCAAGATTTTGTCTAAACATAAGACAGTGTTTCTAGTCACACAGCCATGAGTTTATGGTCCCCTTTAAATGAAGAATCTCCTCTATCTAATAATAATATGAAGGGCCACAAAGTCTGGGACACTTGCGATATTAGCCTATTAGCCTATGATGTTTACTTTTCCCTGACTGAAGGTGACACTAGGTGAATTTAACACTGTAACACTTCAGAGCAGTTCATTATGTTAATGTTATCAATGAAGGTGAGTTTGGAACCTATGATCTTTAAGCTAGTCTTCCCTGATGCGTACGTCGGACCCTTTCAGAGTGCAATAGTCCTTTAAGAAGACGCGTAGCAGCTTTTGTTTCATTGGCACTTTATTCGTCTGACTGTGCACGTGTTAGCAGACTCAGGAATGTGTCGTCCATGTCATACACTTCATCCTTCTCTAAAATCAATAATGATAATAACTGTTAATGTACATGAAGGTCCCCTTTAATGCAGACTGGTGAAGATTGTATTGGACCGCTTGCTGGTTGACGCTGTTTTATTTATTTATTTGGCTGTAGCGATATATACGACTTAATGTGATTTTTTTCTGTATCTTTATTTATCAATGATTATTTCACAGCGGCGACACGCCCACGCACGCACATAGTGTACATGTTTTGTTTCCATCACGCACTTTAGAATAGAACCAAAGCAAGTGGACATACAGAGTTTACAATTGAGTCCAGTGTAAAAAGCAAAGGTATTTCTCGCACATTCATGGTGTAACATAGACATTACATGGATTGGATGGATTGAAACCTGTCGTAATACAGGGTGGTAATAAACATTGGGCCAGATCATGTGGCGGCGCACGGGGCGGCGCAGGCTCTTGGCGAATTATTTTCCGAGTGGCGGCGCTATATGTGCCATTCGCCTCCGCCACCTGCGAGGGGGCGTCACAAGAGGAGGTGACTCCACTGATGGAAACACGGCTGACATTCACTTCCTCGTTTACATCGCGCTGTCTTGCGTTCTTTCTTAAGCCTTAGGCTCTCACAGGTCAAACTAAAAACTTTATTTACCCCATCGTGAGCTAAACCATGTTCACGTCTCGAGAGAAAAAGAGCTACAGCGTCCGCTGTGGCGCGGATCTGCCCGCGCTTGGCGTGAACGCGAAACAAAACAAAAGCACATGTTCACCCCCCACAACCACGCTCCTGGACACGGAGTCGATCTGGTTGGAGGAAGATGTGTGTGTCTCCACCCACTTAGATGCGCTAAGTCTGGAGTGGCAAGATCACAAAGTGCACTCCTACTGAGCGCAAAATGTCACGCTATCGTCTCCGTTTTGATGCACAAGATCGGGCCCCCTGTCTTTAAAATAGCATTAGCTAAAACAATAATAAAAAGAAATAGAGAAACGAGCTGTGGAAAACTCTGTTAGCTGTCGGGTCACATAGCGCTTGCTAACACACTGTTGTGTCCAAATAGTTTTATGTGAACAGTCTCAAGTATTTGACATTTTACATTCATCATTTGGAATGAGCCAGGAATTTCACATTTTTAGCGGTTTTGACGACCTATCCTAACCTAGCCTAACCTCAACTTTCAGGGCAAGATTGGCTATATATTATTAGTGCATGAAAAAGAACTGCTATGGTTTCCTTTTCTTGTTCTGTAATAATACGCTGATAGGAATTTAAAACACTAGGGAGATTGTTCACATAACTACTTTGTAGTTTTTCAGATAGCCTGTATTCACCAGTGGTGACACGGCAGCTGAACAAGTTGCTCTGCAGCACATTGTTTTGGCTAATGTAAAGTAGTTGCTAACTGTTCACAATTAACATGGCAGATTTGGCCCATAATAACACTGAATGTGCAATACGCCATGCCTATGTAATGTCTATGGGAGCCTTTGAACAAGTGTAACAAGAACGAATGGAAAATGTTCGCTTTTTAGTTGTCCATATTCACTTTGGTCGTTGCTGCTTCGATCTGTATTTCCTGGATTTTGTCGCATCATAAAAACACAAAACTGCCCCCCGTATATTTTCGAAAGTCTCTTGTCCATCACTTGATCCATATTGTGCTTAAAGAGGGGGTATTATGCTTTTTTCAATCACATAGCACCAGCCTATATCACACTACAATGATGACCAAACCTTCTGTTTGTCTGTAAACGCAGTAAATTAGAATAACTGCCTTGTATAAAATTGCTCTCTCAAAATGGCTGTAGTGAATGTCTTGAAATAGGCCCCTGCCTCTTTAAGAACCTCTGACCCTTTCAGACACGCCCCCTCCACACGCTGTCTGTGGCGTCAGTGGGGAGGGGGTTCTGCTGAGGAGCAGTGGTTGGTTACTCGGCTGGTGACGAAAGCTCGGAGGCGTCTCCAGGAGGTGGGGGCGTTCCTAGGAGGACTCAGGCAAACCTATCCCTAAAATGGCCGCCATCAGAGTTTTTACAGATTACTCAAAAATACGTGAATGTGCCAAGGCAACACTTCAGGCATGTTTTTAATGAGGGAATGACATAATAACATGATGTAAAGCTTGAAAAAGTCGATTTTGCATAATACCCCCCCCTTTAAGTGCGCTCATCTCGGCACCATCGATTGGTTAGCATGCCTCTAAAAGTGAAAGCTTGTTTTCGCAGTTCTATCACGTGTCATTGTTGCCTGCAGCCCAACACTGACATTATTTATCATTTCAAAACGTGCTGTTCTTTCCGCACAAAGTCTCCAGTGCTAATGTCGCGTAGCTAGCGTGCGTCTGTTCCGTGTACAACTACTGTCACCTAGTGGCCTGAGCTGTATATTACATTCTATGACTATGACCTCAAATCTCGAATGTGGTTTTTCCATCAACTTTTATCCCAACGTTTAATGTGACGCGTTGTGAAATCTTCAAAGCGACGAGTGCATTCGCATAGACGGACCGTACGAGATGCACTTTGTCTGTTAATCCTTCGCATTCCAACACAAGAACCCGCAAAACTTCTGTACTTCCCCTTTGTCGTCTTTGGATTTGTACATATTTTGAGCACCTGGGGCGAGAGTTTTTTTGTTTTTTTGTTTTCTTTTGGTACCGTTTACACTGGATCTGCTGTCACTCCTTGCCTGTACATACGGACTTCTCTTCTACTTACTGTACAGGAAACTCTTTGGCGTTGTATAGCCAGCACTATGCAGTCTTTGGCATGCTTTGAAATGCGAAATACTATAGAGGAAATATACGAAATAATAAAGAATAAAGGTCTGCTCTAATTTCTTATAAAAAGGATCGCCTTACGGGGTTTCAAAAAAAATATATGAAGGATTATGATCAGAGGTGGGCAGTCACTTTTACTTGTGTACTTTTACTTGAGCCACTTTTGGAAGTTTTGTCATAGTATGTGTACGAGATTAATGACATTTGGTAGTAAATCTTCTTTCATGTAACTTAAAGCCACACTGCTTAACATTTTACACAGAGATATGAATAAAATGTATTGGTGAAAGACAAACAAACTCTAAAAACATGTGTCTGTGACCGTGAGTGTTCTCATCCCTCTTCAGACAGGACAAGCTTTGCTGGGAGCGGGACATCATCAGCTCGTAACATACTGTTTAAATACATGACATGCACTTCCAAGTACTTCGTTTTTATAACTCACTGCAAAAGAAAAAAAAATATCGTACCTAACTAAGCATTAGGGGCCATTCATTTGTCTGCATTTTTTACCACTGTTTTGGTAGCTCCAGTGACGTGTGGCTTTAAACATATTTGTTCATCTACAACAGGGTTTCTGTCTGGAGCAGCAAGTCAAGGTTAAGATTTTAGATGCTATTTAAAGGCACACTGCGAAACATTTTGGATTACATTGTTTCAGAGACCAGCTCGGCACAGAAAATGTTATTTTTGCACAGGGTAATCTGAGAATGACTTTGGAGGAGGACTTAACCTATTCAAATGTCACATTTGGCTACCTTTGGTCAACATCTCCATGGAAACGAGCAGGAGATGTCCCGCTTCCAGTGCAGTCACAGATCTCAGTCAGATCTCCGGAGAGCTGAGCCGCTCACACTAAACACACACATTTGTTTGGTCAGTTTTTAGGTGTTTTTCAACAACAAAAATAATAATAAAAGCTTAGACTTCATTCTATGTATTGGGTGATTATGGTGTGGCTTTAAATGCCCCAAATACTGTATTTTTTATGTCACAAATGCGAAATAAAACAATTTTAATATCAAATCAAGTATTCTGTCAAACAGAGGAATGGAGGGAAGTTTTGTTTTGTTTTTTAGATATTTGTCACCAATAAAAAAAAAACTGGAAATGTTACTCAGTGTGGCTTTAAATATAAAACAGACTTTTTTTTTTTTTAACTTATCACCAATTATTTCCTGTCACTCTCTCTCCCCTCCTCCCACCTGAGTAAAGTGACTACTCTACCCACCTCTGATTAAATTGAGAAGGGTTGTTTTTTGTTTTTGTCTTTTTTTTATATTGTGCACATTTTTACTTGCATGCTGCACTCAGAATCTCCCGAGACGAGGGAGATTGACGTGCAAGGCAGCGCATCTTTTTGCTGTATGCTTGCAAACTGTGTGTAGAGTGAAGACACTGAATTCTTCCAGGTTATGGGAGTGTCCTATTTATACATATTTATATATATATATATATATACATATATATATATATATATATATATATATATATAGACTACAGCCGACTTCCAGCTTGGGAAGAGGGAGATAGCTGCAGATATAGTGGTCCTAGATGAAACAATGTTCTAGTTAATGGAGTGAAGCATGTGTGGTCGTTCTGGGCAAAACTGATCCATTAAGGAGCGCTTGATTTAACTACCTATGATTCGTATATGGGGTTACATCAAGCGCAAAATTAATATTCTGAGCGTTGTGTTGAGGACGTTTGGGATGGGCTACGAAAAAGAGGCTTTTATTTCGGGGTTGAAAACGTCGACTAAAACTGAAACACTTTTTTTGTCAAGTACTCAGAAGATTGTGATCTTCCAAATGAGGCTTGTCCTTCCCCATACGGTTAGATTCACAAGGCATCCTTACCAGACGAGAACCAGATGGGGGTTGCTAAATGGCCGTGGAAAAATATTTACACCTATCCCTAAAAAGTACCTAATGTCGGTCACACCAGATATAGCCAAATATTTCCACACTAAATGAATCGATATAGCTGGTCAGCGTACAATAATGCCCTGTTTCTTTGGGGTTTGGTGTGTGTGACTTGATAGGCAGCCCATCCCAACACGGCAGAACACTGGATGATGATAGTAATGTTATCCGAGTGGGTCAAAGTAGGCAATGTTTCATACTCATGTTCATATCTCTAATGATAAATGATGGTGGACAGGGTGAGCTCCAGGTTCTGATTGTGTGATAGCGTTATCAATGGTTTAACTTTATAACATTTCGAGAATATTTCTTTCAATAAAGCTCTTTGAAAGAAAACTGTGTCTGAGCTGATTACTGATAGAACCAGACAGAGACCCTGCCTCGGCGGGTGAGTAGACTTTTACCCTCCCTGCGCCCATGCACACAGGGGCGGACTGGCCATATGTCCGTTCTGGAAGAGCACAGAAGGGCCACCGGCTCTAGGGCCACCAGTCCCGCCTCAACCGAGCTTTACCCAAATCTAAAAGCTAAAAAGAAAAGCATCAAAATAGCGAGAAAAAGAGGATGAAAAGTCAACAAAAGCATGAGAAAAACACAACAAAAAATGATTAAAAAAACAACAAAATATGACAAAAATGTCATATTTTGACAAAATGTCATATTTTGACATTTTGGCGACGTGACGAAAAGTTTCCATCACTTTTGTAGGTCTTAGCTTTCAAATGAGGCGTTACATTGTTGCTCTCCAGTCAAGAAGCTTTTAGATTTGGGTAAAGCCCAATATAAAAAAACATGAATCTAAAAGGAATTCCGTGGAGTATGGTGTACCACAAGGTTCAATTTTGGGACTGTTATTATTTATTATTTACATTAATGATTTTGCTTCTGTTTCTATGACCACCTTTCCAGTTCTTTTTGCTGATGATACCGATCAAAAAAATAATAATAAAAAGCCGAACTGGGGAAAATGCACTCGTTAATGTTAAGGCGGGTGGTAAAAGGTTAAAATATGTATTTGTGGAAGTCACAATTATGCTAATTTGGGCCAGGCTGGTCAGAGTCCAGGGCTGTTTTTCAGTCCCAGTCCGCCCCTGCATGCACATGTCTGCAACAGCGCACATTTTTGCACTTTGCATGTAACACGTTCAGAAACCCACTAGGGGGCGCCAATGCTCCATGAAATATTATAGTTGCTTCTGAGCTGCCAAGTCATGTTGACACATTGCCCTGAAGCGTCACTGCTCTGAAGAATTATTATTGCTCGAAAACATGACAAATACTGCCAAAAATGATTTAAGACCAATTAAAGACTAAGCTCTTTGATAGCTACATAACCATAACAGTTTTGTCTTTCTTCCTGTTCAGTGGCCTATGCAATGATTCCATTAGAAAACATCTTGACCCAAAAGTACAGTATGCCTGATTCATTGCATTGCATTATCATTTTGTGGGGAAAGAACAAAAACAAACATTTTAATGGATCAAGGAAAGTTGTTTACATTTACTGTGACGTGACGTGAGTGCAATTCAAAGATGTGGCCATACGGTGTCTCCTCAAACCCATTATTGGCAACGGGACAAGCCAATTTATACAGCTCGTCTCATTTGCGCACTATCAACAAAATATATGTATTTATTTAATAGCCTACACATTATTCTAGGACACTCACTCACCACTTGTAATATATTAATGAGCCCCATCCTGGCCCTATCCTAACCATGCAATGATTGTACTTCTACTCCCTTTCTTTTCCTGACATTCCGCCCGCCTGTCTCGAACAAGGGGCGTCTTCCCCGGGTCCTGTCGGTCTTGTCCGTACGGAGCGCTCCTTCCCTCGGGCGATTGGATCAGCACCGTCCCGTAAAAGGAGTCAAACGCCTCCATTGAACCTCCGCCGTGTCCGTCAAAAGGGCACGCGGTGACGCCGAGCGCACCGGGCGAGATTTCGACCACGCGATTGACCAAACCCGCTGCCACTCAGTGTTAGACGCTATTTCTATTGGTCAGAACAACTGGCAGTCACTTTCTACTACTTGTCATTGGCTCGAATGCCTCTTTGGGGGGCGGGACCAGGAGGTTGGGTTGACAGAGAGGAGCTCTGTGGGGATGGTGAACCTGCAGACCGGAGCGGACCGCAGATCCACGACCGTACGTTTAAGGACTGCAGATTTACGACCCTCTATTTACGAGACAGCAGAGCGCAAGGGATGGAAATCTGCTGCAGATAATTACTTACTCCCAAGAATAGTAAACATAGATGAATGAATGTATGAATGAATAAACAAATATTCAAAAAAGTAATAATCATCTACAAGTGACGCCCAGATATGACATTAGTAGCAGCAATGTAAACAGCACAGGGCCGTCAAGAGGCCAGGCTGGGGCCCGGGGCGAGTTTCACATGAGCCGACAGCCTTGAATAACAAACCTGCTCGTTCACAATCAATTAAATGCAGATGCAAATGTTAGACCTTTTTAGAATTTACTGTCGGACAAGGACAAGATCGCGAATACAAGCGGCTGAAATGAGTTTCCTTCGCAGGGTGGCTGGGCGCACCCTTCGAGATCGGGTGAGGAGCTCAGTTACCCGGGAGGAGCTCGGAGTAGATTCGCTGCTCCTTCACGTCAAAAGGAGCAGCTGAGGTGGCTAGGGCATCTGTTCCGGATACCTCCTGGAACACCTCCCGCGGGAGGTGTTCCAGGCATGTCCTAGTGGGACAAGGCCTCGTGGAAGACCCAGGACACGCTGGTGGGACTGTGTCTCCGAGCTGGCCTGGTGTCGCCTCGGGGATCGGGAAGTTTGGGCATCTCTGCTGAGACTGCTGCCCCCGCGACCCGGCCCCGGATAAAGCGGAAGAAAATGGATGGATGGAGAATTTACTTTCGATAAGAATTGCCGCCTAAAAGTGACCCCTGAGCTCAATTATATTCCGTTAAATGTTTGCTTTTTGTGGGGTCGGATGCACAGTCAACGCCCAAACATCATCTAATAGTTTGATAATGAAAGAGAAACCACACATATGTCAGTCAACGGATATGTCATACCTCACTGTATTTTAATATAGCGCCTGGCTTCTCCATTCATATGTATGGGGATAGAACGGTCCATTTAAACAGCTCCAGTTAAACATTGCCTAACACGCATTTGTATCAAATCCTATAGCGACAAAAACCTGACAAATCAGGTGTTGAAGTTTTTTTTGTTGCCGCTTTTTTGTCGCTCTTTCTTTGGGCTTTCCTGTTGCCACTTCTTTTTCCACTTTTTTTTGCTTTTAGATTTGGGTAAAGCCGAACTGGAGCCAAAGCGCTCGGTTCAGGCGGAGATTTAAACTAAAAACCATAACCCGAATCTTCCGGACGGCAGATGGCGCTGTTTGGAAAAAGCAACGGGCTCGCGAAACCGGCGGTCGCGAACGTGCGGCCGCTCCAGTGTGCGTGCGCTGTCGGGCGAGGTGGGAGGATCGCAGCGGTGACAGCGACGGTGGGAGACTCCCGAGAAAGTGTCAAAAAGCAAGTCAACAAACGGTGAGTGCAGCGCAAAACCAAACCGTAGCTTCTTCGCGGCTGTGCCTGAACGCGCGCGGAGTTTGTGCCGACCCCGCTGCTCCGCGTACAGCCCCGTAAAGTGCGTGTTCGCAGTGGAATGACGCTGATTTTTTTTTTTTTTTTTTTTTTTTTTTGGATGAGTGAGCGCCCAGCCTGCACGCATCACGACAGCAGCGACACTGTACTGCTGCTGCTGCTGCGGCGGCGGCGGCTCGGGTCATGCTAATAGTTACATACGCGCTTACTTTACGCATTTGGGGAGAGGTCGCTGTGGTCAGACCGCGGCGTAACTTTCGCTTTTGGGGCTGTAGACGGGTATGAATGGATGTGCGAGGGCAGGGTCTTACGCGCAGCGTGCAGGAGAAGTTGCACTGTCATACATGCGGAGAAAGAAAGTTGTGCACGTAGAAGCAGCCGCACAATGGATGCTATTCATTTTGCTGATAGCGAGGCGAGGAGACAATGGGGACCTGACATGGCCTGTCTTTATATGACTACTTTAGTCAAATGCACTGAAGCAGACTCAGGGCTGGCGTTTGGTGATCCAAGTCTCACGTAAACTGCTGGGTTGCTTGAAACACAGAGCGTTAAGTCATTATTCTTCTTGATAAAATGGTTCTGTTTAGGTCATGTTTTATGAAACACTGTTATCTTATCGTGCTCATTGTTTTATCTCATTTCAGTGCGCGTTCTTTGGAAATATCAACATTTAAATATTGTTCGTGGGAATTCAACAACTCTGAAACATTTAGGATTATGCATTCAGCTTTGACTTTTATTTGATTATATATTTAAATGAATATTTGGCTACTTTACCCACCTCTGCTTAGTTCATGACACCATTTTGTAGTGTTGTTGTGTGGTGTGCTGTGTCTTTCCTGTGTTGTTTCTGGTCTGCTGGCTGTAGTAACTGTTGTTACCTTTTTAGCATTAGAGCTGGGAAATGGTACTGCTGAGTTGGGCTGAACGATATTGAAGTAACTTGCAGTATGCGATACAGCTGTGCAATATCACGACAACGATACTAATGCGATATGTTCCATTCTAATTAAACATAGATCGTATTCAGCAAATTACACCAAAGCAAGACTTAAAGAAACACTTTATCAGCACAACAAGACTAAAATCGAACTAAGGTAGTAAATTAAATTTCAAAATGTGTCGATCTTAGTCAGATGAAGACTTTAGTGATGTTTCGATTTATTGTGGCGTCTCACGATACAGATATTGCATCACCTAATATTGCGATACGATATTTTTGTTACATTTTGTGCAGCCCTATTGTTTATTTATTGGTGTATTTGGTCGGGACAGTGCAAGTTAATGAACAAGCCACACTGGATTGTTCCGTCGTCCCGTGCGCTCTCTAAAACACACTCTCATACATGCTGGCCTATTGTACATGTTTTTAGTGGTCGGAGAAACCCGAGTACCCGGAGGAAACCTCCGCAGACACGGGGAGAACATGCAAACTCCACACAGAAAGGCCCCGTCCCTGGTGGGAATCGAACCCAGGACCTTCTAGCTGTGTAGCACGAGCGCTAACCACGGCGCTACCGTGCCGCCCAGTGAGTGTGGAGTGTACTGTACACTTTGTAGTTTATTTTAAATTCCTTTTTACCAAAAACACATTTACCTTCACTGTGATGTTTGATGCACTTTGTGCAGAAGCCGTGCACGTTCTGAGCTGACAGTGGCTGCAGTAAACTTGTGATGGAAAGTTTTTCTTTACAGTGAGTGAGTGGTTTGTGCTGGTCACAGGGGCGGAGGGCGCAGATTGGCAGTCTTACTGTCAGTCTACCCCCGGACAGCTGTGGCTATACATAGCTTTAGCTTACTGCGACGAGCATGGAGTGTTATTGACACAGGATGACGTCTTATTTTGGTTTAGTTTGGGATCTTTGAAATGCTGTTTTCCTGTGTGTTGAGTAGTTTAGTGGTAGAACAGAGCAACGACTGCTCTGGTTCATCATCATTACTCTGCTACTTTAGACATCAATAATAGTTTTCTGCTCTAACAGAGTCTTCAACATAGGCTTTATCGCGAAGATAGTGCAGGAATATGATTTTATAGCATCATTCATTCATTTTTAAAGCCACACTGCGTAACATGTCACCCAATAAATACAGTATAATAAAATAAAGTTTTTTTTTCCTTTTTACACAGATATTTCCATAGCAATAAAAACTGAACAAATGTGTGCCTGCTGTGAGCGGCTCACCTCTCCTCAGACCTCTCCATGGAGCCCAGAGGAGAGGTGAGCCAAGAGTCTCCATGGAGATGTTGACGAAAGGCCGCCAAACATGAGATTTTAATAGGTTAGGTCCTGATCCAAATCCATTCTCCTCTTTTTACCCGCTGCAAAAATAGCTCCTGATCCATTACATTACGAAGGCAGACAAAGTCAGCCACATTTATTAAGTTTAAGTTATTAAGTTTATTAAGTTCTGTGAATCCTCATTCAACAATTGGCGACTAGTCAACTGCTGAAGTAGCCCAGAGTGCTCCTCAGATGTAAAGTACCCACCTGGAGGATTGGTCTATACTCCTTGCTGTCGGTACGTGGGACAGTTGTCGTATAGGATCAGTTTAATGAGCACCATTTAGTTTCCTTTCATTTGTCACCGCTGCTGTTCGAAGCTGCCACTGCATCGACCACTCTCTGCCGTCTTCCGGACTTTCCCTTTCACTTCCTCCTCCTGTGTTTGAAATAGCCACATATCAGGAAATGGCCTCTGATATAAACCTCCTCCACCGCCGTTAATATTGATCGCACGATAAAATCCATGGTGATTGTGGGTAACTGTGCGTTTGGGTTTTCACGACACCTTTTGTAGAATTTGTTTGTTTGGTAAAAGTTAGAATATTGAAACTTGAGATCGGTATCTTTCACATAGAAGAACTTTTTTTTTTTTAAACCATAGTGTTCGTCATTACTGAACTTGAATTATTGAACTTGATAACCACAAGATCTACAGGAAGCATAATAGATGGAGCGGCCCTGGTGTATTATGCAACTACTAGGCCTATATAAATATCATGAATATTTTAACTGAACAGTGTAGTGGTGGTTAGCAGTTTAACGACTCACCTGACACGGTGCTTCTGCCTCTCATAAAACAGAAGCTTTTGTTAGCATCTCTTCTGAAGTTGTTTCCCGCCCACAGTCTTTAGTGAAGTCTCAGAGGTTCGTTGTTATGCTACTGTAACCTGCTGCCCTGTTGTTAGCGGCACGGCCACATGAAGTTTGGTCCCACGTGAGATGTGTAGCAATGTTGTGTAATTGTATGTATCCTTTTTAACTCCTGACTCTTAAAGTCCGTGGTATATTCTCATAGTTTTTCTTGAATTTGGCGGCCCATAGAGCGCAGCATGTAATAGATCTGCGAGTCGAGTTCATAATAATGAATGAAAGTAGGTTAAAAATGTCGATACCGCGCCCACTTTTTCGATAAGTGTATCCGCAATGAGATATTGCAGTATTGATTTTTGAGCACCACCCTAATGTCCAGCATCCATGGGGTTTTATCTGGACAGAAGCTGCTGACGCTGTAGTTCAGACCTAAAATACACGTGGTGCTAGTATTAGTATAGTAGTTTAATATATTCTATATTCTGAATCTGGATATTATGAATCCAGCAAATGCACACTGCCGTTGTGTCCTTGGGCAAGACACTTTACCCACTTTGCCTCCTGTGTCTGACACTGTGGTTCCTTGATATCAAGCGCTTTGAGCCTGATGAAGGTAGAAAAAGCGCTAATACAAATGCCATCATTTTCCATTATAATATCAAACAGCATTATTGTCCAAATCACATTCAGCTGCTGTTTGGCTGAAAAGTATATAAAAAAATATCCTTTTTTCTTCTGTTTGATGGATAGTTTGCAAATCTTAAGAAGTGATATCATTTTTTTTGGGTTTGTGGCAATATAATATAGTATCTTGAGCTGAAGGATATTGAAGTAACTTGCGATGTGTGACACCGCTATGCAATAATGTGATATTTCACTCAACCATTTCAACGCGATATGTTCCCTTATCATTTTCACAAATCGTTAGTAAGTAAGTAATGTTTATTTATATCGCACCTTTCACAGACGAAGGTCACAAAGTCCTTCAAAAGTTACAAATAGAAGTTCCTATTTTTCCAGCACATTGTTTCAAAAGAAGACTTAAAGGGGCTGGAAGCAAGTTCGCCATTTTATACTCACTACTGCCACCTCAGGCCATATGTGTAACTGCACCTTCTATATTAAGCTCGTGCATGACGGCAATTCGGGCCAAAGTGACACATTTTTGAGTGACCGTACAGAATTTTAGAGGCAGTTGTGGTGAACAGGTCTGAGCTCATTCTACACATTAGGAAATGGCTGGAACATGTAGGGGGAGGAAAATACTTAATTTTAACATTTTTAAACTCCCTATAGTCCCTTTAAGAAAGACAACATCGGAACCAAAACAAGATTATAGTTGAACTAAGTTAGTATATGTTTAACTAAAAATGTTATGTATAAGTTTAATGCATTGTTTGTTTTTGGCTGAGTTTGTAGAAATATTGTGTCTATCTTGACTTTAGTGACATCACTGAATATCGCGATACGATATTTGTGGCGATATATTGTGCAGCCTTAGCTAAAAGCTTTCAAATTGACCCCTTGTCAGCGCTCAATTAAAGCTTTTCTTCCTAAAAGCTGGCGGCTGTTTTATCCAAAGTGTAATAAAGAAGTTTTAAATCACTAATATTTAGTTTGTTTTTTGGCCTTCACCTTGAAAAGTCTGTACCTTTTGCCAAAGAGTTGGAGTAGTTTAGTCTGTGTTTCTGCCTAACGGCTCTCGCGCTGTATGTTTATCCTTGAGCTCCAGCGTTTTGATCATGTCCGTTTGGATTGCCTCCCCTCTCCAGATTAGACACCCCTCCAATCCAATCCCCTGAGCGGCAGCAGAGATTACCCTCGCAGACCAGCGCACGCACAGGGCAGCCAAAACGTCCCGCCGCCCGACGATTAGGTGTTAGTCCCACGACCAAAGAATGGAAAGGTTCATGAAGCAGCAGCAGCAGAGCCGTTCACAACACGCTTTTCCACTGATGAAAAGAGTCAAATTGCAGCAACATCTGTTTTCCGCTCTGCTTTTAGAGAAATGGAGTTCCATTATTAGACGTGCACCTCTTCATCAGGGCTGTGCCGGTCATGTGCCGGAACGCTAACTTCAACTTTACACATAAGTCAGTCAGTACTTCTGATACACCTTAGAAAATGTACCACAAACGTACAAACTGGTTGGAGGAGGTCGTTGGATGGGGAGCGAATGTGCATTTCTTCTTTCACTGAAAATTGTGAGAAATTCTTGCCATATTGTCCTTCCTTATTTTCTTCAGTACTTAGAATTGTCATCATGATCTGGAACTGAAAACAGAAAGATAAAGTTCCTGAATCCCGTCAGAAACTCCTTTCTCCCCCAGTACCCGGCCCTTCTGATGTCTGCTTTAGCATTAACCCCTGTACTCCGCTGTCTGCCTTCAAGCCTCAACATTCAAATGAGTTTTCCTGTCCACTCCCTGAGTCTGCAGAGCGCATGAGGAGAATATAATAAACCTGTAGAGATTTGATATAGTTTTTTTTTTCGCTATAGTCTACAATAGCCATGGCTGAATTGCATTTTACCTAAACGGCTCCATTCGGCTCGATGCTCGACGGCCTCGTAAAGTCCGTTAAGCCGCGTTATTTTAACCCAGCCTTGTAAGGAGAAGGAATGTTTGCAGAAGAACTCTTATGTGTCCACTCTGCAGGGCCACCTAATGGGAAGTCGGTGACGTCCATCAAGAACGAGCCTAAACATAAGCGAGGGAACAACAAGGCAGCGATAGAGGAAGGGAAGAGGTGAGTCAGGGGCCGAGGAGGGAGGACAGAGGGAGCATCCAGACAAATGCGCTCTTAGTGGATTCAAAAGGACAAGTGCACTGACTCTGTAGCGCGGTGTGTGCCTGTAGCGTATCTCATGTTTGGTCTACAGTAAGTGGCGCTCCTCCACTCGCTCCCCGCTCCGTGCTGGGAATCGGTTCATATTCATCGACCTGTTTTGGAGCCTGTCCACACACGCTACGCACAGACAGCTGCACAGTCAGAAACTCTCTCCAATTATAAGCGTAGAGTCATATTTTTTTTTTACACGAAATATCCAACCAGATGTGCCTGAACACGGCTGGTTCTCCAGATGTAGAATAGCAGAATATCAAATGCTAGTGCAGTGGTGTCAGGCTGTAGGATTATTGGACATTGACTTGTCTAAAAGGATCATTATGAACATGTCCGGAGGCTGCTGTGATTACTGAGCATATGTGTGAGCAGGCCGACAGCATCATCAGAGGTCAGGCCTTTAACGGTGCCCGGTTCACACCCATTAACCCACAGGACGGATCGTTACGGGTTAGTCAAGACTCTGTGGGAGCTAAACTGTTAGCAGCACTTTTTGTCGTTTTCTCTTTTAGTTTGTTCATTATCAACTTATTGCCGGTCTTTCACTTTCTTTTGAAATTGTTAAGCTGCTGCGGGGACATCTGGTGAATGGAAAATAAAAAAAGCTTTTAACTAAATGTTGACTCGGACATTGAGAGAAAGTGCAGAGGCATTGAAAGCATGGCTCGGTTATTCTCTTTGGTTTTTCGTGCTGCTTTTATCAGAGTTTCCACAGGGCATTAAAGAGAATTAAAAGTACTTGAATTAATTATGTCAATATTAAGGCCTGAAGTCATTAAGAAGCATTAAATCTGAGTCAAACTGGCATTAAATCTAAATTACCTAGTTTTTCTTGGAGGCAGAACCAATGGGCAAGGAAAGCGCTTCTCTTTGGTCCTCATGGCGGGGAGCTGACATTGCTGAAACAGGATTCTAACTGAGCTTTGGACCTCGCTTAAACTGCTTAAAAGCCTGGCTCCAAAAAGTACATTTTTTTCCTCAAAATCGCTATGACCCATGTGACAACGCTGTCGTGTGTCATATTTTGAACCACACTGTTTTTTTAATATTAGAAATAAAAAGTGGAAGCTTAAGTCTGTGATCGACCGCAGAAGTGCACGTTTGAAAAGTGACTCACATTGTTGGATCTCGGAGCCTCAGGCCAATGCAGATGTTTGGGAAACCATTAGCTCATAGCGGAACATGCTGTAGCTGCATTATTGATGCCCATTGTTTTACTACATAGATCAATACAGTATATCGATAATGGAGTCATTAAAATGTCTAAAAATAACTGACCAGGAGGAGATTATACTGTGTTATTCGTGATGCTTAACCGCTGAAATGAAAGCCTTAACATGTGTATGTTTTGGGAGAGAGCATTATTCAAGGGAAGTGCACCGAGTGGCATTGCGTGACAGCCGTGGATTGAATGAATGAACGGAGGGATAGAGAGAGAGAGAGAGAGAGGAGTGAAAGAATGGGATTTTGACTGCGCTGTGTCCAGCCGCTGTAATCCCCTCAGCATCAGCACCGCAGCAGCTGGAGCAGTGTCCCAGCCCAGAGAGGAGCACAGAGGGCGGGCGGAGGCCGGCACTTCCAAGTGTCTGCATTCTCCCTGCCGCGCCCAGAACATGCTCAATAGGTTTGTCCAGGCGTCTGCAGCCTCCAGTTCAGTGCTCACATGCACTGTAAACACTGGAACTGGCTCTTTTGGCAGCAGCATTAGCATAGCCCCACGGTCGGTGTTTATGTTGCTGTGAGCGTAGAATTGATATCCGTCTGACCCGAACTCCTGACTCCGGGCAAATCAGCGGATCTTATTGGAGGCTACTTGATCGTCTGTCTCTGGTGTTTACTGTGCGGATGAATATTTATAACGTACATGACAGATAGCACACACTTGTCACCTGCAGTTGTAAATAACTGCGCGGGGTGTGCTCGGCCGCCGTGAAAATGACTCTTTTATTCATGATCTGTAACCTGACCCTGTGTGACTGGCTTTGAATAGATAAGAGCTGCTTAAGGATGGACTTTTGACCTCAAGGAGTTCTTCAGTTCACCATTTCTAGAAACAACAATACAAGAATGTAATAATTAGTCTTAAAATGAGGCTTAGAAACGTGATATATGCCAACAAATCAATGGTAATAAACACAGTTTGAGCTCAGAACTGTGGAGAACGGCTCCAGTGATGGTCGGACTTAAAAAGGCGACACTTTTCCTTTATTAGTTTATCAAGGAAAAACTAATTGGAGCAGAAGGAGAAACTGGATTACTCAAACTTGAATTACACAAAATACTATGTTTTTGCATAGTGTGGCCTCTTTTAAACGAGACATGTCCTGTAGAATCAATTTTAAAAGCTTTAAACTGTGTTATAATGTTATCCCTTGTCCCGTAACAACTTTGACAAACTTTGCCACGAAGCTGAAAGTGTGTCATTAGTCATTCCCAATGTTGCCTGAGGAGGGAGCTCTGGGCAAACTTCTATAGACGTTATTTCAAAATATTTCGGCTATAAATAACCGATACTGAACAAATGCCTGTTTTGGCTCTAACCATTTTAGAAACACAATTTTAGCTGACTAAATCTGAGTGAATATGGACATGCTGCAGCTCACTCTGAAGCTCTGAACATGAGGATTTAATCGCTGAATTAGTTTTAACCTCTGCAAATGTATTTTTGATCACCACGCAAAATGCTGCAGTTAGCCACAGTATGCCAATGCTAGCGTCTGCATGCTAATGCTAGCGGCTGCATGCTTATGCTAGAGGCTGCATGCTAATGCTAGCGGCTGCATGCTTATGCTAGCGGCTGCATGCTAATGCTAGCGGTTGCATGCAAACACTAGCAGCAGCATGCTAATGCTAGCATGAACTAATCCAAGCTTTGTTGAACTCAAAATGAAGAAAATGGACCATTTACTTGTCACTCGCTGCAGCCACTTGTAAGAATTTCTCTTGGTATCGGTATTGGTATCGGAAGCAAAAAAGCTGGATCAGTGAATCACTGTTTCAAATGTTTAAATGTAAACCATCAATGGTACCAAAAAAAAGTGTTTGAGTCTCACTTATGCAGGATGTTCACTTACTTGTCACACACTGCTATTGTATTGCCTTTTCTTTTTTTTTAGCCCACACTAGGTTTCTTATGTTTTTACATTTTTAAATGGAAGGCTATAAATCACTGCTGATTTTGATGTTGCGTCAGAATGAGGACTATCTAACAATACGATATTAGGCTGTTGTGTTTATTTTTTAGGTAAATCGGGGAAACCTTAAGGAAACCCATTCAGACACAGAGAGAATTGAACCTGGGACCTTCACGCTGTGTCGGTTCATTCTCTAACTCGCCACTCTCAGCCTTGACTGCTCACTCCCTGTGTTTGATTTGGGATGACGCTGACCTCCATATCTGCTCTCGTATAGTGTGTTTAGCATTCCATGGGCATGTGCTAAGCCCCCTGTGCAACAAAAGGCCTCAGTGCGTCCGTAGTGTGTACGTCTGAGAGAATGCCATTGTGTTCGGGAGCGCGAGCTCGTGGGCGGGGCCGTGGACAGCGAGCCCATTGAGCGCCGCCGTAAACCTTTCAGCAGTGTCTCTAGGACAGAGTGGAGATGTCCAGGAAAGGGCTTGAAAGGAAAAGTGGGCATCATTATGGGGTGGGAGTGGGATGTGTAGTTTGTCAAGACTGTTGTAGGGTTGTTCAAATAGTCACATTTTGATTTCAATTACGATTATTGTCCTGACAAAAAATAGCCCTTTTGAGAGGAGACAAAATTGCCCCAAACTTTGAAGTTTGTTATGAGCATGCAGGTACTCAGCGATACTTTTTTTGATACCTATACTAAAATATTTGTCATCGAGAATGAGAAAACAGAACAATAATGTGTGGAAGATCTGCAAATTTACATTGTCGGGTTCATATCCAATGTCATGAAATGTGTGGAATCATTTATTTGAGCTGAAGCAACAACGTCACCTCCTTTAAAGGAACAGGCCACTGTTTTCCCATACTGAGATATGTTCTTACCTGAGCTTAGACAAGTTGATACGTACCTGTCTGGTCTTTGTGCCCGTGGAAGAGCGTGGTAGCTTCCAACTTCAACCCCGTTTGGAGCCATAGGAATATCTTGGGAGAGGCCAAATGCTAACAACATCTTTGGTCGTTTTGCATGACTGAGCGCAGTGCAAAGACCAGACCGGTACACATCAACTCATCTAAGCTTAGGTAAGAACATATTTCAGTATGGAAGAACAGTGGCCTGTTCCTTTAATGCTGTCCCTGAACCAACAGCATCATAACTTAATTTTTTGCAGTACCTGCTTTCAATACTTATACCTTATACTGATACCCGTAATACTAGGGGGTAACAATGCACAATTTTGTTTTCTATTTCATTTTGTTTTGTGAGCCCAGAGGTACATTTTATTATAAAGTTTTGAAAGCATTGCCAATTTTATTCTGAGGTTATAAGTACTGTCTAATGAGGAACATTTAGGCTATTTTACTTCAAAACCAGCGTACTTTAATGGGATTGGTTTATTTTTTTTCTCAATGTTTTGGATTTTTGTCAAAGACATTTTAGGAAGAGATTGTATATAGTAGGATTATATATTGTATGGCCAGTGATTGAACCCCTACATCAGTCTGGCTTTTTTGCTGCATTTGGACTTTGGTAAATCCAAAAGTAGCTGTTTTTAAAAAGTGAAAACTGCAGCACCTCCTCTGCTGTTAATGCAGCACCAGCAGCGCTCAATTAGGCTTATTCAGTTAGAGCAGGAGACCCCTCCGTCACACCCCCTCACTCAGGCCCAAACACTGGCTCTTTGACTGGACTCTTAACACCCCCAGTGTGGCCGGAACATTGGCTACAGCTAATGTGGACCGACATCAAACACGGCTGACATTCACTTTCATTTGATATTATACCACAGGCCGTACGTAGCTGCCATTTGCCCGTTCAGTGATTATTAAAGTCCTGATTTTATATTGATTTCTGACTCATCCTGCTTATTTCGCTGCACTTCCTCCCTGCTGGCAAAGGCACAGTTACGTTTCAACACTCCCCAGCCAGGACTTTGCTCTGCCTCAGCCTTCACACTGACACTGCATTTAACTTTCTTATATGTGTGCGTCTGTCTGTCTGTCTGTCTGTCTGTCTGTCTGTCTGTCTGTCTGTCTGTCTGTCTGTCTGTCTGTCTGTCTGTCTGTCTGTCTGTCTGTCTGTCTGTCTGTCTGTCTGTCTGTCTGTCTGTCTGTCTGCTTGATTTGATTTCATAACTTCCCCTTGGAAAACTTACATTATCACACTTATTTTTAGTGTAAACGGCGGCAGTCTTCCACGTGCCTTTTATGAGTTGATAGTTTCGCATTGTACAGTCGGCTGGGACTGTTCGCTCCATTTCACAACAGTGGCTGAGAAGTAGTTCGATTTAGTTCTTTGTTGTGGCTCGATAGCAAGAGTTCTCAGGCAAGTTGGAAATTCTACAGTAAATAAAGAAAGACATATTACGTACATTATGTTTTCTTTTGTTTTGAGCCTTTAACCATATGGTAAAGTTGTTCTCTCATCCAAAAACGTACCTGGAGTCGTATATTTGCTTCACTCGCACCATCTTGTCATTTCTCCTACTGTTTGTAAGTTTGTTTTGTACTTTGTGTATTTTGTTAGATAATCGACAGAACATGGAGGTTAAAAAAAAACCCTCAAGCCAATCTCCAAACCTGTTCTGAGCTGTTCTACACTCAAACCGCCTTCATTACGTTGCTGTTTATTTTGTATAACGCTGTTCACCAAAAAATGACTTCTTGTACAATCTTTTTTTATCGATCAACTAAGGAATATTAAGGTCAGCACAGTCCTTGGTAATAAAGTGTGATATTATGCAAAATAAACTTCAGATGCTGTATGTTTTTTTTTTTTTTTTTTACCATGTTGCAGTGTTGGAGCTGTGCTTAGAGTCACTGACGCATCATTGAGTAATCCTTGAATCTTCCCGAGTGGCTGTGAGTAGCATCGCAGCAGCAGCTCCCATTTCAGCTCCTCCTGACGTCCATAGTAAAGGCTTTCCTCACCTCTCCATCATCTCATGCTAAGCTCAATCCTTTCATCGCAAAGTAAAAACACTCACCATTGGGGGGCAAGAGGAGGGGGTTTGGGAGGGGCTTAGAGCGAAAGTGAAGCTACTGGATATTTAGTTTCAACTGTTTTAGAAGCACATGGCATTTTCTAACCAACAAAGTGTAAGGCAGTGATAAAGGTGTGTATGAGATTATTACCAAATATAACAGCTGCTCTTTAAAGTGATAAAAACATCAGAAATCAGAAGCTTGTGACTACAGTTATGACTTAATGTATCTTTCAACACACCAGATAAAGCCAAATTAACATGTTCTGCTCAAATATTGTTCGCTGGGCAGTACATTAGACACATAAGTGCATCTTGTAAACTGTCCACTTGCACTGTAGGGAATGTAGGGCTGCAACTTACGATTTTTTGGTAATCCATTTTCATGATTAATCGATTAATTGCTTGCCTGTGAATGGTGTTTTTTTTTGATCACATAAACCTAAAGTGGCATCGCTTGAGGACATGTAGATGGAGTAAACTTAAAATGAATGTTTGTTGGAGGCTCCTGGTGCTAATTCTGCTTCTGACTGGATGAGACACAGACAGACGTTTATGACATTTTCAATGTACAAAACACTACAGACCCTAACGATAAAAACAAAGTAGGTTATAGTTGTCGACTATTTGAATAATCGATTAGTTGTTTCAGCCCTACTTGGATGTGACGGCTACCATAAAGGCCAGTCTAATAGCGCACTCTGAATTCTCAGGACAGTTTTGTTTTTGTGTGTGTGTTTTGTGGAGCAGTTATCTGTGAGTCAGCGTGACCGGCGATATAAAAACAATAAAACAGTAGCACCAATGCGATGAGAGAAAAAGTTTGTGTGAACCGTGTGCCCCAGTGTTTCCCTGCACTTCAGTCCTGCCGTTCTGCCTGGTGCCTGTTTGAGGAGGAAAGCAGGAGTTTGTTCTTTTCAGACTCTGACGCTGCTTTTTTCAGAGTTACACGGGAAAACGCTTAGCGGCGCTCCCCGCCTCTCCGCTCTATTCATTATGCACTAACATGCGGGATGCGCAGCTGGATTATATAACGTTGGCCCATATGGCAGCAGCACATGTGAGGGCTGTGAACGGAGCAGGAAGATCCTCCCGGATCCCCTGTTGTGTGGACGCACAGGAACTTCATACAGCAGTGAGCGGCACTTTTCACCCCTCATGTGACATTAGGCTCTTAAATAGGTTCTAGTTTTATGTTTTTTGTGGTCCAAACTCTTTTACCTTTTAATCGAGAATTCATTTGTGCATTGTTACAGTTGTTAAAAGTTTGGTAGTCTGACGTCTGCCACCTGTGCTGTTGTGATCCAGTCTGTCCAGTCTCTGTCAGCAGAGGAAGTCTGCCCTTGTGCCTTTGTGCACTGATTTGTGGGCGTGTTTGTGTACACTGTCTGTCACACAGCGCACCTGAGGAAGTGTTGGATAAAGCAGGTGTAACCGCATTGTGTGCCATGAGGCTAATATAAACAGTGAAGGCTTCGGAAGTCTTAATGCCATTGCCTGTTTGGACAACTTCCCATTACTACATTATTGTTTTACAGCGTCAATAATATGGAAAGTCAAAACGACTCGAATCTGTCCAGTCGCCCTGTTCGGTTCTTGCAGCCATGGCTCCACGGCACGTCACACATTTATTTTACATCAACCAGTCTGCAAGCTAAATGTTTGGCAGTGTTAGATATTGCCATATGTCTGAACAATAAGCTTTACAGTTCAGCTGCACAATCGAATCGAAATCACAATATTGTGTCTCAGTCTCAGATTGCAAAGGCTGCAAGGCATTATGTCCTCTGAAATCAATGGGAATTATCAATAAAACTTTCTAACCCTGTTCATAATCTACTCCTTAACGTTTATGCTCCTGGATGTGTTTCTAATGTGCGCTTTGAGCTGAGTCTTGATCGGAAAACACGGTGCTTGTCAGAACGATGTCGACTATTCCGAAGTTTATCTTGTCTGCATTGTGTCTCTTTCGTAGTAAAGCCGACCGCATTAAACAAGTCATCATTTGAACCCAGCGCTGCACTTGAGAGGTGTAATTATAATGCTTAATAACACTTTATGAGTTCTAGACTCCACTTGACACTGAAGCTCCCTCAGGACTCTGGGGCTTGTCTTCATTTGGCTCCGCTCCAACTATGTCAAGCCTGAGTCAGCATTCCCTCTCTCGGTCCGCGGGGAACTCCGGCTAAGTTCACGCTGTCGACGCCTACGAGAGCCTTAGAAGTGAATCACAGTAATGGCCATTATTACTTCAAAGACTTTAATGTTGAACTCACTGGTTTTCAGTGTGTGGTGCTTGAGCTGTGCAATGAATCATTTTTTAAAGTGGGCGAACTGTATTTTACAATTCTGCTTTTGAGCACCTCAGTATAGATATTTGACATTATATCTTTTATACTGAAGTCTCTGCATGGGAAATAAGCTTGATGAGTAAAGAATGCTTTTTAGAGACCTTGTAAGTAGCTTGGAGCGCCCTCCGCTGTCTGTAGGGGACAAATGAAAAAATGTTGATATGCTGCTCAAACTATACTATACTTCTTTTCCCCATATTGCCCAATCCTATATGTAAGGTACCAGTAATAGTTGTTTTGAGTTGCCACCCCTCCCACCAGATTCCATTTCAACATTTTAACTTTCAAAAATGTGTCACAAAACATTCACTGCAGTTTTTTTGCGGGGCCCCCTGACTACAGTAGCCCCCAGATAAACCACACCCTTTACCCTCCCCCAATGAACGCCCCTGCTAGCATAACAAAAACCATTCCCACCCATCCATGAACGCTGCGCACCCTGGGCTGTAGCTGCGCTGGAGGAATCCCTGGTATGTTTGTGTCTATTGTGCGGAGTGTGTATGTTTTTGTGAGGGCGTGTGGAGGAGAGTGTGTGTTTGCGTGAGGGCGCGTGTGTGTGTGTGTGTGTGACGCTGAGGCTAAGGCCTGTAGGGAATGTGGCTGATAACATCTCTGTCAGAGGAGTGCAAGGGCAGCTGAATAGTGACCAACTTCCTCAAGTATTACGAGAGCCAATATTGTTCACTTTTGTGTCTAGATTTGGATGTATGTTATCGACTAAATCATATTTACACTTAAGAAGAAGACTACAGTCACACGCCTTTCAGAACATGTTGATAGATATGAATTCCTGAGTTAACAGGTCATGTAAGACCTAAGGAGATGGGAGGCTTTGTTGTTCACATTATATCACATCATACAGCCATTCCCAAAGTCCAACAGATGCCCAACACCAAACGATACAGGAGACTTTCTTAAAGGTTGCTTGCTGTGAGTGAAAAAGTGAAAGCCCTCTTTTTATCAAGATCAGATAATGATTTGTTGATTGGAGAAATTCACTTGAGATGTTTCATGTCAATTATTAATAAACTGTAAAGGAAAAACCAACCGGGATCACTGGACTTTCCTACACTAAATATCCTTGGCTACATGACTCACATTAATATGTACGACTCACAACATGAAGTGATCTGATCATTATAACATGTATATATAGCAGTTATCAGTTAATATCTTACAGCAGCAGCGGCTTGTTTCTGTCCCAGCCTTGATAGTTGTTGCTAGCATTAACATGCTGCTACTAGCTGCAGCATTTTGTGCGGCTCAAAAGTACTGTTTTCAGAGGCTAAAACTAACTCTGCAAGTGACTTCTCCTGGTTCAAGTTTATGAATGAGATACAGCATGTGCATGTTGATTTAGTTGATGAAAGTAGTGTTTTTAAAACACCGAGAGCCAAGTATAAGTATAAGATACTGTATTTGGAATCCATACCTGATATTGTATTTTTACAGAGTTGGTTCTGATATCTGATACTAATAACCATTTTTTACATATGCTTGATGTGTTGATAAGCTTTGAGGCCCCTCAGAGGGCCACACATTGGGAACCACTCGCCTAATAATATCAATTCTTGACATATCATTTGTGCTTCGGGAATTGCTTTTTAAATTGCTGTTTGATCTGTTTTCTCTGTCTCTTTGGCTTTGATATTTTTAATAAAGAGACTCAGGAGATGACTAGGCTCTTGATACGAATGTGGACTTTAACAATATATACTAAATTAAAGTTAAAACTATAAACCACAATTAGTTTAGTAGTTTGAACATGAAATGTTTCTCTTTTACTGTTAAAGTAAATGATCATTTCAATGAGATCATCTTGGTCTATTCTACTTTGTCTGATTCCTCTGTTTATTTCCCAGGGCTTTGGACTGGCTGGAGTTTTTGGTGGCCTCTAAGGGAACTGAAACCCCGACATCCTGCACCAAAGGGGAGCTAATCACTTCACTAACAAGGACCTGTTAAGGTATTGTCATTTCTTCATTATGTTCCTTTTACTAACAGGTGAATGTTTTTGGAGGGTCCACAGTTCTGTTCCTGGAATATCCATTATTGTTGTGTCCTTGGGCCAGACACTGGACTTTACCCACAATATTGAAGAGGTGCCTGAGTAATATATAGGCCCTCATTGGCTCAAAGTTTACCAACATTGTTTTGATCCATTTATCAGTGACTCCCATGAAATCAGATCTAATTTACATATGAGGTAAAAAAAAAAAAAAAGTAATTTGTCTAACGTCTAACGGTTACAATAGAAACCAGTACGACCTGTGTGTTTGGTTTGGGAGGGGCCCCCAGGGTCAGCTGGAGCCGTGATTTATGAGCTGTGAACAGGTATCACGTAACGACATATTCCCCCGCCCCGACTGCTCTACTGTAAACTAAAAAGGGGAGGGGTAATTGTCTGAGCTAACGGTTCACAACATTTTTTATCTTCCCTTCTCCCCAAACCTTTCAGGTGTCAGTGTGCACCTGACAGAGCCGGGATTGAACCCTTAACCTTCTCTTTATGAGATGCCAAAGCAAACCAGATACAATGGTGGGCAAGCACATCTTTTCAAAATTTCAAATTGATTTTAAAAAACCCACTGGCAAACAAGCGTAATCTGGATATTACAAAGTTCTCCCACACATTGGCTGGCATACCCCTGTTGGGAATCCGCGGTCATGAAGCCATTGCACTTTTCCTACAGTCGTGTTGCTTTTAGTCTCGCCCTGGTTTGAAGCTCGGGGGTCGGGGCGTGACCCAAAGCGGTGCTGCGAGGCGGAACACGGCTTTTACGGTGTTAAGTTGCACATTACAGTCTCTTTACATGCCTGGAGTAGACGTCATAGGCCACGCTGGGACATCAGAGCGAAGTCGGGGGGCGAGGCTTCCTTCAGCTATTGCTGGATGACCTAAGAGCAGGGGCAACCAGTACTTATTTGAGTTTACCCACATAGTGATGATGGGATATGGGATGGCGTAAAATCTGTGATGTGGCTCATGTTTGATGATCATTCTTTGATCATCAGGTGTTGTTTTATTTTCATGTACAGAAGAGTTGTGCCGGTGCGTGCATTTCTATATAAGCTACATATTTGAGTTTTGCCACTAACTTATATCTTGCAATCCCCAGCACATTATACAAAGTAACTTCTATTTATTCACGGAGAATTCTGATAATCTCACAAATCTATTCAATATTTTTTTTTTTTATTAAGCTTTGATTTTTAACAGCGAGTTTCCAGTTCATTACGTTTCAAAGTGTCAAAGGGCGTTCATTGTATTGCCATGTAATTGCTCTAGGTAAAGTTACACTGTAGCCGCAACTACCTGTCTCTGCCTTTGTTTCTGCAGTGTTTTCTGGCACAGATTTTCTTCTGGAAAGATAGTTAAAGACAAGTTCAAAAATCAAAGTCAACTTTATTATCAATTCTAATACATGTACACTAGTGTGTACAGAGAATGGCAAGGGGCAGGGAGATGGTTCAGTTTCCTGTCAGCCTGTTGGATGAAGCTGTCCTGGCCCAGTGACTCAGAACCCACTGTTTAACCAACTTTTCTAATGTTTGCTCTGTTGATTATCCAAAATCTATTGTACACATTTATTTTTTCCATTATTATTCCATTATTATTCTTATCTAAGAAATCAATATTGCTCTATTTTCTTACAGCATGCTTAAACTTTTGAACTTCCACTTGTGTTCATATGATAACCTTGAGTCTGTCCCATACTGATCAGGCCGGTGACACTGCATGACTTCTCTATGAGCTGTCTGTAACGCGACACGGGGCCCACGTCAGCCCTGCTCGCCTTGTGTGGGCTTCAGAAAGCCTGTCCCGGTGCTAAAGCTAAGAGCAGCTATAACGAAGTTAGGCCTAAAAGCAGTAAGCACACTTTGTAATTAAATCCATCTCGCTGAGGTTGTGAGCCTGTTGGAGAGAGAGCAGGTGTAGGACAGAGCACAGAGTCAGACTCAGCTGTCCGAGCTGTGCAGCTGCTACAAAAGCAGAAGTGTGGGACAAACCGGGAGCTACAGGGAACTGAGCTGCACAGGCTGTGTAAGTTTAGGACACAGGGACAGAGTTTATGACTAACTCCACACACACACAATGTGCCTGGGTCCTGTGTGCTCCATGATGTTGCCTCCACTCACTGACTGTGCCAGCTCAAGTGGTAGAAACGCTTGCCCACTTACTGGAGCTTAGAGGTGTGATTCCTTACATGCGTTTTGTGCACATGGGCAAGACGTTTCACTTAAAACTGGGACTCACCGGATTTTAATTTGATTTTGAAACGTGACACAAAAAAGTGCACAGACATTAAGACATTTTTCCACAATTGAACTTTTCCTACTTTATTGGAACCATTCTGACAAACGATGATGATGCGAGACCACATACAGTTCAGATTTTAGTCACAAAATCTAATGTGAGGTCAGAACCTTTTAATCATGACCGATACTACATCAGTGGCCTGTCTTTTCATGCACTCCTGTCTGTAGTGAAAGAGCCACTAATAGGTGTAAATACTGCACCAGGAGTGCCGGATATGAGTGGCGAGGGGCGGCGGTGAGGCGCCTCATTGGCTGTTGCCATGGTAGCATCTCTCAAATCGGAAGTGAGGGTTGTAAATAACATGTTTGTTACTTATGATGTGAGGTTTTCAAATAGTCGTAACATGATCACGATGACACCACACACTTCAGGAGTAGGGCTGGGTACCATGACACTTTTTTGATACCTACCTATACTAAAATATTTGTCATTTCTTTTACATTTGTATCATTTATTTGAGCTGAAACAACCAAGTAACCTCCTTTAATGCTGTTCCTGGACCAACAAGCATCAAAACTTGGTCTCTAAAGATAATTATTTTTTTTGAGTACCTACTTTTAGATACCAGCAGTACCTAAGCTGTTTTTTGATACCATACTGGTGTCGTCATTACCCAGCCCTATTGAGGAGCAGCATGATAAAGAATAATTTGCAAGAAAGTCTTATCAGGCCACACCTCCCTGAACTCAGCAAGGGGCGTGTCCAGCTCAAAATCAGGTTAAAACTCCTCTAGTGTTTCCGCGGCCTTGTCTGTGTAAATGTTTTCACAACTACCTTTGAAACTATACGTTTTGTAACTGTAACAAAGCATAATATCTATTTTACTGCCAACTGTCACACATTTCTTCTGGGATCTGTGAGAAAAACAGCTGTAAAGTCTGGTTAAACTTTCTACAGCTAGATAGTCCTCCTGGAGTGAGCAGCAGAGGCAGTCTATTATTTTTACAGTCTTTGGTCATGGCTAGCGTTAGCATGTAGCATGATTCTAACATGAGGCATTGTGTTAGCATTCTGTGTTGTTTATGTATGGATGGGTTGTTGAACTACTTTGCTCCTCTCCATGTCTTTGTATCTATATTGGGTAGAGTGTGTGTTTCTGTGCACCTCTCCCTCTCTGACGTCACTTCCCCACACAGCAGTGAGCTCAGTGTCTGGGCACTGCATGTCTGACCTGTGTAATCATATGGTGGACATTTGTTTTACAGCCTCAGTGGTCAGTTCTGCCCAGTGCAGCAGGAGCAGGGCACGAGCAGGCTGGATCTGGAGTAGCCATCAGCATTATCATCATCGTCACAATATAAGTGTTAGATTAGGAAGGGCGGGGGAAGGGGGGGGACTTAGGAAAGGGTAGGTGAAGTTAATGAAATATTGAAAACAGAATCTTACACCGTACCTTTAACTCTGGTGAATAGTCAAGCCTGTCATTTGCATTTAAAGAAATGTTGCGATCCCTTTCTGTAGATCTTGAGCCATGGTCTTCGTTGACCAGTCTGGAGTATAGTTGGAGTACCTAGCTGGAGGAGTGCTGTGTACTTTTTGGGAGGATGTGGCACACCGCAGCACCCTGAGATGAGATTATGTCTGTCACATTGTGCCATGGTGCTGTGTATTAAAGGAACATGCTGCAGTGATTTGGGGATTAGCTTTGGTGTGTTACGTCATGGCACACAGTGATGACCATTACAGACTGTGGGCTGATGTTCAGCTTACGGACAGGCCCGAGCCAGTCAGTTCAGTTCATCTGGTGAAGAACGATCGAAGACCTGCCTGTTATCCCTTCACTTAACTCTTTTTCTAAATTTCTAAAATACATTTGTCGATAACTGCATTTCCATCACTGGCTGAAGTGTCGCAGAAGTAGTTTGTCACCTTAAAACGCAGATTAGGTGTGGCATTTGAAGGCATGTGTGGTTTGTTTATAGAAAGCTGCTAAGTAGCTGTTTTTGCGTTTGGGGTGCGCTACTGCACCAAAGTACCTTCGCTTGACCGTTCATATTAAACTTTATTTATCTTGTTATTGGCTTTAGACCGGTGATCTCTGTACCACGGACACAACCCTGGGGTTATTGCTGAAGCAGCACTTGTACTTCTCCGTGAGGCGAGAAGCTACGCCTTGACTTCTCAAAGAGAGGAAACTGTTGCAAACAAATAAATCATAATCGATAATAATCACGCCCTGAGCCTGTGCTTTCAACGTTGTATAAATTATTTCATTTTAAGCATCAGATTTAATGTTTGAAAATCAAGGCAAGCAAGTGATTTTATTTCATCACATTCAAGCAGACTTTTCTAGGTATTTTCGTTTTTGTTTTCAATTTGACGATTGATGGAATGATTGGCCTACATGGATTCTAAAGGAAGGACACAAGGCAGTGCAATTTATAGAGGAAATGAATGTGAGGCTGCCATAAAGAGCAGCGCTCTCAGTTTGTAATAAACGAGGCCTCGGTCGACCTCTTTTTTTTAATAAGCAACGCCCGCTGGCGAGTGGTACAGGCACATTTGTCCAATGTCGTGTTTTGAGTTGCGCTGTCCTTGTGTGTGTTGTCATAGTTACTGCACCGATGCCCATAGTTTATCAGGGTTTTTTTTTCTTTTTTGATTTGAAAACAGAAACTGAACTCTAAACTTCCACAATTTTCCAAAACCGTTTGTTTCCGTTCTGACCAAGGTACTTCCTGTCTGTTCTCACCAACGTGTCATGGAGCTTTATTCCTGACAATAGTGGTGTGAGAAGCAGATTTACCACAGGCTTAACCTCCACCATGTTTTGGGCCCATCCACATCCACCCCGTACGTGCACGTGTGTCAGTGCGCTGTACAATACAAGCGCTGGATTTCCTTCCTTTGTTGAAAGCAGATTATTTCCGAGTGAGCGGGACGGGAAAGCAGGAGCCCAGACTATGGCGGCCCTGCGTGGACAAAAAGCGGCGCGGGGTGGGTAAATCCATCAGAGTGCAGTCTAATGAAAAGGCTGTGGTCATGCTGCTATAGAAATAGAAGCGGGAGGAAGACAATAACGGACAAACTTGGTGCAGTGGGAAAGCTCTGGAAGCAGATACAAGATGTCTTTAAATAGTGAAGATGTTGCTCTGAAGTTTGATACATCAGTGTAAATGTGTAGATGTACAGGTGCTTTAAGTGTTAGCAGTAGATGTGAGTGTGGACATGCCACATAGTGCAATAGAGCCAAAAGGCTGGAACAGGTTATTGCGTTCAAGAGTTGGATATAGAGTTATTGGGTCTTTTTTTGTTCATGAGTCTGATGGTTGAATGTGGGAGGTATGGGTCTGGATGGACCGTAGCCTCCTGCCTGAGGGGAGAGAGAAGGGTCAGCTGTGATCTGACCTACAAGCCTCCGGGTCCTGGAGGTGTGTCAGTCTCTGAGAGATAAGAACCTACAGCCACTCACCTTCTCAGCAGCACGCACAATGCACTGCAGTTGATGCTTGTCTCAGTCTGTGATGCTGCAGTACCACACGGGGATGGAGGAGGTGAGGATGGACTCGATGATGGCCGTGTAGAACTGCACCAGCATGTTGGTCGTCAGCTTTAGTTTCAGCAGCTGCCTCAGGAAGAACATCCTACCACTGTTACAAGTTCAGGTTCATGATGAGATGGCTCTCACAGGTGCAGACAGTGGTTGTGTCCTTAGGTAAGACACTTCAACCACCTCCTGTGTGAGTGTGGTGAGTGAGTGGGAGCCGCCTCGCTTCCCTCAGTCGACCCCATGGCGGCTGTGCCGTACCATCACAGAGTATGGAGTGAGTAAATAATTACTTCAATGAAGCGCTTTGAGACACCTATCAACGCAGGCTTGTAAAGCAGAATGCATGAATATAAAAGCTTTCAAAAGTAGAAGCCGTCATTATTATTATTAGCACAAAGCAGGTCATTGTTATATTTGTGCATCAAGTGCATACTTGATATGATTTACACTTTTTATTATTTTACTATTCAAAATATATATTTTGCTCTCAAATGGGATGAACTCGTGACTTGGATTTGATTTCATTCAGATGTTTTTTTTTTTTTTTTTTTCTGGTGAGTCGTGCCTGGATTAACTGCACTTCCACTTTTAATCTTTTCCTGTTTAATAAATGAAACCAAATGAAGTCATGGCTTCTCTTCTGTCATGAATATTGAATGACCTGCGTAGGAGCTCGCTGGAAGCATGAGTCATGGAAATCCTGTGACGTTTTGCTAAATAATTCATATCAAATGATATTCAGCCCTGCCATAAGCATTTTCTTCATCATCCACATACATTTAGTCCAGAAATAACAATCCAAACATGTGACCTTGTGGGTTTCTGCCTACACACTGTGACTGTTGGGGTAAGTTTGGAAAGTGGGCCAGAGTTGGTGACCAGGCTGAGGTTGTGGAGAGTTTGGACACACCCTGCTCTCAGCTGTAACTACAGTTTATATAGACTGGCCCCAGCATCTCTGTGTTCAGCTGAGGGGAATTGCACCGAAATCGCATCAATTCTAACCCACAGATATATTTTGCATTTGCGGCATTAAACAAAAAGCTTTGAGACATTAAAATAGCACTAATAAAGTATTCCATTTGTCTTGCTGCTGCTGCTTGTATAAACCTTTTATCCTTTTATACGAATGAGTTTGCACAGCTGTAATAAGATGCAATCACAGTCATTTAGAAAAGCAAACGAGAGGAGTGCTTTTATGTAGAAACGGGAAACCATAAATCACTGTCATTCCTTGTATTTGCTTTTGTTTGCCGTACTACACAGTTTGATTGTAATCATGTATTTACTTCCCCTGTGTTAGATTTTCATTGGCTTTGTACTTGTCACACCTGTGCTTTTGTAGTGAGCACCATCTCCAGCAGAGGGAGCCCATTGTCTGTGACTGACAGCCTCCACAGCTGCCAATGCTGTTTTTTAAAATGATTATTGTTTATGCCTTTTTTACTGATTGTGGTTTTAGTTGTATGAGCTCAATCAACCTGTCAGAGCTACAGATGATTTTTTTAGACTGGTTTGTACTAGATGGGACATAATTTAGCCTGGCCCAGTGGTATTTAGAAGCTGAAATATTTTATAAGGTGGTGCTTGGTTTGAAAAGTTTGAAAGCAACTTATTTAGAAAATTATATGTTAGATGATTTTTCTGCTTTATGTCCGGTGTAAGTTATTATTCAAATAAAGTTGGTTATTTCAAAAGTACAGGCAAAGTGAAAAAAAAATATTGAACTAAGACCTCATTGATTTACTGGTCATGAAATTGACCCTATATTACAGGTAAGATATGTGACTTTTCCAAAATGTTTCATAAAAGTGACATGTGAACAGGCAGGTTCAAATCAGATATGCATTTACAGATAGGAATTGTAAGTTAGTTGATTCACAATTACAAAAACATGTTATCTTTTGTAAAAGCCAATCACGTTTACGCTTCATGTATTGGTTTTGAAGCTGACCTGACCTGAACTCTGATCCTTTCACTAAAGCCAGTCTGGAAGTGAACATAAATAGACAATCCCAGCTCCTGTCCCCAAACAGGTCCTAATTGGTGCAGCCTGCAGTTAAAGCTCAGTGACTGACGTCTGGAGATTCTTAGCTTAATTCGTAGCTGAAGTGTATTTCTCATGGTGTGTGTCGTTGTGGTGCAGCCATGGCGGAGTTGGACCTCAGCCTGAGCGACGCGCTGACAGACGGCGTGCCCCAGCCCAGCCCGGAGAGCCGAGTGGAGAGGGACTTCGTGGCCCAGCTCGAGGCCGAGACCTTCGACGACGAGGTGGGAGAGACAGTGGGCAAGACGGACTACATCCCCCTGCTGGACAATGACGACAACAGAGCAGGTTTGTATTGATTCAGTGTTTTACTGCCGGGACATTAGCACCAATGTTCCCTCTAAACTGTGCACGTGGGCGATTACTCCCATGTTGTTTGAGCACAAGAAATCCATGCACAAATAAAATCACACCCAAGAAGAGCAGATGCTGGAGAGACAAGACTTAGTGCGTTTTCATTGTGGGTTCTGTCCCCACACTGTACAGCCTCATTTAGCAGATGATGAAAAGATATTTAGTAAATGTTGTTAAGATACGGAATAGTCCTATACAGTTTGGCATATATTGTATTCAATTGCCTGTGTTAAATGTAATATTGTAATAAAATAAGCAATAATATGTATTTTGGAAGGGCTGTCACTATGAGATGGGCAAAGCAGGCATTTGTAGAGGGGGCCCAAGTGCAGGATTAGGCTGCCCTTTATGAATGAACATTTGTTTTGATCAATGTAATAGAGGTACTTTATTTTCATGCATCAAATGGAGATTTTAAAAATAAAACGTCTCAATAATCATAACTTAGTCATTTTGGGCAACAAAACACATTGAAGATTCAGAGATTACTCAAAAGCAGCAGCACAGGGCAGGATTGACTGTTTTGTATATATTTCCACGGCTTAAAGTTAAATGGAGCGGTCCATTAAGTCCACTTTTGCGATTGGGGTGTGTCACACTCACAGCTTGCTTGTTGGGAAAGCTTAAAAGAAGATATAATAAGTTTTTCATTCAACAAAGCACTGACCTGTTTGAGCGATCAGTGTCGTATTGGTCAAATGGAGACTAGGGGGCGCTATTAACAAAAATGTTTATCATGTCTTGTCTATGTCTTGTCTATGTCTTGCTGGCCTTTTAACTTGATGTGTCAGCTTTATTAATGTTATGATTTACCTGTGCATTAAGGTATTAGTCACTATTGATAGAAACATGAACCAAGTTACTCATCCGAAGTAAATATAAAGTAATTAAAGATGACAGTGCTTTCAGTACCATATTAACAGTTTTGGTCGGTTTGAGGTCTGTGCCATTGCTGATTTCCAAACTGTTCCTGTTTGTTGCATCAGCAATATTTGTTCAGCCCTGGGACAAAACTGCTACTGTGATATTGGGCTGAACAAAAACACTGGATTTGATTTGACCTTTTCTTCTTCCAGTAAGTCTTTTTCACACAAGTCACTGAGTCATCATGAGATCTAAACGGCTAATTGCAGGCTGTTAGCTCACACAGCCGGGCCGGCCCAGTGTGGGTGTGGATCCTGACTGCTCCCTGGTGGGACCCATGGGTGCAGGAGTCCGCACTGAGCCAGCGCACTGTGCAGACAGGCTGACATACTGGCGTCACGCTGTAGGGCCAGGCTGTCTGCTCTTATTGTCCTCAGTCAGCAGGAGTTACAGTAGCCTACTGTCCGGAAGTCCTCTGTCCCTCTGTGGGGGCGCTGGGCTGGGCTGATGGTGGAGGTTTGAGCCTCATGTATCTGTGTGTGGAAAAAGAGATCCAGACAGCGCTCAGCTGGGTTTGTGTCTGTCAAACATTTGTTGCGTTTGTTTACAACTACGTCTAGCCACATCCAGAGTAGATTTATGTTTCCTTGGTGTTCGGAAGAATGTTGGAGTGGTGTTGGATTGTCTTTATAACTTTTTTCTCTCTGTTAAACACACGTCTGCACAGAACGCTTTATGCCTGAAGTCCTGAACAAACATTAACCAGAGACTCATTCATCAAGCGAAACAAAGACCCAGAACATATGGGGTTTATTTTTTTATGGAACAGTAAAGAGTAGTTATACTTTTGGCCAGCGGAGTGCGCACTTCCTCTTTGGTGACCAACAAAGCAAACATGGCAAGAGCGAGAACAAAGGCTGCGTCTGAAACCATCAAATCATAGCCTCTAAGCACTAACACTAGCAGCTAACTCCTTAACCTTTCATGGGGTCGACTGTTAGATCTATGCAGTTAGGGAACTAGAGCTTCAGCAGCATTTGCACAATCCGTCCGTCCTTAAACAGGGGAAAGGGAAGTGACATCACCAACAGCTGTTTTTCTTCTTCTTTAAAGTTATTGGTGGAGTGCAGGCCAAACAAAAGTGCATGTCGCCCCCTAGTGTACAGTGCCCAACAACAACATAGTTGCTCAAACAAAGACATTTAAGGAGAACAAAAAATCCAAATGATCCATCACATTTCCCATTAGTCTTATTTTATTTCAACAGCTGTTTCATAAAGCTACATTATGCAAATGATCCATGTGGCTTAAGTTTCTACTAAATGAAAACAAAAAATTAACGCTGACGCACATCCGGTTTGGCACAAGAGCTCTTACCAATCTGCTCGTTTCGGACGCAGCCAAACTTTCAAACGATCAATCTCCCGCCCCCTTCCCAATGTTGTTAATAAAAGTACTTTCTGATAATACGTGTGTGACTTTTAGTTTTTTCATAAATGTCAGACTCACAGGAACATCAGGGTAAAGTTTGGGTTAAGTTCTTACTCACAAATCCTTTGCACTTTTTTTAACTTTGAATATTGAAGTATTTTACTGACTGAATTCTGACCTTGTGTTGCAGCGGGTCCGGCCCTGGAGAACGGGGAGAAGGAGGTGCAGGGAGTTCAAAAGCCTGGTAAGACTACATTTCCCAGCATTCCCCTCTGCACTACACCTGTCTGCTAGTCGTTAAGTTTCCACCAATCACAGCAGTTCAAGTCCGTCCCCCATAGGCTTGATTTTTTGGTCGTTTTGTCTCCCTTTTTAATAGTGTTTGGAGGACAAAGTTGTGCCCTCTAGTGGAGCTGTTAAGTCATTACATTCTGTCCTAGGCTTTTATAGGCTGCTTTCTATGGATTTCATTTGGACACTTCATGGGCTGTTTTATCAACACATAGTTTGATTCTGGATTAACCAATATCAGTCGGTTTCAGTTGAGTTTGTCACTATGATGAGCTGTTGTATAAATACAGTAGGTAGTGGCATAGAAACCCCTCCCTCATGCACTTGGCTGTTGCAAATTTTTTCCTGAAGTTTTTCTCGTGCATATTTCGTGCATGAGTGGCATGTGTTTGCAGATTGTGAAACAGCCACATTTAGGCAATTAGCCGCGAAAAGGCAAACGCACTGCGAGCATTCCTTCAAAGCCTTGACAGCTTCTGAAAACATCCCAGCGGGACCAGTGGGAAAGTGTAATGGCACGTTCCTGACACTGGGGGGAGCACTGAGCCTGTGAATGGTGTTGGCATGTTAGCTGTGTGGCTCTCTGCATGGCATGAGCTTGTTTCTCCTCATTTAGTCCATGTCTTAAGTCTCTGCAGGGAAATAAATCTACACAATAAGCTTCTTAAAAATTATTTCTCTGTATCAACTTTCCTCTGTAGATTTATGAGGGAACTGGTATCAAAGATCATTGTCTCAGAGTGTTTTTTTGTCACACTCCTTGTACTACATCTCTACAAATCAGTGTAGCTTGAATGAAAAGCAACCCTCGGACCCTTTTACAAGTTCATTCTCAATTCACAATTTACGTAAGTTTTATTTTTTAGTCTTATTTCACTAAGTACTTCCTGTTCCTCTACCGTGTCTCGCCATAATACTCATAATGAACACCAGAATTGTTCACTTCTTGCTTGGTTATGGTAAGCTCGGTGCGTAGCCACTGCTGCCCTGTCATAGACGGACCGAAGAGAGGCTGCTAATCTGCTTAAACCTCTCACTCATGCACTACTGACGGGTCTGCACCTGCAGGAGGCGCTGTTCTGTCTCTGAGCTGAAAGTGCTACTGAGCGTGAATATGAACTACATTGGCAGGTTCTTGTAGATAAACTTGAACTTTGTGTTACATCGTTTTACATGACTATGAACTGTAGCATGTATGGAAAGCTGATTTTATTCAAATGTATCACTCTAGCCTCATAATTAATGTCTATTTCAGCCTACTTTTGACTCAACTTGTTTGAAATGGTTTTATCTGCTGCTGCCTCATTCACTGAAGTCGAGCTCAGGCAAATCTAAGGAGATGATGCCCCGCTGTACTTTCAAACACAATGAGAAAGTGGCCATTTCTGTAGTTTGGCCGAGGCAGAAGAATGACTCGAAGTGTAATGTCTTTTATTAAGTACTTGCAAATTATGAAAAGTGTATTTACAGTTTAACGTTTAACAACTTTTCTTAAAGAAATATTTAATGCTACACTGGGAAAAACTGACTTAAATGAATATGATTGATCTCTAGGTTTGGATTAGTCTTAAATACAAATGATTCAAGCACTTTTAAGTCATTGATCTCATTTCCCAGTGTACAGTAAAGCCACACTTTCTGCGACATACTGTAACTGTAGCATCACAAGCTCGGTCCACACTTTGGCCCCGTCCCGCTTCGAGTCCATTCATCATGGTGTCGCCGCAGCACAGTATAGGACACAGCAGCAGTGTTACGGGGAAGGAAAGTGGGTCATCTCATCCAGGGCAGAGACGATGCTGCGTGTAAAGCTGCTGCATGGCTCCACTGCATGGTTCTGTTACTGCATGGCACGCTCCAGTCACAGTGCATCACGTATGTGTTTGAGATTTGACCAGGCTGAGGGCTGACTATTGTTGGAAACAGGAGAAAAGAAATATTGGCTCCTGAAACTGTGATTAAAGCTTTCTGATCCGATTGATTGGACTTTGACAAAGAAATGAAAATCTGCTGCACATTACCAGTCAGTTTGTCACGCCCTTAAGTCCAAAGTCCTCAGGCCGGTCGAGTGTTTACTTCGATATTACATAAGTTGCTTCATTTCTTACAGCTTTACTAACTTTTGTTCTTATCTCCTCCCCTTTTGATTCATTTCAAACTTTACTTTTCCGTTACCGCCCCCTCCCCTTCCTCTCCTCCTCGCTTTTTGTTGACACTTGATTTGGGTTTTTTGGCTGCCCCTCCCCTTCCCTTCTCTTTCTCCCAATCCCCAACGCTTCAGAGGACTAGAGCCCGCCCCCTCCCAGCGCCATGGCGACAGTCCGTCAGCTGTGCTTCCACTGCGTGTGTGCGGCTGCTCCCTGTCTTCTCCGAACACACGACGCATCCATGACGCCCTGAGCACTGTAGACTGTAGAACATGCTGTTCCTCCTCACTCTGCACAATCACCACTCACATTTTCACTTTCATTTCGACTGTAGCTAATGAAGCCAGCTGTCATTGTGCAGACAAGCACACTCCACTCGTTTGGTTTTATTTAAAGTATAGCTGCTCTGTTGCTTTATATTATTTTCTACCTCTCGGCATTGTACTTTTCATGGGGCTGTTTTGTAAAACTGGCTCAGCTCCGCTCTGTGCTCTGAAGCAAGTGAAGCAACAGCTTTACCCTCAACCTTGGCCCTAAGTCAGATTTCACTCACACAAAGTAGGGATTCAAACACATTTTGGAATAGCAAATGAAATCGTTGCAGCTGAAATCACTAAGAGAAGACGTCTTCTACAGTGGGTCGTGTCTCTATAATGTGTCTGCCAGCTCTTAGTGTGGACCTCTGCAGAGATTTTCTCCCCTAAAGGGTTAATGACCTGGAGCTTTCGTTTACTTTCCAAAATCCTACAGCTCATCTTTTCATAAGACTTGAGCATGAGAAAAGCACTATACAACTAAGGTTTCCTTCATCGTACACTGCAAAAAGTAAACTATTATAAAATAATTCCAAGGGCTGCCGAGAAATGTTACATTAAATCAACTGCAAGTTTACCTTGTAGTCGATTTGAAGGTGTTAATACATTAAACACACAGATATAAATCATCACAATATGACAACTTTAATTCAGTGCAACCTCCTTTTAAACAATTCAATTCATTTGGATTTGAGGTCGACGTCACTGCTTCCAGTTGTCTGAAGTGAAAATCAACATTGAGATCAACCATCTGCAGCAACTGACCAAATCTATCATTCATGTTTTGAATCTAAAGTGTAAAAATGACTGAAATGATCTTTAAATGGTAGCATTTATATAGGTCTTTTCTAACTACATTCGGCCCTCAAACGCACTTTACATCAAGGACCCACTCACCCACGCCATTGACAGACACTAGAGGTAAGGCCGTGCACCCGAGGATTCAAACCTCTGACCCTTCTGTCACAAGACAAGACTCAGTGATATGATCACTTTAAGTAGTTGTCGATACTTTATAAAGTGTTTCACCCTCAGTTGTTTAAATTAAGTCCTTGTAAGAAACGGGATATTAC
The DNA here is from genome assembly GCF_951799975.1 of Gobius niger. Classification (NCBI taxonomy): domain Eukaryota; kingdom Metazoa; phylum Chordata; class Actinopteri; order Gobiiformes; family Gobiidae; genus Gobius; species Gobius niger. The sequence continues at coordinate 20,793,866 of NC_136869.1, forward strand.
TTTGCCGGGCTTAAACAACTGAGGGTGAAACACTTTTAAAGTATAGACAACAACTGAAAGCAGGTAGGTCGAGCTAAGAATCCAAATGAACTGAATTGTGTAAAGGAGGTTGAACTGAATTCAAGTTCTCATGTCGTGATTATTTATTGCTTCAAATCGACTATAAATTAAACTTTTAATTGGTTTAATGTAAGGTTTCTCGGCAGCCCCATAGTTTACATTTTATAGTGAGCAGAAGTTTTCATGAGTCAATAATTATCATTACGTCCAATCAATAATATTTGACAACATGAAGAAAATACTATATGGACCAAATACAAAATAAGGTAAAATATGTGAAGGAAGCAGTAGCTAATCCAGTTTTATATAACAGTCAGTAGTTGGGTCAGACAGGCCCACTCACCCCTCACACTGACCAATAAATATTTCATCTCTTTTTAAAGGCACTTTACCTTTTTTCCCGCACACTAGAAAATCTGTTCTTTCCTCCGTCAGTTTATTGTAAAAGCAGATATTTGTGACAATGTTTACAATTTCATTTTTATTATTATTGATTATTTTTGCTTGCAGGCCGGTAATGGGGTGTTCGAAATGCATTGGGAAAGTTAGGAATGAGTTTGGGCACAACTAAGTTTAAACCAGGAGTAGGGCTGCTCGATTATTGTAAAAATTATAATCACGATTATTTTAGTCATAATTGAAATCAGGATTATTGAAATTATTTTTTGTTGCCTTTTTAAAAAAAGTCTTTATTTTATTTATTTATTTATTTATTTATTAATAAAAAAACTACTGAATAAAATAAACTGCTGAATATTTTCAAATGCCATAAAAGTACAAATGATTTCAAGTTTGCCTCGATTAAGGAGAGGTCTCTGTTTCACACCTGCCCCCTGCTGGCCAGCCCTCACACCTGCACAAGTAAACTGAGCAGCGCGGCCTGATGACATCATCACACAGCGCTGTTTGTTTTTACGTCGGGCAAAAGCATGAGCCATGGCACGTGAAATGCGAAGCGAAAATAACCCCAGCAGCCTGAAATAATGCAAGTCTGCTTTGTTTTGTTTTTTTGGGATATATTTTTTTCTCGATTATGCTAATTTTGCAATCATTTAGTGTAAATCATAATCAAATTTCGATTAATTGCACAGCCCTAACCAGGAGTATCCAAACTTTTTACTTAGAGAGCGGCTTATTGAAGCGTACACAGGCTGAAGGGCCACAGATCAGTCAGTGTCGTAAAACCTTCGACTGGGTGTATTTAGCAGAGGTTTAAACCGTGCTCCACACCTTTGTTAATCCGTAAAACCTTAATGCCAGCTCTGTCTCGAAACCAAAAATGAGTTGCTGGGGTGAGACTTGTGTAGAATTACTTGAAAACAAAAAAGACCATCTCTGGCGATGTTGGGCACCCCTGGTTTAAACTTTACTCGCTCCCTCTTTCATAGTGTACAGGGCCTTTAACATTACATCCAAAGCTTCCTCGTTCTTCGTGCGTTAGCGTGAGTCTACAGTCACTGAAACCTCTGCCTTTAGACAGATGTGTAGCACCTTGTTCAACTCCTAGACAACCTAGAGAGAGTCGTCTGTCACTGCTTTATGTTACTCCAAAATGCACTATGTATTTTTATATGGGGTTGTATAAGAACGTATGTGTTGTATTCTCACTTTTCCACAGTCACATGGACACCTGTATGCTACCATGCAATAGGCCAACACTATTATTACTGGCAAAGTAAAAGAGCAGGTTGAACATGCATTATTTAAAGGGGACGTATCATGCAAATCAACTGTTTTGAGATTATTTTCCATCAAACACATACAGTACGAGCAGTATTTGACTCTATTCACGCACATTTTGAAAACCTGAAAACCTGAAAACCTTCACCGGATCAGACCCATTCTGGACTCAAACTGCATTTATCACAGTACCGTCGATAAACTGGCATGCCGTTAGCTCAACATGGCGTCTTGCACCTTGTTTTTAGCATCTCACCAGCTGCCAGCGGGGGGGCGCTCCAAGCAACACAGGAGATCCATAAATGATAATAAAACAAAAGCCTGTGTTGCGCATGATATGTCCACTTTAACCTCTCCACCTCATGTCCACGTAGAGTCTAGCGCGTCGCTTTTGGTCATTCAGGGTTACGCAAATGCACCAAAGTCATAGTTTTAAAGCAATAAATGAAGTTGTAGTTGTGTTAACGTTAAACCAGTTTGAGGCCGTCACCTTTGTAGACGCTTTGTAGCAATTTTTTGTGTGTGAAGCCTGTTCCTAAGTGTGCCTCTGCTTTGTGCTAATAAACCAATGGAACTCCCACTCGCCGCCTGTCTCCTCTTTGTCCCCGCAACGCTGTCACATCCTCATCCCATGGCGAACCGATAGTTTTGCCACTCAAGTTCTGCTTTTTCTGTCAGCTCCTTCTAATACTCCACCATCCTTAGCCCACTTGGACAGGCTTACACTCGAGTCATTCCTGCAGTTGGCAGCAGACACTTGGTTTTACAGCTTAGCCATTATTAGCATACGCCGCGGATGATAACGTTCCGACGCCTCTTTGTCACGAAACGTTTTACGCTTTCATTTCTGGAAAGGGAGAAGGGCCTTATTCTGGTGGATTCAATGGTTTGGCAGCAATGGGACAGTGTAAGAATGTTTCAGCAAGACATTGACTTTATCCAGCAAAGTTTTGGGCTTACAAAAAAAGGAGACTCGAGAGCTGTGGGCCAACATTTAACCTGCGCCCGCCTGCAGACCGCTTACAGTCACAACCAGCTGCTAAAATGCAATCAACGCTGTGACCGATTGTGTCGCAGCAGGCCCCAAAAACAGCACCGCAGCCTCAGAAACAAGCCGTAAGATATGGTGCAATAAAGTAGTAGACATTGGCTATCGACAGAGTTAGCTGCTGTGTCTTGCGGGACACTAAAAAGAGACAAGGTTTTATGTCCAATCAATGCAGTGACTGAATAATGCAGGATCTTCTCTTTAAAATGAGATACAGCATGTCCATATTTACTGTAGTGCGATCATTAGAACTAGTTTTTTTTGTGTCCCAGACTCTAAATCAAACATGGTGTTACAGGATGTTATTTTGAAACGATGAAGAGTTTCAAGTTAGAATAATTAGATTCCATAAACATAAACCGGCAGAAATGCTTGAACAAAGTGGAAGTCCTTGTAGGAAGACAAAAATCATTCACAAATGTAATAAATGTAGTCAATAATGTATGTGCTGTAATGTCCTGGTTTTTCATCAGCTTTTGTATTTTTCTGCTTTTTGTTTTTATCACAATCTTTTTTCACTTGAGTAAGTTACTCAAGTAGCAGCTCATATGCACCGGACCACCAGGGTAGCCCAGATGGTAAAGCGGGCTTTTTTATGACCCGAAAGGTTGCTGGTTCCTATCCTTGCTCCCACAAGTGCATGATGTGGCTGTGTCCTTGTGCAAGGCACTTCACCCCCCGGCCTGTGTATGAATGTGGTGCATGTGAGAGTGAGTGGCTGATGGGACTAATAGTAAGTTCCTTCTCCTGTATTTGAATCTGTATTCTCTATCTGAGACTTCTTCCACCGCGGACTAAAACAGTTATAAGCTACAGTGATAATAGGATGATGACAGAATGCCAAACGGCAACCCTTGAATCACAAGAACCCACTTTACGCCCTGGGCTATCGTCGTAGGAAAAGGCATGTGAGATATGACAAGTTACCGGAAGTGAAAAATAAAACGGCTAAATAAAAAATAAAAAGTCATCTAACAATTTGAGAAAAAACAGCACAAAAACAATGTTTGATGTGTTTCTTTTTTTAAATAAATTTCCAAATTATGTATTATTACATTATTAGCTGAATTTGTCCGAGCCAATAATGTAATAATTTTTGTGTTATCGGTTCCCACAGTCCTTTAGCTGTAAAAGTGGGCGGAGCTAAATAAGGTGAATATAAATCTTTTGCAAACAGCTTCATATGCTCCATTTGGTTTTATTTTGTATAAAACCTGCTAGTAAAGCTGCTAATACTAATACATACTCTCTACTCCTGTTTGTTTCCAAATAAAGAAAGCCCTCACAAGTAGGCGAACCATTTCAGTTCAGCTCAGTAAGCTACAGTGTTTTGTCTATTCTATCTCTTGTAACGCACAAAGAAATGAAACAATCTTTCTACCAAAAATAGTAGCATATTAGAGAGCAATATAACAAATATTTACAGTCCCGGAAGTGGAAGGGAAAGGGAGATGAGTGGATGAGTTTTTTTGTCACTTCCCACAGTCCTCCTTTTCTTTTAGTTCTGACCTGAACAGCTGGCCATATGTGCTTTCTAAGATTATGTTTGTGATTCTATATTAAAAGAGGACATGGTGTGCTCCTCCCACACAAAGGAGCTGAACTGAAGAGGCTGCCAGAAATGTGCGCTCCATAATCCATACATTTTTTATGTGGACCTTCATATATTTATAGGCGCAGTAAATTGCATAATCTTCCCTCCAGCCGACTGTTTAACCGGCAGCCAAAGTCGACCACTGAGGCTGAATCTGGTTGTGAAGATGGGGATGAAGCACCTCAAAATTTCAATTCATTTTTCTATCTGTACTATTACTATTTTCCGAGATTATACTTACAAATGGAGGAAATATGTTTTTATAGCCCCTCTTTTTGCTGATTTCACTCTATGAATATTTTACTGAAGGAACGTTTCTTGGAGCTCTTGTGTGAAGCCTTCACGCCCCTCCTTCCCTGGCCGTTGTGTCAGAACAGAAGCTTCCTGTTTACTGCCTTGGTGGATCCTCGATAGACTTTGAACATCAACACCGAGAGCAGAGCCTGACACAATCCTCCTGCAGAGTTGGCTGTGTGCTGCCTGTCACCAGATATTGCTCTGGAGAAGGAGTCATAGTCACATTCTTTTCAAGGACAGGTTTTTACGACAGTGGAAGCACTTGGAAATCTTCCACTGGGACTGAACGATATGAAGAATATTAAATTCAACTCTCTGCACTAGTCTGAATACCTGTTCAAGTTGTTCAAAAGTACTAAGAATATGCTAATTTCTTCTTGTCAATCTTTGGGAAAGCCTTAAAAGATCTCATAAATCACAAATCAAACTTAAAACCAAACTAGCTTTCTTTTTAAAGAAGGTGATAATTCACGTTAAAGGTGCATCATGGAACTTTTTAAGGGAAAAACAAAACTTCTATTTGTGCGTATTTGACGTTTTCTTCTTCTTCTTCTTCTTCTTCTTCTTCTTCTTCTACTTCTACTTCTACTTCTACTTCTACTTCTACTTCTTCTTCTACTTCTTCTACTTTTTCTTCTTCTACTTTTTCTTCTTCTTCTTCTTCTTCTACTTCTACTTCTACTTCTACTTCTACTTCTCCTTCTTCTTCTTCTACTTCTTCTTCTTCTCCTTCATCTACTTCTACTTCTTCTCCTTCTTCTTCTACTTCTTCTTCTTCTTCATCTTCTTCTTCATCTACTTCTTCTTCTTCTTCTTCTTCTACTTCTTCTACTTCTTCTTCTTCTTCTTCTTCTCCTTCTCCTTCTCCTTCTTCTACTTCTTCTTCTTCTTCTTCATCTACTTCTACTTCTTCTCCTTCTTCTTCTACTTCTTCTTCTACTTCTTCTCCTTCTTCTTCATCTACTTCTTCTTCTTCATCTACTTCTTCTTCTTCTTCTTCTACTTCTTCTTCTTCCTCTACTACTTTTTCTTCTTCTTCTTCTACTTTTTCTTCTTCTACTTTTTCTTCTTCTACTTTTTCTTCTTCTACTTTTTCTTCTACTTTTTCTTCTTCTCCTTCTTCTTCTTCTACTTCTCCTTCTTCTTCTTCTACTTCTCCTTCTTCTTCTCCTTCTTCTTCATCTACTTCTACTTCTTCTTCTTCTACTTCTACTTTTTCTTCTTCTACTTCTTCTCCTTCTTCTTCTTCTACTTCTTCTCCTTCTTCTATTTCATCTACTTCTACTTCTTCTTCTTCCTCTTCCTCTACTTCTACTTCTTCTTCTTCTACTTCCTCTTCTACTTCTTCTTCTCCTCCTCCTCCTTCTCCTCCTACTCCTCCACTTTCCATGACAGTGGCCTCTAGGATGCTCCAGGATCAATTCTGGTAGGTTTTCACTGCTGAAGGTCCCTCTCACCAGAAAACCTACAAAACAATTGATCCTGGAGTGTTGTTGAGGGCCCCGTGATCGTAAGTAAAGGTGCCATGCGGACCACCCTTACAGCCATTGGATCACAAAAAGGTCAATTGCGAACAAATACCAATTTTTTTTTTTTTTTTGCATAAAGAATTTCCATAATGCACCTTTAAGTTATTTTTGTAGTAAATTGAAACGTGTCTTTATCATAATCTTGCTCTTTGTGGATTGCAGTCCCTCCCTCTCCACTTCGCTTGCCCATTGCTGTCTTGCAAAATAGCAGAACATACCTGAGACGTAGAGTTACACATGGAGACCGTATTGTGTGACTCCGCTGGTTGTTTAGATGAATCAATACAAGTGCGCTCTCACGGCAACAAGGTCGGCCCGCAGTTCCAGTAGGATCGGAATCGCCGCAGTGGGTCGTCCCTGGCGTTGTTGGTGCTGTTTGGGGCGAATAGGAGGAGGTGTGGGACGATCTGCTGACGCGTAAGTGCCTTGGATCCAGAGTCATGGAGATGCCAGAGGTGGTGTGGGCAGCTGTGCTCTCCGTCGCACCGAAGGACAGTGTCAGCTTGAGTTCACCTTTTCTGCAGCGTCTGTCCAAGCGCATCACACGGGCTGAAACATGGACTCGGACGCTAGTGTTGCAATTCATATTTGATTATATTTGTCTTATTTATCGTGATATAAATTTTATGCCACGTCGCCCTGCCCTATATCTAATACAGTTCACCGTAAACTGATACATTTGCACATTCTTACACTGCACTTGATGATCGGATGCCAGTAAACTCAGACCTGGCAACTTTTCAATCTTCTCCGACCCCAGATTGGGCACGGCACGCTCCTCCAGCGGACTTCACCCAAACAGAGTAATCGGGGATGAGCTGGCGGCCGGGGCTGTCCTCCCGGTGACCCCGTGTCTGAGCGGCGAGAGACAGAGACACAGAGGCGTGCAGACAGAGCGTTTACGGGCGGGGTCAGGGCGACGGGACCACGGGCTGCAAAGGGGGTTCACTCAGAGGACAGGCGCGTTTGGACATGATGACCCACACATTCGGCATGATTCAGCAGGTTTTAGTGCTCTCGTCTCACTTCGTATGTTGTGTAAGCTGCGATTTTTTTAGGCCATGTAAAGTCATGTTGTACTGACTGATGTTAAACTGTCGTCTGTAGTGAAGTGGAAGCACGTCCTGCCTGCGATCGCTCAGGGCTTCCTTAAACACCACGTGTAATGAGCTTAAGTCACGCCAGCGGGGCTCGTCGTCGACTTAATTTCCAGTGAATCCGTTTTCCCTCGGCTTGTGGTCTTCGGTCACCCAGACACTTCGAAAGTGTGTGTGTCATGCTGGCATCGAGGAAACCGCGCATGTGGAAGCCAAAGCGGGGGTCATCTGGCGGACAGAGGCTACAGCTGAGTCCCTATGACTGACCCATCCATGTGTGTCAGGGTGGACTGGAGCATCCCCTCAGCAGGGCCTCGGAGTCAAGTCTCGGTCTGAGCAACTTTGTTAAATGTGGTTATTCACACTTTCCGCCGCATTGCACATTTTACTGACATTTTACACTTTGTAATAGAGTAAAGTTAAATTAAGAAAGATGCAGCTGAATTCATTAAATTCAGTTTATAACTCACCCATGGACCTGTTTCCACTGAGCCCCCGTTCTGCCTCACCCTCGACAACCCTGTCAGGCCATCACCATAACCAAATGGATTTCCACACGCACCCCAGGCTATGTGTGCTTCTGCGTCCCTACTGTCCCACAACAAAGACGTCTCCCGATCCGAGCCTGGTCTATTCTTGACTTTTTCAGTCTTGGAAAGCCCACGCGGCGGTGTTTTTATTTTGAGGAGCTGCGTGTTGCTGGGGCCTTGCTGTGAGTGAATTGATGTGTGGCCCTGCCTGCGGTTTGATGGCGTGCTTGTCCTTGTAATGCCCCCGCTGTGCCTGTGTGTGTGTGTGTCTGTGTGTGTGTGTGTGTGTGTGTGTGTGTGTGCGTGTGTGTATGTGTGTGTGTGTGTGTGTGTGGGGTGTCCTACTGTCGGCTCGCCTCACCATCAGCCTGTAGTCGCTGCTGGGACGGCGCTGGTTTGCCATGTCCCCTGCACTGCTTACCTCTGGACTGGTTTTCGGATCGCTCTCTACGTTCTGACATGGAATATTTTACAGCCATCGTTTCTATATAGGCCACTGTGTGGGGATGGATGGGGTTCAGTCACATGACCTTTTACTGCTATGGATGCCATTTTGAAGACATTTGACCAAAGATTATTATTGTATGTTTCAATAGAGAATGAGAGAATGGGTTTGGTACTCACTCCTTGGGCAAAACACTTCATTAACCTGTTGGACAGGGCGACAAATTGACAAAATATGGGATACAATTCTTTAGAAGCCATTTAAAAAAAACAGCATTTGTGTCACGTGTTTGGCTGTAGCAAAGCCCCTATGTCTCCTCCACCACGTCTCCTAGCCATAGATATAAGAATGTTTAGATGATCTAGTCTTGAGACTTGTGTGACATTGGTACGAACGCCACAGAGGAAAGGGATTACTGTTTAACCACTTTTATATGGCAGTTTTCTTTCAGACGTTGTTAGCGCCAAGCTAAGCAACGCTAGTCGGCTATGCTACAACTTGTCGGAGTTCATCCGAGAGGCAAAGCCCGAGCCTTTCCTTGCAAAGATGATCTATTTGCACAAAAGAGACACTTCTAAGCGTCTCCACAGTCATGTTTATGCGGCTGGTAGACCGGTGTCCAAACATTACACTGGTGTCTAAAATAGTTAACAGTATAGTCTTTTAAGAGATGTACTGATCAGTCTTTATTTATCTTTTTTCAGTCCTTTCTTCTGGTTGTGAACCCCAATCTGTGTTTCCTTTCTTTTAATATTATAAATGGAACACAAGAATGTCCCTCACCCATGATAAAGCCCATTATCCATCAACCGGACCCGGCTTGTCTTCATCACAGCACCATCGATTTGCTAGCATGTCATTACCGAAAACTCACAGCTTATTTTTTACTGTCTATAATATGTAATTCCCACTAGTGCCTGCAGAGGGCACACCAGACATCATGCAATCGATTCCATTGATGCTAGCCCCTTGCTCTGAGGAAACACGTCTTTATAGTGTCAAATAGCAAGTAATCATATTGGTTATTGCACGTTCCATATTTCTGTGCAAACACTGTCCTAAATTTCCTCATGGACAGAGCTGAGGAGAGGAGTGCATGGCAGGCAGGCAGGCAGGCAGGCAGGCGAGGGGACCCGGGATGTGAGGCACCCAGACAGACAGGGAGACGTCAGCCAGTGCACCAGACTGCTGCCTCAGACTGGACTGTGCGTCTGGGATGAGGGTGTGTGTGTGAGTGTGTGTGTGTGAGGTTGTGTGTGAGTGAGTGTGAGTGTGTGTGTGTGTGAGGGAGAGAGAGAGGGCGAGAGAGAGACGGGGTTCACTGAGAGCACAGTCAACAGGGACACCGCACTCTGCTGATGGTGACCTGGCTGTGGAAGGTAGGGCTCAACCAAACACACTTCATCCATTTGATTTTCCTGACTTGTTTAGTGTTTGAATATTTAAGCTCCGTTTGTTGTTGTTTTTTGTCCTTTTTTATCATCTAACCCACTGTTCCTTGGATTTTTCTGATGACCAGTAAATCTAAGTTGTGATAAAAGACTGCTTCACTGTTTTGTTGCAGTGTTTTGGAATCATTTGGAATGTGTGTTGAGTGCATTGGATTTTCTGTTATCACTGTTTCATCCCTGGTAGTGGAGACTAAGGCAGAGTTTTTGGAAGTTGAGATTGGATTTATGTTATATTGTCAATGTTCTCAGAGTCCAAGAGTATTAAGAAGGGCGTATATCATGCAAAATCAAACTTAACCATATTATTATATTGGATTAGTATTTCTCTGCATTCACGCAGTTCTGAGTAATCCTGTTTACGTTGATTGTTTCTTCTTCTGCAACTGCAGCGCTCCCATCTGTATTTCTCAACACAAAATTGTCTTCAACAGCTTCAGAGCGCATAATAATCATAATAATCATAATAAGCTGCTCTGGGCTCAAGTGTGTTCGTCATGGCGCTATATGGATGTACCAGTGGGCCATTAGATGAAAGTGAGTTCCCGATCACAGTTTTCTAGCGTGTCATTCCTACTGCTGCCTGCAGAGGGTGCTCCTGAACAATAGGAAATCCTAACCACATCTCACTCCTTTGCGTCTTTTCTTTACATAGACTTTATTACAAAGTTTAAAATGTAAACGTCACTGTTTAGGTTCCCAAAAGAGTCAGTTATAGGGAATATGTCAACTTCATTAGGGCGAAGCCTGAGATATGAACCTAATATCTAATAAGATCTTATGGAATTATGGAATTTTAAGAGACATTCATCTAGATATTTGCAGCGTGTGCAATTTGCAGCCATTCCTGTGTGACTTCTCTTTCAGCCCTATTGGAACAAAGAATCTTGCTTGAGGACAATTGACTGTGATCGCTCCGACAGCTTCACAGCCCACACAGTCATTTTCCAGTCATTTCCGGTTCCGGTCCAGTAACACAATTTACAATTTTGGTGTCATTGTAATGCTAACTGGACACATGTATTTCTGACAACAATAATATAAGAAAGCTAAGCTTGCAGCATTTTTACGAGCCAGGGGAGCATGTTTGTCTGTGGCTTTCACTTGTTGCAGTGTGAGCAGGATAAACAGAGTTTGAAGGATGAATCACACGAAAAGCACTTAAATAATTAGAAAGATGCACGAATAAACAGGAAGGGTTAGCGTGCTAGCAGCATGGCTAAAGTTAGCATTTGATCTGTTGTACAAAATCAACATACTTTAGGAAGGTTTTGTGCTGTCATTTGTCCATGATACAAAGGGGCAAAACTGTTATAAACATCCCAGGACTTTTACTGTCGCATAGACTCTCTCTGTCTGTGCTTTTGAGACGAGGCACGTCTCAGGAGTGCGAGGGCAAGGCAGGAAAGGGAGGGGAGAGAAATGGCAAGCTGCAGTGCACTGATGTGTCAAGCAACCCAAATAAACTTTCTTTCTGCAGAGAGATTCATTAGATTTTATCTGATAATACTTTGGGATAAAGGGAGGCGAACTAATGAATGAGACTGGACCCACGGGTCACATGCTGAACCGGAAGTCACTGTGCGGGTTGGGTCGATATGGTTTGCTCGATGTTAACCTCATGCACAGAGTCAATTCTCCTCTGAACCGCATTTGTTTCGAAGAGTTGCTGTATTGTCTGACTTGTGTGTTGCAGGTCTGAAACAGGCAGCGTCACACCCAGAACCGCAGGGGGAGGTCCGGCCGTGTCCTCTCGACCAGCAGCAGGCCTTCAGCGCAGACTTGTTGGCAGGTAAACTCCAGCAACACAAGCAAACAAGTGGCAAACTCAAAGTTAGGGTGCACGAGGCTCCATTAGAAGAGCAACCAAGGGACAAACTCAAAAATAAGGTGTTGTCTCTGTTACCCAATAACCACATTGTTTTATACACATGCAGGGAAGAGCAGTTTTAGGTTTGTCACACAAAAGCAAACTACAGAGAGACTGTAATCGCTTTAACTATGTGAAGAGATGACAAAGTCAAAGCAGTTGTTTTACCAGCTTTATTTGTGTCATAAAGAACAGCGGGGTTGGTCATTTTGGTGTGTAAATGTGTTGGTTATATGTGTTGCGTCCCTCTACTGATATAGTTTTTTCTTCTCCGACTGTGTTAGATATAGTGCAAAGTCCACATCTTCAACTACCATATGAACATTTCAAAGCATCAATACACAAGTGGACTGTTAATGGCTTTGTCTATTTCTATCCCTGCTCCTTGTTTGAATTATGAATGCCCCTTCACTACAACCATCTCCCACGCCATCTTCCCTCCCCCTTTTTTCTCCTACTCCTGACTTCTCCATGCATTTTGACCCCTCTCAGCCTCCATGGCAGGTCACTCAGGCCCCCCGGGGCGCCACTCCGGCTCTGCCCACAAGATGGACATGGGCTTGGCTGGAGCTTTCTCAGGTATAGCTTTTCATTACTGATCCACAGAAGGTCCACTGAGATTCGGACTCTGTTTTACGCCAACACCGGCCATTTGGGTTATTTGCATTAATGTAAATGATTCCATAATAATGACATTACCTTTAGGTTTTATTCAGCAAAAATCACATTTTGTCACAATGAGCCCTGGTGAGACGGAGTGGAGTTTTTATTGTGCAGGCTGAGTGATTTCATCTCTCTGTTGAGCTAATGAGGTCTGTCATCTCTGGGTCACCAGTCAACACTGCAGGCTCCTACACTAGACGGACCTATGGCTCAGCCGCAACACATACCTAACCCGGAACCTGGTAACCCGGAATCAGAGTGTGCTTCTTTGCATGATTAGGTATGTTTAATATAATGCAGCTCTTTGCAGAAGAAATGACCAAAAATCGAAACGTAGTCCCTGTTTCCCATCTCCACACACATGAATGAGAGTTCGCATCTCTCTCCTTTTTGAAGCAGCGTTTTAAATGTGCCCATGCAGCAGCTTCACTCAAAGCCAGACGCAGGTTAAACAACAGCCAGGCAGATCGTGGCACTGGGCACAGCTTCTGTGCTTCTCATGTTTCTGATCACTCTTAATTTGATGAAATTTTGCCTTATTCACAGATAAAGATCTAATTTAGGAATGAAAAAAGACGAGCACTAACAAAGCATATAGTGCACAGCGCCACATCGCAACGCGGAAATACGCAAAGTCATTGACTTTTCTCACAGGTGTTGTAATTGTAACAAAATGCATAAAATTCATAAATAGCATCTCAGACGGGCTCCAGATGCCCCTGGATCTCACGAATGGTTGGTGCCTTTGTAACTCTTCACAGGATCAATGTTGATTATTTCAGCTCTTGGTCTCTGACTAGTTGGCCACCCTTTGAGCTACACAAAACTACAAGTATAATTACAATTATACTTACTTTAGAAGCTAAGAGAGCTGTTTTATTAAAGTCTGTTCTCTGAGAGACAGGAAGCCAGTGTAGAGACCTGAGCACCACAATGTGGTCCTATCTCCTGGTTTTAGTCTGGACTGGAGCAGCAATGTTCTGGATGCAGCGGTTTAAGGGACTATACAGAGTTTAAACATTTTAAAACAAAGTATTTTCCTCCTCCTACATGTTCCAGCCATGTCCTAATGTGTAGACTGAGCCCAGACCTGTTCACTACAACTGCCTCTAAAATCCTCACTGTCAGTCAAAAGTTGTTACTTCGGGTCCAAAGTGCCTTCATGCACAAGCTTAATATAGAAGCTGCAGTCGCATACGACCAGGAGTGGCAGTCGTGAGTTTAAAATGGCCAACTTGCATCTAGTCTCTTTAAGTTTGAGTTAGTTGGATTATGACAGGTTTTTTCAATGGTAAAAAGCTGCTGATTGGTTTAATTTGGCTGTTTACGTTCAGGTCTAAGTCCATTATTGCCCCTTGATTTCTAACCTGATCTTTAGATTTGAGAGAGAGAGAATAAGGTGACGTGCTTCTCTACTATATGATGTTTAGTTGCAAAACAAATGTGGAACCATGGAACACTAATGAGTTTGCAAAAATCTTTGTGTAGTTGTTCAGAGCAGGGCAAAGCCGAAGTCACTGCTAATTTAAATCCTTGCACAGTGTAGTTATCGCCCCACCAGGCTCTAACTGCATAAAAATGTACTTATTTACAAGTCAATATTTTGGCAAACTACTTTTGAGAGATGAGCTCAGGATTCTGACATATTTCTGTCATATTACAACAATAAAATCTTTTGACCTCCCTCTAGGATTTTTGCATAAACCGATTTGCGATGAAGGCGACTTATAACAGACTGATAGACTAATAGGGCCAAAAGTTCATTCCATGTCCTTCATGTCTCCTCTTCCTCAGATTTCTCCCAGCCCATTGAAGTCAGCACAGCCCCTCTGTCGGCAGAGAAGCCCCCCAGTATAGCGGCGTCCCAGCTGGCCAACCCCCAGTCTGCCTCCGATGCACCCGGAGAACACAGCCCCATGCTGCCAGAGCCCCAGCCCCCCCGCAGCCCCCTGGATCTACCCCCAGGTAACACACAGGCTGAGTCATGGGAGTTTTTATTGTTTTTGCTTTGTTACCCCTGTAAATATTGGTAGCATCGGCTATAATTCTGCCAATGTTTTTGTGTAAATATGAACAGAATGTTGAATGAAATCTATAAAAAATCTATAAACTATAAACATGGCTGTACATATTTTTGAGTTAATGAGGGAAACTGGAGCACATAAGAACTGTTTTTGAGCAACCACATTTACCAATTGAAATGAGACCAAATGAAATGGAAAGACTAGAGCCCTGTTGCATCACCCCAGATGCTGTCCACGCTCTGTGAAATAATGGGATGAACTGCCCTGTAGTTGAACAGAGCTGGTGTCGTTCCGTGTCTGTCTATAGTAGCCTCTCACAGTGCAAGGTGAGTGCACATCTGATGCTGACATGTATAGGGCACTCGTCGCCAAGACAAGTGTATATTTATCCCGCAGTTAGAAGCTGTTTCGCTTATGTCCACACTCCACTCTGACCTTTCCTCAGCCGAGTGCACGAGAGGCCCGCCCTTTCTGAGAACGTGGTCAGACAATAAAGTCAGGCTAGCTACGTTTGTGCAGCAGTGAACAGCGAGGAACGATGACAAACTTCCCCTGATACCGTTCTTGTATTCGAGGTTCTAGGTTCTCCTTATGTCTGGGTTGTCTGCTCTGGTTCCCCATTTTAGGGACTTTTTCTGTGAACTCACCATGAGGCCTGGAATGGGAATTCCAATCCTATTAAAGGGGGGGTATTATGCAAAATCGACTTTTTCAAGCTTTACATCATGTTATTATGTCATTCCCTCATTAAAAACATGCCTGAAGTGTTGCCTTGGCACATTCACGTATTTTTGAGTAATCTGTATAAACTCTGATGGCGGCCATTTTAGGGATAGGTTTGCCCAAGTCCTCCTAGGAACGCCCCCACCTCCTGGAGACGTCTCCGAGCTTTCGTCACCAGCCGAGTAACCAAACACTGTTCCTCAGCAGAACCCCCTGATGCCACAGACAGCGTGTGGAGGGGGCGTGTCGGAAGGGCTCAGAGGTTCTTAAAGAGACAGAGGCCTATTTCAAGACATTCACTACAGCCATTTTGAAAGAGCAATTTTATACAAGGCAGTTATTCTAATTTACTGCAGTTACAGACCAACAGAAGGTTTGGTCATCATTGTAGTGTGATATAGACTGGTGCTATGTGATTGAAAAAAGCATAATACCCCCTCTTTAAGTAAAGTTAAGTCATATAATAAATAAATCCAAGACATGATGTACCATAGGCTAATTCTCCAGCTGGAGTCCTGGCGCTGCACTGCGTCCTCTCTGGTCGCTCCATCGGAACTGAAGGTTAAATCAAATACAGCAGACAAATTCCCCTTTGGTGACAATAAAACATCCAAAACATGCATAGTATTTCTAATGATTTCATCTGAACATTTCCTATTGATTGATGCCCCCCCAGCGTCATTAGCCTATCTTCGACCTTTGTTCGACGTCTTTTTCTTCACAATTACAGGTCTTACAGTACAGAGCCGGATTTTGTCTTGGCGTTATGTTAATGTGAAGGATGGTTCTCCAGAGAGCCAGTGCACTGTATAGAGTCTGACAGCTGCTCCACTTAAACTCTCCTGAATCGGTCCAGGAGCCTAAAGAAGCAGCACAAAGTAGGACAAAGTGGAACACCTTGGAACTTTTTTATTCCTTCTCCTTGCTGTTCAGTCAGGCAGAATAATTACATCCCGGTTAGTCAGACCAGAGCATGTTGGACTGTGAGTGACCTTGCATCTACAGGACTTTTAGCTTTGGAGTATTATGGAGGCGCATCCAGCCATTCCATAGTCAAAAGCCTTTTTTTTTTTTTAAAGCCATTGTCAAATTATCTGCCACCAAGTCACTTATGCTTTTAGACCTGTAGATTACAATTTGCATAAACTAACAATAATGGCAGTTACATTGATTAAGCAATAAAGCTACAATTGCATATTGGGATTATATTGGTAACTCAAATCTGCAAGAATGTACAAATCTCTCATTAAATGCCTTGAAAGTTGTTTTTTTTGATTAGGCTGACTTCTGTCTCCCTCTTAACAAAGTGAATTTTTTCCCCCCTGGAATTGTTTATGTCTTTGGATCTTTGGAGATCTCCAATGTATTCAGCAATTGAAAATACTAGCTTACACACAAAATATGTTAATACGATTTTTTTTTTGCCTATTCCCAAAGATTCAGAATAAGTTGGAACTAGGAATGAGAAAGTGGAGAATTGACTCAAACAGAACTTAAATAGTTCAGAGGGAGAGGATGACGAGCTTCTGACATTTCTGTTGTGATGTTTTTAGCAATAAGGAAATTGGAACCCCCAGAGTAATCCTATGTTTACACAGGAAAACCATGCAGAGACATGCCCCAACCTGACTAAAAATCAAAACAAAGAATTTCTTGCTATATATTCGAGAGTTCTAGCCACAATGACACCAAAGATACTGTAATACCGGAGTGTTTCTTCACTTGAGCTTCCCAAAGTCCGCTTCCCACCAGTGAGTTCACCTCTACACTCTGTTTGGGTCTGATTCCAGTTACAGCACAAAAAAATCTGTTCGTAGGTTTGACTGGTAGTTTTTTTTGTACCAGCCAGAAGCAAAAGGGTATCTGTTCCTGGTAAAACTGGGCTATTATAAACTCTCTAAACGGGGGGTGAACTGAGCTAGAAAGTCTTCCCACATGTCCAACACAGAAATGTATGGTGTTTTGTTAATTGTGTAGTGTTTGTTAATTTGCCTTGTATTCCAGAGAGCTCAGGATTAAAACAATCCAAGTGAAGGCTAATCGTCTTCATTTTTTTTCTGTGTAAATATGTCCACTGAACCTCTCCCCTCTCCATCCACAACAAGGTGCAATAGGCGACTCCTGGCCCAATGAAGCCGCCTGTCTCGCCTCCGACCTCCCCTTCACCCCCAGTGTCTCCACGGTGATCAGTCGCCACGCCGGCCACCTTGGAACCAGCCCGGAAGAACAGCCCGATGTGTGGCTGGGCCGGGAGAGCGGCGCCTACGCCGGGGGTGACGAGAGGGAAATGGAGGGAGGTGATCGGAAACAGAAGCGAAAGAAGAAAAGGCGACCAAAAGATGACGGGCCTTACGAACACACAGAGAGCAGGGGTCCGGCTGAGGCGCAGGTCCAGGGAGAGAGTTCCCCAGGAGAGGACTTCTACAATCGCATCGGCCCAAGGAAGGACAAGGGGGGGGACGCCGGATGGGAGGAACAACTCGGCAAGGGAAGGGGCAAGAAAAACAAAAGCCGCAAGAAGATTCCCGAAGAGTGGAGCATCATGGCGGAACCGTTTGTACCGTCTCCCGCCACTGCTGCCAAGATCATTCCCGATGTTATGATGGATCTCGGGGGCTCCGCTGATATAGATGCTTCCTTTGGCGATCAGCCCTCTTGGCGACCTGAACCTTTGCTAGATGAAAACCTTGTCCCGCCACCACTGTCCCAAGACGTGTTCGCACCAACTATTATTCCCATCAGCCCCTTGGTCCTCAACAGTGAGCTAAAAGCAACCGCTGCCCCGTTCACGATGCCTGGATCACTACCGAAAACTGATGACCCATTCGACCTCCTGATGGATTTGGAAAACGGCAACCAAGCAGTTGCAGCTCCGTTCTCACCAGAAAAATGCGGAGAGTTGGTGGACAGCGGGATCTTCGACAAAACGTCCCTGCAAGATTCGCAGGTTCTTGAGGATGGAGAAACTTCCGCTTTCAGCTCGGCGTCCAAGTCGAGTCCAGCCCTGAAAGACGAACACGTTTTGGCAACCGCTCCCCCTCTCTCCCCGTCGGATGCGTCATGGCTCCTAAACGAGTCCCAAGTGAGCACCAATGAAATTTTTGAGTTCAGCGATAGTTCCGGTCACCAGCTTCCCCTCGGTCTCTCTTTCGACACCCCAAGCCCAGCGCCCCTGCGCTCCCCGAAGACAACCGCGCAAGAGTTCCAACCCAAGGAGGCCAAGAAGTCCGGGAGAAAGTCACGGCAATCATCATCTTCAAAAAGTCCCACCTCGCCAGAAGCGAAGTTCCCATCTGAAGAGTCTCCAGTCAGCGACCCAGCATCGCCTCCCACGGCAAATTCAGGTCTTAACCCTGCCGCCAAGCCCTTCTTACCCAGGTTTGCAGACCTGGTAGTGGAACCCATGGATGTCTTACCAGTTTCCCCCACTGTTGAAGGTTGGTTGCAGTCAGCGCTGGACAGAATAGAAGTTCTAGAGCCTCCCCCGCATGATGCTCCAGCATTTGCTTACTTAGATCACATATTTCAAATCCTGCCTTTTAGAACCAATGTGAGTGCGATCAGTGGTTCTCAAACTGTGCTGCATGTGCCATGTTGGTTGAATATGAAGGAGTTTTTTGGATGATTTATGATTTTGTTTCAAATTCTTTAATGATATGCCAACAGTCCTCATTTTCCAGCATTAGGGACCCATGAGGAAATTGCAGTAAGCAATGTGAGGTGAGGGGCGGGGGAAGAGTGAGTAGATACTTTTCTGAAACTTAATGGGGCTTGGGGGGAAAAACGTAACTCCAGGATTAAGAAAACTTACTTACTAGTTGTGGTTTATTCCTGTTTAGTGAGACTTATGGTCACTTTTGTCGTAACACTCTTTGTGAGACCTGTGACAAAATGTTTGAGAATCACTGATGACTAACCACTAAAGACGTCTTTTTCTTGCATGGACACTGAGGATAATTTGTGTCTTGTCTTGTAACTAACACATGGGTTTCAATCCAACTCCTTCTTTAAACCTTTAGTCTTGAATCCACAAAATGCTTCACCAATGTCCTCTATCCATTTTTGCCGTTGATGGGCGTCACTAACCAATCAGAATCTGTCTCTTTCACAGCACTGTCCAATCACTCCCTGTTATAACAATGATAACACTCTTGTGATTCCAGGTGTGCGGTGGTCTTTTCAACTAATCCGTTTCCTTGTTAATCTTTCTTGATCACAAACAATGATAAATGTTGCCTTCAAGTCTTTGTCATATTGTAACTAGTATGTCTTTCCATTTTCCTTTGCATGTGCTGATCGCTGCCTGCCGATCGACACTTTAGGTGAGTCTTGTTTCATGTTTGATATCATTTGTATTCAGGCAATGTTTGTGCGATCCAAGCAGGGGTGTTTCTCTGGGGGAGGTGGTCAGAAATAATGCCCACGGGCTGGGGCAGGTCATGTGGATCCTACGGGCTGAAAAAAGTTGTTTTGGAGACAAATGATTCATAACTTTTGAATGTACTGAAAGAATTGTGCCACGTAACATATCTTGCATCCGACTAGTTTCAGTGGATCCGCGTTGGCTCCAGCAGACTGTGAAATGGTCATGTTTACCGCTGCGAGAGACGGCTGATAAAAATAGCGAGGCTGCCTTTTTCAGTTTTCTTGTCGCTTGGATGTGCACGGTGCAGGCATATGGGATGACTGCAATTTCTGTCGCGAAGTTGTGTCCGTCTGAGTTTATGCTTGTTAGTGTTAGTTTTCCCTCACATAAAGGAACCCGTTATAGACCAAAGCGAAGAGTTTTCCCTTTGAAAGTGACATGGGTTTCTGTTTGATAATGATTGAATGATTGTGCCGCATATTTAGTCGCCTTTTGCATAAAAAATACTGTTATTTCTTTCTGTTCAATGCTGAATCCACTGTGAGAACATCTCTTTTGATATCGCTGTATTTTGTTATTAAAAAGATTTGAGAAAATATTTTTGTTATTATACATCAGTAGCATTTTTGTGGGGGTCCTAACTTCTTTCAATTGGACCTGGAACAATGTTGTTTGGTTTATCGCGGCGCCGTTGATTTGTTAGCATTGTGCTCGCTCAAAATGGTAGCTTGTGTTTTGTGTGGTTAATTCGTCTTGCTACCAGTAGAGGGCACTCCAAGCAGTGTAGGAGATGCCTACTCATCCAGTGTCTTTTCTATCCACGCACACACATTCATTTAACCTCTTAACTCCCACCTGAACGGATTCCATTTTCTCCAGTTTGGCTTTACCCGAATCAAAAAGCTTCTTGGGAAAAAAGCACCAAAACAGCCCAAAAAAATGAGAAGAAAACAAGGTTGTATTGTAAACGCAACAAAAAGTCACAAAGATTAAGCAAAAAAGTGAAAAAAAAACTTATTACAAAAATTCAACAAAAATGTGACAAAAACTCAACAAAAATGTGACAAAACTCAACCAAAAAGTGACAAAAATTCAACAAAAATGTGTCAAAAACTCAACCAAAAAGTGACAAAAACTCAACACAAATGTGACACAAATTCAACAAAAATGTGACAAAAATTCAACAAAAATGTGACAAAAACTCAACCAGAAAGTGACAAAAATTCAACAAAAATGTGACAAAAACTCAACAAAAATGTGACAAAAACTCAACCAGAAAGTGACAAAAATTCAACAAAAATGTGACAAAAACTCAACAAAAATTTGACAAAAACTCAACCAAAAAGTGACAAAAACTCAACAAAAATGTGACAAAAACTCAACAAAAATTTGACAAAAACTCAACAAAAATTTGACAAAAACTCAACCAAAAAGTGACAAAAACTCAACAAAAATGTGACAAAAACTCAACAAAAATGTGACAAAAACTCAACAAAGATGTGACAAAAACTCAACAAAAATGTGACAAAAATTCAACAAAAATGTGACAAAACTCAACCAAAAAGTGACAAAAACTCAACACAAATGTGACACAAATTCAACAAAAATGTGACAAAAATTTAACAAAAATTCAACAAAAACTCAACCAGAAAGTGACAAAAAATCACCAAAAATGTGACAAAAATTGAAAAAAATAATTTTCAAATGAGGTGCTACACAGGCCTATATAATAGCCACAGAGGACAGAATGCATTTGGTTGAGGCGGGTGGTAAGAGGTTAATTCTAAAAAGTAAAATAACAATGCCTAAACAATGAATATAAACGTTATTAGAGTGGATGGATTCCACTTCAATAACGTGATGAGGCACCAAACAACACAACATGCATATGCAATCGCAATTACCCCAAACGCTGCCGGGAAGAGACATAAAAAGTAGTTCAATGAAAGCCTAAGCTGTTGTGTGAATGATCAGACGCACAATGAAGTCTTATCCTTGTCTTTGCGCGTTGTCCTTGCTGTACTTTTGGGGAGACTGCAGCACCAAACACAGCTGGCTTTGTCGTGCCTCTGGGTAATAAGAGCTTTGTCGGTGCCAGGGGTGGACCGCTGTCACCCTCAGTGCCGCTAACCACAAACCGAGAGGAGACGCCAAGTGGTACAACACCATGTTCAATATGCAAACAGTGTTGGCATCACGAGGAGGCAGAGGGACGGAAGGACAGGCTCTTTTTTAGCGAGATTCATCCTGCTTAGTTACAGAAAAGAGCTACGCAAATATGTTTAGTATTATTTACATACTCAAATTAAGGGAAATGTTGCCTATTTCTAGATTACTCATTGCTGTGTAAAGTATTATTCATGTTTCGAGACCTTATAACAAATGTGCCATGGCTCAGATGTTTTTCGTTGAATGGTTAAATCGTACAGTTTGTTGCTTTTTGGTTCTTTATTTGTCTATACTGTTCTGGTCTGTCCAAAAATATCTGGATTGCAGTCACAGTTTTAGTTGGCAAAAACTATGAATATTTCTGCTGGTGGATGTAAAGGAAGTTTGTTGTCCTGAAAGTGCCGAGGAGGAAATGCTTAGTCACAGTTTGGACTTGTCCTAGATTTAACAGTTCAGTCCGGTCTCTGCTGTGCTCTGGTTCACTCTTTCTTCATACTTCGCTGTAACTTTTCTTGTTCAATTCGGTGTGTGTGTGTTTTGGTTGAGTTGAATTTGACTTCTCAGCGTTGCCCACACGAGCCTCCTCTCCTCCAGCGGTCACTGTCCAAGCTAGAACTGACTCCACCAGCCTGAGTATGATCCAGTACCAGCAGGCTAATTCTACCACACGCTGTTGTTGTACTGTAGCCGCTTCTCTGGCTGCGCTACAGGAGCCTGCGAGGGACACTTGTACAGTATGGTTCCGCTCCGCTCTGCGGGTGAGTTGATGTTGCGTGGCGGCCTTGGGGGAGGTGTCTGGATGCGATGGTGGACGGGAACGCGAGTCACCCTGGGTTATGTTCTCAGAGCCTCGTCTTCTTCTCATGCTGCAGCGCTCCGGGCCCCGCGCCGGAGCTAACGTGATGGAGATTGATGTTTACAGGCTGCGGAGACACAAGCTTGATCGCATTATGTTTAAAGGTGCATCATGGAACCCTTTATGTGCAAAAATACGGTCGATATTCAAGCGTGATTGACCTTTATTTGACCTTTTTGATCACTGTGGTCTCTACAATGCTCTAGGATCAATTGTTTTGTACGTTTTCTGGGGAGAGGGTCTGTCTAATCTACCAGAAACTCAAACAGTTGATCCTGGAGCATCGTAGAGGCCACTGTGATGGACAGTAAAGGCGCCATGCTGAGTCACACTGGGTCACTAAAAGGTCATAATGCACCTTTAAGAAGAGTTGTTTTAATCAATGATTTTATGATGTTGTTTGTGCCTTGTTGCTTTCCACTGGTGTAGCACATGACCCACCTGAGGTAACAAGCTGCACCCATATAAAATCATAAATATATTACTGTTTGACCCTGATTCTAAATAGAAAATACAGTTCTTCAAAGAGTTTCTTGGTTCCTGCGTTATAAGGCTGAGCATCAAAAACTCTGAATACAATATGTTTGAGTCATCTTTACTTAGTAATGAAGCAGAGCATCTTGAACTGTTGGAGAAAGCCTCTCTCTTTAGTAACGTCTGACCGTTAAAAATGTTGAGGCACCAGGAGTGTTTATTGTGAAATTGTTTTCTGCTCCATGTGATACAAAAAATATGGCAGCAGAAGTTACACTGCCATTTTTTTGTTTTGCTGCGGTCTTATTTTATAAACTAGCATATTTCCTTTATCATTATTAGTTGTGACCAAATAACTGATATGATCCATCTGACATGATCTCTGATATGACTGTTTTTTGGCTAAAGTACAGTGTAGGTCATGTTCATGTCCTGTTCACTCCCATTCTTGTGTGTGCTATGCTGTCCCTGTCCATGGTGCTGAAACACTTGTGGGGTTTAGTATTGTCTTGTGGCAAAAAAAAGAGATTAGCAATGTCTTATTTTAAGCTCGAAGCCACTGTCGAATTAGTAGGCTTTCATTCTTTCCGACAGCACTGATTGGGACGCGTGTCTGATGACGGCTCCTGTTTGCATGAACATTAATGTTGAACCACCAAACTAAAGCCCTTATGTTCCCTGTGCAGAACCTTCCAGGACACTTGTGAAGTAGACAGGACTTGAGCCAGGGAGAGTCCAGGAAAGAGGCGAGACCCTGGCCCACAGTACAGCATATACAGCATGAATAAAGGATAGTGTAAAATAGGTCATGAACAGGAAATGCGCTATAAGCAGAAGACATGTATCTGGTCAGAACAGAAGAGGCACAACAGAACAAAGGTCATTGGTTATCAGAATGTAGAATGAAACAAAAAATGCCAATTTGGCCAAAAAGTGACTTGGGCAGGAGGTGGAAATCATAGAAATGCCTTTAAGTTATTCTTCTCTGACCTGTTTTTAGCGCTCTGTCCCAATACAAATGAATGGAGAAGCCAGTCCCTATGTTGAAGTATGGCGAGGTATGACATGTCCATTTCATGACATTTATAGCACATCAGTAGGTGTCAGTAGTGAAATCTCAATACCAAAACCAATTCACCAACCTTTCTGTATTTTCTTATGGCTGACCCTATGGAGATGCTCGCCACAGTTGTTTGCTTTGTTGTGTTTTCATCCGCACTATGGTACGAGATATTGGCAGCATCTTATCGGATTCTCAAAAAGTATCACCTAGAAAAAAATGGTCTCGAACTTAACTCCCTTCATTGACTTTTTTTGTTGGCTTAGTTGAGCTTAGGCGATTAACTCGTGCATCATTAGGTTCCTCCGTCTCCTACAGCCAAACTTGGCAAACGCTTTAAATGACATTAGCTTCCTAATGGAGCGGTCAACAGGCTCTATTTCGGTCAGCAGCAGATGTATTCATCCTGATGTGCGCAGAGCAAAAAGGTCACATACATAAAATTATCTGAAATGTGGAAAATGTGCCCTGAGAAGTGGGGGCGGTGTGGGGTTAGTGTTGCCATGGAGACAAAAGAGCAGTTACTGTTGGTGCAGAAACAGTAACAGATGCCGGCGGTAATGAGCGCCTATGTTAATGACACACAGCGCAGCACCGTGGAGGAGAACGGACCAGCTTACTGGCCTGTTTTGGTCTTAATGCATCCATCTCCCTTCGCGCTTTGTAGGAACGGCCGCATTATACGTAATACTACCTGCTGCTGTTCGGTAGAGTTGTTTCCAGTACCTTTTCATCCAGTACTCACGTCAAGGTATCAGTGATATCTGGAATCCAAACCGATGTTGCATCTGGAGCGGTGTTTGAAATGCAGGGAAGTCCATCCATCCATCCATCCATTTTCTTCCACTTGTCCGTTGCCGGTTCGTGGGGGAAGCTGTTGGAGCTGCCCAAATCACACTGCACCAGCCCCTTATGGCTCCTCCTGCAGGTGGTGGGTCCACAGAAGGATGGCCTCACGATTAACCGGGCCTGTTGGTCTCTCATAAGGGGCTTCTGAACCGCTCTTTGTCTGACCCGTCACCTAGGACCTGTTTGCCCTGGGAGACCCTACCAGGGGGACGAAGCCCCCGACAACAGAGCTCCCAGGATCATTCGGGTGCTCAAACCCCTCCGCCATGTTAAGATGGCAGTTCCAGGAGGGGATGCTGGGGAGTAACTCATGTTTATGTCCCAGTTTGCCGTCATTCAGGTCAAACATGCTGTTCTGTAAATGGTGCTCGAGCCACTGACCAAGAACACATAAGCATCTGAAAACTTTAGGTCCTGGCCAAAGCATTGATAGTTTTCCTGGTTATTTTGAGTGTTTATGTGTTGGCTTTTTAATAGACTCTTTACAAATCTGACCATGCCGACTGCCCTTTGTCAATATCAGTGTGTGTGACGCATGTTGGCATAAACCGATTGGCACAAAGGTTTCAGGTTAGTCATTTCCTTGATATTCTCACCTTGGCTGCTCTTTCTCTACTGCAGGGGTCGGCAAGTTTGCTCGGTGGAGGGCCGGTTTTCTTCATTGTCAAAAGACCAAGGGCCGGACCCTCCAATTGAGGGATTTGAAGTAAAGCATCACTTTCTATTATGCCAGTGTTGTACATCAAATACACTGTAAAAATGTCCATTTAAATTAGACAAATGTCTTAAAATCACTTGAATAAAGGTTTTTTATGTTAAATTTATGTCGTTTTGAACTAATCTAAAATCAGATAAAAACGCTAATGCCAATGGAACAAATAGAAATCCCACTGGAAATCAGGAAAATTCACCTTTCTGTAAAAAAAAATATTTATTAGTCACTTGAAATTATACAAAATAATCTGAATGAAGAAAAAACTTGTGCTTGTTCCATTGGCAAGAATAGGTATTATCTGCTCTAAGGCCAGACCAAATCTACTCCAACTTTCGATTAATCTCTTAATTCAAATAGATTCAAAGTCATTTCTTCCTTTAGGATTGTGGCCTATAAGGGTGCTCTGTTAAGACATTTTAAGGAATTGACAGTATTTTTCACATTTCTAGAGTACTTTAACAGGCATTTGATCTCTGATTTGGGTCATAATATTTCTCAAAATCATCTTGAGGGCCAGAGTTTGATGATGGAGGGCCGGTTTTGGCCCCCGGGCCTGACGTTGCCTACCCCTGCTCTACTGTATCTTGAATCAGAGCAACAGCCAGCTCACAGCGTGCGGCGGTAGAAAGCCGGTGCCGGTGCCACAAGCACAACACGGCGCCTGGCAAACATGATTTTCCTTCATAGCAAATGAGGTTGAAAAGTTACAGTAGGAGTATCTGCGACATGGATTTGGTTCTTTCAAAATGACATCAAAAACAGTCTTAAGCCGCAGATGAAACACTTTTGCTTTGGGGATTTAAAGCTCGGGCGGTTCGGTTTCGTTTTGGTTTGCGGGAGGAGTGAGACGCGCGAGGCGAGCTGTCACAATATGGAATAATCCTCTCCACCTGAGGAGCGCAGCCTGGAGGAGTGAAGGAGAGCCAGAGGAGGAAAAAAAAAAACATCTAATT
The DNA here is from genome assembly GCF_951799975.1 of Gobius niger. Taxonomy (NCBI): domain Eukaryota; kingdom Metazoa; phylum Chordata; class Actinopteri; order Gobiiformes; family Gobiidae; genus Gobius; species Gobius niger. The sequence continues at coordinate 20,820,316 of NC_136869.1, forward strand.
GTGATTATGAGAGACAAAGATTGTGGTTTGGAATGTAGATGGGCTTTTACTCGTTTAAAAAGGCACTACAGCTACGAGTGAACTTGGGTTTCCTTAACCTGCACAAGAGGGCATTCGTTCTGCTACAGTGCCAAATGTAAACAATGAGACGTTACATTCTGAGCCAAGTCAGGTTTTATTTTCAACTTTTATATAATGTCAAAGATACTGATGTTTTCTTATAGGATTTGCTCAAATTTAATTGAATCCATTCCCAGGCTCAACAGTTGAAAACATGTCCTTCTCATTAAATTCTGTGCCACATTTGCTCATTCTGGCCAAACACTTCTATTTTAACCTCATCGCTCCAGAGGAAAATGCATCAGGCTTGTCAGGATCATATTGTGCTGTTTCACTTTCTCTCTCAAGAACACAATAGTTTTCTGATTTCTTTTTTTTTTTCTTTTTTTTTTGCGCGTCATTCCGAACCCCATGACCCCGGCCACACGGATTAGCCCGCACGTTTCCATGGCAACCGGAGCCCGTCTCTCTCTGTTGACTGGCGGGATGAGGGGCTACCAAGGAAACGTCGGATGCGGGGAGAGGACGTGGGCGTCGAGACGAGCAGGAAAGGGAACGCAACGGGCTAAAAATAGACGACGCTAAAGACGCTTGCGCCTCGCCAGCCTCGGCACCCCCCGCCGCGAGAGCCGTGCTCCTCCGCGCCTCAGCCATCAACACTGCTTTTTATATCCACGCACAAAGGCTCTATTCAGCCCGCCAAAGATACTGTTTCATATTTTTAGAAGGATTAGCTCCCACAAAGCCACGCGCCAGAGCTTTCTGCATTTAAATAGTGTGCATTCATTACATACTATTGGCTTGTTCTATAGTCGGAGAACTAGATTCATGGAACATTTCTGTAAAACTTTGGGCAGTTTTGCTTTTGCATGTTGAACCACTATTGTCACTGTATGGGTGGAGATACGGGGGAAAAATCATGTTACTAGATATAGACGAGTCCCTCATTTTGATTTTAACATTAATCATATGTATTTAAAGCTTTGTATCGTCTTGTAAAGGGAACATCCTAAAGATAGAGTTAAGGGGAGCTTCTTCAGAGGATTCAAAAGCAATGGAAAGTTTATATTTGTTTAGATTTGGATTGTAGCTGGTATTAACGGCAAACGCATCTTCTAAAACAGCTGAAACAATTATTCAGTAGTTTCACTTCCAGGTTGTCCAAGCGAACTCGCTCTAAGCACATCCCACCCCCTCGTCTTGCGCCGCTTTCGCTGAGCAGCTTCTTTGAAAATACTGTGTGGCTGTAATGAAGCTATATGACGAGTGTTTCTTTACTCCTGGATGCGTAGGACCTCAGGAGGAGCTTTCTCTGAGCTGTCACTGCACTGCTAAGAATAGCCAATGGGAAGATTCAAAGATTACTCAAAGCTGTGCCATTGCCTGGAAACACAACAATAGGTTTGTTTTTGTGAGAAAAAACAACACATTTTCCAATTATCCTCTTTTAGTTTACAGCATATGTGCCAGGTATCTATAGATGAGAGTGGAGAGCCCTGGGTGGCCTGGGTGAATGTAGCGAGTGAGTGAGTGAGTGAGTGGTTGGTGGTGGTCGTAGGGGCTGATGGCGCAGACTGGGAGCCTCGCTTTCAACAGTCTAGCCTAGGGCAGCTGTCACGTGCTGCCCACGACAGTAAATATTAAATACTTTCAACTTATCATCTACTTCTCCCCGCCCACTCAACTCCAGTTTCCCCTGCCACTAAAAACATGCACAATAGGTCAGTCTGCAGGCGATTCTGACCATCAACCCCATTATTTGTACCCTGTGCTGCGCTCCGCCACCCTCCCCTGTTGTGCTGTCAGAGTGCCATAGGTTGCATTAGCAGGCCTCACTGGGACACTGGGAGCACTCTGCTTTTGGCCAGTCCACCCATCAGACACCATGAGGTCATCCCATTAGCCCCATTATCTGTCCCGCGAACATCGGTGCCTTCCTGTTGAAATTTCATGGACTGCTCCCGGTAGAAACCCTGATAATAAAGTAAATTGACTTCTGGAAAAGGCCAAAAGGCTAATGCTGGTGTGTCGGGGGTGTGTTACGTCCGTGTGCCTGTCTGTCTGTGTGGATCTGCTAAGGAAACAGTGTGATGGGGGGCAGTGGACGGGGACGGTGATCCAGGCAGACAGGGGCTGAGACTGCCCCTCTAATGTGACAGCACAGGAAGACATGGATACAGGGCCCGCACCACCGCTGTGACAGGCCGATAGTGACGACTGTCCAAATGTGGAGCAGTTTGACGAGGTAGATGTGATATATGTCGGAGCTATTTTACTTTTTTTTTTCTTTTTCTTTTTTTTTAGAGTGACATGGCAGGTGTTTTGATATTGGTTTCTCATCAAATAATGACCCAGGGGAGTATTTTGCGTTTTGTGTAATTCATAGATTTGAGAGCATGCAGTTGGGTAACAATCGAGGCTCGTAAATTGTCAAGTTTCACTGCAAAATTAATTCCTTTGTCATGAATAGGCAGGTTCTGTGTAACTGGCAACAAGTGCTTTTATCGATTCTAATAAACAACACAGCAATGAGTCTGATTTATGATTTTAGTGATGTAATCCAGTAAAACCGTTTCAATTCTTCCAATGAATGTGATCCAAAAAAAAAAAAAGACATGCAAGAAATACAAACTTGTCTCCTCTTGTGAGATATTAACACATATTTCTTTGTATTTGAGTAATAATATAAATTGGACATATCATGCATACCTCAGTGTTGATATTTCACATTTTAGAAGTTGTAATCCTCACATTAGCACAGCAGTATCAATCTGGAATAGCTCCGTTCAAGTCGTTCAAGAGGACAGACTTCGGGCAGAGACTTAGCTGCTGATTGGATCAAGAGCGCCTCGTTTTAGCCAATCACAGCCGGGTTTCAAAACGACAAACTTCAATGGGGAAAATCTGTTGAATATTTCGTTTGAACAAAAATGATCCGTGTTCTTCAGTGTGTAGCGATTCATGCCTGTGTTCTTCCTATAAACCAGGATGGTTTTGCTAATGTCATTGTTTAGCTTTGGAAAAATGCTTTTGCACTGTCTTTACTGTAGACTTAATCTCACCCATTACTTTCCCCCCTACCTTTCAAGCCCTGCGTTTTCCTTATCCGATGCCAGCTTGGCGTAATCCTCTTTCCAGTGGGAATCCCTTGGCCATTTCTGGTTTTATGGAGAAATGCCTCCTCTGAGAATTGTGGGTAAGGCGGGGGATTACTGGAGTCTTGTCTTGAGGTAGGAGTGTGTGGTGGAGTACCATTCAAGGGCCTTCATTTAAATTCTGCGCATCGAGCAAGAATCAAAAGAGGAGGAAACGGCCAATAACGGGAGGGGAGCAGGGCCTGGAATGTTGGTGTAGTTTCAGGTACAGACAGACACATTTAATCTGTAGGTTCTATCCTCCCCAAAGTGTCAGGCTCATTCTGCTTTCTGATTGGATAATATGGGCAAGACATTTCATAACTAATTATGAATCATTCAGATTAACAATTGTTATCTTTAAAATGAAAAGAACGCCCTACATCTTCTACTCTGTAGTTAAATGTAGGACGTTTCATCTCATCCAAAAGGCTTCTTCAGCGACACTAAACTTTCCAGCTCTGATCGCGGACTAGATAAAGACCACTGGGTCTTTATCTAGACCAGGGGTGCCCAAAGTGGGGCCCGCGGGCCAAATTTGGCCCGCCGAAACAATTCTGTTGGCTCGCCAGAGAGTGACCTACTTTTGCGCTGCCTGTGGTTAATACTAACTCTCTTCCATTCATTCTCAATGGTAAATATGGATGCAGTACACTGTTTGGCCACCAGCGTCAAATTGGGGGCGCTGTTTCACTCCTTTCGCAAAGTTAAGGAAACACTGTTGTGGTGTTTATCTATTACAGAGCGTTGTAGCATCAACTTTCAGGGTTTTCCAACTTTTATTGCAAAGGTCGTTGACATCAACAACAGTACATGTTAAAAATGTACTTATAAAAGTAATGTGGCATTTTCTTTGAGTTAAAGAATGAGGTAAAGTTACTGTAGGTGCTCTAGATACAGGTGTTGTTGTTTTTTTTGCACTAAATTGCTACAATTGTTGATTTTGTTTTACTAAGATTAGGCTTTTGCCGTAGTTACCATTTGTTTTAGTATAGCATGTTATTTGCATAGATAGAATCAAATGCAAATGTAGGCTATCTAAAAGGGAAAAAAAGTAAATAAAAAAAAGTTACTTTATAATTTGCAGCTATATGTGTTTTTCGTGCTTGACATTGACGTGTTTGGCCAGTGACTCACAGGCACTTTTTAATTTTGGCCCTGGGTGACAAAAAGTTTGGGCACCCCTGATCAAGACCCAGTGGTCTAGATAAAGACCCAATGATCTTCTTGGCTAAGCCCCTCCCCTCTATTAAAGGTTACTCTCAACCTGTAGTTCTAAGTCTCGACGACCCTACTCTCGCCTGAGTTTCAGTCTCTCTGCTGATCACCGCTAATTGCCTGCCAGGGCCTATTGATCTGTACTGATCAATAAGTATTTTGGATGATAGGCTAACCTTCCTACACATCAACTACAGAGTGCAGAAGACTAGTGAACCTTCAGTGAAAACCCAACCTACTGTGCAATTTACTCATGTGCATGTACTTGAATGACCTTTTGAAATAAAACTATGAAGTAAAGTACTTTTTATTTCTCCTGGAATAATATTACTACTACTACTTGCAATGAACTCCGCTTTTAAAGTCAGACTGACTTGTAAATGATTGCCCACTTGTCCGTTCTTACGCTGGTCAAAAACAGCAACAGTGCTCCAGACTGTTATGTAAATCCTCGTTTTCAGCTTTCTTCTAAAACTGCCCCCCCCCCTCCCCGTCCCCCAGCTGTGTCCCAGTGTGACTGTCTGCCCTGCCTCTTCCACGCCGCGGTTTAGTGCCAGCGTTCAGATCAGACAGACAGCTGTGGGGACGCCAGTGACCGCCAGCACTGGGCACACGAACACGGGACGGGCACATCGCACACAAACACAGACCGGGCTCATCCCAGGACAGACTCATCCAAATTGTCACCCATCGCCCATCTCTGTCTGACTTTGACCCGCCGTGACATCTTTCGGCGCTCGCCCCGTTTCAGCTTCCGTTTGGTTGATGCGAGGCGCCATCGAAGAATTACGCAAGGGCTTTGTTTTTTTTTGTTTTTATCCCAAGTTTCTTTGTTTGTCATGGGATGGATAGACGTACTTCTGCATTGACCCCAGTGTTTATTAGAAATAGAAAACAGAAAGAAAAAGGAGAAGTGGGAGTCGATCCTAATGTAGCGCGTTGTTATCGAGCTACTCAGAAGCTTTTCAGAGCTGTAGCCTAATGCAGCCTATCCAACGTTCTCAAACTCTTCAAAATCTCCTTTAGTAAAAGTTAAGGCCCACAGTGTCCCAACTCTAGACCTCTGAGGTAAAGCCTGTCTGTTTTCCGTGATAAAGCGTGGATCAGGCCAGTCAGCAATCCCCTTGGAGCCTCAGGTAAACTTGAGCTAGCCCACACAGGATGCCTCTGTGTTTGGTGCACTGCATCAGAAAAAATGCCCCCCAAAAGACAAAATAGCTTCATTCATGGAAGTTGTTGGTATATTGGTAAGAACTCAGCCCCACATTAGCGTCATCATAGGCATAACGTTGATAAATCGTTCCAATGTCTGTGCTATATTTGCGAGAGGAAGTTGTGTGCTGTCTTGTGAGTCTGGCAGGTTGTGTGTGCGACTAATTAGAATGACTCGTCGTGCATCGATTGAGGTGGGAGAAGAACTTGGTGTTGGTGTGATCCCACCCCGGCTGTTTAGTGCCAGAGCCGATTCATTTCATTTTGTTTTAAAGTTTCTGCGTGTTCAAGCTGTGTTGTTGTGCCAGCTGTAATGAGTGGCCACTGGCTGCAGACCCCCACAGTCAGGTACCTTCTCTGTCAGGTCTCTGATGCACAACGTTAGATTTAAGTATTCTTTCTTTTTTTATGTACATTTGCATTGCATGGATGTCCACAGCTGAAGGTGGAGTGGCTTGACCTTGGATGTCCTTGTTTATGGTACCTGACTGCAGGTGTGCAGCCTATGTTCATGGCTGTAGAGTTTAGATTCCTGGCCCCCAGCCCGACAGAAACTCGTGCTGGCCTGGGTTCATCGGATGTGGAGCTTGTGTGGCCGCATGCAGAAATACTTGCTGAATTGATCACATTTTTGCAGCCTGGAGCCCAACGTGCCACAGCGGGACCATCAGGATATCTCTCCTTCTCTCAGGACAGTGTTTAGCTTCTGTTGGGCTAAATAAAGCAGCATGATGTGCTGTGGGAAGATAGAAAAGATGTTTGATGAATGAAAGTGCATTAAAGCTATAGTGTGATGTCAAAGGACGACGAGCCACAGGTAAGACATGCATGGAAAAGATTAAGCTCTGTACTGATTCTGTTCTGACCTACCTGTGGATCAAATGCTTTAAAAAGAACGTGTTCGGGTTGAGCTATTGCGTTCCGATAATGGTTCGGTTGGACAGAATGTGAACGGGCTCGGGTCTAGGGCCTGGATTGTTTTTTGGCCTAATCTAAACTTTACTTGGCTGTAATGGATCTGCACATTTAGAGCATTTCATTCAAATTTTAGATTGCTCCAATGATCAGGGGCAACACTTCTCATTGAGAGGGGAAAGTTAATGAAATTCTATACATGTTGTAAAATGTACAGTGACATTGTCATAGACATATGCATAAAAAGTGAGAGGTCAAACAGAAATTCACCACAGTGACATCATACATACAGTACATCCTCTATGCACATAGAACTCTGTACACATGTGGAAGGTTCTGGAGTTCAGTGCCCCCACCCACCCTTCTCTGTGAAGCGCACAACAAAAACTATGATTATTACTTACTATCAGAAACAGGATTTGGACTTCAAATAAGAATATGAGAAACAAAGTAAGATATTAAGCAGTGAAGATTCCTAACACATTGAGATATACAGTAATTTGTCTGGTGATGTTGAATATTCATCCAAACATTAATTCAATATATTAATATATTTAGTAATAAGATATTTAATTTCTGCTGCCAGTGCTCTGCTTAAAAACCGGGTCGTGGGGGATGCACTGTGTAGGAAGAAGGAGGGGGCTTACTTACTCACTCCACCACAAGAGGCGGTGCTTGGAGAGCCTTCCCCGACCATTCAGCGTCCACAATCGGGTCACATGACAGCCGTGGCAATGAGTGAGGGAGAGAGAGAGACGGAGGCAGAGCAGCACATCCAGGGGGAGCGTCAGTGTGTACGAGTTCACCACAGTCTCTGCACACACACTTCCACCTGAGAGAGTCCACGCAAAGACAACAAAAGAACTGCCTGATTTTACATGCAGATAAGTTAGAGGGACAAAGGACAAAGGCCAAAAGGAGACAATAGGCAAAAAGGGAGACAGCATGTCTTCTCTTTCCGACCAACACTCTTCCAATCCGTTCTCCGAGTACAGCGAGCTCTGCAAGGTGCCGACCATGTCCGCCGCGGGGCCAACACCTCCGTGGGATTGGCAGGACATGGGAGCTCCCCGAGGGCTTGGAGGTTCTCTCGCAGGAGCTGGGCTGACTGATGAAGACAAGCTATGTTTCGGCGTCAACGCAGATCTGAAGGTGCCGGGGGGTGTGAGGGGAATGTCCACGAGCCCCTCTCTGGGCAATGCCTCACTCGGGAGCGCGGGAGAGAGCCCGGATAGTCTCTCGTCTTCGCCGTCGCCTTCACCAGCTCAGATGTCCTCGCAAGGCGGCGTGTCGTCTCCCTCCACCATGCCCCGAGCGATGGAAGAGTCGCCGACTGAAGGGATCTCCCCGTCGGAGTCTTGGGATAACGCAGACTTCCCGCAATCGAGCCCCAAAGTCGCCATGCCCCAGGTGGCCTCCAAGTATTGCGCGGAAAGTTCTGCCGATGCCCTGACGGGGGCTGAGTCGCTCTTGGCCGGTGGTGTGGTGGAAGGTTCCACTGGAGACAACAGCGAAGAAGAAGAAGACATGGAAGAAGTGGAGGAAGACCTTGAGCCGTGTTTTATGGGGCGTGCGCAGTTGCAGCGGAAGGCCATGCGGAGGGCCATGTCCGAGTGCACCCACCTCTCCGTTCCCACCAGCCTGGATCTGTCCGACAAGTACCCCGGCGGCGACGGTGGAGATGGCTCGGATCAGCTCGAGTCTCCCATGGCGCCTGGTGGCCCGCGCCGGTCGCCCCACTCGATGAAGAGGTCCCTGACAGTGGCAGAGGACCAACCGCCCACCCCGCCGCCGGTCCTGTCAGCCGCGGGGACAGCCCACCTTGACCTGCGCCAATCGCCATCCGAGCCGCGCCTTCGCCTATCTCCGCTCCCGCCGCTGAAGGACAACATCTCCCCCCTCGTGGAACCGCTCATCGATGGACTTCGGGTGGAGAAAGAACTAGGGGGTATCGTTCTCCCGGTGCCCCCCAGTCCCAAGGGGTTTGACGACCAACAGTTTTCTAGCCAACAGCCCATCCACTTAAACATTAAGGACGACAAGGCTAGCAGCGGGGCGGGGTTAGACTTTGGCCAAAATAAAGCAGCTACGGAATGGAGTGAGGGTGACTTTGCAAACAAGGGCTACAGCAGCTTCGCCATGAACGCAAACACCAACCCATTCATCACAATGGAGGGTAGGTGGACAGGCACGCACTCCATCAGGGCTATATAATGGCTGACAGTTATTAAGCATGTTGTCAACAGCTACGGATGCAATATTTGAATGTTTTCCCTCGTAGTTTGTTTTTGCCAAAGCCGACAGTTGTGACGAAATATGTTTGTGTTGTGCATCTAATTGTGAAGCATATTTTTCATGGTGAACTAGCAGCTTATCAATCGTTCCCAAAGTGGGGGTCGTAAGGCACTGATGTGTGGCTTACAAGGTGATATAAAAATATTCAATGTTGTAATTCTTGATGTTATAAGCAGCAGTATGAATTGACAGCAGTAGTTTGTGATCCCCACAGTATTGCTTCTTTGACGTTTGCTCATAATTGGGAATTGGGATGTTACAAATTTGTTCGGAAAGACATTTTAATGATCATAGTAAACAAAGGCCTTTTACATTTGATTAAAAACTAAAGTGCATTTGGATCATAATCTAAACTTCATTGTTAGACGATACAATGCATGGTTCAAACCCATGTAGGAAGGTCTGCTTGTTCTTTGCAGAGGACGTTATATAGGACACCGTTTCCTAATGGGAAAAACATTATTTTCAAATGAAAGTAAGAGAGATTTTGCCACAAGAATTTAAATTTGCTTATCGCAAAAAAAAATCTTTTTCCGGCACTTGCATTGTAGAATCAAAGCCTAATTAGCCTCAGGGATGATGAGCGTTTTTTCTTACATTGAAATTCTTTGACAGATTTGCCATTGATGGAAGACTAGGTTCTCTTTGCAGGAGAGTAAGACAAAGAAGGTGAATGTTCATTGGCTGCTTTTAGTGTTGAGGCACAGCAGTTTCTTGTTTTGAAGACACATGGTACAGGAGCCTCAGTGATTTTATGATATTGAGATTGTGATTTGTCCTTCTTATATTGCGAATTTTACAAGATCCCACAAAAGGAGAAACAACTAGTCCTTTGCAAATTCAAGTCCCAAAATGAAGAATGCATGCAAATGAGTGAACTTGCTTTGTCTTGCTTTGAGTTGCGCACTATTGTTTCTCCATTGTCCGCTTTCCAAGTGTGTGCCACAGCCTGCCGTGGCCACAAGGGTTTAAAGGGCCAGTGATTTATACTTTCATGTTCCCTGTAGTAGAAATTACAGCATGTCGTAGTCATGCAGCCTCTGGTCCTAAGTGTTATTTCGACATGTTTGCTTGTTTACAAGGTCATTAAACAGCGACTTGATGAAAGAGAGAGAGAAAGAGAAACATATATATGCAAATATATGGCAAGTTTTGGTATATTTTGATCTTATGAACTGCATGACTTGCATGATTTTGCTGAATATGGTTTCATAGTGAATTTATACATCATTGCAACAGATTAGTAATCAACTTGAACTGCGTATGACAGGTTTTCATGTAAATTTTGTACTCAGTTTACCACCCATGAAGTGGTTCACAAAGGATAGTAATGGGACTTACTCATGACGCTCATGTGCAGTGTGGTTGTGCAGTGACTATAGTGCAATCATGACAATGGCCTTGGAATTTACCTCTTCATGTCCAAGAGTCAAGTGAAATGATAAACATCATAAAGATCTCAAAGAAATCAATTTTTCAGCAAAATCAGGGTTTCCGCGGGGCATTAAATAGTATTAAAGAGTCATTAGATAAATTGTGTAAAAATCAAGGCCTTAAAGGTGCATTATGCAACTTTTTGTGTGAAAAAAAGTTGATATTTGTGCATTTTTGACCTTGCAGTGACCCAGCGGCTGTATGAGTGGTCAGCATGGCATCTTTCCAGGTTCAATTGTTCCAAACAATTGGTTTTCACTGATGACGGAGCCTCTCACCAGAAAACTTTCCAAAAAATTGATCCTGGAGCGTCCTAGAGACCACTGTGATGGAAAGTAAAGACGCCATGCTGACCACTCATGCAGCCACTGGGTCACTACAAGGTCAAAAATGCACAAATATCAACTTTTTTTTGCATAAAAGTTGCATATTGCATCTTTAAATGTCATTAAAAAGCATTGCATTTGATTCAAACTGGCATTAAATCTGCATTTATTGGCAAATTATGACATTGCTCAAAAAATCTTCACTGTATAAGTTCATGGAAAGCATCAAAATCATGTTCAGTTGCAGTTTTGGCTGAAATTTACCGCCTTTTTTTTCTAAAATGTTGTCAGTGTTTAGTCCAGTTCTCTTTCTTCTGTTTGCAAATCTTTAGAAATGAAATCTGCGCTGATATTTCTCTGCATTAAAATATAGTATTTGGGCATTAAAAAGCATCACATTTGACTTGGGGGGAATATTCAGCCTGCTGCTACAAACCTGTTAGTTGCCGACAAAGCCTCTGAGGTGAGGGGCAAATATGCCAGCGAGTTTGTATGTTTTGTAAATGGGAGACGAACGACATCATGACCCTCGAGTCGGCAAATAGAGTAAATCGTGACCGCAATAACAAAACTGAGCTGCTCTTTTCATGTTTTTTTTTTCAATACAAATTTATGTTAAGCGCATTCCAGTGGCTCCTCTTCACCTCCGAGTGTTTTAATCTGCATGTAAATAGGCTGTAAAGGCCTGTTTAAGTGGAGTCGAGCCTATTGATGTGTGAGGCTCTTCAGCACTAAATGAGCAATAAGAGCGGTGAGCGCACTAATGAGTCAGGTGTAATCAGCTCCCTGTTCGCACTCCAAAGGTCGATGGGTACTTACGGATGCTCTTCGGAATACTCTGTTACAAAGGCGCAAAGACTGAAGTACAATGTCTCTGTATTGTGATTAGATTTTTCGTTTTTTTATTCCAGCATTCGTTTCACAGTGCACTTTTCGAACGTGTCCAGGAGCGTTTTCATTTTCATGCGGCACTAAGGGATTAAGCTGCTGAACTAAGAGCATGTTAGCAGTTTTTATACGAGCCCGTGTGGACGTGGTGTTTGGTAGGTGGCAGAGGCAATACAAGTCTGATAATTTGGTAAGGAAAGATTGGCGCGAGTAAATTGATTTGTTAGTTGTGTCCAAACTCATTTCAGACTTTCCAAACTCACCTGCCAGATGCTAGAAAAGTTCAAATGTGTACAAATGCTTTATGTGGAGACGCACAGTTGACAATTTTCTGAGTTTACATTTTACTGCAGGAGGATAAAACTAATTTCATTCCACTAAAATTTTAAATATCCGGTGGGGCCTTGAAGAGTTGATTGTTTTCCAGCATTGCACACCTAGACCCTCCTCTTAATTCTGAGCATTTAAACCAGAATTTCCATTTTAAAGCCTTAAATGACATTAAAAATATACATTTGGACCAGCCAAATGGAATCAAATATAAATGGCAAGAAATATAATGTCATTGCATAACAATTTTTTTGCTGCAGTTCGTTAAAAAAAAACAAAAAAATAAGGTCTTAAACATATTCACCTGCATTCCTGTGTTTGATGAAATATTTGTAAATATTAAGACATTAGATATGCACGGATCTTTTGTGTTTGTTTCATCATTACCGTAATGAAGTGTTTGGCCGTCATAAATGTTGTAAAAAGCATCCAGTTGGACTTGCAGCGACTGATATCAACCCTGTATTTCTATATTTCATAAAGCGCAGGGTATGAATAGTTCCTTAGCCCTCAGTAACATCTCCAACACACCGCATGAACCCTTCAGTGTGACACTAATGTAAAACATCTTTGTCACTCCCCCCCAGAATGCGCTCGGTAAATATGATCCCTTTATGTTCGCGGTGCCGTCAGTGATTGATGCTTCCATCTTGTGCCTTGTCAATAATTCACATCATCGTCCTGGGAATTGCCCTGTTCTGCTGCGCTGTTAGAGGCTCGTCCATTTGCAGGAGGTCACGCACACACAGCCTCCTGAAAAACACCTTTCTTAGCTCGAGCTTTACTTCATCTTTTGACGTTGTAATTCAACGCACAAAAGCACATAAATAAGAACATACGTTGTGAGTGTCTTAGCGCCACAAAGAATTTTTCATTTTTGTAATGTCTCCATGTCACCAAGAAACAAAGAAAAATGTCTCTTGTAAATTTAGTATTCATGGGATTCTGTCTCCACTCGTCTGCAGCTGCAATAAATCATTTTTTACGGCCCAAGAAACAGGATATTAATTGTATCCTAAGGCAAACTTTTTGACAATGGCTGTACCAGCAAAATAAAGCATAAATACAGACCACACTCAGATAGGAGTTTGTCATTTTAAATTCAGTCTTCTCACATTAAAACATTACAACTGGACTCTTCTTTAAAAGATGAATCGACTTTTCGACTCCAGTTGTTTGGTTATTGAGTTTTAAAACATGGAATCTGCATGCTAAAGTCCAAAGTATTTGTAATACCCTGAAGAAAGTGCAATATGTGACCAGTGTTGAGAACGTTTAAAAAAAAAAAAAATTGTATCTTCTCGTTAACTCTCCTCAAAAGGAACTGTGTTAGTAATACAGTATGACAAAAGTAACTAGTTACTGGACAAAGTAATTGCCAAGTTTCAACCAAATCTTCACAAAGACACTTTTTGCAGCTTGTAAAGGAAACATAAGCCTGACTTAGCTTCATAATCACCGAAGCTCTCAGAATCAGAGACCTGAGATCAGCCGCTGATAAGCATCTGCATGGCAACCACAAAGGCAAAGGTTTGAATGCACTACAATGCATTTGCCACTAAGATATCAGAACATATCCAGGCTAATGTCAGTGTTCCCTCCGCTTGGAAACAACGATAGATGAACGCCACTGCACTCGCCGCGCAAAGACTCTGCAGCACCAACACTTCACTTCTGTCATCGCCAGCTTAAAAATCGTCAAATATGAAATACTTCTGTAAAATCCACTCGGGAAGCGTTTGTCTGAGTTTGGGAAGTGACAGAGCAACAAGGTGATGTGGAGCTTAACCCAGTGATACACTCTCCTCTGGTTGGTCCCCTTTACAGTCCGTCACACTGTCAACCAATCAGTGTCGCTACTGCTCCATTCATGCACTTTCTCATTTCCTACAACACTGAACTAATTCTGGATCTGAGAGACGCAGCTTTTCTACGAGCCTGTTCCGTCTGAGACACACTCATAAAAATGCTCTTATAACTGAGGAAATAGTGTCTTATTAGATTTCTCGCTACTGGAAGATGTAATGTTTATTGCAGTGATAAAGAAATGATCATTGGCTTATAAAACATGAACGATGTGTCCAATCTCTCCCAGGAAGAGGCCTCCCGTGGTTCTCTTAAACATGACTATTTTCTCCGTCTTTTGTCAGCGCCGACGCGTGTCACATTTCTAGCCTAATTAGCACATCGCACCGTCCTCTGGAGTCTTGTATTGTTTATCGCTTGTTCATTTTCGCAGTCGTCGCCTCCCTGTAGTTCACACGCGTTTGTCCTGACGGTAAATTGTCAGCGCTTGTATCCAGGTCAGCGCAGATGTGTTGTTTTTCTATACATTAGTGATGCACAAGTGAGCCACGACGTTATTGTGGTTGTTTATTTGCTCAAACGGCTCAGAATACACAGCCTGGCTATGGGAAGCTTGCCATCTAAATCTTGTGACATTGCAGAAGCTTATCCAAACAATGCCACTGCAAATGTCAAGGATGAAAGGCAATCCAACACAATATTAGGTTGTGTAGCCTTTTTTTTGTGTGGCAACGTTTTGGAGGACTGTATGTTCAGTTTCTACAGTCACACAATGGGACAGCGTGGCCTCCATGAAAAAACCTGTGTGGGTTATAGTTTAGTTTTGTTTGTTTTTTGTTTTCAACAATGTACAATTCCAAAGCTAAGGCCAACTATTCATAAAACATGTTTAGAAACACGACAGTGAGTGGAAATCTGCCTCAGTTGAACGTTTTCTCATTCTCATTTGGAAGGTGATACTTTACTTGTGTTAAGATTTTAACTACCCAGCTCTGGAGAAAATAGTTTTGCACCAAAATCACCTCTGTGTTAAAAAAAGAAAAATCACTGACATTTGTAGAACTTTATTTTGCTCAATTAGTTAGAAACCAGTAATTCCACTTCATTGTCATCCTTTCCCATTAGTGTTTCTTATTCAAAGAGATGAGAGAGTCTGAAATGATATTCTGTAACCAGGACAGACGAGGCAGATCTTTTTGTATTCATAATTATATAAAATCATCATCATTTTCACATCACTGTAATGTCTTTATTTTTTCTTGTATCGTTTATTGGGTAATAGCAGAAATGAGTCGTCATAAAAAGATTGATTCTCTGATGCTAATGCATCTGAAATTATGGATATTTATTGTTGTGGTTACTTTTTTTTATTGTTTAGCCAGTTTTATTTCAAAGTAATTGAAAAAGAAAATCACTTTGGACCTGGATGCCAACTCATGACATTGACGTTTGTGGTCCAAACTCTTTCTAGGCAGACTCTCCTGGGACCAGTTAATTATATATGAAATCAATACAATGGAATACTATTTTATAAATATTTTTCTCTGCTTGTACTTTTATATATCCATTTATGAACATAAACAGGGACTTTGTTCTTTAGAATTCATGGTCAAGGACGAGGGAACTACCTTTCATGAGTAAGATGGAAATAGAGACCTGCTTGGGATTGTGTTAGGGCCAGTTAAGGGCCAGTGATTGATACTGTAGGTACTTATATGATTCTACTGTTTGTTTGTTTCTAGTTAAACCTGAAAAGACGGAGAAGGATGAGAAGAAGGATGACGTAAAGAAAGAGGACAAACTAGACGACAACTTGAAGATGCCAGAAGTTCTAAGTTCACAAGACAAAAAGAGCGTCACAGTAGAATTTACAAGCACCGAACCTGTTGCCAAGATGGACGCAGAGCCCCCAAAAGACAAACCAGAGGAGGCGAAGAAAGACGAAGTGAAAGCGTTTGAACCAGTCAAGAGCAAAGTTGAGGAAACACCTATAGTTGAGCCAATGCAGGTCGAGGAGAAGCATGAACAGAGCGTCAAGGTCCAAGAAGTGTCTGAGAAAGCGCCACTAATTCAGGTCGAGGACAAGCATGAAAAGAGCGTCAAGGTTCAGGAAGTGTCTGAGAAAGCATCACCAGTTCAGGTCGAGGAGAAGCACGAAAAGAGCGTCAAGGTCCATGAAGTGACTGAGAAAGCGCCACTAATTCAGGTCGAGGACAAGCACGAAAAGAGCGTCAAGGTTCAGGAAGTGTCTGAGAAAGCGCCACTAATTCAGGTCGAGGACAAGCACGAAAAGAGCGTCAAGGTTCAGGAAGTGTCTGAGAAAGCGTCACCAAACAAAGCTGACGTAGAAAAAATGGAGATCGCAACTGCCAAGATGGAGGACAAAGCGGAGAAGATGGCCACCAACGAATCACCTCAAGTCGTAGAAAAAGTGGCAGAAAAAGTTCAAGAAAAAGCTCCAGAAAAAGTTGAGAACAAAGCACCGGAAGAGTTACCGCAAACCGATATGAAGGACGAACTGAAGACTCCGGAAGTCTCCTCCGCCAAGGAACCAAGCGTAGAAACGACGGAGAAGAAAGCAGAACCGGAAACCAAGGTGGAAGCACCCGTGACGGACGACGCGAAGAAGGTTGCGAAGGAGGACGCCACGAGCAAAGCCACCACACAGAAGAAGACCGTGGAGAAGAATGAAGAGAAGAAGGCGAAAACGGAGCCGGCGGATAAGGCCAAGAAAGCTAAACCTGTCGCTAACGGGAGCAGCGCGACGCCTGGCAAAGACGTGGCAAAGGCGAAGGTAAGAAAGAACTTTGTGAAAGGAACTTGACGCTTAGAAACTACTTTTCAGCAGCTTAATCCCAAAACACTGCAATTTGTTCATCTTTTATGAACCAATAATGTAGCTGCAATGCACAATTTTAAACGTAAAGAAAGATGGTTCCAATTAAGCACTCTGCTGATGCCATGTACAAGAGACCGGCAGAAGAGATTGTGATTGCACGCTGCTTTTCGCATACATGAACGAGAGCAGAGCCTTGTTTAGACACTGCTTCCAGGAGTGGGCGGGGTTTGTGTGAATCGAGCTTTTTCAGTGCTCGGAAACTCCACTGCCAGAGAAAATAATACTATTCACAGACATGAATGCGTCATAACAACCTTGTGATCGCAGAAAACAAACTGTTCCGTGACGATAAGCACACAATATAGGATTCAAATGGCTGCACAAAACACAAAATTGAAATTCAATGCACGCTGGTTTTGCCATAATCGTTTATTCACGCTGCTAACATGAGCTACTGTCCGGGGGAACGAGATTGTTTCTATTACTCAGACAGAGTAAGAACTGCAAAAAAGTGTTTCTATGACATTTTTATTCGACTCCCTTAATACTAGTTAGCTTTTGCCCATAATCATTTTCATTGCTAAAGCTTATTTGCTGCTTTCTTCTCTTAAATGAAATGTTTATTTGCCCAATGTACTATTTTTTTTTGCATATTTCTGAGTTACTTGCTGCTTTTCGTTGGCTAACCCATTTTTTTTATTAAGTTTTTCTTCTTTTATGTTGCATTTTTTATTTCCCGGCTGGTCCCTCACCCCAGCCCGCTGCCGCCTCTACCGCCAAACCCGGCACCACGGCCAAAACACGGCCCACCTCCACCACGGCGCCCCCTGCTGGCGCCTCCGCAGCCAAGAGGCCCGCCCTTTCCTCCTCCACCACAGACAAAAAAGCGCCCACAGCCAGGGCTCCCGCAGCGGCTAAGCCCAGTAGTGCCACCGCTAGGCCCCCCAGCACCCGGCCCCCCACCACAGCGACAGCTCTGCCCAAGCGACCCCCCAGCACCACCACCAGCCGAACCACTTCCACTATTGCTGCTACGCGCGACGCTAAACCCAAGGTGAGTCAGTCACGATGGCCCGTAAATATCCACAAGGAAAGAGAGATGAGAAAAGGTGGGTATGGTCTCCAAAATATCTGCTCAACTGACTTCAAAGATCATTTTTCTCAAGTGAAGGTAAAAGTGGGTAAGAGTGGGACGTTTATGATGCTGACCTCAGTAGAGCATCCAGGAAAACTAATGCAACTCATCGAGCCCTTTTGTACGGCCGGCATACATGACCAAGAATGACCAACACCAATGTGCCCCACCCCCCCAAAAATAAATATATAGATAAACAAAATAATTGCTATAATGCAAAAAAAAAACAGGAGCACGCAGAAAGAAAAGTAAAACGCTTTAAAATATTGTTATATGTCAACAAAAAGCTTTTGTCACTCATTTCGACTGAAGCTGAATTCAAGCTTGACGCAGCAAAGTGTAGCCACATTTTTGCAGACAATGAGATATCTGTCACTTGAATTTGTTGCTCGGTCGGTCCACGCGGGTATAAATAGTGGACAAGCAAGAGCTCCGATGAGTAGCTAGCTAAAAACTGCTCAAAGCATTAAAGGCGCTATACCTAACTTTGAAACTTTTTAGTAAAAATGTGACAAATGGGTGTCTTTACCGTCACGGCCAATATGTGACAAAAAAGGTAATCCCCTTTTCGTCACATATTGACTATTTGTGTTGACCATACGTTATTAATAAATCATAATACAATGCAAACTTCCCGCATCCAGCTGATTTTTCACAAATGACTAATTTCACAACATATAATTATGGGGAAAAAAGAACAAATATATATATAGGTCCCTTAAGTACTGCTGAAGTTGGTCTCATTTCTGTGTGGAACTTGCACACTGAAAGCATAACGAGACCTTCCCTCACTTCCCTCTAGCTTTAATTAGGTGTACAGATGTACAATTAGTCATGCATTTGCTTAGACATCGGATTATCTCTCGGCTTGCCTGTGGGTAAGACACTTTGCGACTCCAGTATTTGCTCTCATCTCTGCAGACATTTTTGTGACTCGGCTAATCATTATGGCCCGGTGTGACGAGAACAATTTCATAAATCCTTCAATAAAGACAATAACACCTCACCGCCCTCTGTCCGTGACCCCATTAACTGCACGCAGGAGACTTTGTTTAGCCCGCGAGCGCCCATGGGTGCAGGGTGACTCAGCCCGTTCCTACCATGGCTCAGCTGTATCATCCGAACCACCGAGGGCTAGTTTTCAGATGAATGAAATGAGCAATGTTCCCGCTCCTGTTAGATCCATGTTAGACACATCCCAGAACATTCCCTGACCCGGATTCTACGCTACATGTGATAAACTGCGGACCGACATTTGACCCACTTTTGTTTTTCTCACCATATGTCCCGATGTAGAGTTACATTTGCCGACTCATGTTTTTTTGCTGAGTAAAAAAATATTGAGGACTAAATCCCCAGATGTTTCCACTGACTGATGGCCAAAGTTGACAGAAGGAATTGTGCATTATGCAACAACTAAATTCAATGCCTTTTCAACCATTCAAACCATGCAAATTTAACATCCCAGGAACAAGTCTGTCTTTTGTACAATTGGTAAAAAGTCCTTGACGGTGTGCAATATTCCTTATATCACAAGTTGACCTTCCAAGTCCCATGATTCCTAAAGGACTAAACAAGAGACCAAACAGACCTGAATTGGACTAAATAAAAACTAAACCATGTCTAAACCAGAAAAAGCTACAAAAACGACAAAAAAAAAGGTTCAACAAACCATAAAGGTAAGAAATGAACGTTGTTTGTGTATGTTTGGTGTGCCTGCAGACCGTCACAGAGAAGCGCGCTCCTGTGCCAAAGGCCGCCTCCGATCAAACATCTGCAGCCAAAACCGGAGCAGCCGCCACGGGTCGAAGCAGCACCACGACCCGCACGGCCACCACCACCACCCGCACCACTACAGCCACCACCGCCAGGAAGCCTCTGGGTACGCATACAACTCTGCTCTTTACGTGGTAGCGTGGTTGTCTCAACAGATGTTAAACTTGCATATAACAAGTCCTGCGCTTATAAAACACCAGACGCTGATTGAGCCATTCCTTAGCCCCAAACATTTAGATTTGCAGTTGTAGAATATTGTAAAGACCGTCAGTAAAGACTGTTTTTATGCAACGCCTGACTTTCCCCTCAGCCTCAAAGACAGAAGCCAAACCCGGAGAGGAGAAGAAGCCCAGCACGCCCAAGGCCTCCACAGGTAACGTTAATGCGCTTAAAATCACAAATGTGGGTGACTGGGTTCAGTCTTCCGACTCGCTTGCTTTCGCGTCCATAATGTGGGAACACGTTGAAGTTTGTTGCTCATAAATTAGTTGCGTAACAGCGGATGACCCAGTTCCATCCACTCTCAGGTCAGTGACTATTTGTTCTACATTCTTAAAATAGAAATCTTGTCTGTTTACGTTGGAGCGCGGACGGCATGTGTGCGGTGGATGTGATATTAGGTTGAGTAATACGTCCGCTAGTGGTGCTCCTCAAGTGTGGCCTCAGCATCTTTCTACCCAGAAGTGTTTTCACTCGCCTTCCTTCACAATAAATATTCACCCGTCAACGATCTTACTTAGAAAATACCCCTAGGTTTGAGGATGTTTTAAAATGCAGTCCTCTTGTGTACTTTGGGGATCAGAGCAGTAATACAAAACAGAAAATGAAAAAAAGAACAGGAGAATTCGACCACGGACTGGATCACAACAAGTTTGTGAAGGTTTTATGGGTCTCAAACTTTTCACTCCCAGCACCATCTCGTCCAATATCTGACCTTCCACACAGCCAGGACCCAGATCAAATCAGGACTAAAATAGACCTAAATTGGACGAAGTTTAACTGGGTGTAAGCCATGTCTGAAGTAAAAAAAAAACATCTAACTTGAGTGCATTCCTAAAGCATATGATAACTATGTAATTCAAATTAATAAAGTGAAAAATTTCAGATTTACAGTGGTACACATGCTACTGAATGAAAACTAAAATTAAGGGAAACATCAGGACAATCTCTGTGTGATGTACATCAGAGTGTGAGCTGGCATTTTGAGTGCGAAGACGGAGACGGGCTGATGAAGGATTACTTCTTTTTAGCAAGATTCTGCAAGACCCCGAAAGAAAAATAGTCCTTTTGTGCATGAAGCCAAATAGAAGACTTTGTCACTAATATATCCTCCAAAACTATGCAGCATGATGTTCTTACCCGTTCTCGTTGTGAACGCTAAAGAACATCTGCTCTGCCACCTCCAGCAGTTACTTTTGCCTTTTCAGTTGCTTTTAGAGTTGACTTCATGTGAGAAATGTCGGCCATTTGGGCCAAGTGCACATTTCTGCACTGTTTGTTCCTCGGGAAGAGGCGCCCTGCCGTTTAGCCTTCATAATCTGTCCATCTCACTCAAATCTTTAGCCATTTTTCCTGCTTCCCACACATCAAGTTAAAGGACAAAATGTTCAATTGCTGCCTAATAATTTATCCACTAGCTTGTCTGTGTTTGTCAGAATGACTGTCATTATTTTTTTATCTGCTATTGCCAAAGAATAGAATAATATTAAAAGACACATCGCTTGAGCCGAAAGTTCAAATCAATTGTTGCACATAGTTTAGACTAAACTGGACTTGGACTTTAGGTTAACAGCCTGAGAATCAATGAGTCTCTCGCTTCTCGGGTGGTGACTTCATAACACTGTCAGGGCCCCGTCAGCACTCGCAGTTCTCTCTGCACCGTGACAATGCGGGATGTGCCGGGCTCCGGGGGCTTTAGAAGTGAAAAAATCCCGGGGAGTTGAAAGGCTTGAAAGCAGCGCCGTGTGGATTAGCTTCACCTCGTGTTGACAGGCGCTCCTGCTGACGCGCCTTAAATCTGCCGCAGTTCACAAGTCCAATAGCTCTTCAGAATTTTTTTTTTTTTTTAAAGGATGCGAGCAATTAAACAGTCTCACCAGGGAGCAGAGAACAGCCTAATCTGTGGACAGGAATCAAAGAGCAAGCTGACAACACGGAGTGGGGATAGAAGTCGGAAACGTATACTGTTGGGCTCAACCATTGGCTTCGCTTCATAACGTTATTAACAATAGCTTTAGCAACATCGACGAGGAAATAAGACAGGATTGTTGCATCATAACTACATTTTACTGGGTATAATCACAGAGACTTGACTCATCCCAAATCAATTCCTGGCTGTAACAGTCTCTCCCTCTTCACCATTGACTATCCTATCAGAAATGTCTGCTACAACTTCGGTCACTAATTTTGGATTAAGTTTGTATTGTAAACACAACACAGAATATGTAACCATGGCTACACAATGTATGAGAAAAGAATTGCGACATTCAATTCAATCTTGAGAAATTTGACTAATTTTGTGTCAAATCTCACTGCTATTTCAGTTTAAACTGATACATTTCCTGGTTAGATAAAGATGAGATGAGATGGTACTTTATTGATCTCACAGATAGAGAAATTGATAAAACTTAGAAACAATTAAAACCTATTCTTAATTTAAACTAGGTACCAATTTAGGTACCAGGTTTGTTCTAAGAAATTTCCCATCAATTCTATAATGCATGACCTTCACTCCACTCCACAGACTCCACTAAACCCAAGCTCACCACAACCCGCACAACCACCACCTCCAGCGCTCCAGCTGCCCGCCCACGCCCCACGGCCACCAGGCCCAGCGTGCCCTCCTCAGCAGCTGGGGAGAAGAAACCCACTGCCCCCCGGACCTCTCGACCCACCTCCACCACC
The DNA here is from genome assembly GCF_951799975.1 of Gobius niger. Taxonomy (NCBI): domain Eukaryota; kingdom Metazoa; phylum Chordata; class Actinopteri; order Gobiiformes; family Gobiidae; genus Gobius; species Gobius niger. The sequence goes on from NC_136869.1 coordinate 20,842,588, forward strand.
ACCGCCGCTGCTGCTACTACAGCCCCCACACGAACCACAACCACGCGGACCACCGCCACGCGGACCACCACGGCCCCAGACATCCGGAATGTCCGCTCCAAAATTGGCTCCACAGACAACATGAAACACCAGCCCGGAGGAGGGAAGGTGGGTTACACTGGGCACACTGCTCACACTGGTCACACGAGTCACACTAGTCACACTGCTCACATAGGTCACACTGCTCACATTGGTCGGACTTCTCACACAGGTCACACTGCTCACACCAGTTACACTAGTCACAGCTCACGCTAGTCACACTGGTCACACGTCTCACACTGGTCACACTAGTTACACTGCTCACATTGGTCAGACTTCACACACTGGTCACATGGCTCACCCAAGTCACACTGCTCACATTGGTCACCCTTCTCACACTGGTCACATGGCTCACACTAGTCACACAGCACACACTTCTCACACAGGTCACACTGCTCACACTGGCCATACTTCAGTTTTACTCATTCAGTTTGACTTTATCCTTCTAATTCTCATTCCATCACTACGAAAAACCCGATTCTAATTCATTTCCCATGTGAGTCCAGTCCATGCTCCTTACATGTTTTTGAGTTGACTTTATTTTCTCCTTTGTTGCTTGTTTTTTGGTTGACCCGGGTGGGATTGTGTCCTCAGGTGTCCTCATCCACACTGAACAGGGCCGTCCCCTCCAAAGACCCCGGCCAGGGCAAAGTGAGTCCCCCCCCCCCATCACTCTCCTCCATCACTGTCTGTCTGTTTGTTCTTCCACACACTCACACACGAGATTGTTGACCGTCTCAGTCAACAATTGTTTTCACTAACGGTGTTTTTCCTAATAAACAGGGTCCTGTGAGACTGTCTGTACTAATCCTTTCTTTTCTTAGACTTGTATCTATGTGCTGTAGTACCGGAAAAGGCTTCCACGGTTGGGCTGCACCAGAAAATGATATGATAATGATGATTGCATGTGCATATGGTTAGAGAATGAAAGCCACAAATACAACATGAGGAACAAGCGGCAGATTTGGCAAAGACTGTTCACTTTGTGATACAAGCATAACATTTGAAAAAGCCTGTTATCCACCCAAAAAAATCAATATGTTACAAACTGAATAGTTAGTGGTCCATCTTTTTTGCCTACAAAATGTTTCAATGGGTTCACCAAGAGCCAAAGTAGATATGATTACTATGTTTAAAAAAATGTTTAAAAAGCAGTTTTAGAACACTGCAAAGGAAAGGTGTCAATCTATGGAACAATCTTCATTAAAAATGTCAATGTATGTGTTTCAAATGAATGTTAAGTTGTCAATGTTACAAAAGTATGACACAAAAGTAGCAGATCAACTTTACTTGTTTTATTCACGGGTAATGTCTGGACCTGATTTTGTATCAACAGGGGGCAGACATAAGTTATACCTGTCTGCTCCTGCTCTATCATGAGATATGTTAAATGCTGTCGTTGCATTTGAATGAAAGTGCTCTCAAACTCAAGAAGTGGTTCTCAAACCTGTCTCATCAAGTACCACCTTATGAAGTATTTGACCAAGATTAAATCAGTAGTAAACAAGGTCTAGACCTAAGTTGGTGTAACTATGTCTAAGCTATATTTTAAAAAACTGAATATTCAATAATAAAGTCAAAACTATCATCTGAAGAAGCCACCGCATGTTCCTAAGCCTGTCACATCTGTGTGTCAGTCTTTCAAATGAAGCTGATCTGGAACAAACAGGTTTTTCAATCAATCAATCAAATCAAATGTTATTTGTATAGTGCCTTACAATAGTTTTTGGGACCTGGAGCCAAGTTTGAACAACAAATCGTGGTCTGGTAATGGGCGTAGGTCAATTCTAACTTAAATTAATCCAGTACATACTAAAGGAAACAATGATCATCATCAGGCACCGATTCCTGTCTGGCTTGTATCACAAATTGACCCAAAATGGCCGTAGCCTGCTCCACTAGTCGCTGTTTTTCTGGTGGCACCTGGCTCTAGCTCCCTGTGTCTTCTAACCCTGCCTTGGTGGTGACTTCTCCATCTTTCTCCTCTCCTGTCTTCTCCTGTCTCCCCTTCCCCCCTCGTCACAATACCCCCCTTCCCCCCACGGCGCCCCCTGCTGCCACGCTGTGTGCTGTAGGTTCAGATAGTCACCAAAAAGCTGGACTTCAGCCACGTCACCTCGCGCCTCGGCTCCAAGGACAATCTCAAGCATGTTCCTGGAGGAGGGAATGTAAGTATCAGCACCGTCCGGTCCGTAAGCGCCGGGACTCCAACCGACAGCCTTTACACCGGGGCGACTGTAAAGGACGAGGCGATGAGGGGAACTTCTTAGACGGCATGCTCGCGACCCTCGCAGCCCCCTCCTCCCCCTCTGTGTTGATCTGTCACTAACACATTTCTAAACTTCTGTAGTTGCAACCTCCCGCTATCTTTTCTGCATTCATCATTTCTAAAGATTTGTGTTTATTCCAGTAGAGGAATGGTAAATTTCATACTTGCAAATTGGACATATTTGAGAGAACAGGAGAGAAATTTGTAAAAGCTGCAAAGGAATGTGTTGGACCATACAGTATATTTTGTCCTTTAAAAAAAAAAAAAAAAAGAGCAAAAGTCGAACAATGTCACTAATGTTCAATTCAAATTTAATGCATCAAATAATGCTTTTCCATGATATTTAAGGCCTTAATTTTAGCTCAATTCATTTAATGACTTTTAATGCCCTGTGGGAAGCTTGATGCAGGTATGCAGAGATGAGTCATAATGAAAAAGTATACATTTCTGAGCATTAAGGCGAGACACTGCAGGTGAATAGGGAAAAAATATATATTTACAGATGTCAAGTTGAAACTTTTGCTGTAGATCACTGGCATAAATGTTAGAAGAAAATACATGGCAAGTTTTCTGTCATTTTATCTTTTTATAAGAACAAAGTGTTTTATGTCTAAAAATGCCCCAAATTTTCCATCTTTTCGGCGACGAAATCTGAATAATGGATAGAGTTACATTCAAATTTATGGTTTAATTTTATTGATGAATGAGTGACCAAGACGTTTTCAGAGGGGATTTAAGATATCTTGTTTAGTTTTAAAATAAGCTGTTTTTTAGTGGAAAATTTTGTAAAAAAATAATTTTCGCCTTATTTTTGACACTCAAAACTCAATAAATGGGGCTTAAGGGATTAAATAATAAAAAATCCCTCTGAAAAAATCTTCCAAATATTGTTGAGTCCAAGGCTGGAAAATGTGAAGTCTTTAGGTCCGACTGACGTGGACATAATGTCGCCACAATGACAGAAAAATGTGTTTTGAGAAAAAGGCCCTTGAAATTGCATTGTCCCATATAAGTCTCTGGGGGAACATTGAATCAGCGCAATATTTAAACATGTTATTGTCAAGATTAGGCATATTTTCTGTTTCCGGGTGAAAGCTTATATGTTCAGAGACCAATTTGGCCCAAAACCTGAAAACTGAAAAAATTGAGTTTTGCCTGTGGTGTCTCCCCTTAATCTATCAAATGAAACCAAAACTAGCACTTACTACTAGCAAAGACTGAACCGCTAACTGCTACGTGCTTGGGGATTGTTAAAAGCTTTAATTGCGTTGATGATTGCTGTGTGGCAGGTGCAGATCACCAGCAAGAAGGTGGACATGAGCAAAGTGACGTCCAAGTGCGGCTCCAAAGACAACATCAAGCACAAGCCTGGTGCGTCCCTTTCCCTTTCCACATGTCTTTGTGATGGATTTAGCCAAAAGTGAAAGTAAAATGTGTATTAGCTGAGATAATGTGTGTGTGCGTCTGTATCTGTGCCTGACCTCCTCCCCCCTCACGCTGTGTGCCGTGTTTGCTCTCACAGGAGGAGGGGATTTAAAGATTGAATCGCACAAGGTCAACTTTAAGGAGACAGCTCAGTCCAAAGTGGGTTCTCTGGACAACGTGAGCCACACCCCCGGAGGCGGCAGCGTCAAGGTGAGCCCTCAAACACTGCACTTTTACAAACCTGATTCAGCAGGAGGCTTCACTCTTAAGACGGCAGACAGGGTTGTTGTTTTTTTTGTAACATTCTGACCTTTGTAACTTGTTTGTTGTGAAATACATCCATCCAATGTTTGTGCCTCACCGATTTCTGTCACGAATCATCAAACCGTCTTTTTCCTGACAGCGACCGACCTTACCTGTATGTTTAACCCCAAACTCAGATCCTTCCGCAGCCGATACATTCCTATTACTTTGAATCTTTGGGTGAAATCTTTATGAGCCCGAGGGTCCCTGTCCCCTCAGCCTATCCCTGCACATCCCACTGCACGTGCACACCCTTATTTTCCGTGTTATACTTGCCAGCTCACTTTTAGGGATTGTTGTAAGAAAAAATGTCTCAAAATAGCTCCTCTCTAAATATAGCCATCACAAGGGCACAGAGGACTCAGGCACATCAGCTTTTAGATCAAAGTATTTTATTTTTTTGCAGTGATAACATGTACATTTTTTAGGAATTCAAGTCTTTGTAGTGTCTGTGTTGTCACCTGTGTTGTGCATTCAATGAAATACAGGGTGAAAACACAAAAGATGAAAAGAAAAGTAGAGGATTTGAAGACATGTACTGCTACCTACTGCGTACTTTGCTATTGAGTTCAAACCTCAAAAAATAGAGGGAGAAAAACAAGTGTGCATAAAATCCCTTTACCTCTTTAACTTTACCCCTGCACCTTCTCAAAGAAATCCACTCCCAATCCAATTCCTTTCCTCCTTCTCACCCTTCACTCTGTTCACTTTTTTTGGTCCGATGTAACCCAACCAGCGAAGGAAAGTGTCCATTTGTGCACAGATACTTTGCATGTCCTGGTGCTGCTTTTTCTTTGTTCACTGTTTTCGAATCCTTGACGTCACTTTTTGGTTTCTTTTTATACTTTTGGCCTGGCTCCTAATTCAGTCAAATCGATCTGTGTTACATTTTAACTGCCATTCGGTATAAAAAAAATAAAAATAAAAATGAACAAAATGCAAAACAAACACTGATTTTGGAGCCAGCCCACCCTCACGACTGACCCTGCTGTTTGTGTGTAGGCTGAGGGTGACCAAGAGTCAGAGGGCAATGGGACGCCCCTGTCGGCACCCCCAGAGCCCTGCACCGAGGCGGGGGCTGCCCACCACAACGGCATCAAGGAAGGGGAGGGCGCTCAGGCTCTGGACGCCCTAATCCCAGAGACAAGTAAGTGTTAGGAGAAGGAAGTGAACGGAAAATATGAAGAATGAAGAATAGTGCGCCGTGTTGTTGTTAAATGTTTGTGTCATTTCTGTGTCATTTGTCTATATGACCTGTCTCTGATGTCTCATGCTAAGTCTTAAGTGTTTAGTGAGTAGAGCTGGATAATACAGCGCAAAATTATTGTTGCGGCAACATCAGCATCACACGAAACAAAAGTTACATATGTAACTACGGTTCTATGATTCCTGGATGGAGATTGTTTCTCACTGAGGATACTTGCATTCTGGAAAATAGGGACTCTTGTGGTATTATTACTCGAACTGCACATTTGAAATACCATTCAGGAAACATGAAGCAGTGAGCGCATCAGACTTTATTGATTAGTGCAAGAATTCTTATGTTGCATAATTTGTTAAAGGGAGGGTATTATGAAAAATCGACTTTTCCAAGCTTTACATCGTGTTATTATGTCATTCCCTCATTAAAAACATGGCTGAAGTGTTGCCTTGGCACATTCACGTATTTTTGAGTAATCTGTAAAAATCCTGATGGCGGCCATTTTAGGGATAGGTTTGCCTGAGTCCTCCTAGGAACGCCCCCACCTCCTGGAGACGCCTCCGAGCTTTCGTCACCAGCCGAGCTTTCGTCACCAGCCGAGCTTTCGTCACCAGCCGAGTAACCAACCACTGCTCCTCAGCAGAACCGCCTCCCCACTGATGCCACAGACAGCGTGTGGAGGGGGCGTGTCGGAAAGGGTCAGAGGTTCTTAAAGAGACAGGGGCCTATTTCAAAACATTCACTACAGCCATTTTGAGAGAGCATTTTATACAAGGCAGTTATTCTAATTTACTGCATTTACAGACCAACAGAAGGTTTGGTCATCATTGTAGTGTGATATAGACTGGTGCTATGTGATTGACAAAAGCATAATACCCCCTCTTTAACAATATTGATGCCATTATTATTATGATTACGTTTGACTCATTCTTGTCTTTATTATTATTTTAAAATGAAAAGACTTAGTAGTAGAAGTAGTTTCATCCTCCTGTAAGGTACTGCGAGTCCGGACCAAACCTAGCTCAGGATGTGGGGATAGGTTTCGGGCACTGCTCTGCGGCTCAGAGAAGGTATAAATAAGTTCCTTGTGAAATCAATACAGTTTCAGGTGATGCTGCGATTTGCAGTAATGATGATTTTGTGAATATATTGTCTGTATATTTCAGTCATTTCTCTGAGACTCTCCTGTGACATAGTGTTGTTGTCTTTGTGTCCATGTCGCCTGATCACTTCACCGTTTTTGGCTTCTTATGTTGCAGGCCTCTAATTCTCCTGTCCCCCTCTGCCCTCGACACCACCTCCTCACCCCCTCCATGCCCCCTCCATACCCCCTCCTCCTCCCCATATCTACTTTTTATTGCTCCCACCAAACCCCCCCCCCCTTCTCTCACCTCTGTGCTGCAGATTGAGTTTTTCAAGCTCAACTTCCGCGGGAAAGCTCGCTCTCGCACGGACCACGGCGCAGACATCATCACCACCCGGCCCGCCCCCCAGGACAACCATCACCACGGCAACAGTAGCAGCCCCGCCCCGCACCCGGACGGCTCCTAGACTCTTCCTCCTTTACCCAGCATCGGACTCGACAGATCGCGTGGGCTCCCCTCTGTCCTCCTGTTTAAACGGGACACAATATTCCTCAAGTAGACTCATCGGTTGTTGCTACTTGCTCAAATTACTTCAAAACTAGTTACGCAATTTACGAGTGATTTTTATCAAACTAATTTATTGAAAGGATATCTTGAAAACACGCGCTAACTTGTCTTATGTATATAGCTGTAACGTGCTAATATTTGCAAATACAAGGTAGTGGCCACACCTTACCATCAGAGGGCGCCACAGAGGCACTTTAGCAAAGGGAAAAATATGTGACACAAGTTACTGGGAGGTTATTTGGGGCCAGTGCGCTTTATATTATGAAAAAAACACCTTTAGACATGGTAAAACATTCACATGGGAAGTGTGGAAGACACAAAAAGTCAGATGTGATCACCAATCTGGGAGGAAAGACCCAGAAGTTATAATATATACCTATTTTGCAATCGATATTAAGTGACTCTCCTTAAAATAACAGTGGTTTTTGAGGTTGGATAACGATATGATAATGAGGCGTCGTGTCACTTACCTTTCCCTTCTCTGCTGAGCGCCGCAAACCCTTCGATTGACCCGCCCAGATTGACCGACAGAAGCGACGGACAGCCCTGAATTACACGTTTCTCCACATGAACCACATACAGTACAATTCCACTCCTCCGGTCTCCCCTTGGACTCTCTCCTTACATCTGGTTGTAAAACACAGTGGTTTCGCCTTTCCTCCGATTCTCCGCCGCTTTCCCATAAACCCGTCAAAAATAGTGCACAGTTTAAAAACCGCTAGGCTGTTGATGATCCCCTGTACTCGTGCTGACGTGAAATCGTGGTGTTTTTCTTCTTTCCGTTTTTGCATTTATCGCATTAATATTTCTTCTAGTATTAGCGATTTAGCTTTTTTTCTTCTTCTTCTTTTTTTTTCTTCTTTTTTTTTTTGTCGATAGCGCTCACAAGTCACGGAAACACGCACAGGATTTTGTACACCATGGCACACAGGGAGGAGGGGATGTTTTTGGAGTCGATGTGAACGTCGATGTGAAAGTTGTAAGAGAGGTTTTGTAAGAAGGATGTTTACGTAATAGTGAGAGAGAGCGTGTGTCGTATGTGCCTGACGGTCCTTCTTATCTGGATACTTTGTAGTACACAAGTCTACTCTATAGGAAGTAGTCCGCTACTAATGCTGCGTTCCATTTGTGCTCGCAGATCGGAAACAAACCAATATCGTCCATTTGTCAGGTTGAAGATTGTCCTGACAGTGAGGGAAACGACAATCCGTTTGAGTGGGGAAGCTGGTAAAAGTCACACCTGCAAAAAGTATTTCACTAGACTAGTATAAACATCTCAATTTGAGCATAATAATCCAATTTTTTGTTGTTTTGACTAGTTAAGAAGTTCTTGGGCATTTGTCCTAGATTGTTTCACTTGTTCTGAGATGTTTCTGACTTGTTTCGATACATTTCGTTCTTATTTCAATTGCCAATGGGGTAAGAAAATTGGTCTTATCTCATTGGCAATTTTACTTTCTTATTTCAAGCGAGATTGACCCTAGAACTGGTCTGAAATGTCCTCAAACAAGCAAAGTCAACTTGGTCCGATCAGGAAAAGTGTCTAAATGAGTGAAAACCGCTCAAAACAAGATACATTTCCTCAATTCAAGTCATTTAAGCCAATGCTTGATATTTACTTTTTGTGGTGAAATATGGACCTGATTCGTTTATTTTATTCGGGCTTTGCGATTGTATCAACACATGTAGTTTCAAGACAATTAGAGAGCGGAGTTGACTGTTGTTGTCAGGCTTTAAAGGTGTAAGTTACTGGGTTGTATTTGACTTTCGTGGACAGATGGAACGCAGAATTAGCTCCTGTTGGTGACATGAGGAAGTGGATGATGACAAAATGGAAGCTGATTGAAACACGTAGTGGAAGATTTTGGACAAAGCAGAAAAATCAGGTTCTAGCGTAGCCTCCAGCTGCCTTCACTGCATGGCCAGGTCGATCTCTGACCTGCACAGGAACTGTGTAAAATCTGACCCGGATATTGTAAAAACCAGCTAACACTTAATTTAGTATTTTTAACCTCTTATTAGTTGGCGTCCGGCTGCAGTCCATCCAGGCAAGTGTCAGCGGCCTGTATGCCAGTGTTTTTGCTGTTCTATGCATGAGTCTGTATCAAATAAACAAATGACTCCATTATAATACTTCAATCATAATGCTGTTAAGACATAAAACCATAACATTTTTTGTTTTTCAAAATTGTCAATACCAAAAAATATCATTACTTTGTTTAAAATCACAAACCGTAACATATATTGTAGCACCCCGGTACCTTAAAAACAATAGTGTAGCAGCAATTCCCACTTACTGCTCGATTTAATAAGTGTAGCGCTCAATTATTGCTCTCTATTTGCCTTATCCATTTTAATCCATATCTGATTGATCTTAATGATTTTGTATTCACTGAAAGCATGAACTAGTTCCAGTTGAGATCAGTGAAACTTTGATTTGTGTTTCAATTGTAAATGTATAAACAAAAAGTTTTCACACAAGCTCTGACAGGACAGTTCGGGCGGGATTTGGAGAGATTTTGCCACATAACCAAAACAAGTCTTATTGCTTTTTGTCAAATCGATCAGTGGGATTGAATATGGTTTAATCTTTGCCTTCCCCGACTTTTATTAACTCAATATTGCTTCTAAAATGGAACGGCACCTTAAAGTTATGTATCAAAGAGGTCTCTGAACAGGACCCTAAACCATAGATGATATTTTGCATGTTAACAAGCAATAATATTCACACATATTAGTTTATTTCCTCATAGCTATCCCTTTAACACAAACAAATAACTTAAAGATATGCCATTGTTTGCAACGCGGCTCGGCTGGAATTTTTAACTTGCGACAATATTGCTAGACAGACACATTTTTATGTCATTTAAATTGTAACATGCTCTTTAAAAAAAAAGTTTCAAATAGCAATGGTGGTCGTTGGGCGGCAGGAGGGTGTTTGACCCTGTCTTTTAAACGGTTTTAGCTGACAAAGCATTTTATCATGGCTTTTCTAATGATGGTGGGATTTTTGTTGGAAATTGAGCCTTTTCCATCGGAAAGGGGCCACTGAAGTGAATAAGAATGTTTTTTTGAGATATATTGTTCTAAAGATGCAACACTTTTGTATATTATTTATCGTTGTGTTCCTGTTAGCTCGATGCTAGTTGTGCTCGGACAATTGAAAAGACACATTTTGGGAGAAAAAGTTGGGATTTTTTTTTCTTTTTTCTTTCTTTTTTTTTTAAGATTTCCAGTAGCTAGCAGGGAGGCTTATCTGTGTAAAGTCCCATTAATGTCAAGACTTGGCCCAGTCATTTTCAAACATAAAAAAGTCATGGTCGGCCTATTTGTTTGATGGTATGTCTATAAAATGATTATTTACTGCAGCCTCTGTAATGACCCTATAGGATGTTCCAGGTTAAAATTGCACAGACAAATTCAAATTATATTTAGCAACACGCTGCTTTAATTTGCATAAGGAATCACAACTCTCAGAAAACCTGTTTCTCAGTATCATATCTCAACAAGGCAAATGTATGAAGTTTTAATTTATGTTGTTTTGAGCGTAAATGTTGATTTATTTACGTTATTTATACCCAGGGCTTGACATTAACTCTTCTGTTCCTCTTAAACCACACTGGTTGGTCTTATCCCTACCACTAAATTTGTCAGTCAATACATTTTTCTGAAAACATTAAAATATTATTTTGCCACAAAATGTTACGAGCCACTTCATATTCTTACCCGCCTCCATTGAAATTAAGTTTTATGCTTATTTTTATTATATCATAAATCAATTGATTTGCACACACACTTAGGTGTACTTGCTTTGGGGCCCGTAGTCTCTTGACACGGCTCTGAACACGGCAAACACTTGATACAAGAAGGCTCATGAAGTGTTTTCTATTGTAAAAAATATATATAAATATATTTAACTCAAATAGCCAATGTGGAAAGGCTATGCTAATGTCAGGCCCTGTTTATAACGTTGATTTGAATTGAACTTTGAAAATGAATGACAACAGTTTAACCAAAAACAAATGGTCATGAAGAAAACTTGTTAAACAATAGTCCTCATCTTAGGCCTTTCAGTGTATGTTGCTATGTTGTACTGGCCAGCCCTGGTCAGATGCTATTCTTGTTTGAGAAGAAGCTAACATTAGCCGTGCAGTTTGTGTGGAAGTGGCTACTGCACACATTTAGCATTCGTTAGCATAACACTAGCTAAAACCAAGCAGCCAGAGCATGCTGACGAACAATGGGATGTAGCGTTAGCTAGAGTTACTATGTCATTTTGAGAAAACTCCTCATTGTTTTTTTTTTTTTGTGTTTTATTTTTCCATTAATTTTGAATTTTATTTTCTTGGTTTGAACAAAGTGTTTATTGTGATTACTTGTTAATTAGTGATGTGATTATTAAACATGAAATAAAATGGACTAAAACTGTCATATGTGGTTGCTTTTTATATTGATTTGAAACTCTTTCACTCGTGGGACAACTGTGTCTTTTTATCTTCTAACCGAGATACACCATAATCCTGCCCCTTACCATGTTCTAATCTTATCCCTTTCCCTGAACTTAACTAAAACCCTAACCTTAACTAAAACCCTAACCTTAACTAAAACCCTAACCTTAACTAAAACCCTAACCTTAACCAAAGCCCGTTTCTTAATCTTACCTGGTGCTGATATTAGCCTATCAACACACACACAATTGATACCACACTATATCAGTTGTGTGTATTTTATATACTTCTATGGTTGTGTGTCACTTCTCCCCGGCACAGCTTACGAACACAGAAAACAAATAATGCATCATGAAATAATTAGTGACAATATCGAGCCATATGTTCATTATTGAAATGTAATAAATAATTGTTTTTACCTAACAAGAAGGCAAGGTCGTGGCAGAAGTCACTCAAATCTTCAGTTTTGGATTGTAAAATACAGTAAAATTACAGAATACTGTCAGTTATGCACAACATTGCCTTTGTCTCAATAGAAATTAATATAAATGATCTCAATATAGTTTATATATTTGGTAATGTTGTAAATGATTTGTCTCAAATAGCTTTTTTTTTTATTATGACCTTTCTTCTCTGCAAAACTAGCTCCATGTCATAACGGGACTCGCCACTAGGGGGTGGTAGGAATTTTCTGCTCGAGGAAGACAACACTTTAAAACACGAAGAAGACGGTTACTGTGGAAACGGCTTCATCATCTGAAGGTACGTCGGCTAGCATTTTTCCCCTTTTAACATGAAGCTTTATCTGCGTGTTTATGGAATATGTTTTACATTGGGACAATACATATTTTCAACTAAAGACCTTACCGAAGAGAAAGTTTAATTTTGCGATGTTTATACGGTAGAACGACGGGGTTAGCTAATCGAGGTGATGCTAAAATGCTAACCAAACTTGAGACTGCGCACCAAAACTCTTCAACCTTTGAGCTGACAAGGATAAAGAGGCTGCAGGCAGCAGCTAAAATTAAACTGACCTTTCTATTCGCATCGCATACATCTATCCTGATGTGACAATATTAACACTAACTCTTTCTAACTCTAACATCTAGTGCTGTTATACATCACCAGATGTTATAGTGGGTGAATTAGGATGTCAAGATGAATCATTTTTACAGTTTAATTGTAATAATTGTCTTAACATCATTAGAATTCTAGTAGCAACAATCAATGATTTACATTTCATCTAAGTTATGCTTATCTTTTACTCCAACTACCAGAGGCGGTAAATGGCTAAAGCTGAATGTAGATATACAAAAATGCAACGCAGTCGTTAAACTTCAAATGTAATCTTACACAATATATTTATCTAACTTTTTTGTCAAGTTGTATTTTCACCTAGTATTTTTTGTGCTTTTACATAAGTAACCAGCTGGGTCTGTACTTTTTACTTATACTTAAGTAAAATAATTTGAAAGCAACATTAAATGTACTTGAGTAAATATTTTGTTTGTACCCTATCACAACTACCACTATGCTCCTAGTACTTTGACAACAGAACTATTACTACTACTCTAGCAACTACTTTTACAACCACTACGACAACTATATCCCCAGTATGGAGGAAAATAAATTTTCCTGCGGTTCCAAAACTTCCACTTTTGTTTTGTCAGTGGTGATGGCTCAGCGGCCCCCGTCAGGCATGGCCCGGCCCGTGAGCAGGAGTGGATCTGGGAGACCCCCCACTGCAGTGCGCCCCCCTCCCACAGCTATACGAGTGGGCACCGGGGTAGGCTCATCGCTTACGTTTGTTCCTATTTCTTGTAAACTTGACATTTTTTGACTTGATATGTTTCTTTCCCCAGATGGTTCCGGGCACAGGGGGCCATCCCGGGATGAGAGGTGTCGCCGTCCCCGGAGTGTTGTCAGCTCAGATCAAAGTGACAGACAGACCGGTGACGCAGCAGGGGCTCAGCGGGATGAAGACTGGCATGAAAGGTAACTACTTTATTTCAACTTTTCTGGAAGAGCCTAGCTTTGCCTGGTTTTGAATTTGTAGACTAGAGCTGAGGAGATTAGGAAATTTGCCTGATGTCTTAATTTCGGGATATTTCCCTGTCCTACCAGGTCCACAGAGACAGATCCTGGATAAGTCCTACTACTTGGGCCTCCTCAGGTATTACCCAAACTTATTTCAGTGAGTGTGCCAAGGCGGTTCGAGTGGTTAACACTGTGTCTATGTTATCAAGGAGTAAGATCAACGAGCTGACAACAGAGACCAGCAAACTGCACAAGGAGATCGACAACTTCAACCAGGAGAACTCCGTCTACCTGTCCTATGAGAAGAAGTTAGCATCTGGGAACACATACAGTTAGTAATGATATTATGTTTAGGATTATCATGGTTTTCATTATTTACCTCGCCTCTTTTGCAGAGCTGAGGGTCTCGCTGCAGAAATAAAGGATCTACAGGGACAACTCGCCGATTTTAACATGGTGTGGTATTTTTATTTACAAACTTCTTGATACATTTATGGATATTTGATATTCATAATTCTACAAGGTGGATCACATTTAATTTTTATGAATTTTTATGAACATTTGTTATAACTTTTTTTTTTTTTTTTTAGCAAAGTAAAAGAAAACAACATAAAAGCAAAATTGGAGAAAATAGCTTTAAAGTGCTGCACGGGAGTTTAAAACATTGGTAGTTTTAAAAAACTCTGTCCTGACTTTCATTCTCATTCATGACTTCCCCATTCTTGGCTGGAATGAGCGCACACTGCAAACACCGGTCTCTCTTTTGTTTGTTTTTTACACAAAAAGTCTGAAAATAATGTTGAAAACAGGAAATGTTGACACAACTGTTAAAGCCCACTTTTGGCCCACCCTGTGATTACTATATACACCAGGCTAAAATATCTATAAAACATAACATTGAAAACCATAAGTTAGTCTTTCTTACTCACGCTGTATTCCTGTTTCTGTTCTTTCCCTCCGAAGCTCGTGGACAAGTTGAACACCAACACAGAGATCGAGGAAATGCTCAATGACTACAATGTTGTAAGTGTAAATCCAGACACAACACTATGCCCACTGCAGTGTATAGGAAGTAGGTCTGCGCAATAAAATGCAAATTAATCAAAATTGTAATATGTCACATTTTGCAAATCCAATGGTTAAACCTGCTGTTATTGAGCAGGTACAATATCCCTCGTAAACAACACAATATCTTGCCTCTATGGGTTATGCATAGAAGCTGTTTAGCGCTCACATACATGTTCTGAAATACATTGCTTCTGCCTGTGAACATGTTTAAGATGTCCACTGCTAATTAAATGAAAATCTTAAAGCCATGCTTGAAAAATAGCAATCAGATATTTTTCCAACATTTGTGTGGCCCACTGGCCCTAACAATACGATGTAGGATTTAACTTTGTACTATTGATTTTTACAGATTTAAACATTTAGGGCATTAATAATTCTTGTTCAAATCTGTTCTTTCGTCCCCTGCTTTTGTGGTCCCATAATCTCCACAGTGCATTTTGTGTAAGTGAAGACCAAGCCTGTCAATTGTCAATGCAAATTTCAACAGAAATATTTGTAAATATTTATCAAATCTGTGCAAAAACATTACTGTGAGTCTTCTACATCACACTCCTGTGAGGCCAGTGCCTGGAATAATAACTTTGCTGCTTCAAACAATAAAATTGCACCTAATTACCACCTGTATGAGACCAGAACACGATCTGCACAGCACCACCTACTGTTCTGGAGTGTGCATTTTGTGCAATATTAGGTTTGTAAAATGGGACAAAATCCGCAGCCAATTACTTTTACTTTCACAGCCTTTATAGAAATGAAGTGGAGGTAAAGTAATGAGTTCTCAACAAAAGTACTACTCAAGTAAAGAACAGATCTTTACAAAACATGTACTTAAGAGTAACACTCATTTCCCTTTTGTTGTATATTGTTTCTAGTTGAAAGCTCAGAATGACCAGAAGGCGGAGAGTATTGACAGCATCTTCACTGAAAGGAGAGAGTAAGTACTAATCTAATGCTTATAAGAAGCTCAATCTGAGGTCGGTGCATAGAGAGCAAAGCCCACAAACTCCACCTTTATCAAGTCATTTTCTGTTGAGACGACATGATTAAATGTGAGCCACAGTTATTTATGAAAAACAAGTCCCTCAATCTTCTCTCCTGATGTACGGATCCTCAAAGTAGCCGTCCTCGTCCTCCTCCTCCTCGTCCTCCGTCCTCCTCTGGTGCCCGCCCTCCTGTTCGAAGGTGAAGGTCTGCTGCTGCCTGGGCGTCTGGTGGAACACCGTAGTGCCCGCGGGCTCGTTGCGCAGCCTGCGGTGCCGGTAGTTGTGGAACAGCTTGTACCAGGAGGGGCCCTTGATGGCGCAGATGATGAGCGCCGCCGTGGTTAGCCCCAGCGCGGCCACGCTAACGGTGAACTTCCAGGAGTTGGACTGCGTGGCTGTCTGGTCTAGAGAGAGAATAGCGGAAATGTGAAACAGACAAGTGACGTTTTAACAATTGGTCATGGTCTGAACCCCGTCCTAACACATATCCAATATTCAAATGATCAAACTGCATTCATCACAGCCCCATTGATTTGTAAGCTTGCCGTTAGTTAAAAATGGTGGCTTGTATTTTTTTTTTTCTTCATCTATTTTCCTTTTTTAGTTGCCATATTTATTCTTGGTATGTCCACGATACGATGCGATCTCACCTCCACTCCGACTGCCGTTGAACTGCGCCGTCGTTGTAAGTTTCGGACTGGCCGTTGTCTCTGCTGTGGACACTTCTGCGGTGGTTGTAGTCGGCGCTGGGAAACACTTTGCTGCCGCTTCAGTAAGGGAGTTTCCCAGCATGCTTTGCGGAGAGGCACACGTGGCATTGGCGGCCGCTTAAGAGCCAGAGCAAAGTAGAAATCATTGCAGTCTTTGTAATAGTAAAGAGTAGTAGTGCTGTTTTTAGCAAGATGCTGATCTGTCCACAACTGATTGAACTTGAACGGAGCGGACACTGCGTTCAAAAGGTTGTGTCATAACATCGCAATAATGTTTGATGTCGTACTTTTTTTTTTATATCGTGCAGCTCTTAGTTATCACTATTGTGCGGTAAATATGCACTGACCTTGATTTATGCTGTTCAAGGCTTCACAGGAACAGTTCCATGGGTTTCCTTCTACATTTAGTAACTGTAAAAAATATATATATATGATTAAAGAAAGAGAGCAGATCATCTTTAGAACACTATGTTGCAGGGTCGAGTAAAGTAGCTAAACTATCTTTACAAGTGCTACGATTGCGATTCCCAACCCCTTCTTCAAAGAGCTTTGTACAATGTTGCAGTGTTGTGCTTTCCTCACCTCTCCATCTCTTGCTAAGCTTAAAGGTACATTATGGAACTTTTTATGCGGGAAAACAAGCTTGAAATTTGAGCGTAATTCACCTTTTATTGACTTTTTTAATTTACCTTCGATCACGGTGGCCTCTACGGCGCTCCAGGATCATTTGTTTTGTAGGTTTTCTGGTATGAGGGTCTGTCAGCAGTGAAAACCTACCAGGAACTCGATTAACAATTGATCCTGGAGCGCCATAGAGGCTGTGATGGGAGGTAAAGGCGGCATACTAGCCACCGGGTCACACTAAGGTCAAATATGCACAATAAAATGTGTGGGTTTTTTTTTTACATTAAAGTTCCATAATGCAGCTTTAATTTTCTCCAGGAGGGAAATAAAAAAAAACGTCATTGCTTCACCACAGGCAGTCGCCGAGCAATGTATTTTTACTGAGACAGCAGCTCAGAAGAGGGTGGGTGGGAGGGGCTTATTTTAGCTTGCTCATAGGATCAGGAAGTGAAACGAGTGGATTTGTTTCAGCTCTTTTAGATCAATATTGCATTTTTGAAGCGTAAGATAGTGAAAAAGATGTTTTTTGTGGTTATTGTGTTGAATTTGAAGCCCCACCTGTAGATTCTTAAGTGTTTTCCGGAGCTGATATGGATAAATTGTGAGTGAATTGTTGGACAAATCCAGGTGTGTTAAGTTATCCAGTCCAGAGAAGGCCTCAGGATCCAGTCTACAACAACAACAATAACCTGACATTCTTATAAGATTTAGCAACATTTTCAACATATGATCTCAAACGTTTATCTTGTTTACCTGCTGATTTTGTTGCCAGACAGAGACAGCACTTGGAGGCTTGGAACGTCAGTGAAATACTTGGCTTTTATGCTCCTCACGATGTTCTTATCCAGGTAGAGCCGCGTTAGCCCGCTGTAGCTAACCAGGGCTAACCGGTCGGACTCATTCAGCCTGATCTGGTTATCGCTCAGAAGGAGCGTGGTCACGGTGGAATTGGCCTCACAGGAAGGAATGGTCTGCAGGTGCTTGTTGGTCAGATTTTTGACCTTTTTTGGGACAAAGAGAATAGTTTAGGTGAGAATGGCTTCAAATCGTACAAGTGCTCTACCTGTTCATTCAGTTCCACTGCTTCAGCTTCTTGTAAAATTTGGAATGAAATCACCAAACATAGAAACGCCCACAAGAGAGGACGGCCAAGTCTGGCCATGGTACAAATCTGAAAGAGACACACGATCATAATAGTTCCACTGGAAAACCTACATGAATAATCAGACCATGCACACACAATATTATATTATCCAAATAGCGAACCGTCTCCATTATATCGTCAAATTATTGTTCCAGCAATATTTGCTGATCCATATCCAAAATCCATATCTCAAGAAGCCACTATGTGTCTAAAAATCACTTCCATCTGACTGAGATTTAAAGCTATTTAACACAGTCCAATTATGGTAACTTATAGTTGTGCACAAGTTCAGTTTTAACGATAATCTTCCTAATTTAGTGCCTTGTTCTGACTTGGTATTTATTAAGCCTTGTTTTATTTTGATTGTTCTAATTGAATGGCTTGCACTGGGTTTAGTAAAGAATCACAATAATATCGCTATATTGTCTTCAAACAAAGTTTGAGAGAAGGATGGACTTTATTTGTATAGCGCCTGGTCACAGAGCACATGGGACAATGTACATCCACTCCACACATGATGGTGTTCAGCTGCGTCTGTAGCCACAGCTGCCCTTTGGTACAGACCGACAGAAGCGTGGCTGCGGTTTCTCCGACCGACCATCACCATTCACTCACTCGCACATCATTCACCCTGGGCTATTGTACATGTTTTTAGGTGTAGGGGAAACTGGAGTACCCAGAGGAAACCTATGCAGACACGGGGAGAACATGTAAACTCACACCGCACAGAAAGGCCTCGTCTGGCCCAGGAGTCAAACCTGGGACCTTCTCGCTGTGAAGCACGAACTGTGAAAACTGTCAAACCTAAACTATCAATGCTGAGGTGCTAAAAGAATGTTTATGAGCCACAGTAATGCATTATACTTTTAAAAGCTTAAAAGTAATGACCATACATACCAGACTTGTACTTTTTATTGTACTACCACATATAGAGCCTGTTAGAGAAATAACAATGGTGTTCAAGAGGACAGATGAAGAATAGGCAGCAGTCTGGATGTCTTATGCAGGAGAAGTTTATTTACCATCGGTGCGGGACCCGGAGACATGAACTCGAGACATTGCGCTAGTCCTACCATTCAAGTCTGTCTATGCTTCCACAGAAGAGGGATAAATACCCTCTCAGAGCGTCATACTGATACACAAGCATTCAGTGGCAGAGAGTGGACGCCTGAGCACCACAGTCAAGGCTATGACAGAGATAGTACGACTGTACAGCCTGACCCAGTATGATAAATAGCGATTTAATGTTATCCTCTAACAGAGCCGTATATTGTGTTTGTATTTCCTGATTGCTAAATATTTTTGTTATTATTCATTTTCAAAAAGCTATGCACTTCCTTTTAGTCCCGGCGGGTCAGTCAAGGCCATGGCTGTAAACTTATCCTGATACTGAACTGACAAATGGGAAAAGGAGAACACATTTTTATATACGTCAGACTCCCAAACAAACTATCTGGCTATGGACTCTTCCATCGGCTCCGGCCGAGGTTAGTTCATGTAAAAAGCGGCGTGTTCTCTTACCCGTTGGAGAGTTGAGGAAGCACAAGTTGAGATTTCCTGGTTGTCAGCCTGGAGCAGCTGTAAAAGAACTTTGACCAGAAGTGTAAAACCTCATCACTCAGCCTGTCTGTTAGCTAAACATTTATAACCAGCAAGTGTCAACACTAATCCGCCAGTCGCACTTTGAGGTATTAAAGCGGACAAACCCAAAGACTTTTACTTCCCTTCAAACATGTAGTGGAACAGAAAGTAGAGATATGTGGTCGAAAATGTAATGAAGTAAGTATAATCCAAAATGTTTCTCATTGTTCCTTAGTTTAAGCTCGGTGTACGTCCTTTTTTTCCAAATAATTTCCCTCATCAGGTTATCATTTGGGCCAGTTCACTCTCTTGACATAGAAACTTTCACCTGGAAACAAAAAAAATGCCTAATCTTCACTATAAGGTGTTAAATTATTGCTGTGATTCCAAAAGGCACCAAAAAATGTTTCTGTACTTAATTCCTAGCTTGACAATTGAGTTTTGAACCTCAGAAACCAGGCAAAAGGAGATTTGTTTTGTCCTTTTCTGGAGCGTCAGTAAGGGGGGAAAGGGCGAGGGACTTGTCCAGGCAGAAGGGTCTGGGGGGGCCCACAGGTCACTCAGACAGTTGACATCCCTAATGCCTGCTCTTCTGTGGTGTGTGTGGTGTGTGTGCAGGAGGGAGGAGGCGATCCGGGCCGTGGAGGAGAACACCCACAGAGAGAGGCGCGTGGCGGACCAGGTGGTTCAGTCCATGCCCTCCGCCAAACAGGAGAAGTACTACACCATGACGGCCAGCAACGAGGAGCTGCTGCAGGTGACGGGGTGTTGATGTTGACAGGGAGCAAATGCAAGTGCGGATAAAATACTTTCAGTCGTCACGGCACGGGTAAAAATGACTGTTTTCAGCCTGGGTTTGAACATTGTCAGATATGAGGCCTGTCTCACATCCTCATGAAGACTGTTCCAGATTATAGCTTTAGCCTCACCGTGTTTAGTCCTGACTCTGGGAACCACCAGGAGACCCCTCCCTGCAGTTCTCAGGGCCCAACATGGTTCATGTGGCTTTAACATGTCAGAGATAAACCAGGAAAAGACTTGTACACAAGCAGAGCTGCTTTAAAGGGGCTGGATACAAGTTTGCCATTTTATACTCACTACTGCCACCTCAGGCCATATGTGTAACTGCACCTTCTTTATTAAGCTCGTGCATGACGGCAATTCGGGCCGAAGTGACACCTTTTTGAGTGACAGTGCGGGATTTTAGAGGCAGTTGTGGTGAACAGGTCTGGGCTCATTCTACACATTAGGACATGGCTGGAACATGTAGGGGGAGGAAAATACTTACTTTTAGCATTTTTAAACTCCCTATAGTCTCTTTAAAGTGTATTTTCTGAGCGGTGCAGAGACCAGAGCACTGGACTAATATCTCCTGGTTCTTGTCAGGACTCGAGCAGTGGGTTCTGGATGTACTGCAGCTGTAACACTGAGAAGCCATTAGAGTAGTCTAACCTGCTGCAGACAGACTTATCCAAATGCATAAATAAAGTAACTTTGCATTGAAAGTATGGATATTCTCAAAGCGGTATCTCACCTGCTTAAACTGATATATTACAAAAAGTAATTCTTTAAGCATCTATAAAAGTGCTCAGCTGAGATCATTTAACAAAGAGCAAAATACTAGCATTGCCAACAAGACGATATCTAAACTATGCTATATGACTCCCCCTTGTGGTGTCCATACGAAATACCATCTGTGTTTGTCAGGAGCTGGCTGTCCTCCAGGAGGAGCTGGACATTCTGCTGACCAAGAAGGAGGACTATGAAGTTGTAAGACATACAGCACTGAGATTGAAGAGTAGTAGAGTCATGACCTGAATGATTGTCATATTTCTTTGTGCATGTGCGCGTGTAGAAGCTGTCCCACTCGCTGATCAAACAGGAGGTGGTCCGCTTACACGAGACGCTGTCCACTCTGGAGCAGAAGAGAGACGCCATGGAGGCCGAGCAGAAGAACATGGGCTCACCTCAGGAGGAGAGGGACAAGCTCTTCAAACAGGTCAGACGGGGGGTCAACGACTCTCATGTAGGCGCACAGTTATAGAAAAGAGCACAGAGGCGACACGTGACTTCCAATTCACAACAGCCGCTAATACTTCACTTCCTGTTTATACCTATGAGAAGAAATACATTTATATTGGACATATCGGGACACCTGCTGAATGTATTTTTCATTCCCTGAAGGTGAAGGAAGACAATCAAGAAATAGCCAGCATGGAGCGGCAGTAAGTACAAAAGCACACGGGGGCAGGCAGCTCCAAATACTTATGGAGATGATGAAGTATTGTCTGCTTTCAGATTGGTTCAAATCCGAGAGAGGACCAGACAAATAACAGAGGAGCTGCAGCAGATGGAGCAGGACTCTGAGGACGCTCCAGGTAAGTCTGGAAGAACTCGAGTGAACTCAAATACATGTCTCAAGGTGTTGATTATCTCCTCTTTTGTCAGGGGAGAGTCAGCAGCAATACAAAGAGCTGAAGAAACGAGAAGAGGAGATCGACAGTAAGTTGCGAGTGCAAAATGACCTGGCCTGTCATTATTACACATTTCCTTATGTTACTGCAGAAAATACTGTGTAAAACAGAGCAATAAGTGCCTCAGAGTTAGGTTTTTTTTTTAAATATGGTTTTAGGTTTGTCCTGACTGTGATTTCTCAATACTAGCAAGAAATAGAAAAGAAAATCATTGAATCACATTGCCCTTAATGAGATTATTGTTTTTAAGTATCATTGTTTTTAAATATTGTTTTTAAGTATCATTCCTGTTACTGAACATTTCATTGACATCAATATCAAAGAAATTGTTTCTTTCAGAAAAACATTTCCACGATCTGAGTCAGTGACTCTCTTCTACATCTACTACTTCACACTGACATTCATGTCGCGTCTCTCCTGTTAGCAATTCTTAATGAGCATTTCCAAATATTTTGCTATTCACACTGATTTAATCAATATCTAGACATGTTGTTTCAATGTGAACATCACGTCCCACACCAAGACGGGGTTAAAAGCCTAAAAACAAAACAAAAAACCTTCAACTACTGTATCATGTAAAATATTGTCGTACTTGTGAACAAATCTAAATGAAATACCCTCATACTGTATCTGGGTGTGTCCTCTCCTCAGACCTGACCTGTAAGCTGCTGTACCACAGTTTTAGCCTCTGTGTGTGTTTGTGCTCAGGCTTCAGTGAGTCTTTTGAGGAGACCAAACAACAGGAGAAGGAGAAACTCCGTCAGATCCAGGAGAACATCGTGTCTCTGCTGGAAAGCGACAGCCGAGTGAGCGCCTGAACTCTTTATCATGGTCACATTAAGACGACTATCACAAGAAAGATGCTGCCTCTTTGGGAACACCTTTTAAGGCCATGTGCCTGTTTTTTTCCCCCTTTCAGTTGTGGAATAGTTAGTTTTGTCCTTCAGCAGATTATAAAAGCAGCCATTTGGTGAAGTAGCTCGTTTTTAAATGTTTTTAAACGATCAGGTACAGGGCCTTTGAATAGAATGAGATTAAAAATAAGATGTTTATTACGCTCAGAGCTGTAGTCTCAATAATATACAGCATAATCCAATTGTAGCAGTAAAAATGTCCTGTGTCTGCAGAACATGGCCAGTCTGAGTGAGATGGACTCGGTCACAGCCAGCGAGCTGAAGAACATGCAGGAAGTGCTGGTCAACAAGGAGACTGACGTCAGCCAATCAGAGAGCACCACAAAGAACCTCAGCACCGGTCAGTGATAGAAACCTACAGTTTGCTAAGTCAGTGATGCGATTTGATCATGGCTTATGCAGGAGTGTTTTACAATTCCTAGGTATTTGCTACTAATTTCAAACACATCTTGATCATCGTCTTAAATTTTGTTGGTTATTAATTTGCCATGTTAAGCCAAGCGCTTGCCTGTTTTGGCGATCAGCTGTCCAGTTCATGTTGAGCTAAACGGTTTGTCCGAGTGTGTGAGTGTGACCGAGGGGAGGTGTGTGCACAGAGTCCAGGCGTCTGGGGCTGGACCTGGAGAAGGTGAAGCAGCTGGAGGGGAAGATCAGCACCGAGCTGGAGGTGCAGAGACAACAGCTCGGCACCATGGAGACCGAGCTGAGGACGTACAGGGACATGGACACGCTCAAGAGGACAGCGGAGGACAAGAAGAAGGTACACTATCCATCCTATGTTTTCCCCCTCATGTACTGCCTTATTGTTGTTGACAAGTCTTTTTCAAAAGTCAGCCCCGACAATCAGTAATAGGTTAGAAACAGATCGCCTGTTGGGACAATAAACTCTATCTTGTACTTGAAGGATCCACGTCACCGTCTCGAAGTTTCACCTAAGCTCGAAACATCTGTAGACGCTGTCCCAAAGCACGCTGTCGTTTTAAGCATGGTCTGTGTTTGTGTAGAAACTGGAGGAGCAGCGCGTCTCCCTGAGCCAGCGGCAGGAGTCCTTCAGGCAGCTGCTGGACGACATCGGCAAGAAACATGAAGCTCTGAAGGCCAGGCTGGACGAGAACGAGACCCACGCGCAGGTACGGCCTTTTACTGGGGGGGGGTTTGTGTTTGGATGATGAGTGCTGATTGTGAAAGGAGTTTGGGTGAAGTCACAGTAAGAGACTTTTCAGATGTTTGATGTCCTGTTTTTCAGCTGGCCAACCTGGAGAGGAAATGGCAGCACTTGGAGCAGAACAACTTTGTGATGAAAGAGTGTATCCTTCCTTGTGATGTGTATATGAGAGGTTTGACTTCCTGGTTCACCACAACAGTAACTTAGACATAATTTTTGTTGTTAGCACTGTCATTTTGCATTTTATAATTTGAAATGTCCAAGAATTAAATAGTAGCAATGAGATGCAGGCGCTAGAGCTTTTACTGGGGCTCCTCCTGCTGGCAGCTGTGGAAATAACTTATAAAAAAATAATTCTGTTTTGATTTACGGCGTGGTTTACAGCTTCAGCACGTCCTGATAAACACACTCTGACCAGAATGCTTTGAACCGATATTATGTTGGATTATGGGCTTTGATAATGTGGAGGACGATGACACAATTGTATCCAGGGAGAACATGAAAAGGCCATTTCAAAACACCTTTTCTTTTGTTTTGAAAGCTGAAAGTCACTGATTTGGTGGAATGACCCAAAACATGACTCAAATGACTAACACGGAAAAATGCATAAATACAATTTCCTTAACCCTTAATGCCTCAGTCATGGCCTCCAAGTCTCAGGAGAGTGACTATGCTCCGGTGGCTGAGCGAGTGACCCAACAGGTGGCGGAGTACAATACGACGCTCATCGACTCGCTGAAAAACAACAGGACTCTGACATAAAAGCTGTCCCCCTTTATTTATATGTATGTAAGGATGCTATGTCTTTTTGAATTGTTCATAATTATAAAGACAGTTCAGTTGTGTATTATATTGTGTCCAATTGTATTTTGTAAGAAGAACAGACTCCTTAACCTCTTACCCCCCACTTTAACCGAGCAAATTTTGTCCTGTTCAGTTTTACCCAAATTTAAAAGCTTCTCGAATGGAGTTTGCAGCCTATCGGCCAGAGTGAGGGTTCATTTGAAAGCTAAGACCTACAAAACTGCTGCGTTGTTGCCACATTTTTGTTGTGTTTTCGTCTCTCTTTTGTCTTGTTTTTGTAGGTTGCTCTATTGCTATTGTATTGTGCCATTACTATTTGTTGCTTTTTTCTTGTGTTTTTATTGTGTTTTTGACGCCTTTTTATTGTGTTATTGTTCCTTTTTCATCCCTTTAATCATGTTTTTCTTGCTTTATTTGTCTATTTTGTTGTTGTTTTCATCCTCACTTTTAGTTGTTCTTTTAACGCTTTGTTCAAGAAGCTTTTAGATTTGGGTAAAGCTGAACTGGAGAAAGTGTGCTTGGTTCAGGTGGGGTCTACGACGTTAAGGAGGTCACCTCTGTTGCTGAAAATTTTCTGAATATTTGAAGGAAGCTGATTATGTTTGATTTTACAGTTATCCGGAAAGTCTTGAATTTGATCAAAGTCTCTACTTTTAATGCACGTGACTTTAGAAAGAGAGGGTTTGTGTGATCATGAAACCCTGTTTCAAGGACAATTCTCAGAGCTTTTTTCTGGAGTTCAATACCATAACTTACATGAGGCAATACAAGAGTACAATAAAGAGTGTAAGGATTTACTATCCAACAGACTATATGTTTTACTTTACCTATTAATGCAAAGCTCTTGGCCAATTTGAAGTTGATGTTAGTTATGGCTCTCCAACTGAGTTTTACAGGTGTAAACTCATTTCTTCTTATGCGATGCACACTTTATCCAGCAGATGGCACCATTGTACCATATATGTTCCCCTTCTTCCGTTTGTTCTTAGCTCCACGTGCACTCTCCTCTCCCGCGCCGGTTGAATCCTGGCTCTTTGCACATATGAAGTGTGTATAGAAGCAGAAATATTTACTCAAGTCAGAACTTAAACTTGAAAGCGCACATTAACTCATCCCTGTGAGGAATTCGGATGTCAGAAATGCTTTTCAGGAAATAGAATGATTGTATAGTGTGATAAAAAACTATTCCAAGAAGGACAGTGACTCAGAAGGCCAAGTATTGGAGTAAATAAAGTGGAATGAACGGTGACACAGAGCTGCCTTTGTCCAGATCGCTGAGGTGAAAGCCTCAGAGATGGAGGAGATAGAGCAAATATGAAAACAGCGCTGAAACATGCTTCTCACAGGCCTTTGACATATTTACTTCATAATGAGGAAATAAACAAAACAATGGCTACGATTATAAGCAGCTGAGAAATGTGATCGTCGTCTAACTGAGGAGTTTTCAGAATCAGATAACCCCAATACTCAGATGTGACGCATTTGCGTTGTGGCGTGTAAGTTCTTCCAGCTTTGGAGAATCGGCCTCTGTTAAGAGATTGATCAAATAACAAGGGTCATGGGTAAGCGACAAGGGAAGGCTTACATGAAATATGAAAAGCACTGAGAGAAAAGACTAAAGGGCATCAGGGGCATGGAGCAAAACGGGCCGGTCATCACCAAATGAATTGGTTCCACCTGGTGCCGCAGCTACCCCTGAAGGGAGGGGTGGATAATCTCATTTCTGAGGCACATTTTGGATAATCTTTTTTCTCTGTCCATGCAGCTGTAGCCAGTGGACTGTGGATGAATGGAAGCCTTGGAAAAGTGGTTTCATGGTTTCTGCCAGGTGATCTAAGAAGTTATCCAAGAAGACTTGACAATCACAACCCAAACTGCTCTAGCCTCAAATGGGTCATTTAGAGGTATTGCTACCGACTGGAGAATGTTGTGATGGCAGAGACATTGGTTCAGTGAAACAGGAAAGGAAACTTATCTGTCAAATGCAGGCACGTGATTACTGAAAGATCCATGTTGAACGTGAGTCATGTGACGCCAATCTTAGCCTATCGACACACACTAATGATACAGAGCAGCGTGGTTCCCATTGTGATCATCCACCATAGCGTCTCCAGTAGTGGTGTGACGTTCATGACCGGCACTTTCGAACGGCTCATTAAGGTGAACGGTTCGAACCTAATCTCAATTGTGAGATTTTGCGAAATCTTAAACATAATTCCGTTAAGTAAGTAAGTGATATGTCACACAGTAATTTTAGATGATTTAAATCGATCACGTCTTGGCATTGGCTTACGTCGCCGTCCTCGAAATGCCCATCTCTCCATATTCGTCGTCGTGCATCTTCATTCTAACCCAACGTCAA
Source organism: Gobius niger (assembly GCF_951799975.1). NCBI lineage: Eukaryota > Metazoa > Chordata > Actinopteri > Gobiiformes > Gobiidae > Gobius > Gobius niger. The sequence continues at coordinate 20,869,830 of NC_136869.1, forward strand.
TCAAATGTTTCACGTCCCAGTATTGGAATCTGTGCGTGTTCCAAGAATGGAGCAGATACCGACCTGAGTTTCATCCAAACCTTAATTGCTTTGAGAAGAAAACTCCAGCACAGCGAGGTCTTGATATTTGACATAAATGCGTGTGTTTTGCTGCGGCTCTGACTCGCTCCGTCATCACGTGGAAATCTGAGGGTGCAGTCTGCTCCCGGCGTGCCGCGTCCCGCCACAAAGGCCCTCTGTCCGGCGTGCAGGGCCCAGCGCGGGGCCCCCGGTCTCTGCTGACATCAGGGCATCTCCTGTCAGTCAGCCGGGGGAACAGCTGCGCACACTGACAACATACCTGTTATTACAATCAAAGTCCGCTCAGGAAGACTTGTATACTGCTTTTGTAAGATATGTTGGACTGGATGAATTGTGCCAAAATCATGGCCTTAAATGTCATTAAAAAGCATTAAATTGGATTCAGACTGGCATTAAATCTAAGTTTCTTGGAAAATGAAGACATTGCTCAAAACCTTTTACTGTATTAGATCATTGAAAATACCAACATTATGGTCTGAAACATATTCAGCTGCAGTTTTGGCTCAAATTGACCACATTTTTTTGCAAGAAAGTTGTCAGTTTTGGCCAATTCTCTTTCCTCTGTTTGATGAAATGTTTGCAGGTATTAAAGGCACAGTGCGTAACGTTTTGGACTATACAAAACAATCTATACAGTGTGGCTTTAAGAAATGAAATATGTGCAGATTTTTTTCTGTGTTTGTGGCATTAAAATATAGTGTTTGGGCCTTAAAAATGTCATTAAGAAGCATCAAATTTGACTTACCTCTGCCTGTATAAACCGTGATTATTTGTCTCCTTATTCACCTGCAGTGTTTAGTTTTTGTTTTTGTTTTGTTTGTATACTTTATTGTCCCCGTAGAGAAATTTGTCCTCTGCATTTAACCCAGCCTTCAATGTCGCTGGGGCAACCCATAAGGAGCAGTGGTCGACGGCAGTGCCCGGGGACCCATAGCCAGGATGGTGGTCAGAATCGCCTGGCTGGAGGATTCACCTATTGCACATGTTTTTAGTGGTAGGAGGAAAAACTACGCAGACACGGGGAGAACATGCAAACTCAGCGACAGCCTATAGGGCTTCGCAACATATTCATAGAACCGTAGTTACACTGGGTAACTGGGGTTTGTGTAGAACAGAATACTTGTTTCCAGCTGAAAGTGAACATCTTTACAATTTCAAAACTAGGAAAGGGGAAATGTTTTCAAGTTTTCTGTTTAACTTCATTTTCATTTTTACGAAAACTCTGCAGTTTTTATTCCGTCGAGTGTCTCTGAAGAAGAGCCTGTTGTGTACTTCATGGTCCGCGTAAAACTGCGCTGACACTCTTTTCGTGAATGGGGCTGAACAGTTGCTCTTGGCTCATGTCGTCTGCCTCGGACAGACCTGTGCAGTGACTTCCCCCTCACGCTGTTTACTCTGCTTTAATCATCACTCACTCACATTAAAGATAGTTAGCTCTGTGGTTCCTCCGGCCGGCTCTCTGAAACCTAAGCCCGATCCCTCAGCCGCTTTGAAAATGTGTTTATGCAGCGCCAGAGGGACTGTCTGCGGCGCACAAGTGGCACATGAGGATTTCACAGTTACCGAGGATGTGGCTGCTCAGGGACTTTAACAGGGGACAATTTTGTGTAATATTTGCAATCTTTCCATTTCCATTGCAATTACTAAGACTTTCAGTTATGTCTAAAAATCCCGAACCGGTTTGTCGAGCTCCAAACAACTGGGAGTTTTTGCCAAAAGCTAATTAACAATGTTAAAACAAACAAACAAACCAAATGTGAGGATGGAACATGTATTTTGATAATATATTGTTCTACATTTAGTATAATGTAGAATAGTAAATTCTAAATTATGTAGAATGTACTATTCTACTAAAGCCTCAATGTTTTTTTTTACAAAAAAAAAATAGTAAAATTGTCAATGCATCATTGTATGCAACTGTAAGTTTCTGGAAACTGGACTATGTATCACCCACAGATGTGCGGTGTACAGAGATGAACTCTAGGCTTGAAACAGTTCATTTCACCTGTACAGAGCAGGAGGAGACTTTCCGAGACAGAATGTTCACTTGTGCATACAACATCCGGCACTGGCGATGCCTGTCCTCATCATCGGTCAAACGATCTGTTATGAAGTGACCGAGATACTTTACAACATCACATACATTCAGCAGGAAACATCAGTGATCTGTCCTCCTTTGTCCAACATATCATAATTACACTTTTAATGAAGTTGTATTATATTATAGTTCTGATAGCTTACCAGTAGGAAAGACATCGACTAAGATATTTAGGCAAAGCTGCTTGACACAATTTCTTAAACAATTTCCTGTGATTCACATTTTTTGCCTTAGAGGCATCTAAAAAACACATAAAAACTGTAATTTTTACATCTATAAGTACACAATCATTTTTTCAGTGAAAAAATACACATATTAGTTCCATGATTTGCTTTGAAACCAAATTGATTGTCTGTAGCAGTGATACATTTAACAAGTCTGTTCGAATCATACCAAAAGATGCACTTTTTAACTAGATTTCAAATCCTGTATGGCAGAAAACTTTCTCCAGCTTAACCAGGACAAAACTGAAATTATCGGCCCTGAGAGAGAGACTTTTACCCAAACTACAGTCACTGTCTATGACTCCTTCCTCACAGGTGAAGAACCTGGGCGTGATCTTTGACTCTGAGCTGGCGTTTATTCCACACATTAAGAATATCAAAGCAATAGCCAGAGTCGCCCCATTCTCTCTCAGGCCAACACGGAGACGCTTTATCACCAGTCGTATCGACTACTGTAATGCCCTGCTTGCCCAGCTCGTGTCCTGACGAAGACCAGGAGGCGGGACCACATTACACCGGTTTTAGAATCGCTGCATGGGCTCCCCGTGTGTTTCAGGATCGATTTTAAAGTTCTTTTATTGTTTTTTAAATGTCTTGATGGTCTTGGTCCTTTTTATCTTTCAGAACTGCTCTTACCTAACGAACCCTCACGGCCCCTTCGCTCCTCCAGCAGGGGTCTCCTAGTTATTCCTAAAGTCAACAAAAAGACTCATGGTGAGGCGTCTTTCCAATATTACGGCCCTCGCCTCTGGAACCACCTGCAGACCTCAGGGCTGCAGAGAACGTTCAAAAAATGCTATAGCTTATTTTTTTATCTAAATTCTGTGTTATTTGTTTCATGCTGCATGTCTGCACCGAGAAAAAATCCTAGTTTGTGAACCTGTTCTCAGGCCTAGTCTGATTCTGATTCACATGATGCTGTCAAGAACAGAGGCAGCCGCTAACACATCTACAGCAGATCATTATACAAATAACCACATAAAAATATAACTTGTTTATTTATCCCGAAGCCGTGTTGACTGATGGCCACTGCACCTACTTTGAAAATGTCATTGAATTTAAACATTTTACTTGGGTTGTCACGATCAGATGAAAGTCCGTTCCAAAGCTACACCAATTAAGAGGATTTGTTTTATACACACTAAATTGTGCATAAAATAAATGTTGTTTGCAGACGATACAATATTACCTACATTTATTGCAGCTTTCATCCTAGTTGTGACTCCAGTGATGTCATTTGGGTCCCACACCTGTAAAAGGTTGAGACCCAAACGCGTGTCACAACTTCAGGTTCTTTGATCACCAAGAAACAGGTGCTAAGGAATGACCACAGCAGAAAAGGAATTTATACAATACATTTATTGGAAGTGAATTTAAAAAAAAAGTGTTACGCTAAAAATGCTACAAATAGTTAAATGAGAACCCCTAATAATATCAAAATGGCCCAGTCAATAAAAGTCCAAAGGTCCACTGTGATTAAATCAGTCCAGTGGATGTGTGTCACTGAGGAGACTTGATGGCGCCACGGAGTTAGAGCTTCGTTTGCATGAAAGACGGAAGCATTAGATTTGGGCGGCGCATTGTTTGTCTTTTACTGTCTTGGAACATTTGCATAATCCTCCCCCTGCCTGTACCTCCGTCAGTCTCACTCGCTTCAGTTTAGCTGGTATTGTCCGACGCCTGTCTGTGAGTATTGACAAGAGTTAAGCGTTTGGTGCCAGTAGGTAAACAAACCTGCAGTTGTTTTTTCAAGTGACTTGTATCACGCCAATGTTTGACACCACATTTGGACGCCTTCATTAGGAAATCATTCAACCTTAGTCATATGTGCAGACAGAAAAGACAATGACCAGTTTTTGTGGGTACGAGATATTAACCAGTTCAGTTTTAAAGCAGTACTAAGTAACTCTTCCCCCTAGAGGCCATAAGCGCAACTGCAGGTGTAGTAGCAAGTTACGATTTTTTAACTTATTAATGGTCTTGGAGAGTAAATACTACGCTGACAGGAAAGGCGAAGGGAGAGAGGGATATTGTGCATCCAATTATACAATAGAAATATTTTTTTTCACTCAAACTTGGCTGTAAATACTGTTTAAAGTGACGTTAGCCCGCAGTTAGCTTTGCCCGTTAGCATGTTAGCTTCTTCTTCGTGATTTCATTAGTGTGTATTGCTTTCTCCGGACCGGTGGCAGTCAAGTTGCAAACATGGTTTTCTGGCCAGAGACACCAGGGGGCGATGAAAGACCCTCCAATCATCCCATTAACACTTGTATTACCCCCACAGGGACTACCAAAAGGATTTATTAAGGTAAACACGTTACTTAGTACTGCTTTAAATCATAGGCCAAGAATGGGTGCCACCAAACGCACAACGTATTCTGTTCTGTTCAAAATGGCCAGGACTAATATTCCTATTAGGAAACATAAACATGTTGCAACACTGGTATTGTTGTCGTTGTTTAGTTATTAATGCTTTGTCTAAACTTAGAATAAAGATCGTAACCTTGATACAAATGAGTCTGATGATGCTTAATTTGCAGCTGTGGCAAGTATGGAGTGAATGTATTCTACCTTTACTAGTGTGTGAACTACCTTTACAGATAGCAAACAGTCTCCAAAAGGACCAGGAAGCCTCATGCTGTTTTGGTTTGATTTACTGGAAGGACTGTAACACTGTAACATACAGAAACACAAAGAATGCATATTACAATCTTATTTTGGCAAATGTACAATGAAATATAAAATAAGTAGCTTAGAATGAACTAAACCCTCAAAAAAACAATCACATTAACGAGCGATTAGCACAATGCTAATTTACATGGGAAAAGCAATAGGGATGCTAACGGAATTAGCTTTGAATATATTCTTACAAATGACGAATTGGAAACTTACTAAAATGACTAAATTTGGTATCTAATGGAAGCTAAGATGACTATCATTCGGATACTTACAGATATTTTTGTGGAGCCTAAATAAAAAGTACAGGCTTAAACACTGTGGACTTTGACTTTTAGTGGAACTGCCAGGAGCATAACTGAACTACGGAAGCACCAAGTGGACAAAACACACGAGACTCGTAACACAAATAACAATTCTTACAAGGGGCACTACACAATGAATAATGCTATGTATGGAGTCTGAAGTGCCCATTGAACTGGCGCCTCACTAGTGCCCCCTACAGGCCTCACAATAACACCAAATGACCCAGTTAATCTCTGTTCAGGTCCACTTTGGTTAAATCAATCCAGTGGTGTGTGTCACTGAGGAGACCTGAAGGCGCCGCGGAGTTAGAGCTTCGTTTGCATCAAAGACGGAAGGATGTATATACGCATTTGTTTGTCTTTTACTGTCTCGGAGCATTTGCATAATCCTTCTCCTGCATGTACGTCCGTCACTCCCTCTCGCTCTAGTTTACCTGGCATTGTCTAGTTTACCTGGCATTGTCTGATTTTATGTGAGCACTGACAAGAGCAAAGTATTTGGCGCCAGTAGGTAAACAAACCTGCCGTTGTGCTTCATTAATGTGTTTTAAACTTGCTTACTCTGTGGTTTACATTAGAGCTCTACAATCTTGCTCTGAAATGCATGTCATAGTGATGGGTAGATGATGCCTCAAAGTGTGTGTCACTGTATCATGCAGTGTTGGTAGTCTTATAGGCGCCCTCTGGTGGTGAAGAAGGACTGCAGCAGTGAGCCTGAGCTCAGTGATTGTCATTCAGAAATGTGAACCAAATCATCAGGATTGAGCTGTTTAACCAGCTGAGAGTGTATTTTAGAAAGAGGAAAACTGCTTTGGATAGAGACAAAAGAAAGAGAAGTAATGAAATGTAAAAAAAAGTGTAAAATGTCCTATTAGTATATTTAATTTCTAATTTATTTACATAATGTACAGTTGAGTCGCTGATATTGGTTTTGTTGATGTGTAACTGTAAATTCCAACTAAAACAGTGCCTCTGGCGTGCTGCTCCTCCTCGGGGCCACAGATTCTGCAGGCCCTGTGTTGTCAGGCCACACACATGATTGACACTCAGCGTGACTGACAGAATTTTCAGAATTCGATGTACATTGACAGTAGTATTGGTTCAGTACCATTCTGTCCGTCTGTATCTGGAAGTCCCACAGGATCTTGGCTCGGTCATTCTTGACCACCTTTGGAGGTGTTTCCCACTTTGACCTTGGGGTTTCCAGCCCATATTCTGCACAGATGTTCCTGTACACTATACCAGCCACTTGGTTATGGCGCTCCATGTACGCTTTCCCTGCAGCATCTTACACCCTGCAGTTACTGTATGTGCTGGATTGTCTCTGGGGCATCTTTGCACAGTTAGTGCCATCAATCAATAAATTAGTTTTATCTGATTAATAATCACACTTTTGAAATTTGATAAATCATGATAAATCAATTTTATTGTTATTATTTAAAGGATCTCTATCATTCTATTTTAGCCATCCCAAAGTAAAGTATCGGAAGACAAGACCCTTCATTCAGTTAACAGGCATCAGAGGAAATGCTCTACAACAGTTTATTTCAGATTGTTTATGATATAATGATGATAATTATTAACAAATACTGCTGCATATGACGTAGCTGACCCTTCAGCCAATCAGAGCGCAGGCTCACCTGCCCAAACGCCCTCGAGCTGATACACATGTTTTCATTGGACAGAGCGCGTGTCCGTCAAATCTAGTTCAAAAACCCGCGAGCTAAACACAGCTGTAATGTTTGATATGTTTTATCCCTAAATGACGAAACTGCGGAGAAATGAACCTATGTCAGTTTCATCTCAGACACCACGTTCTCCAGAGGAACTCAGAAAGAGACGCAGGACTTTGTGGAGAACAGCAGCGGAGCCGAGGCCCAACTTTGTCGGGGTGACGAGAGGTTTTTCCCCGCGGTCACCGGACAGACACGGAGTCTGAGACACGAGGCCGTTTGAGGACAGAGATGGAAGTGACAGAAGAGATATAGAGTTGGCAGTGACGCATGTGGAGGAGAAGACACGAAGACATCAATGGTAAGTTGTGCTTTGGTGTCGCTGTTGTTGTGAGTAAAATGGCGATAACCCAGCCTACCCATATAATATAATAAATGATGAGAGTGGTGAATGGTGAATGGTGCCGCTGCTGCGGTTGGGGAGGTGTGATGCGTAATAGCGCAGAGCGCACTTGGAGAGCCTTTGGCACCGCTGGACGTTCAGTTCCTCCACAGGTGTGGCAGGGGTGAAGATCTGGGACTGCTTTACTTATTGCATGTGGGAATAATTTTGCAAGTTTGTGATTATTTCTTTGCCTTTGACTTTTGGAATCGTCACCGCAAGTGGTCAATAACACTACGTAAAATAAATTTGTTTCTGAATCAGGTTAAATGTAATGTACATACCCTCAATGGGAGCTTGGGGGCGCTGTTTTAGCAAACGTCTTATATGGTCGTAATTCAGGAATAAGACAAACGACCACTTGTGTCGTTTTCTATTGGAGGACAGTCTCTTTCTTTCTGTTCATATGACAATATAATGATGTGATGCTTAAAGGAATAGGCCACCGTTTTTACATACTGAGATATTTTCTTACCTTAGCTTTGACGAGTTCTTTTGTACCTGTCAGGATTTCACATGAGCCTTCTATCATGTAAACACAGCACAGACGGCGTTAGCATTTAGCCTCTCCCTCTCTCCACTATAGCTCCAAAACAGGTCAAGATAGAAGCTACCAAGCTCTTCCACGTTAGTGTTAGGCGTAATAATACCAGGAGTAGTTCAGTGTCCGCACAGTAAAGTGAAGATATGACTGCGCAAATTTGTGTCTATATATATATAGGCCTATATATATTATCATAGATTTTTATGTTTTGTAAATAGTCAATTGTTGTGTAGTTGTTCTTATTATAATTTATATAATCATCATCATCATCATCATCATTATTTTGTTTATTTGTATTTTATATAAATATACACAATTTACAACCTGTTGTATTGTTGCTTTGTCAAATCTTTCCTAATTGTTAATATTATTTCTATCATCATCATTACAACTATTTGTTTCAATGTATTTTATATAAATATAGCCTACATGATTTACACATTGCTTTTATAACACTTTCTCCATCTGTGAGATCAATAAAGTATCTATCAAAGAGCTGCCGCAAACATGCGAGGCCTGCGCTAGACACCGTAGCCCTGATTCTCCAGCGTTTGCTCGCTCCGATTCACTTCCTGTCCCGATATGTTCACTTCCTGTCCCGATATGCCTGCCACAGTCATGTTTGGTCATTGGGGAAAACAATGTGGAGAAAAATCTAAACTTTCTCTAATTATTCAAAAACTACTTTAACCTCTGCCTCTAACCTCTACCCTCCGCCTTAACTGAGCGCAGGTTCTCCAGTTCGACTTTACCCAAATCTAACAAGTTCTCACCTGGCACTTACAGCATATTGGCCAGAGAAACGCCTCAAAGCCAAGACATACAAACATATCCTTTTCCTCACATTGCTGCCTCGTTGTTGTCACTTTTTCACATTCTTTTTCATCTTATATTTGCCACCGTTTGCCACATTTTTTTTTTTTTTTTTGTCACATTTTTATTTATTTTTTTGGTCACATTTTTATAATTTTTTGTCACATTTTTTTTTGTTTTTTGTCACATTTTTATTATTTTTTGTAAAAAAAAAAATTTTTCACATTCTTTTTCATCTCATATTTGCCACAGTTTGACACATTTTTTTTTTTTACATTTTTATTTGTTATTTTGTCACATTTTTGATTGTTTTTTGTCACATTTTTTATTTGATTTTTTTTTTAAAAAAATTTACACTTTTTCCAAAAAAGCCTTTACATTTGGGTACAACCAAACTGGAGAGAAAGTGCTCTGTTCAGGTGGGAGGTAAGAGGATAACAAATACTGAATTATGAACATAGTTTTCTACTAAATATAGATACAAAGACATGAAGTGGTTCAACAGCCCAAAAATCATAAAAAAACAGACAATGCTAACATAATGCTACATCTTAGAATCATGCTAATGCTAATGCTAAATCAGTAAAGGTCACTCCTAAAGGACAACTAAACACCAAATCCACTCTTTTTTTTAGCTTATAAACTGCATAAATATTTTTGCGACGTCTCTCATCAAACTAAGCTCTGCTCCGGCTCTTAACCTCCTGAAGAAGCCCATTGTCCTCCGCTCACCACAGTTCCATAATGACACCAGTCTGTCAGCTGAGGGTTAGGGCCTGGAGGTGTGCTTAGTAGTACGGATACTTACCCCGCACACTTCCCAGACCGCCGTGCCCCTCCGAGAGCCCCGAGGAGCAATGGAGGCAGAGGGGTCACCGGGTCCCGGGCTCACGCACATCAGAGTCAGCCTAAATAATCCCCTAAAGTGGAGAGACGGAGAAGAAATTTCCCCCGAGGGAGTTCTGCAGCATGACCCTTACCTCGCAGTCTTCTGTCAGCCGGAGATAACTACCGCCACTTTACTCCGGCTCCATTAGGCAAATGAAAGGACTTACTCGGGTCATAAGCACTTAAAGTCAGAGGAGATGACTCTTCCACCAACAGCGTGGAAAAACCCGAGCTTATGAACTGGTGTAAATAAAGGTAACATGTCTAAACAACAGGGAGGAAGCGCCCACTTTGTTCTGTAGCAAAGTAAACTACTTGAGTATTCTTTTTTTTTTTTTTTTAGATCTTTTCGTCAACGTTTCTATAAAGGCTCTAAAGTTAAAGCGGATAAAGTTGGCTGGGTATTTTAATGCACACTCCAGAACAGTAGGGGGCACTTAACTGTCAATCCTCTCCACTCTAGACAAAGAAGTGTGTTTTCTGGGTCTTAGCTTTCAAATGAAGCTTTTAGATTTGGTGGAGCGTCCTAGAGACCACCGTGATCGAAATAAAATGCATCATTTCGACCACTTACACGGCCGCTGGGTCACCCCAAGCTCGAATACAAATACGCGCAAATATCAACTTTTGTTTTGTCACATAAAAAGTTGCATAATGCAGCTTTAAGTCTGTCAGTTCGGGAAAAGATTTTGAACAGGGCTCGAATGAAGGCCTCTCCTTTTGACTTTGGACCTACGTTTGTGAAAACAACACTCCTCACTGTTGTCCTCACCATAGAGTTCGGGAAAGTCCACAGTTACCATGGAGATCCGCCATCTTTGCAGCTGTTAGCATACATTTCCATAGACTAACATTAGCTAAAAACAGTATAAAAAGTGGAAAAAAAAGCCGTGGAACAGCTCCGTTAGCTGCAGAGTTACTGCTGGTAAAAACATCTAACACACTGTGGTGTCCAAGTGTTTTAATGTGAACAATAACTCCAGTATTTTAAAGCAGTACTAAGTAACGTGTTTACCATAATAAATCCTCTCCGTAGTCCCTGTGGGGGTGATACAAGTGTTTATGGGATGATTGGAGGGTCTTTCATCGCCCCCTGGTGTCTCTGACCAGAAAACCATGTTTGCAACTTGACTGCCCCCGGTGCGGAGAAAGCAACACACACTAATGTAATCACGAAGAAGAAGCTAACATGCTAACGGGCAAAGCTAACTGCGAGCTAACGTCACTTTAAACAGTATTTACAGCCAAGTTTGAGTGAAAAAAAATATTTCCATTGTATAATTGGATGCACAGTAACCCCCTCTCCCTTCGCCTTTCCTGTCAGCGTAGTATTTACTCTCCAAGACAATTAATAAATTAAAAAATCGTAACTTGCTACTACACCTGCAGTTGCACTTATGGCCTCTAGGGGGAAGAGTTACTTAGTACTGCTTTAACTTTTAAAATCTCCATTAATTTACAATTGCTGCTAATCCCATAATGCTTAGCGATATGACGTCACATTCCCGAACTCTATACCGCACATCTCTATGTCCAACTTCACCCGACTTCAGAACATTAGCATCTTAGTAGCCCTTGTTTTTATCCCCACTTTGCCGGCCATATTAAGACAAATGAGTCCAATGACTCTTTGTAAAAGTACATTCAAGTTCTTATTCAAGTTGGGAACATAAATGAAAACGAAAGAGAAATACCAAGGCTTAAGTGTCCCAAGTGGCGTAGCCATTACAAGCTTCAGTTAAATATTTGGAGCGGCCTAAAGCGGGTGTGTGGGTGGAGGCTACTCTCGGGCGCTGAGTGAGCGGTTCTGGCGGGCCGCGTTTGATCCCCCCCCCCCGCCCAGTCAACAGGCTTAGATAAACATTCTCAGGCGCATAAAGGAGCGACTTAAAGGGGGGGTATTATGCAAAATCGACTTTTTCAAGCTTTACATCATGTTATTAAGTCTTTCCTCATTAAAAACATGCCTGAAGTGTTGCCTTAGCACATTCACGTATTTTCGAGTAATCTGTAAAAACTCCGATGGCGGCCATTTTAGGGATAAAACGCCTGATTCCTTCAGGAAACGCCCTCGACCTCCAGGATACGCCTCCGACCTTTCGTCACCAGCCGAGTAACCAACCACTGCTCCTCAGCAGAACCCCCTCCCCGCAGTGTCTAGCCCTAAGATGTAAACAGAGTCATCATGGAGGATTAGCTTCATGTGTTGTGAACCGGAGCCACAGCAGACTTTTACAAAGACACACATCAGTGTTTCTGTTACCGAAACACCCAGGATTAAAACCGGTGACAAGAACGCTTATTTCAGTGTCTGGTTCTGCGCTGGGCCTTGATGATGCACAGAGCCTCCGGAGAAAGCTAATGCTAAGCTAAACCTCGAGTCATCACGTGAAAACGAGAAATATGCACACATAAAGTCAATAAAACCACCACACACATAAATAACCGTTTAACAATGATCACACACGGAGCCTGCCTTGTTGATTTGGAAGTTTATTGCTCACATTTCATCTACAATGGGTCATAGTCGAGTGGCTTTCTCCCGGAGCTAACAAGCTAGCCGCGACAAGCTAACGGGAAAATTCACTGAATACAAGCAGCATATTATGCATTGAAAACGTCACTAAAACAGGCAACAGCTTGAAGCAGCCTTTATGATGATCACACACGGAGCCTGGCTTGTTGATTGTGTAGTTTACTGCTCACATTTCATCTACACAGTGAGTCGTAGCCGAGTGGTTTTGTCCCGGAGCTAACAAGCTAGCCGCGATAAGCTAACGGGAAAATTCACTGAATACAAGCAGCATATTATGCATTGAAAACGTCACTAAAACAGGCAACTGCTTGAAGCAGCCTTTATGATGATGACACACGGAGCCTGGCTTGTTGATTGTGTAGTTTACTGCTCACATTTCATCTACAGTGAGTCGTAGCCGAGTGGTTTGTCCCGGAGCTAAGGCACTATTAGCCGCGACAAGCTAACAACCTTCACCTTCACAACATTCATTGAAAACAGGCAGCATATTATGCACAAATAACGTCAATAAAGCAGGCAACTACTCGAAGCAGCCTTTACGATGATCACACAATGAGCCTGGCTTTACACATTTGTGGTTTATTGCAGACTTTTCATCAACAATGAGCTGTAGTCGATTATAACAAGCTAACGGGTAACCTCGAAAAACCACTGTCCACCTGCACAGATAATGTCCGTCTTTTGAATCGTATGGGCTCCTGCAGATCCTGGTGTCGTCCATGGGGGTATAGTTAGAGATCCATAGGGCATGGCAGATGCAAAGAGATAGCCTCCAAACAGCAGTTATTTTTCAGGCAAGAGCCCCTTCCAAGCGTCCGGTGTGGAAGGTTTGTCTCCAAATAATATCCTGTGTGGCCATTGTTCACAAAGTGATAAACAGTAGATCCTTTCCAACAATAAAAATTAAAATGCACCGATCGTAGTTTCAATACAGTTGAGACAACGAGCGCAGTGTTGTTGTCATGCCACAGACAGCGTGTGGAGGGGGCGTGTCGGAAAGGGTCAGAGGTTCTTAAAGAGACAGAGGCCTATTTCAAGTCATTTGCGACCGCCATTTTGAAAGAGCAATTTTATACAAGGCAGTTATTCTAATTTACTGCATTTACAGACCAACAGAAGGTTTCGTCATCATTGTAGTGTGCTATAGACTGGTGCTATGTGGCTGAAAAAAGCATAATACCCCCTCTTTAAGAGGCTAATGGAGCTAAAAGCCCCAGTGAAAAGGAAGAGCGCGCCAATAAACGTCATGTTCGGAGCGGAGAGGACGCCATGTTGACTCACCCGCACTTATGGGAACACAGGGATGCGGCAGCGCGGAGCGGGGGCCCCTCCACAAAAACGCTCGTAAAGACGACCTGAAAGCAAGAATTAGACGTGGACAGTGTTTGCGTTTCCGTCAGAAAAGCGCTCGTGTTTAGACTAATGTTCCCCCGCGATTCCACGCTGTGACGTCAGCGCCGCGACGTTAGTCACGGCTTTTAGTGTCTCTTCACTTTACTTTGAACTTGGACACACAGTCTACGCCGAGTCGGAATGGATCATGACAGGCTTTTGTTAAAACCTCTAAACCGAAACTCTAACATCACAATTCTTCACAGGGATGCGTTTATAAGCTTGTTTCATAGTTTACAGGGTCACCTTTTTAGGATAACTGTCACAATAACGCTGAATTCGAGGAAAAAAAGTTTTATAATAAACAATATAGTATTTATTTTTCTTTTCACAATTGTCTTTCACAATTCCCTGTTTTGTTCCAATACCTGAAATAATATCTGTAACAGGGCCTTAAAGGGATATCTCAGGATGTTTGACATAGGGCCTCATTTCCTAGTTATCCAGAGTGTTGCTGATTTCTGGAGATATTGTTTTTAGTAATTCATGCAGTTCTTATATTTGAAGAGTTCCGTGGTGCTAGGCTAGTGCAAGGCTAACGCATTTCTATGGTATCAGCTAGCCTGCCTTAAAAACGCACGTTTTACGTACTCCACAGAGCACCTGAGGCAAATCACTTATAACACCAGACTAACCATATAAATGTCTGTGTTGACTGAATCATTTTTGAAATATAACTGACCTTGCATCACATGAATGATCGCATTTTGAGGGACTATTTTCTAGCAGATCACTCCGCCGCTGCGTAGCTTATACAAACACGAAGCTGATGCTGCTCAAATATAAGGTATTTTAAATGCAAAATGGTTAAAATTATGACACAGACATTTATATGGTTAGTCTGGTGTTATAAGTGATTTGCCTCAGGTGCACTGTGGAGCGGGTCAGACTGTTTATAATGCAGGCTAGCTGATATCGTAGAAATGTGCTAGCCTTGCATTAGCCTAGCGCCACGAAACTCTACAAACAGAAGAACTACATAAATTACAAAAAAAATATCTCCAGAAATCAGCAACACTCTGGATAACTAGGAAATGAGACCCTATGTCAAAAATCCTGAAATATCCCTTTAAAGGTGAAACATTTTCAAAATGATGTGCCATAAAATGAACAGGTTTGCGAATCCACTTTCTACTAAATAATGACCGAGAGTTTTCATGGTCCCTGCTCTCCATCTGAGGTTACAACATCAACTTCTGGAACAAAAAAACAACCCATTGCTTCATGTTGCTCAACATTAATGATAAAGAAAAGATCAAATCAATGAAAGGAATAATAATCACTGTGCACCGTGAGCCATGTGACGTGATCTGCTGCTCATGGTGTGACATGTGTTTTTGTGTTCCAAATGCAATGTCAGGAAGCTCCAAAGCCACATTTGTACATACATTTAATGCACATCAACGTGAAAGTAATCCAAGTATGCAGAAAATATATGTTACAATGTACTTTTTAATGCACGTGTTCAGTATTCTGCAAGTCTTCTTCCCAACACTGCCTAAGACCCCACATTTGTTTTGTCTGGTACTATTTCAATAGGATTTACATGATCTAATTCCTCAGATGTTACCCTCAAATTGATGATCTGATCTCTCTTAAAGACTTTACCAATTCACTTTATTTCTCACTGACTTGTTGTGTTGTAGCTCTATTGTTGTTCCCAGTCCTCAAACCTTCTCAAACCCATTCCAACACATCCCACAGAAAGTCCCCGTGCGTCTTCAGCCAGTGGAACCCTCTTTCATCCCACACCGCCGGCCTCTTCGTGGACCAGTTCATTCCCACAAAGGAGGACTGACGCCGCAGCCGACCTTTGACCCCAGCAGCACGTCTCCAGCGCCGATCGGCTCACCTCTGTCACCGAGCCTGGCTTTAATTACCCGCCCCGAGCGACGAGGCCGAGGCGGGACAGGCCTGTGGGACCAGACTGAAGGTGGGGGGGCCTCCGCTTTGCTCAAGGACTCACTTTGGAGTTTTGTTGCTAAGGTAAACAAACAAACACTCATTCTTACCTCAAAGCAAGAGGTCGATGTGGATGTCAGCCTTATGTGTGTGATGTCATCGTATCACAGCAATCAATATCTAGTCAAATTTCTTTTTGGAAGCAGGTAATTTCTCGTACTCCGAGGATGACAGCTCACGCTAAACTCAAGAAAGCATCTGTTATACTAAAAACCTAAACCTAAATGACTGAACAAATGAGCTGATTTCTCGGGAAGCTAGTTTTTACCTGAGTTTCCCAGTTGTTTTCCCCATCATGTGCACTGTCCAACTGGGGTTTCCTGAGTACCACATGGATGTATGAATTAATACAGTTGTCCCATATAAAGTGCTTTGTGACCATGTCTGTGAAAGGCACTATATAAATAAAGCTCTTCTTCTAATAATAATAATAATATTTGAACCTTTTTCCCCAACTTTTCCGGATATTCTCCACCAAACTGAGTCACAATTACAAAAGGATTCAAACCTGTCATATGCAAGTTCAAGTGGACATTATTTTGGATATTTTGGTGATTTTACATTTTATCATCCATCCATCCATTTTCTTCCACTTTTCCGTTGCCGGGTCGTGGGGGCTGTTGGAGCTGCCCGAATCACATTGCACCAGCCCCTTATAGCTCCTCCTGCCGGTGGTGGGCCCACAGAAGGATACATTTTATCATTTGAAATGAAATAGTGCCAATGAGATACAGGCGCGTGAGCTGGAGAAGACTTTGCCTGGGGCTCCTTCTGCTGACAGCTAGGAATCTCATTAAAAAGTAACAGTTTCAATTTATGACGTGGTTTACACCTTCATCTCGGAGTAGGTGTGGTTGGGTACAAAAGGTTGGAGACCCCCCTGATATAACGTAAATCAAAGCATCCAAATACACAAAACACACGCCTTGTTCAACTCTATACAATTATTGATTGCATTTCTAGGAGATACAGGTTCTGACTTGACAATTGGACTTTTTTAAATTCAGGAATTTGTAGTTATAATTCCATATTTATTTGCCGGTATGGATATTTCTTGCATGTTTTGGCGGTTTTAGTCCTCACTCTGTCCGGGAGCTGACCCCAGTCTAATCCGATCAGCTCCTCCGGGTCCGTCTCGTTTAAGAAGCAGATAATGAGCAACAACACAGAAGGCATGACCCGCCTCGACTCAGACACACAGTGAGCAGTATTGACAAACTGGATAAGTGTGAGCTCGATACGCCATGACCAGCTCACAGCACAGCTCACACACACAGATGGATGAGCCCTCACCTTTTCTAATGCATGTTTACAGAGATGCAGGAGGAAAAAACACTGTCCTATATCGTAGGAGTCACTTCTCCAGCTTTTCTTTGTTACTGTTCACGTGTAATGTGCATTTTATGCTCCACATGAACAACCAGGTATTAGGAAAGAAGTTTGAGCAGCAGATCTAAACCACTGTCAGAGCTGAGTAGAAAAGCCAACATTACTGTTAAATATTTTTCCTTAAAGGGACTATAGGGAGTTTAAAAATTTTAAATTATGTATTTTCCTCCACCTACATGTTCCAGCCATGTCCTAATATGTAGAATGAGCTCAGACCTGTTCACCACAACTGCACTGTCACTCACAAAGGTGTTAATTCGGGTCCAAAGTGCCGTCATGCACGAGTTTAATATAGAAGGTGCAGTTACACATATGGCCTGAGGTGGCAGTAGTGAGTATAAAATGACTAACTTGCATCCAGCCCTTTAAAGCAGTACTAAGTAACTCTTTCCCCTAGAGGCCATAAGTGCAACTGCAGGTGTAGTAGCAAGTTACGATTTTTTAATTTATTAATTGTCTTGGAGAGTAAATACTACGCTGACAGCAAAGGCGAGGGGAGAGAGGGTTACTGTGCATCCAATTATACAATGGAAATATTTCTTTTCACTCAAACTTGGCTGTAAATACTGTTTAAAGTGACGTTAGCCCGCAGTTAGCTTTGCCCGTTAGCATGTTAGCTTCTTCTTCGTGATTACATTAGTGTGTATTGCTTTCTCCGCACCGGGGCAGTCAAGCTGCAAACATGGTTTTCTGGCCAGAGACACCAGGGGGAGATGAAAGACCCTCCAATCATCCCATAAGCAGTTGTATTACCCCCACAGGGACTACGAAACGGATTTATTAAGGTAAATAAGTTGCTTAGTACTGCTTTAAGTAGAAGCAAACGAAGAACTCGTGTAAGAAAGTAGCTTAAGAAAATAATAATAATGCATTGTATTGTATGGTACTTTCTGCTTTACCAACGTGTGTAGCCACACCTTCCCTGGGGTAGACTGAGGGAAGCAAGGCTGCCCATCTGCGCCATTGGCCCCTCTGACCACCACCGACCACTCACTCAGTCCATTCACCATTCAGTGAATATGCTACTTGAGTACTGAGAAACTCTTCAAGAACTAAACTCTTATTTATAGTGCGCTTCTTCAAAAATGCGAGTGAACAGAATGTTATTTTAATTGTTTATCTAAGGTTCTCCAAGCTATAGTTCTATAAGTGATACAGACTCTCAGCTTTAATGTGACAGGATACCCATCGAAATAATCGTATCTTTATTTATGATAATAAATCTGGCTATAGCGTTATTAAAAGGTTTTATCAAAAAGAGCCAGTCTTTTGAACGGCTATTTGAAATGAACTGAAGACTAAGCTCCCAGGAAAGAGCCGTAAATCCCATCACTAATGTGCAAATATGGTTACTGTAGGATACTGTAGGTTACTGTAGGCTGTCACTCATGACTGGCTGGTGACGCGCAGGGTTCGAGGTCACGTGTTCACGGGCGGCGTTTTTCATAAGGCGCTCACCTGTTTTTGTGAATGAAACCGGTAGTAGAGAGACGGGGGCCGGGGTCGCCATGGTTTTTGTTGACCGTCTGTTTGTTGAGTTACATTGTTTCACTGGATTACATGCAATACTTGTGCACTGTTACCATCTGCTATGTATGTGAACCAAATACACTCTTTTCATTAAATGCCGCAAAAAAAACGCATTTGGTTGAAGTCTGTGCTTCCAAGCAGCTCGTCATGCAAATAGACTGAACCCAAACTTTTCCTCTCAAGCGACAATAGGTCCCTGCAGTAACTTTCCAAGATGATATAGATACAGACGGCATCTCTGGAATTGCCCATATATGGTCATTTTTGAAAACAGTTAAGGGGGAAAACAATTTCGAAAAACTGTAAATTTTCTCTAATTATTCAAAAACTACTGTAACAAACGCTGAAATATGAATATAGTTTCATAAATACATGAATAACGGAGAATGCTAACTTGATGCTACATGTTAGCATCGGGCTAATGCTAACGGTTAGCTAGCGCTTGCTACAACTGCTGTTTTTTCACTTCTACTGAACAATCTGCTGTGAGAAAATATCCATATGGGCCCGATTTACACTTGACTTTATTTGTATGTGATAAATAAGTTCATATTCCATCAGAAAATGGCAAAAAAGTGTGAAAAATTGTGTTTCTCTAAAGATTCTATTTTCCCCCTCTGCGAAGCCACGCCCCCTTTATGACGAGATGCCGTCTGTATCTATAACCGCGCCGAAAAGCAAGCAAATACTTAATGTCCTTGTAATGGAGTTAATTTGATAGTTAATTGTCATGTTGTCGTGGACGCTGCTTGAGCTGGACCACTTCTGAAGCTGGTCGTAGGTTGTGCCAATGCAGGATCACGATCTCAGGCCCCAGACTTCGTAAGGCGGGATCCCGACATAATCATTCCGTTTTTATCTCACTCATGCGTGGACAGCCCTAGTTGATATGACACAGAACTGCAGTAAAGACCTGACACAGCAGTGACTGAGGGGCAAACCCAGGACGAGCTGATGATGATCATGGGATTTTAACCTCAATCTGAATCAAAAATATTTCTCCAGGAACAAAAGTACAACATGGTCAAAAGCTTGAAAAGTAAATACATTGTGCATAATGTCCTCTTCCCGTGTAATTTTGCTCGAGCTTCTGTTTTCTTACTTCACCACGTTAGTTCCAACACTCCGACCCGACGTGAGAAAGTCCTTCACAATGGCCCGTTTCTTCAGATGAAAGAGGCCGGCCCATGTGGGGGTTCGGGACAGGGGGATGACAGTGCTCCTCTGATGGGAGCGGGGGTAAAGGGGTGGAGGGGGGTGTCTGGTCCTGTCATAATCTGCCGCGGAGAGGGACAGAGCCCGGGACTGTGTGAGCCCGGCTTTGAATGCAGATCGGGTTTCACTGTACCCTGGGACTTCAGAGGAGCGCGCTGCTGCTGACCGCCGCGGTACCAGTGCTTGGACAGGGGCAGGGGGGGGGTGTTTCTGAGCGGAGGAGGGGGGGTCAGCGCGGATGTTGTGGCTCATGTCTCCTCACGGGGCTTGAGAGGTGTTCTTTGATCAAACGTCCCCAAACACGACTTTATGAAAACGGATCGTTGACACAGCGCGATGGAAGGTGGACCGACCCGTCGTTCACACTTACTGTCTTATTTTACATCGACGCCAATGCAGTACACGGGTCTACTCAGGTTCACAGTCTTTGGAAAGGTTCTCAAAGTCATCAACTGGACTGAGGATGTTTGTACTAAGGACTTCAACACTTTCAATACTTTGTTAATTTAGAGAGGACTGAGCACATTAATAAAGTTACTTATGTGGGACAAATTTAGTCAAGGTCTCCTTTTCATCCATAGTCCTCATACATACAGGGTGGGGGACAGGGGGCACGGAATGGTGGATCTTGATTCGGATCTGGGTTACACCAATCCCCTCAGTCGATTGGCAGTGAGGTCTTTCTCTCTGTAGCAGAGCAGTCACTACAGCCCTGATAAACAGAGCTTATCAAACGTTGGATTATGGGCTTTAAAATGTACAAGACAGTTGTTCTGTACTTCCTGGGTAACATTGAGTCATTGGTAAAACTCCAAAGCGGTGACACAGTGGAAGAAACAGACAAATGAAACAGGATTAACCCGAGGATGACTCAAAACGGCGTGAATGTAGTGAAATATTACTCCAGGTCTGTTTTTGACAAAATTATAACCAGGGGTGATCAAAGGGAGCCTGGCAAAAGCCAGATTGACTTTATATATATATTTTATAAATACATATAAAAGACAGTCTGGAATTGTGGTAATTGGACGCAACTTCCAAATCGAGACTGGAGGCCCGGCTAACGATCATTAAACATGTCCTCCGCCATGATTGTTTGTCGTCCACACGTGCAGTCGGGTAAATGTTCCGGTGAAAGCCGTCAGAGCAGCTTCTTGCTGTGGCTTTAATGACAAATCCAGCTCATTTAAAACAGAAGAAAGGGCTCTGGTAAAAGATCGTTGTGTCACGGCGACCATCTTCACTCTTTTGGTTACGGTTCTGAGGAGCACTGGTTGATGGGAAATCCTAGTGCGGAAGATGATGCACCATTAGCTCCTGTCTCCCGTCCCATGATTGGCTGTGCCTGGTTTTACCGGAGTCAGCGAGATTCAAATCGCACATTTCCAGACTGTACCCCATGTATCTCTTAACATGGAACAGTCTGGCTCGTGCCAGGCTAGGTCAAAGTAACTTGATTTTATGACTTGAGTTCAAATCAAGTACTCCAATACAAGTAAAAAGTCAACTTATTACTCCAGTGAAAGTATTTGTAAGTATTTGCTGTAGACAATACTCAAACAGCTTTTATTCATAATCACATGTGAACTAAACTACAGCTCAAGCAATACACAATATACACTTTATACACATTAAATGTGTATAAAGAAAACTCTTGTACCCTCATTGGGCCTTTCCCTGTATAAATAAAGATAAAAACAATAATAAAACCGTGACTAATTGTCAATATTATCCCAGTCTGGAAAAAGCATCTCTTCTATTATTTCTGGACGAAGCATCTGTTCTTCCATTATTTCAAAAGAAGCGATTCTGTCCTGCAGAATGTCAGCTTTGATTTTGAATTGAGTTTTTTCCCCGATGGGCAAACCACAAGGTTTCCTCTACCAGGAACACCTCGGAATCTTGTGTCAAGACCATGAAGTCTCCTTCTTCACTGTCTTCTGTAGTTCAGACACAGCAAGCTCCCGGTTTGTTGTTGGAGCCTCCTTCAAAAATAGGAGAAAAAAGAAAAACGCATTAGATTCACATAAAATCTACAGTTCTACAGAATGAGCACAAAAGAGATCAGAGTGAATGACAAACGTACTGTTGCCATTGTATATGTAGTGGACGAAAAGGTAAATCCACTAAAATTACCCACTTTAAGGTATTCAGCATAGAAAGTACAGATCGGTGTTGTGAATACTTGAAGCTTTGCAGCTTCAAAAACACGAAAAAATCACTACCCGTAAAGCAACACGACGGGAACATAACCTCTTCCTTGTTGTGAGACAATGGCATTGGCAGTACATCTGCACAGCGCCACCTTCTGTTCTGGGGTGTGCATTATAAGGCTTTTAAAATTAACAAAAACATAGACTAATTTACTGTTTCCTTTGGAGCCTTAATAGAAATGTAGTGGAGTAGAAAGTAGTTAAGTCAGAAATACTACTGACGGGACGAGCATGTCATCAGAGTGAATACTAATAATATGCTCCTCGCACTGTAAAAACCATCAGGACTGGGGATTAAACCGGCGACGCTTGTGTTATGAGGCGAAGGCGGCGTGCTGTGTAACGCAGAGCAGATTTATTTACACTGGCCGAGATGGTTTACAGGAGAAGTTGCAGCCTCATAAAGCCCTTAGAGCCCTTCAAAGTAATGGGCCCAAGTTAAACTCAACATAAGTCCATTTGTGCGCGGAGCAGCGGGCCGTGTACACAGTCTGGAGCTCACACGGAGGCTAAAAGCTTTTCTGTGGAGCGCGGGGTCAGCCCTAATACCCCTGCAGACTGCTCAGATCAGGCCGCAGATAAAGAGTCACATGGGCCAGGACGGCAACAATATCTCCATTATCAGGGCGATCAGGGTGAGCACGTCCCAATCAAACGGGACTTTTCTGAAGACGATTGAAAAGAGGCAGGTAGTACTAAAGTTATTTTTAGAGTGCAGGGGTGGACTGGCCATATGTCCATTCTGGAAGAGCACAGAAGGGCCACTGGCTCTAGGGCCACCAGTCCCGCCTCAACCGAGCTTTACCCAAATCTAAAAGCTAAAAAGAAAAGCATCAAAATAGCGAGAAAAAGGGGATGAAAAGTCAACAAAAGCATGAGAAAAACACAACAAAAAATGATAGAAAAAATAGCTCAAAAAACAACAAAAATGTGACAAAAATGTGGCGACGTGACAAAAAGTTTCCATCACTTTTGTAGGTCTTAGCTTTCAAATGAGGCGTTACATTGTTGATCTCCAGTCGAGAAGCTTTTAGATTTGGGTAAAGCCCAGTATAAAAAAACATGAATCTAAAAGGAATTCCGTGGAGTATGGTGTGCCACAAGGCTCAATTTTGGGACCATTATTATTTATTATTTACATTAATGATTTTGCTTCTGTTTCTGCGACCACCTTTCCCGTTCTTTTTGCTGATGATACCGATCAAAAAAATAAATAATAAAAAGCCGAACTAGGGAAAATGCACTCGTTAATGTTAAGGCGGGTGTTTAAGAGGTTAAAATATGTATTTGTGGAAGTCACAATTACGCTAATTTGGGCCAGGCTGGTCAGAGTCCAGGGCTGTTCTTCAGTCCCAGTCCGCCCCGTTAGAGTGTGAAAGCTGTAAGTTAAACGTTTTACCAAATGAATAGATTATGTATCATTCATCGCCTGGGTCTGAAATTCTTTTTCAGATGCACTGCCCTGTCCGTCTGGATGTAGCTAACTCTTTTGATCCGGGTTGTAGCCGTTGGTCAGGTCTTGGTTCAGCATCAAACTACCTGAGCATCCTGAATGACCTGGTTATTTGAGCATATTCCAAGATGACGATGCCAGGATTCATGGGGCTCGCATTGTGAAAGAGTGGATTTAAGTCCAGATCTTAACCCCCCCCGACGCAGACAAACCACTCACTCAGCTCAGTAAGGAAAGCCCCGATTCAGAAGCAGATTGTTAGTTCACGTCAGTTCCAAGTTTTTAAACCTTGATCATTTTGAGATCGCTGTATTACTTGTACTTTATTGCCTCATTCTTCTTGAGTGCAGTTACTGAATGATCCCTCTCGGCTGGTTAAAACAGTGGTTCCCGACCTTATTTGTCTCGCGTACCCCTGAGTCATTCATTTATACCCCAAGTACAAAGTGTCCAACTAAACTAAGATTATTAAAGGGGGGGTATTATGCAAAATCGACTTTTTCAAGCTTTACATCATGTTATTATGTCATTCCCTCATTAAAAACATGCCTGAAGTGTTGCCTTGGCACATTCATGTATTTTTGAGTCATCTGTAAAAACTCTGATGGCGGCCATTTTAGGGATAGCTTTGCCTGAGTCCTCCTAGGAACGCCCCCACCTCCTGGAGACGCCTCCGAGCTTTCGTCACCAGCCGAGTAACCAACCACTGCTCCTCAGCAGAACCCCCTCCCCACTGATGCCACAGACAGCGTGTGGAGGGGGCGTGTCGGAAAGGGTCAGAGGTTTTTAAAGACAAGACATTCACTACAGCCATTTACTGCATTTACAGACCAACAGAAGGTTTCGTCATCATTGTAGTGTGATATAGACTGGTGCTATGTGATTGAAAAAAGCATCATACCCCCTCTTTAAGTATTCAACCTCTTAACCCCCGCCTTAGCCCAGAGCATTTTCTTCAGTTCAGCTTTACCCACATCCATAAGGTCACAGCCTATTTACTACAAAACAGATCTAAATGAATCCTTTTCCTCGACTTGTCACCTTTTTGACTTTTTTTTTTTTTTTTACCAAGGCTTTTTGTGGCTCTTTTGTGGCTTTTTTTTTGGCTCTTTGTGGCATTTTTTCATCACATATCACTTTTTTTTATCGCCTTTTTGTCACGTTTTTGTGGCTCTTTTGTTGCATTTTCGTCACACACTTTTTTGTCACTCATGATGCAGTTTTTCATTGCTTTTCTGTCACGTTTTTGTCACTCTTTAGCTGTATTTTTATCCTTGTATTTGTCTCATTTTTGTTACTTTTTGACACTTTTTTTCAGGACGCTTTTAGATTTGGGTAAAGCCAAAGGGTTAAAAGGTTAATAGTGTGTTGCAATCACAATGAAGCTAACTTACCATAACTTTGGCAACACTTTATTTTACACTACCCTTGATACATTGTACTTCACTACATTTAGTACAATGTAATGTGCTCTGTAACAATGTGTACTAACTTGTACCTTTACATACACAATGGGATAATATGTATTTGCACTTTCCTTTGAAATGAATAATGAAATTCTACTCGCAATCTTTTTTTAATCTGAAATAGTAAGTGCCTAATAGTAAGTTCAGAGCGGCATGAATGCGGTGGGAGGAGGCAAACACACATGTTCAAGGAAAATGTATAGATCATCTGAATTTTGGAACAACACAACCACCTGTACTACATCATAAAAGACACAAGTGAAATGAAAACGGCATTTGAAAGAGGAGGTAAAGCCACAGCAGCTGTGGTTTGAAATGCCCTTCCAGAGCCCAGGCATTCGGATCTGAGGAATCATACGCTTCAATAAACTTATGAAAACACGGACGCAATAAAGAACATACTGGATTACAAACATGTTTTAAAGGAATAGGTCACCGTTTTTACATACTGTGATATGTTCTTACCTGAGCTTAGACGAGTTCATTTGTGCCTGTCTGGTCTTCACCCGTGTCCTCAGTCACGTAAACACAGCGCAGACGGCGTTAGCATTTAGCCTCTCCTCCTCTCCAATATAGCTCCAAACCAGGTGAAGATAGATACAGACGGCATCTCTGGAATCGCCCATAGCCTATATGGTCATGTTTGAAAACAGTTAAGGGGGAAAACAATTTTGAAGAAATCTAAACTTTCTCTAATTATTCAAAAACTACTTTAACAAATGCAGAATTATGAACATAGATTTACTAGATAAAGATAGAATGACATGGGGAGGAGCAAAGTAGTTCAACAGCCCATAAATACATAAAAAAATGGAGAATGCTAACATGATGCTACATGTTAGCATCGGGCTAATGCTAACGGTTAGCTAGCGCTAGCTACAACTGCTGTTTTTTCACCTCTACTGAACAATCTGCTGTGAGAAAATATCCATATGGGCCCGATTTACACTTGACTTTATTTGTATGTGATAAATAAGTTCATATTCCGCCAGAAAATGGCTAAAAAGAGTGAAAAATTGACTTTCCCAAATGATTCTATTTTCCCCCTTGGCGAGGCCACGCCCCCTTCTATGACGAGATGCCGTCTGTATCTATAGAAGCTACCAAGCTCTTCCACGTTTTCCCTATTTAAATATGGTTACGTGAAGTGTTGCACTACAAAGTATAGTTACACAGAATTAAACAATGTGGATTTTCTAAGCGGATAAAAGGGGGAACTATATTGTAAGGCGTAATAATACCAGGAGTACTTCAAAATCCGCGCAGTAATATCTTCACTTTACTGTGCTTTACTTTGCGAAGTAATAAGGTCACCACAAAAATACAAGTAAATATACTCGAATAGTAAAGCACACAGCCTTTTAAAACCGTACTTAAGTATATTTGCTGCTGCCGTGTTGGTTTAACTGGGCCGCTGTGTGTGTAGGATGTATTTTGGGGAGTGACTGCTTAGCTGCAGAGGGTCAGACATGGGTTTTGATGGCTTTAGTTCGCCGCCTATTTTAATAAAGTGAGCAAACAGGAGGGGAACAGACCACCCTTTGTGCGGCGACGCGGCTCCTGTGAGAAATGCCCAATAAGTCAGGCGGCCCGCGGAGACAGGGAAACATGTGTGGGAAAGCTCCGCTCCCCAAATAATCTGCCGTTTCTGCCTGTAGTCCTCTGCGTTTGCCTACACTGACACTTTTTCTTAATAGTAATCCAATTTTCCACCTCACCGTGACTTCCTTCCCAGGCGTGTTCTTAATTAAACTGGCCAGGCTATATGGGGAGTTAGCACATATTAGCGCTAATGTGGGCTATTAGCTAAACGACGGCGGCGCTGGCCACGTTGCCATGACGAAAGTGAAGGGTTATGATACAGTATAGATACAGACGGCATCTCTGGAATCGCCATTATATGTAGCCTGGCATCCACACTAATCTCCGATGTTTATTAATTAATAAACAGGAGACTAGTCTGGCGACCCTGTCGTAGAAAAGCTACTGCTGGAGGCGGGACTAATGTGGGACAACCGAAGCGCAGAGCAGCCAATGAGAACATAGCGGATGTGACGACAGAAACAGCGACAAGAAAGTTGTATCATTCGGACGTTAACAATGGCGCTCCTGCCACACGGAGTTCAGTAAATGACTTTTGTCGTTTATGTCAGAAAAACTTAAGAATACAAGCATACCGGAGCATTACGTGAAGTGGTTGCTTGTGTTGAAAAACTACAAAGGCGCAACAACGTGACGCCCGTTCAGGGAGCTGCTCTGATTGGTCGGTAGGCTCCATTTCGCTGCGTCACTTCCTTTGAAAGCGCGAGTGTTGCCAGACCCTCTTCTGTAAAGAAGCGGAGTCTGGTTGGCGAGACTACCATATATGGTCATTTTTGAAAACCGTTAAGGGGGAAAACAATTTGTATAATTGTAAAATGTAAATTATTCAAAAATTACTGTAACAAATGCTGAATTATGAATATAGTTTTCTACTAAATAATGATACAAAGACATGGGGAGGAGCAAAGTGGTTCAACAGCCCATAAATACATGAATAACGGAGAATGCTAACATGATGCTACATGTTAGCATCGGGCTAATGCTAACGGTTAGCTAGCGCTAGCTACAACTGCCGTTTTTTCACTTCTATTGAACAATCTGTTTGCGACAACATATCCATATGGGCCCGATTTACACTTTATTTATGTGTGATAAATAAGTTGATATTCCACCAGAAAATGGCTAAAAAGAGTGGAAAATTGTGTTTCTCTAAAGCCACGCCCCCTTCTATGACGAGATGCCGTCTGTATCTATGCCTCAGTTTCTAAGTGTAAGCACAGATACTTTTACTTTTACGTTCGAATAAAAAGAAATCTACTTTGAGCACCGTTTTCAAACACAGAAGATGAAATGAAGCACCTGGATAACTGAGAATGTACAATAAGACTAATATTGAGACTTATTGCAGCATAAATCTAATGCATACATGAAGCTGAAATCCGGTTTATTTTACTGCTGTAGTGTGATGGATGCTTTGTTTTTGTCCTCTGGAGCAGAACAGCACACGTGAAGAGGCGGAGAACACGCGTGTAGAAGGGAAACGCTCACCACTGTAGCAGCACTAGGTGAGCCCAGGCGTCTGGTATGCACCGGCGTTAGGGCTGACAGTGTGTGAGACCTGCCTCTGAAGTCTCCACACCCACAGTCATGCGCAATTGTCTCCAATCTCAAAGCGCAGAATAATACGGCCTTGTTTTTCCAGTTGACAGTCGTAATTTAGACATCGCTCTCCAAACAAAAGTTCTTTGTCCAAACAGCCGCCCACTTGTTGGAGGAGCTTTTAATCAAATCCTATGTCCTCCCATTAGCATAAGATATTATCGGGCTCCGGTGCTGTCGGTTTTAAAGAAAACAGGAAGAAGGAGCGACCAGGGGACGAGCAGAGGTGGAGGACGACTTCTGCGGCCGCACATATTATTTGACTTGGCTTTTGCAACGGCGCTATTACTCTATCAGACAATAAAACATTGCGGTTAGATCGGTGATTTCCTGATTTAAAAGTCAGTCCAAAGTGCATATTTTAAACATGTGAGTAGTACTGTTTGTGGAGGTCTACTTCACAGGGTTAGCTAGCACATGGGTTTCCCCTGCCACTAAAAAGACAAGGCAAATGTATGTGTTTAGCACCGTTCATGCATTTCAGTAACCCAATGTGCTTTACAAGAATCCCAAAGACACTTCAAATACAAGAACGACGTCTGAAAATGTGTGGGCTCTGAACTCCCCTGAAAATGAGATTCTGATAGGATTTTTTTGGGATCTGAAGATGCAGTATGAATCTAAATGGACTTGATGTCAACTCTTCTAACTACAAAATATATTATCTGAGAGAGGCCCCGCAGGCTCAAAGTGGGGCATTAAACATCTACTCCCATCTATGACATGCTCCTGGTAATACTACTACTTTCTGCTTACACTAATATAAGCCACTTTCGCCTTTCACGCAGGCAAACGTTGGAATTTCTCGAGTGTCTTTAATGCTTCTTCTGTTTTGCGTGATTTGCTTGTTTATTTCAGGCCTAAACCAGGACTGGACATCTTTCCAAAAAAACACAGACTCTCCAAAAATCCCCTTGTAGATCAGATGTTTGTCAAACAGTATTTAGTCTCGTGCTGTCAGAGCTGGAACAATGGGCCAACCAGGTCTGGTCTTGGGGGTGTGATTGTGTTCACTATGCCCCTCTCTCCTGCACTTCCTCTGGGTCTCAGGGCGGACTATTTCAGGTGTTTCCTCTGGCCTTGTGAGTGCGTGCCCTGTTTTTGGGTCCACTTCCTCTATTTGTGAAGGAAACGTCTGCTGCACAGTGGCATTGACTTTGGAGGAACAATGCCTTACTGCCCACATGAAATAGGGAACAACATCATAATAGAAACTCCCTTAATTTCTAGCTTAATGGTTACATTCTTCAGTAGAATTGGGATCGCTGGCTCTCCATGAAGACGGAGAGAGTCCAAGCTAAGTTAGGCCACTTTTCAAACCTAACGACTCTTTCCTTTATGGTGAAGTATTGGGAAGTGTCAGGCAGAAGTAAAATTATAACTTCATGAGTAGCAGCAGCAAGGCCAGATATTATCTTGACAAGACCACACTCTAAAAACTCTTCTGCAAGAATGATAACTATAGAGATTCTGTATGTTTTGGAGAATTTTAGTCAATATCGCTGCATCGTATTAGCCTGGGAATACGCATGCTGCTGTGTGCGCTCGAAATCATTTAGAACTTCACAACAGCCTGGGGACCGCGGCTGAAATCTTCGCAGTGATTTGGGGACCAATCACAGAACGGGGCGGGACGGCAAGACGAGGACACACTATAGTTTATCTATGGCTCCGACATGACAGCAGCAGACGCAACGCCATCTTTCAATCAATTGTTTTACACCGTGTTCTAAATAGTTTAGCTCGAATGTTTACAACGGGTACTTCACACGTCATCTGAAACAATTGATACGATTGGCTGTGGCTACGTGCAGACACTGATAGTCGTAGCTCCCAATAAACGGCTGTGGATGATCGTAAACCGCACCTCTCCAATTAATTAATAAATATAACTTGTGATATTTTGTCTGCCGATAGCCAGGCTAGCATTATATCTAATTATTGGTATGTTTTCAGTGCAGATAAGGGTTCATTATTATTAGTTACGGTGTGTGTGTTCTTGTGTGTGTGTGTGTGTGTGTTTCAGTGTGACGGACAGTTGAGTGTGTATCCTGCATGTGCCTATAGTGTGAAGTTAACCAGCCTCATGACTGTCCTCGCGCCTCAGGAAAAGCATTGTCAGAGGAGGTCATGCCCCCGACACACAGAGCAGCACACTGTGGCAGTGCTCGGTGGAGGGGGGGGGACACTCGACTTTCTGTTTGGGATGACTGATCTGAGGATGGTCTTTCTTGGTTTAGACAAACGGGTGGTAACAGCTGCAGGGTGAAAGAAAGAGGCAGAATCAACTTTCCCCTCAGTTGTGTAACTGCCGTGAGTGGTTTTGTTCACTGTGATCCTTTCCCCCCCCCCCCGACCTGGTTTGGGACTAAGATGGGAGGCCGTGTGGAAATACCAGGTGCTGTAAGCTAAGGTTAGTGATGTTATGCCTGAGCTCGGGTAGTAACTAATCCTAGGCTATAGAGTTTTTGTGCTTAGATTTTTTAATATTTTTTTTTTTCCATTCAAAAACAATAATAACTTTCCCTGTTTTCCAGATCCAGTTTCTTCCACCAGGCTGTCAGGAAGCTGAACTCTCCCCTTCCCTCCCTCTCCTGCCCACATTGTGTACATACTGCATAATGTATTTGATATGGCTCTGTATAGCGTTAACTGTATCCACTGCGGTCAGTCCACACAGAGCCAAACCCTGCTCCGGATGTCCAGGCGCTTTCCTGGACAAACGGCGTCATGGAAGTGGAAGGCTTTCATTATAAAACAGAGCACGCCACGGTATGATAACTGCGGACCTCTGCTAATATGTGCGGTAGTTTTGGAGACTTTCTGACCCCAAGACGCAGCTGACTTTTCCAGATCTCAGGCAGTGATTCATGGAGGTTTTTTCGAACCACACTTCCCCATCCTTTATCCACAACACTGATGGTTTGTTCCCCGTCGAGCGGCCTGACTCGTGGGGAACTTGGTGTAATCATCATGTCGAGTTTTGTCACCCCTCTATCACAAGCTGCCCCCTCCCACGATCAGTTTAAAGGGCTACATTACCAAAAATAATATACGAAGAGACATAATAAATAATTGCAACATAATAAGCGTTTCAAAACAATATGATTCATATCAGACGTAGTTCCAGCACTATTTAACACAGAAGTCACTGGGTAGATGTGGAATTACTGCTGTAGATACTGCACAAACTACAACAAGTACAAGTACCAAAAGTAAGAGCACAGAATGGCTGTAATGTAATGTAAGTACTTTGACTGTGGTTGCAAGAGGAAAATCACTGCTTTTATTTCAGGTAAGTGGACCTAAAACATGTCGCGTTTTCATTTCATTCGATTCTTTACACACATACCGATGAACAGAAGTCGGCCTTTTCTCTCGACTTTTAATAACTTCATATTTTCTGACAGGTCCAAATGACACTGTACACATACTGGGGGGGCTCCCGCTGAGACCTTAATGCCAGGGGATCACACAGAGCCTCTGATCGGACTAAGGCCCGGCTCAGCTCGCTCTCCGAAGACGGCCGCATATTTGTACAGCATTAGCTTTGTTCACAAACGACACATTTCTGACATGCTCACAGTTAATCCTCTCCCCGTCAGCGCCGCTGGAACAGCAGCCCCACTGTTTACATGTCCCGGCCCGAGGAATAACATCCATCCTTAAGTAAATGTAATCTGTGCACTATTGTAAACAGTCTGTCTCGCTAATGGCCCCGGGAACAAATGAGGACCGCATGGTGGGCCCCGGACACCCCCCAGCCCAAGTCCTATTCATATCCTGAGGGCCATATTCTGGTTTACTTATCAGCTACATTTTGTTATTTAAAGCAGTGGTTCTCAACCTTTTGGAGCTGCGGCCCCCATTATAACAGGTAAAGGGGTTTGTGACTCCGGCCCGGGTATGTATGAAACTACGAACAAATATAGCAAACACATGCTACAATATAACATTAGATTATATGCTAATGAAAATATGGATATTTTATCTAAATGATCTGGCGACGCCCCAAATTCTTTTGGTACTTCCAGCACTGATGTTTCATGTTTCATCGTTGCGAATATTTTTTATGTTAAGACAAAATATGGACTAACGACTGCATTTTCATCTTGACCTGGAGTGTCCTCTGCATCGTGGGTAGATTATGCGAGTTTGCTTGAAAACTAACCTGCAAGTTCATGAAATTGATTTTCCCCTGACCTTCAGCCTTTGCAAGACATCAGATTTGAGCGGAAAATATTTTCCCTCGTTCTCCGTTTAAATGAACGGGCTTCGCGCTCGACCGGAAGTGTAAGGACAGCGGAAGTGCCGAGAAGATGCAGCACATTCAAAGTCACTCTCGGACCTGGACTATGGTGGGTTCAAATCCTGACCCTGGTCACTAGCTCAGTCTCTCTCTCTTCCATCTTAACAGGGTTGTATGGGGCACAACATCTCTACTAAAGACTGTGCTTTAAACCTCACTGTCTCTCTCAAAGAGTTGAATACAGAAACTTCAAACCACAAACACAGCTGCACCAACTGAGCTACTGTGTTCTCTGACTGGAAGACTTTATGTGTAATTAATCTGCACAAAATGAATTGTGAGCTTTAATAAAGTTAACCAACATACTTTGGGAAGGTTTGTGTGAGCTTCTGTGGGAGAGTGGTTAAGTTGTAGGCCAATGAAATGTCTCTTTCTTTCCCGAAATTGTGGGTTTGACTCACACCTCGACACATGTCTACAAAACACTTATGATAATACTTAAGCCTCGTAACCAAGTTCTCTTCCTACTGAGCTATAGAAAACTCACTCAAACTTACAAACCGTCTCCCAAAACTTTGACCTAAATATATGTTCAGATTGATAAAGGCAACACCAAATAATGTAATGACACGATGGAAAGCAAAGTCTAAATTCCTTCCCTTCATAAGTCCACCCCAGTCTCAACAAGCAACAAGCTGTGAGCAACTTCCTGCCAACGCTTGAAAAAAAAGAATTAAAAAAAAAACTCCCTCCCTTACCCATCCTGGCCCCTGCCTGGTCCCATCCCACCGGGAGCTGAGGCGGAGTGGAGATAAGGCAGGCAGCAGGAAGGAGACGACCCAGAAGCCCCACATGACACAGCCACCATTCATTTTTCAGGAAGAAAGAAAGAAAAACAACATCAACAATATCAGATGGAGCGCAGGAACAAGGGGGGAGGAACATGGACCCACTTGGCTTCATTACAAAATGACGCCTGTCTCTTCCTATTTATCTACATATCTCGGATGAAAGTGTATTTTCTTTAGCCGGGGACATTGGAAGGAAGGGGGCGCAAACAGCACATGGAAATTCACTGTCCAAAATTAGAGTCTACAATGCTACTTGTGGTTGTATGAAACTTATGAGTAAGAGCAACGGACGTATATCAGCAAAATGACAAATATAACTCTTGAGTTTTGAGCACTGTAGATATAATGGCTTTCAATAAAACCATTTTGTCTGATATGTTCAAAAACAATGGAATAGTCGGGAGTTAGTTGAGCAGCAGATCAAACTCTGACAAAGTAAACCTTAACCTTGACCTTACGCTGTGACCACGCAACACCGCAGTCTGAACAGCCTATAGTTTAGTGTAGTTGGTGAGACTGAAGGCCTGCCTGGCGCTTGGATCGGTGGCTTCCCTGGCTGGGTGTGGGACTCCCCAATGCCTGTTTATCTCGCGGCACGCGCTAGAGCCCTCCCCAGCTTGCCTGATGTAATTTAATTTAATGTTAAAACTTGCGCTCCTGCTTGGGCCCTGAGAACTTCAGGGAGGGGCCACCTGGTGGTTCCCAGAGTCAAGAATAAACACGGTGAGGCTGCGTTTCAGTTTTGTGCAGGCCTCAATTCTAACAATGTTCAAATCCTGGTTTAAAACAGTTCTTTTTGCCATGCATATGACTGAAAGTATTTTATCTGTCTATCTACTGTATTTTCATTGTAATTGATTTTTATGTTGATTATGTTATGTTGATTTATGTTGATTATTTTTTTTATTAAACCCGAGCACCATACACACTGCAGCGCAGTGGGCACCTCGGTGACGAATGAAGCGCACAACAGACACGACAGCGACCTATGACCCCGGCAGACGCATAGGTTTGGTGGGCGGCTAAATTGTTTCTGTAAAAAATATTCTTTCTTTCTTTCTTTCTTTCTTTTAAAACCGGATTTTGAACCCCTAAACATGCTCGAAAACTCACAAAACAAAAAAATCCGGTCTGGTGAAAAATTCATGAAAGTATGTGTTTCATATTTGGGTCAAGCAAAATGGCACAACAGCGCCACCTGCAAAATTGAAAAAAAAAATGCCGCCAATGAGCGGAAGCCTCAACAAACTTGGCCCCACAGTATTGCCATTGGGCTTGTAGGTGGCTTGTAGGTGGCACCCCCATCCTCTGTGAAAATACCCAGATTCTTACTCTGGCAGCATGTTGGCCTCTGTCAGAGTTTCTCCTGAAATTCGTTAATTTAACCACTTTCACCCTTGTGTTCCTCGTACAATATGGGTCTCACCAGAATATTGCTTCATCTATCGAGTGTTCTGCAGGGCTGGAGTACTCCCTCAAATCTTTGGGGGACCAGCGAATTTGCCCTAGTTATAATTACAAAATGATTCAATACAATTTGCAGAAAAATTTGGAACGCGGTGTACATGCACACATTGGCCCTCATTTATCAAACTTGCGTACGGTGAAATCAAAGCGTATGTGGGGTGTACGAAAAATGACCTGTTTTGCATTTATCAATCATTTATCAATGAGCGCACCGTACACCTGGCGTACGGTGCGCTCAGATCCTACACCAAGGAGGTGGCATACATGATACATCAATCTTAAAGGGGCTAGATGCAAGTTCGCCATTTTATACTCACTACTGACACCTCAGGTTATACGTGTAACTGCACCTTCTATATAAAGCTCATGACGGCACTTCGGACCCGAATTAACACCTAATTGAGTGACAGTGCAGGATTTTAGAGGCGGTTGTGGTGAACAGGTCTGAGCTCATTCTACACATTAGGACATGGCTGGAACATGTAGGGGGAGGAAAATACTTTGTTTTAAAAATGTTAAACTCCGTATAGTCCCTTTAAAGTGTGCTTGCTATACATTTTGAGAGAACCTATTTTGTTACTGAATGTAAACTAATGTAAAATTGGTTTATTTTATGTAGTAATTTTGATTATAACGTTGTACAACTATTAAGATATTTTGAGCAATTCTAATAGCTTTATTAGCAACTATAGTTATTATAGAACATAGTTTAAGCTATTGTCTGACCTGTTTCCAGGTCAGGTTTTTTGGATTGGATCAGATTTCCGAAGATTCTCCAGATCTGGATGGCGAGCCGTAGCCCGAACCGCACTAACTGGTGTTGGTAACACGACTGGTTACAGTTTCGAATGAACATTGAACATTAAACAAACTTTGAAGGACTTAAACGAACATTGAAAGGACTTAGCCATTTTTGAAGGTATTTTCATTTTATTTTTCAAAGCGTGCCTGCAAGCAATATTATATTAATTATATAATAATTAATATATGGATATATCCTTGTGTAATACAAGATCTTTTTCAACATTTGTGTTAATCAGATGCCGAGATTTTCCCAATATACCCACTGCTTTGGCGGGTCATTAATATATAACAAAAACAACAAAGGCCCCAAAATCAAACCTACACAAGCCACACTGAAGAGGAAGAAGAGGAGATTCGTAGCCATTGTTTTGAAGGTTTGATAACGGTCCGTTAGGTAACTAGTAAACCATAATAATGATTTGTTTTTTAAACCTAAGAATGAAAGCTTTTCTAGAAGAATTGTATGGTTGACAGTATCGAATGCCTTAGAGAGATCCAAAAAAATACAAACAGCACTTTCTTGTAGATCTTTGGCTTTGTAAATTTCAGTCAGTAATTGAACAAGAGCCATGTATGTAGAATGTTTTTTCCTATTCCTTGTGTGAATATAAAATATTATTTTTATCAAGATATTCTATTAATGTGGTAAAGAGTATAGTATCTATAATTTCTTTCTCAGTAACTGGCAGAGGGATAAACTCATCAGCAATTGAATAGTTCAAGAACTTCAACGGTCCACAGATGCTGGATGGGATCTTGGAAGCCAGAGATGGGCCAATCTCTGAAAAAAATGAATTGAATTTTTTTGCTATAACCTGAGGGTCTGATACTAG
Organism: Gobius niger; assembly: GCF_951799975.1. Taxonomy (NCBI): domain Eukaryota; kingdom Metazoa; phylum Chordata; class Actinopteri; order Gobiiformes; family Gobiidae; genus Gobius; species Gobius niger. Next base: position 20,906,135 of record NC_136869.1, read on the forward strand.
ACCATCATCAATTTTAAATTCACTGGGCATTTGCTTTGTAGATTTGTTTTTGTTAAGAATACAGTTTATGGTCTTCCACATGGTCTTCCGGCCCCCGGCCGGGCACAGCCCGAAGAGACAGCGTGGGCCCGTCCTCCTGTGGACTCACAACCCGCAGAGGGATCCATAGGGGTCGGGTGCCAAGAGGACTGGGTGGCAGTCGAGGCCGGGTGCCTCGGCGACCTGGTCCGCATGCGCAGCTTCTGGCGTTCGGGACATGGAACGTCACCTCGCTGGGGGGGAAGGAGCCTGAGCTTGTGCGGGAGGTTGAGAGATACCGGCTGGATATAGTCGGGCTCACCTCCACGCACAGCTTGGGTTCCGGATCCCAACTCCTGGAGAGAAGCTGGACTCTCCATTTTCCTGGAGTTGCCCGCAGGGAGAGACGGCGGGCTGGGGTGGGTTTGCTCATATCCCCCCAGCTCAGCCGTCACGTGTTGGAGTTCACCCCGGTGAACGAGAGGGTCGCGTCCCTACGCCTCCGGGTCGGGGACAGGTCTCTCACCGTTGTCTCGGCCTACGGGCCCAACATCGGTGCAGAGTACTCGGCCTTCTTGTTGTCCCTGGGAGGGGTACTTGATGGTGCTCCGACTGGGGACTCCATTGTTCTACTGGGGGACTTCAACGCCCACGTGAGTAAGACAGTGAGACCTGGGAGGGAGTGATTGGGAGGAATGGCCTCCCCGATCTGAACCCGAGTGGTGTTCTGTTACTGGACTTCTGTGCTAGTCGCAGTTTGTCCATAACGAACACCATGTTCGAGCACAAGGGTGTCCATAAGTGCACGTGGCACCAGGACACCCTAAGCAGGAGGTCGATGATCGACTTTGTAGTTGTGTCGTCTGACCTCCGGCCGCGTGTCTCGGACACTCGGGTGAAGAGAGGGGCTGAGCTGTCAACCGATCACCACCTGGTGGTGAGCTGGATCCGCTGGCAGGGGAGGAAGCCGGTCAGACCTGGCAGGCCCAAGCGTGTGGTGAGGGTCTGTTGGGAACGTCTGGCGGATCCCTCTGTCAGTGGGGTCTTCAACTCCCAGCTCCGGAAGAGCTTCACCCAGATCCCGAGGGAGGCTGGGGACATGGAGTCCGAGTGGACCCTGTTCTCCTCCTCCATTGTTGATGCGGCTGCTCGCAGTTGTGGCCGTAAGGTCTCTGGTGCCTGTCGCGGCGGCAATCCCCGAACCCGGTGGTGGCGCCCGGAAGTAAGGGATGCCGTCAAGCTGAAGAAGGAGTCCTACCTGGCCTTGTTGGCTTGTGGGACTCCTGAGGCAGCTGAGAGGTACCGGCAGGCCAAGCGTGCTGCAGCTCGTGCAGTCACAGAGGCAAAAACTCGGGTCTGGGAGGAGTTCGGAGAAGCCATGGAGGAGGACTATCAGTCGAGAAGGCGTTCGACCGCGTCCCTCGTGGTGCCCTGTGGGGGGTGCTCCGGGAGTATGGGGTCCGGGGCCCTCTGCTAAGGGCTGTCCGTTCCCTGTATGACCGCAGCAGGAGCTTGGTTCGCATTGCCGGCAGTAAGTCAGACCTGTTCCCGGTGCGTGTTGGTCTCCGCCAGGGCTGCCCTTTGTCACCGGTTCTGTTCATTACTTTTATGGACAGAATTTCTCGGCGCAGCCAGGGGCCGGAGGGTGTCCGGTTTGGGAGCCTCAGGATCTCATCTCTGCTGTTTGCAGATGATGTTGTTCTGTTGGCTTCAACCAGGACCTTCAGCTGCTCTGGGGCGGTTTGCAGCCGAGTGTGAAGCGGCCGGGATGAGGATCAGCACCTCCAAATCTGAGGCCATGGTTCTCCACCGGAAAAAGGTGGTTTCCCCTCTACAGGTCGGTGGGGAGTCCTTACCTCAAGTGGAGGAGTTCAAGTATCTCGGGGTCTTGTTCACGAGTGAGGGACGGATGGAGCGTGAGATCGACAGACGGATCGGTGCGCCGTCAGCAGTGATGCGGTCGCTGTATCGGTCTGTCGTGGTGAAGAGGGAGCTGAGTCGGGGCAAAGCTCTCGATTTACCGATCGATCTACGTTCCCACCCTCACCTATGGTCATGAGATTTGGGTAATGACCGAAAGGACAAGATCGCAAATACAAGCGGCCGAAATGAGCTTCCTTCACAGGGTGGCTGGGCGCACCCTCCGAGATCGGGTGAGGAGCTCAGTTACCCGAGAGGAGCTCGGAGTAGAGTCGCTGCTCCTTCACGTCGAAAGGAGCCAGCTGAGGTGGCTCGGGCATCTGTTTCGCATGCCTCCTGGTCGCCTCTCGTGGGAGGTGTTCCAGGCATGTCCTAGTGGGACAAGGCCTCGTGGAAGACCCAGGACACGGTGGTGGGACTATGTCTCCGAGCTGGCCTGGTGTCGCCTCGGGGTCCCCCCAGAACAGCTGGAGGAGGTGTGAGTGGATCTGGAAATCTGGGCATCTCTGCTGAGACTGCTGCCCCCGCGACCCGGCCCCGGATAAAGCGGAAGAAAATGGATGGATGGTCTTCCACATACCGGATATATTATTTTTTTGTTGAGTTAACCTCACATTGTAGAAATAGATTTTAGCTCCTCTCATGACGTGATTAAGTCTGTTCCTATACTTTTTAAATTCCGTTAAGTTGAATGGTGTAGGGCTCTGCAAGTATTTTTTGTATGTGTTTTTAGTTTTCAGAGATTTTAATATACCTGGAGTTATCCACAGCTTTGATTGTTTGTGTTGTGAGAAAACATAAGTCAAAGATATGGGACATTTTTTTTGTAAAAAGTGTAAACGCTTTCTAAGTGTCATCTATTACATAGATTTCTGTCCATTGTAATTGACTGACAGCATTTCTAAATTTAACCAAATTTGATTTGCTAAAATTTCTTTTGAATTTAGTGTTTTGAGAGGGTGGACATGGTTCACTTTTAATAGAGGTTATTAAAAATATAGGACAATGGTTTTTATGTATGTATGTATGTATGTATGTATGTATGTATGTATGTATGTATGTATGTATGTATGTATGTATGTATGTATGTATGTATGTATGTATGTATGTATGTATGTATTTATTTATTTATCAGGGACGATACAATCAACATAGTTACAATTAATATTTGCAGCTGATGCGATGCATGAAGAGCTTGTAGCTAGTGCTAATTCACAGCTCATTGGTCAGCCACATCTATACACAGAACCCCAGGTGTCATGGTCCTATCTAGTACATTTGTGAAGATATTATCTATTTGGGTTGCTGAAGTATTGGTATTGGTGACTAATTATTGTGAATACATGATATAAATGATACAGTCCTGCATTATTACAATATCATTTATACTGTAATAACGCTGTAAAAATAACAAAGAAATGAAAGAAAAATATAACATATTATATATAGGCCTATTTTTTGTCTTTTTGTGTGTGTGTGTGTGTGTGTGTGTGTGTGTGTGGGGGGGGGGGGGGGGGGGGGAGTCTTCCATATTTTTTTATTGTTGTTATTATTTTTTAAAGTAGCCTAATTAATTTTAATCTGGCGTGTGTGAATGTTTTGTATTAGATCTATATCAATAGATAGAATAGGCCAAACCGCCTTTGCTCTTGGAAGCTAAGCTAAGCAGCCAGACCTTGGAAGCTAAGCAGGGAAGGGCCTGGTCGGTACTTGGATGGGAGACTGTTTGGTAACACCAAGAAGCCTGGTGAATGTAGTGTGTGAAGTTAAAAAAAAACCTTTGTTCAAATACCTTACGCAATTTTTTTGTCATGACGCTCTTAAAGGAATAGGCCAACGTTTTTACATACTGAGATATGTTCTTACCTTAGCTTAGACGAGTTGATATGTAGCTGTCTGATCTTTACGCGTGCCCTCAGTCATGCAAACAGATCACAGATGGTGTTAGCATGCAGCCTCTCCTCTTCTACGTGGCCAAATGGGGGTGAAGTTAGAAGCGACCAAGCTCTTTCGCGTTTTCACTATTTGAATTCGGTTGGATCGCGTACAGGCTCATGTAACCGTATTCAAATAGGGAAAACACGAAAGAGCTTGGTCGCTTCTAACTTCACCCCCGTTTGGCCACGTAGAAGAGGAGAGGCTGCATGCTAACACCATCTGTGATCTGTTTACATGACTGAGGGCACGCGTAAAGATCAGACAGCTACATATCAACTCGTCTAAGCTAAGGTAAGAACATATCTCAGTAGAGACGCATCATGACGAAAACGGAAGTAAATTACCTGATCGTTGAAACGAGTAAGGTATTTGAACAAAAGGACATGTCTGGATTTTCTTCTCACTTTATCCTGACTTTATCCTGAAGGGGGATGTCACTTCTTCAGGTAATTCGACTGTTTAAGAGCTAAACCTGAACTTTCTAAGGGGAGTTCCTCTTAACACGATCTCTCATTCTTTGAAACCAATTTTTTCGTTTTCTTCTCATATCCTCAATTTCCTTTTCTAAGTCTGAATTTTTAGCACGTTGCTTATTCAGAGCATCCTCTGCTTTATTTAGCTCACAGATGAGGAGGTTATTTTCCCAGGTGACGGAGGTTCTCTCTTGGTTTTTTTCCCTGATAATGCGATGTTTGTCATCTTCGTATTGATCCAAAAGTTTGTCTACCTCACTGTAGAGATCAGAATTTTCACATTCAAGCTTTTGTATTTTCAATTTCAGCTTTCTTTTCTCATTTTGGAGAAGGTCGATTTGAATGTTTTGATCATCCCATATGTCCCTCAGCTCCTGCAGTTGACGGTGGTATTCGTCTCTTTCCTCCACAACGGCTACATTTTCAGACAGGTTTTGTAAAAGTTCCTCTTTCTCTTTTCTTTTGAGTTTTTCCTCACTCAGAACCCTTTCCGCAGCTTGCAGACGGCTGGACAGAGTGTCTATTTCACTGGACATGCTGGATGTTTCATTCATGTTTTTTTCAGCTGTTTGCTCCGTCTCCCTGAAAGCGTCACAGATGCGAGATGTGAGTTTTTCATATTCCTGAACAAGATTCTCTTTCTCGCTTTGCAAATTATCGATTGCTGTGTTTTGTTCCCCCAGGACTGCAAACAGATCCTGCAGTTGACGGCAATATTGGTCTCTTTCCTCTTCGATTTCAGATTTTTCATTCGTAAGCGCTTGAATGTCTTCATCTCTCTCCCTGAGAGCATCGCTCATTTTCTTTTGAAGTTTTTGATTTTGCTGATTGAGATTAACTTTCTCACTTTGCAAATTAACAATTGTTGTGTTTTTTTCATCCAGGATTGCAAACATATCCTGCAGTTTACTGTCTCTTTCCTCCATGATTTGGGATTTTTCAGTCGTAAGCGCTTGAATAACTTCCTCCCTCTCAATGACAGCAGTACAGTCGCTCAGAGATCTCTCCAGCTTCTCCTTGACATGATTTGTTTGCATAAAGATGCTCTCATCTCTGCACTGGTTTAGCTGTGCAGAAAGAGTTTCATTGTCCCGGACTAAAGCCATATTTTGACTTTTCAATTCCCCAATTCGATCTTGTAAAATCTCGATGTGTTGGTTTCTGTGGCAAAGGGTTGTTTCGATTTCTGATACTCTTTTGCTCTCCTGAACCTTCTGCAAAGTTTCCTGTGCTGAATTAGAATAGGCCAGCTGAAGTTCACTTCTGTCTATGTGGTTAAAACAGCAGTGAGCCTGTTTCGATTCTAGGTCAGCAACTAAAGTCTTGAGCGTAGCAATTTCCTCCATTTGATCAACCGTCTTCAGATGATACTTACGAGACTCGATCAGAGCGTCAGAAAGCTCTTGAACTTTCTCCATGTTGTGAAACCAGCTTGGTTTCTCTTGACTCATGGGAACTTCCTGTCCTGCAGCCTCCGGACGTTGGCTTGTCACGGTATCATCCTTCAGGCACCGGATCTCGAACTCAAGCGCAGCTGCATTCGACTCTGCCTGTACTAGCTGAAGTATTAAGCAGCGTTTCTCTGTTTTGAGTTTGTTGATCTTAGCGTCTTTCTGATCAAGCTCCGTTGTCTCGACATATTGTCTAATTTCATCTGTCAAATGTGCATTTCTGCGTTGTAAAGAGCATTCATTCTCTCTGAGTGTCTTCACTTCATCCCTTAGTGCCTGATTTTCATTCTGTAATGTGTCAAATTCACAAGATTTGACACTGAACTGCTGAAGCCTTTCGGCAAAACTTTGGTCTTCCTCCAGAGACTTTTTGAGAGCTTCTAGTTCCCCTGTCAAGCGCAAATAATCCTTGTGTATGTGCTTGTTGCGTGACTGGAGGTCGGACACTTCTGCCTTTAAAAGCATCTTGTCCTGTGTCAAAGTAATGTGTGAAATCTGAAGACGGTCGTCCATTGTTACTCTTTGAACTAACTATCTTTTAAAGAAGGCTGTGTTTAACCTGGTTCAAAGGTTAAGAGATCTGTCCTGTTTGTCAGATGTGTCCAGAGAGCTTATGAATAATGTGTGGGTCCAAGAGTTCAGAAACGTCCCTTCAAATTTGCATATCATTATCATATGATGTCATAACAATTCCATGGAACTACTACTGTTACCATGGAGATATAGATACCCATATATGGGCATGTTTGAAAACAGTTAAGGGGGAAAACAATTTGGAGAAAAATCTAAACTTTCTCTAATTATTCAAAAACTTCTTTAACAAATGCTGAATTATGAATATAGTTTTCTACTAAATAAAGACACAAAGACATGGAGGGGAGCAAAGTGGTTCAACAGCCCTTAAATACATAAATATTGGAGAATGCTAACTTGATGCTACATGTTAGCATCGGGCTAGCGCTAACGGCTAGCGAGCGCTAGCTACAACTGCCATTTTTTCACTTCTACTGAACAATCTGCTTTGAATAAACATCTATATGGACCATATAGACTTGACTTTATTTATGTGTGATGAATGACTTCATATTTCACCAGAAAATGGCTAAAAAGAGTGGAAAATTGTGTTTCTCTAAAGATTCTATTTTCCCCCTCGGCAAAGCCACGCCCCCTTCTATGACGAGATGCCGTCTGTATCTATAACATCTCTGAAATCGGCCATATATGGTCATGTTTGAAAACAATATTGAGAAAAGTCGAAACTTTCTCTAATTATTCAAAAACTACTTTAACAAATGCTGAATTATGAATATAGTTTTCTACTAAATAAAGATAAAAAGACATGGAGAGGAGCAAAGTGGTTCAACAGCCCATAGGTACATAAAAAAAACAGAGAATGCTAACATGATGCTACATGTTAGCACTGTGCTAATGCTAGCTAGCGCTAGCTGCATCTGACGTTTGTTTAATTCTACTGAACAATCTGCTGTGAATAAACATCCATATGGACCCGATTTAGACTTGACTTTATTCGTATGTGATAAATAAGTTCATATTCCACCAGAAAATGGCTTAAAAGAGTTAAAAATTCCCAAAAGATTCTGTTTTCCCCCTTGGCAAGGCCACGCCCCCTTCTCTGACGCGATGCCGTCTGTATCTATGCCATGTTTGCAGCTGTTAGCATACATTTTCCGAAAAGATTTAAGGTTAAAAGTTTTTTTATTTGTCAAAGCATTTGAAGAAGAAGAAGAGCGCAGGGAGCGTAGGTTCTGTAGTTCAGCTTCCTGATGGCCTGGTGTATGGAACTGTTCTTCAGTCGACTGGAACTGGCCCTGGATTCCGCAGTCTCCCTCCCACTCGGGGCAGACGGGAGTGTGGCAGCGGTCAGTGGAGCAGATGGTCAGGACACGGACTGAACGTGACCGTGTCCCCTCGTGAACGCTGCAAACACGCATGCTTTAGAGCAGCGGTAAATGTTATTGGCCTGCGAGAAAAATACGTTAGAACCACATTTGTCATGAGGCTGTGATGTCACGATAGTGAAGTGACGAGTTGTTTCTCTCTCTATTCCTCCGTCTCTGTCCTAAAAGCCTCACGTGGAGCACACGTTATGCTCAGTGTAACATATGCTGTTTGGCAAAGGACTGTAGGGTATGGACCAGTTCTAGATTCGAAAGGAGTGGTGTGTAATTTAAACATGAGAGTCTAAGTCAATAACTTTAAATGGAAAAGCCGGCAATTTACTGAACATGTAATAATAGACAATAAAAGGACAGACAAGCAATAAACATGAGTACTGGCACTTCTGTTAGTTACCTGTTAAGGTATATTTCACTTATTTCCTTATTTCAATAAGTTTTGTTTTATGACTGATTTAGTTACTTTTGAGTGTTTGAATTCAAACCTATTTTTAAACTACTTTAATTCAAGTTTAATCTTACTTTCAGGTTTATATTATTCACTCTTACCAATTTTCAAACAAGTTTTGTCACTTCAAAAATGACACCATAGGTACCCTTTAATAAAAAAACAAGGATCCAGTGAAACAATTAGACTTGCAAAAAAGAAAAAAAAAGGCTTCTGACTGTCCCAAAAAAAACCTTCAATTATCAATATGTTCTGAGTTCAGCGTATGCCCCTTTAAAGGAATAGGCCACCGTTTTTACATGCTAAGATATGTTCTTACCTCACTTTAGTCGAGTTAATATATCCCCGTCTGGTCTTTGTCCGCGCGCTCTGTCACGCAAACGGAGCACATACGCAGCCTCTCCCACATGTCACATAGCTCCGAAAAAGCTCACGATAGAAGCTACCAAGCTCTTCCACGTGTTCCCTATTTAAATAAAGTTACGTGAAGTGTTTTCATGCGAAGTATATTTACCCAGAAGTGTAGCATGTCGATTTTATAAGCAAATAAAAAGGGGGACTATATTGTGAGGCGTAATGATACGAGGAGCACAGCGTCCGCGTAGTAACTCCTAAAGACTTCCCCCGCTCACTTCCGTCAATAACCTTTAGGAGTTACTGCGCGGACGTTTTACTCCTCGTATCATTACGCCTCACAATATAGTCCCCGTTTTTATTTGCTTATAAAATCGACATGCTACATTTCTGGGTAAATATACTTCGCATGAAAACACATCACGTAACTTTATTGAAATAGGGAACACGTGGAAGAGCTTGGTAGCTTCTATCGTGAGCTTTTTTGGAGCTATATGACATGTGGGAGAGGCTGCGTATGTGCTCCGTTTGCCTGGCAGAGCGCACGGAGAAAGACCAGACGGGGATATATATTAACACGTCTAAAGTGAGGTAAGAACATATCTTAGCATGTAAAAACGGTGGCCTATTCCTTTAATGTGTGCTCACATCCATTGGAAAAAGTCCTACAAAACGCTGCCCAAACTTTGGTCTGGTAGTCAGAGTCCTGAGAATGTCCCGTTGGGTGGCTCGCCTCGGTCTCGACTTGATCCTGGGACCAAAGTCCAAATCCAAGAACTGGGGTGTTCTCGGGGTGAAGATGAAAACCTGGCCTGAGGAGCAGGCCAAACAAGGATCGCCATTAGCACAAAATAAAATACGTTCCATTAAAAACACTAATCCAGCCGTTGGCAAGGCTGCAGAGGCTATGCAACCTGAGAGAGACAAAAAAAAGGTGACCGTTTGTTTTTGGCTGAGCTGCTTACTGATACTGGGAAATAAAGCTTCTTTTCACATAAAACAAACAACCGTAAAAATAATCTACATTGTGACCAACACAAATAAAAACATAAATGCAGAAAACCACCTGGTTTAACCACAGCGACAAACGCTGTGTAAAAGAATACATTCATATTAACTTCAGCTCCAAATGGTGGACACGAGAATTAAAAATAAAAGAGCAAATATTTTGTGACTGTTTCTTTGCTCTCTCAAAAGCATCGGCCTGGTTTAACCGCAGCGACAAACACTGAACAAAACGTAAGTTTGCGTTAACTTCAGCTTCACATGCTGAGCAACAAACAAAATCTTTCCAAATAAATAACTATAAATAAATATCGAGACTTTTCCCAAAGGTTTCACGGCTCGCAAATGATATTGAATTTTTTTTTTTTTTTTCGTGAAGGGGTTCCCTTGAAAATAATATAGTGCTTTCATATATTACCATAAATCATTAACCCTTTAGATGCCAATGTTTACCATGAACAAACAACAACATTTAAAAAAAATATGCAATAATTCTAAAATTGTATATTTTTTTTATTATGGCTGTTGTCTGAGTGACCGGCCTGTCAGTGCAGATTATCACTTGGAAGATTGAATTTGGGGATTTTTTTTGTTTTTGCGTGTGTGCTCTAAAAATCATGGAAAATCATGGATTTTTAGAGGGAAAGTCAAAATCTGAAATTATAATGGAAGTTAATGGGAAACACTGATTTATGGGTCTGAAAAAAATGAATTTATTTTTTTTGCTATAACCTGAGGGTCTGATACTAGACCATCATCAATTTTAAATTCACTGGGCATTTGCTTTGTAGATTTGTTTTTGTTAAGAATACAGTTTATGGTCTTCCACATGGTCTTCCGGCCCCCGGCCGGGCACAGCCCGAAGAGACAGCGTGGGCCCGCCCTCCTGTGGACTCACAACCCGCAGAGGGATCCGTAGGGGTCGGGTGCCAAGAGGACTGGGTGGCAGTCGAGGCCGGGTGCCTCGACGACCTGGTCCACATGCGCAGCTTCTGGCGTTCGGGACATGGAACGTCACTTCGCTGGGGGGGAAGGAGCCTGAGCTTGTGCGGGAGGTTGAGAGATACCGGCTAGATATAGTCGGGCTCACCTCCACGCACAGCTTGGGTTCCGGATCCCGACTCCTGGAGAGAGGCTGGACTCTCCATTTTTCTGGAGTTGCCCGCGGGGAGAGGCGGCGGGCTGGGGTGGGTTTGCTCATATCCCCCCAGCTCAGCCGCCACGTGTTGGAGTTCACCCCGGTGAACGAGAGGGTCGCGTCCCTACGCCTCCGGGTCGGGGACAGGTCTCTCACCGTTGTCTCGGCCTACGGGCCCAACATCGGTGCAGAGTACCCGGCCTTCTTGTAGTCCCTGGGAGGGGTACTTGATGGTGCTCCGACTGGGGACTCCATTGTTCTACTGGGGGACTTCAACGCCCACGTGGGTAACGACAGTGAGACCTGGGAGGGAGTGATTGGGAGGAATGGCCTCCCCGATCTGAACCAGAGTGGTGTTCTGTTACTGGACTTCTGTGCTAGTCACGGTTTGTCCATAACGAACACCATGTTCGAGCACAAGGGTGTCCATAAGTGCACGTGGCACCAGGACACCCTAGGCAGGAGGTCGATGATCGACTTTGTAGTTGTGTCGTCTGATCTCCGGCCACGTGTCTCGGACACTCGGGTGAAGAGAGGGGCTGAGCTGTCAACCGATCACCACCTGGTGGTGAGCTGGATCCGCTGGCAGGGGAGGAAGCCGGTCAGACCTGGCAGGCCCAAGCGTGTTGTGAGGGTCTGCTGGGAACGTCTGGCGGATCCTTCTGTCAGCGGTGTCTTCAACTCCCACCTCCGGAAGAGCTTCTTCACCCGGATCCCGAGGGAGGCTGGGGACATGGAGTCCGAGTGGGCCATGCTCTCCTCCTCCATTGTCGATGCGGCTGCTCGTAGTTGTGGCCGTAAGGTCTCTGGTGCCTGTCGCGGCGGCAATCCCCGAACCCGGTGGTGGCACCCGGAAGTAAGGGATGCCGTCAAGCTGAAGAAGGAGTCCTACCTGGCCTTGTTGGCTTGTGGGACTCCGGAGGCAGCTGAGAGGTACCGGCAGGCCAAGCGTGCTGCAGCTCGTGCGGTCACAGAGGCAAAAACTCTGGGAGGTCTGGGAGGAGTTCGGAGAAGCCATGGAGGAGGACTATCGGTCGGCCTCGAAGAGATTCTGGCAAACCGTCCGGCGCCTCAGGAGGGGGAAGCAGTGCTTCACCAACACTGTTTACAGTGCGGGTGGGGGGCTGCTGACCTCGACTGGGGATGTCGTCGGGCGGTGGAAGGAGAACTTCGAGGACCTCCTCAATCCCGTCGTCACGTCTTACAATGAGGAAGCAGAGGCTGGGGACTCGGAGGTGGGCTCGCTCATCACCGGGGCTGAAGTCACCAAGGTGGTGAGAAAGCTCCTCGGTGGCTCCGGGGGTGGATGAGATCCGCCCTGAGTACCTTAAGTCTCTGGATGTTGTAGGACTGTCTTGGCTGACACGTCTCTGCAACATCGCGTGGCGGTCGGGGACAGCGCCCCTGGATTGGCAGACCGGGGTGGTGGTCCCTCTCTTTAAGAAGGGGGATCGGAGGGTGTGTTCCAATTACAGAGGGATCACCCTCCTTAGCCTCCCCGGTAAGGTCTACTCCAGGGTGCTGGAGAGGAGGATCTGGCCGATAGTCGAACCTTGGATCCAGGAGGAACAATGCGGTTTTCGTCCTGGTCGTGACACACTGGACCAACTCTATACCCTTCATCGGGTACTCGAGGGTTCGTGGGAGTTCGCCCAACCAGTCCACATGTGTTTTGTGGACTTGGAGAAGGCGTTCGACCGCGTCCCTCGTGGTGCCCTGTGGGGGGTGCTCCGGGAGTATGGGGTCCGGGGCCCTCTGCTAAGGGCTGTCCGTTCCCTGTATGAACGCAGCAGGAGCTTGGTTCGCATTGCCGGCAGTAAGTCAGACCTGTTCCCGGTGCGTGTTGGTCTCCGCCAGGGCTGCCCTTTGTCACCGGTTCTGTTCATTACTTTTATGGACAGAATTTCTCGGCGCAGCCAGGGGCCGGAGGGTGTCCGGTTTGGGAGCCTCAGGATCTCATCTCTGCTGTTTGCAGATGATGTTGTTCTGTTGGCTTCAACCAGGACCTTCAGCTGCTCTGGGGCGGTTTGCAGCTGAGTGTGTAGCGGCCGGGATGAGGATCAGCACCTCCAAATCCGAGGCCATGGTTCTCCACCGGAAAAAGGTGGCTTCCCCTCTACAGGTCGGTGGGGAGTCCTTGCCTCAAGTGGAGGAGTTCAAGTATCTCGGGGTCTTGTTCACGAGTGAAGGACGGATGGAGCGTGAGATCGACAGACGGATCGGTGCGGCATCAGCAGTGATGCGGTCGCTGTATCGGTCTGTCGTGGTGAAGAGGGAGCTGAGTCGGGGCAAAGCTCTCGATTTACCGATCGATCTACGTTCCCACCCTCACCTATGGTCATGAGATTTGGGTAATGACCGAAAGGACGAGATCGCAAATACAAGCGGCTGAAATGAGTTTCCTTCGCAGGGTGGCTGGGCGCACCCTTCGAGATCGGGTGAGGAGCTCAGTTACCCGGGAGGAGCTCGGAGTAGAGTCGCTGCTCCTTCACGTCGAAAGGAGCCAGCTGAGGTGGCTCGGGCATCTGTTTCGGATGCCTCCTGGTCGCCTCTCGTGGGAGGTGTTCCAGGCATGTCCTAGTGGGACAAGGCCTCGTGGAAGACCCAGGACACGGTGGTGGGACTATGTCTCTGAGCTGGCCTGGTGTCGCCTCGGGGTCCCCCCAGAACAGCTGGAGGAGGTGTGAGTGGATCGGGAAATCTGGGCATCTCTGCTGAGACTGCTGCCCCCGCGACCCGGCCCCGGATAAAGCGGAACAAAATGGATGGATGGTCTTCCACATACCGGATATTATTTTTTTGTTGAGTTAACTTCACATTGTAGAAATAGATTTTAGCTCCTCTCATGACGTGATTAAGTCTGTTCCTGTACTTTTTAAATTCCGTTAAGTTGAATGGTGTAGGGCTCTGCAAGTATTTTTTGTATGTGTTTTTAGTTTTCAGAGATTTTAATATACCTGGAGTTATCCACAGCTTTGATTGTTTGTGTTGTGAGAAAACATAAGTCAAAGATATGGGACATTTTTTTTGTAAAAATTGTAAACGCTTTCTAAGTGTCATCTATTTCATAGATTTCTGTCCATTGTAATTGACTGACAGCATTTCTAAATTTAACCAAATTTGATTTGCTAAAATTTCTTTTGAATTTAGTGTTTTGAGAGGGTGGACATGGTTCACTTTTAATAGAGGTTATTAAAAATATAGGACAATGGTTTTTATGTATGTATGTATGTATGTATGTATGTATGTATGTATGTATGTATGTATGTATGTATGTATGTATTTATTTATTTATTTATCAGGGACGATACAATCAACATAGTTACAATTAATATTTGCAGCTGATGCGATGCATGAAGAGCTTGTAGCTAGTGCTAATTCACAGCTCATTGGTCAGCCACATCTATACACAGAACCCCAGGTGTCATGGTCCTATCTAGTACATTTGTGAAGATATTATCTATTTGGGTTGCTGAAGTATTGGTATTGGTGACTAATTATTGTGAATACATGATATAAATGATACAGTCCTGCGTTATTACAATATCATTTATACTGTAATAACGCTGTAAAAATAATAAAGAAATGAAAGAAAAATATAACATATTATATATAGGCCTATTTTTTGTCTTTTTGTGTGTGTGTGTGTGTGTGTGGGGGGGGGGGGGGGGAGTCTTCCATATTTTTTTATTGTTATTAGCTTTTAAAGTAGCCTAATTAATTTTAATCTGGCGTGTGTGAATGTTTTGTATTAGATCTATATCAATAGATAGAATAGGCCAAACCGCCTTTGCTCTTGGAAGCTAAGCTAAGCAGGATGGGAGACCGTTTGGTAACACCAAGAAGCCTGGTGAATGTAGTGTGAGAAGTTAAAAAAAAACCTTTGTTCAAATACCTTACGCGTTTCGACAATAAGATGATTTGCTTCCGTTTTCGTCATGATGCGTCTCTACTGAGATATGTTCTTACCTTAGCTTAGACGAGTTGATATGTAGCTGTCTGATCTTTACGCGTGCCCTCAGTCCTGCAAACAGATCACAGATGGTGTTAGCAAACAGCCTCTCCTCTTCTACGTGGCCAAACGGGGGTGAAGTTAGAAGCGACCAAGCTCTTTCGTGTTGAATACGGTTACATGAGCCTGTACACGATCCAACCGTATTCAAATTGGGATAACGCGAAAGAGCTTGGTCGCTTCTAACTTCACCCCCGTTTGGCCACGTAGAAGAGGAGAGGCTGCATGCTAACACCATCTGTGATCTGTTTACATGACTGAGGGCACGCGTAAAGATCAGACAGCTACATATCAACTCGTCTAAGCTAAGGTAAGAACATATCTCAGTAGAGACGCATCATGACGAAAACGTAAGTAAATTACCTGATCGTTGAAACGAGTAAGGTATTTGAACAAAAGGACATCTCTGGATTTTCTTCTCACTTTATCCTGACTTTATCCTGAAGGGGGATGTCACTTCTTCAGGTAATTCGACTGTTTAAGAGCTAAACCTGAACTTTCTAAGGGGAGTTCCTCTTAACACGATCTCTCATTCTTTGAAACCAATTTCTTCGTTTTCTTCTCATATCCTCAATTTCCTTTTCTAAGTCTGAATTTTTAGCACGTTGCTTATTCAGAGCATCCTGTGCTTTCTTAAGCTCACAGATGAGATAGTTATTTTCCCAGGTGACGGAGGTTCTTTCTTGGTTTTTTTCCCTGATAATGCGATGTTTGTCATCTTCGTATTGAACCAAAAGTTTGTCTATCTCACTGTAGAGATCAGAATTTTCATATTCAAGCTTTTGTATTTTCAATTTCAGCTTTCTTTTCTCATTTTGGAGAAGGTCGATTTGAATGTTTTGATCATCCCATATGTCCCTCAGCTCCTGCAGTTGACGGTGGTATTCGTCTCTTTCCTCCACAACGGCTACATTTTCAGACAGGTTTTGTAAAAGTTCCTCTTTCTCTTTTCTTTTGAGTTTTTCCTCACTCAGAACCCTTTCCGCAGCTTGCAGACGGCTGGACAGAGTGTCTATTTCACTGGACATGCTGGATGTTTCATTCATGTTTTTTTCAGCTGTTTGCTCCGTCTCCCTGAAAGCGTCACAGATGCGAGATGTGAGTTTTTCATATTCCTGAACAAGATTCTCTTTCTCGCTTTGCAAATTATCGATTGCTGTGTTTTGTTCCCCCAGGACTGCAAACAGATCCTGCAGTTGACGGCAATATTGGTCTCTTTCCTCTTCGATTTCAGATTTTTCATTCGTAAGCGCTTGAATGTCTTCATCTCTCTCCCTGAGAGCATCGCTCATTTTCTTTTGAAGTTTTTGATTTTGCTGATTGAGATTAACTTTCTCACTTTGCAAATTAACAATTGTTGTGTTTTTTTCATCCAGGATTGCAAACATATCCTGCAGGTTACTGTCTCTTTCCTCCATGATTTGGGATTTTTCAGTCGTAAGCGCTTGAATAACTTCCTCTTTCTCAATGACAGCAGTACAGTCGCTCAGAGATCTCTCCAGCTTCTCCTTGACATGATTTGTTTGCATAAAGATGCTCTCATCTCTGCACTGGTTTAGCTGTGCAGAAAGAGTTTCATTGTCCCGGACTAAAGCCATATTTTGACTTTTCAATTCCCCAATTCGATCTTGTAAAATCTCGATGTGTTGGTTTCTGTGGCAAAGGGTTGTTTCGATTTCTGATACTCTTTTGCTCTCCTGAACCTTCTGCAGAGTTTCCTGTGCTGAATTAGAATAGGCCAGCTGAAGTTCACTTTTGTCTATGTGGTTAAAACAGCAGTGAGCCTGTTTCGATTCTAGGTCAGCAACTAAAGTCTTGAGCGTAGCAATTTCCTCCATTTGATCAACCGTCTTCAGATGATACTTACGAGACTCGATCAGAGCGTCAGAAAGCTCTTGAACTTTCTCCATGTTGTGAAACCAGCTTGGTTTCTCTTGACTCACGGGATCTTCCTGTCCTGCAGCCTCCGGACGTTGGCTTGTCACGGTATCATCCTTCAGGCACCGGATCTCGAACTCAAGCGCAGCTGCATTCGACTGTGCCTGTACTAGCTGAAGTATTAAGCAGCGTTTCTCTGTTTTGAGTTTGTTTATCTTAGCGTCTTTCTGATCAAGCTCCGTTGTCTCGACATATTGTCTAATTTCATCTGTCAAATGTGCATTTCTGCGTTGTAAAGAGCTTTCATTCTCTCTGAGTGTCTTCACTTCATCCCTTAGTGCCTGATTTTCATTCTGTAATGTGTCAAATGCACAAGATTTGACACTGAACTGCTGAAGCCTTTCGGCAAAACTTTGGTCTTCCTCCAGAGACTTTTTGAGAGCTTCTAGTTCACCTGTCAAGCGCAAATAATCCTTCTGTATGTGCTTGTTGCGTGACTGGAGGTCGGACACTTCTGCCTTTAAAAGCATCTTGTCCTGTGTCAAAGTAATGTGTGAAATCTGAAGACGGTCGTCCATTGTTACTCTTTGAACTAACTATCTTTTAAAGAAGGCTGTGTTTAACCTGGTTCAAAGGTTAAGAGATCTGTCCCGTTTGTCAGATGTGTCCAGAGAGCTTATGAATATGTGTGGGTCCAAGAGTTCAGAAACGTCCCTTCAAATTTGCATATCATTATCATATGATGTCATAACAATTCCATGGAACTACAGAGTTCGGGAAAATCTACTGTTACCATGGAGATGCAGGTTCTAGAATATGATGATGTCATCGGACCCAACGGGGGGCAGGAGCCAGTTTTTCCTATTAACAGCATTACACTTTCACAAGTTGTAGCTAAAAAGAAAATGTATGTATTAGAAAAATGCTAATTAATATCAGTCACTGGGTCCATGATCTCTCTGTACAAGACCAAAAATGTCCTCAAAAACAAAATTATTTTTCCTCTATACAACAGTATAGGCCTTTAGAATGCTGTGATGTCACCTGCAACCCAGCAATATGGGCATGTTTGAAAACAGTTAAGGGGGAAAACAATTTGGAGAAAAAGCTTTCTCTAATTATTCAAAAACTACTTTAACAAATGCTGAATTATGAATATAGTTTCTACTAAATAAAGATAAAAAGACATGGAGAGGAGCAAAGTGGTTCAACAGCCCATAGGTACATAAAAAAAACGGAGAATGCTAACATGATGCTACATGTTAGCACTGTGCTAACATGATGCTACATGTTAGCACTGTGCTAACATGATGCTACATGTTAGCACTGTGCTAATGCTAGCTAGCGCTAGCTGCATCTGACGTTTGTTTAATTCTACTGAACAATCTGCTGTGAATAAACATCCATATGGACCCGATTTAGACTTGACTTTATTCGTATGTGATAAATAAGTTCATATTCCACCAGAAAATGGCTTAAAAGAGTTAAAAATTCCCAAAAGATTCTGTTTTCCCCCTTGGCAAGGCCACGCCCCCTTCTCTGACGCGATGCCGTCTGTATCTATGCCATGTTTGCAGCTGTTAGCATACATTTTCCGAAAAGATTTAAGGTTAAAAGTTTTTTTATTTGTCAAAGCATTTGAAGAAGAAGAAGAGCGCAGGGAGCGTAGGTACTGTAGTTCAGCTTCCTGATGGCCTGGTGTATGGAACTGTTCTTCAGTCGACTGGAACTGGCCCTGGATTCCGCAGTCTCCCTCCCACTCGGGGCAGACGGGAGTGTGGCAGCGGTCAGTGGAGCAGATGGTCAGGACACGGACTGAACGTGACCGTGTCCCCTCGTGAACGCTGCAAACACGCATGCTTTAGAGCAGCGGTAAATGTTATTGGCCTGCGAGAAAAATACGTTAGAACCACATTTGTCATGAGGCTGTGATGTCACGATAGTGAAGTGACGAGTTGTTTCTCTCTCTATTCCTCCGTCTCTGTCCTAAAAGCCTCACGTGGAGCACACGTTATGCTCAGTGTAACATATGCTGTTTGGCAAAGGACTGTAGGGTATGGACCAGTTCTAGATTCGAAAGGAGTGGTGTGTAATTTAAACATGAGAGTCTAAGTCAATAACTTTAAATGGAAAAGCCGGCAATTTACTGAACATGTAATAATAGACAATAAAAGGACAGACAAGCAATAAACATGAGTACTGGCACTTCTGTTAGTTACCTGTTAAGGTATATTTCACTTATTTCCTTATTTCAATAAGTTTTGTTTTATGACTGATTTAGTTACTTTTGAGTGTTTGAATTCAAACCTATTTTTAAACTACTTTAATTCAAGTTTAATCTTACTTTCAGGTTTATATTATTCACTCTTACCAATTTTCAAACAAGTTTTGTCACTTCAAAAATGACACCATAGGTACCCTTTAATAAAAAAACAAGGATCCAGTGAAACAATTAGACTTGCAAAAAAGAAAAAAAAAGGCTTCTGACTGTCCCAAAAAAAACCTTCAATTATCAATATGTTCTGAGTTCAGCGTATGCCCCTTTAATGTGTGCTCACATCCATTGGAAAAAGTCCTACAAAACGCTGCCCAAACTTTGGTCTGGTAGTCAGAGTCCTGAGAATGTCCCGTTGGGTGGCTCGCCTCGGTCTCGACTTGATCCTGGGACCAAAGTCCAAATCCAAGAACTGGGGTGTTCTCAGGGTGAAGATGAAAACCTGGCCTGAGGAGCAGGCCAAACAAGGATCGCCATTAGCACAAAATAAAATACGTTCCATTAAAAACACTAATCCAGCCGTTGGCAAGGCTGCAGAGGCTACGCAACCTGAGAGAGACAAAAAAAGGTGACCGTTTGTTTTTGGCTGAGCCGCTTACTGTTACTGGGAAATAAAGCTTCTTTTCACATAAAACAAACAACCGTAAAAATAATCTACATTGTGACCACCACAAATAAAAACATAAATGCAGAAAACCACCTCGTTTAACCACAGCGACAAACGCTGTGTAAAAGAATACATTCATATTAACTTCAGCTCCAAATGGTGGACACGAGAATTAAAAATAAAAGAGCAAATATTTTGTGACTGTTTCTTTGCTCTCTCAAAAGCATCGGCCTGGTTTAACCGCAGCGACAAACACTGAACAAATAATATGTTTACGTGAACTTCAGCTTCACATGCTGAGCAACAAACCAAATCTTTCCAAATAAATAACTATAAATAAATATCGAGACTTTTCCCAAAGGTTTCACGGCTCGCAAATAATGACGGATTTGAAAAAAAAAAAAAAAATTTGTGAAGGGGTTCCCTTGAAAATAATATAGTGCTTTCATCATTCATTTCATTACCATAAATCATTAACCCTTTGGATGCCAATGTTTACCATGAACAAACAACAACATTGAAAAAAAAAGTGCAATCATTCTAAAATTGTATTATTTTTTTTATTATGGCTATTGTCTGTGTGACCAGCCTGTCAGATTATCACTTGGAAGATTGAATTTGGGGATTTTTTGTTTTTGCGTGTGTGCTCTAAAAATCGTGAATTTTTAGAGGGAAAGTCAAAATCTGAAATTATAATGGAAGTTAATGGGAAACACTGATTTATGGGTCTGCAATAGAGGCCGGGGGGAAGGGGGTTAAAAGTGGGCAAAATTTATAATGACCTAGTTTTTCCAAAAATATAAAGGGTTTAGAAGATAAAAGAGGGACATTTTTAGTCACTGAGTTAGTTTTTCAGATGAATTAGCCTCTAGGCATAAAAACGGCGCAAGAATCGCCAAAACTGTTAGCCGTGAGTTAGCCGCTAGTTAGCAACATTTGCAACATGAGCCTCTATCATGTAAACACTGCAGACTCCATGACAACATTTAGCTCTGGTTAAATCCAACACAGATTAGTAATAAGTTCAGAGTGATGAGTAGTTGTGTTGGATTTATTGCCTGAAAAGCCAGAAAATGTGTGTTTGCGTGTGTGCTTTGGTGTTCATTTTATGGACTTACCCTGATGCTTCTCCTGCCTCATTGAACACCATATGCTCTCCCTCTCTGTGATAGGCCCCCTCTCTAGTACGCACAGATACATCATCCTGTGGGAAACTTCACGGGGACGGACCAGCCTCAAAGCCTCCCCGCGGCGCATACATGCGGCACATAGACTCAAACACAGTCGCCCCTCCAAAGCTCACTCGTGGGGGGGATTATTTGCACAGCAGCGGGGCGTTGGCTAAACTTTGATCACATCTCATGACATAACTCTCAGTGTCCCACCTCACACTGACCACAGGGGGCGACCCGCAACCTGGCAACGGGACCAGAGCCACTCCACTGTGGGAACTCATTTGACTAGGACCTGACGGCGTCCAGAAAGCAGGGGCGGACTGGGACTGAAGAACAGCCCTGGACTCTGACCAGCCTGGCCCAAATTAGTGTAATTGTGACACTTCCACAAATACATATTTTAACCTCTTACCACCCGCCTTAACATTAACGAGTGCATTTTCCCTCGTTCGGCTTTTTATTATTTATTTTTTTGATCGGTATCATCAGCAAAAAGAACGGGAAAGGTGGTCGTAGAAACAGAAGCAAAATCATTAATGTAAATAATAAATAATAGTGGTCCCAAAATTGAGCCTTGTGGTACACCATACTCCACGGAATTCCTTTTAGATTCATGTTTTTTTTATACTGGGCTTTACCCAAATCTAAAAGCTTCTCGACTGGAGATCAACAATGTAACGCCTCATTTGAAAGCTAAGACCTACAAAAGTGATTGAAACTTTTTGTCACGTCGCCACATTTTTGTTGTTTTTTGAGCTATTTTCTCTATCATTTTTTGTTGTGTTTTTCTCATGCTTTTGTTGACTTTTCATCCCCTGTTTCTCGCTATTTTTATGCTTTTCTTTTTAGCTTTTAGATTCGGGTAAAGCTCGGTTGAGGCGGGACTGGTGGCCCTAGAGCCGGTGGCCCTTCTGTGCTCTTCCAGAATGGACATATGGCCAGTCCGCCCCGGCTCAGAAAGAGAACCGAAATGCACTTGCACATATACAAATCTATTAAAATGGCTAAACAAATGACCCATTCTGAATCAGATTTTCCCTCCCTCAGTAGCACACAGGCCTCTGGAGAGTTTTTTTTTTTTTTGGTGGGGGGGCGTCTCCGTTGACTCGTGTGGGAGCCTCCCTGCGGCCCATCTTCCCACAGGCCTGTAGTATCTGATACACATGCTGACAGCCCGGCCACAACACAATTACATTCCTCCACCGGCTCGGGAACCGCACGGGGTGGGGCAGGGAGGGAGGGGTGCAGGTCTGACCCTTGCGTTCGGGCAGGTCAGGAGGACGGACGCCCCCAAATGGGCAACATTTATAGTGGAGATAGATATTTGTGGTGCCTTTTACAAGTGCCATCTCTCATTATACTAAATGTTACCAATATAAACCAATATATTTAAACCTTGCCCCTATAATATATTTAAACCTTGCCCCTATAATATATTTAAACCTTGACCCTATAATCTATAATGTGGATTGTGTCCACACGGAACTATAGTAATTTTGGCTGTTTTGGGGCTGATTTTTGAATGAACGTGTTTGCTACATACCGTATATACCTGATGTATACAAAGAGCGAGGTTGCAGAGCCTTGGAGGTCGTCCCAGAGGCCCCATGCCCCACTTTGGGAAGCACTCTCTAAAAATCCTTTCCGTGCATTTGGCCAAACTGGATCCATTCTCCTTAAACAGTAACTCCTGCAGCGTTCTGCTCTGTGCCGCGTGGGACAGGAGAAAGTAGCCGTCTCCTCCACAGTGTACATGAGCCCAGTGACCTCCAGTGCAGCTGCTGACATGTTTATGCCCCCTGTCCGTGATTTATGGTCCCCCTACCACAGACACCAACAGACCTGCGCCAGACGGGACCCCCTTTTGCACGAGGAAACAGGAGAGGCCAACTGTTGGGATTTATGTGATCTGCTTTGTCTTGATTTATCTAAAGGGGACCCATCCTGTCAAATCCACGGCTGTACAGGTCAGGGCTCAAAAGTGGGTCGCAGAACCATTTCCATTGGGTCATGAGCTTTTCACAGGAAGCATTTCTGGTAACTGAAAAAGCACAAAATAAGTACTAAGTTCTTGTGGCCATGATTTTAGTTTCATAGGTTTATTCAGTCCTTAAATCAACAACAATCTGTAGGAAAATACTGTAGTGTAGTGTACTAGAACTGTAGTACAAATGTTTGGCAGTTCATGACAACTTTGTAAAATACACACACATGCTTTCCAAATGAGCTTAAAGGGACTAGATGCAAGTTGGTCATTTTATACTCACTACTGCCACCTCAGGTCTTACGTGTAACTGCAGTCTCTATATTAAGCTTGTGCATGACGGCACTTAGGACCCGAAGTAGCACTTTTATGAGTGACAGTTATGAGGTCTGAGCTCATTCTACACATTAGGACATTGCTGGAACATGTAGGGGCAGGAAAATGTATAATTTGAACAATTTAAAACCCCCGTATACTTTCTACAGTTACCTTGAAAAGTCTTATATTATCCTTTATTCAGGCTTTAAAAACTGTTTAAAGCGATAGTCTGTAAGATTATAAAATGAGGAGAGAGTTTCAAAAGTACACAATTAAGCTCCCCGTCCCTCTCCTGATGGGTCCTGACAGACCGGTTCAGTAAAGCTCGTCTCATTGGTCAAAGCGATGGCACCGGGGATTTTGATTAGTTGCTGAGATCAGCAAAAGGAAGGACTTTACATAAAGTACAATTATTTAAAATGACTTATATTATGTGAAATTTCAGGCCCAGGCGGTCAGCTTTGCACAATCGTTTAAATTTGTAAAAACATTTACACTTACAGACGATCACTTTAAGACCCAACTTTAAATAGCATACGTGTCTAAAAAGTGAGATTTATGGATGTCATAAAATGCCGTTATACAAACATGCCAGCACAAAGACTCCGTATATACTGGCAAATATATCAGTGCTGGGTAGGGATGGGCAATACCACATTTTTTGGAATCGATACGATACCGATGCTTTTGGGGTCTATTTTCTCGATACCGATACTGATACCGATACTGGTCATTTTTATACGGGTGAATGTATTTCAATCAACATACATTTCTAAAACTGGTTATTTTATATATTTAAAAGGTACATTTAAATTATATTACTTTAACTGGTTAATTATACAATGTTAATGTGAAATTAACATTGAAATTAAATACATAATTAAATACATAGGCAAAGCCATTACAATCTAAACCAGAATGTAATGGCTGGCTTAATTCAATCCCCTGCTCCTGTGGACTGTTTTGGCTCAGAACAATGATGTAAATTGTCCTTTTATGTTTAAAATTGCTGCCACGCCTATTTTTACATATGCAAATTAGTATCGATACTTTTTGCCCAATATCGATACTTAAAAAGTAGCCGTTTGGTATCTATATATCGATACTGTGGTATCGATCCGCCCATCCCTAGTGCTGGGGGGAGACGACTATGGTTTTTGCCCTTTGTCTGCAAAATGTTGAATTCACCTGATCTAAAATTTAGCGGAAATTTCAGGAATTATTCCGTGTGTGGTGAACCGGAGTGTGAGCCAGTGTTTTGGGAGCTGAAGAGGTCTGTGGACTGAGCGAGACTGAAGGGCAATTTGATCTCCATCAGACACCAAATGAATGAAGTGCTGTTGCTTGGTTTTCTTTTTGGCATAGGGCCGGCTCTACTGTAAAAGTGATGTGATGCCCGTGAACTTATCGGCTGCTTTGAACGGCTCTTTCACGTAAACGGGTCAAACGGGATCTCATTTTTGAAAAGAGACTGATATTTTGAGCCAAGTTGAAACAAAAAAAAGCTCGTCTTTTGACTGATCCTTTTCAATGAACAGATGCTGCAACAGATACACATCTACCTATATCATTTACCATATTTTCTTAACCTTGTTTAATGACGAGATTGCAAACATAGAAAAATCAGATACTGCCAGTCTACATGCGATAAGCCCACGCTGCTGCCTTTGAACAACATGACAGACGTTAGCATCGCGAGATAGGGCCGGATCGAATTCTCTCACGCGCATACTTGTGTGTCTAGACTCCTGACGTGATGCTCGTCCTGATACGGGCCTGACGCCGCGCCCCACACACCGGCCCGAGGTGAGAATGGAACACTGCTGCGACCTTTCACCCCCACCGTAAGCGCCACCGTCACGCACATCAGCGTCAGCCTAGCCTTTGATCAATTAGCCTGTTAGCGTGTCGGTCGGCGCAGGAAGCGGCTCGCTACATGTGGCTTCACCCAAAGACTTGTGCTGGAACTTGTTTTTGCTTCAGTTTACATTCCTGCCAGTTCCTCAGCAGGGAAATCAGATGGAGTTTTTTTTTGAGATTGTCCATTTTGTTTTTGTTTCATTTTCATTAGTATTTTCACACCGATGGAGAATATTACTGTGAAATGCAACTTAGCTTTTTGATAGCACGGTGAGTGTGCGCCAAAGGTTCAAATCATTTTCTGTAGCCTATCAACGGGAGAATCGGACGACAGCGGCATGTGTGTTTTCTCCCGCGTCTGTCGTTGTTTCAGCTTTTCCAGTTTCGTGCGTGCGGCTTTTGTTCTGGCGCAGCCCTCCTTTTCATCTTTCCTCATGGCGCACGGAGCCGGCAGCTGCAGACATGACGGTATCCCCCTCGCAGCTCTGTGACGCCTGCCTCCTGCCCTGCCCTCTCCCTGTGATGTGACTCCACCATAGCGCTCGCCTTGATGACCTTACAGCGTCAAATGGCCTCTCTTCAGTTAGCGCTCAAGCTTTCAACAGTGGCTAATCCATGATGGTTGCGCAGCGTCGCTCCTTGAATCCACATGGACAAAAAAGTACCGTTATTGAGGATCTGTGCTTTTGCTTCAGTACTTTTAGTCCACAGCCTTCGAAAGATGAATATAGCACTTTATACCACTCTACATTTCTTTTAAAGTGGAAAATTGGTCGCCGATTTTGATCAATATCAGCCTTGAAATGTGCCCTCCGGATCAGTAGGTGGCGCTATGCATGTGTTCAATCAATGACTTTTATGTTGGAAGTTGTTTTTCATAACTTTGAATACTTAAACTTCAGTACTTTAAAGCAGAACTAAACAACTCGTGCCGCTAGAGGCCATAAGCGCCACTGCGGGTGTCGTAGCATGTTGCGTTTTTTTTACTCGTTAATTGTCCGTGAGAGTAAATACTACGCTGACAGAAAAGACAAAGGGAGAGAGGGATATTGTACATCCAATTACACAATGGAGATCATTTTTTTTCACTCAAACTTGGCTGTAAATACTGTTTAAGTGGCGCTAGCCCACAGTTAGCTTTTCCCGTTAGCCTGTTAGCTTCTTCTTCGTGATTCCATTAGTGTGTATTGCACCTCCAACCCGGTGGCAGCGAAATTGAGACACCAGGGGGAGATGAAAGACCCCCCCCCCAATCATCCCATTAACACTTGTATTACCCCCAGAGGGACTACGGAAAGGATCTATTAAGGTAAACACGTTACTTAGTACTGCTTTAAGTTGAGTAAATACTGAGCAGCTTTGACCTGTATTGGAATAAAATCAAGCAGTTCAATCACCGTGGCTCAGAAGATGGTTTATGGACTTCGGAAATGTGGAGAACACTTCCAGATTTTCCCATGATGCAAGAAAATCCAGGAAAAGACCAGAGGCCTCACTGGTAGTAGAAGAAACGCCGAAATGAAACTACTCAAAACGACAAGTAAAGTGAACGCTTCAAAATGCTTCCTCGATACATCCTGTGTAAGAATTCCTCTGTACTGGGAATGTTTTTCTTGCTCGCTCTTTCTGTTGATTGCGGAACATGTCGGGGGGCCGGCGGTGGTGGCGGTGGTGGTGGTGGTATCTCTTGTGGGGATTGTAAATGGCCGGTCACACTGTAGATATGGAACCGCGCTAATGGCCGTCTGGGGCCCCTGATGGACGCCGAGCTCTGCCTGGCTTCACAGTGTAAATATAGTGGCAGGTGGGACTTGTTGGACATGCCTACTCTCCTCCTTTACAAATGGCGGGTAATGTTCCTGACCCGGCTCACCTCCGGGGGGCCCCTCGGCAGCTGGGGTTGGGGGGGCCGGGGCGGTACCGTGTGTAATATGAGTGAATGCATAAATATGTGTACTTGTATGACAAAGGGCCACCAGAGTTTGGCTACTGCCCGGTCGTTACTCAGCGCTGCCACGCGCGCCAACATGCGGCAGTGGACGGACAAAACTGCATTTGTTTCTTCCTCGGGCTGTAGTTTCTCATGTACGAGTCATGTTGTCATTAGCCGGGACGGTTGGTGGTTCAAATCCCCAGCTTGCAAGTTAGTGCTACGTGAGGAAAGACATTGTGCACCTCGTCGACCAGATTTCCTTCACTGCAAAAAGTATTTAACTAGATCAGTATAAGCATCTCAATTTGAGCACAATAATCCAAATTTTAGCTTTTTTGACTAGTTAAGAAGTTCTTGGGCATTTGTCCTAGATTATTTCACTTGTTCTGAGATGTTTCTGACTCGTTTCGATACATTTCGTCCTTATTTCAGGTCATTTTCTTTGCCAATGGGGTAAGAAAATTGGTCTTATCTCATTGTCAATTTTACGTTCTTGTTTCGAGCGAGATTTACCTTAGAACTGGTCTGAAATGTCCTTAAACAAGCAAAGGAAATCAGAAAAAGTGTCTAAATGAGTGAAAACCGCTCAAAACAAGATACATTTCCTCAATTCAAGTCATTTAAGCCAATGCTTGATATTCACTTTTTGCCGTGTTCTCCGATCTTGTGTTTCTAAATGCAGACTTTTGCCATTTTGTTTAACCAAATCTATGAAACTAAAATCATGGTCACGAGGACTTATTTTAAGAGAATCCGTTTTGTTTTTTTTCCTGTTATCAGAAATGCTTGATAGCAAAAGCCTGTGACCCAATGAAAACCCACAGGAGAAGTCTTCTAAACTGTGCTCGTACATCAAAAGCTCCTCTCCGGTGTTTGGGGAATCTCGGTCTATACCTGCCCTGTTGCACCATAAAGCCTGGCATTGTGTCCCACTCCAGAGTCCCCCTGCAGAGGAGAGACAGAGGGAGGAGATGAGGAGGGCCTGTCATGAGCCCGGACCAGGGTTCTTTGTGTGCGCCGCCGCTATCAAAGTGAGCACGCAGCTTTGATCTGCTAACAGCTAACAGCTAACTGTACATGGACATCAACGACTACTGTCCTACTGTCCTCAGCCTGACAGGAGGGCTCTGAGCTACACGTTCAGAACTGAAAGTAAAAATATAAAACACACACCATGCATATTTCCTGTAGTTTAAGACCTCTACAAACAAAAGTCGATCAGCCCAACACTAAGTCGAGCATTACTCCAACAATCAACTCTTTTCTCTGCAACATTTCTTTTATTTGACTTGGCTCTGAGTTCTGCCATTTCTGTGCCTGCTGTGTTTTCAGCCTTCTCAGCTCCAGCATCTGCATCCCTTTCAAGCATGGCACAAACATCTGCAATGATCCTTCTCTCTGTTCAAGCTCATCTGCCACTCGTTTTCATTTGGACGGCTGGTGTTCATTTAGTTTTTTTTTGCTTCTTTCAGCTTTAAGCTTCATTCTGAAACAGCATTCAGTTAGATGTTTGGTGAGGGGTGTTGTGTGCTGACCTTAGTTCATTGGGCACTGCACTCTGAATTGAATCAAGACCGTAAAGCGTATTCTTTCTGTTGCTTTATTGCAGAAGTGCGGACCACCAACAATGCCGCTCTTCGAGGCTCAACTTGAATCTCAACGTCCGGCTCATACGTCATTACGCACGGACGAAATCATCAGAACTCCAAAGGTTGGTGTACTTAGTCATGGCATTGTGCAAAAACCTGTCAACTCTGTCATAATGGTGATTGAAGGCGGGAAAACTGGGATCTCAAGCCTCCACAAAGAGCATCTTCTCAAATTGCTGGGCCTGACGTTGCCTTCCCCTGCACTACATGCACTATAGCCTCCACTGTGCCATTACAACACAATGACCCCAAAAAACACCTCCTGTTGACTTCTTGTTCTGTATCATTTTCATGATGAGGGTATTGATTTCACTGACACAGATGTCTGGCTCTGTATACTGGACATCTCGCAGGGGTCCAAACGTGACATGTGTCTTACAGTGGAAAATTTCAGAGGGCTCTTGAAAAAAATGGCTGAAGTGATCTTCAACAATATGTTCTGGCAGTCGGACTCAGAGCCGTGGGAATTGTGTTTTAGTTAGGGGGTGCTGAGAGACAAAATTTACCCCCAAAACGCTTTTTCTGTGCATATTTCCTATTTTTTAACCTCTTACCCTCCGCCTTAACCGAGCGCAGTTTCTCCAGTTCGGCTTTACCCAAATCTAACAAGTTCTCACCTGGCGCTTACAGCATATTGGCCAGAGTAACGCCTCATAGTCAAGACATACAAAACAGATCCCTTTCCTCACATTGCTGCCTCGTTGTTGTCACTTTTTCACATTCTTTTTTATCTCATATTTGCCAGAGTTTGACACAATTTTGTTGTTTTTTGTCACATTTTTATTTATTTTTTTGTCATATTTTTTATAGTTTTTTGTCACATTTTTTATTTATATTTTTGTCACATTTTTATTGTTTTTTGTCACATTTTTTATTTATATTTTTGTCACATTTTTATTTATTTTTTGTCACATTTTTATTTATTTTTTGTCACATTTTTATTTATATTTTTGTCACATTTTTATTGTTTTTTGTCACATTTTTTATTTATATTTTTGTCACATTTTTATTTATTTTTTGTCACATTTTTATTTATTTTTTGTCACATTTTTATTTATATTTTTGTCACATTTTTATTGTTTTTTGTCACATTTTTTATTTATATTTTTGTCACATTTTTATTGTTTTTTGTCACATTTTTATTGTTTTTTGTCACATTTGCATTATTTTTTGTCAATTTTTCATTTATTTTTTGTCCATTTTTTATTGTTTTTTGTCACATTTTTTTGTTTTTTTGTCACATTTGCATTATTTTTTGTCAATTTTTCATTTATTTTTTGTCCATTTTTTATTGTTTTTTGTCACATTTTTTTCGCTTCCTTTTTTCTTTTTCTTTTTTTTTTTAACACTTTTTCCAATAAGCTTTTACATTTGGGTAAACCAAACTGGAGAGAAAGTGCTCTGTTCAGGTGGAAGGTGAGAGGTTAATATTGCTTGCTGTTCCCAAACTATCCACCAGGGGGGTGCTGCAGCCCCCTCAGCACCCTGGGTTCCCACAGCCTTGGTCGGACTTAAAGAGCAAAGCCTCTTCTTGACTTGTCTGGGACTGCAATATTTCATAACATCCCGTTAAATCCATTCCTTGAATCCAATTGATCCTGGAGCGTTGCGGAGACCACTGTGATGGAAAGTGAAGGCGCCATGCTGACCAATATCAACTTTTTTCCCCCCATAAAAAGCTGCATAATGCACCTTTTAAAGAACTTAATTGTATGTATGTTTACGGTTTTAAAATAACACTGAAGTAAGAGCCAGATCAGAGGGTAGATGACAAGACGGATTCTGAGAGCAACTAAATCCGACAACAGCGCAGCCGACTGCAGAACGTAAACATCGTCCTTAAGTTTTCTAAAAAAGTCACAACAAAACTGTAATTATCGTCTCCTCTGCCTACATGACCTGACTTTGGCACAGTGAGTTTACCCAGGATCCCCTGCAGCCCCAGCCCGAGTGCAGCTAGTGTTACATATGGCCCTTTCTGACCACACACCGCAAAGGAGTGCAGGTAATTATACAGATCCATAAGGGCCCTCAGCGCGGGCCCCGGGGAGTCCGTGGAAACCATGGTTTTTGGGGGGGCCCCCACTGTACAATCAGCGCTCAGGGGCCGCACATTATAATCAGCCTCAGTTTACACTCTGTTTGTTGTGGGGGGGGACCGCGAGGGCCCAAGCCAAGAACTGTGTGGTCTGAGAGGGCAGCCATCTTTGTCTCAAATACAGAAATGAGACCGCGGAACTCTCCCCCACAGACACAAGCCAAGGGCATTTCAGGATTTTTGTCATTTTGCTTCTTTACATTCAGTTTTAACGGGTTTTCCATGGGGCTATAAAAGTCAATGGATTCATTTAGCTAAAATCGAAGCCCGGAATGGCATTAAAGCGCCTATATCATGCTATTTTAGACTGTCCAAGTCAACTCCAGGCACACAAGTTGAAAATTAAATACTACTTTATTAATAAAAATGATTATTTTCTTTCAACCCCTTAAGTTGAGATGCTCAGTTCTTCTGAAACTCTGCATTTTCATTTCTTATTCTGGTGCATCATAAAACAGGAGAAACAATATTTTTGTAGCAAGAAGCTTACAGAGCCAGTCCTCATCTAGTTTAAAGGGATATTTCAGGATTTTGGACATAGGGCCTCATTTCCGAGTTATCCAGAGTGTTGCTGGTACCTGGAGATATTTTTTTTGTAATTCATGCAGTTCTTATGTTTGTAGAGTTTCGTGGCGCTAGGCTAATGCAAGGCTAGCGCATTTCTATGGTACCAGCTAGCCTGCATTAAAAACAGTCTGACCCGCTCCACAGAGCACCTGAGGCAAATCACTTATAACACCAGACTAACCATATAAATGTCTGTGTCGATAGAATAATTTTAACCATTTTGCATCTAAAATACCTTATATTTGAGCAGCATCAGCTTCGTGTTTGTATAAGCTACGCAGCGGCGGAGTGATCTGCTAGAAAATAGTCCCTCAAAATGCGATCATTCATGTGATGCAAGGTCAGTTATATTCCAAAAATTAAATATTGACACAGACATTTATATGGTTAGTCTGGTGTGTCCAGCAACACTCTGGATAACTAGGAAATGAGGCCCTATGTCAAAAATCCTGAAATATCCCTTTAAGGATAAACTTTGCAGTTTGTATATATATATATATATATCACATATCAGTCTATGATTCCAGACTCAAAAGACATTATGAATCACAGCCGTACTTCAAAGGGACTTCAGTGACAATTCCAAGTGAACTTCTGCATTGTATGTTTAATGTTTATCAGGAGGAAGTTGTAAAGCAAGTGTCCGATACTCTTTTCGTTGCTGTACAAGCAGACGAAACAGCAGACGTCTCATGTAAATCGCAGGTAGTGGTTGTTCTGCGCTACATGACCCGGGACAAACGTGAAGGAGAGGTTTAGGAGATTCATTAAGTGAGGGACAAAACAGATTTGTCCACCTTTGCTGCCTTTTTGTCTAACTCGCCAAAAAGAACTTTGACACACAAGACATTTACACAAAATACTTTAAAAATCTTTTAAAGGTTTCATTCATAGCCTTAATTTGTAAGTCCATGAATAAAAATGGATTGTGTTCTTGAATTGAATTAGAATTTATTGTGTTTTTCCACTTTATGCGTCTCAGATAATACAGATTGATCTCAGGTTATACTGTCTGTATGCATCACAGAAGAATCAGAGGCTGCTTATGGATGTAAAGGACCCACTCAACTTTTCATGCTAGAGACGCCACTGCAAACAACCATATGAAACTATTATTCCAAAGCAACAAAACATGCGTAACAGATTTGCTCGAAAGCGCCGGCAATACTACCGTAGTTTTATAATAGTTAGAGCTCTAAGTGACCACTTGGCCTCTTTGCTTTATATATACAAATGTCCCCTCATGTTTTCTGGCATGGATACAAATCTTACTCCGTGCCATGAGGTTGATAACATGAAAATATTGTGTCGTGCGATTTGGAATGTTGTCTCAACACTGGTAAAAGTATAAAGGAAGAGCGGGTAAGATTCAGTGACATTATCTCCATAGATCGGCCAACAGATGTCTGAGAGCTTATCTGTCCCTCTGATGTCATGGTCAGAGCTCCTCAGGTACAGTATCGGAGTTTCCTCTGACATAGCTTTTCAAAATGAAGTTAGGATGGGTTACATGTAGCCAGTTTATCACCAAAATTAACTCTACAAATTATTTAAGGTCCTACATTTGATCGATTATTCTGTAAAAACAAAAGATTCCAGATTTCATGCACAGATGTCATGCGCAATTCAAATAATAGCAACCATTGCTATCCGCCATTCTTTAGATCGTCTATCATAGAAAATAGTGGGGCGCAGTCTGTGTTTCCCCTTTTAAAGCAGACAAAAGCAGAGTCTTATAAGCCACAGTGAGACTCATTTACCATCGATTAAGAGTTTCATGAGCTGTCATTCCTGGACGTCAACACAAAAAAGCTGTTTCTCCCACTGGATTGGTGCTTCGTTAACTTTTTAAGCGCTACAGGAAGCGTTAAATTGCTCTCCCCCGATCCGCGGGGGAGACAAAGCCACTGCAGCCAGTCGCTTTCCTGTAGGTTCAGTACACAGGTAACGCTCATATTTTTTTCAATACTTGACTAACATATGAAGAGAACTTACCTGAGGTAGCTCTAGGGATTTTATCCCAATTTCACAAGAGACCAGTGCTTTAGCTTTGACAGTTGTAGTGTCACTTCAATGCATATTTAATCATATCCGCTGCACATCGCGACTGGTATTGCAACAAAAAGAGTCACTAACACGCACTTCTCCCTTGTTTTGATGTGTTAAACTCCACTTCTTGCATGGCTAGGTAACAGTAATTAAGGCTTTTGCAAAAGGCCATGCTATGCCCAATCTCGTCAGACCTTGGAAGCTAAGCAGGGAAGGGCCTGGTCGGTACTTGGATGGGAGACCGTTTGGTAACACCAGGAAGCCCAGCGAATGTAATGCGTGAGTGAGTGAGTGGTTGGTGGTGGTCGGAGGGGCCGATGGCACAGACTGGTTGCCTCGCTTCTGTCAGTCTACCCCAGGGCAGCTGTGGCTTACAATAGTAGCTTACCACCACCGAGTATGGAGTGAATGAATAATGCAATGTAAAGTGTCTTTGAGTGTCCAGAAAAGCGCTATATAAAACCAATGCATTATTATTATTATTATTATATTAAGCTCCAGAGCAAAGATGTTTGTACCAGACTGTAGCTTTTCCAATATATTTTCAGTTTTTCACATACTATGGAACCAAGAAACACACGAAATGCCTTCAAGAGAACTATTTTCCTTGCACACACATGAATTATATTAATACCAGTGGTGGAAGCCCAAAAACAGAACTATAAGCTACAATTATCCATTATCAAGTTACTGAGTTATTTGGTCATTTGACCTTTTTCCCAGCACCTCTGCAGTCACGCTCAGAGCAGGGCGGCCTCTTCACAAACACACTGGGATTAGTCTAAGGCACATGAGGTATTAGCTTGTGCTACCGGGACAAGGGGAGGGTGAAGGTTGGGTTAATGTGGTCAACGCGGTCAGAGCCATTGATACTATAAGGTGAAATGCGTGATTAACACTTTTCTACCATGTCTCATCGACCTAATGTCAGGCCATTTTTAATTTTTAGAACAGTTAACCGTGAACTTGAACCAGGAACTTAAGCTGTGGAGCAGAAACACTTTCAACTGTGCCATCTGACCCACCGGTCAAACTCAGCCGCTCTGGAACCACAATGTGAGAAAAATGCATTTGAAAATGGCTCTTGAAGTTACAACATCTTATATAAATCTGTGGAATAAATTTGTGAAGATTTGGCACATTTTTTTTCTCCAAGTGCTAGTTAATAATAGAGAGATCACTGCTAGACTAAAGTCCTCCACTGGATAAATAAATGTACAGATGATAAACGCTGGAACATGATTTCACGATTCCTTTTGGGTATTGTCTGAGAGATCATTGTCCACATGTTTAGAATTATGAGAAAAAGCAATTATATTATTATTTAGTTAAATGTTTATTATCTACAGTACATTTCTGATGTGTGATTTATAGTTATGAATAAATTGGAGAGCACTCACTCTCTTGGCACAGGGGCAGAATAATAATAATAATAATAAAAAAAGGACATTATCCACCTTCGTCCATCTATAAAACTAATGAGTTGGTGGTTTTCTCCATTAGGATTAACAGTCCTGTCCTCTGTGTGCCCGTACGGGGGAGGGGGTCGGGTCTTATGAGCCCAGACACATGACACACGTCCAGCCAGAAGTCAGCCAGAGGTCAGCCAGTGATGGGCTCTGATACAGAGGTTTTTTTTAGATTTGTCTGCTTTAAACAGTTAAGACGCCCAACCAAAACCAGCTTATAAACAGCTTTCTGACCTCTTTTGCTCACAAAACAGTTGAAACACCCACTGAATCTAAGCCCTGGATAAAGAGGGTCTGACCGGGACAAGCTCGGCAAAACATCCTACACTTCTACTACAGAGCAGAGACAATGACTCAAGAACCTTCATCTAGAATCCTGTTACTGTTATTATATGGAACATTCTGTGCACAGAGCCTATTGACAATGAAGCGAATTGAATTGAATATTGCATAACAATAACACATACATCCCATAACATAGTTACAAAATGGGAGTTCCATGAAGAAGTCCTCACACCCAAACTACAATTCTAAACATGTAAACATACACACATGTATTTTGTAGCGTTCAAAATTTATTTGGCGCTTGATCCTTACTCCATAGTGTCACTGGCCACCTCTTCGTAGTCCCTCTCCAGCGTCGCCATGTTCTCCCTGGCCTCCGAGAACTCGCCCTCCTCCATCCCCTCCCCTACGTACCAGTGCACGAAGGCCCTCTTGGCGTACATCAAATCAAACTTCTTGTTCAGTCTGGTCCAGGCCTCCACTATGGCTGTATTGTTAGTCAACAAACAAACCGCTCGGCGCACTTTGGCCAGGTCTCCCCCCGGCACCACTGTGGGCGGCTGATACGTGATCCCCACCTTAAACCCAGTGGGGCACCAGTCGACGAAGTTCAACATGCGCTTGGCCTTGATGCTAGCCACCGCCGAGTTCACCTCCTTGGGCACCACGTCGCCGCGGTACAGCATGCAGCAGGACATGTACTTGCCGCGCCGCGGGTCGCACTTCACCATGTGGCTGGCCGGCTGGAAGACAGCTTTTGTGATTTCATTCACGGTCAGCTGCTCGTGGTAAGCCCTTTCCGAAGACATCACGGGCGCCATGGCGGTCAGCGGGAAATGGATGCGAGGAAACGGCACCAGGTTGGTCTGCAAGTCCAACAAGTTGACGTTCAAAGCGCCGCTGAACCGCAGCGAGGCGGTGATGTTGGAGACGAGCTGGCTCAGCAGCCGGTTCAGGTTGAAGTACATGGGCCGTGTGATGTTGAGGTTGCGGTGGCAGATGTCGTAGAGCGCCTCATTGTCCATGATGAAGGTGCAGTCGGAGACGTCCATGGTGCTGTTGGTGATGAGGATGGAGTTGTAGGGCTCGACGACGGCGGTGGAGAGCTGCGGGGAGGGGTAGATGGCGAACTGGATCTTGGTCTGCTTGCTGTAATCGGTGGCCAGGTTCTCCATGAGGAGAGAGGTGAAGCCTGAGCCGGTGCCGCCACCGAAGCTGTGGAAGATGAGGAAGCCCTGGAGAGCCGTGCACTGCTCGCTCTGTGAGAATCAACAAAATGGAGATTTAAAAGATCAGTCAAGACACTGAACCTGTCAATGGAGACTCAAAGCATTAACACATTCCCGGCCAGGATTCTCCAACTATTTTTTACCTTGTGTGACGTTCACCTTAAAGTCAGTCACCAAAGTAATATTTCAAGTAAATTGACATACTGTATTTTGGCTGATTCTATCAGAACGATACACAGTATGGAGGTCTGGAGGATCTTCAAAATGTAAACAAACAGATCGTTTTAGGCATTAAGTTTAGTCTTGAGTTGAGTTTAGTCTGGGCTCAAAAGAGCCAAGTTGGCTCTAGTGCCAGTTTATTTATGAAGCACATTTCATGTCAGAGACAACTCAATGTCAACAACACCAAACCTAAATATACAACAATGACAATAAAAACAATCACATTATTATTCATTAAAATGCATTAGTTATAATACATTAAATTGCTATTGGCAGCAGTAAATAGGCATGCATTCAGTCTGGACTGAGTCAGAGTTGAGGCCTGTCTAACGTCCTCATAGAGACTGCTCCAGACCTTTGCTGCATGAAACTGAAACGCAGCCTCACCGTGTTTAGTCGTGACGCTAGGAACCACCAGGAGACCCCTCCCTGAGGATCTCAAGGCCTGAGGTGGTTCCTACGGCCTATAACATGTCAGCTATATATTTGTGGTGTCCGACCATGAAGAGACTTGTAGCAGAGATATTTTAAAGCCTATTCTCTGAGCGACAGGAAGCCAGTGCAGAGACCGGAGCACTGGACTAATGTGGTCGTATTTCCTGGTTCTGGTCAGGACTCGAGCAGCAGCACTTTGTTGGATGAGCTGCAGCTGTTTAACAGCTCATTTAGAGAGGCCATGTGAGCAGGCCAGTACAACAGTCTAGAGACTATTAACTATACTAAACTAAGAAAATAGACTGGAGACAAACGCATTAATTAATCTCTCCAAGTCTGGTTTAGATACTGTGTTTTTATATCAGTGTGTTTTAGATGGTAATAGGCTGCTGATATAATTGACTGATTGATTTAAAATTCAGGTCTGAGTCCATGATTACCTCTAGATTTGTAACTTGAGTCTTTGGTTCTAGTGAAACATGTTCATGTTTATGATCTTTTGCTACTTTTTGGGACTGAGCTGTGACTGAGCTTAAACGAGGTGATCCAATCAGCAGAAAATGTCAAACCCAGAAATGCAGCCCAGAAACATAACAGACTAATATGTGCTAATGTTAGTGTAAATAACATTAGCACAGTTATATCAATAAGGAACAAGTCTGTTCAAATTGTTGAAGAGAGCAGCTTGTTTTGGCCAATCACAACAAAGTTCTAAAACATCCCAAGTTACCCCTGTAGTTATGTTGTCTAAAAGTGGTAAAAGCAATCTGAAACAGCGCACTCACCAGTATACGGACCCTGTCCATGACTCTCTCGATCATCTCGCCTCCAATGGTGTAGTGTCCGCGAGCGTAGTTGTTGGCCGCGTCCTCCTTCCCTGATATGAGCTGATCTGGGTGGTACAGCTGACGGTACGCCCCTGTTCGTATTTCATCTGCAGGACACCACACACTTTATCAAATGAACAAGCACTTGATAGACCTAAGGCTATGCAGAAACGACTTGGTGTTCACTCAAACTTAAAGCAGACATGTAAAATAGAACTTCCCCTCCTTTAAAGCCAGCCTTACCAACTACAGTGGGCTCCAGGTCCACCAGCACTCCCCGGGGCACCTGCTTGCCCGTCCCGGTCTCACTGAAGAAGGTGTGGAAGGACATGTCGTCTGGGTTGTGGACGCTTTGGGAGGGCATCTGACCGTCCCGCTGGATACCGTGCTCCAAACAGTACAGCTCCCAGCAGGAGTTCCCGATCTGGACGCCCGCCTGGCCCACGTGCAGCGAGATGCACTCCCTCTGTGGAAGAACACGAGAAAAGGTTCAGACAGACAATACAAGCTAGAAAAGTCACTTCACAGCACACATATAAAGCAATATGCTGTTGAAAAGTGCAGGGAAGGGAAAGGGAAAGGACATGTTTGAAACTGTCAGTGTGTGTGGAAGGACATGGTCTAATTATTAGATAGATACTGATCAGTTTCTGTTGACTTTAAGTACATGGAAAACCGCCGACTATTCACAAATCGACTGTTCTGTGTTACCATGGAGATCAGCTGTGATAAATCAGTTTTAATAAACTGACATTGCTCCCTGAAAGTTGTGCTTATAAGCACTGACATATTACAAATGCACCCAGGGCCTTTAATAATCACATCAATAATATATTTTATGACACAATCACAAATGCTAACCTATAAATGTGCACCAGAAGGACTGTGGTCAGACAGAGCAGACTGCTACGCTACATCGACATTCTTCATAAACATGTTAGTTTGTAGAGACTCACTGTGCTGTGAGGGATCCCACAGTGCAGGACACTCATGATCCGCTCTTATTGGACAGTTCTTTGTATAAAACAACCCCAGAGTCAAACCCCCTCCCACAAAACCAATTTCCCTTCCCCACAGTTTCAAAAGAATACAGACCAGCCATGAATGACTGGTCACATGACTGTAGCACCATCCCCATGGTAACGTGATCAGCGTGTTCTGTGTTATGAAAGCTGTGCTAAAGAGGAAATATGTTGACAAATACTTAATATAAAAACATATTTGCCGCTGCTTTTGGTCATTGTGTGAAATTACCTTCAATAGGAAACTGATGTGGAACTCCCAACTCGTGGAAGGCAGGGTACACTGGGACTATGTCTCCGAGCTGGCCTGGTGTCGCCTCGGGGTCCCCCCAGAACAGCTGGAGGAGGTGTGTGTGGATCGGGAAGTCTGGGCATCTCTGCTGAGACTGCTGCCCCCGCGACCCGGGATGAAGCGGAACAAAATGGATGGATGGAGACATCTGATGTTTCTGTCTATTTTATTTCTATTTTCTATGAGTAGTTAGTGGTGTCTTGCTAGTGGACGTCTTTAGCTTTGATTTGACCATTCGCGGTGGCAATAAGCTTTTACAATGTCCAAAGATCCGGTGTTTCATTCATTTTTCACTAAGATCTTGAATTGATGATGGGAGAGTGTGACCACTGTGCTAAGCCTTCCTCAGCACATCCTAAAGATTCTCAGTGGAGTCAACATTTGGACTGATGTCCAATCCGTTTGTGAAAGTTCTGCCGCATGCTCCCTGAGCCACTCTTTCACTATGTGAGCCTGATGAATCCTGGCATTGTCATCTTTATGCCCGTGCCATCAGGGAAGACGAAATCCATTAAATAATAACCTGGCCCTTCAGGACGTCGGCTGATCTCATTCTTTGGGCGCATGCTGTAATCAAATTAAATCTAGATATACAGTCCTTCAGATTTAATTCAAAACATGCTACGTGACGTTATATTGAAGGCTGTGACAATAAATAAGCAGGCCTATTTACCTTTGCTGTTTTGGGCCATGTAGACAGAGCACCAGACTCTGGTACTGGTATTATGGTATGCTTCAGTAGTGTTTGTACAGTGCAATGACATCAGAGTGAGTGAGTGCAGCACCAAAGGACCATCTCCAGGTCTTAATATAGGGTTTCCGCGGGGCATTGAAAAGCATTAATGGAATTATGCCATAATCAAGGCCTTAAATGTCATTAAAAAGCATTCAATCTACATTTCTTAGAAAATGATGACATTTCTCAACAACCTTTACTGCATAAGTTCATTGAAAATACCAGAATTATTGTCGAAAACATATTCGGCAGCAGTTTTGGCATGAATTGACCACATTTTGTTGCTCAAAAGTTGCCAGTTTCTTTCCTCTGTTTCATGAAATGTCTCCAAAGCTTAAGAAATGAAATGTGCGGTAATTGTTTTCTGCGTACAATGTGCAGTGCCATGTTGTCATCTCTCACCAACACTCCGTATACTGCTACACACACGTCCTGTTCTACTTATATCCGGGGCCTATAGAGAGGGGAAGTCTGCGGTGGTGCGCTGGCTTTTGCACACGTCAGCGCGGCTTGGCACACTCCTCCACAGCTCCAGAGAATTACAGGCCAGAGACGCGCTCCATTGTCCCGGCGATGGAGCCTGGTGCTGTGGTGTCCCCGCTCCGTCCACCCCTCATGTGTGTGCGTGACCGCGGAACTGCTCCTCTTCTCTGCCCGACTTTCCACTGCTTATTTCCACCTCTCGTAAATAGGTTTATGCCCCCTATTTTCCCCTCACAAACACTGCTACTGTGTTGCTCCACTTAAAGCCGCACTGTGGAACATTTTCACCCAATAACTGCGCTGAAATACAGGCTTTTTTTGTTACAGGAGCTTTTGTTGGTGGAAAAATACCACCAAAAGCATCTGCGTCCACAGACCTGACACATCACCAGCTCTCCATGGAGATGCAGCTGTTTTGCTGTTGATAGTTACAGACCATCTATCTGAGCCTGTTCCCACAAATATGTTCAATATTTTAGCCGTCGAAGCAGTTAAAATGGAACGTTCTATCACAATACAAATGAATAGGGAATCCAGGCGCAATGGTTTCTTTCGGGTGCTCCCGTTTCCCCTATTGCTGAAAAAATGGGCGAATCCTCCAGCCAGGTGATACTGACCATCAACCTGGCCCCACATCTGGATATGGGTCCCTGGGCGCTGCAGTGTGGTCGTTCACTGCTCCATACCTGTTGCCCCAGTGGCATCGGAGGATGGGGGACACATTTCCTTACGGGGACAATAAAATATGCCTTTAAAGGTGCATTATGCAACTTTTTATGTGAGAAACAAAAGTGATATCTGTGCGTATTTGACCTTGTAGTGGCCCAGAGCTGAATGAGTGGTCAGCATGGCGCTTTTACTTCTCATCACAGTGGTCTCTGCAACTCTCCAGGATCAATTGTTTTGTTGGTTTTCTGGTGAGAAGGTCCGTCAGCAGTGAAAACCTTCCAAACAATTGATCCTGGAGCGTTGTAGAGACCACTGTGATGGAAAGTAAAGCCGCCATGCTGACCACTCATACAGCCGCTGGGCCACTACAAGGTCAAATACGCACAAATATAAAAAGAAAATAGCATAATGCACCTTTAATGTTATTCACATCACTGGCATATTTATTTATCTTATGAGTTTTACAACAGTAGCAACGTACGACCTGGACAGCTCCACAGTGTGGCTTCAAAGGTCAATGTTGTTCTGTTGGCTTCAACAAATCCGGACCTCCAGCAGCTCTGGGGCGGTTTGCAGCCGAGTGTGTAGCGGCCGGGATGAGGATCAGCAACTCCAAATCCGAGGCCATGGTTCTCCACCGGAAAAAGGTGCTTCCCCTCTTCAGGTCGGTGGGGAGTCCTTGCCTCAAGTGGAGGAGTTCAAGAATCTCAAGGTCTTGTTAAGGGTCTTGTTCATGATGGATGGATGGATGGATGGATGGGTGGGTGGGTGGGTGGATGGATGGATGGATGGATGGATGGATGGATGGATGGATGGATGGATGGATGGATGGATGGGTGGACTTCAAGGGTCCCATGTTCCATCATCCACCTGGAGTTGCATTCTGTTTCATTCAGTCATTAATTTTGTTTGAACTGTTCATGGCGACGACTCTAATTCAACCTCACATGACCTGCACTTCTGCACTTTACAGTTTGCTTTCATTTGAAAGGCTCGAACAACGAGGACCGGGGGGTGACTTGGGTTTGAAAAACCAACTCCTCCACAACTCTGCGTACAGGATCTTTCACGTATACAAAAGCAATTTAAAAAAGTACACAGAAGCACTGCAGGACCTTTCAGAAATAATTGTACGCTTGACTTTTCCATTTGCCTATAAAGTTCTCTTCTAAATCGCACAGGCGGCGAGTTGTGGGTGCTAGCTGTGTAAAATCACACATGTGGAAGAGGTTTGTTTGTCTGTATGGGGCCCTATTACCGCTCATGTGCTAGATATTATCCCTGGCTGTTTCCCTCATAAACCAGGCTCCACAGCAAAAGCCGCGCTCACAATGACAAGAAGACCCACCGTTTCCTCGTTCGACAAATTAGTCGGAGGTTGCTCTGATCTGCAGCTACTGTGTCCAATGAACTCTGGGGGCTGAGATAAAGCAGCTGAGGCAGGCCTCCTTTACAAATGCCAGCACAGTGCAAGAAACATACGAGAACATTGTGGCCGGAATGAGCAAACGTCATGAAAAGAACATCTATCCCAACTCTTAAGCTTCATGGCCATCCATCATCCTTTTGGGGTTGTATTGCAGACAGTGGCACAGGGAACATTTCATGGGTATAGAACGAAGAATGGATTCAATACAGTTCCAACAATTTCTGGAGGAAAACGCGACACCATCTATGAACAAGTGTGAAGTCAAATAGCGGGTGGCTTCTACAAACGGTAATGATCTCAAACACAGCTCGAAATGCATGATGGACGACATCAAGAGGTGCAGTCTGAAGGTTTCTCTGTGGTCTCATTCAAAGTCTCCTGACCTAAACACCAGGGAAGATCTGTTGATGGATCAGTCCGTGCATGACAGGCTAGAAATCTCTTAGTTCTGGAAGGAATCCCTCAAATTTGAATTGACAGACTTTGCCTATAGAAAAGAGTTTGAAGCAATGGGCGCTGGCTGCTCTGCTTTATGCCCACGACACTGGGGGCCGCCATTGCTGTAGTACCTCCATATCGCCGCTAGTGCCCCATTGAAAAGCATTGGAGTTTAGACACCTTAAAAACAACTTTAACGCCTGGTTTCAATTTTTTCAACACTAGACTAGGCTAGATATTCCTCCTGAGATAACGCTGGGTTAGTCACAATTTAAGAAACCAGGCTGGTTTTCGTAAGAAGAATTTTTGAAATCTCGTACTTAATGAGGGTCGGACTGTTAGCATTAGCAAGCTACATGTCACGCAAGGGCAGAGTCTACAGTGAAGATCCCGCCCGTATGTCCTTTTTAGGAACATGCTTCGTCAGAGTTGGGGAGGGGGAGTCTGTAAATTTGCCATGAATTCCCCCACGGCCGTAGTCATTATGGTAAACGGGGAGGAGTGAGCAGAAGACATTAATATACAGTCTATGGTTTGAAGCCATATTGGGGACTACTTTGCAGGTTCCTAGCATTTGCACTGGCCTTCTTTACTTGTTTTTCAAAATGTAAAAGATGAAAATGAAACATTTGGAGCTTCATTTCATTTCATCTTTCTCACTTGCTCCATTGTTCACATTAATAAAAATGTTGCTGTTTTTATTGCAACTTCTGACTCTCCCAGACTTTTTTTTTTCCTTGTAGGGGCAGGGAAACGTGTCATCGACATCCGTCCCGTCCTTCAACCGATGGTGGGAAAGCACTCAAATTGTTTACTGAAGTACAAGAACATACTGAATACAATAATTTAAGTACAAAAGGACGCAGATTTCTGAATGTATCCAGTGTCTCATACCACCTGGCTGAAGCAGGGACGACCGCGGCAGTTCCTGGAGGCCAATCTCCAGGTTTTCAGCCTGGATCACGGTCAGCACGAGCTGGAGGTTTTGACCTTGTTTTCACTCTGTTCATCAGCTGCATGTGCAACCCATAAAGATGCATTATCAAGAAACCGCATCTTTTCACTCCACAATGCTTCAACTTCTTAAAACACACAATAGCGAAATCACAGCGTCAGGAAGGAAGACCTTGAAGACATTTTGGTCAGCACTGTTGTATTATATTTGCCTTATTTTTGATGATCATGAGCTCCAGATAAAAAACACCTAAAAGTTAGAATTTGCTGACGTCTTTGATGTTTTTATCCCCCTGCGAGTCTGCCATAAATAAAAAAAACTGAAAAACAATACTCGATTACAACTGCGCTTGATGAGAACCCTTTGTTGAACGTCATACTTTCTGCCCTCGCGGCTATTTCTGTAAAGAGTAGCTTTAACCCGATTTTATATTTCCTGCATCCAGCGACCGCAAAGTACTGTAACAGAATCCAACAGCAAAACAGTCCGCA
This sequence comes from Gobius niger, assembly GCF_951799975.1. NCBI lineage: Eukaryota > Metazoa > Chordata > Actinopteri > Gobiiformes > Gobiidae > Gobius > Gobius niger. Next base: position 20,950,183 of record NC_136869.1, read on the forward strand.
TTATTTCATGAAGACGAAGAAGAAGAAAAAAAAGGTTCTGGCGGCACTGCAGCAGCGAGCCCACATCTCTGCGCAAACAATGGGCCGACTCCTGAAGTGTTATCCACATAAAACTGAGCTTTCCATCGTAAAGAGGCCCGTCTTTGTGTTTGCAGCGCTCTGTGGCGAGAGAGAGGGAGCCCGGCCTGGGAACGTGACTCATAGGAATCTTCAAAACCGCTCCAACGTTTCATATTTTTTTCCCATGCGAAACTGGTCTACGCTCACTGTCCACTTTGGGTAGAGGCGGCTTTCGAAAGAGGGAGAGGAGAGAGAGTGCAGTTATATGGATCTGAGTGGTGTCGCCATGCAGATTTGAGTTAGAGGAGGTGCCTTTATGTTGTGCCCCGTCTGAAAAGATCTGCAGTTTTCACCTTCGGGCAATGTCATTAAGCGCCACATGACCTGGCATCAAACTGGCAACCTCCGGCAGCCGCAATAATCCTTTGTCTACAGACTTTACACAATGCATCCAACAATTAGCTACAATTAGTCGCTCGCTCTGCTGAAACCCTCTGAGTTTGCGGTCGCTGAAAGCTGTGAGTGAAAGTAGTTTCCTGATTCTTTTGCTTGTGCTTTGGTGACAGTGGAATAGTTTTAATACCTTTCTCTGACACTTGACGCAAACCTGGCACTGCCTTCCCTCCGGCCTCTCCCGGATATTATTTCAAAATGTTTTAGTGGGCAGTACCTCGAGTCATGATAAAATCCCGTTTAAAACACATTTGTAATCGAGTGTGTGTGTTTTTTTTATTGTGTCCGTGTTTTCATATGTTTATTGAAGCGTAGAATTCCTCTGATCCGAATGCCTGGGCTCGGGAAAGGCATTTCAAACCGTAGCGGCTGCATCGTCATAAAGCTTTTCCGCCTCATCACTGATTCCACAAGCGGATTTATGTATTTTTTTTACTTGGCAAGTCAACATTACTGAACGATTCCTTTTATAATTCACTTCTCTAGACATCCTTCTCTTCTTTGCATTGTGGCACCTGTCCCAATACGATCGCTGTTATTGTTTACTTCCGCAATTTCCGCCGGATGTTTTGGTGCATGGTCGGCAACAGCTGATGCATACAGGCCTCTAACTCGGTTTTATAAAATGATAGATCTGTTACAGCGCAAGAGAAGCAATGCCCTGTTTCTGGACATTGTTTTTGCCGATCAAAGGATTTTAATGCAATTTTTATCAAATATGAAAGCGTAAAATGCCTACCGCGGCCAACGGATGTGACGACATCGCGATCGCTCGTATTCATGTCCTGATTAGGGCCCGTCCCGCCTCCACCAGTTAAAGCTCAGTGACTCTGGAGGCCGACGTCTCATTATTCCGAAAATGTCCCATTAAGTAGGAGTTGAAAAATAAAATTAGGTTCAGGCAAGAGTCCACTGACCTTAAGGTGAGGGCCTGTGGTTGCATATGGCTCTCTGATCCACAACACAACTGGGTTAGAGATGTCGGACCAATGGCACATCTGCTCAATGGTACATTTTCAGAATAATGAGACGTCGGACCAATGGCATGGCACCACTGGGAGGAAGGAGTCGAGGAGTAGTACAGCAGTCAAGAAAAAAAAATGACACAGACCATCGTATTTGGAGCAACAGAACCTCACCTCCAGTACATCATAAAGACACAAGTGAAACGAAAGAACCATCTGAAAAGAGCACAACTGCTCCTAAAAGCTTTAGGACAAGCAGCAGCTGTGGTTTGAAATGCCTTTTCTCGAGCCCAGGCATTCGGCTCAGAAGAATTATACGCTTCAATAAACTTCTGAAGCAGTAAAGAACACACTGGATTACAAACATGTTTTCAAGGGGATTTTACCATGACATGATCACTGGACAGAAACTCAAACCAACCGCACAATATTGTTGGATATTGTTATATATCTGGGAGAGATGCAGGAGGGAACAAAGTGGGAAGATATTAAACTATTTTCATTCACATCTTCGCCAGGTTTCCTCCAGGGAATCTTCTCCTGTGGCTGTTTTTAGCACTGCGGCCACAGCAACAAAAAAGGTCCTATGTGTCCCCTTATTGAAGCAACTGCACAGTGAAGGAGTGGGAGGAGCTTATTCTAACTCGCTCAGAGGACCAGGAAGTGAAACAAATGGATTTTTTTGTTTTCAGCTGTTTTGGATCAAAATCACATTTTCTAACCAACAAAGTGCGTTTTGGAAAAAGCATTCTACCTTCTCTTTAAACTCCGAAACCGAACCCTGTTTCCACGTGGGCCGGATGGTTGAGTTCCATTGGGGCACAGCGGTACCAGGGAACCGTGGCACTTTCTCTGCTCGACTCCACTAAGTTGTGACCCTCTGTGACCCTCTTCGTGGAGCTTGTGATGATGTTGGTGGTGTGTTTGCAGCTTTCCAAGGGCCTGCAGCTCTGGGAGATGCGGTGTTGGAACGTCATGCTGATCTGTGCTTCCTCCGTGTCCATCCCACACACATCCTGACTGCTCCCTGCCTGGGCCCGGGCCTGGTTCCCCTGCTCTCCCCCTCAGTGTGTGTGTGTGTGTGTGTGTGTGTGTCCTGGACCTCAACATTGGTGACTCATCAGTGGGTTTGGGCTTGTTCTGACCGGGGCAGAGGAGAGGGGCCAGTAAAGACGCCCATGCTGCAAACATGAAGAGATGATGATGGTTAGGAAATAAAAAAGATCACACTGTGCTTCGCTCAGTGTGATTTCTCTTGGAAATATTTCATAAACAATGAGCTGTGTCCAAAGAGGTAAACACGTTCTAATGAGATTTTGTTTTTACTACAAAAGCTATGTTTATTTAAAGAATACTTCCCTGTTTACACTGCGTGCACAGTTGTTACGCAAGTGACTTTTTCGACCCTATTGTTATTTTTCTTCACCTTTTCAAACTCCGAACTGTGTCAAAGTGAAAGACTGTTGGATTGGAGCGTCCCAGGTGATGTCCGTCAGTGCAATGTGGCCAAAGCAGCGCCAGAGGAAAGGAAAGAGATCAAACTCTCGTCAAAAAATGTTAAGAGCTGGTCAGACGGATGCAGAACTCTTGAAATAAAAAAAATAAAAAAAGGATTGGTTGAGTATCACCGAACCATCAAACGCAGCATGGAAATCTCGCGGGACCAAAACAAGAGCTGCCGTCTGGGTCAGCGGGGTCTCCAAGAGCAACTGCAGAGGCTACTTGGCCCTGTGCATGATGGGAAAACGGCCGCCTGAAATTTTCAGTGTGTGTGGAAGTGCTTGCTGGACAAAAAGGCAGTTTGGTTTAATCTCTAAAAGTGAGATTCTGGTCAGTTTCTGCCTGCTTTAAGTCCATAGAAAGCTCGTATCCCCCAATATGGTGCTGACTGTCCTTTGCGTTACCATGGAGATATGTCAAATAGTTGCCAATAAAAGGTCCCAGGTTCGACTCCAGGGCCAGTTGAATCTTCCTGTGTGTCTCTGTTCCTCTGTCTTGTTGTGGCTCCTCCGACTGCTTTGGTTTTCCACAATCCATAATGCACAATCGGCTCATTCTAAAGTTAGGTTCAGATCAAATGTTTGCATGGTTGGATCTTAACGCATGAAGGCCGTTACTGCAGCTCAACAACCCAAACATGCATTTTTGTTTATCTATTTTTTTGCCTTTGCCATCAGGACGTTGGAGCTTGGAACCTTGTTAAAGCAGTACTAAGAAACTTGTTTACCTTAATAAATCCTTTCCGTAGTCCCTGTGGGGGTAATACAAGTGTTAACGGGATGATTGGGGGTCTTTCATCTCCCCTGGTGTCTCTGGCCAGAAAACCACATTTGAAACTTGACTGCCACCGGGCCGGGAGGCACCAATACACACTAATGGAATCACGAAGAAGAAGCTAACAGGCTAACGGGCAAAGCTAGCTGCGGGTTTGTGTAATTGGATGTACAATATCCCTCTCTCCCTTCGCCTTTTCTGTCACGGACAATTTATAAAGTAAAAAAAAATCGCAACTTGCTACGACTCCTGCAGTTGCGCTTATGGCCTCCAGGGGCACGAGTTACTCAGTACTGCTTTAAGTTCCAACCATGCAAAATTTAACTTTTGGTTGTGACCATTTTTCAAGTGGTCTTATAGATCTTATACACTACCCACTGCTTCTGACAGGTTTCCCCAGCGGTTTTGAAGGATGGGCTAGCCAGGGTTAGCAAGTTGGAGAATTACATTTCTCTACAGGGACACTGAAGTATATCTTTACCGTGTGGTTCTCAAACTTTTCACCAAGTCCCAACAGCCAGGACTAGGACAAGATCGAACCAGGACTAAGTGCAGTGGATGTCACCAGACTGCAGACTTCACTCGAGTACGTATTTCTGGTTTGTGATCATCACCTTCTGAACGCTGCAGCTGGCGACCGTATCTCACTCATCTCCCACCGATCACTCTCTGCAAATTCCTCCATCTCGGATCCGCCATATCTTAGACCAAACCTGCCCCAGCGGAACAATAGTCAATGAAACACTTCCCCGAACAAATGGACTGCGTTAAACCTCCCCTCTCCTCCTCCATCATCACCGCCTCTGCTTTCCCGATACTTTCCCCTCATTACGTGTAACGGTTGGTAAATAAAGCCCAGGCCCGTCCTCGTTCCAGATGGGGCCGAGAGGAGGAGCGCCTCGGGGAGGAGCGCCCCCGGCTCCTGGGTGGTATCCATATGTCGAGAGGCCGTTTGCTCAGCGTCACATCAGCGCTGACGTAAGAGCGCGGCGGACGGAGGTGATGGAGGAGAAGCAGAGGTCCAGGCGGGGGGATCCGTCATGAGGACATTGTGGCGGAGCGTGTTTGGTGAAGTTATCGGTGGGACTGGGTCGGAAAAACATGTTTTTTTTAACTTTTTTTTGAGAGGCAGAGGACTGGAGCGTAATGTAACCACAAAACGGAGTGATTTATGCACCGCTTTCCACACGCCGTCTGCTTCGACTCCGTGTATGTGGTTCCCTGACTGTGGTGCAGGCTTCACAAACACTACATTTAGGCCGGGTTTAGTCAAGGTTTAGTTTCGATTTTGTATTTCCAAGTTATTGATACAGTATATCCAGCCAGCAGCTTGAGAACGACCAGCACCCAAAGTTGGTAACAGTTTGTAACAGGATACGGATAATAATGAAAACAAAGCCAACTATTTTTCCCAGCACCATTTCTGAATTGAAAAAAATAAGAAATAAACATCACACAATGGTTTGCATTCAATTTCTTTTTTTGGACATGCGGGACAGTACAGCATAAAGAGCGGGGAGAGATATTCTGCACACTGTTGGAGCTAGGACGTTTAGTTTCAATTGATTTATTTTAATGCAATACACGTGGCTAATACCAAGCCAGTTCAGCTCTCTGAGGAAAATGATTTGGGCATATCAGTTCTATTTCATCCCTTCTGTCCGCCATTGTCTGCCAGGGATCCGGAATTCATAGAACCATAGTTACTGTCCATGTAACTGTCGTTTTAAAGCTATGAATATTAATATCCTACAGTTACAGCTGAACCTGCGTTGCTTTAGCTGCTTAATAGTGATGGGATTCATGGCTCTTTTCGGATAGCCGATTCTTTGGGATACGTTCATTTGAAAGAGCCGTTCAAAAGAGTTTAATAACGCCAGGCAAATCGCTCACAATGTCTAAGATGTGATTGACTAAAGGCAGATGATTTAAAATATAAATCATCTTAGAAAAAGGAATCTCCCGCACACTGTCAATCTTCCCAAAAGTGAGATTTATTTTAAGCGTAGTACAACGTTTCGGCAACTAGACCTGAAGCAAAGCATCTGCTCTTAAAAAATTACAGTAGTAGTAGTAGTAGTAGTAGTTTATTTGAGCAATTTACATTCTTTATTTACATCACTACACAAAATGACAACTCAAAAAGGACTAGGCTGAAGCAAGAAAGCTTACAAGTGTCTACCCCATATTCAAAAGTGATTTACTTTCACGCAATTCAGAATAATAGAATTGAATACAAAACGTAATATATCCTTTTAATAAAAAAAGGTCCTCAAAAGGCTCCATAGCACTTTAAATATGCATGACTGAAACGCATGTGTGCAGCTGCAGGCAATTCCCAATGGGGGTAATGAAAACGGTAATGTTGGGACTGAAATTTACGCTTTGATGTTTGTGAATCAAATCTTGTGCCACAACTAATAAAAATGACGCTGCAACTGTCTGACAAATCATTTTTAGTGCATTTGATTTTGACTTTAGTGCAAAAAGCTTTCATTTGTGTGGCCTGCTCCACTGTCAGGCTGATTCTTGTGTTCGTTCTGGGACGTTCTGGGTAAAATTGACTTTTTCGAACTTCAAAACATGTACAATAGGTTCCCCTCTGGAGACAGGACTCCTCTGTGAAAGAGATTCTTAATCTCAGATGGACTTTCCTGGTTAAATAAAGGTCAAACAAAAAGAGCTAGTCGGTCATGAATCGCTACTGCTTAGTTTGACTATATAAGAACCTGCCGTTCCCCATTTGAACGCTAAGAACCTCCTGAGTGTGAGTCAGTAAGCTTTAACTACTAGCACTAATCAGGACTTGACTGGGGCCAAGAGCTGAGTGTGGAAGTGAGGAGGCCCCTTTAATTCCAAAGTGTTTTGAAACATAGGATCTGGCAGCAATAATTGTCAGGCTCATTCTGTTTTTTTATTGGATAACCAAAAAGTAGACTTATTTATGAAATACTTTTACATCTTGTGAAATGCTTTTTGCAATTGTGAATAAATCAACTATGCTTTTGTTATAGATAAAAACAATATTTATACACTTACCCTTTAAGTTTTAGCCAATGCCATGTTTATTGTCATGTGAGGGTTACTTGTGTTGTGAACCTTTAAACCCTTATGCACTTCCAACAGAGATGGTTAAGTATTCTTAAATACATCCTGCAGCCGCTCCCCCCGCCAGTGAAGTGTTTATTTGACTAAACTGTTTGGACAGAAATGATCTTAATATGATTAAGTGAAGCGGGGTGTTTGCATTACGACCTCTTTATTTTTTGCCTAAACAACATTCCCAGAAAATGCCATTTAGGGCCCTCCGCCGCGCAGGAAATGAGCGTTTGAATTGACAGAACACTTCCTGTCCCGCTGTGTGCCACCCGGGCGCCAACAGGGAGGTGGCGCGGATCATGTAACGCTCTTCGGGACCGATTTGGGTCAAGCGCCTTGACACGGAAATGAGATTTTTGCTTGTTGTTTTTCCTCCCGAAACGGCTGCTCGACAGTGCACGAGCTGTGGTGACCCTGAACTCTGGACTTTCTGCAGCTACACCCAAAGCTGACGGCAACCCGGGACATGGAGTCACTGAAAAAGAGCAGACCACGACTAAAAGCACTGCTCAACAAAAGGAAAGGGAAATTGCAACAGAAGAATGAATTCAAACAAATGTGTACTCAAGTGTATTAGAAAACAATAACACAAAGACATTAGTGTATGTGTTCCAAGTGTCTACTTTCAAAGCTAATGTGCAAAAGTGGGAAAATCAATTATTGCAAAGGAAAGTTGATCCAGAACACATGTGACTGTGTGGGCCAATCCCCAATAACATCGGCGACTTTCGCTCACACATTTGGAACAGAAAGTGCTCGAGACTTGTGTTTGTTTTGTGTCAGAAAGTAGAGTTTTTAACCTCTTAACTCCCGCCTGAACCGAGAGCATTTTCTCCAGTTCAGCTTTAACCCAAATCTAAATCTAAATGGATATTTTTCCTCACGTAATTTTTGGGGGGGGGTTTTCAACTAATTTTTGTAACTTTTTTGTATTTTTTTTTGTTTCATAGTAAATTTTTTGTCACATGTTTCGTAATTTTTTTGTAATTTTTTTGCAATTTTTTTGTAATTTTTTTGTAATTTTTTTGTAATTTTTTCGTAATTTGTTTGTAATTTTTTTGTAATTTTTTTGTCCTTTTTTTGTAATTTTTTTGTGACATTTTTGCCACTTTTTATTAATTTTTTCGTCAATTTTTTGTACAATTTTCATCATTTTTTGTCACTTTCTGTCACTTTTTTGGTCAATTTTTTGTCATTTTTTTGTAAATTTTTTGTCAATTTTTGTCACTTTTCATAATTTTTTTTTGTCCATTTTTTGTCCATTTTTGGTCATTTTTTGGTCAATTTTTGTGACATTTTTGCCACTTTTTCATCATTTGTCAATTTTTTGTCAATTTTTGTCACTTTTTCATAATTTTTTTTGGTCCATTTTTTGTCCATTTTTTGTCCATTTTTGTCCATTTTTTGTCCGTTTTTTTGTCTAAGTTTTTTCACTTTTTTGTCACATTTCCATCATCGTTTTCGTCTCAGTTTTGTCGCTATTTTCACACCTTTTTCCCAGAAGCTTTTGGACTGGGGTAAAGCCAAACTGGAGAAAATGTGCTCGGTTCAGGTGGGAGTTAAGGGGTTGAGCTTTTGCACGAGGCTGATCCTTCTGCATTATTGATCTCGCGCTAAAATGAGAGAATGTTCACGTCAAAGGCGGCTTCCCTCTGATATACAACTGCTGTGCACGTGTTTCATGATTGTGCATGCGTCTTCATTCGGGCCCGACCAATATGGATTTTTGGGGTCTGATATGACGGGGGTTGGCATGGCCGATATTTAAAGGCGCACTGCGTGACATTTTGGACTACTCATGCCATCAGTGCAAAACATGCTCCCAATGCCAGAATATAACATACTGTTTTTGCAGCGGGTAATCAAAGAATGGATCTGGATGAGGACCTTACCTATATAAATCTCAAATTCTGCTGACTTTAGTCACATCTCCATGGAGACGAGCTGGAGACGTCCCCACTCCCGGTATAGTTACAGTCGTGTCTTAGGGGAGCTGAGCCTCTCACAGCAAAGGCTCATATTTGTTTCTACATTTATGCGGTATTTTTTTTTAATCTCTCAAATAGTGTATAGTGAATAAACATGTATTAGAGGTTTCAATCATAGAAATATATAAAAAATATATCTAATGGAGGTCACCCGATATGGGTTTTTCTAAGGCCAACGTGCAAAAAAAAAAAAAAAGCTATTAGAAGTTGATTGCAGCAGTTTAAAGGAATAGGCCACCGTTAGGCCACCACAACAGCAAGGGGTTTGGTGAAGCTTTCTCTCATCCATGAAGCGTCATCACTAATGCTCTTTCATCAGCAGGCGGGATAATAGTGACCCAGTAGGAGGAGTATGACTTGTTATGGTACCACCCATCTTTATCCTTAAAGGAATAGGCCAGCGTTTTTACATACTGAGATATGTTCTTACCTTAGCTTTGACGAGTTCTTTAGGACCTGTCTGGTCTTCACCCGTGCCTTCAGTCACGTAAACACAGAACAGACGGCGTTAGCATTTAGCCTCTCCCTCTCTCCACTATAGCTCCAAAACAGGTCAAGATAGAAGCTACCAAGCTCTTCCACGTTTTCCCTATTTAAATATGGTTACGTGAAGTGTTCCACTACAAAGCATAATCACACAAAATTAAACAATGTGGATTTTCTAAGCGGATAAAAGGGGGAACTATATTGTAAGGCGTAATAATACCAGGAGTAACTTGGCATCCGCACAGTAAAGTGAAGATTACTGCGCGGATTTCGAACTACTCCTGGTATTATTAGAGCTTGGTAGCTTCTATCTTGACCTGTTTTGGAGCTATAGTGGAGAGAGGGAGAGGCTAAATGCTAACGCCGTCTGCGCTGTGTTTACGTGACTGAAGGCACGGGGGAAGATCAGACAGGTCCTAAAGAACTCGTCAAAGCTAAGGTAAGAACATATCTCAGTATGGAAAAACGATGGCCTATTCCTTTAAGGATAAAGATGGGTGGTACCATAACAAGTCATACTCCTCCTACTGGGTCACTATTATCCCGCCGGCTGATGAAAGAGCATTAGTGATGACGCTTCATGGATGAGAGAAAGCTTCACCAAACCCCTTGCTGTCTTGTAAGAGTCACTGTCTCACGTATAAATATGGGTAATGCAGGTAAAGTGGTGCCATGGTAACCGTCCAGGCCAGGGGCATGTACGTATCTCCAACGCATTTCCTTTTCCCGAACCTTGATCAGTTAATCCCTCCCAGTCGGTGCGGCTTCACTGAATGGACAATTGTCTGCAAACACAGGGCGGCCGATGGATTTGAGATCTTTTGTACTGACCGCAATTACGTCCATTATGGGCACAGGTAGCTCCGTGAGAAAGAAGGTGTCATGGCGCTCGCTCGCTCGCACCGCCACAGACACAGACACACCTCGCCCCACCACCGAGAGGCAGACAATAGAACGCCTTATTATTCTTTCAAAGTCGATCCGCCGTGCTCTGCAGACATGATAAAAGTCCATGGGGATTTTTTTCCTATTTTCCCCGTCACTCCGGTCTGCCACTTATCCAGCCCGACATGGCCCGGGACATAGCCCTATTGTTGGCTGGATGTGTGGGAGTCAGTGATGTGTCATCAGACCCACTGAGCAGCAGACAGGAGCGTCTCCATTGTTCTCATGCCACTAATTGTTGTGTCTCCGCGTAGGTGTGGGATTCACCTGTTTATTCATTGTGAAAGAAGGAAAATGGTCGGTTTTTACTCGGCATGATGGCCTTGTGGTTGAGACGGGCACTATAGGGGTCGTCCCATATTTCGGTGTTTGCAACGGGCCTTTCGCTGTAAATAAGCGCAGGTTCTGGCCATTGGAATGATTTGTAACCTTTAAGACAGTCGCTTGAATATGGATGGATATCTGCTGGGCAATGGCACATAGAGACGACCGCACAAAGGAAAGAGAGATTTTGTTTTTGTCACATATCTGCTTTGTTTAGGCTGGATAAAAAGCCAGTGTTTTGTACTAGAGCAGGGGTGGCCAACCCGCGGCTCTCGAGCCGCATGCGGCTCTTGGCCAATCAGAGTGCGGCTCTTTGCATGATTGGAGATGTTTAATACAATGCGGCTCTTTGCAAAATAATTGGTAAATATTTCCCATAAACTGTAACAGTCTTTGACCAAAAATCCAACCATAGTCCTACAGACCCTGTTTCCATCTCTACATGAATGAGAGTCTGTATCTCCCTCCTTTTCGATGCGGCGTGTAAAAGGTGCCCGTGCAGCCTCACTCAAAGCGGGATGTAGGTTAAACAACAGGCGGGCAGATCGTGGCACTAGGATTAGCTTCTGTGCTTTTCAGATTTCTGATCAGCTACTCTTTATTTGATGTAATTTGGCCACATATTCACAGAAAAAGATCAAAATTAGGAAATGGAAAAAAGCGGAGCTCTTTTGAAGCGTATGATGCGAAGCGCGACATTGCGTATCGCGGAAATACGCAAAGTCGTGACTTTTCTTTCACATGTGACAGAGACTGTAACAGATGCAACTTAAAACAGACTCTCAGATCCTCCAGAGGCTCCTGGTTAAAGTTCATGAACTTTATGCAGCCTAGAGTGCGTTCTCTGCACAGTCCAGTCAGGACGAAGCTGCAGGCACTGAGCGCACAGGCCAGGGGCGAATCAGAGAAGGGGGCTCAGTGGGCAGGGCCCCACATACAAACACACCCCAGCATTAAAATAAATAAATAAATAACAATAATCTAATTCTGTCTCAGTCAGAGCTGAAAGCACAAAATGTCATTTAATATACATGTATTTCAATCTTGTTGAGGAGTAAAACCATTCAATCTAACACAATTATTTAAAAAAAGAAAGAAAAAGGCATAAAGTTATAGTTTATTGTGATTAAATAAAACGGTCACATTCTATTTAATCACAGTAAACGACCGCCCCGGAATCTCGCTAATGGTCGGTGCCTTTGTGGCTCTTCACAGGATCAAGGTTGAAAATTTCGGCTCTTGGTCTCTGACTGGTTGGCCACCCCTGTACTAGAGAGTCACTTTTACTTATTTCTTAGATCAGTTTGAGGTAACTTGATAACCTCCCAACTTTTCATGGATTTTTCTGTAAAGCCATTGATGTCAGTGATAGGATTAGGCAAGCAAAACGAGTGTCAAAGCTGTAGCTGCTGTCATGCTGTTTCTCACTAAAAGTACCTGCCACACACCCTGACTGTTTACGAAAACAGCATTTTCATGCACACAATAGACTCATTATTCTCTAATGCTGTTCACTAATGAGTCTAAACCGGTTAGTGAGGACTTCTGGGGGGACATTTTTAATATTCCCAGCGTTTATTCAGCTATGAAGCTACCCCAAAAAAACAAAGCCACATTTTCAAAAACTAAACACGATCCAAAATCCCCTCTGAAAAAATCTTTGTTGCTCATACGTCAACAAAATTAAGCCATACATTTCATTCTGGCTCAATCCGTCAGTAGATTTTCTCGCTGAGTTTTTCAATTTTGTCCATTTTTGTGCACAAAATGCTCTTTTTTTATATATATATAGATTTTTTTAAATGAAAATATAGAATTACATGGAAAAAAACTTGCAGTACATTTGTTTTCTCATATTCATATCAGTAATGTTCAGCAAAAGTTTCAAATTGACAACTCTAAATATCATTTTTTCCTCTATTCGCCTGAAATGTCTCGCTTTATTGGGCTTTATTGCTGACTCTCTCAGCAGGAGTGCTCACCAACACAGATTTAGTCCCAGTTATGAAGAATGATTGAGAGAAATGGGTCTGTTGTGTATATTGAAAAAGTTCAGCACATGAAAAATGGGAGCAAAGATATATTTCTGTTCAGTGGAAATTCTAGCAAAGCACAGTTTGTCTTCTCTTTGACAAACTGCTTGCAAACATGGATCTGAGAAGCCCTAGAGAAGGTTTACGGACAGTTCCTTCTATGATGCAATCCAATCCAGCATGCACAGATTGCTTTTTGATGAGAGAGCAATGTTAACGACATGGCTAAAAGCTCAAAAAATAACTTGTTTTCGATGATATGTGCAAATAAAAGTGTAACATAAGCCAGTAAACAACCAACCATGTCCATAGTGGTCGACTTTACCCTCCAACGACCTCTAAAAAGCCAGTGCGAGAACTCCTCTCCCTCCCTTCTCCTTTCCTTTGGACCTGCCTGATTCGTGTGGAAAGTGAGCGGCCCGTGGATCGAGATGAAGGCGGTGGGCGGGGCTTTCGGGAGAAGTGGGCAGAGCTTCACCAACGGAGGGGGCGGCGTGTTTTTCTAACATTTCCAGCCTCTTACAACAAGTTCAGTCACAGTTCACGAAACAGGGCACCTTCGTTCGGCTGAAAGAGGAGAACATCTGCCGCCCCCATTGTGTCCTTGAGCAAGACACTTTCATTTTATGCCACTCTTTGAACCACTTGAAAACACGGCTTGTTCCAAAAGTCTGATCTGTGTCATAGGTCAACCACGTAACTTGTTGGAAGTTCAAAGGGTTTCCGGTTGAGTGTCCTTTTTCTCACGTTTTGGGCTGCAATCGGAAAGCCCTGGGAAATTTTTGGACCTGGCAACGCAGCCCTGTTATAAACTGGAACCGTAGACACTGGCACGGAGTCTGGAGATGTCGGCCAAAACATGGAGTCACAGCCAGTATCCCGTTCCCCTGCAGTTCTTTGGCGTAGTTCGCTCGTGTCAAGTCCTGGTCAGAGCGAGTCGATGGATGTTTTCACTAAAACAGTCGTCATGCAAACTCCACTTTAGGCCATGTCAGTAGTTAATGCTGCCATTTTGAAGACCACAATGGAAATTATCCTGTACTACAACATGCAACAATATCTCTACCCCAGATGAAAAGGAAACTTATTGACAGTAGCATTTTGCATGTGATCGTCATCATTGCTCAAGACGATAAAGAGATTTCCCCAGAGAGCACGTTTTTAAACAAAGCAGCATGTGGTTATGTTTACGAGGCCAAGACTTAGCAGCGCTATCAGTCCAGCTACAGCGGGATTTACCAAAGTTCTGCTTCCAAAACCTTTCTCTGTGAATGTTACAGTTTGTCATGTCAACAGAGCCTAAGCCTGAGCCAGTGTTTAAGCTGCTCAAGACGTTAGCATTTAGCATCGACGCGATAAGCACATCTGCAGCTCAAATCTATGCTCAGCTCTGACCTCTGTCACATGTTCTGTCCAAGGCTAGATGTTTGGAGTGAGGTTCAGAGCTTGCCCTTGGAGGCGTTTTTAACATAGAACTAAAAAGGAGAAGCGGCGTTTGCGGACAGGTAGCTAGAAGGCTAGTGCTGGAGACTTTTCAGAGTCTGCTCAATGTTTTTTCCCTACAGCCGTTAGCTTTAGCCACCAATCATTGTAAATTATGAACGATCCAGATGTTTTCAGCTGTTGTCCACCCATCGACCACAATCAGGTGAGCTCAAAGCCTTGTTCGAACTCATTCATGAATGTATAGACCTTGCAAAAACAAGAGAACATCGTCTGCATAGAGGCTGATTTTGTGTTCATCGTTTTGTGTGTGGATTCCTTTGATTTGGTTGTTTTGACGTATTGCTGCGGCGAGTGGTTCGATGGAGACTAAAAACAGTAATGGTGAGAGTGAGCATCCCTGGCGGTTCCCACGGTGTAAGGTAAAGGGCCGTGATATAAGACCATTTGTGACAACTGTGGCGGTAGGTGATGTGTAGAGAATTCTTATCCAATCAATGAATGACTCCCCGAAGCCAAACCTCCCCAGAGCAGCAAACAGGAAGGTCCAGTCGTCCAGTTGATCAGGGTGAATGATTGTTGGGATTACCTTCTCTAAGCGAAGTGCGAGTGTTTTGGCAATGATTTTTGTGTCTGCGTTGATGAGGGAAATAGGCCTATAGCTGGAGGGCAGTGTTGGGTCTTTATTGGGTTTGAGGAGGAGTGATATAATGGCAGAGATGTGTATTGGGAGTTTGGAATTTTGTTTGGATTCCTGGACCGTACGCATGAATAGTGGAGATATAATAGACCAAAAGTGTTTATAGAACTCAGCAGGGAAGCCGTCGGGACCGGGGGATTTATTATTGGGCATGTGTTTTAGAGCAGCACTAAGTTCTGTTTCTGTGATGGGTGTATCCAAGCTCGATATTTGGTTTCGAGTGAGTGTTGGTAAATTGATGTTGTTAAGGAAGGCTCGTATATGTTCTTGGTTTGGTTGAGTCTCGGAGGAATATAATGTACTGTAGAACTTGTGAATAGGGATGTCACGGTAACCGGTGTTGCGGTAAACCCCGGTAAAAATTTTGACGGTGAAAATGACCGTCTTGTTTTGTGTTTTTATTATTATCTCGGTGAATAACCGCACCCGCGGTGTAGGCACGGTGAGCCTCACCAGCCACCGTCTCATCTGCTGCAGTTTCCGCGCATGCGCACGTTGTTGTTTGCAACTCAAACAAAACTTTCTCGAAGCTGGAATCATGTCCGACACGACAACGCGCAGGATCTATCAGCCTCAGAGTTCAGTTTGCGGAGCGTGCAGGAAAAAGTGTCTCCAAATGCAGCAATACTTCGAACCTCTGACTCTCCTGCGTGACCGTCTCCCACAGCTCTATAGCAGTAAGTTAACATTAGCGTTTTAGCTGAAATGCTGATGTGGGACTTTGGGTTGAGGGAGAATGTAACGAGTCGCCTCATAGTGCGGCTGCAGCGCCACCACCAGTACATAAACATGTCGCGGATACCTCCGCACGATGGCACAATGCGTTACGGGGCTCCCGGTGGCAGATTGCAATAGATTCACTCTCGCCGCAGTTTTATGAATTTAATAATGATGGTATTTCCCAAATCTGCAAAGTGAAAGCTCACTGGAAGGACAACAACAATGTTCCTGATATAGACGGTTTATCTTCGTTTCTGACGCTATAAATAGTCCATGTAAAACCCTCGAAACATCAACAACACATCGTTATAGTTCCTTTACTTTGATGTGAAAAGGCTTTGTCTGTATTTTTTTATGTAACAAGCACTGTTAAACTTTTTTGAAACAATTTCAATTTGTGTAGGACTATCAATGCTTTCTGAACATATTAAGACACATTTTAAAAAAATACCGCGATAATACCGAAAACCGTGATAATTTGGGCCACAATAACCGTGAGGTAAAATTTTCATACCGTGACAGCCCTACTTGTGAAAGATCTCATTTATTTCTTTGTATGGTGTAAAAGGCTTCCCTGCTGAGATATATAGACCTTTTGAAATTTTACTTCAGATACAAATTATTGTCTTCCTAGCTCAACGGCTAAATGACCGTTACTCATCATATATGTTAACGATAAAGAAACCACCGAAATAAAGTGCTGTCAGCAACTCTCCAGGCAGTTTGTAAGGTTCTCATCATCAGTTTTCTTTGCGTATCAGCTCTGCCCATCTGCAGGTGATGCTCTATATTTGGATGTTGCATCTTGCCTTCAGTGACAGTGGAGATGCATAGTTTGACACGACACTTGCTAGAGCTCTCCAAAATGGCAGCCACACCTTCAGACATGTATGTATTAGCGTAAACCATGCATAAAATCAATTCAGAACCTCATCTACCTCGTGCTTTCATGGTTTGAGAACAGGACGAGTCAGGCTCCACAGCTTTAAAGTGACAAACAAATTCAAGCCTAGTACCTGCCACCTTCAGTCAACTTTCAGATTCTCTCCACAGAGCCCTCACGAAGTAATGACCCGATCAACCTGACTTCACATTGGTCCAGTTGCTACGCTTGATTATCAGCTTTGTCCTTTACCTCTTCGGCCCATCTCGCATCTTGAAATCCATCCTACCAAAGTGGGTGAACTCCGGTGCGAGGTAGAAGGTGCTTGAACACCTGAGTGGCGATGGGTCACTTCCCCTCCTCTGTGTCGGGTCGTCTGAGGGGCAGCCGTGGAGGGTGTGGGCGCAGACAGAATCTCCAGCCCTGACGCCTCCACACAACAAGGCTCTGTTCGCTTGTAATCCTCCGCTCCGGCCCCGCTCCAGCCCGGGACACTTGATAGCAGAAGATAATGGAGGCGCGGGACCAGACAGGGAGGCTGCTGCCAGGGGCTTTTCCTTCTCCGCAGCAGAAGGCAGCAGTTAGGCATGGCGGGATGGTCGCGTCAGGAGAGAGGGTGCTCCTGTCCAGCCATGAGCTCATCTCTCCAGGGGCTAATGCTAAATCTAGAGCATAGGAGGGACGATGCAGAGAAATCAAGGGTCACTGGGTCAGTTTTAGAACCGCACAAGACGACCTGATGTTGACGGCCAACGTTTCGTGATCGAGTCGGGATTGAAGTTGAAGTTGGAGAAAGGATTTGGTCAATGATGTAATGCAGGCCATCTAAAGAAACATCATCATTGTTAGTGGATTCTAGCGGATGTCTGATTGCTGCAGACAACATTATATTCATACCAGTACGTTCAGATTCATACAGCACAAGGCCATCATCTATCTGACCACAAAACGTCCCTTCGCAGCCATGTTAATACCCAATGGCATGAAACGAGAGTGAAATCCGCCAACTCAAGCCAAACCGGTGCCTTTTTTTGAAAACGGACATTAAATACAATCATTTATCCTTTTTCCGAGCCAAACTTCTGTCCCCAAAGTCGACGGCACATAAATGCGGCCCTTTCAGGCGTGCACATGCGGTATGTGCTCAGGTAAACCGCAGTGGGGGCAGCGGTGCCAGAGCTGACAGAGAAATGAAGGATTGTACAATGTAAGGTCAAAGTGTGGACGTCTGAATGCTGACAGTAACCAATGAGGCAATGGAGAAAGAGCGGCTGGGTTTTTCCACACGACTGCACGGAGACGCTGGGATATAGGGGACAAACGTATAGAGGCTTAGACCGGGTTTCCTGTGCTCTCCAAGATTGTTTTTTTTATATAAACTTGCTCGGTTAGGAGTCAGAAATTTGGTGATGTTTGTGCTGGTGAATTGGGAGTTTTTGTGTCCATGTTTGGGAGATGCACTGGACTTTGAGAGGGGCTGCTCTAAGGGAATAGATATTTTTATTCTCATATATTCCAACCCCTCACATCCGAAATATGTCCAAGATTATGTGTCCGGAAGTTGGGACTAACAGTCCATCATCAGTATAAATGGCATAATTATAGAAATATTTGCGGGACGGGGGAATCACAATGTAAAAAGCAAGAATTGAAAAAACTAGAATAAGCAGTGGAAAGGAGAAATATTGCGCTGGAGCCTGAGGAACACTCCCACAAAGCGGAAAAGAAAAGGCTAAGGCTGTTCTTTTGTGACTGTCAGTATCACTCAGTCGCCTGGTCACTCATTTAAATCACTCCCTATCATATTGCGCTGTACGGCTTTACCATCTCTGTATTACAACCATAGCCTTGGCTTCGCTCTAAATAAACGTCCACAGCAGTTTATAAATACACTTGAGGAGGCTCTGCTCCTACTAAAACATCATCATTGTACGGAAAGAATTCCCTTTGCAGTGCTTCCATGTAGCTTTTAGTGTAGAGTCAGAACTCAGTTATAATAAGTCAAACCGCTGTAATCAGAGCTTAAGTGAGTTATTTAATTGCATATTAAGTAGCCATGTGCTCCGGGTGTGACTCGGGATTCTTCAAGTAATACAACAGAACTGGAAGGCCTTTCAGACAGCAATAAGACTAAAATAGCACGTGCCTGTTACAGTAGAGTTGTGTGATTATATCTGCTGTTGCTGCTGTGGTGTTTAAATGGGACAATGCGAAGTTTAAAAATGCTAAAATTATGTATTTTCCTCCCCCTACATGTTCCAGCCATGTCCTAAGGTGTAAAATGAGCCCAAACCTGTTCACCACATCTGCCTCTAAAATCCTGCACAGTCACTCAAAACGTTGTTACTTTGGCTTAAAGGGATATTTCAGGATTTTTGACATAGGGCGTCATTTCCTAGTTATCAAGACTGTTGCTGGTACCTGGAGATTTTTTTTTTGTAATTCATACAGTTCTTATGTTTGTATAGTTTCGTGGTGCTAGGCTAGTGCAAGGCTAGCGCATTCCTATGGTATCAGCTAGCCTGCATTAGAAACAGTCTGACCCGCTCCACAGTGCACCTGAGGTAAATCACCTATAACACCAGACATTAACCATATAAATGTTTGTGTCGATAGAGTAATTTTAAGCATTTTGCATCAAAAAATACCTTATATTTGAGCAGCATCTGCTTCGTGCTTGTATGAGCTATGCAGCGGCGGAGTGATCTGCTAGAAAATAGTCCCTCAAAAATGCGATCAGTCATGTGATGCAAGGTCAGTTATTCCAAAAATGATTCTATCGACACAGACATTTATATGGTTAGTCTGGTGTTATAAGTGATTTGCCTCAGGTGCTCTGTGGAGCGGGTCAGACTGTTTTTAATGCAGGCTAGCTGACATCGTAGAAATGCACTATCCTTGCGTTGGCCTAGCGCCACAAATCTCTTCAACCATAAGAACTGCATGAATTACAAAAAAAATATCTCCAGGTACCAGCAACACTCTGGATAACTAGGAAATGAGGCCCTATGTCAAAAATCCTGAAATATCCCTTTGATATAGAAAGGTGCAGTTACACATATGACCAGAGATGGCAGTAGTGAGCATAAAATGGCCAACTTGCATCTAGCCACTTCAAAATGGCTTGGAAATACTTTCTGTTAATATTCCAACTTTATCTCCCATGTTTGAACCTGCACAACTCGATCCGACATCTATCTACCTCGTATTTGGGAAGTGAAGAGTTGATTTGCCATTTTTTTTTTTAAACTCAATATGAGTTTAGTCGTGGGTATGTTAGCAAACTAGTTACGGTTTTTGACTGTATGCATTGTCATAAAACAGGGAGAAGAGTAATGTAACGTCCAAATGAACAGTCAGTAGTAAAGACGCACATCCTTTGTCCTCAGACCCTCTTCCACAAGGAAAAACAACACTGAGAACCACTTTATGACATTTTAGACAAAACCTGATATCACATTGTCTGCGTACCAAAACTCTCATGTTATTGGCTGTTATTACATTATCCGTTTGCAAATTCCCCTAAACCTTTAGTAGCACATTCCACAGACAGCGGAGTCGCGGGCGGTGACAGGATCTTGGCCCGCGCTGCTCACTCTGGGTGTCATTTCTATCATTTGACCCGTCAGTCCTCTCTGGAAGGAACAGTGTCCGGGCGAACGCTGATCCGGCACAGGAGGCCTCTCAAACTGTCAGAGCGGGAGCCGAGCGGAGTGGAACTAACCCCCACAGCTCAGGGGGGGGGGCGAAAAGAGAGCAGGAGGACGGTGAAGGACGTGGATACGATTATAGGGAAAGACTTGATGAAATGAAGTTCCATATTGGATCCGAGAGAAAGAAGCAGGCATAAAAAAAAAAGTAGTAGTTTCATGTGTTTTATTACAATCTATTTGAGCAATTAGGGTTTGATCGGACCAAGAGGGGGCTGTGAACCTTAGACTTAACATTTTTGTCATGTGAAGTAACTCCTTTTGGCTGCAGGTCTTACTTCCCTGATAAGGATGCAGCGCTCGTCTTAAAGTAGCCATGCAGCTATCGACTCTGTGGTGTCTAGATAACCACTGTCTGATTGGAAGTGTCCCTGAGGTTCACCAGACAGTCCGCCTCTGCACTCGTATCTCCACTCCAGGATTAGGCAAGTCTACTGCACGACATCTACCACCTCAGAGCAAACTACTCAGGAAGACGGAGGAAGAAGAAGAAACTGCCATGTTTGTGCTGCAGTTATTGTGCAGCGCTAAAGGTTAAGAAGCTCAAAAGTTCCCCACTTCCCGATGCTGGAAGGAAAGTGTTTAATCATTTTGCCATCTGTTTAATATTCTCCATGAACTCTTGTTGATTGTGTCCAGTTTGTGAGCACTCTCTCCTCATATCTCCACGGTCTGTATCTGTGGGCGTCTGTGCTGGAGCCTCTTCTCTCAGAGTTATCTCCTCTCTCTGTTATCACGTCTGTCTCCTGACCGCACACCTTCAGTCTGACCCCTGTCTCCATCCACTTGTTGCTAATGGTTTTCCTTTTACTTTCTGATAGCAGTTACTTTCGAAAGTTATCTCCACATGTTTGTCACTGACACAAAAGTTCTGAAAACTTGTATTGTACTATGTTTCGACTAAATGCATTTATTTTGTCAACGTAAACATAAGCCACATTAAGCCCTGGGACCAGACCTATCCCTTGGGCATTCCCTGGTTAAGTATTCCAAAAATACTGAAACACTGTAAGTTCTTTAAAAATTTCATTGGAGGAGGCCCCCCAGATCCCCTTTTAGGTCTATATAATGTATTTATAAAATGTGTTGCACCAGAGAGAGTCTGGACCTTAGATCTCTTGCCTAGGACCAAAATCTTCCCCCGACAGAGTAAACTTGCCCACCCCATGTCAAAGGCTACCTACTGCTAGCCTGGTGAGACCAGAATGATTCCCCTCTACATTTTTGTATACAGTCTGGACACCCCACCCCCTTTGGCGTCATCCGCAAAATTACACCAATCCCGTGCAATCACATTAGTTTGTTTGTGTCACAAACACTCACGGGACGAGGAAGTCCCTCAATAATAATCTACAAACAGCACACGGTAAATGACCAAAAACACTACTGCAGTCGGTGATTTTTGTGATTCATAATCCTGCGCCACATCAACGGCAGACGCCTGCCCTTCGCTGATTGGCTGACGCTACTTCCTGTTTGCTTGCGTATGTACCACTGTGGGAAATGGAATCCAGGCAGTGGTGACCAGACTCCCCGCTGGTGCAGTGGTGGAGCCAGGCTGCTCACATCACCTGGCTATTATGCATGTTTTTAGTTGTAGGGGAAACCGGAGTACCCAGAGGAAACCTGAGCAAATACTGGGAGAACATACAAACTCCACACAGAAGGGCCCCGTGCAGGTTCACTCTGAGGGAAAGTTGCAATGGGATTGGGACTGATCCCCCATTCCATGTTTTCAAACCAGGGAAAGCTCCAGCCTTCAAACTCGTTCAGAGTACTACTTCTTGAAGTACTAAACAGGGCCAGTCCTGAGTCACTGGGAGTTTCCAAAAGCATATTTAGCATATTTGATCCATGTTTGGTAGATGATTTATAGTCAGGAAAGGAAAGTAGGAAGGAACATTCTTAAAATGTGGTTATTTAAAGACTTTAAATCAAATTTGAATCACCGGAGGTACAAATGACTGCCTGGTCCTCTTTTCTGTAAATATTGGGCACCAGTATCTCCGACCTCGCAGGCAGCTGGAACTCTCTCAACAGAGGATGTTTTGAGTTGGAGCTTGAGGTAAATGTCCCGCTTCAGAGAATACATTGTGCTTGTGATTTCCCTGAGCGAGTTCTTTTCTGCCTTAGGTGGAGCCCAACAATGAACAGCCAATGCAAAAAAGCTCGGAGCACTCTCCACAAAAGCGCTTTAAAACCTTTTCTGTTTTTCGTCGCTCAACTCTTGGCTAAAACCAATAATCATCTCCTTCCCATCTTCATTGTTGCTAAATGACAACGCTCCCTCCGTTTGAAAGCCCAAAATACAGCATCCTCTAACTCTCGCCACAGACAAATCCCCAAAGCCTCGCATGACACATCAGGCATTCCTTGACTCGGGACCAGACCGAGAGAGTGGATATGTCATATTGGGGAGCGCAGATTCCCCGGCCGGCTCTCAGGAACATCCTGTCAGTGCGTACACGAAGAGAGATTCACAGCTGCTGCGGCTTCCACCAGAGGAACCGGAGAGGAACCAGAATGTGGCCCGAACTTCTGAAGGAGAGCCAGGGCAGATGATAGGCCGCGCTAAAACCAGAGCCGGCTAATTTAGGAGACCGGGACGGCTCGCCAAGAAAACACAGGCAGAGGGAAAGAGGCGGCGAGCCAAACACGCAGAACAATAATGAAGAGAGACAAAGAGGAAGAGAGAGGAGAGGACAAAAGAGAGAAGGGCACAAGCAAACACAAAATCTCAGTCCCAGTCTCAATGCTCCCCCTTTGCCCTACACATTGTCTGCATTCATAGGAGATGAAGGGGTGGGCCTACAAGTGAGACATTGCAGGTGAATGGGGAAAAAAATTACATGTAAATAAATCAATGAAACTTTTGCTGAACATTACTGATATAAATATGAAGAAAAAATAGAAGAAGAAGAAGGCATTTTGTGCATTTTCAGTGACAAAAAAGCTGAATGAATCAGGCTAGGAATTAGATATTAAAAACTCCCTCTGAAAAAAACTTAAAGCAGTAACTTGTTTACCTTAATAAATCCTTTTCGTAGTCCCTCTGGGGGTAATGCAAGTGTTGATGGGATGACTTGTGGGTCTTTCATCTCCCCCTGGACGTCTCTGTCCAAAAAACCATTGCAGCCACCAGGTCGGAGTCACCAATACACACTAATGGAATCACGAAGAAGAAGAAGCTAGCGGGCAAAGCTAATTGCGGGCTAGCACCACTTAAACAGTATTTACAGCCAAGTTTGAGTGAAAAAAATGATCTCATTGATCTAACTGGATGTACAATATCCCTCTCTAGCTTTGTCTTTTCCATCAGCGTAGTATTTACTCTCACGGACAATTAATGAGTAAAAAAACGTAACATGCTACGACACCTGCAGTGGCACTTATGGCCTCTAGGGGGATGAGTTACTTGAGTTACCATGACTGGAAGGTTTGGAGTCTAAGAAAGTGACTAATTTGTTGCATGAGTGGAACAAAAAACACATTTAGAGAAGGCCGGGCCTAAAGTCAGCGAGTGCACGTGCGCAACAAATTTCTCGCAGAAGGAAAAATACCATATCTGGGTTATAGCGTCATCTCGGAGACCCTTCGCAGGACACAACTCTGTCAATATTTGTGAATGAATGTGCGAGGGCAAGACAGCTTTGTGAAGCAATGCTACTGGGAAACCTCTGCCTCGCAACGAACATCATAAAATAAGCATCGTACGGGGTAAATTTTGTTATTTTTATACTCTAACATGAAAAGGAAGATGTTATGGGAGGAAAATTAGCATAAAATCTCTACATCGACCACTGCTTTCACCTGCTGTGTCTCGTCTATAAATAGAAGGGTACGCGAAGTGTGACAAACAAAGAAACTGCAAAATGAATTCACAAACATCATCAAAAAGCATTTGGCCTTTATAAAGTTGTTGGACTCTTCATTCGTGAGTGTACAAATAAAATATTGGCAGTAAACTGGTGCCGCACAGAGTTACACAACACATTCCTGGTGCAGCTTGGCCAGGTCGTCGATGTCAATGTGATGGTATTGAATGTTTTATGTATTTCTCAATTGCTAAAATATGTTGCGCAAATCGATTGCAAGTGCATAATTCTGACAACTCTCAAACCAAACCTCCCGAAGGGCCAAGAGTGGGTTTCATCGTCACATCATGCATAATTGTGGCTAATATAGTTCTTTCGGGCAGCTCGACATTCATAATTTGCTTTAAATAATCTCTGTGTATGGAACTTTCCTTGTTTGTGTGCCCAGAGGAGCCGGGGGGGGGGATTAGCAGAGCCGGGGTTGGGACGCAGAGGATGTGTCCCTGTCCCGAGTGATGCTTCCTACTTCCTGTAGTATCTGCCTCCACTTCCTCCCTTCCTCCCTGCGCTGGGACATCTGTGGAACACATTCAGGGTCAGCCAAGTCAAGACGAGCGCACTGTAATTACGTCTTATGCAGAGGAGACTGAAGGGGAGACGCCGCAATCAAAACTAGATCTTTTCAATTTGCAGGTTTTGGCCCATTTTGGTCTCTTAACAAATAGTATAACCCTGTATCTCTAACTATGTAGTTCTAAAAAGGTTTCCACACATGGGCCTCTCGTCTCCACTCCCCTCGCACAGATTAGCCTCGCCGTCCGCCGATATCTGGAAATAGCCCGTTCGGGGGGGAGGCACATTCCCGCGCCGTGTTTTGAATTTGATAAATGTTGTTCTGATTGCCGCTTGGAGCCGGAGAGTGCGTGTCCCCTCGGTGTATCTAATCAGCCTCCTCAGCCTATCGGGGAGCAGCCACGGCCGGACCACTGGCTCCAGCCGGGTCTCTGGACAGTGAAGGGAGTCACAGCTGAATCATTGAGATCTGGCAATTTCAAAGTATCTAATACGAGGGTAAATTGGGGGAACATTTTAATTTAGAGAAATCAACTAAAACGTTTGCCGAATATGATTTAAAAAATGGATTTGCAAGTTTTGTGTCATAATATATTCAGGTGGTTTATGTGTAAAAATGGCCCCACAAAAGTTGCCAAAAGAAAAAAGATAATTTGCTGTAATATTTGGTTGTAGCGCCTTTAGCTTTGAGTTCACAACCATCCGCTGTGGCATTGTTTTTATGAGCCTCTGCAATGTTAATGTTGTTTTCCACCAAGACCTTGTATTGATGATGGCAGAGTGTGACCAGTTCTTGCCACAGATTACTTGAAAAAGTAATCTGATTACAGATTCCTGATTATTCCTTTAAAAAGTTACTACAAGTTGCTTTACTGATTGCTTGATTTTAAGAGTAACTAAGTTAGATTACAAGTTACTTTATTCATCAGCTGCCGACATCACCTCCCTGCCTCAAAATGCAAATGACGACTGGTTTTGCCCACACACACGTTATTGGAAGTGCATTTCACCTGCAGCATCAACAACGCCATAGTGAGGAAAAGTGAGGCATTTCCATCTCTCTCCTCCTCTGTTGTTGTCTACGTTTATGTCGTCTTCACACTGAAAATGTAACGAGTGCATTACCTCACTCTACAAGACGCAAGAAAAAAGAAGTGCATACTTGTCCAAAGGAAAATGACAGAATAGTAACTCAGTGACTTGGAAAGGTTACTTTAATCTGATTACCAATCTGGAATAAGTAATACGTTAGATTACTTGTTACTGAAAAAAGTATTCAGATTAAAGTAATTTGTGACTAAGTAACTTGTTACTGACTGTAAAGAGTGAGTTTGGTCTATGTATTTGTATTCACCACAACTGCCTCTAAAATCCACACTGTCACTCAAAAAATGGTTACTTCGGGTCCTAAGTGCCTCATGCATGAGCTTAATATAGAAGGTGCTTGCACCTAGTCTCTTTAAGTGAGAAAACTAGCTGTAAATAATTATTTGAAGAAGTCAGCATTACAACTCATATGATTTTTAACCAAATCATGAAGTACATGTTCTGATTCATATTTAAACTCTCCAACCTCCTTCTATGTTCAAAAGGGTCTTCTTGTCGGCCTTGTTCATCATTGCATAATCAGCTGGACTCAGAGCTCCAAAAGGATTCAAGGCTCCAACTGGCTAAAAATCGTTGTATAACAGCTTTCCCATGTTCTGCATGCAGCATTGCTTTCTGCTGGTATTTGGTAATAATCTCAGATGGATCTTGATCACTGTATTACATTGTATTGGTCAGAGAATGCTGTATTGATCTCAAACCTCTGTGCTCTGTCCCTCAGCCCCACATCACTCCCTCCTCCATTTAGCACAACACCCCACTTTAAATGTTCTTTTCACAAATGAGATCTGTGTGAGTTGAATGAGCTGTTTAAAGCAAGGATAACATCAGCTGCCAACAACAAATCCACACCACATTATCGGCACTTGCTAAGTCAAAGCGAGCGAGCGTCCGGAGCCGTTTATCTGCAATAACGAGACGGGACTTTGGCGCATGTCGTTTCCTAATGGGCCGGGGACTGATGGGTCTTTGCCATGAGCTGTGTGTAAACAGATTTATTTAGGAGCCACGGCGGACAGGCGGCCGGTGTCTGCTGATCTGGTTAGGCCTAATGCGGTTAAGAGTCAGACGGGGTCAGCGCGGGGTCAAGGGGTCAGGCAGCGGCACATATAGGAAACACACACCACAGCTCACAAGACTCGTCCGGGCCATAATCACGTTACTAGCATGGAGACTGATACTGGTCGATGGAGAAATCACATTTTGAAGATGTTACTGCGCAGACGTCGAAGCGCTCCTAAGGTGTTATTACGCCTGACAATATAGTTCCCCTTTTTATCCACTTAAGAAAATCGCCATGTTTGATTTTGTGTGACTATACTTCATGTAACTGTGTTTAAATAGGGAAAACGTGGAAGAGTTTGGTCGCTTCTGACTTCATCCCCGTTTGGATCCACGAGGAGAGGAGGAGAGGCTAAATGCTAACCACATCTTTGGTCTTTCTGCGCGACTGAAAGACTTAAGACCAAACATCAACTCGTCTAAGCTCAGAACATATCTCAGTATGTCAAAACGGTGGCCTGTTCTGTTAACTGAGCACATTTTCTCTAGTTCGGCTTCACCCAAATCTAAAATCTTCTCGACTGGGACTTACAGGTCAGTGTGAAGCCTAATTTAAAAGACTGAGTGAGTGGTTCTTTTGCTGTGAAGCTCTTTGAGTGCCTAATGTGGGTTGATTCGCCTCTTTTTTGGTGCTTTTTTTTGTCGTGTTTTCATTGTTTTTTGTTGTTGTTTTTGACGTGTTCCTGGTACGTTTTTGTCGCTTTATTGTGAGTTTTTTTGTCGGTATTTTGATGCTTCTGTTTCAAGAAGCTTTTAGAATTGCGTAAGGCCAAAGTGGCAAAAATGTGGTTGGTTCAGGCGGGGGTTAAGAGGCTAATGATGTTAGCTTGGATACAGTATTTGTCATATTTAGGCCTAATTGCACTAAAACCTGCTGTTTTCATAGGAATATTCATCAAATTCAATGTGAGAAATGTATCAAATATTGTTTCAAAATCATCTTGGGACCCCCACTTCAGTGTGACGCGACCCCCTACTTTGGGAACCACTGGTGCAGACTGAGAAAATTGGGGAACACTGTGTTTGTAATGCATTTCAGTGACAGTGACGGAGGAAAGCCGAGCCTGGCAGGTCCAGAGTGATGCTCCTCTGTACGCAGGCAGGGAGGTCGGTCTGGCCACGCCATCGTTTGCCGTCAAAAAATGTCATTATAAAAATGTGATATTGTATATTGTCGTCAAATATTTAAAAGCACCAAAAGTACAGACATGCGAGGATCGTTTACGGACTGGATTAGAACGAGACTCTGAAATATAGAGGAAAGTGAAGCCAAAACTGTGTGAGGCCATGACACGAGCGTAAGAACAGTGTGTGCGTGTGTGTGCGTGTGTGTGTGTGTGTGTCTGTGTTTGTGCGCGTGTGTGTTGATACCTGTTTGTCCTCTGCAGCTGTTTTCTGTGGACTGATCCTGAGAGATAGTGTTGTCCTAAACCGGCCCAGACCTGCCTCACACACACAGACAGCCACAGGGCCAGCCTCCATGACCGCTTCCCTTTACACACTCTACACTCGATGAACGCCTGTCAGGAAACACGATCTATGTACTGTCTCCATCGCTGCTGAGCGGTGTCCTGGCTGGTAGGATGGTGCATGTGTAATACCATCGCAGTCATGATAACTGTGTGGAAAGAGGACGCACAGCAAATGTAGTTCACGTATTATGATTATTCCAAACCCTAACCCAGCCTAAAGTTAATAACATACCAGAAAACATGGCTAGTATTTCCCTCCAATTACCATTCACATACTGTAAGTGCTGTAAGGAAAGTGCAATGATGTTATGGTATACACGTGTACCATACCCATGTGCCATCACCATGATCATCAGCTCAGACGGACCGTGCTCTCCACTTGATGACAGCTCGTGTATACATTTGTGTGAGACAGACTGAGGTCAGTGAAGGCAGCAGTTGGTGGAGATTCCCGGGGGGGGGCCTGGTCATGTGGAGGTGACGAGGGGTCTGGTCTGGGGAGACGGGGTGACAGACTGGAGCTCCACAAGCACAGAGTTTTATTTATTTTATGGCTTAAGCCTAGACAAGTTTGATAGTAAAGTGTTAAAGTAAAGTAAAACAAAGTAAAGTACATACATTTACAAATTATTAATAATGATAATAATGCAGTAGTCTTATGTAGCACTTTTCCAGATGCTCAAAGTTGCTTTACAAGTTCGTTCATTATGCATTCACAACAAACTTGGTGATGGTAAGCCATGTGTGTAGCCGCAGCTGCCCCGGGTAGATGAGGCTGCCAGTCTGTGCCATCGGCCCCTCCAATGGCACTGACCTCCACCACCAACCACCCACTCACTCACTGCATTCACCCAGGCTCCTGTTCCCCAGAGGTCTCCCATCCAAACCCCGACCAGGCCCTTCCTGCTTGACTGTTATGCAGACAGAGATCGGTCAGAACATCACTGTGATGCTTTGTTCTTTGAAACTTCTCTGGAGGAATCGGGATGTTAGGAATGCGTACGAGTAACTTTTGATCGCTACTAACGCAGTCCAAAACTTATCCTGTCCCTTTGTCTCGATTTGAAAACAGAAGCTTTCAGATATAGTCGCTTTACTCTTGTACGTGTTTGATTTGTAACTTTCTCTTAAACATTTATCGACTGTTTGTGCCGCACTTTGGAAGCTGTTCATAATTCTGTGCTCATTATGTAAATGAATAAGACATATTCCCAGTAGCCATTGCTTTGTAACTCTACCCCAGTGATAACCATCAGCCTCTGCCCCCCACCCCCAGTGCTCCGGGTCACTGAGGAGGGGGCAACACTTTCACATGAGCCACAGCGGCTCTGTCTGGAAGCCTCACATAGCTCTGCAGCGGCGATAACTCGCTGACACATTTACACCGGCTTTGTTCACAAGCCGTGGAGACCGCTCTGGCCTCGGCCCGGGACAGGACCGTGTGGGGCATGAGGACAAAAACAACAACAGGTAGTGAGTGTTTGTGGAGAGAACAAATCTACTCGCTATTTCTCCAATCAACCTGAAATCTAACAGCTCTGAAAGCTCTTCCACAGTGAAAGCTCTCCGGTCTGTATCATGACTCCACATCTACACGTTTGCCTGCCCTGGTCCTCATCAGACACGACCCGTCTGAAAGCCCAGTACATTACATGAGTGTGGTCAGGAGAGCACTTCAGGCTGAGTGGTGCTTGGCCGGGCTCCTCTGGTGACACTACGCTCCGATGAATGAACAGACTTGGAAGAGCAGATTGTGGAGTCAATTCAGATTGTAAACACATGCCTTTATACGCCGGTCTGAAGTGTGTCCAAAGTGCACGTTGCTATTCGAACCTTAAACACTTGCCCCATACCAGACTTTTTTGGGGTGTGAATTTTTTTAAGACAATCTTGGCACATTTGAGACATTTGATCCTGAATGGCTTCCTTACTTGTGAAAGCTATAGCCCCAGAGAAGAGGTTTTCTCACTCAGGTTTGCAGAGACCAACATCTGCACTGAAGCGACCAGGACCCCAGACCAGGCCCGATAGTTTAGTGGTAAACTGTAAACGAAATGCCGCGGTCCCCGTTCAAACCCTGTGTGGTGTCGTCTCTAGCGAGTGAATTGTTTTAATGATAATAATGATAATAATAATGATGCATTGGTTTTATATAGCGCTTTTCTGGACATTCAATGACGCTTTACATTGCATTATTCATTCACACCATACTCAGTGGTGGGAAGGTACTATTGTAGCCACAGCTGCCCTGGGGTAGACAGACGGAAGTGAGGCAACCAGTCTGCGCCATCGGCCCCTCCGACCACCACCACTCACTCACTCACTGCATTCGCTGGGCTTCCTGGTGTGTCTCCCATCCAAGTACCGACCAGGCCCTTCCCTGCTTCCAAGGTCTGACAGTCCATCACCTTTTTAATTCTGTTTATGTCACAAAGAAGTTTGTATGTTTTTCCAGCGAGTAAACAGTTGCTCAGCACGTATGGCAAATTAGAGCCAGGGAGCCACATTTAGAGAGTTTAAAAACACATCAACACAGTAGAAAAGCTATCCTTCTGATTCGCTGACCAGCCAGTAACACTAGGCCAATCACAGGACTCCTCGTGAGGCGACAGGGAGACACTGATTTGATAAATGCAATCAGCCAAACCTGGCTTCAGCGACCTCCACAGACGCGTCTACGATCCACGGAGCTGTCCACACCAAACACACGTGTCCCAACGTCGGCCAAAACCTGCCCGACCACCAACTGCCTTAACTCTAACCTTAAGCCCACACTCTAAGGTCTTATGTCTCCTTTTCACACTTTACAGATAGAGTAAACAGCACAGCTCACGTTCAACTTTGGAACTAAAACGCTCCTTATGTATTTTGTAACGGCCCATTAGCGTTTGTAACCACCCGTGTGTCCCAGCTCACGTTTATTGTAAAGCTGCCAGTCGGGATAAATCAAAATATTGATTCCAGTCCAGAAATCCATAACTTAAGCGTTTGATGATCCATTAGCCGTGCGCCTGCAGGAGACAGATGGCGCTGGGCAGGTCTGACTCTGCTGATTGTTTGAAATACAACTGTAATGACTTTACTTCCCCCGCCATAAAAACAATAAAGTCTTATCACTGCGTAAATACAAGTGATCCATCGGTGCAGACGAGCAGGGCAAATACTGCCGATGAATGGACTGGTCCTGCTGCCCGGCCTGGCGGCTCATGCTAGTGCTGTGGTCATATTTACATTTGGTTTGCCTGCCGTTTGTCTGTGCTTCAGACTCACATCATGGATCCCCAGTTCTCCATGTTCTTAATCTTCAACATGACAGGCCCATATAAAAGCAATATTTCTTTCATCGAATTTCCTTGAATTTCCAATTGAAAGCACTGAACAACAGTCCTTTTTTTGGCCAATGACCCACTGAAAACATTCCCACTAACTGACTGCCATAAAACTGTAAGTGCCCCTTGACATTCATATAATCACACATTTATCATCTTAAAGGGACTGGAAGCAAGTTCGCCATTTTATACTCACTACTGCCACCTCAGGCCATATGTGTAACTGCACCTTCTATATTAAGCTCGTGCATGACGGCAATTCGGGCCGAAGTGACACATTTTTGAGTGACCGTACAGGATTTTAGAGGCAGTTGTGGTGAACAGGTCTGAGCTCATTCTACACATTAGGACATGGCTGGAACATGTAGGGGGAGGAAAATACTTAATTTTAACATTTTTAAACTCCTTATAGTCCCTTTAAAGTTGTATTATGTAAGTTGATATTCGTGTGTATTTTTACCTTTCACCCAGCAGCTGTACATGGTGAGCTTTCCATCACAGTGGCCTCGATGTCGCTCCAGGATCAATGGTTTTTCAGTTTCTGGATGGATTGTATTCACGACCATGGGCATGGCTCCCTCAGCAGAGAAACAGACAGAAGAGAGTTCCTTTATTTGTCATTGAACAATTATACAACATTCAGGTGTTAGTCCTGAGCCGCTGTGACTGAGCGCGCTGCCAAACCGCCTGGGTTTGTCCCTGTTTTAGAGCGTGGTGTCCTGCACTGGTCAGCTCCTCCTCCTGCGCAGCTCCCTCCGCTCCACTCCAGTCTTTCACCATCTTCGAGGAAGAGCGTAGCAGACGAATATAATCTGTCCAGTGAATGAACATTACCCAGAGCAATAATAGGGATAGAAGACTTGTTTTGCTTAGCTGCGAGTCTTGCCTGGATACCTCCTCGTTTGTCCTCTCCCTGTTTCCTGTAGCGCCTCTTATGCTGCCTCCACTGCACTGCAGGTATGGGGGGCTCTTGGTGCCTCTTCAATATTTCAGAAGAAGGAAATATTTAGGTCCCAATTGCCTTTAGCTCATAAGCTAGCTGTTTGTTTACTTTTAAAAATGCTGGTTCCGTCATGAGTACGGACTCTCTGCAGTAAAAAATCCGCTGAACCTCACAAAAACATAACAAAGATGTCTACCACAGACTGCAAACATATCTATGAGTGTAATTGACTTGAATTCAGAATATTTATCTTAATATGAGTTGTTTTGACAGGTTAAGGTTCAGTTAAGCATGTTGACTCCGATTTGGATTCATGTGTGGACGTCCAGCTCAGTGCATTCCCGCTGTTTTCTCTCCAAAAGGCTTAACTGTTGCTCATAAGAAATCTCCTCGTCATCACGTTGGCCCCGATTTAACTTTTCATGGCTTTTCTCCTGGAAATAGCCCAGTTCCTGTTTGGACAAACGGTTTGCTGCATTTAGGCGTTGCATTCCCACAGAATGTCAAACACGGGCGGCGTCAAAGCGTGCGCCCAGTGAACAGGTCGAAATACTCCACACTGACTCAAAGCAATATCACCAGTGTTACTCTTTATCTCCTTCACTCTGGGTGTACTTCTTTAGTGTACACACTAGATGGAGCTTAGAAAGTTGCATTGAACACAGTTGCGTCTGCACAAGGTCAATGCAGGGAACCAGCAGTGACTCCAGTTCCAGGGGGTTTTCACATGGACACTGTTTAAGGGGCTCTTGATCCAAAAGAGAAACCATTGAGTTTGTGTGAATCCAAACACAAGCACCGTCCTGAAGAGGCACCCTCGTATTGGGTGAAACAGGCGGCTCTCGGAGAAGCACCCATCGTACTGGAGCGGGGCAGGTGCCTTCACAGATACATCAGACTCAAAGTCATTAACCCCTTACCTCCCACCTGAACCGAGCACATTTTCTCCAGTTTGGCTTTACCCCCAGTCCAAAAGCTTCTGGAAAAAAGCTGTGAAAAAGCAACAAAACTGAGACGAAAACATTGATGGAAATGTGACAAAAAAGTGAGAAAACATTGACCAAAAAAGAGACGAAAAATGGATGAAAAAAAACAAAAAAAATGTGACAAAAATGTGATAAAAAATTGACCAAAAAATGACAAAAATGTGACCAAAAAATGACAAAAATTGAAAAAAAAATTGCAGAAAAAATGACAAAAATGTGACAAAAAAAATGACAAAAAAATGACAAAAATGTGATTAAAATTAGACAAAAAAAATGAAAAAAATTAGACAAAAAAAATGAAAAAAATAATAATAATATGAGAAAAAAATGTGAGAAAATTTTTTAAAAAAAAGTTACAAAAATGAGTTGAATGCCCAACAAAAAAATGATGGAAAAAAATCTGATAACGTGAGGAAAAAGATCCTCTCGGTTCAGGCGGGAGTTAAGAGGATAATCTAACTGCATTAATAGCTGCATTAAAACAGTCGACTGTATAAGGCTCTTTTTAATTCACTAATTTCACCCGGGCCTCCCTCCTCTCATTCTGTTTGTACTGTATGTGCATGTTTTTTTTATTTATTTTCCTTTATTTTAATTTAATTTTATCTTATTCACAGCATGTTTGAACGTGTGTCACTTCCTGCCTGGATTTGATTTCCAACTTTTGCTTTCACACAACAATAAAACAGGTCAGAGATGACATTGAAAGCATCTGTTGACACCTGTGATGAAGAGGAGGAGATGGAGAGGTTGAGGAGGCTGATGGGTGTGCTCCTCGAAATGGGTGAGGCGGGCGGACATGTTGCCAATATATTAACCGAACAACTCATAAAACATCGAGTTACACAATTAAATATGTTTCCTTCGGTTTCAGTTTGAAAATGATGCTGGAAAAAGTCCAAGCGTACGTTGAGGTTTTCAACTGTCAGGAATGGCTACATAAACCTTTAGTTTGTTGTGTTTGAGTTCTCACAGTTTGTCAAACATCAAACATTGATCATCCCTGACAACATTACATAACCTTATTCATTAAATGTCACTCAGCCTTATAATGGAAACTCTCATTTGACAAGCTCCGGCGCGTTTTTTTTTACTACACCGACCCACACACGGCCTGGTTCCACCTGTTCCCGCCTGATAGACGTGGAGGGCGCACACAGAGGTGTCCCAACACGGATTTAATCACTCTGGGATCATTACTCCTCCTGCTACCGGCACAAACGCTGGAGTCATGCCCGGATCTGTGCATGAGGACACAACTGTCTAAAACGCTTGTTGTTTAAGTCCAGAGACCTTCACCGGACTTGTTCTGATCCTTTTAGCACTCAAATCGCCCTCCTCTTTGCTCTTCTCTGGCCTTGGAATCGATCTGCTGAAACATATGGTTATAATGGTTAATAATGGAGGTGTATTGAAATAAACAGCAGGTGGTGAATGTTGTGTTGAAGTCTTGGCAGTGAAGCCTGTTGATGCTTCTGGGGCATTTTGAAAGTTTGTCCTGTTCAATTCAAACCTTTTCCCAGTTTGGCATTACCCAAATCGACACAATAAAAAAAAGCAGGAGAGAAGCTTTTAGATTTGACGTCAAACTAGAGAAAATTTGGTTCAGGTGGGGGTCAAGAGATTAAAGGAACAGGCCACCGTTTTTCCACACTGAGATATGTTCTTACCTGGGCTTAGACGAGTTGACGCGTACCTGTCTGGTCTTTGTACGTGCCCTCAGTCACGCAAAACGACCAAAGATGTTGCTAGCATTTGGCCTCTCCCAGCATATTCCTATGGCTCCAAACAGGGTGTTAATGTTACACTTCAGTTTTTTCTTCCCACAAGCGTGTCCTGCTTTTACCTTCAAACTCCTGCTGTTTTTTTAGTTTTTTTTTCTTCCTTAAATCCCTGGCAGTGCTTCTCACAAACACCGTTGAGCAACTGTCAGGCGCAATTTTGGCTAATTATCTCTTCACATTTTGGTTTGGGGCTGATCACACCTCACAGCCTCTCCCCTTTACCCGTCTCCGGTCGGGACATGCGCACGCGCTTTCACGGCTCCGGGCGCCGCCGCTTGGCTTTCGTGCTCGGCGGCGCGTTCAAAAATAACATCCGCGCCATCTCCACAAGCCGCCGCGTCAGGAGCACTTTGCTAATTCCAGTTTTGAGTTGTAAATTTGAAGATCGAAATACGGAGGAGGGCTTTTGCAGGAGCGACTTGGCAGCTTTGTTGGTGGGCCGGAGCTCCAGTGTGTAATTAGAAAGAGTTTGTCCCCTGTAATACAGCGTACTGTAAGTGGACACACCCAGAAACGAGAGGAGCAGACTAAACAAGCGTCTTCTGAATGCGGTGATGAAGTCTGCATGTTTTAATATGAGATGGCGAACAGTGGTTTGCTGTAGTGTAAAGATAGTCATGAAAGGCGCTCAGGCTTGTTATGGGAATGCGACTTTTACAGTGAACAGGGTGTGAATTTAACACTACGTCGGAGCCAAATCATTTCTATTCTGTGTTCAGGATGTTTCAATCTTTCATTTAGGTTGCAGAGAAATGGCACTGTGTCGAATTGACAGAACTAAACAAAAAGACATTGTGTTAAAGGAATAGGCCACCGTTTTTACATACTGAGATATGTTCTTACCTTGGCTTTGACGAGTTCATTTGTACCTGTCTGGTCTTCACGCGTGTCCTCAGTCACGTAAACACAGCGCAGACGGCGTTAGCATTTAGCCTCTCCCTCTCTCCTCTATAGCTCCAAAACAGGTCAAGATAGAAGCTACCAAGCTCTTCCATGTTTTCGAAATCTGCGCAGTAATCTTCACTTTACTGTGCGGATGCCAAATTACTCCTGGTGTTATTACGCCTTACAATATAGTCCCCCCTTTTATCCGCTTAGAAAATCCACATTGTTTAATTTTGTGTAATTATACTTTGTAGTGTAGCACTTCACGTAACTATATTTAAATAGGAAAAATGTGGAAGAGCTTGGTAGCTTCTATCTTGATCTGTTTTGGAGCTACAGTGGAGAGAGGGAGAGGCTAAATGCTAACGCCGTCTGCGCTGTGTTTACGTGACTGAAGTCACAGGTGAAGATCAGACAGGTCCTAAAGAACTCGTCAAAGCTCAGGTAAGAACATATCTCAGTGTGTAAAAACGGTGGCCTATTCCTTTAAAGAGTTGGAGTTTTGTACTACCTCAAAATCTGGATTATTGCACCTGAATATAAGCTGCTCCAACAAAATGTATGTGTGACTGACTTTATGCGTTTGCAAGTAGCATTAAAGTGATTTTTGACACCGACTAGGCTAATTCAACCTGGGAGACTAATTTCAGCATCACCTATCTCCAGCCAGTGATCGCTTCCGAGAGGGCCACACCTCGATCTCAGCCATCAGCGTAAGAGCCGCACCTCCGTAGCAGCCAATCATCGCCCTCGGTCCCACTCGCTTCCCAGCTGGGCTGCCACCCACCTCTGCCCCGTCTCCGCCTTTTCTGCCCACGGCTTCTCCCTGCTGCAGCTTCACAGGTCTCCTGTACCACCACCAGTGTCCAGGCTCCAGGGAACACATCCCTAACTCCAAGCTGTTCCTCCATACTGACTTTCATACATACATCGTTGTCTTCCTCCGGGGTCTGAACGCCAAAACTAATATACATGTCAATAAATCTTCCTCAGGTCATTAAGGGCCCTAATGGTTAAAACCAAACATTTGAAATTGATCCGAACGATTATCCAGTAAACGATGAGAGGGGAGCAGTATGTGGGCGATTGTATGTATTAAATAACCCGCGTCCTGTATCTGTTGGAGATGATCCACATGTGAGTTTTATTTAGACCAGACATTTGACAGTTTCCGTAATCTAGTCGAGAAGAAGCAAACGCTTGTTTGGCAAGGAGAAAGTGGGCCTGAGCTTGGAGATAGTTCTTTTCTCTGCAAGACAAACAGTGTTATGAAGAGGAGGCAGAAGGTGCTTCCTGGTTACGTAGGGCCGCAGGAGAAGCTACGGTGTAAAAGTGAGGAGCACTGAACAAGCTACAGTCACAATCTTAAAGGGATATTTCAGGATTTTTTTTACACATGGGGCCTCATTTCCTAGTTATCCAGAGTGTTGTTGATGTATTGTTTTAATTCATGCAGTCCTTATATTTGAAGAGTTTAATGGTGCTAGACTAGTGCTAGACTAGTGCTTGGCTAGTGCTAGGCTAGTGCTTGGCTAGTGCTAGGCTAGTGCTAGGCTAGTGCTAGGCTAGTGCTTGGCTAGTGCTAGGCTAGTGCTAGGCTAGTGCTAGGCTAGTGCTTGGCTAGTGCTAGGCTAGTGCTAGGCTAGTTCATGTCTATGGTAGCTAGTAGCCTGCATTAAAAACCTCTTCAAAATCATCGGTTAGTCCTCCAAACATTGTCAAATCTGATTTGTTGAAAGCTTCTTTGTGAATCCGGTAACCTAGCAGATCACTCCGCTGCTGCGTAGCTACAGCCAGGAAGCTGATGCTGCTCAAATATAAGTTATTTTAAATGCAAAATGGTTATACACAGACATGGTCAACACAGGCGTTATATCGGTCTGGTGTTATATGTGATTTGCCTCAGGTGCACTGTGCTTGGGTCAGACTGTTTTTAATGCAGGATACTAGTTACCATAGACATGCACTAGCCTAGCACCACTAAACCCTTCAAATATAAGGACTGCATGAATTAAGAAAAAAAAATGTATCCAGAAATCAACAACACTCTGGATAACAAGGAAATGAGGCCCTGTGTCAAAATTCCTGAAATATCCCTTTAAAGTCCATAAAGTCCATAAAGTCTATAAACAATTGCTGAAACCTTTATGAGCTGTGTGAGATCCAATTTCCCCGAAGAATCCACCTTAAAAGGCAGAAGTTGATACATTCGGACAAAACAAGCACTCTTGTCGATACGGGTTGATTTGTTAGCATGCTGTTGGCAAAAAACGGTGGCTTGGTCCATCCACTTTCAACATCAAAGCGCAGATACAGATTGCTGCAGACAAGAATATTCATCAGATTTAAACCAATGCGCCACCACGGAACCTTCTCTTGCCAGTACACCCCAAAAAAAAGTCCCCAGCCCTCGTGTCTGCGTCTGCTGCGCTCGCGACGGCGTCCGGCGTTGAGACAGGCTGCCTGTGGTCTCAGCGAGATGGGAGGGTGGGCCGAGCAGCTGACGAGCAGACAGGGCAGAGGAGGGGGGGGGGTGCTGGAGCCTGGGAGGGGGGCCCGGGGGGGGGGGTTATAGACTGTGGTTTGTTTGCTGGAAGGGGCGGGGTGGCACCAGGCGCTCAAACTGTCTGTGCGCTGTGTGTCCTTTGGGATGGGACAGGACATGCACGGGACAGTGTCATCTGAATGTTTACACGAGAGGGCTGGGGCGAGGGTCTGGGGCGAGGGTCTGGCGGCGCGTCCACATGCACGCACACGGAAATCACACTCGAGTTTTCTTCCTGGAACAGATGAGGCAATTATTCCTCCTGCAGGAAGATTGGGTCGACATTTGTTCCTAAATACATTTGTTATTGGACATTCTATAAAACAGTTGGCACCTTGGACTATCCCTTCATTTTAGATTTCTAATGTACTGTCCCTGTGTATCTTTATCATTGTCGGTTTGGTCGTATGACTGTATATCCTGTGGTGCATTAAGTTAATTACAGGCAAAACTAAATTTTTTCAGGTTTTGGGCCATATTGGTCTCTGAACATATAAGCTTTCACCTGGAAACAGAAAATATGCCTAATCTTGACAATATCATGTTTAAATATTGCGCTGATTCAATGTTCCCCCATAGACTTATATGGGAGAACACAATTTCAAGGGCCTTTTTCTCAAAACACATTTTTCTGTCATTGTGGCGACACCATGTCCACGTCAGTCGGACCTAAAGACTTCAAATTTTCCAGCCTTGGACTGAACAATATTTGGGAGATTTTTTCGGAGGGATTTTTTCATTATTTAATCCCTAAACCCCATTTATTGAGTTTTGAATGTCAAAAAAATAAGGCGAAAATTAAATTTGTACACATTTTTACACTAAAAAACAGCGCATTTTAAAACTAAACAAGAAATCCAAAATCCCCTCTGAGAAAGCCTTGGTAACTCATCGTTAAAATAAAACCATACATTTGCCGAAAGATGGGAAATTTGGGTCATTTTTAGGCATAAAACACCTCGTTCTTATATGAAAAGATAAAATGACAGAAAACTTGCAATGTATTTTTTTCTCACATTTATGCCAGTAATCTACAGTAAAAGCTTCAAATTGATATCTGTTAATACACATTCTTTCTCTATTCACCTGCAGCGTCTCGCCTTAAATGAAGACTATTTCGTCATTTGTGCCGTAAAACGGGGGGAGCTCGTCCGGGAACAACCGATTTTTTACTGTGTCCGAAAAAAACTTCCCGTAAGTCTGCTCTCGTTTGCTCTATTTGTCTCTCGGTTTATCCAAGGTCCCTTCGCTGGGGCCGCCGTGGATGTCATGCTGAATTCAAACACTTAGATGGGAAATGCTTGATGGCCTAATGGCTTTCTTTAATCACAGAATAGCTGCAGTGTATTTAAAGCCACAGTCTGTCTCCGTCTGTCTGCCTCTCCTCCGTCAGATGTCGTCGGGCTCGTGTCGTCGCTTTGTCTCGCGCTCATCTGTTCTCCATGTGATCCCCCCCCCCCCCCGGCTCCCTGATAAGTTGAGTGAGTAATCGGCTACAGATTAAAGTCATTATTCAGTAAGGATGTCTGCTCCTGTTACATAATGTGTGGAAGACGGCGGTGATCATGTGTTTGGGGGATATCCGTTACCCCGGCGAGTCCAGAATGACGACCTTCAAGATAAACTCAAACGAACCCAAGCAGTCAGATTTGTTTATTTGCAGTCATGTGTGGATTGCGTGAAGCATCGCTCTCGGGACGCGGAAGTTCCCCTCAGTGACAATCCACGGATGGCTCAGAGGAGAGCCCAGAGCCTTTTTTCCAATCGGCGGCAAATGACCAAAAACACATCAACAGGCGGAGAGTTTTGTGATTCATGACCCTGTGTGAAAAGTGACAAGGAACCGCTAAGAACCCCACGGTTTCCACGGGGCAATAAAAAGCATTAAAAGTCATTAAATGCAATAGATCCAACCTGGCATCGGTCTAAAACATGTTCAGTTGCAGTTTTGGCTGAAATGGACCAAATCATTTTTGCTCAAAAGTTTCCTGTTTTGTCCAATTCACTTTCCTCTTGTTTGATGAAATGTTTGCAAATCTTCAAAAGAACTGAAAGCGTTTGTGATATTGAAATGTAGAACTTGGACATTAAAATGGCATTAAAAAGCATTACATTTGACTTCCCTCTGCCCATATAAACCCTGTTTGCTGATTGGTTTACTCCACTTCCTGTTTGCTGGACTTTGCTGCGCTCTGGAAACTGTCGTCGATGCTGGCGCTTTCTAAGAAAGATGACTACAGACTTGGCTTGTTTATTACAAATAAGGGTTGCTCAGTCTTGGGGTCAGTTCAGTGTAATCTATCTACATTCTCTACGTAGTATATATATTGTAGTTTCGTTTGACGTCTATCTTAAAGCAGTACTAAGTAGCTTGTTTACCTTAGTAAATCCTTTCCGTAGTCCCTCTGGGGTAATGCAAGTGTTAATGTGATGATCGGGGGGTCTTTCATCTCCCCCTGGTGTCTCTGGTCAGAAAACTGCACTTGCGACTATCCCTGCACCGGGTCGGAGGCGCCAATACACACTAATGGAATGGAAGAAGCTAACAGGCTAATGGGCAAAGCTAACTGTGGTCTAGCGCCACTTTAGCAGTATTTACAGCCAAGTTTGAGGGGAAAAAAATCTCCATTGTGTAATGTGATGTACAATATCCCTTTGTTTTTGTTAAAGCCACGCCGCGTTGAATTTGACCCAACAAATACAATTGAAATACAAGCATTTATTTTATGACAGATATTTTCATCATTGAAAAATACCTCCTAAATTGACAAACAAACATTTATGAGGCTCACCCCTCCTAAGATATGACAGTAAACTTTACCGGGAGTGGGTGCGTCTCCAGCTCGTTTCCATGGAGATGTGAAGAAAGACTTTGAGGTTTATACAGGTTAGGCCCTCATCCAAATCCATTCTTTTATTACCCACTGCAGTAACAGCATTTTCTGTGTTGAACTGGTCACTAGGAGCATGTTTTGTTTTGCTGCAAAAGTATAGTTCAAAATGTTACACAGTGTACCTTTAAGTTCAGCCTCCCTTCTCTCTGTCCCTGCAGCTCCTCGTCTTCCAGCTGCTGAGCTCCACACCTGCCTCTCTTTCTGCTGTAAAATGCCTCCAGACCTCTACTCCAGAGCCAGGTACCTGTGGTGAACTTATACTCTTCTTCTTAGTCTTTGAGGCTTTTTTAAAAATCATTTCGGCTATAAACTGCATCTACTTCCTCGTCCGCTCTCGGGCCTGTTGGAGCCAGTATTCACATCACTGCCTTCTGTCCTCCTGATGTGGCCCTGGTCCACTCCCCTCTCCAAACCTCCTCTCCGCAGCCATCCAGAACCTGTTGATTTAGCCTGATTTGTCCCTTTTAAATTAGGACAATGATCGCCGTCTTCAAAGACCTCATCTGCCCTGATGTTTTCAATATAAAACAGGTAACAGTTACACGTCCCCGGCTCCTGATTGGCTGACAGTTCAAAGCGCGCTGCCCTCCATTTGGGGACATCAAAGTCGCTGGGTTGCGGTGGGTGTGTCCATTGTGAGTTGGATCCCAGAATCTTGTCTTCACGCTCGCTCTGTTGTAAATGTCAAATCGAGCCGCTAATCTCCCACTTCAATGGCAGCGAGTGCGTGTGTGAAGAGGAACAAAGGCGGTGATTATGGTTTACATGCAAAAGTACTGCGTGTCCATGAGAGAATCCGCTCTAATAAAAGATGCTTCAATGGGAGCGAAACTCTAAGGTCTTGGTTTGTGGTAGGCGTTGACAATACACGGGGAAGTATTCTTTAGCGGGGTGCTGGAAATCTTCACTCGCACTACATCGTCTTACTTTCAAACTCAGAACTTTTAAAATGACAGGCGACACAGACCACAGTGTTTTTCCTCTAGGTTGCAGTATTTTTGTATTGATAATTACAAAAATTACCACCCGCCAAAACCAAATGCATTCTCTCCTCTTCGTCGTCACTTTTTATTTCCCTTATGTGTTTTTGTCACCTTTTTAATGGCACTTTTGTTACTTTTTTTGTTACTTTTTTGATGCATTTTTGTCACATTTTTTTCTGGATTTTGGTCACTTTTTTGTTGGATTATTGTCACTTTTTAGTCACATTTTTTGCTACTCTTTTGTCACTTTTTTGCTGGATTTAAAAAAAAAAAATTGCTGGATTTTTATTTTTTTTGCTGGATTTTTTTCATTTTTTGCTGGATTTTTTTCATTTTTTGCTGGATTTTTGTCATTTTTTTGCTGTTTTTTTTTTTTCATTTTTTGCTGGATTTTTTTAAAAAAATGTTGCTGAATTTTTGTCATTTTTCTGCTGAATTTTTGTCATTTTTCTGCTGAATTTTTGTCATTTTTTGCTGGATTTTTGTCATTTTTCTGCTGAATTTTTGTCATTTTTTGCTGGATTTTTGTCTTTTTTTTGCTGGATTTTTGTCATTTTTGCTGGATTTTTGTCATTTTTTTGCTGGATTTTTGTCATTTTTGTCAATTTACATCCTCATTTTCTTCTGGTTTTTTTGTCGCCATTTTGAAGAAGCTTTTAGATTTGGAGAATTTGGAGAGCAGGAGAAAACA
Organism: Gobius niger; assembly: GCF_951799975.1. Taxonomy (NCBI): domain Eukaryota; kingdom Metazoa; phylum Chordata; class Actinopteri; order Gobiiformes; family Gobiidae; genus Gobius; species Gobius niger. The sequence continues at coordinate 20,993,335 of NC_136869.1, forward strand.
TGTTCAGGTGGGAGTTAAGAGGTTAAACAAAAACGATAGTTACACACTTAGGTTTCACACGCCAAAGACCTGGAGCAGGAGAGATTAGCCCAGCCCAGCCCTGACCTTTGCTCCTCGTCCATGTCCATGTGGGTGAGGCCCCCAGTGTTTGAGGAAGCACCCACTGCTCTCCTCAGCGACCTGTGAGGACCCCGAGGTGCTACTTCCCCTGCGCTGCGCACATGAGGGCTGTGTGTTTTCTGCTGAGGGCTGTCATGTGAGAGGAGGGAGGAAACTGTCTCTGGCTCTTTCATGACCCACGGATATAAAATATACTATAATTCACCGTATCGTTATTTACAATCAAATGAAGTGGTCACTATTAACAAATCAGACAGGCTGCAATTATTCAGTACGCGTGATATATCCTTTAGGGACCAAAATCTACTCACATTTGACTTCTATACGGGCCACTAAGGTGAGGACAAACACTTCCCTCGCATGACATTGTGAGACAAATAAACAAATTCATGACACTAGAAAACAAAAAATGTTCAAACGATTTGTGCAGGTGGGGAAAACAGATGGACATTAGGTCATGGCTACAATCCTGAGTGATGTGTTTACATGCATGGGTCTAATGTGTGTTCATTAACTTGCACTATCCCGACCAAAGCAACAAATATATTTGTGAGGCTCACATACACTTGACAAATATAGTTGGCTCCTTTATACTATCACACAGGAGTGTGGGGGACAAACTGCAGGCCGTGGTGGACGACTATTGGGTCGGCTTTTCAATTTGTACTCGCTTGTGTCCTAATAGGCATTTAATTCTCCATGTTAAGGAGACAGTGGCTCCTCACCCTGTTTTAAACTGCCAAAACCCTCAAGAGGCCCACTACGACGAGGTCCACACATGTGCGGGCTCTGTTCGGGAGAACTCAAGTGTAGATGGGGTTGATAGACGCTCCTGGAGGAAAACGGATGTACTATCCTGACAAAGCTTACAAAAAAGTCAAGGCGATGTCCAATTGCGTCCCCCTCCCTCCTGACACAGTGACTCCCGTAGGCCATGTGGAGAATCAGCTTGGTACAAGGGCACGTCAGAACATAATGTGAAGTACAGTACATGAGTCAAGAATGACACAAGGTTGAGACCTCTGCTCCAACGTCACCCCTGTTTCCTCCATGTTCACTTCTTCTCCCAAAATGCCACACACAGGCACTCTGTGGTAGATCGGGAGCACCTGGTTCCCACCAGTCTCCAACTCTGCCGGTGCTGTGCCAGACGCTTCCTTGTTTCCACGACATTGATTTCACAAGTGACCGGTGCTTTAGCCTCGATAGTTGTAGTGTCCCTTCCATTGTATATTTTATAAATACTCCTCCACTGCACATTGCAACCCATTTGCCTCGATCTGGAGGAGATTGCGCTGGTATTGGACCAAAAAGAGTCACTAACACACACTTTTCCCCCGTTAGGACATGTGTGCCATTTCTTGACGGAGCTAGTTATCAGTTGCTAAGGGGGCGGGGCCTTTGCCAAAGGTAAATCGCGGTGTATTATGCAGGAAACCTGAGATATTTCTGTCCTTCTTCCATACCACCGACAGCACTAGGCCTATAGCGGTTCTGCTGGTTGCTCACCTCAGACTGGCCGTCGCCTCGTTCTCCACAAATTCCTCCACAGCTCCAGCTCCATCTGCAGCTCCGCCGCGCGGGAGCGAAGCTGCCCGTTATTTCAGCGCGGCTCCGGGCTAACTCGATTGAGCGGACTTGGAAAACCAGTTACAAGGGTCCAATTAGGTTATGAGCGTTCAGAGGGATGAGACGCCCGGGTCTGGCTCGCCTTCTCGTCCGCAGATGTAGACAGTCCGCGGGCCAGAGACAGGCTTCGTGCTAATGCCCGAGCTAACTCAATCGAACGCCTGCTCCTGACCCCAGCATGTCTGACGGCCCACTCCAGCTCCAGCTCCGCCAGGTCTGACGTTCTCCGGTGGCTGGGATTCAAATCATCAGCCTGAATGTGTTGTCTGTTGGCTGAAGAATTCATACTTCCTGGCTTTCGCGTGTCTCCAGGGTTCAGTCACTGAGCTTTAACGACTGGAGGCTGCACTAGCACTATAAGGACAATTACTACTGTGAAAGTCGGAGGGAGCTGATGACAATACGCGTTTCTAGATCTCACAGACCCTCCACATTCTTTCACAAATGCTACCTTTTATCATCTGAGGTGCCAAAAGACGACTACTCCTACTCTACTACCAGAAAATACATTCATTATCACAGCTTTAATAAAACCACGAGCTGGAAATGCTTTATTTAACAGTGGAGCTCCTGTGACCAACTTATTTCCCCTGCGGATCGAGTCACTTTGCATAAGTCTCTCCGAGTATCATTGTTATTATTTTAAAGTAACCGGACGCCGTTGAGCTTTTTTTGCCCGCTCTACCCGCCCGCCTCCGACTTGATTGAGCGCCACATGTGTGTTCCTGGAAGTGAGAGCGCAACATGTCTGAAATTCGGTGCCAAATTCCCTCTCGTCCCGTCGGTAAGCCCCGCTCCTGCCCCCCCCCCCCCTCCTTTCCTTTACAACTGTCTCCATCCAGCAGCAGGACGTAAATAATGGAGTAATTACAGGAAGCTAGCCCCCGACCGCTAAACATTTTCCTAACCCTGTGATCTGACTGCGAGGCGGGTCTTCCGTTTGGATGAGACCTGCAACTCATTTTCAATATCTGCGTTCTGAAGTAGCGAGTCTTCCACATGCCATGTTTGTACTGAGATTTATCACGTGGAAGGTCTCAGGGTCAACGGCAACTGATGTGGTTCGTGCAGCATATAGTACATTCTTAGTTGGATGGTTATAGGGCATGAAGCCGGCTCATTCATCCACAGGTATCCAGGTGCACCTAGCGAAAGGATATGGTCATTTCTTTTCCCGGAGACAGGCACGGGTAGCACGTGCAGATGTTGCAAAACGTCTGACCCGTTTCCTCCAAATTACGTTTTCATTCTACTCTTGCTACAAAATATCCACTTTAGCAGCTCTTACTTTACTGCCCCCTTGTGGGAATTGTTATTTGTCTTTGTCTGCTTGCTGCTGCCATAGTTCAGTCATGCTCCTAGCAGCAAACTCCACAGTGTTTCTGCCTGTAACATTTTATTTTGGCCCTACAATAAAATCTGCCTGTAAGTATTAGAATTATAGCAATCTTAGCTTCTATTAGAAAATGTAGTCATTTTAGCATGTTTCCAATTCGTAATTTGTAAGAATACATTAGGCACTAATACCGCTAGCATCCCTATGGCTTTTCCCATGTAAATTAGCATCGTGCTAATTGCTCGATAATGCAATCTTTTTTTTTTTTAAGTTTAAAGCAGTACTAAGTAACTCTTCCACCTAGAGGCCATAAGCGCAACTGCAGGTGTAGTAGCAAGTTACGATTTTTTAACTTACTATTTGTCTTGGAGAGTAAATACTACGCTGACAGAAAAGGCGAAGGGAGAGAGGGTTACTGTGCATCCAATTATACAATGGAAATATTTTGTTTTCACTCAAACTTTGCTGTAAATACTGTTTAAAGTGACGTTAGCCCGCAGTTAGCTTTGCCCGTTAGCATGTTAGCTTCTCCTTCGTGATTACATTAGTGTGTATTGCTTTCTCCGGACCGGTGGTCAAGTTGCAAACATGGTTTTCTGTCCAGAGACACCAGGGGGAGATGAAAGACCCTCCAATCATCCCATAAACACTTGTATTACCCCCACAGGGACTACGGGGAGGATTTATTAAGGTAAACACGTTACTTAGTACTGCTTTAAGTTCACTTTATTTTATATTTGAATTGTATATGTGCCCAATTAAGATTGTAATATGCATTATTTGTGTTTCTGTATCCATCCATCCATTTTCATCCACTTGTCCGTTGCCGGGTCGTGGGGGCAGCTGTTGGAGCTGCCCAAATCCCATTGCAGCAGCCCTTTATGGCTCCTCCTGCAGGTGGTGGGTCCACAGGAGGACGGCCTCATGGTTCTAACCGGGCCTGTTGGTCTCTCATAAGGAGCTTCTGAACCGCTCTTTGTCTGACTCGTCACCTAGGACCTGTTTGCCCTGGGAGACCCTACCAGGGGCACGAAGCCCCCGACCACAGAGCTCCAGGATCATTCAGGTGCTCAAACCCCTCCACCAGGTCAAGGTGGCGGTTCCAGGAGGGGGTGTTTCTGTATATTACAGTTATACAGTCCTTCCAGTAAATCACACCAAAACAGCAAGAGGCTTCCTGGTCCTTTATCGGAGACAGTTTTCTGTAAAGCTAGTTCACACACACTAATAAAGGCAGAATACTTACAATCTCCGAACTTTCCAGTCCTGGCTTAACAATTTGTTTACGTTTTTTCAGAGGGAGTTTTTAATATCGAGACCCAACAACTTCGCATTTTTACGTTCATGAGTCTGATACAAACATAAAATGACCGAAAACTTGTCATGTTCTTCTCATATTTATATCAGTAATGTACAGCAATAGTTTCAAATTGATATCTCAAAAAAAAAAAAAAGTGTTCCCCCATTCACCTGCAGTGTCCCATCATAGGCAAAATACACTTATGAAGGAAATGCTTGAAAACACACCCATTTCCAGTTCGCCCTGATTTCAGCCAAAGAACTCCGAACTCTGCCAAAGATTAAATGGACTGACTGGATGAGGCACTTGTGGGAATGTTTGAATAAGGATGAGCCAAATAAGTCATCAGTGAGACAAACAGTTTGAAGAGTCAGCTCCAGAGGACTTCTACAACCAGAGACACACACACACACACACACACACACAGGTCAAACGTAATGACGGAGCGCTCGTATAAAAGAGAGCGCACTTAGCCCACAGTTAAACTCCGGGTGACTCTGGCTCCTCCGATAAAAGCTTTTCCCTTGGCTTTTTTTATTTGTGTTTGAGCAGGGTGTTGTAATATGTGTGTGTCTGAGCAAATACACCTCTATAACAGTGTCGCCTGTCTGCCCGGGAGCTGTCTGTGTGGGAATCTTAGTCGTCACAAAAGAGGATTCGAAGTCGTATTACAGCCGACGAGGTGATTCTGAGCACAGCTTCCCAGACTGCATATCAGATTTGTGGTCAATAAAACGTTTGCAGGAAACATTTACCATCTGACGAGAACACGATTCCATCAAGTCAGAATAGAAGTGACTCGCAAAGATTCATGTGGCGCTTTTTGTCTGTCCCGTTTTTGAGCTAAGACCATCCGCAAGAAATACCGATGTCTTAGTTAGTGCTTAAGTATAGAAGACGCTGTAAAAAAACAACAACAACACAAGTGCAATGGGTGAAGAGTTAGGCTAAGTTCGGTTACTTTGGTAAATTTGTCTTGCAGTTCTTGAGAAAATGAGTCAAACTAGTCGAGGAAATGGCAGCTGGAACAAAGCTTTTCTTATGGATGGAGGGACTTTACTTGACCAGCTGATTCGATAAACGCCCGATAGAAAAGTGTCATCATGGTTTTATCTACATGAAGGAAGGACAGTTTCCGAAGACAATACAGTCGTTGGTGACCCCTTTTTACAAACAACAGCACAGTTTTCATCAAAATTCAGATTCAGATACTTGTAGGACTCCGCACACTCCACTGGTTGGCTGGTTGGCTGGTCGTGTTACATCATGAGGGAGGGCGCTTTTCCAGAAGTCAATGATCATATCTTTTGTTTTTGCAACATTTAAGAGAAGATACGACTCCTCACACCATTTGACAAAGTCCTCAACCACTGGGGCATGCTGGCTTTCATTTTTGTGAAGTAGTGATTCTGTTTCCATGATCACTCTGACACATGCTAGTACACAATATAAACAACAGGGGTGAGAGAACTGAGCCTTAGGGCGAGCCGAGTGTAATTCGATCATTGTTTGCTTTTTAACTCAAATATTTTAGCCTTTAGCTTCGATTACAGCATGCATTCACTATGGCGTTGGCATTGGTCTTTTACATACCGCAGCCTCTATGCAGTATAATATAGCAGTGGTTCTCAACTGGTATGGCATTGAGGCCCACAATCACTCTGGAATGACAACCAAACAACAAGGGGCCCAGAAGGTGAAAATCGATAAAGCAATACATAATGATTTAGTAATTGTTTGAGACAGTTTTTTGATGAGTAGACATTATAACATGGTTAAACAGACCAAAGTCTGTTTCAAAGACATTATGTTTTTGGGAGTCAAGCTTTGGTGGGATTGTGACCTTTTGGGGCGGACAGGAGGCTGGATTAAACGCTCTTTGTCAGCGGTCCGTTACCATGGTGTAGGTACTGTTGTTACGATGCAGACCCCGCTCACACCAGCCGAGGGGACCACTGTGTCTCCGCTCAATGCAGACGTAGCAATTATGGTATACATTTTCACCCCGATTATTACACGGCGTAGTAAAAAAGGCAGTTGTGTGGGAAAAAGTCAGGCACTGCAGGCGTCGACAGTGGGTTAGGGAAGTATTTAGACTCATACCTAAGTTTCGTGATGTCAGTTACAGCAAAAAGTTCAGATTATTGTTTTCTACACTCGGGCTCATGTAGAGGCTGCACCTTTTCTCACGTTTGACTTTAAACTATGTTCTAAAAGACCCGAGGTGAGGCCTGACTCACGCACTGCCCCTGACAATGTGAGGGCGGCGCTGCGTCTGTGCCACACATTTCTACACAAATATGGACAATAGCTGAAAAACAGTCTGTTATATATCTCGGCACGGGGTTTAGGAGAGCCGTTTAAACGTAAAGGGTAAAGTGAAAACTTTATTGACGAGTGGATGTACAGTATCTATAGTGCTAATAACAATGAAAACACACAGGATTGTCACCAACCAATCATGCAGGTGGGCGGGTTCACGGCTAATGCCTCTTGCAATATTGTGAGAATACGTTTTATGTTGAAAAACAGCTTTTTATTGGAAAATGCTATTGTTATGTCAATGTAAGGAACATTTACACTTGCCTGGAAATATCCAGACTCACAGCTGGATCAGCGACAGTCTGGTTAGAGCCGGAATCAACTACATTTCTAGAGCAGAACATAAACGAGCAAAGGGAATCAGTGATATATTTTAACAGGATTATGAATCACAAAACTCACTACTGTCGATGTACTTATCGTCATTTACCACCAACTAGAAAAAAGCTCTCGGCTCTCTGTGCGCTGTCTGTAGATTGTTATGAGACCGAAAATAAACTAAGGTTAAGGTATACGATCTAATCTGATTACAAGGATCCGTTTGAGTTTGGCTGCCACGGCAAAAGTGGGCATCCTGCCCAGACTATCCCCCGGTATAAGAAATACAGAGGAATATCAATGTGGACATTGAGAAATTTACCCCAATGATATTGGATGTCACAGCATTTAGTTAAAAAACACACACTTCTTTTTCTTCTCTTGTGACTCAAGAAAGTTTTGTACCGGAAAAACACGCTAATCAGTGTGTGGGAGACAGTTTGACCATGACATTAGTTTGTTTATACTCCCCATTGATAAGAGGTTGGCCTTTTCCAAATATAAACTACCAATTCTAAGGCGTCCTCAGTATTTGAAAAAGTCTGACTAAACCATAATACAGTTCCTATAAACACATAATTACAAAAGCTCTGCTCTGCCAATGACAGAGTTTGCATATCTAGTTTCATGTGGCTGTTTTTCCCCTTCCTAGTGTGATCATTTTGCATGCATGCCTCCGCTCTGCTTGTTTTCAGCCGTCATGTCCCCTGCAAGTCGATAGGGGTATATTTGTGTAATAAAAACATGTTCTAAATTAAACAGAGACACAAAAACAACTGGCTGTCTAAACCTGATCTGTCCTGTACCCCCAATCCCAAACAAATGTGATGCAACGTGGACAGCCGGCTCCTGTTCCCAGAGTGTTGTGTCAATATTGGCTTGCGGTGGGTAAAAAACACGGATCGTTCTGGTGATTGTGGGCCGCAGTGGCTCCAGCGCTCGCCCCCGACCTCAGACAGATGAGAGTCCTGCCGTGAAAATGAACAAAGCCGTTTTGGACATGAGCAGACAGCTACTGGTGCAGATACTCAAGGAGAGGAAGGCAAGAAATGCTTCCAAATGCAGAGCAGTGATAAATATGCATTCGTGCAAAGATTTTGTATGTTTTTTCCATTTCCTCTAAACTGTGTGGCAGTTTCTGGCAAGACTCAGATGCCATATCAGGGCAACAGGAAGTAAACATAACGGCTGACTCTGGGGCTGTGCTTTACAGGACTGTAGCATTCATTAAAGTGACAGTCTGTAAGTTTAAATGTGTTACTAATTTAAGAAAACTGCGTATAATTGACCGTCTGGGCCTGCAATTTGAGGCAACGTGTGATTAGAATTAAAAAATAGTATTTTTTCTAAAGTCCTTCTATTTGCTGATTTCAGACAGTGCCATCGCTTTGACCAATGAGACGAGCTTTCCTGTGAACCGGCCTGCCAGGTCCAATCAGGAGGGGAGGCAGAGGAGCTTGCACTTACTTTTGAATTTTTTTTCTCGTTCTCCTCATTTGGCAAACTAGGAGTGGCTTTCTGTTCCAATCAGGAGAGAATCTTACAGACTATCACTTTAATCATTCCCTCCATACTCAGTGGTGATTAGCTGCTATTGTAGCCCCAGCTGCCCTGGGCGAGAATTACAATCTAAGACCCAGTCATTTTTCACCAAGGTCTTGTATTGAAGATGGGCAGACTGACCACTATGCAAAGCCTTCTCCAGCACATCCCAAAGACTCTCAATGGGGTTAAAATCTGGACTCTGTGGCGGCCCATCAGTCTCATGCTCCCTGAATGTGAGCCTGATGATTCTGGCATTGTCATCTTGGAATAAGCCGTGTCATCAGGGAAGAAGAAAGTCATTGATGGAATAACGACAGTGGCGACAGTGGCGCAGACGGTAGAGCGGGTCGTCTCGTGATCGGAAGGTCGGGGGTTCGAATCCCACCTCCTGGAAGTGTACACTGTCGTTGTGTCCTTGGGCAAGACACTTCATCCACATTGCCCCCAGTGTCTGCGTACATTGGTGTATGAATGGGTGAGTGGATCCTTGCTGTAAAGCGCTTTGAGTGCCTAATGTAGGTGGAAAAGCGCTATATAAGTTGAGACCATTTACCATAACCTGGTCATTCAGGGTGTTCAGGTCGTCGGCTGAACTCATTCTTTGGGCTCATAGTGTTACTAGATCAGAACGGTTTCATTGGTCAACTACAATTAGACTTGATTTTATTTTCTTTCTAAAGTTACGACTGCAAATAAAGGAGCAGGCAGTAAAAACTATGCATAGAACTGCCCAAAGTATAATTTGTGCAAATATTGTTTTTGTGCCTTTATTAGGTGCACTCGGAATAAATGTACCCTCCGAACAACAGTTACAAGTCCTCCCTGGGCAAACAGCGGGATGAAGCCACATTTGGGTGGCCGCGGCGTCCCCGGTGACCCGGCGGCGGGGCGGGTGGGCCGTGTTTACCCAGAGCGGCCCTGGCTTACAGTGCACATGATAGCCCTTGTCCGCGGTTTCACGTCAACAGAGAAAGCGAGAGCGCCAGCGTATTGATCGCGTCCGCGGGGAGAGATAAGCTGTCGCCACTCATGAAGTCATTTCAGCGGGAACACAGAGGAGCGGGCAGGGCAGGGGCGGCTGTAAAAGAACGCTATGTGACCCGGCGGCGAGTTCGCTCCGAGGCCATAAACGTGAGGGATGAAGCCGTAAAGTGGACTTGTTCATCTGGACTTTACATCGTTTTTGGTCCTTTGTGCTGTTCATTGCTTCCTTTTACTTGTTAGCAGTGTCACTTTAAATGTTTTTGCAAATCTGTTGCCTTGTCGATACAGGGGCAACAAAACTGATCCATTCAAATACAATCTTAGTCTGACTTACCTCAAATGGGTCAGAATTTTTGTTACTGCGAGATTAAATATATCTGTTATATAACTTTTAATGAAGTATGTCTCAATAAAATAGTCATGCAGTTTAAACAATGTGACTGTTGCCCAGTTTGTAGATCTGCTCGCTAAGCCTGTGCTTCTCAATTTTGCATTCAAGACGGCCACAAGATCATACAGTGCATACTTTCAAGTCGTTGGATATTTAGTTATTTTCGTCTGTTTAGTGTGCCGAAACTTTCCTAATTCGTGTCATGCGTTTACATTTTTGCCTTTTTGACATGCCCTGGTATGTTATCCTTGTTTAATTCACAGATGTCAATTATAACATTACACATGGACAATAGAATGTCATTCTGTAACTTGAATCTACATTTTCCACTTGCAGTAATAAAGTGTAAAGTGTCAGAGAGTCTTCTCAGGAGGGACAGGCTGCTGGATTTAGATTTATGAGTTGGTTTGTCTGAAAATATCAATCACCCTAACCTTAAGGTTTACCATAGCCCTATTCCTAATCCTAATTTGTGCCACACAGGGTTGGGAAGTTACTTTAAAATTATCGTTTATCTATATTATGAAGAAGAAGAAGAACTTTATTAATATAGCGCCTTTCACAGACATAGCGCTTTACATGAGACAATTATACATTCACTCCATCCTGGGTGGTGTCGATCACCCTGGGGGAGACGGACAGAAACATTCAAGCACACAGCATTCATCGTGACCTATTGTACATGTTTTAAGTGGTAGGGGAAACCGGAGTACCTGGAGGAAGCCTACGCAGACACGGGGTGAACATGCAAACTCCTCACAGAAAGGTACTGTCCGGGTGGGAATCGAACCCGGGACCTTCTAGCCGTGAAGCACGAGCGCTAACACTGCACTATCGTCTATGAGTAGACCGCTGTAAAAATGTAATATGTTTGTATTACACATTACTGTTTCAAACATGTAACTGAGTTACACTTTGAGTTACTTCTGAATACAAACTGAAAATAGTAATGACGCCACAGAGCAAAAGTGCAGTCAGAGGTTTCATTTTCCTTCGCTTTTCCCATTCTCTCGTGTTTTGTTTTCATTAGCTACTGTAGTATACACAACTGAAAAATACTAAAAAAAGTCACTTTTGTACTTTTGTAATACGTTAGTCCAACACTGACATGATACAAACTGTTGAATTTGGAGCAGCTTACTGAACAATAAACAATCAGAAACACAGTCCAGGATAAATATTCCACTGCCTGTTTTCAATGTAGTTTGGATGGAAAACATGCCCTGTGGGCGTCACAAACACTGGCCATTGATTCTGTATATTGGGGGTGGTGACTGAAAAGGCTGAGAACCATTGCTCCAAGCTTTTGTTTCATGATGAAGATAATGCCATAAACTGTTTTTAAAGATACCCAAAGTTCAAGAGAACGGTGCCAGCGTCATGTGAACCAGCCACAGACACCAGCACTGAGTAAAATAACATTATTCAAATGTCACAGTTTTTCTTTCATCACTGATCCTTGGCCTGTGACAGTAGGAGGAGGTTTTATCTGTTGTAGATGTGTTTGTGTGCAGTTCCCAGGACAGTGACAGTTTGACATAGTGCTCTGAACCCTCATACATCTGCAGTAATTACTGCAGCATCCCTCTGACCTCTGACCCCTCACACTGCCCCTCACCTGGCTCTCCTCACTCACCACCGGGGCAGCCTGATTTCCCTCCCCGGACTGCCCCCGCAGTTTGGAATAAAGCAGTATTATATAAACAGTCGACGGCTCAATGGTCTCTTTACAGTCGTTTACGTTTTCTCTTCTGCAAGTGTCCAAACATCGGCCTTTTCTTTGGACTCTGCCATGAACAACGAGAAGTAAAGTTAGAAAGGTTAGAACGTCTCAAAAACAAGACTTAAGTCATGGACATTGGGGACTGCCAACATTCCAAGAGGCTGTTGACTCTTCCCTATGTCCCGTCCACTTTCCTGTAAGTACATTTTATTGTATATCGGAGACTGACGGTCCCCTGACCCTAGTAAGATGGCCGCCCTGTCTCCTCCTCTTGCTCGACGCAGACACAGACATCGAGCGCTTCGTCCAGGGCCTCTACCTGAGTCAATACCCCCCGCCACCATTGATCTGGAGAAAGGGAGGGGGGTCCTTTAGACACTGTTCAGTTGAATTCCGATGGGAAACTGTGAGCACTTTGGTTACTTTTACATTTGGTTACATTTTAAGTTAAAGTTCCGATCATTAACCTGGTAAAGTTGGAGTGGTGGAAGAACGGGCCTCTCTGTTGGGGTTGCTTTGTCAAGATACATTTCATACAGGAAGTGTGTAACGCTCCATCACATTCTCAAACAAAATCACTGGAAGACCTTTGTAAGGAAGAATGGAAGAATTCAAAGACTCTTGTCAGCACAGAAAAGCATTTAAAGCTGCGATCCTTTCCAAATGGGGTCTACGAGATCTGACCCATGTCGCCCAAACCATTGCTGCGGCCTTTCTGTTGATTTGAAAATGTAAAGAGCCACGAGCCTTAGAGATGGGTCCCCACCGCGGTCACCCCCTGATACTGTTTCCCCAGCAGCGTTGAGGAAACACACTGGACAAATAATCCCAGGGGTGTCAAAACCCCCAAATGTTCCTACAAGACCACGTCGCACGATATTTCCACCGCAGCTGCTTTGTGCCAGATAGTTATCGGATCACACGATCGGATCACTCTGCAGACTGTGAGCTCTACAACAGCGATCAGACCGGGCCCCCGCGTCGGTGGAGGTCCCCGGCCCCGCTGTGTGCGAGCGTATCCGGCCCGCTCTGGAGGTACTGGGCAGACATTGATTGCAGGGCTGTGGAGACACTGGTCTGTCTGCTGAGTGGAGACAGGGCCAGGGTTAAAGCTAATGGCGAGCCGGGCCGGGGTCAGGTTCAGGAGGAAGGGGAGGGGGAGGGGGGGTCTGCTGCCTCTGTAATGATTAAAAGGAGGACACTGGATGCCCTGTACTTGGGAGTTTCAGCTTGAGCTCACACTTATAAACCTATACAGTCAGTATTGGGAAAGTCAATCAGATCCGAACATGTTTTTGACTCGTGTGCACAAAATGTTGACTCTTCATCCAGGAAATCTTGGAACGAGCTGCTCAAATCAAGTGCAAATCGACTTATCGCAAATAAAACTGTGCTATTTCAAGAAGACGCAGGAATCAGCACAACGGCAGGGCGGGCAACGCGGGTCGACGGACTTCGCAACGATTTGGCAGACAGTTGGACAACACCTGAATCTGCATAATGGCTGCGTTTCTGTTGCGCTTTCGTCTGCTCTGCCCCCCCCCTCCCCGGTGCCAGTCCCTCCCCTCCTCCTCCCCCCCAGGCCCGGTGATCGATAGCGGGCCGACTGGCTTGTCTCCGCCGCTCCCTCCAGCTCTTTACAGCGCGGCGCTGTAACCTGCCCAGGCCACGGTGGAGCCTCATTAAAAATACATCTGCTCCCAAACCCCGCATTGATCCGCAGCCTTTTCATTTACCGTCCCTGCTCCTGCTCCTGCTCCTGGCCCCCGTCCCCCCCCACGCCGCCCGCTGATTCTTCTGCTGAGTCAGTACAGGCTGTCGGACAGGGTTATATGGAGGACCAGGAATGCCAAGTTTATGTAAAAAGTACTCTCCGGGGCCTCACGCTGTTGGGCTTTATCCCTCACACTCATTTTGTGTGTCACGCTTGGTTTTATCGACGAGCCGGATAAATGTATGAACTTCTATGTGACGGAAAAAAGGAATATAAAGGCGACGGAACTCAAAGAGAACTCAAAGAGAGCACGATTCGCACGATCCCAGAGAATGTAAGGCATTTTGTTGACAACTCACAGCGCGACGTGTGTTGTAAACATTGCACAGAGCCATGACATGAGGAGAGCCAAGGCGAGAGGAAACCTGATCCGACATTTGTGCATCATTTAAATGCATAAAACGGTTAAAATGGCGAGTGAACGAAGTCATGTTACTTTTAGACTATTTTCTTGCTCAAAATGCCCCCCATTAGAACAATGCACAACAATCTACTTTCAAAAAGGGTTTTTCTACATAAAAATAGTTTCATGTAGACAGCGCTTTTCGAGTTTCTCCGAGATTCAAAGTACCTCTGGGGGACAGCCACGTGACTAAAATATGGCCAGGGTGGAATCACATAGTGTCTATCTAAACACTTTAGAATCTGCTTCATGGAAACTCTGTCGCAGCTGAAAGTCTTGTGATTGGTGAACATCTATCACTCAAACACCAGACAGAAGAATGACCAGAGAGGATTTTTAGAAGCTGATCCAAAGGGACAATTTCAAACACCAGAAGTCAAAATCCCACTCCCATAGATTAACCAAGTACTTGAGAATGCTTTCAAACTGTATAACGTTCTGTATAAATGTGAAACTGTGTGTTTGCTGCTCACGACCTGTGGCTTGTCCAGGATGCGTCTCTACATTCCCCGTCTGATCCGTCTGATCTGGGTGGCATTCCTGTGGAAGATAATGATGACACGTGCGGGCCACATCTGAGCCAGGACCGGGGGCAGGCTCGGACAAGTTGGAGATCTGACTGAGGAGGACCCACCCCCGCGCTGATGACAAGATAGACTGAAGATTGTACTATACGCACACATGGAAGTCACCTTATCTGCTGAGCCGTGCGCTGGGGCCTTTGCCAAAGACTCCTGACTCTACATAATAGTTTTATAGGCAGTGCACAAGCTTCGCAGCACTTTTTCACATACTTCGCAATATTATGAAATATATTAGTGCTTCCCAAGGTGGGGGCTGTGAGCCCTGAGCAGGGTTTCCACGACAATTTCAACATAATAACATTTTTTGGACTGAAAACAGCACATAATTGTGAATTGATTCAACTAACAATGTTAATACTTTTTTCAAGGGGGTGTCACATGGTCATTTTGTCCGCTCACTCACTGAAAATCTTGGGAGCCCCAGGACAAATACACATTATCTGGAATTTTTCCCATGTTTTCTCAGACACTGTTACTGTTCCAGCAGAATCGTCTTTATTTGGACCTGATTCACAATCCCTCACCCAAAATAAAGTACATTTCCACAAACCTATTATATATTTTTTTACTGTAACAGATTTTTGGAAGGCTTTTAGGCACTGGGCTGGTCATTTGGCGAGATTGTAATAGAAAACATCCATGGCATTTTAATTTCCCCATGTTGCGATCAATAAAGCTGTCTATCATCTATCATCATAACCTCTCCCAGTGACTGGCACTTGTTTCTAAAGGCCTTTCCTGCTCGGCTGCATTATTGTAAAGGCCTCTCCACTATGAGCACACACCAGAAGCACATGGCTACTTAATATGCGTAAACATAGGGACGTAGTTTAGCTGCCGTCACAGCTGTTGGACTCGATTCTACCAGAGTTCTGACTCTTAATGAAGCTCTACAAAGGGAATACAAACTCTCTAAGTGTAAGCCACAGATGCATCTCGACCAAAAGCAAATTACAAGCTCCTATACTGGACTCAACTTGAACTCGTGTGGGGGGAGATTTGTTTACACCACGAAGCTTCGTACTGAGGCCGGGCGATGTGGCGGAAAATCTCGATGTGATCCCCGTGACGATCTGCCACCTTGGGAGGCATCGCCGCGTTGTGACTCCGTGCGTTCACAAACCGGCGATGCAGCCTGCTCTCTCACCAAATGACTAAACTCTCTTGGAAGCTTCCTGTTTCCACTCCCTGGCCTGGCTCCAGTCTGCAGCGGCGGTTACACGCAGCCCTATGATCATGAGCGGTGGACAACCTCACACAGTGCATCAGAGAAGACAGAAAAGTCCATTATTTGTGATGAATGCAGCCGCTGGTATTTACAGCTCTGAGGCCGGCTCGGGCTCTGTGTGTTTTACATATTAAGCGCAGGGTTGGCCAGAGGTTAGGCCTTTGTAGTGCCACTTTCTCAGGCGCAGCGCGGGGCTGTGGTTTTGGGAAATCATGCAGGACGACAGGAGAGGGAGCTTGTGGAACAATTTGACACAAAGCTCCCAGTCTCCAATGATGTGGAGCAGAGTTTGCATATCTCATTTTTGAGGTACAATCCCCAATGGTGATCTCGAGCAGACTGTCCCTGCTGTTCACAACAAAAACTGCTGTCATTAGAAATTAATTACACCAGTCAATAGATACGTATCAGCCGCAGTAGAGAAGCTTCAGCAGATGATTTTATCTGCTGGTGCTCTGCGAGGGAGGGACGAGCTTAGCTAGAGATCGGAAGGTGACGGGAAGCCTTTTCTGGCTTCATATGAAGGAGCTCAGGGTAAACAGGAGGTGCCACGGTGCTAAGAATAGTCACAGGGGAAGATTTAGAGATGACTCAAACATGTGCGAGTGGCTCCAAACAGTATAGAAGTGCACAATACCACCCAACTTTCCAGTGATTGAACTTTACTATGGAGGCAAAGTACAGACACCAGTCAGTAAAATTGCTAGTGTCATTTACGGCTTTTTACTGGGAGTCTTTGGGATCTCAAAGAAATGTTCATTTTTATATACATGATCTCTCCAACAGACACCTTTGCATTAAAATCATCCAAAATTACAGTGGGACAGGAGTCTTGCCCTGACCTTTAGCTCTGGGTTTGCTGGAAACAGTTAATAGTTTTTGTGTTTTTTTGACACCAGAGGCCAGTAGCATTTGCTCTAATTCTGTACTTTGAATATGTAATTGTTAAAAATCTCCTTTCGGGAAACCTGTCCCTCTGTAAAAAGTATTTGGGGACCGCTCCCTTTACACTATGATGCAACAAAATCCAGGAAGCACTGATCGGAGCGCTTCAGCAGTAGAAGACATGACGCCTGAGCAAATCAGCAAAACCAAGTCTGTTATGGAAAAGCTCACGATGCTGCACGTATGCTCCAAGTGCAAAATATATGAAGTACTTTAATATTTTATCTTTTACCTGACTGTAGCATGTTCCTGATTACAATCTGTCCAGTCAGTGCTGGAGCCGACTCCAACATGAAAGCGGATTCCTAATGTTGGGAAAGGTTTACAGACTGAAGGGTCTTTAGAGGGTCCCATGAGCTGGAGCCTTCACAGCAGCTTAGATCTGCCCAAAGCACAACATGAGCGGCCGCATTTTTGCCTGAGCGACGACCCGGGGTTAGGCTTACCCCGATAAAGCCCGGATAAGAGGCGAGCCGGGCTCAAAGGAGTTTGTTGTTGCTTCCTTCGCTCAGACGTCTTATGCAATGGCAGAGGCTCCTTCTGTATCACTGCAGGCTACTGTTGTTTCTAATGAGCTCATGCCTTCACTTGTGTTTTGTGTTCAGTTTCCATGGAGCGTGTCAAATAGCGGCCTTTTATCAGCGGGCTCGGAGCCGGCGTGATATTCTCTCTTATTGTTTTTAAGATTTGGCACTTTAAGGTTGCGCTCACACTCTGGTTCAAGTGTTTTCTGATGCACTTCCAGGGGAAACTTAGTGCAGCTCACCCAACCCTGACCAAGACCAACTGGTGTAATGAGAAATCAAATAATCACAGATAGGAAATGCTCATGTTCACAGGTGAGCTCCAGTGGGATGTGTGGATGTTTTAGTGTCTTGACGCCTCAGCAAACCATGATTTTTAGTCTTTCAACTTAGTCCATATTGTAAATGTCAGCTCAAACAAACTAGGGTGAGACGACGGGCACCAGAGTTCACTTCAGCTGGACCAAGAGTGAAATCCTCACCAAAACCAGGTTAATCCAATAATATTCAAGATTATGCACACAAAAATGAAAAATAAAGACAAAGCTAACATGGCGTTATATTTGATGTTTAATATTTTACTTTATTAGACAGACGTAAGAGGTAGACTTTCCATAAGAGTCTTTGTGCACCCATGCTGTACTCAAGGGCCCTTAGCGAGTCCTGTCCTATCATTGATATACTGTATAAGGAATCTTCCTGCCTCTAATATTTTAGAACAGAGTTCTCAAAGGTACGGGTACTTTACGCAGCACCTGTTGGTTTAGACTTGGCTAACACGTAGTTTTGACAGGATTTTGTCCCAGTTTGGGTTTATTTTAGCCCATTTGTAGACCTCGGCCTGGTCCTGGTGGAACTTTGTTGTGAAATGTTTGAGAACTACTGCTCTATGTTTGTGCGCTCAGTCATTCAGGACATTTCATCGTAGTAAATTTAAATATCATCAACCAGACTAACTGATCAAGTCAGTCACAATATTCAATCTCTACTAACCACTAGAACATAAATTATTCATTTAACTTTTTACATACGATTTACAACTTAGGTAATGTAAAACAGAAAGAAATAGATACAGTATATGTAATATTCACAGCTGGCACTACCCATCAAACTGAAAATAGTATATTTGAAAACTGAAAACATCCGACCAAACAATACATTGTTACAAAACGAAGGACCAAGGCGCTCCGCTGAATGAAAGCGGGTGAGATTAACTAAATGCCAATTTGTTTCACCTCCGAGTACGTGTAAGTGACACCAGGTGCATGATCACAATTCAAATGGATCATGTGAGACATATTCACAAAATACAATACTATCAGCTAGCCTGGAAATACCCATGTGTGCTTGAATCATTTTGAACTGCTCTGGAGCCAAAGGCTGAAATCTTTGCATGGATTTGGGACCAATCACAGAACGAGGATGGACGGCAAGACGATGACGCGCTGTTCAACATACGGAAGCTTGTAGTTTGTTTACGGATCTAACATGACAGCAGCAGACGCAACGCCATCTTTCGATCAAGCTTTAAACCGTGTTCTAAGAATTCTTTTTTTTAAAAGAACAGTGTTGGGCTGACATATGTCATCAGGTACAATTGATACGATTGGCTATGGGCTACATGCAGACACATATGATAGATATTCATTGGGCCAATAAACGGCTATGGACAATGGTAAACCACACCTCTCCTATGAGAAAATCGATTAGTGGTTCCCAGACTGAATATTTAGTCTGGCCAGGCCAACTATCACCACTACTAACATGAAAGACAAATCGATACAGTGACTGTAGACCCTGCTGAATCAAACTATATATTAAATGTGGAGCATAGTTACAGATAAGATGCCCCTTAGTCACATTACGAGAGAAGTTCATATAGAAAAATAGACTGATCTAAAATACATAGAAAACAGCAACAAACACACACAGCATCATCAGTTCCAGCTGGACACCAGAGGGAGAGTTGTCCTGTAGAGCGACAGGGCTCAGAGAAACGGCACAAAATCCATGTCTTTGTTAAGACCAGGGAAACATGTGGCCTTTAGTGTGGATGAAAAAGTCTGTAATAGAGTCCTCAATGTGTCCCCGCCTCAACAGTCTAGTGGAACGTGCTCGATAACCTTTGCCGTCTATCGCTGTGTTGATTTGTCTTTCATGTTGATAATGGTGATGGTATTGTATTTTCTGAGTATGTCACATGATTGGCTGGTCACATGATCCATTTAAACTATGATTATGGACCTGATGTCACTTATATGCCCTGATCTGTAAAGCACTTAGCACTGCAACTTTGTATGAAAGGCGCAATATGACAACAGTTTGTATTGATTGATTGATTGATTGATTGGTTGATGAAGTATCTTAGGAGTTGAAATTGGTTGGTGTTTTGCTCTCTTAGTACATGTTTTGATCTGTCTAAAGACCTGGACGAGCACCAGTTTTAGTTGCTACTCTTCTAGATCTGAGTGAGCACTGAATTCAATACATTGTTGTAATTTGTTATGTCTCTCTCCTCGTCAGCCCACACACACCCTCTGCCTCCTCCACCCATGGTCCTCCCTGGCCTTGGCCCTCACCGGCCCTTGGTCCCCGGCCCTGGCCCTCACCAGCCGTTCCTCCCCTGGCCCTCACCGGCCCTTGGTCCCCGGCCCTGGCCCTGGCCCTCACCGGCCCTCCCTC
Source organism: Gobius niger (assembly GCF_951799975.1). NCBI lineage: Eukaryota > Metazoa > Chordata > Actinopteri > Gobiiformes > Gobiidae > Gobius > Gobius niger. Next base: position 21,013,143 of record NC_136869.1, read on the forward strand.
CCCGGCCCTCATTAGGTCATGTGTGCTCAGCCTGTTGTTCCGCTGGTCCTTCATTTCCACTGTTACGGGACAATGAGAGGCACCGAGCTCATAGCACCCCCGGGTCCTTGCACCTGACCTCATTCGCTCATTACCGTCGCCATAGCAACCCCATCACCTCTGGGCGACCCCTCGTTCTCAGAGCTGATTGGGTGATTGGAGGTGATGTAAACTGTGGGAATCTGCGGCTTATGTCGAAACACCCGGAAGATTCCTGAAGCGTGTGTCTGGGAGAGTTCCCTCCAGGTGCTGCCGAATAAGGCTTCCTTCATCAACTCCAAAACATGCACAATAGGCTACACATTCACCATTATACATTGATCTTGCAGGTATTTGGTTATAATCTCAAACACATCTTTATCACGATCCTACACTTTGTTGCAAAAACATAATAACCAGTTCCTTCCTGGTTAGTCAAGCAAACTCACTCTAAACTCCTCCCACCACCTCACTTTAGGCAACGTAGTTCACCAGGCGCATGTGTGGACAGTCGTCTGTAAAAAACCTCTCCTGTACTCAAGCAGTGACAGGACGAGGAAGTTGGTCTCATGCACAGATGATTATCTGTCAAATGAATATTTCAGCACAACAACACCCAACTCCAAGCTTTTACAATACTGTATAACCTGGGATGACATCATAAGAGCCACGAGCCAGAGGGTAAATGTTGGTGGGCAGTTTCTGGCCCATGGGCTTGACGTTGCCAACCCCTGATAACAAGACAAGAACAGACTGAACAAGCTGGTCAGGAGGGCCAGCTCTGTCCTGGGCTGCCCCCTGGACTCTGTGGAAGAGGTGAGGGACAGGAGGGTGTTAGCCAAGCTCACCTCCATCATGGACAACACCTCCCACCCACTGCACGGGACTGTAGAAGAGCTGAGCAGCTCTCTCAGTGGCAGACTGAGACACCCTCAGTGCAGGACGGAGCGCTACCGCAAAGCCTTCATCCCGACTGCTGTCAGACTGTACAATAAGACTGTAAAGTAACATGTGCAATAATCTCTGCATCAGCTGCACTTTATTAACTCTGAGTGATCTTCTTGAACGCCGACTGTAACAAGTGAATTTCTCCTTTGTGAGATCAATAAAGGATTATCTTATCTTATCTTAACCAATGGGAATAAAAAGATTTTACCTGAACACTAGAAAAAGTTAGGTCGGCTATATATATTTAAAGGAACAAGCCACCGTTTGTCTGTGATATGTTCTTACCTGAGCTTAGACGAGTTGATGCGTACCTGTCTGGTCTTTGTGCGTGCCCTCAGTCACGCAAAAAGACCAAAGATGTCGTTAGCATTTGTCTCTCCCAGCATATTCCTATAGCTCCACAAAGCTGCACAGCTGCACAAAGACCAAACAGGTACACATCAACTTGTCTAAGCTCAGGTAAGAACATATCTCAGTATGGAAAAAAGGCGGTCTGTTCCTTTAAGACCAGATGCTGCAGGTGAATCAATTTAGAGATAGGATATATTATAACTATGAGGAAAAGTTTGTATGTAAGACATTTTATGAGATGGCTAAAATTGCCAATATTTCCAGTTACGGAATCTAAGTAAAGGATAGATTTAAATGTTTTAATGTAATCGGGCTCAAAGCTCAGTAAATCAGGCAGGAATTAGACAAAAAAGAAAAAAAATCACTCTGAGAAACTTTAAAATATTGTGGAATTCCTAGACTGGACAGTTAAGAGGAGCTACTGAAGTGGAGAAATGAATGAAAACCTCTTCTGCCGAAAAACGGCCCTAACGTTTTGCAACGTCTGCACACCCGTCTTCTCAGAAAGGAAATGACCATATTTGGATTAGACAGTCATCCTGGTCCCCTTTCACAGTACACCTGGATATAAAACATGTCAATATTTGTGAATTAGTAAGTGTGGGAAAACTGGAAATCTATTTTATTCTCATATTCAAACTAGAATATTAAAGCTGCCCTTGGTGGTGAACGCTGCTCTGCCCACAAGAAATCAAAAGTCATTCACATCAACATTGATGGCTCACATTAGCCCCGCAATGGAAAGACTCACCAGACACCGCACTTTTTGGTCAAGCCCGGGGAATTACACGAACCAAACAGGAAGTCAGGCACCAGACAGGGACTCATTGAATTTCAGAATAAAATCAGCTTCTAAAATGAGCTAACTTGGATAATGTAAACAATGCGGCAAAACAGACACATGAGGAGGAGCAGCCAGAGGATCATGGGGGATATTTGTGCACCCGGACAATAAGTCTCGCCTCGGAGCAGGAAAACTATGGCTGAACTTGGATCATGATCAGAAAGGAGCAGGAATGGATTAGCTGGACTTTTGACAGTGAATTTTAAGGTTGATCTGTCTTTTTTCCCACATAAATGCACTGTTTATTAGTATTTCTTTATGTTCAAAGTTATTGCATGAAACCTCGTGAAGTTGTGGCCTTGTGAGTTGTGGCTCTGCACCGTAAACAGCACAAACCGTACGCGGTATGTGCAGAAGCCGTTCCGTAGTCAATGCGAGCCTGAAAACAAGAAAACTTAAAGCTAGCAACGATTTCCTTCCGCCCTCCTCTGTAATGCCCGTGTCCGGTGACTTACCCTGAGCAGAAGTGACAGTGGGCCTCATTAGCAGAGAGGCAGCGGTCACATGTGCGCTGACCCCGCGAGTGTTGAGGCTCACCCTGTCTGTCCGTGCCCCAGCCCACCCCTGCCGCCCCAGCACCAGGCGGAAGGAAGGGATCGCGGACAGGTCATCCAGAGAGCCGGTCTTCAGGAGCAGATCTGTGAAACCAAGCTTACGTTTGCAGTCAGAACAGACACAGTGGCGAGGGGTTTGGGATGGTTGACACAGACGACAAACTCCTCACAATAGACCCGCCCTTTCATTCATTTGCCCCATAGACATAGACCGTGTCCCGAGCTTCGTCTGCTCCAGAGTGTCAGTCCTTTAACCTCTTAACTCCCGCCTGAACCGAGAGGATCTTTTTCCTCACGTCATCACATTTTTATTCCATCATTTTTTTGTTGGGTATTCAACTCATTTTTGTACGTTTTTTTTGTCATTTTTTCGTCCATTTTTGTCACATTTTTGTCATTTTTTTGGTCAATTTTTTGTCATATTTTTGTAATTTTTTTTGTCATTTTTTGTCACATTTTTGGAATTTTTTTGTCATATTTTTTTTGTCATTTTTTGTCATATTTTTTTTGTCATTTTTTGTCATTTTTTGTCATTTTTTGTCATTTTTTTGTCATTTTTGTCATTTTTTGGTCATTTTTTTTGTCATATTTTTTGTCATATTTTTTTGTCATTTTTTAATACAATTTTTGTCATTTTTTGTCACAGTTTTGTAACTTTTTTGTGACATTTTTGTCATTTTTTTGTGACATTTTTTTCATTTTTTCGTCAATTTTTTGTCAATTTCTTGTGACATTTAAATCAAATTTTTGTCATTTTTTTGTTATTTTTTGTCACATTTTTTGTCATTTTTTTGTCATTTTTTGTCATTTTTTGGTCATATTTTTTTGTCATTTTTTAATACAATTTTTGTCATTTTTTGTCACATTTTGTCACAGTTTTGTAACTTTTTTGTGACATTTTTGTCATTTTTTTGTGACATTTTTTTCATTTTTTCGTCCATTTTTTGTCAATTTCTTGTGACATTTTTGTGACATTTTTGCCACTTTTTCATACATTTTTCGTCTCTTTTTTGTCAATGTCTTCTCACTTGTTTGTCACATTTCCATCATTGTTTTCGTTGCTATTGTCACAGCTTTTTTCCCAGAAGCTTTTGTGCTCGGTTCGAGGTGGGAGTTAAGGGTTTAAACATATCTGAAGGACTTTCGTGCCCCCCAAAAAATGTAGCTTTTTCTGTTGGTTAAGAAAACACCCACCTTCAGCGCCGTGTTTTGCATTGTCCTGGTGTTTTTGCAGGCAGTAGAATCGAGTGTTCCATCTGTCCGCTCATCCATCAGTGGGCCGGTGCGCCGCTCTGCACACAAACACGCCCCGCTGCTGCCCTATTGCACTTGGCTGCCTCCGACGTCTTAATGGGCTGTTTGAGTTCCGCGTCGGCCTTCCTGCACGACCGGAGCTTGACTTTTGGCCCTTTGATATTTTGACTTCCCCTTTTTTGCACCGCTCACAGCGCAAAACAAACGCGCGCACTCATTGGCGCGCGTAAATAAACATACGAGCCTGACCTCAATGGAGACTCGCATTAATAATGACATCTGCTCAGCCGCGGACGGGAGGGCCGGGCCAACGCACACAAGCTTCAGCTTCAGGTTTGGTGGGGAAACTGTGGGTAGGAAGCAAAGTTACATGGGAGTCAAGGATCAAGGGCAAAGTGAAACATATACACTTGAACTAAAATCCGAACTTGGAAAGAGCAATCTCTGCAAAAACTAGGAATCAATGAGGAAAAGCAGGTTTGCACTAGTGTCATTGTTGCAGGATAGAAGGTACAACCAGTCAGGAGCTCTCCACCTCTGTCCACCTTTGACATATTGCTAAGCAAATGGGCCGAGTCTGGAAGACCTGAAATGCTTTCTGTTTGACGTGAACCCTGTTGTTTGTCGTGGTCAGGAAGACGAGTTGTAACGAAACCCCGTCCGTCCATGCTACCGTATCGCTTACACCCACAGATGCTATCTCCCAGTCTGCTGCGCGCCTGCCCTGTGTCTGGCTTCTGTCCGTCTGACACGCCGATAAAAGACACGTTCTCATCCTCATCAGCCTCTGCCCTCAGCTGACCCCCGCTGACCCCCGCGACCTCTCCACCCCGGGTCACTGTTTTGTGTAAAGGTAAGCTCAATGTTAGCATGTCATTAGCTGGATACACACCAAACAACCACTATTTACGATGTGGCCAGGTTCTCTTGGAATCTCCATCATATGATGTCAGTCCAATAGTTAATGCTGCGCAGTGGTGCTTTTATTGTGGACGAAGTCGTTTCCAACAACAATACTCTGGCAACACACAATTAGCTGCTTTATAAAGAGTCAAGTAATGACACCAATCCAGTCAACTCTCAAGCCGTAAAGAGCCTAGTATGCAAATAATAATACAAAACATGTTTGTAGCATGGTGGTGGAGCGGTTAGAGCTCCTGCCTCACAGTACGGAGGGTCCCAAGTTCAATCCCCTGGTGCACAGGCTTCCAAACCTTGTTCTCAGACTCAGTTCTCAAGCTGATATGTCCACGTGTGGTTCCGACCACATGGTAGCAATGCCGTGACTGGGCAGGTTTAGATTTGCTTGAAGAACACGCCCTAATCAACAAGGTGATGACGGGGGAAATTAAGTAATACAGACACAAACAAATAACATTTTAAAAACAAAATATTGAATTATTGTAGTGCTTTGTGTGTGCTTTGTGCTTTGTTCAAACTGGAGCCTTTCCAGATTGATGTTACTCGGCTTAATCGGTTTCTCCTACCTCTAAAAACATGTACAATAGGCCACTATCACTAATGATAGTGTGTTTGTGTGAGTGACTGTGGGACAATGGATGGAAATGCCCAAAGCTACAGTCGAGCGTGGCATGTTTACATGCATGAGTCTTGTGTGTTCATTAACATACACTAACCTGACCAAATAAACATTTATATAAATGAAAACCGGAGTGTTATTAGTTTCATGTTTCCGTAGTCCTGCCAGTGGTCCGTGTTCAGTATTTAGTCAGTCTCTCTCTTCCGCACGAGTACATGTTTGGGGCAGGATATGGGTTGGGTGGTCATGATTCTGCTGTATTCTGTGGTCAGAGAAAACTGGACTCACCCTCGAAGGTTTGTCCAATGCAGCTCATTCCCTCTGTTGACAGTAGGCGCTGTTCCCAACACAGATCCCTCAACACTGCACTCGGTTTTCTTTATTGTGACCCACTCCTCAATCAAAAGTGTATGTTGTAATAACGTGAACTTTGCAAAACAAAACACTGTCAGATATATCATGTGTGTGTGTGTGTGTGTGTGCGTGCGTGTGTGTGCGTGTGCAGTGAGGCGTTGTCATACTGTACACCTTATTCTGTAAATGTTGGGCCTGTTCAGGAAATATCAAAGTGTGGACGTCAGGCTGCACTGCCAGCTCTGGGTAACCTGACGACGAGCTCATGATGTCACCGTGACTGTGAAGGGTTTTCATTTCAGCAAAAACATGGCTCCAGTAAACATGTGTGACTGGTGGGAACAGGGCAGTGGAGTTACCTCAGTGCAAACAGAGCGACATTACGAACACATCGAGTTACATGAATGACAGCACTGGAGATTTGAGGCGACGTGTTGTGATGCTGAATATGTGTTTGTCATTTCAATGTTATTTCTACAAGCCTTTGTGCGTAAAGTGAGGTCGGGAATGATGCTTTCATGTGTTTTGACAAATATGTTGAGACTGACACCAGTGGGAAACAGAAATGGTCGGGTCGTGTCAGAGCCAAGGCCGTGCTGTGACGTGAGTTTTTCATTTTGAACCAAAAGGAACAGAAAGAAACCCCTGAAACCTTGACCTCTGAACCCTGTAACGTAAAGTGTATTCTTCCTGAAATTAGGTTTTGGCTACCTGTCTCAATCAAATATCAAAGATTGGGACAGTCTCGCTGTTGGTCAAACATGGACAACGTGTAGCTGGTTTTACTCCTTTTATTGAGAAAGATTTTAAAACATTTGGCCGTTGCAAAGTCTTTTCTCACTTAGTTCAAGATGTAAAGGATTTGGAAGATCATGGCGGTGTCACAGCAGTAAGGAAAACTCTCAAAGGAGCTTTCTATTGTGCGGCTGGAGACAGTCTTGGCTCGCTCTGTGTTGGAGGATTTTTAGAAAATGCCAGTGTTTTTGAACATTTCTGCCACTACTCCCCAATAATATGCCCTCAGTTTCAGGAGAAGACCCGAACATCTGGAGAGAAGCAAGACCTGTAGAGGAGGACGACATGTGCAGTTGAACTCTTGGCAGACGATACAAGGTACAAGTTTAGGGAGTTTTCAATAGTTTCAAACATTTGAATGAAGGCATTGCCTGTGATGTTTCTTATGAAGGGGACAGTGCAGCTGCACAGGGAGGAAAATGTATATATCAATTTAAAAACTTCATCTGCAGATCACTGATATGAATGAGAAAAAAAAAGTTTAACCTGTTTTCTGTCATTTTTTATTTCCATATAAAAATAAGACATTTTATGCATGAAAATCAGTTTTAGCAACAAATTCTTAAATGTTTAAATGTAGTGTTTAGTTTTTGAATAAGCTATTCCTGAGTGACAAAATGTGTAAAATGTCATATTTATCCTTTTTTGGGTTTAATAAATCAGGCAGGAATTGGATATTAAAAAAGTCTAAGACTTATGGAAAGTGGATATTTTGTTTCAAGAGCAGAAGGAAAACCTCATTTTGAGAAAATGGGTTTGTAGCATCTGAGTACATTTCTCCCGTCTTTAGCCACTGTCTCCCAGAAAGAAAATGAAGATATTTCCATCGTCATCTCAGTCTCCTTTGCTCATGGATACAAAAGAGTAGGAAAAACCAGGGAAAACTGCGATGGCGGCGCGATGTTGCAGCTACTTCCTGGAAATCTCCAGCTCACTAGCGACAAAATGTCAAAAAGTAAGAGTCGTATCCAACAATAAATCAAAGATGTTAGGGAGAAAACTAGAGGTAAAAATCTCAATGTAATGTTTCAAAAGCTGTGTCCATTAGCAAAAATGATGGCTTGTATTTTGTTTATAGCATGGGTAATCCCCCTCGCTGTCAGCAGAGGGTGCTCCACACAGAGATGAGACAGCCATTACTCACCTTTTCTATACAGAGTTATAAACTGTATAGAAACCTTGAAATGTCAAAGGTGCCCTAAAGCAATCTTCTGTACAATATGTCCAATTTAAATCCAAAAGCATCTTTACAACTGAGTAACCTTCAAACCAGCCTCACTGGAAAATGGAAATAATGCAAGAATAGCAGCAGTTACTGTTTTGGGAGAAGTCATTAGTCTGTCCTGAATAACAAGCCTGTTATCAGTCTGCGCCGCAGGATAAGGCAAACAAACAGCACATGGACCACTGGGATCACCCTCTGAATCCTCCAGGCATGTGTGCTCAGATCCACCCACAGACGCCCTGCGAGCACACACCGACATTTCACAGAAGACAAACACGGCTGACGCTGGCGGTGTTTGAGAACCCAGTGTCACCCAGAGTTCAGCCTCGTACATGCAGTTGCTCAGACTACATATTAACATGACAGAAAACATTCTGATTTACATTTATATTGGGGACTGCACAACTTCTGATGACTTCACTTTCACACTGTTTATGCTTTTTTTTCTTACAAGAGAAAAGATTGTTTTTCTCTATTTCTAATACCAGTAAATAACAATCAATCAATATTTATGTATGTTGCACTTTTCAAGCATACAGTGCATCCCTATTGTATTAACAGTATAACAATAATAATACATTATAAGAAGTCAAATGGAGTTTAGATTAATTAAAGCAACACCCCCCCTGGTGTCTCTGGCCTGAAAACCACACTTGCAGCTCCTGCTCTGACCCGGAGGTGCAATACACACTAATGGAATCACGACGAAGAAGCTAACAGGCTAACGGGCAAGGCTAACGTCACTTTAGCAGTATGTACAGCCAAGTGTGAGTGAAAAAAAAAAGATCTCCATTGTGTAATTGGATGTACAATATCCCTTTCTCCCTTTGTCTTTTCTGTCAGCGTAGTATTTACTCAAATGGACAATTAACAAGTAAAAAAAAACTTAACATGCTACGACACCTGCAGTGGCGCTTATGGCCTCTAGGGGCATGAGTTACTTAGTACTGCCTTAACAAGTGTGAGGCTCATTTAGTATACTTTGGGACCTCCAATGAAGTAGTAACTTAAAAGTGGAATTAACCATAAACAGTAATAATAATGCATTGATTTATATAGCGCTTTTCTGGACACTCAAAGACGCTTTACATACACATTTTTCATTCACTCCATACTTGGTGGTGGTATGATATTATTGTAGCCACAGCTGCCCTGGGGTAGACTGACAGAAGCGTGGCTGTCAATCTGTGCCATCGGCCCCTCTGACCACCACCAACCACCACGCACTTCCTGGTGTTCCCAAACGGTCTCCCATCCATGTAGCATCCGGCCCTTCCCTGCTCAGCTTCCGAGGTCTGACGGGATCGGGCAGAGCAAAGGTGTCAAATAGAAAAGTCTTCAGTTTAGATTTAAAGTTTGCAACAAACTGCCCTTCAGTGCCTTCCTGACAAACAACAATAACACATTAAGTCTGGTCGGAAACAACACTATTATTGCCCTTACAATATGTTTGTATTTACATTTTATTTTGACCAAAAATGAAGACGGGTGTTAGTTTGTTCCAAGGGAGAGCGTCCTTCTCAGAGCTCGCAGAAACCTGCCTCCATGAGAGAAGACATTTTCATTCTTTGCGTAGGAAAGAGACGACATGTTGCCTCCGGCCTCATTAGGTGGGTGACCAGTGTTCAGCAGAGCACACTCAACCCGGGCCTCTCCAACTCACCAGCAACAGCAAACAAACCTCCTGCGCACCCATCCATGTGCCCCCTCCCCTCGCTCCAAAACAATCCAGGAGCGGAGGTCAGTCCAATCAAAGAGCCAGTGCGGCCGGTGCAGGGGCAAAGCAGAGGCTGGGGAGGGGCACTTTCAATCCCTGGGCCACATGTAAGCGTTTCTGACATGCATGTCCGTAGCTGCTTGCTAATTACCGCCCCGAACCCCACACTAAGAGGTTGTTGTGTCACCGGGTCCCGAGAACAATGTTGCTGATTGTTGTGTGAGAAGATTGGTCGGACAAGGCGCTTCCACTCCCCCCTCCCCAATTATCCCCAATTTGGAGGTTTTCGAGCTGACCGGGCAGGACGGGTTAGCGGAGTTAGCTAGCCGCAAAGAAATGCGCGGAATCGCTGACGCAAAAAAGCGGAGAAGTGGTTACGAGCGTTTGCGTATGCGTTTCTGTAAAAGTTAGCGATAATCCTTTGCCTGTAATGACCTAAATCAGCCCCCCCCCCACCCTCCCCCTATTCCCCTTTTTATCCGAGGGCCAAACTACCCGGCGAGGGAAGGGGCCAAGCGGGACAATTATGAATTGAGTTAATGAGGCTGGATTTGATGGGGGGGTGAGAGGAGGGCATGGGGAGAGGGCAGCCTGAGAATTCGCCCAGAACTCCCCCCCACCACCACCCCGTCCCATTGGCAGCTCCGTGCAGCAGGTGTTAGGGACAGGAGCTGATGTACACTGATGGATTCCAGAGGCACAAAAAAACGTGTCAGAAACTGCACAAGTGTGAGGAGATGAATGGGACGAAGATCGGACATAGCACTCATAGGTGCCGGGGCAGTTTATTGGGGGTCAATAAGTCAATTTTACTTACAGTCTATCTTTTAACAATAAGCAAGTGTGCAGCGGGGGGAGCGTGATCAAAAATGTATCAGTGTTTGACAAGACGCTGGGATGCTTTGGTCACGTTACGATATGTTTGTTGCCAAAATCGGATCTTGAAAGGGTCATCCACGCTTTCATGCCGACTGACTCTAGGCAGACTTCAGATTGTACAAAATGCGGCCGCTAGACTTCTGACAGGCAACACCCGGAACAGCCCCAAATCATCCCCATCCGATCAGGTCAAATACTGTATTGACTATAACATTGTAGTCCTGACTTTGCAGGCGTAGCATAGTGAGGCCCCTGTATATTGCTGACTTGTGCCCCTGCTTTTCAGGGCGCACCATTCAGTCTCCAGGGCCAAACACCTCAGGGTCTCCGGAACATCCCAAAAACTCTATTAAACAAGGGGGAACCTGGCGTTTCAGGCAATTGAAGACTTTGCTAAGTAGGGAAGCTTTTTTTGTGATGTTTTTATTTTTTTGTTGGTTCATTTCACACGTGTTGGTCAGCACTTTGTGATTTTAATCAGTGAAAAGCGTTTCAGAAATAAACTTCCCTTACTTACTTACTTATTTACTTACTTACTTACTAACTTACTTACTTACTTACTTACTTACTTACTTACTAACTTACTTACTAACTTACTTACTTACTTACTAACTTACTTACTAACTTACTTACTTACTTACTTACTTACTTACTTACTTACTAACTTACTTACTTACTTACTTACTTACTTACTAACTTACTTACTTACTTACTAACTTACTTACTTACTTACTTACTTACTTACTTACTTACTTACTTACTTACTTACTAACTTACTTACTTACTTACTTACTTACTTACTTACTAACTTACTTACTTACTTACTTACTTACTTACTAACTTACTTACTTACTAACTTACTAACTTACTTACTTACTTACTTAGTGTGTCACTGTTCCTGAATAAATAGGAAAGGAGTGCAAGATAAAAAATACTCCAAACACATAGCAGCCCATAACCAGAGGCTTATTGCCTGTAGCTTAATTTCAATCAAGGTCAGCCTGCTTCTATTTCTGCTTTTAATTGCAATAATAGGGGTATAAATTGTCATGGCTGAAACAAAACACAGCTCCAAGCATGTTTTTGATAACTATACAATATTATTACATTGTTGACATCCCTAAAAAGTCACATCAGCAGAATAGGCACTTCCAGAACAACACGTCTATGGTCTAACATTGATATGAGGTGGTCCGGTACACAGACCCAAGGAAAGCCATGCAGTGTCCACACAGGGGCAGGTGAGGAGGACGCACAGGGCACTTGCTGTGTGTGGTGAGTCGGAAGTCGGCTGGGTGTGTGTGTGTGTGTGTGTGTGTGTGGGGGGGGGGTGTTCTACTTAGACTGATTTCAGCTCCCGCAGACTGCCTTCAGAAGGACTGAGCGCCTCAACACCCGGCTGACCAGTCAACCATGTGACGGGGCCAGATTCCAGCGGCTTTCAGCTCATTTGGCTCAGTCGGGGCAGGGTCACACAGGGAAGTCGGTCCCAGGCACACATTTTGCATACTGTTCATGGATTGTAACAGAGGTTCACAGTAAAAAAAAATAAACAAAGCTCTGGTTCTGGAAGTAAAAGTAAAAGTATTCCTTTTCCCCGCAGACTCTTCAAAGACTAGCACTGAGAGTTTAAACGGATGATCACAGCTAATTATTATAGCTATGTGGTAATATTTACAATAAGACGCGATCACTGGATTGACAGGTAATACAATACCGCACATTACAGAGGCAAAGCTATGAATGTGGCAGAGCGTCATGGAGCGGTCCAAGAAGTCACGAAGTTCCAGCGTCGATGAAGGTTGCGTCAAACGTTGGGGGCTTCTCGTTCAGCCTGCAAAACTGTCACCAGAGCAAAAAATCAATACTGGAAGTCAGCAAACATCGACAGGGATAAACCAAAGCAACTGGTTCTTGCTGAATTGTGAAGATTAGATCCTCCTGAAGCGAACGGAAATGAGCTACTTCTCAAAGACTCTTCCGTGCAATGGTAGATCTCAACGTTTTGGGCCCATTATGTGTTTCTCAAGTGTCCGTTATCATTTCAAGCACATTTTGAAACCTGACCTTGCATTTCGTTCACTGGATGATGCAATATTGACCGAAAACGGACGATTCAAAGTCTGCCTTTCTTTCGGTAACACGCGTGGGTTGAAGTTAAGGGCTTCCTGGACACGTGCAGGGCCGTGGGAGGGGTCTTCGAAGAACTGGGTGACTCTGCTCTCGTAAACCGAGGCTGAAACTCTTTTTTTTTCAATTTTATAAAGTAGTAGCAAGGTTGATAAAGTTACATAACGCTCCCCTTTAAAGCCCTACTAGGATTTTGTCGCTTTTCTGACATGCAAAGGCCTTGGACAAGCTCTTTTTTGTTTCTCTTTCTCGAGACGCCGATTTCAGTAAACACTGTATAACAAACCCCTTAGTTACAGAGCTAAATCGACCGCTCCGTGTCATGCTCCTGAAATCCCCCTCTCGATTGTGTGTCTCGGGCATAACCACGGCTTTGTCTGGGGACTCATCTTCCCTTCCACCTCTTACTCCGGGACCTTTGATGTCCTACAATGCGTGGACTGTGAGCGCATTGTCCTCCGGTGGGACAGGGCAGACGGACTTGGCGACAGCGGCCGGGGACGCTGTGACCTTTTGGGTGGGGGCGGCGGCTCGTCCCGCGCCCGGGGACTGATGGAGGAGTCCGATAAGTGTGCGCGTGTGTTTATGGAAGAGGCGAAAGAGCAAACAAGAGATGAGTCCATGCGATGTCTGCGGACCGGCCCGTCTGCCTGTCTGTCTGTGTGTCTCCGGGCTGCGCTGATGCGTGACCAGCACCACGAGGGGAAGCAGCAAAAAACGCCGGAAAGGTCAGAGTCATTTGCTAATAACATGTTTGGGGCAGTTCAAAGCAACAACAAAAAAAGAAGTACACTGTGGGAATCATTATTAAAGTTCCTTTTGATTAGTAAGATGCTTAAGGCCATTGACCAAGCCTCCAGCTGGTTTAACTCATCTCTCAATCACTTTTTTTGTCAAAACCTTGAACACATTTTATGGTTTGTACTATGACAACACGTTGATTCATTAGTTTTGAGTGTCGGCTCTGTGTCTGTGTGGGGTTTCATGGTTGTTGAGATAGCTTTAAAGAGGGGGTATTATGCTTTTTTCAATCACATAGCACCAGTCTATATCACACTACAATGATGACCAAACCTTCTGTTGGTCTGTAAATGCAGTAAATTAGAATAACTGCCTTGTATAAAATGTCTCTCTCAAAATGGCTGTAGTGAATGTCTTGAAATAGGCCTCTGTCTCTTTAAAAACCTCTGACCCTTTCAGACACGCCCCCTCCACACGCTGTCTGTGGCATCAGTGGGGAGGGGGTTCTGCTGAGGAGCAGTGGTTGGTTACTCGGCTGGTGACGAAAGCTCGGAGGCGTCTCCAGGAGGTGGGGGCGTTCCTAGGAGGACTCAGGCAAACCTATCCCTAAAATGGCCGCCATCAGAGTTTTTACAGATGACTCAAAAATACGTGAATGTGCCAAGGCAACACTTCAGGCATGTTTTTAATGAGGGAATGACATGATAACATGATGTAAAGCTTGGAAAAGTCCATTTTGCATAATACCCCCCCTTTAACTATGAAAGTATAACGCACAGTTTGGCTGAAGGTATTTCACAGACCAGATCAAAGTCTGATTATTGAATTTTTTGGGAGGTTTTCAGTCCTTCGCAGTATCCACCGAGCTGCTCTGCACACAAGGACATCCAAACATGGAGGGTTACATCACTATCAGGGGATGACTGACCACTAACCACTCAGCAACCCTCCCCAGATCTGGGCACGGATCCAGGCTTAGAGTTAACGCCAGTGTCGCGCTCTTAGCTTTACATCCCAACAAAAAAGTAAAGTATATCGATATAATTCGTGGTAATTTGTAAGCGCTGTCCGTCCCTATACTGGTCAACAACACAAACTAAACCTGGACTAAACAGTGGCCCTAAAAACAGGACTTTGCACATTTTCAGTCGTGACCCAAAGCGTCCAGAACATAGACAAGGCCTTCCACTGTGATGACTTATCTCACGCTCGTATAAAGCCCAGACTCAACTAGTCAGACAGAGCGCCAGCGATTGACAACAAGTGTGATACAATCAGCTGAGCGTGAGAGGCACAGGATTTCTTTTCATCATGGATTACCAGAGGAGCTAATAACGTCTGCACGGAGCTGGAGACAGTCTTTGATCAGTGCTGTGGACAGTAAGACTCCAAAGTCACGTATTTGGCTACGTTTTTGACCTTTTATCATGTTATGATGTCGGTCAGAGCGGGTTTAGCGAAAGGGCCCATGCTTTTTTAAATTTCTCCGTATGTTGGGAGGCATTAAGTGCGCATGAGGGAGAGAGCGATTTAATATGCTGGATTACTAAAACAAAACATCAGGTCTGTTTTTGATGAGGATGTAACGTGTGACAGTATGAATGTTTTAGCAGGGTTGTTTTCCGTCCGTCCACTGGGGGCGCTAGACCTTACAATAAAACCCTTGTTTCTCAGTGCTTGCACTTCCTTGTTTTGGCCCTGGCAGGGAGACGTTCTTCAAGAGCAGGTAAAGACCTTTCATTCCTTTAAAATAATGTTGAATCGGTTCTGGTTCTGGTACTTTGTATTGCGATCTGATCCAATATTCTAAGTGGATAAAAAGGGGTACTATATTATAAGGCTTAAAAACACCTTAGGAGCACTTCGACGTCCGCACCTTTTTATCCACTTAGAAAATCGACATATTTAATGTTGTGTAACTAGATTTAGATCGTGTAACTAGTCACTTAATGGTATTTAAACTGGGAAACATGGAAGAGCTTGGTCGCTTCTAACTTCACCCCCGTTGGGGTTCATAGGAATATGTTGGGAGAGGCTAAATGCTAACAATATCTTTGGTCTTTAGACCAGACAGGTACGCATGAAGTCGTCTAAGCTCAGGTAAAAACATATCTCAGTATGGAAAAACGGTGGCCTGTTCCTTTAAACTTATCCAAACTAAACCTAACCTTATGGATTGCCATGCGTACTAAAAGATTGAGATTCATTGAAATCAATGTCGCGAAAAACGTTATTTCCGGTGGAGCCGTGGAACTTTTGTATTCATTTTCTTTCTAACGTAAACAATTGGACCGCTCCAATTGTTTAAAGAGATTCACAACTTTTTTTTATTGAAGCCCTTCCTCCGCATGCTGTAGTCAAGTACCAGAACCCACTCCAGTTGAAAACTGTGGCCCCCACAAAATGTATCAAAACATGAAAATAATTGTAGTAAGTATTTATTTCAATGAAATACACTGAAATGTGAGCGTTTAATGCGCCTGTAGTCCTTTCTCAGTCATATTTGATCATTTTTAACCATATAATTTGCTGAATTAATCATTTATGACGTGACCCTTTGACCAAGCAAAGCTCTGGGCCCCCCGGGGAGGCCTTGCCCCCCAGGTTTGAACCACTGGTTTAAAGCTGTTATAGGACCTGAGTACAAACTCTCTGGTCCAAACGTCCTGCCCTTTCGATGTTTTTTGGACACAGTCAATCATTGTGGCATTAATAAACCTCTTCAATCTTCAAGTCCAGAGTTCAATTTGTAGATTTTCAAAGACACAGTTTGGACATTATTGCATGGCCCTGAAGAAGCCGTCTCAGCGCTTTGTACAGGAAATTCCCAACAGTGATCAATGGAGTTTTTTCTTGGCCTCCAAAGCTCCATGTTTGAGCGGAGGGAGGGAGGCAGGAAGGAAGGAGTGCCGGAGCCAAAGCCGCAGGACCGTTAACCAAAGGCTTTCAGAGAGCAGTTTAACCTGGAGACTGTCACACAATGAAACATGAACTCATACCTACGCTTATGGGCAATGGAATACTTCCTCTATACACACTGCTGATTTACACCCATTTGTGTATATTTTCTTCTATTTGACCAGCACTTGGGCCCTGATTAAACACAAAAGATTACACTCGCCGCATCTCTAATAACACTTCAGGAAATGTTTTAAAATTACAGTACTACTCCCAAAGGAGAGGCACAAATCTGTGTTTATTGATATGTAAAATGTATGATTACAGAAAATATCACACAACACCGACTCTTCTGAGCTCTGAACTGGGTCATAACGTTCCCTCGTCAAAAACAGCTCAGGTAAGAACATATCTGAGTATGGACAAACGGTGGCCTGTTCCTTTAAGTGTGCAGCGAATTTACTCCATTATCATGAGTCGCATTGGCCACATTTCTGTAACTCTTCTTTCTCATCATTCTCATTGAATACGGGACATTTCTTTGTCAGCTGCCTTAACAAAACAGTGGCACAAATACTGTACGATACCATTTGATCACAATGTCCTCAGTGCCCGACGCCCAGCGCGTTATGAGGGTATAGGGAGTGACATCACTGCAACATTGGACCAGTTCACGGCCTTTAAAGGAACAGGCCACCGTTTTTCATACTAAGATATATTGTTGCCTGAGCTTAGATGTGTTGATGTGTACCTGTCTGGTCTTTGTGCCTGTGGAAGAGCTTGGAGCTATAGGAATATACTGGGAGCAGTGTTAATTTTGACAACATATTTTAATTTAGTTTTAGTCTTAGTCTTTTGAATAAAATGTAATTTAATTTTAGTCGAGATTTAGTCAAAACATTTTTTTTTCAATTTTAGTCTAGTTTTAGTCGACTAAAATTGCAAGTAAATTTAGTCGACTTTGCATTGATAATATTCATTATAATCATATTTAATCTGGTTCCTCTGCTTCATGGAGCTGCTCCACATGAACAAAGCTCAGACCTGATCCTTTGGCAGTGATTGTAAATGATATGAGGCTCTTTCAGACGGTCAACAGAAGTTTGGATGATTTTAGTCTCTCCTTTTCATTTTTGTTTAGTCTTATTTTAGTCGACTAAAATATCTGGACATTTTAGTCATAGTTTTTGTCTCATGAACAACTTTTAATTTAGTTTTAGTCCAATTTTAGTCGTCAAAAATATCACTTTGACTAAAATTGAGACTAAATATTTTAGTCGACGAAATTAACACTGACTGGGAGAAGCCAAATGCTAACAACATCGTTGGTCTTTTTGCGGGACTGAGGGCACACAGTTCTTCCAGACTGAGATATGTTCTTACTTGAGCTTAGACGAGTTGATGTGTACCTGTCTGGTCTTTGTGCCCGTGGAAGAGCGTGGTCGCTTCCAACTTCACCCCCGTTTGAACCTATAGGAATGCAATGTTAGAGGCCAAATGCTAACGACATCTTTGGTCGTTGTGCGTGACTGAGGGCACGCACAACGACCAGACAGGTACGCATCAACTCGTCTAAGGTAACTCAGGTAAGAACATATCTCAGTATGGAAAAACGGTGCTTTGTATGTTACAAAGTGATGTTGCCTCTCAGACATCTGTATCAGGAGGGCGTGGTGGTCATGAAAAGCTGGCCATGCCTCTTCAAAAGGTGAGCCCATTTGTTGTGTTAGCATGTTAGCATACCCACATTTACATTAGAATCTGTCTGAACCACTTGTAACATTACACACGTATTTTCAATAGGACCTTCTCCCCTCTCTCCGTGTGACGTTGAAGCTGCCCGGACGGCGCTTCACAAAAAGGTCATTGTGTGTGGTAATTGCGCGCAGTGGCTTGCGACGAGGCGGGGCGAGCGATGGCGATAGAGAGGCCGAGGCGCAGTTGCTGGGTTGGGTCGTCCTAACCTTGGCGTAGCTACGATTCCACAGCTGTCATCGCCTCATTGTCCAACCAATTACCCGTAATTACCCCTGGCAGCATCAGCCCCATTCAGCCGGCGGGACAAAGGACGCGGCCCGGCTTCCTGTTGATTGCAAAGCCGACAACGGACGGTCTACGCTTACAGGGAGCCGGCGGAGAAAAGGTCAAGTTCAGGAGGAGGGTGTCTGTCGACCATTGGGGGAAGGTCAGTGGGAAAAGTGGCTTTCAATTTGGACTGACTTTGGTGACTTTGTAAGTGTTAGAGGAGTTTCTTTGAGAGAGCCTCACAAAGTAGCTTCACAGAGAAACAGAAAGTGGAGTCCGGGCCCTGTTGTACATGTTCTACGTTACCTTTTATCTGAAGACATGGATGATGATGAAATACTTACAAAGAAGCTTACACCCTGCCATTATCGATCACCTCTGTCTGACCCGATCCAAACACCTGGATGATTCCTAACCAGCTGTTGTGGCCCCTCCTGCACAGTCTGAGGCCCCTCCTCTGTGGAAGCGCGCAGATGTCTCTCGTCCCCTTGTTATCGCGCCGGCCCGTCCGCCTGTGAGCTACTGGCCTCCTCACAGCGGTTCAATCATTACTGAGTCCAGACGTGTTCCCATGCTGCGCCCATTCCTCTGTCATTTTTCATCCGCGAGCCAGGCCCAGCGCTGCGTTTTACTGCCCCGGCCCCTCTCTTCATCATGTTTTATGGCCACTCTGACCCCCCCCCCGCCCAATGCATGACGGGGGAGATGGGAGAGGAAAGGGTCGGGGCCTTAAACTAATAATTACAAACTGGACTGTTTACCAGACAGCCACTTCCTTGTAGATAATATATGATAAAGGGAGCAGGAGGGCTGCAGTGGGACTTATGGAACATACAGGGCATTGTTAGGCCGCATATGAAGCATGTGGAGGCGGCTGGTGACTGTCGGTGTAGGGGGCCCGAGTATTTCTGCAGTGCTCAATCACTTTGACACAAGCAGTGTTGGGAAGATGACTTGATAAAAGTAATTATTACAGTTACTCACTACTTCTCCACAAAAGTACCTGCGTTGGTAACTGAACTACAGTATGATAAAAGTAACTTGTTACTGGACAAAGAAAAAACAGAGTTACAAACAATCTGTAAGAACCAGTGTTTACTTTCAGTCTCTCAGCTAACTCAGAAGTCAACAGCTACAAAAACACTGCAGTAAAACAACTGATTCCACATCTATAAGCAGTCGACGATGGCAAAACAACACATTTACTAAACATACAGTGATATCAGAACATGTCCAGGCTAATGTTAGCCTGTGTCACTGTTTGTAAACTACGATAGATGAAGAGCAAAGTTAAGTGGACTTCTATTAACTCCACAAACATGCAGCAATTCACGTTTGTCTTCGCCAGCTTTAAATCCATTCAAACGAGACGTGAAATAATGAAACATATCTGTAAAATCCGCGGTGCCATGCCAGTGGTCCGACAACCCGTTAGTCCGACGTCTCATTATTCCGAAAATGTCCCATTGAGCAGAGGTGCTGTTAGTCTGACATCTCCAACCCAGTTGTGTTGTGGATTAGAGAGCCATATACAACCATTGGCCCTAACCTTAAAGGGACTATACAGAGTTTACAAATGCTAAAATTATGTTCCAGCTATGTCCCTACATGTTCCAGCCATGTCCTATTGTGTAGAATGAGCTCAGACCTGTTCACCACAACTGCCTCTAAAATCCTGCACTGTCGCTCAAAAAGTAGTTACTTCGGGGCTGAAGTGCTGTCATGCACGAGCTTAATATAGAAGCTGTAGTTACACATATGGCCTGAGGTGGCAGTAGTGAGCATAAATGGCCAACTTCCATCTAGTCCCTTTAAGGTCATTGGACTCTTGCCTGAACCTAATTTTATTTTTCAACCCCTACGATATTTTCGGAAAAATGAGACTAATGGGCCGACCCCAAAATCGTGTTCCAGCTTTAGACAACAACAGACCACATAAACCAATGAACGAGTCGGACACACTTTTCGCCCACAAAGCACCTCCTCTGATTGGTCCCTTGTGTTGTCAATCCCTTTTAGCTTCTCGGCGACCAGTGTCACATACAGTATAAGAACCGTAAAATTGGACTACATTTATGGATAGAATCACCCTGAGAATCTTCACATTGTACCTGTAAGGTTTACTACTGTAACTGTGCACTGGTGTTTTTAACCTCATGTATGTGTTATGTACCTGTTGTGTGAATGGGCAACCACTAGGGCTTTATTTTGTACCCTAAGAAGGTTGTATTACCCATTTCTAGCTAAATATTAACGTATTCATCACGTACAATTAAAGCCAGGTCTAAATCGGGTTCACATGGATGTTTATTCACAGCAGATTGTTCAGTAGAAGCAAAAAAATGGCAGTCATAGCAAGCGCTAGCTAGTGTTAGCAATAGCACGTTGCTAACATGTAGCATCATGTTAGCATTCTCCGTTTTTTGTGCATTTATGGGCTGTTGAACCACTTTGCTCCTCTCCATGTCTTTGTATCTTTATTTAGTAGAAAACCACATTCATAATTCAGCATTTGTTAAAGCAGAGAAAGATTAAAGATTAGAGAAAGTTTAGACTTTTCTCCAATTGTTTCCCCCCTTAACTGTTTTCAAACATGACCATATATGGGCGATTCCAGAGATTTCGTCTGTATCTGTTCCTACATTGTTTTCCCCCTCTGGCCGCTTTGAGCATGACCATATAGACCAGGGGTGTCGAACTCATTTTGGGTCGCGGGCCGAAATTCAGCTCCCACGGCGGGTCGCGGGCCACATATAATAGAGAAAATGTTTCCAATAAATGAATAATAATAAGCTGTGAATTGATCCAAGCCCCAACTTGGCTGTAGCTTCATTAATAACAACGGCTTACACTTGTATTGCACTTTACAAGCCTGTGTCACAAGTTCCTGAAAGTGCAGTCGTCATTATTCATTCACTTGGTGGTGGTAAACTGTTATTGAAGCCACAGCCGCCCTGGGGCAGACTGCCCATTTACCACATGGCTATATAATGTGTTATTCATATCCTGAGCTCTTTTTATGTCAGTGCCCTCTGCTGGACACGTATGGAACTCTATCCTTTTTTTTTTATTTATTTAATGCCCCCTAGGGGCTAGAATGAGCATTCTGGTTATTCTTTAAAAATTCATAACTCCGCACAGGAATGGGCCAGAGACTTACTTTGTTTTTGCCATACTCTGGAATTTATGCTCTACAGGACAGGGACCGGATTAAATCATCTCGCGGGCCGGATCAGGCCCGCGGGCCGCATGTTTGACACCCCTGATATAGACCCTTTAATTGTTTGTAAACATTTGGGACTTAGCTGGAGGCAGGAAGTTAGATTCATATCTATTTCCATTGGAGTTGTTGCCATGGTAACGATAAACAAATGTTTAACTGTTTCAGGAAATGTCAAATAAACCTTATTTTATCATCTCAAATGTCATTCCTCTTGGTCTGGCACCTTAAGCCACAACAGGACCACATTTTTTAGTTGTAGTTTTACACTGATAATCGCTAGTTTTTGTTTAATCTTATTTCTCTTGATCACTTCCTGCCTCCAGATGATGTCACTGATGATGTCACCAGTTAAAGGGTCTATGAATTCCAGGCTTTTCAGAATGTCTGGTCATGTGACTGAATCGCTATGACGACAGGAAATGTTCGCAGATTGCTTTGTGAGTCTTTGACAGACAGATAGATCGTGTGCTGATTTTCGACGGGTTTCTGCAGCTAAATATCTCTGTTGTGACAGTTGTGAGCGTGTGGTTACAGAATTAAGCGTAGTTCAAGGTTTAAATCGTTGTTGGGGAGTTGTATTTATACGCTTCTTGTAGAGGTGATCGTCGAGAGGTGAAGCGTCCAACCACAGTGTGGTGAGGCGTGTGACGTTGCTAGCTTGTTGCTCCGACTTAATATCAGTTTAATCAGTCTTTTAACGTGTGTTTAAGCTCTATAGTGTTCAAAGTGTCGACGGTTGAGTACAGTTGGTCAAGTTATTTCGAGGATCTGTTCTTTGGAGCTCTAAATACACATAAGATGGCTGTCAGGTCCAGTTTTATCTTCATGGTCGTAATGTCCTTTGTTGCAGCTGTGACCTGCGGGGTAGTTTTCGGTGTGGTCGCACGCGTGATTCTCGAAAGCCAATCTGTCTTGATCGGCTTGACAAAAGTGGTGTCATTCGTGGAGACGGTGGTCAACATTATAAATGTTGTACCGTACTATTGCATGTTTAATGTGGGGCCGTTGTACATTTTCATATCCCCACTGTCCTTCTGGCCGTACCCTCTGCCGAACTGGGTGCCTTTCAAGCAATCGTACGTAGCTTTGTCGATAAATGCTCCGATTGTACCTTTGGATGAGGTATTTTTAAACGTTAACTTTTACCCATCCGTCTTTTTTTACCTCCCGCCCCTTTCAGCTTTTTCTTTCTCGTCTTTCCACGTGACCGTCACCGGGATCTCTCTTTCCCTCAAAACTGTCCCATTTGAGATTATCGGTCTCTCAGCGTATGCAAGTCTGGCTTCACTGCTACGTGAGCGTGAAGCCAAAGTCAAGGTTCAGTTTTTCCCAGGAATTTGCCGTCGAAAAGCCCGGGCTGAAGCCTCAGCGATTCCTGACCCCGCCATCCCAGATGAACCGATCATCATCCCACCAGATACATCTTTAAGTGCCCCAGAAACCCACCAGATAATCGACATCCCCCAGCCAGAAAGATCTAGTTTCGTGACTTATCAAGGCGTCATCATCTCCTCTTTGCTCGTCTGGTTTAGCTTGGTGTCACATTGCGTTGTACGTTAAGGAGAACAGTGCTATGTTCTCAGAGTCCAGGTCTCTCTGCAGCTCTGGACTCCCCCCTTTTCCCTTCCCCTGACCCTCATCCCAAAATTAACACGTTGGTTGAGTAACATCTTTCCCAACAAGAAAGTCCTTGGTTTGATTCCCAGAGCAGGTGAGATGCTTCAGTGTGAAGCGTTCATGTTTTCTCTAAGCCTGAATGGATCAACCTTTGAGACTTTCACACACATGTTTTCACACAACTTGTGCGTAAAAGTCTTATGGGATGATTCTTTCAAACATGGAGAAAGCATGAAAACTCAGAAACATCTCACCTTTTCTGAGATTCGAACCTGGGACCTTCTTGCTGAGAGAAGCTAGGATGGGGAACCTTTCCATTAGCTGCTGACTTTAAATTTAATTCGATCTGGCTTTTGTGTAGTGCTTTGAGAAGTGTGTCAAGGTTGAAAGATTAAAATTCTTACAAACTTGGTAGCGTTGGCTTTGTAGTGTTCAGTTGTAGCTCAGAATGATGATAATGCATAGGTTTTCTCCTTTTGTTAACTTTGTTGTCAGTGCTGGGACTTTCTCCTTTGTATTTGATCCATAGTGTTGTAGAAAAAGACATTTTGGCTCAAAGAAACTTGATGGACTTTAACTTCTGTGCAAGTGAGGACTTACACAGACATTAAACAGCAGTCTGTAAGTCTGTGTAAACTTTATTCAAGTTAAATACTGGCTATAGTGCTTTGAAAAGGTTGCCAAGGTTGTAAAATTAATATTTCTTACAAAGTTGGTGTAGTGTTGGTGTAGGAGTGTTCAGTTGTAGCTCAGAATGATAATAATGCATTGGTTTTACATCGCTTTCCTCCTTTTGTTAACTTTATTGACCTTGTTGGGAATGTGTCCTTTGCTTTTGATCCAAACTGTTATAGGAAAAGACATTTTGGCTCAAAGAAAATGCATCTAGGATGGACTTTAACTCCTGTGCAAGTGAGGGCTTACACAGACATGAAACAGCAGTCTGTAAGTCTGTGTTAACTTTTGTGCCAAGGTTGCAAGATTCAATTTCTTACAAACTTGGTAGTGTTAGTGAGGCGTTCAGTCGTAGCCGTAACTCAGAATAAAGGTCAAACCGCCTTTGCTCTGCCCGATCCCGTCAGATCTCAGAAGCAAAGCAGGGAAGGGCCTGGTCGGTACTTGGATGGAGCCCGTTTGGGACCAGAAAGCTTGCATGAATGTAGTGAGTGAGTTGGTGGTGGTGGTTGGAGGGATGATGGAGCAGACTGGTAGTCCCGCCTCTGTCAGTCTGCCTCAGGGCAGCTGTTACTATAATAGGAGCTTATCACCACTGAGTAAAGAGTGAATGAATAACGCACGAAATTGTAAAGCGACTTTGAGAATATATAAGACGAATGCAGCACTTCTCTGGACACTCAAAGACGCTTTACATTGCATTATTCATTCTCTCTCTAAGCTAAGCTACTATTATAGCCACAGCTGCCCTGAGGTAGACTGACAGAAGCGAGGCTACGAGTCCGAGGTCTGATGGGATCTGACATAGCAAAGGCGGTTTGCTATGTCAGAATCGATTGTTTTTGAATTTGTTAACTTCATTGTCCTTTGTATTTAATCCATAAAGTTAACGAAGGGGCGGCACGGTGGCGCAGCGGTTAGCGCTCATGCCTCACAGCTAGAAGGTCTTGGGTTCGATTCCCACCTGGACGAGGCCTTTCTGTGTGGAGTTTGCATGTTCTCCCCGTAAATAATAATAATAATGATCCATTGGACTGCTAAGTCCTCAAGTACCCCCAGGGGTCCCTGCACCTCTGGTTAGTGCTCGTGTTTCACTGCTAGGAGGTCCCGGGTTTGATTCCCACCTGGACGGGGCCTTTCTTTTTTCAGAACACGTTAGCCTGTTCAATGTGTTTTTCCTATAGCCGTTAGCATTTAGTCAGCAAACATCACAAAGATCCAGATGTTTTCAGCTGTTGTTAGCCAATCAACCACATCTCGGTGATGTGAGAGCCTGGTTAAGAATCAATACTTAACATTAGTGGTGGGCCGTTAACGGCGTTAACGTGCTGCGTTAACGCGAGACTCTTATCGCGCGATAAAAAAAATATCGCCGTTAATCTATTCTCAAAGCTGGGTTGGGAGCTGGGTCTATACTCTGCAAGCTATGATGACTTTCACCGTGATATTTTATGCAGGGCTTAAAGTATTCCGGCCTGAGTCCTCTGGCGCATTTGTGAAAAAGTCGCCTTTCCCGCACTTCTTACGGTCCATGAATGCATCTCATGCGCAGCCTCGCTGTTACGTGATTCCTCTGAAACCAAAACAACTGCCACGCTGATGCTGGAGCTACTTTTGTTATGGATTAAGTTTTGCCAAATGGACGCTATGACCAGACGAGTGAGAATCGGATAAAGAGGCGAAGAGCATCAGGTTGTACGACTGATCCACAGTGAGTTTATTTACGTATTCGGTGAGAACAGTCAGGCTAACGGGGTCGCATCACCCGCGCTAAAATAAGCACTAAAAGCCCCGCACGAGAGCGCAGTGTCGGACCTGCCCCGCTCCGCGCCTCCTCCTGCAGCCGTGCGCGCGGTGAGACAGGTGTGCGCGGTGAGACAGGTGCGCGGTGAGACAGGTGTGCGCGGTGAGACAGGTGCGCGCGGTGAGACAGGTGCGCGCGGTGAGACAGGTGCGCGCGGTGAGACAGGTGCGCGGTGAGACAGGTGTGCGCGGTGAGACAGGTGTGCGCGGTGAGACAGGTGCGCGCGGTGAGACAGGTGCGCGCGGTGAGACAGGTGCGCGCGGTGAGACAGGTGCGCGCGGTGAGACAGGTGCGCGCGGTGAGACAGGTGCGCGCGGTGAGACAGGTGCGCGGTGAGACAGGTGTGCGCGGTGAGACAGGTGTGCGCGGTGAGACAGGTGCGCGCGGTGAGACAGGTGCGCGCGGTGAGACAGGTACGCGCGGTGAGACAGGTGCGCGCGGTGAGACAGGTGCGCGGTGAGACAGGTGCGCACGGTGAGACAGGTGCGCACGGTGAGACAGGTACGCGCGGTGAGACAGGTGCGCGCGGTGAGACAGGTGCGCGGTGAGACAGGTGTGCGCGGTGAGACAGGTGCGCGGTGAGACAGGTGCGCGCGGTGAGACAGGTGTGCGCGGTGAGACAGGTGCGCGCGGTGAGACAGGTGCGCGCGGTGAGACAGGTGTGCACGGGAACGACACGCTGCGACACCCCCCGAGCTGCTGCCGCTGACCCGCTGTTAAAAGCGAAACGTAATGCCTACATATTGAACAGAGCCTCGCACTGTCACAAATACCCGATTCGAGTGAACGCGCACACGTATCAGTGCAAGCCGGTGTGGACACAAGCTGAAAGTAGCTCCAGGTCATTCTTTTACAGCAGTTTTCCTTTAGGCTCAGTCCCAATAGCTCCAGCCAAATCTAACCAACAGCCTGATAAACAAACTATGACACTTAATCCTTTACTTACTAGATTATTTTCAAAAATATTACACTTTACATTTTGGTCTATACTTGTATTTTACCTCCCATATATTAAGTGTTGGGAATACATTAGGTCCAAATGCAGAGTAAATGTGTAATAAAAAAGTTTAATAAAAAATATTGGCCTAGGCTACATTGCCTATATACAGTAGCCTCTATCTAACGTTTTACTTTTTTCTTTTAAAGCACCGATAAGAGCACCATTAAAGTCCCGGATCTTTTTTCTGTAGCAGGTCATAGTTGCAGAAGAGGAGATTTAGTTTGTCACCAGAAAATTGATTGACACAAAGCTACTGACTGTACACAGTTCATCAGGACCTCTAATGTCGGCCTACAGTTCAAAATTAATGTTTAACTGAATAAACAGTTAGTAAACACAAGTGCATCCTCTTGAACATGAATTATTTTCATCACCAATTATCGTAGTAGAACGTTCTCAAGCAGTTTGTGATGCATTTTGGAAACAGGAGATGAGCCCCTGGTCAAACGCACCGCCTGACTTGAGAAACTCGTTCTCAAAGACTTACTATTAGTCATTATTTGGGCAGCACACATATTCTGAATGGCTTCGGCAGAATTCAAGCGAGCCATTTTAATTTAGATTAATCTAGATTAATTTCAGAATTAATCTAGATAAATCTAGATTAAAAAAGTTAATCTATGCCCACCTCTAATTTTATTGTAGCTTATGTTTAGGATATTATAAGATTTAGTACTTTTCAAACAAAACTTGACTGTCGTTTTTTAAGCTTTACAGAACAGCTTCTATGAGATTAATATCAATATCGTTCATCACAATAACATCATGGCTCAACACATCGAACTTCGAACAGTTATCGTGACAGCCCTATAGCAATCCATGGACCTGTCTTCCATCATCCATTACAAGTCAGTGTTGCCCAAACATGGCATTGATGATCGCAGTGGTTCTTTACTGATGCGTCGCGACCCAAAAGTGGCCCACTCAAAACAACGCTAAAGAGCAAAGGGCAGCTATAAAACCTCCACATGATCAAACCATGAGGTAACGTCGCCACGATATCCTCAGATCTGGATATTATGCCTTATATCACCAGCCTCTCTCCTACTTTTGTGAGTAATCTCTACGTAAAGTCTGTGAAGCGTCTGTTTTGTTCAATTACATTTGCACAAACGTTTGACTTAATCCACTTTGGAGGCCGCAGCGCACTCCGCTTCAAGGAAAACAACCCCCCTCCCCGCTGCTCCAGCTCAGTCCGTTACACATTAATGACAAATGTGCATGTGCGGCCAAAGAAAAGCACATTGCCTCAGCCGCGGCGTTGGCCAAATGTGTTTTATGGTGACAAATATTATTCAAATGGTGCTACCGGCGCCCAGCACAAAGTTCGCTTGTCCTACAGGCTCCCTCGACAATACTTGACCTGGCGTATGGCTTACATGAGAAAACACTGGCCTACCAAGCTCCGATATACGTTTGAAATACTATTGGAACTCAGTGCTGGGTTGGTTTTTTTTGCAGTGCTTTAGGAATTTTGTCCGAAAATGTGCCCTACGTTTCAGAAGATGTCAGCTGCATACGCAAAGATGTGTGTTGTAAGTGAGGACGAGTCGAGGGTTGGAATTCTTAGACGTCGCAGTGTGGATTGATGGTTCAATGGTTTGGAAGTGCCTGTTGTGATAATCGCTGGGTGAGTAAAAGAAAGGACGATGACATTTTTAGTCTCGATAAATGCCTCCATCTGCCAGTCTGTGTAGTCTCTCGGTGTGTAAAACTAGACCCTACAGAAACATCCTCACACAAATGACCCGCAATCCCACCTTTTTGAAGGGAAGGCAGCATTGAACACATCGTCCGTTATCAACGCGTGTATCCAGATCATTTATAGATGAGCGCTGCTTTCGGAGAGAGGCGGGGTGTAAAACAAAGCGTGCTACAGAGCTTGGCCGATGACACTTTCCATTAACTTAATGACGGAGCAAGAGGGACTCTGCACCTCACGTGAGAACATTTGGGATTTCAGCCAAAGGAGCGTATCACGGAGAGAACATTAAAGGAGCAGGCCACCGTTTTTTCCATACTGAGATATGTTCTTAACTGAGCTTAGATGAGTTGATGCGTACCTGTCTGGTCCGCACAAAGACCAGACAGGTACGTATGAACTCATCTAAGCTCAGGTAAGAACATATAGTTAGTAAGTAAGTAATCTTTATTTAAATAGCGCTTTTCACAGACAGAGGTCACAAAGTGCTTTACAGTGGACAGCAACTAAAACAAGCAGTAAAAGACAGTAAAAAATATGTATTCAAAGAGGCAGCTCTATTTGCTCTCGAAAGCCTTTTTAAATAGATGAGTCTTAAGTTGCTTTTCAAAAGTCTCCACAGAATCGAGGGAACGCAATGACAGAGGAAGTTCATTCCAGAGACTGGGCGCGGCGGCTTTGAAGGACCTGTCTCCTCGGGTTTTGTAGAGGGTCCGAGGAACCATGAGCAGGTTTTGACCTGAAGACCTCAGACTCTGAGCTGAAGTGTAGCACTGGATTTGGTCAGTGATGTAAACTGGAGCATAGAACAAATCTCAGTATGGAAAAACGGTGGCCTGTTCTATTAAAGAGTGGATGCACCAGTGCAACCAAGGAAAACTGGGTGAACTCTGGAGCCCTTTAACAAGCTCCACCCACATTTGCAGTTTGAAATTGCTCCCGGAGTGCAAAAAAACTGCAAAAATAACAAAACCAACACCGCAGTACGAGTGCATCAGATTAGATTAAACGTTATTGTCCCTTGCGGGTAATTTGTCTTGAGCTCACAGCTGCTTGCTGAATTACACAACATTACATACAAACATGAATACATACAGTATACTACAGCACATGCACACACATGTGGAGAGAGCTTAAAAACAATTTAGCATAAAAGACATTAATGGCAGTCAGTAATGCTCGACTTGTTCTTAAACGCCCTGAACCGCCTGTATCAGAGCTACTCAGCGCTAATGCTAGTGAGAGGAGAACCGTCTCTAAGACAGTTTCCCGATCGCTTTAGCCGACTCTCCAAATCCAAGCGTTATAGTCCCTGATAACATTACTCAGTACAGGCATGTTACTGTTTTCTGCACACTACAAAAGCCAGAGAAATTATGTTTGACAAACGGGGCAACAAGTTCCCCCAAAACAGCCGCTTCTCTCCGACAGCCATGTGTGCAGGAGGTTGTTGACAAAACAAAACCAAAAACAAATTTTGCATTATTATACAGTGTTATCTGAATCACTGCATTTCATTTTAACCAGATTTAATTTAAAGAGGGGTATTATGCTTTTTTCAATCACATAGCACCAGTCTATATCACACTACAATGATGACCAAACCTTCTGTTGGTCTGTAAATGCAGTAAATTAGAATAACTCTCATTGTATAAAATTGCTCTTTCAAAATGGCTGTAGTGAATGTCTTGAAATAGGCCCCTGTCTCTTTAAGAACCTCTGACTCTTTCAGACACGCCCCCTCCACACGCTGTCTGTGGCATCAGTGGGGAGGGGGTTCTGCTGAGGAGCAGTGGTTGGTTACTCGGCTGGTGACGAAAGCTCGGAGGCGTCTCCAGGAGGTGGGGGCGTTCCTAGGAGGACTCAGGCAAACCTATCCCTAAAATGGCCGCCATCAGAGTTTTTACAGATTACTCAAAAATACGTGAATGTGCCAAGGCAACACTTCAAGCATGTTTTTAATGAGGGAATGACATAATAACATGATGTAAAGCTTGAAAAAGTCGATTTTACATAATACCCCCCCTTTAACACAGATATTAGTTTTTGTCCAGACAGATTTTACCGGCAGAATGGTGATGAAATATCTTAGTAAAATAGGCACTGGCCCTTTAAGACCGTGTCCATCGCACGCAGAGTCACCCGTGAACGCGATCTTGTGGCGTGACTGCACAGCCTCAACGCTCGCCAATGTCAACAGCACCAAAAGCTCCAAAGCCCCCCCAAACTACACCGACGCTTTTCCAGAACTCGCAACATTTCTGAAGAATGACTTTATTAATAAATTCTATGGCACTTCCAGGAGCAGCGCCCACGCCTCTGCCAGTCACGGGCGGAGGGGTGGGGACCGAGAGGGAACAGCCAAGCTCTGCTCGGCGGAGGGGGGGTGATGTCATCGGACTTTGGAAGGGCCCCGTGTTGTTCGGGGATCGCGGTGAACACATTTGACGGCCGGAGCGGGCGAGCTGCACTCTATAGAATGTGCTTTTATGAAGTGAGGGGTAGAGTTGTCACGTCCAAGGCAGGTCCGTCAGAGGGGAGAGGGGTACGGAGGGGTAACGTCACCCGGTTTGGAGAAAGCCTACAGACTTGGACCGGCTGAGTCCGAGGGGAACGGTAAAACATCACGTCTTTGCATGTAAAGTTTCATACAGGCGACTTACTGTTTCTGGGTTTATTGCCATGAGAGCGATGATGTTATTCGTGGTATTGGGTGAAAATCTGAAAACCCATCCAAGCCTGTAGTGTGTGTTTCGGGTTGATGGGGAAACCGAAGAGGAAAACCGTCCAGACGCAAGGAAAACAATAAGCCATGAATAGAGTGTGCTTGTGATTGCAACTGGAAATAACATAAGATTGGAATTTTGCTTTACTTTGGACAACTTAGCATTGGTGTTTCAAGAAAATATCCCTAGGAATAAAGATGATATAAAGTGCAGTTTTACAAAATGATAGCAGAGGGCGCAGAGCAAAAAACATAACATGCCAATCAGTGCGGGAAAGAGAGTTTTTAGTTTAGTTTTTAGTTACACATGCGCACTACGCTGGGGGGCAAATGTTAATATGTTAAAGAGGGGGTATTATGCTTTTTTCAATCCCATAGCACCAGTCTATATCACACTACAATGATAATGAAACCTTCTGTTGGTCTGTAAATGCAGTAGATTAGAATAACTGCCTTGTATAAAATGTCTCTCTCAAAATGGCTGTAGTGAATGTCTTGAAATAGGCCTCTGTCTCTTTAAGAACCTTTGAAACTTTCCGACACGCCCCCTCCACACGCTGTCTGTGGCATCAGTGTGGAGGGGGTTCTGCTGAGGAGCAGTGGTTGGTTACTCGGCTGGTGACGAAAGCTCGGAGGCGTCTCCAGGAGGTGGGGGCGTTCCTAGGAGGACTCAGGCAAACCTGTCCCTAAAATGGCCGCCATCAGAGTTTTTACAGATGACTCAAAAATATGTGAACGTGCCAAGGCAACACTTCAGGCATGTTTTTAATGAGGGAATGACATAATAACATGATGTAAAGCTGGAAAAAGTTGATTTTGCATAATACCCCCCCTTTAACATTTTGAACATCATTTTAAGACGTGCACCGGCAGTACAGTCACTGACAGACCAGCGAACAAACTGAAACTGAAAGAGTTCACTAATGTAGATCATCTTTGTGCCGAGGAGCACAAGCGACAGCACTACACGGGCTGCTGCAAGAGAAAATCATCTAAGCCAAATACTACAGCATCATAAAGACGTCTGTGCACAACTTCAAATCATAACAACGCTGCCCATGAAATGACTTCCTGTTTTGATCCAGCACACCAAAATAAAAGCACCATCTTATTTATTAGTTCAACTTTCTTTCTGCCTAACTATTAACAGGCACAGCACTTAAAGCCGCACTAAGTAACGTGTTTACCTTAATAAATCCTTTTCGTAGTCCCTGTGGGGGTTTATGGGATGATTGGGGGGTCTTTCATCTCCCCCTGGTGTCTCTGGCCAGAAAACCATGTTTGCAATACACACTAATGGAATCACGAAGAAGAAGCTAACATGCTAACGGGCAAAGCTAACTGCGGGCTAGCGCCACTTTAAACAGTATTTACAGCAACGTTTGAGTGAAAAAAATTATTTCCATTGTGTAATTGGATGCACAATATCCCTCTCTCCCTTCGCTTTTCCTGTCAGCGTAGTATTTACTCTCCAAGACAATTAATAAGTTAAAAAAATCGTAACTTGCTACGACACCTGCAGTTGCGCTTATGGCCTCTAGGGGCAAGAGTTACATAGTACTGCTTTAAAATGGTTGTCTTTAATTATATTATTGTAATGTAGCAAGTGCCTAACTACACTGAGAAAAATAAAACATTGGCTTAATCTGCAAATTGTTTAGAAATCATTTACATCTGCATTTTGCTAGTTGTTCATAATGATTTATATTCATTAGTCCAACTATAAATGTTTCATCTGTAACTGTGAACATTTTAAATTGGTTCAACAAAAAAATGTTCCTGACTTGAATGTTCAAAGGTTCATTGAGTCAATTTAAAACTCTTCATTAGCAGATATGAGCCAATTTAAAATTTTTCATTGAACCAATGTACTTTTAATGGCTTAATCAATGCCATTTATTGATTTCATTTAAATTGATTAATTTCATTAAAACACATTTGGATTAATTCACTTTTTTATTGCCAAAGACATTGTATGTACAAATGCAAATTGCAATATTTTGTAATACACAAACATTTCATACTTTCTAATTTTTCAACTCTTGGCTCAAGGTTCAAAAGCTGGTTAAACATTTTGAGAAAAAGTGTTAAAACTGTAGTATAATGTATTTAGCCACATTGTTATGCATTTTCAAACACTTGCACAGCAAAACTGGATGAACAAGAATTTTCCAAAAAAACAACAACTGTGCAGCCAAGGTACAGCATACTAATCACTGCATCAGTCTCCCTGTGATCCGTGTTCATTTCCTGTTATCCAGTCCCATGAGTACCTTCAGGATGAATTCAACTGTGCGTTCACATTTCTTTGAGTACTTCATGTTGAGGTGTTATGAGTCCGAATTGCAAAGTCTTGAACCATTGAATGCAGATCTGTCACAATCTTCACGATGGGTGTTACGACGACTGCCATCGGCTCGTCCTCCACACGGAAATCTTGCTGAATCTGCAAAACATGAGTGGAATAACACATATTAGAATTTACAAATAATGCAATGATTTTCATGGTCGGGTCTAAACCCGGCTAAACTAAGCCTTAACCAGGTCAAACAGAGTCTGAATGAGCCACTGGTATTTTAACTTTGTAATTACAGTATGAGGGTTTTGTAAATAACATTACTGCAGCTGTAGATAACACTGAAAATACATGTATTAAAGGGGACCTCTGAGAAAATACCCACATCAGTAATAAATGTGCACTTCATGTTAAACACAAACCAGAATCTTACAATATTTGAAATGTCCTTCATCTTCTCTTTTTATGAAAAAGCCTGATTTCCCCCATTTTGTAAAGTAAAGTTAGAAAATGATACATTCCTATGGTATTTCTTATTTAAAATATAAAGAAGCATATATACACCAATTTTAGACAAAAGGACTGGCTCCAGTATTTACATGATATTGATCTTTAGCAAAATTTCAGGTATTGCACAGCACTACAAGAGAACTAATTTTAGTTTTTGGGTAAAAATAAAACCATATTTCTCCTGCAACTCTAATATCTTCAGCTTTCAGTTCATTTTCTAATATTTGGTCAATACCCTTATTCATTTATTTGTTTCTTTGACAGGGACAGTTCAAGAAAACATTGCCAACTCAGTGGCCGATGTTATGTACATAACATCCAAAGGCTTATTTGCAGATTTTTGTCAAATGCATTATAGTACATGATTGGCTCTATATGAGGGACTTCTGACTAGATTCTCCGAGAGTCGCTGCTCTTCCTCTCCCGTTATTTCCTTGTCGGGGATTAGCAGTGTCTCGTCCATGTTAAAAACATTATATTGGATGTAAATACTTGACCGAAGAAAAAAGTTAGC
The DNA here is from genome assembly GCF_951799975.1 of Gobius niger. Classification (NCBI taxonomy): domain Eukaryota; kingdom Metazoa; phylum Chordata; class Actinopteri; order Gobiiformes; family Gobiidae; genus Gobius; species Gobius niger. The sequence continues at coordinate 21,047,482 of NC_136869.1, forward strand.
CCTTAGCTTGAGGACAAAAACATCTACCACGATGGAACACTGTGTCCTTCAGTGAAGCCTTTACATCCAGTATGATGTTTATGTCACTGACTGTCTGTAACTTACAGCCTGCCATGTAATCTAGAACTATTCATTTATTTGGATGAGACACTTTTAATCCTCTATAGGGAAATAATGGGAGAGGAAGAGCAGTGCCTCCCAGAGAGTCCAGTCTGAAGTCACGTGTCACTTGTGTGAATAGAGCCCATTGTAAGCTCGCACACTTGTCAAAAAAGATCATTTATTGGCTCTGATCAAATGTAAAACTACAAGAGGCACATATGTTATGTAGGCCATTGATCAGGAACCCAGAGAAACAATAAAGAACCAATCAAATAGAGAAATGATTGATAGCATTGATGTTGCTCAAATCTGAACAGTTAAGTTTTGTAAATTATGTAAAATTGGAGGTTGTTAATACCATACCTAATATAATAAGAGATGTTACAGCTAAGAGCACAAGCACTACAAAGACATGGTTATTTTCAAGCCCAGTCATACCTGATGTTCTTTAATGAGCGCGTCCACTGGAACAGCATCACTAACTTCAGTACACATGGTGTTGTGCACCTGCATCCAGTGTACCGCTCATGGAAGCCTGTAAGATAATTATTTAACTGTAAACAAGTATGTACAGACATTGTAGTAATTTAAATATATATATATATTCTTGAAAATGTGCTGGTACAATAAGGTTGCATAACATTATGCCTTTCAAATAATGCATAGCCCGACCTCCTCAAATGGAGATGACCAGCAAACAGGAGTCCTCGTCCTAGTACTGGTGTGGGGGACGGTTCCTGTGCAGATGAGACACAGAAAAATACATTACTTAACTGTAAATGGTCTCATTTTTTCAGCAAATTTAACAGACTAAAATGCATATAGTCTTGTGAATTTAATAAATAAGTTAAGAAAAAAAAGTGCAACGCATATTCATGCTAAAATTACAAAAAGTACACAATAAAGAACAGCTGAACATTAATTACATTTGCTTGGTTCAGCTTTTTGAACAAATTATTTTACAAATGACTTTTTATGACTTTTTTATGACAGTCACTTTTGGAAGTTGGGTCAAACATTTTCTGTCCTTTAATTGTAATTACAGGTCATATAATAGTGTTTCAACGCGATCTCCTCGTTTAGGGGCTTGTCTGTTGTTTATTATTTCATTAGGACTTTTATTTCTCAAACTCGTTGCTTCATGCGTGCTCACTTTGAGCTCCCTGTGGGGCAGCAGCAGCGGAGGAGGTGACCGGGGCGGAGGAGGCAGTGGGCGCGGTGATGTCGCTGCCGTTCGGAGGCGACCAAGAGCGGAGTGGAGCTGAGCGAACAGGTGGAAGATGTTTCGTGTCGGTGCGCCTGTAGCCGCCGCATCACTCACCGACCCCGCGCACCTTTCCTCTCCCATGGCCCGGGAGAGCTGGCGCTGGGAACGTTCGGCCGCGCTCACTCGCTGTTTCCCCAGAGCCGCGCGCTTAAACCCTTTCCCCGCAGGCCGCGGTCTGTCCCTGTGCCACTCCTCTCTCCGCCCCACTCCAGCAGTCACGCTTGTTTCACAAAATAAGCATGCACAACTTAAGCGCGAAGAGGAATAATAAAGAAAAAGAGTTTGTGTTCTCTCTTGGCTCCGCTCGGCTCCCGTCGTTCTCAGTGAAGAGACGAACAAAGACTCGATTCGTTCGTGAACGTCACATCACTGGTTTAAGCGCTTGCAAAACACGTTAAGGAATAATATTCATGTCAGCTTAAAGCACAGTAAAGGTAGATAGTATTTATTTTATGCGAGTAGCATTTCAAAGTCCAGGCGATGCAACAACACAAAATGTCGGCTGCGCTTAACCCTCTAAGTTGTGTAATATCTAAATCATAAGGGTGCAATTGGTCAAAAATAAAACCTTCAACCTAATACTCATAGCCTACAATATTTTAGAGATTTTATGCACAATCAATTTATTCAGTTTCAGTGCCAAAACATGTTCAATTAAAATTCAACTTGAGGAGAATTCTATCTGATGCCTCTGTGCATACATACAGGACACATGTATTAAGTTTACAAGTCTAAATATGCTTTTAACTTACCTTTTCTCGCTGTAAAGTTCCAACAGTGGGTCTGGCCAGATCTTGAGAGAAACGGTCTTGGCCACATTTGAAATCTGGAACACGTGGTGTGTCATCTTCTTCAGTGTTATTTGGTAGAGCCAAGTGCTGCGGTTGTCAGTGCTGCCCCCTGTGTTCGATGGCTCGACGAACGATTGTTCATTAGATCAATTAACTTTTATAAATAACTGTCAATTTGCAATAGACCATTAGATGTACATACAAAAATGTATCAAAACACAATGTTCAATCTATATGGTTTTAATTGGACTAACCAATTTGATTTTCTTTATTTAAGCCAATAGCAAAGAACATATTGAATCAACAACAGCAGTGTTTCACTTTTTTCAGTGTAATCAACGAAACAATGAGACGAGCTGTGTGCTTTTATTTTGGTGTGCTGGATCAAAACAGGAAGTCACTTCTTGGACGGCGTTGTCATGATTTGAAGTAATGCACAGAGTCAATTAAACTAGTCCAAACTTATTCCTAATACTTAAGTCTACATGTTCGCCTTAACCACTTTAACAAAAACACTTAGGCTATTTATTTATTTATTTATTATCAAGAAGATAAAGGCGGCTAAATCATCCCCACAATCTGGACAATCTGTGTGTTTAGAAAGAGCTCATTTCAAAAGCCTGATATGTGGCTGTTATATTTAGCATGATCCATAGTCAAACGTTTTTAGCTAGTTTACTCTGGAGTACGAAGGCCTGCGCTCACTGTTTAACATGTGTTTAGGCACTTTTATTACAAATTCCCTGTACATAGAGCAAAAATATGTTGATAATTGAGGAACATATTCCCTCCGTTGCGCTGCAGAATCTTTACGACCTGTTTACATTCGCCCGCGCCCTGTCGTTTGTCCGCTGTCCCCATCCCACTGGACGAATCCGGAAGCGCAGCAGCGTGGGAAACCCCAGGCCCGGCCCCGGTCAGGAGGGCCCGCGGACCGCACACGCTCACTCACACGGCCTATACATACATGTTCTCTTCATGTGCACGTCGGCTAACACATGCCACGCTCTTCCTGCCCCCGTCCCCCCCGGCTCTGTCCTCACCTGCAGCTATAACTTTGGCACGTCATAAAACCGGCCGGCTAAAGGGAGAGCCCGCTCGGTGTTGAAAGAGAGCGCTGTAGGACGGCCCGGCTGTGCGTTCGGATCGGGATAACAAAACATTAGGGCTGTTTGATTGCTTTGTCAAATCCTCCTGGGCCTCACCCTGAGCCCCCAGAAAATACAACTAATAATAAACTTTAACAATTTGCATAGCCACAACTATTTCTGTTAGAGTCATTTGAACTCCAGGATAATTGTACAGTTTGTGAGAATGTCATTGGTATTTACCCAATAATCAAATTGCAACAAGTACTGCATTTTTGCTAATATGAGATTTATTCAGAAATACCTCATTTTTATTTTCTCTTGTGACATTTTGGTGCTTTTAAAGGGGACTATCCGAAATTGAACTTCTGAGCTTTTAACCCATTGTTTAGCATTGTTCCCTCATCGTGTTAGAGAATAAACAATGGTGTCCGGGAGGATAGATGAAAAATAGGCAGAGGTCTGGATGTCTTGGTTATTTACCAAGGGTGAGGGACCCAGAGACATAAACTCGAGACATTGTGCTAGTCCTACCATTCAAATCTGGCCGTGCTCCTACAAGAAGAGGGATAAATACCCTCTGTCGAGCGTCATACTGATATGCAAGCAGAACATTCAGTAGCTGAGGGTAGACGCCTGAGCACCACAGTCAAGGCTACGATAGAGATAGTAGGATTATTTATTTATTTAAGATGGGACAGTGCATATTAATTAACATGGGTCCTCAAGGTCCACATGTAAATATGCCAGAGTTTGCCTCAATGGCAATAAATCGTGATCTGATCCCTGCGAAAATCTGTCAGATTGGAACTGTATTTCTGTTTAATGCAGCTCTCTGCTCATACAGACCCTTTTTTTTTACTCTTTAAGTGTTTTTTGTCTATTTTTCTCACATTTTCCGCCTATTTGCACACCCTAAGTGTTTCTAAGAGCTGAATGTACATGTAAATTTCTCCATTGTTAGATCAATAAATCTTATCTTATCTTATCTTCCACACTCATTCTTTCTACTGGTCAGTTTGGCCAATAGAAAGAATGAGAGTCTATCGGTGTACAGTAGACATAGAAGATAGACGGGTGTGATCTCTCAGTAGCAGCACATTGCATTAGTTACCATCATGAAATCAAATGCACATGACTCGTGTTGTGATCTGGCTCTGAGAAAGTAATGATCATTTACCCTGCCACCACCTACCAACCACTTCACCTCGGTCTCCCATCCAGGTGCTGACAAGGCCCAACGCTGCTGAAGCACTCCGATCTGCATTTCCTGGATTCAATCATGTCAAAGATGTCAGAAAACTGTCCTCCACATTTTTTAAATCCAATAATGCATCACTGGACCTGTTCTGAGCCGCTCTGTGCTTGAAGTGTGTTCACTGGAACGCCATGAATTTGCTAGCATTAGCATTAGCTTAAAGTGAAAGTTTGTCTTTACTGTTTTATCACATTAGGCCAACTTATAATCCTGTCCAGCCTTATTTAAAATGTTATTATTGCTTAAATGTCAAATCAATGCTGAGGTTTCCAAAAGAATGTTTAACCTCTTTACTCCCGCCTGAACCGAGAGGATCCTTTTCCTCACGTCATCAGATTTTTTTCCCATCATTTTTTTGTTGGGTATTCAACTCATTTTTGTAACTTTTTTGTCACATTGTTGTCATTTTTTCGCCCATTTTTTATCACATTTTTGTCATTTTTTTGGTCATTTTTTTGTCATTTTTTTGTCATTTTTTTGTCATTTTTTGTCAAATTTCTGTTATTTTTTGGTCACATTTTTATCACATTTTTTCATTTTTGTGTAGCATTTTGTCACATTTTTGTCATTTTTTGGGTCATTTTTTAATCCAATTTTTGTCATTTTTTGTCACATTTTATCACATTTTTTGTCACATTTTTGTCATTTTTTTGGTCATTTTTTGGTCATTTTTTGTCAATTTTTTGTTATTTTTTGGTCACATTTTTGTCATTTTTGTTTGTCATTTTTTTTAATCAATTTTTTGTCATTTTTTGTCACATTTTGTCACATTTTTTGTCATATTTTTGTCATTTTTCTATCACATTATTGTAATTTTTTTGTCAATTTCTTGTGACATTTTTGCCACTTTTTCATCAGTTTTTCGTCAATGTTTTCTCACTTTTTTGTCACATTTCCATCATTGTTTTCGTCTCAGTTTTGTTGCTATTTTCACAGCTTTTTTTTCCAGAAGCCTTTGGACTGGGGTAAAGCCAAACTGTAGAAAAAATGTGCTCGGTTCAGGTGGGAGTTAAGGGGTCAAGCCTCGATAATGCATTTGGAGTCGACATTTAACTACTAAATGAAATGGACAATTAATGCACTAAAATGGATTTAAAGTTCTTGTCTCCCTGAACCCGGTGCTTGGCGGTCTGACCTGTGATTGTGTCTTTCGCTCGCCTCGCTTCCAGAACGAGAACAAGACGTCCAGTATTTCATTAAAAGTTCTCTGGAGTGAGGATTATCTCCGAACCAATCAGCACGCAGCCTTTCCTGAAGCCTCAGGCCCAAAAGCCGCAATAACAAGCTTTTCACAGCCAACACTGGATACGCAAAACTCTGGGTCTCTCCACCTCTCGCACCGATATGATCCTGACTTAACTGCATGGGACGGCCGTAACAAGCCTCTTACATACTGCGCATTACATGAAAACAACCTCATTACCCCACATGTGTTTCGCATGTAGGCCGCGGCACTTAAGTCGGGTCGTCAAAACGCCGCCCTAATTCGAACCAAACCTTCCCCCAACCTGCACTTATCAGATTCATCGGCCCCCCCCTCCTCTCAGCTACTACCTATTCTCTTTTATTCCCCGCCTCAATTTCCAGTCACATCCGTACAGAACCTCAAATTAAGCGGCCGCACTGGCAATCTGGATCCTATTTTTGGGACGTAAAAGATCGAAAATGAGAAAGAGCAGAGCGCGCTGCCACCGCCGAGCGCCAAACCAGTTCCATGTGTTTGTGTGTCTACTCGAACCCCCTGCCCGCCTCCTTCTTTTCCTTTTTTTCTGTGTGTTTCTTTTAAGATGAGAGGCTGCAGGACCTCCACACTCAGGTCCCAATGAAAACGACACAAGGATGGAGCAACTAAAAACAAATCTTTATACATTTGGCACTTTGGAGCTGACAGGGTTTTTAACCTCTTACCACCCGCCTGAACCAAATGCATTCTGTCCTCTTTGGCCATTGTATCGGTCTGTGTAACACCTTATTTGAAAGCTAAGACCCACAAAACTGATCTTTTTCCTCGCGTTGTTGCTGTGTTGTGTCACCTTTTTTCTGTTTTTTTTTTAGTTTAGAGCTTAGAGTTTTTGTAATTTTTTTGAGATTTTGTTGAATTTTTTTTGTTTTTGTCACTTTTTTGTTGCGTTTACATCCTTGTTTTCTTCTCTGGAGAAAATGGGATCCGTTCAGGTGGGAGTTAAGAGGTTAATGTGGTGTAAAAAAAACAAAGCTTGAACATCCTCGGTTTTAGTTGCATCATGATGTATTTTTATGATGAGGATCTGTATTTGCTCTAGGGCTGCACAATATATTACACACACAAAAAACAATCACTGTATCGCTGTATATGGTGATGCGATATTTGCACTACACTACAATATTATCACAAAATTACATTTACACTTTTTTTGCAAACTAAGCCAATCAACAAAAAATTCTTAGAAATTTGCAAAAGTTCATTTTCACCCAAAAAAAGTCATCACAAAAAACCAGGCCGCCTGATCTACTATTTAGTTTGGGTTCATAGAACATGGCGTAAACAAGCAGCAACCTCCGTCTCTCTAGGTACAGCTGCGTTTTTTGTTTTTTTTTGCCTTTTTCTGCGAGCTGCATTTGTGGTTTCTGTGCTCCGCGCTGTTTTACTGGATGCTTTTGTACGTCTTTGTCGTGTTTTTGTATGGATCAGCGGATATTTTTTTGTACTGCAGAGAGTCCATGATGGTCCTGAAGAAAGCAGCTTATAAACAAACAGCTAGCTAATATGAGATTTATTCAGAAATACCTCATTTTTATTTTCTCTTGTGACATTTTGGTGCTTTTAAAGGGGACTATCCGAAATTGAACTTCTGAGCTTTTAACCCATTGTTTAGCATTGTTCCCTCATCGTGTTAGAGAATAAACAATGGTGTCCGGGAGGATAGATGAGAAATAGGCAGAGGTCTGGATGTCTTGGTTATTTACCATGGGTGCGGGACCCAGAGACATGAACTCGAGACATTGTGCTCGTCCTACCATTCAAATCTGGCCAAGCTTCCACAGGAAGAGGGATAAATACCCTCTGTCGAGCGTCATACTGATATGCAAGCAAAACATTCAGTAGCTGAGGGTAGACGCCTGAGCACCACAGTCCTGGCTACGACAGAGATAGTAGGATTATTTATTTATGTAAGATGGGACAGTGCATATTAATTAACATGGGTCCTCAAGGTCCACATGTAAATATGCCAGAGTTTGCCTCTGGCAATAAATCGTGATCTGATCCCTGCAAAAATCTGTCAGATTGGAACTGTATTTCTGTTTAATGCAGCTCTCTGCTCATACCGACCCTTTTGTTTACTCTTTAAGTGTTTTTTGTCTATTTTTCTCACATTTTCTGCCAATTTGCACACCTCAAGTGTTTCTAAGAGCTGAATGTACATGTAAATTTAAACTCATGAGCTAAAGACACATTTCTGCTTCTGAAACACTGAAGAGGCACCAAGAGCCTCCCGCACCTGCAGCGCAGTGGAGACGTCACAGGAGGCGCTACAGGAAAGAAAAAATGGACAAACGAGGAGGTATCCGGGCAAGACTCGCGCTAAGCCACACATGCCTTCTGTCCCTATTATTATTCTGGCAAATGGACGTTCACTGGAGAGTTAAATAAATAAACTGCTGAGCTCTTCCCAGAAAATTGTGAAAGAGTGTTGTGGAGCGGAGGGAGCTGCGCAGGAGGAAGAGGAAGGAGCTGACCAGTGCAGGACACCACGCTCTGAAACAGGGACAAACCCAGGAGGGGCTGCACCGTGTCAGAGGAGACTGACACGGTGCAGCCAGGACCCACGTTTCCGCTGGGTACTCTGGTTTCTCCGAACTCCAAGAACATGCTGGTCAAGCGCACAGTAGGCGCACAGTGGGGCACAGTGGGGCGCAGTGGGGCACGGCTCAGGGGCAGCGGCTCAGGACTAACACCTGAACACAATTTTGCTTACTTAGTGTTGCTGAACCTAGACCTGACCCCAGATCAGAACAGTTAGTTACATCCAGGTAAAGGATACTTTTTAATAGTCTAACTCTCAAGCACGTCCAAATAAAACCTCTTGAAAGACTCGATGCCCCCTTTTAGACAGACAGCAGAGAAAAGTAAATGCTTAACATAATGACTTTTCCGCTTCAATTTAGTGCTGTGCTGTACAGTAATCCCAGACTTTTTCGTTTCCGGGACAAATTAGGCCCTGCCCCGGATCCAGTAGCCACATTTATCGAGTAAATCATCAAAAATATACCTGACAGTGGAGGTCTGGCAGCCTGCAGCTCGACCCACTTGTTTTTAACTTCTTCTTTTTTTTTTCTCTCTCTTTCCAGCTTGTGTCCCGCTGCTTGTTCCCCTCACTAAACATACAATAAAGAACAGGCATGAGGGAGTGGGCGGGTGCGCGCTCTAGGCCTAGCCAATTATAACCTCTCCTGCGCGGCCGGCTTTCCGCCATTGGTGGAGAAGCTGCGCGCAGATGTTGCCGTCTTTAATGATTTTTGTTAGCCATTAAGTTAATAGTTGTTTATGGCAGTGAAATTCAGGAATGCTGGGGGGGGCGGGGGGGCTGGGGTGTGGGGTATGAGGGGGGTACGGGGGGGGCTGCGGTGCAGACTGTGGGCTGATGTTACAAGAGAGATGGCGACAGGAGCTATGTGTGTTCGCTCGCGATACAAAGACAGAGCAGCACATAAATGGATGGAGGCCTACAGTAAATCATTGGAGGACTAAGAGAGCGCATCTGTCTAACCCGGGACAGTGAGCCGTAGTTTTATAGTGGAATACTTAAGGGGGCTTTAGGAGACAGCGGGAAATAGGGGCCTTATGCTGCGTTTCTTCTTTGACCCGCATCCAAAGACATACTGTACCTTGCGGTGTTTGTCCTTTTTCATTCTACGCGGAATGTTGAGTGTCAAATGAACAGAGCGCCATCGTGGGCGGCTTCAAAACCCACAGAAGTGAGTCGTGACTAGTTATATTCTTGTAATCCAATACTCGTGTTAGCAGTTGTTCAAGTTTGGGACATGACGGGACAACAAGACTGACTCAATGAAACGTCCGAAAAGTCCGTCCACCCTCCCAACATCTTCCAACGACTTTGTACCGTCAGTCACTCTCTCAGCCGAACTTCTTCGCTGCTGTACCAGGCTTTCTCTTTTCTAAATCTAATCCTAAAGCATGAAACTAATGAAGCAGCTCTTTGGAAAGACACGAGAGCTGGATTTGATGCCGAGTTGCTAAAATACCTGCCGTCCTTAGACAGAAACACAAACCCAGGACCTTCTTTTGGCCTGATAACAACTGTAGCATCTAATGTCTGACATCGACACTAGCAGCTGCTGTAAACAAAGGATCTTGCAGGGAATGGATGAAAGTTGTCATTTTTATACTCACTACTGCCACCTCAGGTCTTACGCGTAACTGCAGTTCCTATATTAAGCTCGTGCATGACGACACTTCGCACTTTTTTGAGCGCCGGTGCAGGATTTTAGAGGCAGTAGTGGTGAACAGGCCTGGGCTCAGTCTACACATTAGGACATAGTTGGAGCAAGTAGGGGGTAGAAAATAAACTCCGTCTAGTCCCTTTAAGCCATCACCTGTCCTCGGTGGATAAAGCGCCGCCTCTCAGAAGCTTCTTCGGCAAATCATTATTTGACAGATGGACATGACAGCGTTTTGAAGTTTTCCAACCCGTGTAATGTAGCAATCTGGGAAACTTTGCTTCAAACTATCCATTTGCATCCTTATTAAAGTGAGGTGTAGCTCTTGGAGGTTGCGTCAGAATGAACGGATCCAAAGAAGAAGTTTGAATGATCTGTACAATCATACAGATTTTCATTATCGTACTGAGTATTTTGTTTTTGTACAACCACAAGTGATAATGGATGTGAGTGTGAGAAGAGGATCGCGGATGTCATTCATTGTAGCTTGCGATAAACATGACTTTTGTTGCTACTGCAAAGCTCACAGAACCACACCCTGCCTACCAGATACTTGTAAATCTAAATGGTCAAATCAAAGTCAAAAGTCAAAGTCAAATGTCCAGAGGAATTATTGACATCTTGGGATCATTTCACGTACGTAACTAATCTAGACTTTACAATACTAAAAAAATGCCCCTAATGCTAACCAACAAAGCTATGTTTGCAGTAAGTCAACAGAATAAACCAGGGACAGTCGTAGAGGTGGAGATGACGGCCATCACTAACTAGCGCCATAACGCAAACCTGGTGTCAGCGCCATATAAAGCCCGGGCCTTGTTAGAGGAGGAAAGAGAGGGCTGTGTTTCCTATAGGGTCCTGGAGGGGGCTGTGGAGTGTGACGTGGGGCAACAGTAAAACACCAGCACCCGCTTCTGTCATGAATTACATGTGCTGACGAACTTCTGATCTGAAGACCAAACAGGCGGCTAAAGACGTTCGGGACATTTTGGATTGGTCTATCTCTTCAATTCTGTAAAAAAAAGACACGCCAGTCCTCTGCACAGGGGTTTATGTGCATGTCTTACCACTTTCAGAGCACGGAGTGAAGTTTTAAAGGTTCTTCTTTTTATTACAAGTTCACCGTAGGCAGAAGAGGGAACGTTCTCTTTGCTGTTCTCTGGGAAAGATTGAAGTCAAGCCACAGACAGGGATTTTTGAGGTCTAGAAAGTTTGATTCGTGGTGCCTAAACTGTAGCTTTAAAATATGGACTTTACACAAATGTGGAGTGTGTTTTTTTCTGTAGTCCACTTCCTTGGTGTACAGTGTTCCCGCTGACTGCTGAGAGCCCTGACCTCTCTTTCTGCTGGGGGTTTCCTGTCCATAGCTCCCTGTCATCGCAGCATTCCGCTCCCAGACTGTGTCCGTGCCAGGTATTCTCGGCTTCGTGCTCCACATTCCCAGCTGTACGTGTGTCGGGAATGCCGCCACAACACTGCTGTCTACGCTCGCCCGTTAGCACTGGGACCGCAGAACAGAAGCACATCCGATCTTCTTTGTATCTGGTTTCCATTGTTACGTTTTAGCAAGATATTGGATTTTCTCGTGATCTGATTTCTTTTTACCTTTGCTAAAGCCATGTCGATTGCATTGGAAAAACATTAGCACACTAATATCATTCTGAATTGGATCGTTTTCAAATTGTTCGGGGAAGAGACTTGGTGTAAGACAATGGGAGGTAAGTTCAAAACGTGGCTGAGCAAGAAAGCACTACAGTGATAAAAGGATGAAATACTGTTATCACTGTCATTGTCGTTTGTCTTGCCTGGGTAGCCTTTTTGTACAGTATCTGTTCAAAAGCGTCTGGACCTTTGCTGACAGCCAATCAAATCTCAAAAGGTTTTATATCGATCCAACAGGAAACTCAAATTAACCATGAGTCAAATATCTTCTTACAAGTATTAAGAATGGTCCTGTATAGATGTCGATGCTTCAGCTTCTCTAAGAGGATTTTCTTCTTGTTGCCGTCTATCGAAAGTATTTTTGTCCCGTTACAGACGTACAATGACTGAAAAAGCTGTTGTGCATTTGTATCGACTTCTCCTACATTTAAATCTGAACTGAGTTGCCAATGACTCCTTGCACCATTGTGTTTTTGTGGCAACAACCACATAGATCGCTAACATTAGTCGCCGATACTGGACAATGCAAATGACAAGATACGCCATATGCTTTTCTCTGATCGGTTAATGAGCTTGTAAATCACACCCATCAGGAAGTCGTTGAATTCACCCCTGATCCTAAACGACAAGTCTTTATAAAGAATAGGAAAAGCAGGTATTCTGGCCGGCCAGGCTGACATTTGTATTAATACACATATTAGGTGCGACATGCCTAGCTGTACAATCTAGCTCACAACTTCTATTCAGCATCTGTATTGATCGTTTTCAATTCTGATTTCTGACTTTGTTGAATATGTTGCAGCACCTCACTGTCATCATAGACTGTAGAATAGTGAAGGTGAAGTGAGAAACTGCTTCCGCCCATTCAGCGCGGGCTAACGGAAGCTCATTCTTGCAAACGATTTGCCTGGGTTTTTGAAAAATCATCAGTGCATTTTGCCATGTCAGTGTCTGCATTCTGACCCAAGGAACGTCCACCCGAGCCTGCCGATGATGACTTCATCCTCTCTGGCCAGTCCGAGGTTGATATATTTAACAGCGCGCACATGTGTGGGTCTTTGTGCGTGGAGAAGAATGGCTGTTTGGCATTACCGAGGAGCTGGGCTGAATTTCCTGTTGATAGAGACTCAAACAGGTTTAGTGTGGAGGATTAGACGCTCAGCTGTTTGCTGTGAGACTGAGAGTGAAGTCAGGCGCTACATTTGAGCTGTTAGGGCGATGCATCCGGACAGGCACAGACTTGTGGTTAGTGGCTGCTGAGCTTTATAAGGCTGATATTATGCTTTATTCAGAAGGGGATAAAATACAGGCACTTTGCTCTCTTCAGTCTTCACAAATAAACATTCACCTCGAAACAAATAATCTTTGACATAAACTGTTTTAATTATTGCTCTGATTTGGGCTGCAAGGTTTATCGATATCGAATCACAATCAAGGTTTTGACGACTGCAATAACCGAACCCCAAGTGAGTTTTTTCTTCTTCTTCGGTTTCTGCATTTGAGTGATAGATGTCACCAATCAGAATAATCGAGCCTTGCGATCTCAGGTTCAGCTGCAACAGCTAAAAGTTTGTTTCCATGAAGCAGATTCTAAGATAGAGGCGCTGTGATTCCATCCCAGACTTATTTCAGTCACGTGGCTGTCCCCCAGAGGTACTCTGAATGTTGGGGAAACTCCTCCAGAAGAGGGCGCTGTCCACATAAAACCAAATATTTTTTAAAGTACTGTGACTAGTTCTAATGTGGTTCAATTTGTGGAAGAATATGTTGGTTAGCAGTTTAAAAGTAACATGACTTCCTTCACTCACACTTAAAGCCACTGTACCTTATATTTTTTTGCATAATTATATATATTTGTTCTGCTTAAAAGGTGCATTATGCAACATTTAATGCAAAACAAGTTGACATTTGTGCATATTTGACCTTGAATTTAACCCAGTGGCTTCATTTTCGATTACAGTGGTCTTTACAACGCTCCAGGATAAATTGTTTTGTAGGTTTTCTGGTGAGGTCTGTCAACAGTGACAGCCTTCTAAACAAGTGATCCTAGAGACCACTGCACAGTCAATAAAGGGCTACCCATACAGCCACTAACCACCCACACACCCATTACAAGGTCAAATACTCACAAATATCGCACACATATCACATAAAGACACTGTACATTAAAATCACTTTGTTGCTTCCATTTTTGAGAGATAAACTCATCCCTGTGGAAAAATTGTGTTAGAAATATGTTTAAAAAAAAATACAAATCAGGTATAGGGCCTCTAAAGTAGCACCCACAGACGACTCTTTTCCCTTTTCTAGGCTTTTACAAAGGGGTTTTTCAGCACATTCCACAGCCTAAATAATACGTTTGTGCTTTTGTTTATTGCAATCTTGATCAACTTGCAGTCATTGTTCTGCTGTAGCAAGTCGTGACATATTTTAAGATCAGATCTAACAGCACTTTCCTCCAGCAACGTCCACCTGGGACCATCTGTTGCTCCTGATAGGTTGACCATGGGCGAGTAAAAGATGGGTCAATGCCTTCAAATCGGCCCACAGTTAAGCATCGCCAACACCGCACCAGGGGGTTGCTTTGGTTGTCGGTTATTCTTGGACCAGTGTTGCTATGTAAAGCTCTTGTTCAGCTGCTTTCATTGTTCCTCTAGTGGCTTTTCAAAAACGACTTACCACAGAAGGTTTTGAGGGGCCTAATTGTTGGCCGGCAGGTGGAATCGACGCGTCACCCTCAGACAGGGGCGTAGCACCAAATTCTGGGCCCTAGGTACAAACTATCTTTTTGGACCCCCCTAATATTTCTCGTTCTTTAACCACATAACAGTGGTTTGACAGTGCAGCTGATTTGTTTTCTATTATAACTTTATTATACACAGCGACCTAAAAATCTAGATTAGTCCTGGATACTTAGTTCATTGTTTTGTTTTTGTTTGTTGTGTACTCGATGTTTGACTTGAAATTTCATCTGGATTGGCTTCAGTTACAGAAATGGAATAACCTTCAATCCCGGTAGTGATATAGATATTTAAATTGGTGGTGGAATATTCTGCATAATGATTATTATCAGACCACATTAAACAGGACGACTGGACCAGGGACATGGGATATTTGTGCTGGGAATAACAAATGTGTGACTTTAAAGAAATATTATACTATATGTTGTCTCATGCACAAAAAAGCTCAAGGGCTTCAGCCTCATTTAGTCTCACACCATATTTGAAGCCGGCTGAACCATTTGGCACATTTTTAAATTCATCCATCATTATTGTTTGTGCAAAATTCTGTGTAGCAACCACTGTATTTCAGCCCGGTTGAGTTCAATTCTTCTAGTATCAGTTATGAGGAAACTTAGAAAGTACAATACAGAACGCTTTTTGCAGCACTTTTTAGGGCCCCCATCCTGCTCTGGGCCCTGGGTACACAGTACCCTTTACCCCCCCAGTCCGACGCCCCTGCCCTCAGAGTGACCGAGTGTGCTGCAAGGAGCTTGAAACGGTAGCTTGTTTTTTTTTTTCACCATTTTGACGCTTTTTTCAAGAAGCTTTTAGATTTGGGTAAAGTCGAACTAGAGAAAACGTGCTCGGTTCAGGCAGGGGTTAAGAGGTTAAACTGTGTTCCTCGGTAGAGCAGGTAAAATCATGCTTCAGCTGCTTTTAAAACTTGCGTCGTGTCTTCTTGTTTAAATGTGAAATCCAAATAACGTCTGGTTAAAAAGTCATTTCCTGCGATGGCCGGGAATCGAACCCGGGTCAACTGCTTGGAAGGCAGCTATGCTCACCACTATACCACCATCGCACGGGGAAACAGGCCGCTCCAGCTCGGAGTGAAACGTGGAGTTTTCACAGAGCGGTGGGAGGGGAGGGGCCGGTGGGGCTCAGCGCTGCAGCGTGGAGTATTACGACACCAGTTTAGGAGGATTTTTGACAGGTTCTAGGCTGTGGTCACCAAAGGAAACTCATGGCACGGTGGTTTGGCTCGGCAGCATGTCATCGTGGAGCTAGAGAAAAATCAGGATGACTGCAAAACTGAAGATTAATCCAGCAGTGACTTTATTTCTTGGGGACAAATAGCGGAATAAAAGCGCACAAAACTGGGTGACTAGAGAGGAAGAGAGTATAATGTGTGACTGTGAGAATTGAGATACCTATAGAAGCCTGGGTATACCATTTCATGATCAGGCTTCAAGTAAAAAGTATAGGTATTTATATATATATATCATATATCATGTGTATGTGTAAAAAGAGCAGTGAATTGACCTTTCACAAAATCCCGCCCCAAGACACTTATTGCCCAACAGGGGCGGACTGGCCATATGTCCATTCTGGAAGAGCACAAAGGGGCCACTGCCTCAACTGAGCTTTACCCGAATGTAAAAGCTAAAAGAAAAGCATCAAAATAGCGAGAAAAAGAGGATGAAAACAAAACAAAAATGTGCTGGTAAAGCAACAAAAAAATGTGATGAAAACACAACAAAAAATGATAGAAACAATAATGAAAAAAACAACAAAAATATGACAAAAATGACGTGACAAAAAGTTTCCATCACTTTTGCAGGTCTTAGCTTTCAAATGAGGCGTTACATTGTTGCTCTCCAGTCGAGAAGCTTTTAGATTTGGGTAAAGCCCAGTATTAAAAATATATTAATCTAAAAGGAATTCCGTGGAGTATGGTGTACCACACGGTTCCATTTTGGGACCATTATTATTTATTATTTATATTAATGATTTTGCTTCCGTTTCTATGACCACCTTTCCCGTTCTTTTTGCTGATGATAAAAATAAAAAAATGAATAAAAGTAAAAAGTCGACCTGGGGAAAATGCACTCGGTTAAGGCGGGTGGTTAGAGGTTAAAATATGTATTTGTGGAAGTGCACAATTACGCTAATTTGGGCCAGGCTGGTCAGAGTCTGTTTTTCAGTCCCAGTCCGCCCCTGTTGCCCAATCACACTTCATAGAAAGGTACCTGACATTCCAGGATCTCCTGCTATTGGAAATAGTGGAACGCTTTGTGTTTGGCCCCTTTCAAAGCTGAAAAATATCAAGAGGAGTGCCTGCTAACATGTAAGCCGAGGTAAGACTCGTTTGTCAAGAGTGGACATCATCACAAAAAAGCTGTTTCTGTCGCAGGAAAATGTACTTTTTAATTGCTACAGGAAGCGTTTCGTTGTTCTGAGCAGAGCCTTGATATTTGAGGGGCATTGCAGAATCATGTTACCTGGCTGAATAAAACATGGGGGAGACAGAGCCACTGCAGTCAGTAACAGGGTCTGTGAGCCGCTTTGCTCCGGTAGGTTTAGTAAGTAGCTAACTTGATAATGCTCTTATCTTTCAATACTAGACAAACATAAGACGATAACTTAACCGGTGCAAGAGCATAACTTTGCATGTTCTCCCCATGTCTGCGTAGGTTTCCTCCGGGTACTCCAGTTTCCCATACCACTAATGCAATAGGCCAGGATAAACGAGAGTGTGTTTGAGAGTGCACATGGGGGACGACGGATGGAAATCAGCCCAAGGCTACAATCCGGTGTGGCTTGTTCATTAACTTGCAGTGTCCCGACCAAATAAACCAATAAATAAACCAGTAAATAAAAATAACTGTGCTGGTTGCATTTAAAGGGGCTTGATGCAATTGGTCATTTTATACTCACTACTGCCACCTCAGGTCGAATTAACAACTTTTTGAGTGAGTGCAGGACTTTAGAGGCAGTTGTGAGGAATGGGTCTGAGCTCATTCTACTCATTAAGACATTGCTGGAACGTGTAGGGGGAGGAAAATACAGGATTTTAACATTTTTAAACCCTGTGTAGTACCTTTAAAGGAACAGGTCACCATTTTCCCATACTGCGATACCGGTATGTTCTTACCTGAGCTTAGACGAGTTGATACGTACCTGTCTGGTCTTTGTGCCCGTGGAAGAGCGGGATCACTTCCAACTTCACCCCGTTTGGAGCTAAAGGAATACATTGGGAGAGGCCAAATGCTAACAACATATTTAGTCGTTCTGCATCACTGAGGGCACGCACAAAGACCAGACAGGTACGCATCAACTCGTCTAAGCTCAGGCAAGAACATATCTCAGTATGGAAAAACGGTGGCCTGTTCCTTTAAGGTAGCTCTAGGTTTTTTTTCAGATATCACATGAGTCCGGTGCTTTAGCCTCGATAGCTGTAACGTCCCCTCCAGTGTATATTTTAAGCACAATATGCACATTGCGGCCCATTTTACCTCGATCCGGAGACTATCACGCTGATATTGGACCAACTAACACTCATGTCATCCCCCGTTATGACATGTGTTAAACTTCACTTCTTGGTGGAGCTAGCTAACAGTTGCTAAGGGGGCTGTAACTTTGGGGACAAGGCTATAGAGTGATTGCCCTCAAATCACATTCTTTCAATGTTCGATGCGACAATGGCAGGAACTTATTTTTTGCGTAAAAAGAAAATAAGTTGAATTGAATTTGAAAATACACACAATTTCCTTTGACCCTTTCCGAGATATCCGCACTGACATGGAGTGAGACGATTGGATCAAACCGCGGGCCGGTCAAAGGGCAGGCAGCGGCGGTTGGGGAGTGTACGGGTTTCTTTATGAGTGGGTGTGGAGTTGATAGTGCAGCTGTAAAATGGCCATTACAATGATTAAGTGAGGACTGATTGGTGCCGGTTTGATCACATCAGGCATTAAAGGCTCACGCTGGTTAGTCATTACCGTCCTCGGTCAAACTTTGTGACGTTAATGTCCTCAAAGTCTGTGGACAAGGAAGGCTGGGCGATACAGGGAATATACTTTATCAATACGAAAGACATCATCGGTTGAGTTTAAACTGTATAAAAGTTATTAAAGTCTGGGTAAGGTATAAAAGCAATGAAAGAAAAGAACAGTCAGAGGAGTTATGCAACCTTGAATCAAAAATAATGGCAATAACTGTTCAGCCTTTCTCTCCTGCTTTCTGTTCAAAAGCGGGGGATGTCTGGTCCTTTGCCTGTCACCAATCCCCAAACCAGTTCGCTTTGTATGGGGCCAATTATATGCAAATTTGTAACGGTTAAAAGTCAAATCCTCCCGCATCATCAACAATACACAATACAATATTGAGAAACTGCTTGGATTCCCCCAGTGCAAGACTTTATCATAATAACAGTAGTACCTCCTGAACTCGCTCACCAGCAGATAATTAGACCGAGCTCCGACAGACAATAAAAGCTGGGGTAATTTCTAACAGCAGGCCTGTAGATTTGGCTCGCAGGGACGTCAAACTGTCTGACAACCTTTTCCAGTAGAACACCACAAAAACACTCTTTGACTCTGACATCTGAAAGCCATCCACTTCCCGGCTCCCAACGCTTTTCTGACACCATTTAACACCAACCACTGAGGACTGCCAAGGCAACACCACCATCCAGTTAAGCAGCGCATTAGCAAAAAACCTATCCGCTAACAATGTCATAAAGAAATCATTTGTGGGCTCTGAGGTAGCCAGGCTCATGGCGGGGGTATTCTTGGAAGTCCGAGATTGACTTGAAAGCAATTAATTGTGCTGAATGGCTTGTTTAAGCATTTTATAATGTATCCTCGTGCTTCCTCAAACCAATTTACTCAAGTATAAGTCATGTCTCTATCAACCTTCATGTGAAGAAACTGCACAACATTTCTAATAAATAAATATGATTGGTTTTGTCCAAATTAATAGCCGTAAAATGCACACTCCAGAACAGTAGGTGGCGCTGTGCAGATGTACTGTCAATGCCCACAAAGAAGAAGGTTTGTCCCCGTTGTGTCACCATTCGGCAAACTTTTTGTTGTTGTTGTTGTTGCCCCAGTTATGTTGATATAAAGTGATTTGCACTTTTATCTATAGCCAAAACCCCAGCACTTTTGACTTAAAGGGCCTATATCACGCAAAAACGACTTTTTGGAGCTTTTAACCATGTTGTTATGCTATTTCCGTCTCAAAAACACCCCCAGAGTGGTTTTTAACTTCATTTGACGCAGTTCTCAGCAATCCTCCTGAATCCTCTCTCTGAGCAGCTGCGCCCTCTGCTGGAAAGCGACTGAGTTGTGACACTCTGACGTTTTTTACGTCATAGTGTCAAACAGGAAGAGCCCGACGTCTGTAATGTAATGTCTTACAGCCTGATTTTAATTTGTTATATCTGTTGTAAGAAATAAAAAAATTATAAAAAGAGGCGTCCGCGCTGCCCATGCGGACAAAACAAAACACTTCCTGAGCGTCTGAACAGATGTTGTGTTTGCACTGAAAGTTGTGAAGATGGAGCTCTTTCTAACCTACTCTGGACACGCCTGTTCTTTAATGTCACGGAGAAAAGCGTGTTTACGAGGACAGGACTTTATTCAACCTTCCTAAAGAAGAGGCCACTCGCCAGAAGTGGATTCAGCGACTATCAGCCAAAATAGTGTTTTTCCTGTGACTGTCTCTTGAACCTCGGCCAGAATCAACGTGGATTACCTTTTATAACCAACACGAGTCCCATAATGTAAACACCCAATGGAGCGGCGAGGACAGAGCGGTGAGTCAATCAAAACGCGCGTTAGCTTGTGTGTGTTCGCCATTTATGAAGCTGTGTTGCAGATGTGAACTCCTTATAACTGCATTGTGAAGTAACTTCCCTTATTGCTGTGATGTTTATATTTCTTACACAGCAAATAATGCATGGGCGGATTAGCTCGGAGAGAGGGGGCGGAGTTAACTGAATTGAAGCGTGTCTTCCGGGTTTGCAAAACACCCCCCAAAAAATATTTCTAACAAAAAATAGAACTCCATAGTGGTAGAGGTACAATATATCATATAAATGCATGATACAGATCCTTTAAATAATGATTTCACTCAGCAAATTTTACTTGTAGTTGTATGTAGATCTTTCAACCTTGAAGCTAAAGGTTAACGTTAATTTGAGAAATGGTAAAACACTGCCACGATATAAACAAATTTCCAACAGGAAGTTAGCCAAAAACATTCCATGCACAGAGCGGCTGTCGTGTGGATTTGACGCTGGTGATTAAACTAGCCGTTACACTACACTGTTACCAGCAGGGGGCATCAGGCGTCTCATCCAAAAGTGCAAAAGGAAAGTGACGCACAGTAACACAAGAACACATTTTCCATACCACTTTATGAATGTCTGGCCTCTCCTGATCTGGGAAGAGCAGGTTGGGAGAATCAGAGACTGTGTGGGATCCACTCATCCAGAGGTCGGAGGTTTCGAATCCAGCTCTGACCGGGGATGTCTTTGGGCAGCATCGACCTTTCTTATGTTTGAACATGGAGCGAGTGAGTGATCGGTGGTGGTTGGAGGGTCCCATGGCACAGATTGGCACCGCTCAGTGTGGAGAACCAATGAATACTAGCCTACAATACAAAGCGTCTGTGGAAAACATGAAATGCCAAGTGTCCAATTTAAAAAGCGCCACTAGCATAAATATTGAACGCTTGCTATTCATCCGACTGGAGCCGATTAGCCCCCGTGCATTCCAAACATATCGACATGTGGTGTTCATTTATTACCACACCAGGGAAACTGCTCATGCCATCCAGACTGTGTTCGTCCCGGAGAGCAAAGCGGCGTAAACCGACGAGCGTGATAATGCTAAGAAACCCCACTGGTTGTGGAGTTTCCTGGCGTTTCGAGGGGATGTGCACAGCTTCGGGTCAGCCTGGTCAGCGCAGTCCCATAGAGCTCCCTGTCCGGGCCTATTGTCTGGGCAGGGCGATGCACACAGGGGCTCAGCATGGAAAAACAAAACCCATCTGCTGCTATAATTGATGCCATAAAGTGTATTCACAGAGGCTTTGTTCGATCCATTGTGCGATTAATACTGGAGTAATTAGATCACTGACAGAACGGGCTGGGTCTCGATGTACAACAGCACTGGATATCTGCGGATAAAACGTCGTAATAATAAGCAACACACTTTTTATGGATGTGTTCTTTAAGATTTGATTAAGTATTCTCTGTCGGAATAATCTCCAAGAGTTGTTGAGAAGATGTCAGCACCTTCGCCTCGGCTCTCGGAAAACAAGACACCAATTAAAAGCGCACATTTCCCGTCGAGGCAAATCCGTCTCCCACCGAAGCTCGTCCGGTGGAAAGCGCTTGGCCCGAGAGAAGACAAGCGCTCCCTCCATGACCCGGAGGAAGCGTGGGCCTGGCTCCGGCGCCTGTGTTTGTCCGCGGATTAGGCAACGTCGGAAATACGGAGATTCGTGACGTGCAAGCTACGCATCGGTCGCAACGCATTTGTCGGGTAGAAATTGGGCTCGTTTGGCTGAATCCGGCCTGTCGACGTTTACTGCAAAGCCTTCTGAATGTGCACAATTTTACAAGACGCACTAATGGAAGGCCTCATATTGATTTAACTTAAAGACATAAAGTCGTGTTTTTCGTGATTTCCGGGCCAATTCCGAAGACGCACGTCGACAGAATGCTGCAAAATCAACATCTTAAAAGGTGAGTTCGGTCTGTTTTCCACTAAACCGTGAGGGAGTAATGTTTGGTAGACAGTGCTTCGGGCCCACGGTAGACCTGGCAGGTACAGGCAGACACTAACAGCCCCTCTGTCATACAGTATAAAGCCTGTAATGGTGCTGCGGGCGGTGGATTACGGAGATTACTGAGGAGAGCAGCGGCAGGATGTGCAGGAGCCGCGGCCTGAGCTTTCATCTTCACTCACACACACACAGAAACACACACGACAAAAGAGTCTGGAACTGACAGAGCAACGACCCAGAAGACCTACTCGGCTCTGGGGCGAGTGCGATGGGATGGTCCAGAGAGGGGCAGGTCAGCAGGTCACATCAAACTGCAACAGTATACAATCGGTTAACAAGTGTTCTTCCGAGAGTGTTCGTTTTGTCGTCTATTAGCGGGGAGGTGCTAATAGACAACAAAACTGCTATGTGTTCAGACAATCCGAGTATATTTGAGGATCGCACTTGTTTTAAACACCTCGAAACCAACGCCGGTCCTGCCTTTCAAGTTAAAATGTGGCGCTTGTTTCAGAACGTTCGCCCATACCTGGTCTGATCAATGCGTGAGGATCAAAATCATCTCAACTTACAGCAGGACAGGTTTTCTCTCCTAAACATTCATGCCAAAACGAAAGAAAACACTGCGTTGACAAAAAAGTTTGGCTCGAACCTCATCCACTTTGCATTGCCACGAGATTTCTGTTTTGTCTTATTATTGATCTTCATCATTTCTATGGAGCAGGGGTCATGTGATGATTCCAAGACAATATATTTATAACAAAGAGTGTGATCCAAATGAGCCAAATATCCAAATATGGCACCACACAGTAAGAAACCAGATTGTAAATGACTTTCCCATGATTAAGCGGGGGGTCCTGTATTGCTGATCTGGTGATTATTAGTGAGCTGTGGGGCCGAAAACTTTGGGAACTCAATATCACTATTTTGGAAAATTTGAACAGAAAGGATGAATCACCAGAATGCAGCCGGGAGGACATGACAAATCTGCACAAAACGACCCCAGACAGTTTTGAAATGGAGACTTCTTTGTGCAGTTGTGGTACATATCAGGCGAGGACTACTGTAGCCTATTCTTAACCAAAGCAAAAAAAACTAAATAACACCCCAAATCCCCCCTCGTCTCCAGGTTGGCAGGTGTGGTCGGGATCCTCGGTGGCAGCAGACGTATATTTTGGTGCCGTTCCTGCTCAGATATCCACGTGTGCAGACTGGCCACATGGTAACGGCAGCTCGCGCAGGGAGGGGGCAGATGACTGTTTGAGTGTAACATTAGGCAGTCCTCCTGTAGACAGTGTAATTAGGCCCTCTCCACTCCGCACTGTCTGACTGAGGCTACTATATGAAGGCTGTCTTTGTCTGCAACCCAAGGGTCTCACGTTCCGCCTTAAAACACATGCCCCCTACATGTCTGAATAGAATGCTGTCTGGAAGGGAGTACTGATCAGAGCGCTGCAGCAGGTGAAGAAGAAACTAGAGCTGATTTTGGTTTTATAAAGCTTTGAATTAACATTGGAATTAAGTTTTCATTTCCACATGACGAGGGCTGGAGACCATTAAACAATACCAGTCTGGTGTCGAACATTTTTTTATCAGCAGGTACCGAAAAAAAAAACGTGTATCTTAAGATCCAAGTTTTGATGCTGTTGGTCCAGGGAGAAGATTAAAGGAAGTGACTGCTTTTTGCCCAATTTTTCACATTTTCTACACCATTTTTTCTCATTTTTGCCCCAATGTTTGTTTTTTTTTTCCCTAATTGTTATTCTGAATATTTTCCCTATTTCCTCCCATTTTTCTAAATTTTTCACCCAATTTATTCACCAGTTTTGCCCATTTTTGCCTATTTTTTTGACTAAATTATTCCCCATTTTGCACACACTCTTGACATTGGTGATGAACCCGATATTGTAAATCTGCATATATCCCAAACATTATTGTCCTGTTTTATGGTCCTAGACGGCAAATACTTTAGTATAGGTATCGGAAAAAAGTATTGTTCAGGTATTGGTATCGAAAACCCTTGTAAAGTAACCGGTAACGCCCTACACATAACTGATCGGCCTCCGTTGTGCTATAAACTCTTGACAATAAAATAATTTCCAAACGCTTGATGGATAAATCAAGGAGAATGTTCCTTCTTCTACCAGAGCAGGTTTTGAGTTATGCAGGACTTTGTGTATTATGGCACTTAAACCATGCAAAGGATCATGGTCAATGTAGTTTTTTGTTTTGCCTGTTCCCACTATCCCATGAATTCTAATTGTATTCAACCATTATGATACTGTACCTGTAAGAAGCTTCTCCCTCTGCCTGGGGTCCCCTCCTCTGCCTCTCAGCTCCCCCTGCACTAAGACGTTAATCCGCCTCAGAAACTAGAGCCCCGCACATGGCACTAATGGCCCATTATAACTGACAGAACCTCCTGGAACAGCCTTCGGGGCACTGGGCTTTTCACAATCCGTTAATTCCACTGTCTGGGCCCGGATCACCTTTTACCTGAGCGCTCCGGCCCTCCTCTCCCTCGGATGCGTTCAAAGGCTTCTCCAGTGTGTGTAAATGTGAGGTCTGTCAGCGGCTGGTGATTCTGCACGCTCTGGTGAACTCCCAACATTTCTTCTTTTTTTTTCTTCCTTTTCACTAAGAGCCCTCTTTCAACATCCAGGAGGCTCAGTCATGTCGCTGCTGTAGAGGCCTGTGTAAATGTACTTTTGTTTGTGTTATAAGGTATATAATGTCCTCATCATAAACAGTCCAGGGTGCAGTGCTCCAAGGGGCACCGGAGTTAGACCCATTGGGATGATACGGTATTTGCGCGGTTGTTTTAATAATGCAATTGACCAAAAAAAGGGCTGTATTCAAGGATGAGGAGGAACAATTCAACTTTCCTTCTTTTCCAGCTGCACAACGTGTAGTCTCCTGCCTCTCCTTTACGATTCTTGAGCACTAATCACCCTGCCACATGCTGTAGGTTCCGTCAGACCCAGCCTCTCCTCAGCCCGTCCCCAAGGATGCGCGCTCGGTCCTCCGAAGTTCACAGCCCACGAGGTAGAGGACAGGACACCTGACCCGGCTCACCCAGCGGGAGACCGCACCGGGCTGGGTTTGTTTGTTTGTTGTGGAGGTAAAGTAGCTGACCTGGTTTGGCTCGGTCCACACTGACCCACAGCCCGGTGTGCGTTTTGTGTTCAAGGAAGCACTAATCCCACTATTGTCACAGCAGTCACACTCGTCACCTGAGCGGATAAAGCTCTGGTTACACCACAAAAAGTAGCACTTCTGTGTTTGTGTGAAATGGACAATGCGACGCCGATATATTGGCTATTAAGTATCTCTATTGTGGCCTGTCCACACCTAACGCATCCAATCCAAAATGAGTTGGAAACAACCGGTGATCTTTTGTTTGTTTGTCAGACTCAAGACATATATTATTTTCCAAAAAAAAAAAGCCTGATCAGTTCTTTTCAGTTTCAGCCCTTTTATCTACTTCCTGGGTGTCATTTTTAAAACCCCAAACTGTACTCGCACGGTTAGCGCCTCTGCTTCACAGCTAGAAGGTCCCGGGTTCAATTCCCACCAGGACGGGGCATTTCTGTGTGGAGTTTGCGTGTTCTCCGTGTGTCTGTGTAGGTTTCCTCCGGGTACACTGGTTTCCCCTACCACTAAAATAGGTGCAATAGGTGAATCCTCCAGCCGGGTCATTCCGACCATCAGCCTGGCTCCACATCATGGAGATGGGTCCCCGGACACTGCCATCGACCACTGCTCCTTATGTTTTGCCTCAGTGGTATCGAAGGATGGGTTAAATGCAGTGGACAAATTACCCTACGGGGACAATAAAGCATACAAACAAACAAATCCACATTTTCAAGCTCATTATCTCGCGTTGTATCGGTTCTGAGCCGTTATGCTCAAAGTCTGTTTATCATGCCGTGCTGAAGCTGCAAACCATGCTGTAAATTGAAACTGAAAGTTACTTTTTACTTTATTCCCATTGCTGCCTACAGGGGGCAGCCCCAGGCAAAGTCTTCATCATCCTTGTGATTCACTGGCAATGTCTAATGTTTGCAGATACTTTATATAGAATTATGAAACGTAAAATATCAATGCCGTGGCACCCAAATAGTTGTTTTATAAGTCTCTTTTTAAGCCCCATAGATACTGTATGTCCACTTATGTCATTTAAGGCGAGACACAGCAGGTGAAAACATCGATTTTTTCACGCAGCAGGTTTTTAGCTAGAATTACCCCTGAACGTTTTAGCTCTAGTGTCAGAACAAATCAAACAAACCTTCCCTTTTCAGCGCTTATTTCATGCCGTTTTGTTTGTTAGCGGGCCTGAGATTTCCAGGAAGCAACTACAACATGGCCCGTTTCCCACGCTTATCCATTCACAAATATTGACATATTTTGTATCCACGGCAGACGGGAGACATACACACGCGCATTACGAAACTTAAGGCCCGCTTTCTCAAAATGACGTTTTCAATACACTCTTGCAACAACATCTCCACTTTAGCAGCTCCTACGGACTCCAAACTTTCCAGTGTTGGGACTTGGCAAAGGTTAATGAGCTTTGCCAAAATGAGGTCCAAGCACGCCACGGATTTCATGTCAACTGCAGCGTTAGAAAAATGTTTACTGATGAAAATGTAGAGTCGCTGTGCAGTCTTATCAATAGGCACAACAAACCTTCCACTGACAGGTGTCACATGGGCCCTCGTGCCGTTTTTACTTGGAACGGGAGGCTTGTCATTGTCCCGCCAGCCCCCGCTTGTTTCTCTGTAAATAATTACTGTCCTGATAGTGTTTCCTTGTGTGTGTGTGGCGACGCCGTGGCTGCTCTGACACATCCCGTATCGTGTTAGACACTGCTGATTCACCGCCTCTTCCGCCTTCTTCTTCTTCCCACCGTAACATTATCTCCGCGCCGGCGACTTACTCATCATCGCAAAAACCACAAAAGCCGCCACCAACTGCCGCCAACCAAATGACGGGTTAGCGAGATGGGAAACGCTAACCAGCAGCCATTGTGCGCGCGGGGGGGCGGCGATTTGGACCAAACAATGCGCCTGACACCTCCATAGACAAACAGGCGTCAAGCTGTCAGGGCAGAGCTGTGACACCGGGCGCCCTGTGCATGTGTGTGTGAGAATGTGTGTGTGTGTGTGTGTGTGTGTGTGTGTGTGTGTGAGCATGACCTGGCCTCACCTTATGCCTCACCTGCATAACCACACAGGAAGAGAAAATGCCATATTCCAAACCGCCCAAATCACCAGACCAACCACTCGGGACCCCAACTTGTAAATTATAATTAGTATGAATAATAAAATCAGGTGTAAAACATTTCAAATCTGGTTTGGGAAAGTTTGCTTTGATATTTGGCTTGATTTCCCTAAAATAAGCAACCCCCGGGTGAAGAGTCAAAGATTACTCAAAGATGCGCTACTAGATGAAAAACTCCAGGTTTTTGATGAGAAAACAACATTGTAAAGTGGTAAAAAGCCCTAAGAACTTAATTTTGCATAATACAACTCTTCAATAAAGTCTTGCGTTTTACTAATGTAGAAGACAAAGGATTGACACAAATCCATCCATCTTCTTCCACTTGTCCGTTGCCAGGTCGTGGGGGCCTCCGAGCTGCCCAAATCACATTGCACCAGCCCCTTATGGCTCCTCCTGCAGGTGGTGGGTCCACAGAAGGACGGCCTCACGATGAAACGGGCCTGTTGGTCTCTCATAAGGGGCTTCTTCTTTCAGGAGAGGGATTATTGACACAAGTAATTACTCATATTTGAAAGTGGGGATTTGACTTTGGCTTTACATTCTCGAAGCTTAAAGGAACAGGCCACCGTTTTTACATACTGAGATATGTTCTTACCTTAGCTTTGATGAGTTCATTTGTACCTGTCTGGTCTTCACGCGTGCCCTCAGTCACGTAAACACAGCACAGACGGCGTTAGCATTTAGCCTCTCCTCCGCTCCACTATAGCTCCAAACGAGGTGAAGATAGAAGATACCAAGCTCTTCCATGTTTTCCCTATTTTTCCCTGTAAAAACGGTGGCCTATTCCTTTAAGGTGCATTTGGCGAAACACCATGGTTATAAACTAGTAAACTCAGCTCGCACCAAGCTTCAAAACAAAATACTTTTTCATAGCGGTCATGGCCCTGAAAATGCAAAGTCCCTTTAGCTTTGAGTTAGTGCTGCATGGAAAAATGCTTTGTGTCTAACTAAGAGAATTGTCTTAGTTAGACTCAAAGAATTTGGGTCATTAGTATATCAATTTCAGCAATCATTTCCACAAATGCCCAGAATTTGAAGTTATCTCAACGACGCCTGGCCAGTCAGACACTACGACACTACAGTCAGGACAGTCAGACACTACCACTTTTTGTTTCTGTTCAAAAGCAGGACTCTCTAGAACTCTGCGAACAGCCAGTCATCTCTCGACAGGTGACTGTTTTGAACGTTTTTTTTTTATTAATCCAATCACAGACAGAAGGAACCCTGTTAATGACGGTATCTTTGCATCCTTAACAAAAACCACACAGATGGTTCACATTTTGTCTCCGCTCTTTGGGCCGACGCCATCGTTAAAAACACTAACTTCCTTGTTTACAAAAGAGCATGCCACTAGTGTCATATCCAGCTTTTCTCTGATTGGTTATGAAGCTTGTCGAAATGAACTAAACGTAGTCCTCGTGATGACTAAAACGTTGAAATGATGCTCACGTGCTCCCCTTAAATGAGCACTTTTTACATATACGCTGTAGAGTTTTTCACAGCCCTCTTATGTTTGTCACGCTCTAATCATGTGGGAACGGGCAGGTGTTATGCCAACCTCATGCGTCATCGTTGAACATGTTTCTCTTTACAACACCAGGCCAATAAAACTTATCATAGTAATGCTTTTATTGACACACATTGAACTGCACGTTGTATCTAATTACAGATATGCTGGCGCTGCCAAGTCCGCTCAGGTTGGACTGATGGTATTTGGACATGAATAACAGTCAAGATGCAGTTCTCCACCTTTGGTACATGAACTGGGCTAGTCTTGGTTTGATCATGACTTCACCAGATTTAGTCCTGAAGTGGTCCAGTTTACAACATTTGGGCCAGTTCGTATGTAACCTTCACTTGGAAACATAAACTATATTGAGTCCAATCTGCACACTAAATAAACCTTCTTTTTTAGACTTACATGTGAACTTCACTGATTTTCCCATAATAATAAAAGTTTCTAAAGTATATGTATTTTTTCCCATTCTCATTCACTCACCAGTTTTTGTCATGTTTTAGAACCATAGTCCTTGAGTTTATACCTGTTAACACATTGTGTTGACGGCCTAATGTCAGTGTGGGTGCGTGCCATTGTAGGTGTGTGTCTCCTGATTGCCGCAGACAGATTTACAGCCTGCGCTGACAGTGATGAATGTTGCATCATGTCCCGTTGGGCTCAAGGTCTGATCTTACAGAACCCTATTTTATAATAGCGAGATGATAAAGCGCTGGTGACGAGGTTAAATATAGATTACTACTGCTGAGCTGCTCCACAATGATAATATGCAGATAACACAATCAAATGTATTTACTTTTGATTTCAGAAAAAGACCCAGTGGAGGTGAGACCACTGGACAACAAGAACCAGAGGAACCTCCCTGCAATGACAGGGTTTGGACAGGCTTTCTCTCATCAAAACACCAGGACTTATTTATTTGAACAATTAATCCGGCAGTGACTTAATGAAATTAGTTCATCGATGCAGGTTATATGGGTGTAACCTAACCTTGCACTGTGAGCTGGATTTGCAGGAGATCTGAATCTTAAGTTTGGGCTCAGATCCACAACGGTTTCAGAACAATCACATGACTGTAAGGCAGTCAGAGGGCGGGTTATACATTTATGACAACAAGCCATGTTGTTATTATCAACTTTTATTGATATTAACAACATGGCAATGGTGGAAAACACGAGGTGCAGCCACAGACTTACAAACACTAATCACAAAACAAAACATTACATTTTTTATTATTCATTTATATGAAGAGGGACAATGCACATTAATCAACATCTCTGTAAATTAAAGTTTTTGCTCTAAAGCTAGTTTTCAACCGTATCCCTGGGCAGGATGTAAACTGCCTGCAGCAAATAATACACAATAACAACAACAATTCTGTACAATGGTAAAACAAAACAACATGATCTCACACACAACCTATGGCAACAATCAACACTAGCACTACATAGGTGCATCATCAACACCATGAACAATCACACACAGGCAGAGTTACACTGGCAGCAGAAAAGCAGCAAGACATAAAATACATTCATGGTGATGTCCACAAGTTTGATTCTCAAGTAACCATGATTTTAGCACTTTTTTGAAAAGCCTTAATGTATCAACAGTGACTACGTTTACAAAATTCGGGTTAAGGTCAATATTGAGGTTTCTGAACCCTTTGGAAGAAGCCGTTTACATGCGTGAGCAGACAGAGTTCCCAATCCAAAATGCCACACACGTGTGTCATGATTTATTGGCAGGTGCACACCTTCTGTACCGTGTGTCTCTCAGGATGCTCGTTCTGGGTTTCATCCATACAGTAGATATATATATATATATATATATATATATATATATATATATATATATATATATATATATATATATATATACACACGAGAAACTAGAGAAATACCAGGGGCTCAGAGAAGAGCTGGAGAAAACCTGGAGGGTGAAGGTATCAGTGGTGCCCGTGGTCGTTGGGGCACTCGGGGCAGTGACCCCCAAACTGGAGGAGTGGCTCCAGTGCAGTTCTAGGAACAGCAAAGATACTGCGCAGAACCCTCAAGCTCCCAGGCCTCTGGTAGAGGACCCGAGCAGGAGGAGAAAGAGACATACTTACATACTTACATACTACTGTTTCTGAGCCGTGGATATGATTGAAAATTGATTAAAACAAGGTACACAATCATCAGCTGAACACATCATATAAAGTTGGCCGACCTCTTCACCACTGATGTTCACCCTTGTACACAAAGCCATCAATTTGGCTTTTTACCACATTAGGCATACCCAGCATTTCAAAGCTTGATCAAAATAAAAAAACATACATATGCTATTTGCGTCTTTTTTCTAGAATGTACTGCACTAATATGTACTGTATATTGAGGGCTGTGTATCTGGATACGCATGCCTCGGCTCATGTGTTGTATCATGGGCCCTGTATCGAGATCTGACCGTATTGTGCGGAGTAGAACCAGCCCTACCCTGGACCCCTGCAGCCCAGCGCTTTGCCCTCGTGCTTCACAGCTACAAGGCCCCGGGTTTGATCCTTTCTGTGTGGAGTTTGCATGTTCTCCCCGTGTCTGCGTAGATTTCCTCTGGGCACTCAGGTTTCCCCTCCCACTAAAAACATGCACAATAGGGATTGATGATGTGTGTGTTTGAAGAATAAATCTGTGTTACTGTGTGAAGCACTTTGGATGTCATGTGAAAAGCAACTATACAAATAAGCTTCCATTCCATGTTGTGATGCAGAAGCTTCAATGGTGTATTTGCCTCTCGTGCTCTGCGAAGCAGGGATAAGTCGTGCTATGGGGCGTGGGAGCACAGGGCCATGCACAGACACTGAGCTCCCACAGCACTTGGAATAATTGTCATGATTCTAAGCTTGCTTCTGAGGAGGAGCAACTTAGCAGTATGTTAAAAAGCTCTAAAAAGTTAATTCATCAGGCTCTGAAATCATGTTCTTTTCGCATTTCAGTCGATGTAACACAGACATTTTCCTATCCGTATTTATCACCAACATACCGGCCCAAATGAAGGCCAGGGCTCGATACTCCGCTCTTGCTTTTTGACATGCATTAGTCGTGTACTTGGAGGGAAGCGTCTTATCTCTGCCCATCCATCAGCCTCTCCCCCAGAGCCTGCCGCTGCCTGCCTTCCCTCCCCATCCCCGGGTCCTCTCCCCCTCGCCCGACCCAACACGATAACTTCAATCCCTCACTGTCTCCTGCCTAAACAAACTCCCAAGCCTTTTTCTTTTTTTTTTCTTTCCAAAGTCAAGTGGCCTCCCTGGCTTCCATCAAAGTTCCCCCAAATGGCCCTTTTCTCCCCCCGACTGTGCGGCTCAGTCTTGGAAACTGAGCTTCTTGGGTTTCGTGAATGATGTTTCGCCTCCTGAAACAGGGAGGGGTGGAGTGGGGCTATTCCTGTGCTGTGTGTGTAGCCCGGCTCATTAGTATCACAAGTCCCTCCCCTTGAGCGCAGTCCGACCAATCACAGCCTGGCCCCAGGGACGACTGGTTTTAATCAGTGGGTGCTAGACATTTCTCCATTCAGAGCAGTTCTGTGCCGATGATGTTATGAAGGGAGCATTCTTTCGGGGTTAAGGGGGCCGTTACCGTGCAGGCATTTGGATTTTCTCAATGAGTTTGTGGAAGCTCTCGGTTGTACTGGAATTTCCTATGGCAGACAAAGAAGCTTCGTCAGCAACTGGTAATCTTTTAGCGGCAAGCTGAGTAGAGTCCAATAAGGTTCATTGAGTCTTCTAATAATGATGACAATGTTTATTTTGCACATGTTAAGACAAACACCTGGAAGTATGAATAACAAGACTGTCAGGAACTTGAGGAAGCAGCCGCCATTTTCTAGAGGTTTCAGAGAGAAGTATGCAACAATACTGTAAGTCAACAGTCTATGAAACAGGTGAAAGGTGCGCAAAGACAGTCTCACAAAAAAGACACCCAAAAACAATTAGCTCTACCAAAAGCTCTACCACTTTGAGCTTGATTTACCAAGTGTTTGTTCATGTGTAAAAGGTGGATCAGGAGCCGACTCATTTGTGCATTTTTACCTGGCTTTCTCTCATTTGCATATCAGATTTGGAGCCCTAAAACTAAATAAAAATGATGCAAAAATGTACAGTATTTTAAAGTACAGATCCTCATAAACCAAGGCTGCTTGTTTTCAAGTTTTTCATTAACAGTTAACCGAGGCTCTTAGCGGTTAATACTCGGTAAACCATTAGTGTGGTTAACTGAGTATTATGCTACGTTATACTGACAAACGCAAAAGGGGTATTTCATTGTTAACACCGTTATTAAATGGTTGGAACACATTTGAAACTAAATTACTTTATAAAAATAAAACACAGTGGTAAAGTAGGTCACTGACTTTAGCGTTCACAAGTTTTGAAGCATTGTGTAAAGAAACATTCATGCGTACAACGACAATAACAACATTGCCCCACCACTTTGTAACAATTACGAGAAAGGTGAGTTTTGTGCCCGCCCCTTTTCTCCTATCAGTTAACATGGGGCTCGAGAAGTCCAGATAAAATCAGTCACTACACGAAAACAAAAGCGTTTTCCGGCCGCGCAGAGAAACGTTGCAGTGTTGACTTGTTGGACAATGAACATTGGATATTTTTCACAAATCAATCTACTATACATCAGATTTGAGCGGCGAACATTTTCCTTCGTTCTCCGTTTAAATGAACGGGCTGCCAGAAGTGTCAATACAACGGAAGGCGGGGCGGAATAAGGTGAATAGCTTACCTTAGCTTAAAAGAATAGGCCACCGTTTTTACATACTGAGATATGTTCTTACCTTAACTTTGACGAGTTCTTTAGGACCTGTCTGATCTTCACCCGTGCCTTCAGTCACGTAAACACAGCGCAGACGGCGTTAGCATTTAGCCTCTCCCTCTCTCCTCTATAGCTCCAAAACAGGTCAAGATAGAAGCTACCAAGCTCTTCCACGTTTTCCCTATTTAAATATAGTTACGTGAAGTGTTACACTACAAAGTATAATTACACAAAATTAAACAATGTGGATTTTCTAAGCGGATAAAAGGGGGAACTATATTGTAAGGCGTAATAATACCAGGAGTAGTTTGGCATCCGCACAGTAAAGTGAAGATTACTGCTTACCATGGACACCCCTATCATAAACCCTTAAATATAGTACTCAAGTAAATGCACTTTATTACTAACAACCTGTGCTAAGATATACCGATGCATCTCCCTTTTGTCTCTTTGGAAGTTTGCCTGTGTGCTTCCATGCACTCATCCAGCATACTTCCTGCTAACGGACCTACCATTTGCGTGCCCTATTTTAGCGCAGGAATGCAGCTACGACGACAGCGTGCCCGCACAAATCCGACATCCCGGGCAGCTCTGGTCTGGCACCGTCATCTCTACCGCTGCATTTAAGCTGCCGGCATGGAGAAGTCATCTGTGTGGGAAGACCATGTCATGCCACAGCCTTTTCCCCGGAACAATTTGGGACAAAAATGGAGAAGAAGTGGCTGAGTGTTGCCTCACATCAGGAGGGTTAGCTAAAGATGATCGTTTATGACAGACAGTTCCCCCCCGCTGCCTGCTGAGGGCGCTCCAACAGCTCATCGACCTATAAACCAGCACCGTCTTTGATGATGAATGACTCTTTCCACACATACATCATTGTAGGTTTGAAAACGCAAAAACCCCGTGTTGTGGCGCCCAAAAAGCAGGTTTGTAATCCGCAATTATGCATGAAATGTCCGCCCTACGAAGGAACACGATGGAAACTTACTTGACCCGCGTCCGACAGCGGTCATCAGTGGGTGTGAAACCGGAGCGAAAAAAATATTCCGGGGCAAGAAAAAGAGTTGATTGTAATAACATCCCTGTGTCCACGCGGTGTGATTTACTCAGCGCTGCCCCGGACGGCTGCATTCCTGCTCTCGCGCTGCAGTCAGTCGGGGCACATCCATCACGGGCCCACCGCACTCTCACTTCCAACCGCGGGGGAGGCACTTATAGCGTGGGCCTTCTCTCCGGCCGTTCTGGACCCAAAAAGAAAAAGTCCCGGGGAGAAGGCTGTGGCGTGGCAGCGTCTGAACCCCACAGATGACTTCTCCATCCGGGTCTCGCAAAACCGGCGGGAGAGGGTGCCAGACCAGCGGCCCGGCGATGGTGGGTATGTGCGGGCACGCCGTCGTCGTAGCCACATTCCTGCACTAAAGTAGAGCGCACAAATGGTAAGGTTGTTAGCAGGAAATGAGGTATGGGAAATATGAACTTTGGGAATGTGTCGCTTTGCATTAATTGACCCAAATTGTTAATGTTAGAAGGAGAAACGAAGTTTAGAACCAGCTCTTCTTGAGAACCCTTTTGAGGAATCTATGGGTGTAATTCATCTCCGTCATTTACGATTCCACTTTAGGATGCAACTTTGGGCTGCCTGTCATGAATCAAACCGTGAGAGTCAGGGTAGATGAGTAAAATCTCTCAGCCTAAATACGTTTCTAGCTCTCACAGACCCTCAACACATCCTGAATGTTCACTTGAGTCGATTAGAAGCACATTTTAGCAGTTTAGTCTAATTTAGCCTCTGACTTCCTGGTTCGCGCTAGAGGACAATGCGCTAAGCTTCCTCTACTTCAAGAAAAGAAGCATCTTTAAAGGAATAGGCCACCGTTTTTACATACTGAGATATGTTCTTACCTTAGCTTTGACGAGTTCTTTAGGACCTGTCTGATCTTCCCCCGTGCCTTCAGTCACGTAAACACAGCGCAGACGCCGTTAGCGTTTAGCCTCTCCCTCTCTCCACTATAGCTCCAAAACAGGTGAAGATAGAAGCTACCAAGCTCTTCCACGTTTTCCCTATTTAAATATGGTTACGTGAAGTGTCCCACTACAAAGTATAATTACACAAAATTAAACAATGTGGATTTTCTAAGCGGATAAAAGGGGGGACTATATATGTATGTAAGGCGTAATACCAGGAGCAATTTGGCATCTGCACAGTAAAGTGAAGATTGCTGCGGATTTCGAAGGCACGGGTGAAGATCAGACAGGTCCTAAAGAACTCGTCAAAGCTAAGGTAAGAACATATCTCAGTATGTAAAAACGGTGGCCTATTCCTTTAAGCTTTAAACACGATTCAGCCCAGAGGTGAGACATTTAATTCATGAATATCACAACCATTCACTGCAATTACATGAACAAGGGGAAAGTCGACTCTCCCGCCTAGTCTGACTAGAACAGGATTTGCCCAAACCCGTGTAAACCCGAGAAGCTCAATTGGTGTCATTCGACTTTCCCCTAATCCAATCGGCTTTTGGCCCCGTCATGTAAATCGAGACACAAATCTGACAAGTCCTCTGGAGAAATCAGCCCAGAATCGGGAGCACGCGTAAACGTAAAGACTGCAGCGGTGGTTTCATCAGCAGGTCATGCTTTAGTTTTCCGTCAGCCCTTAGAAGCACTAACAATGAAGGACTCTTCGATCGACCAGTATGCAAATGAAAAGTCAAACGTGCAGCAGAGATTACTCAATAACTGAAGTATTTTGCAAGATCTGTAATCAGAGGTTTGGTTTTTGAGTGCGAGCCTAATGCGTAGAAACTGCCCTCACCCTCATTTGCTAATTAGTAGCTATAACTATGGTTAAATCGGTCTTTGGGAATCTCACCGACCATGGAAGCCGTGACACTGGCTCACATTCAAGAACAAGGCGTTATGACGTGGATTTCAGACTTTAACTGCCATTTTTGAGTCACTTTTAGAAATAACTGCACTTCTTGGAGTAGTTTTATTATCTTTACTTCTACTTGACCCACCTCAGGTTGTGTGACGATCGCTTGGGTGTTAGAGCTGCAGCCCATATGCCGAACAGTTTGCTTCTTGGAAATCAATGGTGTTCACGACAAGGTGTTTCATTATTGCTCTTAGTCACCGTTTCTCCATAGATTTATAGGGGACTTTGTAACTTCCAAGGTGACATGAGAATTTTTCTTTCAAGCTATTTAAAATCCGCTCAAAACAAATGGTTTGGAACTGACAGGTCATCAGAATAAAACCATGAACTGAAGCCCGGTTCTATCCGTTATTTGGATTTCGTTGCCAAAAACAGAGCCCGATCTCGTCTAATGACAAGTCTTCTGTCCAGGCTTATTTTGGAACGCCTGAATAACGCACAGTTCAGGACCTCCAAGTCATGTGACACTTTGGAAAGTCCGAAGACAAACCCTCACTTCCCTCTGAGTAATGTCACCCTATCGCTTATTACGGCAGCGCTCGGAATAGTGCGAGATACAATATCAAACAGGCTCCGGGGCAGAAGTTATAATTTGGCCTTCAGAGGCGGCCCGCGCCGACTGCTGCGAGCGCTGTGTTTAAGGAGGGAGAGCCAGGAAGCCGGAGCGCAGACCGGTGATTTAGAGCGCGGGCTTTTGGTGCGTCCGTAATTATGGCGCAGGCAGATTGAAGGGTTGGAGCGGAGCGCGGGCCTGGATTACAGTGTTCCAGTCTGCAGAGGACGGAGGGGAGCACCGGGGGGGGGGGGGGGGGGGAGGGCGAGGTGTGTTTGAGGACAGTACGGGGTTTTTCCAACAAGTCGTCCGTCATATTAGTTACATTAAGATATTTAAGAGGAGACGCTGCAGGTTTTTTTGGGGGCCAGTTCGCAATGAGCAGCTTCTCATTTCTCAGCGCACGTCGAAGATGCAGCTTGTGGTTGTGGAAAAGATGTTTGAGAAGGGTTGAAGCGCCAGCATCAAGCGGAGAAAACACGTCATGAGATAACAGCAGGGACTACTAAAGCTGGGTTCAGAACCGTCCAACGCTTTATTGAAAACTGGAAGGATAGTGGAGGAGACACTGTTGACTCTCCATCAAAGAAGATCTTGGTCAAAAGAGTACACTGTGTGCAGAATTCTGACCATGTTGTTTTTTACATTTTCAAACTTCAAAACAGGTCCACGCTCGGAATCAAGTGTGCAGAATTATTATTATTATATTATCCAAAATGGGAAATTGTTAAAAGCTGAGGAATGCAGCCCTCTTGAAATATCAGGAAATATTAGGACGGCACCACTGAACCATCAAACGTTGCCAAGAGCCAACAGGGTCGTTAGAAGTGACATGACAAGAAAAAACACAAATAACTGTCCAGAATTAAGCGTTTTCCCTTCCCATTCTGGTGAGGGATCGTGGCTGCATAAGAATTCTGCACACTTGATTCAGAGCGTGGACCTGTTTTGACCTGTTTTGGCTTTAACCACACTTTCTCTCATTACAAACATCGGCATCACCTGCAACGCTTCAATCCAACAGACTTTCAGTTTTGCACCTTTTGAAAAAAACAATATGGTCGAAAAACATAAATAAGAGTGCAGAGGGCAAATTTCCCTACGGGGACGATAAAGTATACCTTAACCTTAATTCATTTTATATGAATTACTGTATTATTAATACAGGTGCTAAAGAGCAAGTTCATTGTGGAAAATAACATGCACACTTTTTATGGGCATGTTGAACCTTGGTTACCCTATTAAAGGAACAGGCCACCATTTTCACATACTGAGATATGTTCTTACCTTAGCTTAGACGAGTTCATTTGTACCTGTCTGGTCTTCACGAGTGCCCTCAGTCACGACGTTTGCACAGTAATATCTTCACTTTACTGTGCGGACGGCGAAGTACTCCCATATAGTTCCCCTTTTTATCCGCTTAGAAAATCCACATTGTTTAATTTTTGTGTAATTATACTTTATTGTGTAGCACTTCACATAATCACATAAAAAAATGGAAAACGTGGAAGAGCTTGGTAGCTTCTATCTTCACCTCGTTTGGAGCTATAGAGGAGGAGAGGCTAAATGCTAACGCCGTCTGCGCTGTGTTTACGTGACTGAGGACACGCGTGAAGACCAGACAGGTACAAATGAACTCGTCTAAGCTAAGGTAAGAACATATCTCAGTATGTGAAAACGGTGACCTATTCCTTTAACAAAACAGTGTTGCGTGGGTCAATATTGCGTAAATGAGTCTGCAGCAGACCTACTTTTTGCACTTGCTACTTGTTTTGCATACGAGCAAACGCTTGGTAAATGAACCCCATAGATTTATTCTTGTCTTTTGGGATTTTTTTTTTTTTTTTTACAAACTAGCTCAAGGTCAATGAATAGCCTCATATTTTTCCTCAAGCAGTGCAATGAAACTCTTTCTGTCCTTCTTCTGGATCGTGTAAAAGCAAGCATCTGTGAAAGACTTTCCACGTAGTTGTACAGCATTTCCAATAACAAGCAAACCACTGGAGTTAGTGATGAGCTAGGAACGAGTTTGGATCACAACTAAAAACTTTACGCACTCCCTCTTTCATTACTTGCAAACAAACAAAATATCACACAAGGCCTTTCATGAAAACACAGACCCTATTTATTATTCTGAGGAAGAAACGTCCGTAATATCAGTGGAGATGTTGTCCCCAGAGTGTGAGAAAGTGCTTGTTGAGAAAACAGCCTTTGAAGTCCTAAGCTCCTGTATGAAAGTATTGAGGAACGTTAATACAGTGAAGTAATAAAACAGACTATTGTATTTAAGCTGCTTCTTGGCTTCCGCGTGGGAAAGTGCATGATAAGAACAAACCGCCTCAAAAGCTTTGTATCGATTCATTTGGAGCATTTTGAACAAAATCAAACAACAACGTCTTTCTCTTTTATTTATTTTGCACGTGACTCTGGCCCCCGTAAGCCCCTGTTTTCTCAGCTCATATCTGGGGCCGCGCTCCGTCACGGGCCTCATATGGGTCCGCTCGGTTTGTTTGCACAGCGTCGATCCCTGCGTGGCGGAGAGAAACACAGTTCAAACGAAGCTGATGAGATTACGGAGATCAGAGAGCAGATCCTATCGCTGCCCGGGCTGCGCAAACACGGAGCCCCCACCTCACCCACCCATCCACCCACCCCAACCGCCGTCGCCAACACCAGCCTGTGCGCGCCGCTCACATGGGACAGGCCGGGGAGGGGGGAGGAGGAGGAGGGGGAGGGCGCCGGGGGAGTTTAGGGCGAAGACAGATGAGGTGGTAATGGGCTCAAAGAGGATGGAAATGGACATTAGGGGTCGGCGGGTGGGCTTTCATGAGAGGCGAAAGTTAACACAAATATAGGCAGGCAAAGGTGATTAGGGTGGTGAGAGCATCCTTCAAAAAAAACACACTGCCCCAAAGAAGTTGGGTCACATACTAGTGTTTCCTTTTAACTTTGATTGCAACTCAAAGGTCTTGTTTGGATAAGCTTCTGCAATGTCACAAAGATTTATTTCCGTCCAGCTTTGCGTTCATATTTGGGGGCAGTGTTGCAAAAGTCGTGGCTGATCCCCGGAATGGGCTTTACATTTACGAAGAAAACAGCCTAGATTATTATAACTTTGTTCAGAGAGGGGAAGCTAATGATCATTTAACAACTCAAGCTAAAGGTCAGCAGCTAACGTTAGCGGCTTCACCTTAACGGCTTGTTTAAGTGTCTTAACCCAGTGGTTTCCAACATTTTTTCCAGGAAGCCCACCCTCCTAAGGCTGGAGACAGGCTGGGACCCCCTGTCCAAAACAGCAGGTGTCATGTTGTGTTTAACTCAAAGACCTCTCGCACTGCATTGTGGTCTATGTTGAGGGGTCTGGTCACTATCGAGAGGCTGACTTTTCAAGATGGTGGGGAATTTTGAGTGCACTCATTTTTTTCCTCTGTTGAAGTGTGTGGACATGCAGACGCAGGCCCGGTCTCTCTCACTATAGGTAAGGTAACGTCCACCCCAAGGACATAATGATGGTGTGATCGAACCGTCAACTTGCCTGTTTTTTACCCCCTAACCCTAACCCTAACCCCCTGTTTCTTTTGTTGGACACCCTCCAACCAGATGATGGCTGGTCCAACAGTGCGCACCGTCATTGGGTCCCTGAAAGACCTTCATATTTTATCTATGACAGTCATAACTCTAATGTAACTAATGATGCTGTCTAGACCAGGGTCCCAACTAAATCAGCTCGAGGTCCTTTTCTTTTGTAAAGGTCTGGACATTTGCAGTCATTGCTCTTGAAATGAAAACATGAACACAGGTTGTCTATTTACAAAGCAGAACTGATTAATGAATCAACAATGTTTCCATCTTATTTGAATGTTATTCAAATTATTTAGTTAATTTTTTAATTCAGCCTTAGAAATTAAGTATATGAGAGGATGAAAAGGCTATGGGCTCCGGACTAAAGCCTCTGCATGTCCGGATCTGGACCCAGGTCGGCCAGTTGGGGACCCCTGATCTAGACAATCAGATGTTGTGGCTAGATGTTGAAACATCCCACATAGACGTCACTGGTTGTCGTCAGTCTGCTCACCCTCCCATCACGGCTGATTATTAACAGTTAACAATAGGACATGTTTCATAAAAGATTGCATTTTGGCATCAAAAGCACACTTTGTTATCGAAATGTGAACTTTGCTGTCAAAAATGGCACTCACAGCAGAAGTACACAACAAACTAACTATCAAGTAACTATCAAGCATGGGCTTAAATTACTTGAAATGAGGATATTTATATAAATCTTGTTTTCAGTGGTTTTTCCCCCGATCGGACGAAGAATACTTTGCTTGTGTGGGGACATTTCTCACTGGCTATAAGAAAATCTTGCTTGAAATAAGTATCACTGCCAATGGGACAAATGCAGTGTTCTCACCCCATTGGCAAATAAATCAACTTGAAATAAAGACAAAATGTCCTGAAACAAGTCAGAAACATCTCAGAACAAGTGAAATATTCTAGGTCAAATGCCCAAATCAACTCAAATTTAAAATATTATACATTTAAACAAATCTAACTTAACACTGTCTGATCAATGAGGTCTATTTGAAACTGTGCAGTCAGTTGATGCAATGTGCTCACTATAGCATCTTTGAACCAACAGCAGGTCTTTGTGCATATCTACATCCACCAACTCTTGGGCTTGTGTGTGACCGCTGACTCATTCACAAATACCACCAGTCCAGTCCCGTGTTGGTCCTGCACACCTTTCACAACCAGTCGACGCGAGGGATTTGAAGAATGTGCACCTTTACAATGTGCCTCCTGTTAAAATAACTCCACAGCGATGTAACGCGGCAGTAAATAGCTCATTCTTACGCGTTTAACCAGCGGGACAAGCTGTGGGTCGGGCCCCTGCGTGCGGTCCCACAGCACACACTTGGGGACAATATTAAAACAGAGGGCCCCTGTTCGCGCCTCCGTCCTGGCCGGTGTGGTATTAAGAAAATATTCTCCAAACGTCAACCAGAAAGCAAAGAATGGGTGCTTTAAATACCAGTCACCTGAAATTCAGAATCGACACAATGAGAATTCGATTTTTGTGTCAATCATTGTAAAAATGTCCTTGTGTGCGCACTAATAAGCTTCTGTAATGTCAAAAGATCCAGTGTTCCATTCATTTTACACCAAGGCCTTGTATTGATGGTGGGAGAGTGCGACCACTGTGCACAGCCTTCTCCAGCACATCCCAAAGATTCCCAATGGGGGTTAAGATCTGGACTCTGTGGTGGCCGATCCATTTCCCTGCTTCCTGAACCACTCTTTCCCAATGCGAGAAGTTTGTGCATCGTTATCTTGGAATGTGCCTGTTCCATCAGGGAATAAGAAATCCTTTGATGGAACAACCTGGTCATTGAGGATGTTCAGGCAGTCGGCTGATCTCATTCTTTGGACACATAGTGTTGCTGAACTCATACCTGACCAACTGCAGCGACCCCAGATCAGAACAGATAGCTACATCCAAGGATACTTTTTTTTGGGTCAAGCAGTGTATTCACGATAAAACTCTGTTTACTTTCATGCGAGATCATCAAGGACAAGGGATGAAGCCTTTTGGAACCTAAGAACCTTAGCCTACATTCAAAAAATACAGTGAGAACCATATGCTTACATACACTTAGACACATTTGCTGTGTCTGAAATGTGAATATCAACCCAAGAGCAAATGCAAAAGACCTGGTGAAGATGCTGAATCTAGTATGAGTTTGTCATTATCCAGAGTGAAACAAGCACCAACATGGGCTGAGAGGGAACTCTGCCAGGAAGAAGCCCTGACTCCAAAAGAAACAAAAACCCAGTTTGGAGTTTGCAAATAAAAAAAATGATAAAGACTTTTGGAGACATATCCTGTGGTCTGACGGAAAAAAAAAAAAACTATTTTTTTTTTGCCCCATAATGACCATTGCCATGGATGAAAAAGGGGGAATCTTTCAAGGCTGAGACCACCACCCCATCTGTGAAATACAGGGGTGGCAGCATCATGCTGTGGGGTTGTTTTGCTGCCGAAGGGACTGGTGCACTCCCCTAAATAGATGACATCATGAAGAAAGAAACTCTATGTGGAAATATAGGAGCAACGTCTCAGGACATCAGCCAGGAAGTTAAAGCTTGGGCGCAGACGGGATAATTAAGTCAATGTTTTGAAGTGGTCATCACAAAGTCCTGATTTAAATCCAGTTGAAAATGCATGTGCACACATGAGGTGGCTACAAATGTGTCTCAGTTACACGAGTTCTGCTTGGACAAATGGACCAAAACTCCTGACAACTATTGTGAGGAAATTCAAAATATACAGTTTAAAGGCAATGTAACCAAATATTAATGAAATGTATGTAAACATTTGGTTTTGTCAAAAGTAATGTAAAAAATGTGTAGAAAATGCTATCTCTCATTCCTCTGGCATTTGTGTCTTTTTATGAAGTGTATGTCGAGCAGAACTATGCTCTCTAGACCACAAAGACTGCTTGAAATGCCACAGAAGGATCATGGGTCAAATCAGTTCTCCGCTGTCGACACCAGATGGGGCTGGTAATAAAAAATGCTACCTGAACAGCTTATTGATCAGTATTAGAGCCTGCTCTGTCACACGCTGGGTGGGAGGTCCACATATACTCATAACAGTGTCTATTGCCCATACTGCGTGTTCATTGAGTGGGAGCCGAGTTGGCAGCACACGTCCCATTCACCTCTGTCCGACTGTTAACTGCTCTGTTTGGGATTTTACGGGGTACGCGACCTCCTGGGAAACAATGCGCGCCAACATGGGAAGTATCCAATCCGAAGTGTCCGCGGCGGCCTGGGTAAACACGGCGGCGCTCGGGGTAATGGAGCTGAATGAGCCTCCGATTCATAAAGTCATAAATGTTCCGTTGCATTCCACCTCCGGCTCTTAGCGTGCACACCACAAGCATTCAATTCACCAAGGTTATCGTCCTCCCGGGAGGAGGGGAGGGCGAGAGGAAGGAAGGAAGGAAGGAAGGATAGTACAAGACCAAACACAGGGCAAGGCTACTACTGACTTTAAACGGTGACGTGTGAATATTTCATTTCATAACCCAATCATGTGTTTACAGCCAAAAGGGAAAAAAGAGATTTCACACAGACACACATCAGATTGAATGGATGAAAACGTGTTCCTTGACCTGCCTGTTCCCACAACACTGTGTGCCCTTTATCTGCAGTCGACAAACAAGGCCGGTGTGTGTGTGTCGTATCGCCGGGTTCAAGGCTGGACAGGAGCCTCAGACACCGGGCTCTGGATGACCACGTCAAGGTTGTAGTGCGTTTTGGTTTGAGTATTCCCATTTACTTTGGTCGCCTATTCGTCTTCTGCTTTTTGTTGCACAACAGATCGAACTCAAAAGTGTCCTCTATGTTTTTAAAGCCATTAAATCAGGGTTAGGCAAGTTTAGTCCCCGAAGAAACTCTAAAGGAATGGACATCTTT
Source organism: Gobius niger (assembly GCF_951799975.1). NCBI lineage: Eukaryota > Metazoa > Chordata > Actinopteri > Gobiiformes > Gobiidae > Gobius > Gobius niger. The sequence goes on from NC_136869.1 coordinate 21,092,174, forward strand.
TTCAGGATTTTTATAATCCTTCCTTTCAGGTGTCTCTGAGCTCTGATGTGTATTATTCCTCAAAGTTACCTTGGGGGCCAGAGGCTTTGAACTGGCAAGGCAAGTTTATTTGTAGAGCCCAATTCATACACAAGGCAATTCAAAGTGCTTCACAGTTGCATAAATACAAGAAAACAAATAGAATCAATAAAAACATCAACATAAAATTAATCAATTACAGTAAAAGGCGAAAGTGCAGATAAAATACTTTCAGTCATATGCATGGGCAAACAGAACTGTTTTCAGCCTGGATTTGAACATTGTCAGAGTTGAGGCCTGTCTCACATCCTCATGAAGACTGTTCCAGATTTTAGCTGCATGAAACTGAAACGCAGCCTCACCGTGTTTAGTCCTGACTCTGGGAACCACCAGGAGGCCCCTCCCTGAGGTTCTCAGGGCCCGAGATGGTTCATACGACTGTAACATGTCAGAGATGGACTTTGGAGCTAAACCATGAAAAGACTTGTAACAAGCAGAGCTGTTTTAAATTCTATTCTCTGAGCGACAGGAAGCCAGTGCAGAGACCGGAGCACTGGACTAATATGGTCGTATTTCCTGGTTCTTGTCAGGACTCGAGCAGCAGCGTTCTGGATGTACTGTAGCTCTGATAGCTCGTTTAGAGAGGCCAGTGAGCAGCCGTTACAGTATCTAACCTGCTGGAGACAAATGCATGGATAAGTCTCTCTAAGTCTGGTTTTGACACTATTCCTCTGATCTTAGCAATGTTTTTCAGATGGTAAAAAGCTGCTGATGTTATTGCTTTGATGTGGCTGTTTAAGTTCAGGTCTGAGTCCATGATTACTCCTAGATTTCTAACCTGATTTTTTGGTTTTTAGAGAGAGAGACTCAAGGTGACTGATAACACTTTGTCTTTGTGCCTGTGGGCCAAAAACAATGATCTCAGTTTTGTCTGAGTTTAGTTGGAGAAAGTTGTTTTGCATCCACAAACTTATCTGGTGGCATTAAGTGACAGAGAGTATCTACAACTGGAGGGCCAAATTTTGTCCCCGGGCCTGACATTGCCTTCCCCCTCCATGAAATCATCACTGGGCGCTTTTTGAGATGTTCTATGCTCCTTATGACGGCACTACTGATGTGTTAGTAATAAGAAAAACAGCTGCTTGTATTAGCTTCTAAGAGGGAGCTCCAACTACCCACACAACAAGAAAAATACCTGCGCAGATTATGTGTCTTGTGTGTCTCTATTGGCATTTTTGGCCAATTTTAAGCAGAGCATATCTTATTTTCATATCAAAACATAAAATGACAGAAAGCAACACACTATTTTTCTCATATTTATATCAGTAATGCAAAGCAAAAGTTTCAAATTGATGTCTCAGCGCTTCGCCTCAACTATGTTCGGGTGAAAAAAGTGCAACCCGACCTGTCACGCCGAATAAACACAAAGCGGCCGTTCGAGTGCCAGAATAATGCACAATGAGGGCCACGTCAGAACGAGGACAGACACATGGAGCCAGTCTGCCTGGGTAATGGCCGGTGTTGTGTCTGTGGCGCTCTGCCTTGTCATTAAGTGTCCCTGCCCGCCTGCTGCTCACCGGGACGTACCTATAACCGTGGCACGGCGGAGCGCGCGGGCCCTGGTGCCAGTGGAAACAGCCCCGGGGCTCGTGAGTCACGCTTACAGGCAGGGATGAGCACGCACGCTAGCCGGACGCTAGCACGACAGGAAATGAGAGGGTTTCGGGGACAGGGGAGTGAGTCGAGCTGGCAGCGTTTTTTTTTTTTTTTTTTATGTCATTGCTGCACATCTTTTAATGAATGATTAACTAAAATATTTTACACTTCCTATAATACGGGAGGTTTACGTGATAATACTATTAAGTCAAGGTGTATGAAATTATTTGTTCAAAAGTGCCCAAAGAGTTACACACTGTAGGCCCCGCCCTCTATCGAACCAACCTCGACCTCCTCTTTGATCCCGTCGCCGCGGAAACATCGCTGTCTGTCCCTCGGATCGGCCCGTACCTCGGGGGCCCGGCTTGTTTACAGAGTGAATTGCGTACACTCCTCCTCTGTCCCGCTGCTGGATGGGGCCTAATTCAAAGCCGCCCTGCCCCAGCGTCCCGCCAGGCTGTGCGCTTTAAAGTCAAGGGGTTGCACGTAATTATCCGAAGAGAGCGAGAGAGGAACATCTGGATGTGCTGGTGGTGGTGGTGGGGGGGGGGGGGGGGGGGGGGGCGGGGCATTGCTGACTCACTGGCCACGCCCCCCTCGCAGAAAGCCACGCCCCTTTGTTGACGAGCAAGGCCTGTCTTCGATCTTTAGCTGACGCGTGTGTCCCGCGGCGAGGGAAAAACAAATGGACTTTCTCCCATTTCTCCGCCGTTACTTTAACAAATGAATGATGAGGAAGCGGGAAGTTGCGCCAACGCATGCTAGCATTAGCAAAGCGATGCTAACGAGTGCCGTTTTTCGCTTCTGCTGAACAGTTCGCAGTGAAAAAACATCCATGTGGACCCGATTTTAGCTTGACTTTATTGTTGTGTGATAAATACGTTAATAGTCCGTCAGAAAGCGGCGAAAGAGAGGGAAAAATTGTGATTGCCATGAGAGGTGTTCTTCTAGAAAAGTGGCCCAAAATGTGTGAATTCTAAATACAGAAAGTTGGAGGCGTGACGTCCCCAGGAGAATTCTCAACGCTCCTTCAAACCTGTTTTATACGACGCTTTCGGAGCATTTCTTAAGTGCTGCGGCTCCACTGCTGCGCTAACCTTCTCTCTGCAGACTAAAAAGAGACATGCTGAATATGAGGGATTGGTTTTGGACTTACAAGACGTTATTAAAGCGATCTTCTCTCGTAGACGCACCAGCCCAGCGGGTCACCTCCCCAGCCTGCAGCCCAACGGTGTTTATCATTCCCCTGATGTCAGACAGGCCGGCCCCGTCCCTGCGTATACGAACGAGCGGCTAATGGTTTGACTTCAAAGGCCCGCGCGCCGCACCGTAGAGATCAGTGTTCATATGAAAACAAACCGCTCTGTCATTACCGAGCCTGCCCCGCTGCAAGCAGACGACATGGAGAGCGGACAGGCACGCACGGAAGGCCTCAGCCCCGGGACATGACATTCATAAAGCCCAAGCACTGTTAACTTTTGTTCAGAGCTGGGGTGAAACTTATCGGGCTGAAGAAGTCTCTTGGATCACATTAAATGCCCCAAATGCTTTTGCTGCGAAAACTCCTGGATGTCAGAGGGATGGAAAAAATGACCATGAGATAAATGAGACAAATTACATAAAACTGTTTCTCTTTTGGGGGAAACCTGGAGGCATATCTTGGTCCTGAGCAAAAAGTTGAGAGTTTGTCGTGCGTACCCCATGGACTTTCTATTTGTACTCTCTGTAGCCCTGAGGGTGTTGACGATTATCTATAAAATCTGTATCAGTAAATAGGCTTCATTTGATCACAAAACATTGTCTAACACAGTGGAGCCGCGACCCCCATTATAACAGTAAAAGGGGTTCGGGACCCCCCGCCCGGTTCACACCTTGAGAAATGGGAACACTAGCCTACATAATTCTTAAAAAACAAAGACAAAAACAAATGGCTAAAATTAAATTCATCAAATTACAAACATATAATGGCACTCTGGTAAAATAGCACACACTTGCGACAATAAAATATTATAGCATATGCTAATAAAAATACGGTATATGTTATCTACATGATCTGGCGACCCCCCAAAATTGTCTTGCGACCCCCAGGTGGAGAACCACTGGTCTAACAAACCTCAAATTCATACATTATTGCAAAAATAGACTGTTCTTTCAAAATTATGTTCAAATAGTATTAATAATAATAATAGTATGAATAGTATTTAAGGTCACCTGTGTTAAGTGAAGTCCTACCAAGTCCTCGAGTACTCCGGGTCCCCGTACCCCTGGTTGGGAAACACTCTAGAGCGATGGTTCTCAGCTGGTATGGCGTCGGGACCCACAATCATCCTGGGATGACCAGCTGTGTCCCAAATATGACTTAGACTTGGAAAATATAATGCAAAATATTGTCTTTCCCTCAAAAATTGTCGTTGAAAAAGCATTAAATAAGCTGAAATTATAAAATAAAACAATAACACACTCAAGAAGTGATTGTATAATTTTTTTCTGTACATAAATATTAAAAGAAACCACATTTGGGTCCTGACTCACCACTGCTCTAGTACAGATGCTTTCACTGGGTTGAGCTCAGGACAAAGCCTTGTGTGATTCAGAGTCTTTCCAGCACTAAACAAAGATAACCATGTCCCAAACAGCCAAAATAACAGTGAGAAGTGTCTGAATCCACCTGTGTGTCGCCAGTGTGTGTGTTCTTATGTAACACAGACTGAGCCGCTAAGTGTCCAAAGACATCACAAATCAAGTCTGCTTGGTTTCTCATATCGTGCGGCCCTAATGCGCTGCCGTGTTTGGAAGTGACATCACTTGGTGACTGGCGGCCCGCTGTCCTTTGTCTAATGAGGATGTTGTGCACAAAGGTAATGGGAAACTCATGTGTGCTTTTAAAACAACTGCGAGGAACGGCCGTAATTGGAAAGTTAAACAAAATGCTCGGGTAAGTCTTTGCGGCTGCTTTGAACAGACTGAGAAGCAACAGAGGTGGGTACAGGCCTGAGAGAAGAGAAGTACTGAGAGTTTTAAACAAAAACTTCTCCAGAGGGCTAAACTCAAGCTCGCATATGTAGAGCCGACATTCAGATAAGACAAGGTGGACTGAGTTTACATACTTCTACTAAAAACACACGTCTGACATCAAATTATAAAACTAATTTAAAAAGAATTTATGAGGCTGCTCAGGGCAGTGGTTCTCAACTGGTGTGTCGGGACCCAAGAGTGGGTCGCGGAACCATTTTCAGTGGGACGTGAGCCTTTCCCAGGGGATATTTCTTTGAAAATGTATCTATTGAAAAACCTAAATCTGTTACTTCTCGATCTTAGAAATTATATGATTATGTTATTATCATAATTAGCAGCTTCAAAGTTTTATTTAACGCTTATGCAACAATAATTCATGAAAAAATGCAGTATTTAACATGACATACTACAAGTTAAATTCTTTTTCAGGTCGCAGTTTTCACTCTTGTGTGATGCTGGGTCCTTACACCAAACCAAGAACCAACTGACACAGGGAATTTAGCTGCATTTATTATGAAGCCTAGGCGTTAATTCAACCTGATAGACTAATGTCAGCATCACCTACTGTACCTCCAGCCAATGATCGCTTCCGAAAGGGCCACACCTCCACCTCAGCCCATGAGCCGCACCTCCGTAGCAGCCAATCATCGCCCTCGGTCCTGCTTTTAAGCCCCAGCAATCATGGTTCGTTCGCTTCCCAGCTGCGCTGCGACCCGCCTCCGCCCCGTCTCCACCTCCTTTGTCCACAGCTTTTCCCTGCTGCAGCTTCACGGGTCTTCCATATCACCACCAGTGTCCAGGCTCCGGGGGAAACATCCCTAACGTCAAGCTGTTCATCCATACTGACTTTCATACATGGATGTTACCGCCGGGTCTGATCACCAAAACTAATACACATGTCAATAAATCTTCCTAATCACTGCTTTTGTCTGTTTGAGTCTATCCAGGTTGAACACATTTTGTCTGAATTGATTCTTAGAAGATGCAACAAATAGAAATATTTTTGGTGACTCTTTACGACGGACCACATAAGAAGTTTTTTTTATTTTATGTCAGACAGTTTGGGGGGGGAAAATGTATGTATGATGTTGTAGCAGGTAAACTTCTGATTCTAACTATAGCAAATGTTCTTTGTCATTTCATATGATAAGAGCTGTGTCTTGTTGTTGCCTCACTGCAAAAAGGTTGTGGGTTCAATTCCCAGACCATGTGGGCCTTTCTGTGTCGAGTTTGCATGTTTTGGATTGGGCCTTGTCCAGGTTCTCTGGTTTTCCCCCATCACACCAAACGTGCACAATGTGTAAATCCTCCAGCCAGGTCACTTAGCTGGTCAATCCGTGCCAAAACAACACTATAGATTAAAACAGGAGAACTATATTTGTGAATATACTCATTGTGAAGTCGTACTGTGTGGCTGGAGTGCTCACTGAAATAACCCACAAGTAACACAACATGCCGACCCCAGCCTTCTTGCTGCTAATCACTCCTTCTGTTTTCAATCTTTTTCAAAAGAGACAACATATTAAATTGACAGACTAAATCCTTTTAGTTTGGAACTCGTCATGAAAGTCCACGTCAAAGAAACGAGTCCTGGGCAAACAGACCAAATCAATTTACTCACAAAGTTACTGGAGGGAAGCAGTCTGCAAAGCCTCCGCGACCAAATGTCCCCGGTTCACTACAAAGAGCGGAGTGGAGACGCCAGCAGTGATGTCACGTTGATGGGAATGGACAATATCATAACATCAAGAGAAATCAGCAGCTCGGGCCTGCCTCTTTGTTGTGTGCAAATCCAATAGAGGAGGACAAAGGAACCAAAGAGCCGTCCAGCTTCTCCCTGCAGCCCGTGGTGCTCCGAGCGCGGCGCCATCACGGCCAGATGTGGCATTTTAAGTGCATGTAAGGCCCCTCTCGAAAAACCAAAAGTATATGAGTTGAGTTATGACATTTCGAGTCTAGAGCGGCCCCGGCGCAGTCAGAGGAAATAATGTGGCTTTGGAAGTAAAAACAAAGGGACAATGGAGAAAGTTTGCATGCTGTATCTGGTGCGAGGCTTTGGCGAACTTTCCCAGATATGTGGCGTCACGGTGGCTGAGTGGTTAGCAAATGACAATGTGGAAATGTCCGTGTATTTATGTAAAGCCAGAAGCGTCGCAAACAGCAGCCGCCTCGCAGGGCTTTTCGAGTGCTGCTTGATAATGCAGAGGAACAGTTTTGGAAATCAGCGATGAGACGGATACACATCAAACCAATGTGGAGCCCGAATGCCCAGCGGTGCTCAGATGTTGTCCTGGGCGTCTCCTGCCTTTAGACCTGTGTTCTTGGTAATAAAAAACTCAGAGAAGAGAGAAATCCCATGGAGAATCAATTGTCTAAAAGTCACGCTAAAATCAAATAGAGTTCCTTGGATTTTGCTGTCTTTGGAAATATTCAAAACAAACATTTCTATTGTACGCATCTAAACCCTAACGACGTACTGGAGCCTAAAGAAGTAGTGCCTGTAGAAATGGTGCAAACTTTACGCTTGTATCCACTCAGTGTCTGTAGGGCCTCCAACCTTTGAGAGCTACTTTCGCGTAACAAAAATGGCAGACAGCTACATATGCTTCGATGAGTCTTGGCTTTGGTGGAGTTTAGCCAGGAGAGTATTCAAGATGATATTACTGCATCTTTTAATAAAATGACTTGAGTTTACTCTTTGTACTTTTCTACTGTAATACCTGTATGTTTGCAGATTGTTTTCAACGTGTTCAAAATAAGTAAAATACATCTAAAATGTGACTCATAAAGCAGGATGTAAGGATGTAGAAAGCCTTTGGGGAGCTACTTGGAACAGGATGGAGAGCTACTGATTTGAGATCCCTGCCGTAGGGAAAGTTGCCTTTTGCTTTGGACCCATCCTAAAGCCAGTGCTGCTGGTCAACCTGTCAGGAGCAGTGAGGCTGAGATCTTGGTCACATGTACCTAGATGGAGGTTTATAGCTTTTCGTGCATGTTTGGGGTTTATGGTGGAACACCTGGAGGAAACCTATCTAGACTTGTGGAGAATGTGCCTACCCTTGTGCTGTGAGCATGAACCGTCCAAGTCAAGCCACTACAACGTAAAATCAAGTACGGGTCCAGCCTGGAGTTTTCTTACAATCTTCTAAGCAGCTCCTATGAATTAATTGCATTGAACTTAAAACTCTTATTTTAATGGTAAATACTCAACTTATATAGCTCTTTTCCACCTACATTAGGCACTCAAAGCTTTACAGCAAGGAGTCACCTATTCACACTCTCATTTAGATGTATGCAATGTACGCAGACACTGGAGGCAATGTGGGCGAAGTGTCTTGCCCAAGGACACAACAACATTGTGCACCTGCAAGAGCCAGGATTCGAACCCCCGACTTTCCGATCATGAGATCTACCATCTGCGCCACTGTCGCCCCTTAAAAGCCACAAAAGTGTTTTACAGGCTTTGGTTGGAGCCAAATCAGTCAGTCCGAGCCCTCTGGTACTCAAGTCCAAGTCCTCCAGTCTAAACCAAAAAGTTTAGTCATTAGATCCACAAGTCCAAGAAGTGTCCTAAGTCTTCAGTTTGATGTTCGCGGAAAAAGGCAAATGTTTGAGTCTTGGCTTGAACCTGCCAGAAAAGTCACTTTTTTTTACATGACCTCTTGTGGAACCAGTTGTGTTGCGTGGTTCAATGTCAAAAGAATGTTCATACTGATTTTAGCTGGACTCTTGCCTTATTGACTTGTTCTGACATCACGCGTTGTTTGGATTTCGCACAATGATCCGCCTCCTCCAAAATCGGACAACAAACAGGAGGCTACCGCTCTGTTCTGCTAACCACGGGCTTGGGGCTTTGTGCGACGGAGCAGTTAGAAGAGCCGCTCCTCCCTCAGTAAAAACACGCTGCACAAGTCGACACGCCTTTCAGATCGCAGCGGCCTGAAGGCACTATTGAGGCGACAATTATAGCTTCATCTCTACTCCATAACAGAGAAGTTCACGTAGGCGACGTTTGGCACACAAGTGTTGATGGATACTATTGACACGGAAAGTCGTTAATGCGCTTGGAAACTTTACTGGCAGGTAGTTAGTGAGTCAGCGCTGGATTTGTGTGGAGAGTATCTGGAGGTGGTGCAGGCGGCATGAAGTATGTGGTTCTGTAATTCACTATGAGCAAGACTCAAACAGCCAAGTCCATCTGATGACTTTGGAAAAAAAAAAAAACTGCTCCAAGTTCGCGGTGAGGTAATTTATGTCAATAGGGTGACAAAGGAGACAAAAACCATTCAAGGCGCTAATTTATGCTTCAGGATTATTTACGTTTTTGGGAATTTTAGAACGTGTAACTTTTGCACTGGTGTGAAAACAATGCATCTAGAAAACAAGATTTATGATTGCTATGGATGATCCAGTGCAGGGGTCGGCAAGTTTGCGTCACGGAGGGCCGATTTTCACCATAGCCAAAACACAGAGGGCCGAACCTCACCGTGGTAGCCTAAAGTTAAGAACCATTTTGTGCAAATGCCAATGTTTTACATCAGCGGTTCTAAAGTGGTCCAGCTTGAAGACCCGCCATTACCTGAATGACAAGCTGCGACCCAAATAAAACTGTACTTTGTCATATATCGTATAAAATATTGTATTTACCACACGTTTTTATTGAACAAGCCGTAGATTTGCTTTTAAGACTGAAAATCATGATCAAAATAACCCAATAATATTAATTTTAAAAGACTCGAAGATGGAAAATATTGAAAAAAAAGTTTCCTTTTTTTTCCCCCTGTTTTTTTTTGTTATGTGTGTCTGTTCGTTTCATAACTATTTTATCACTGTAATCTCCACCAATACTACTATTACTGTAATTATTATTATTTTTATTATTTTCATTATTATAAATGTATGTACTCACTGTAAATACCTGACACCTGGTGCATAAAAAAAAAATAATAATAATAATAATAATAATTAAAAAAAGAAAAGAAAAAAAAAAGAAAAAAAAGTTTCCCTGTAGGCTCGCGACCCACAATTGAGTCCCGACCCACCAGTTGAGAACCACTGTTTTACATTATATATGACTAAGTGGGATGTTCTGCAAGGACCTTTTCAAAAATACACTATAAAAAGATACTTTCTCACATTTTTAGAGCACTTTAACAGATATTTGATCCCTTATTTGCATAATAATATTTCCCCAAATCACATTGGGGGCCAGAGTGCTGGAGGGCCGGATTTGGCCGTTTTGACGTTGCCTACCCCTGATCTCGTGGTTGCGTTTGCTGCTTTGCTTCTCCACCTCCCTCCTCGACTCCTCGGCGGCGCACAGCTGCGACGGCTGAGCGCGGCCGGGCCCCTGAGATGCGTGTAAATCTCTGTCATTACACTGTTTGAACAGGAGAGGTTAGGCCTAATTACATGGCTGCGGGCCGACTGGAGGTGACGAGGCGCCGAGGTGAGCGGCTGCTGGCGGCTTCACGTCACGCGGCAGAATGTCAGGAATGAGAGACGGAGAGAGAGAGACAAAGACGGGCAGGTATGGGCTGTGGGAAAGGCTGGGGTAAGGGTCATCCATGTGGTCAGGTGATGACGCAAGGGAGATAAAGGCAAGGCAAGTTTATTTGTAGAGCACAATTCATACACAAGGCAATTCAAAGTGCTTCACAGTTGCATAAATACAAGAAAACAAATAGAATCAATGAAAAACATCAACATAAAATTAATCAATTACAGTAAAAGGCGAGAGTGCAGATAAAATACTTTCAGTCATATGCATCGGTAAAAAGAACTGTTTTCAGCCTGGATTTGAACATTGTCAGAGTTGAGGCCTGTCTCACATCCTCATGAAGACTGTTCCAGATTTTAGCTGAAACGCAGCCTCACCGTGTTTAGTCCTGACTCTGGGAACCACCAGGAGGCCCCTCCCTGAAGTTCTCAGGGCCCGAGACGGTTCATACGGCTCTAACATGTCAGAGATGGACTTTGGAGCTAAACCATGAAAAGACTTGTACACAAACAGAGCTGTTTAAAAGTCTATTCTCTGAGTGACAGGAAGCCAGTGCAGAGACCGAAGCACTGGACTAATATGGTCGTATTTCCTGGTTCTTGTCATGACTCGAGCAGCAGCGTTCTGGATGTTCTGTAGCTCTGACAGCTCGTTTAGAGAGGCCAGTGAGTAGGCCGTTACAGTCTCTAACCTGCTGGAGACAAATGCATGGATAAGTCTCTCTAAGTCCGGTTTTGACACTATTCCTCTGATCTTAGCAATGTTTTTCAGATGGTAAAAAGCTGCTGATGTTATTGCTTTGATGTGGCTGTTTAAGTTCAGGTCTGAGTCCATGATTACTCCTAGATTTCTAACCTGATTTTTTGGTTTTAGAGAGACTCAAGGTGACAGATAACACTTTGTCTTTGTGCCTGTGGGCCAAAAACAATGATCTCAGTTTTGTCTGCATTTAGCTGGAGAAAGTTGTTTTGCATCCACAAACTGATCTGTTGGATGCAGTGACAGAGAATATCTACAGGCCCATGTTCAAAAAGGAGTCCTGGCTTTTCTGACCCAGTTTACTGACACATTTCCCCCCAAAAAAAATATTATCTGCGCACTTCCTTTTTCTCTGTAAGTTTCAAGTTCCTCAATGCATTCTTGCTGCTTTCTATAAATATCTATCGTCTGTCAGAGTCACGGAACACACTGACACCTACACAAACTTGGAAAATCGCCTTGAAGACGTGCACTCACAGGTAGATTCGCTGAAACTCTGTGAGGCAAACAAAAAAACAAAATAAAAGCATATCAATGGGAACTGCAAAAAGTCCTGATAGCTGCTCACGGTCATGCTAGGAGGCGGCCTTGGCATTCCTCTTTCTTCACTCAAGGCTGGGAACGCAACCCAGCAGCAGATAGTCAGTCAGTCAGTCCGTCCGTGAAATTCACCAGAGAATAGTGGAGGTGCATTGCGTTCGTTTTTATCGTTTACTTGGTTGTGCCGTCCCTCCTGGGTCTGAGCGAAGCGAACCTCATTGAATATGACGTCAACAGAATGTCAGATGCAGATTTGCCAGGGGAGAGACTAGACAGCCCTCGAAAACAGACATAGCATGCACAATTTAAGATCTCACAGGGTAAAGCAGTGGCAAGCAGGGATTTTTAAAGGCTACCGACTGGATAGCATTAGCCAACATTAAATAGAGCTTTGTTTCCTCATGGTCGGCCCATTAGTCCGACGTCTCATTATTCCAAAAATGTCCCATTGAGCAGGGGTTGGTTCAGGCAAGAGTCCACTGACCTTAAAGTTAAGGCCAGTGGTTGTTTATGGCTCTCTAATCCATGACACAACTGGGTTAGAGATGTCGGACTAATGGCACCTCTGCTAAAGCTGAAATATCCATCAAAGCTTCGCCACTATGAAACAACAAGCATCAATGTCTGCTACATCCGTGGAGCCGGAGAAGCAGCAAGAGGTTTGTTATGGTGAGTGAGAGGACAAGAGACACTTTGAATCAGCCATTTTCGATCAATGTATTATTTCCATCCAACAGACAGGCCTGGACTGGCCATTGGGAGCATCAGCTTGTATTGTTTGTGCACAAGACCCTATTGTTTTACCAATGGCCTTGACTAACGCAATGCAAATGGATTTTTTTTCCCCCAATCTGGTTTTCAACAGTTGCTTCACGACTCGTCTGAATCATCGATACTGAGCTATTGTGGAACAGTTTTAAACAAAGCACCGGTTTATGATGGAATTAATGGTGGCATGTTTCTTCAAAGCCTATGCTCAATACAACTGCATAAATCTCTTTTTTGTTTCTTGAGGGGAGTATTGGGTCAGTCTTGATAAAAAAAAAGTCCAGGGACAATTTCTTTTCAGCCATTCCAGCCCTGCGAATGAAAAACAAAAGTAAAATAGTGACGAAGATGTGATTAAAATGATTACCAAACATCGTTGGCTTTGAGTCGAGCCAAGTGGAGCTTGTTCTGATAATGGACGGGGCCCGATTACTGTGAGGAGGTAGTGCTAACTCCACACAGAATGCTTGCACCTTTTGACGATAAAAGGTCCTGCCATATTAGCCCGAACATTTCACGCACACAGACAATAGCTGCACAGTTCCGTAACCGCGGAGCCTTCGCGTGTGGATGCCTGTGCCATTCCCCAAATCAGATCCATGTGAACGGCGGATTTTCTCAGATTTTCTTGATTTTCCTCACTCCGTCACATCCGACACGCGCGCCAACTTTCTCTCACAGAATTAAACGTTTACTTCCCGAGCAGGAGTCACAGACTGCGGCTATCGAGTGCATTAGGGGTGTTTTTGAGTTGGACTTTCGGGTCACAGTGCAGTACCAGCCAGGGGCGGACTGGGACTGAAAAACAGCCCTGGACTCTGACCAGCCTGGCCCAAATTAGCGTAATTGTGACTTCCACAAATACATATTTTAACCTCTTGACTCCCGCCTAAACCAAGAGGATCTTTTTCCTCACGTCATCACATTTTTTTCCCATCATTTTTTGGTTGGTTATTCAACTCATTCTTGTAACTTTTTTGTCATTTTTTCGTCAATTTTTTCGTCAATTTTTAGTATTTTTTTTTTTGTGTCATTTTTTGTCACATTTTTGTCATTTTTTTGTCATTTTTTGGCAAATTTTTAGCATTTTTTTATCATATTTTGTCACATTTTTGTCACATTTTTGTAATTTTTTCGTCACATTTTTGTCATTTTTTTGTCCATTTTTTGTCAATTTCTTGTGACATTTTTGTGACATTTTGGCCACTTTTTCATCAATTTTTCGTCACTTTTTTGTCACGTTTCCATTGTTTTTGTCTCAGTTTTGTTGCTATTTTCACACCTTTTTTCCAGAAGCTTTTGGATTGGGGTAAAGCCAAACTGGAGAAAATGTGCTCGGTTCAGGTGGGAGTTAAGGGGTTAACCTTTTACCACCCGCCTTAACAATAACGAGTGCATTTTTCCCAGTTCAGCTCTTTATTATTATTTTTTTGATCGGTCTCATCAGCAAAAAGAGCGGGAAAGGTGGTCGTAGAAACAGAAGCAAAATCATTCATATAAATAATAACGGTCCCAAAATTTAACCTTGTGGTACACCATACTCCACGGAATTCCTTTTAGATTCATATTTTTTTATCCTGGGCTTTACCCACATCTAAAAGCTTCTCGACTGCAGAGCATAAATGTAACGCCTCATTTGAAAGCTAAGACCTACAAAAGTGATGGAAACTTTTCGTCACGTCGCCACACTTTTGTCATATTTTTGTTGGGTTTTTTGTTATTTTTTCTATCATTTTTTGTTGTGTTTTTCTCATGTTTTTGTTGACTTTTCATCCCCTTTTTCTCGCTATTTTGATGCTTTTCTTTTTAGCTTTCAGATTTGGGTAAAGCTCGGTTGAGGCGGGACCGGTGGCCCTAGAGCCGGTGGCCCTTCTGTGCTCTTCCAGAACGGACAAATGGCCAGTCCGCCCCTGGTACCAGCTCATGAAGCGTTCGAGCCTTCCAAGTCCCACCGGGATCTTCATAAAGACAGGACTGCAGAGGGGTCCAACTGCTCTGTAATGTGACCGGATCGTTGATGGGATTCAATTGGAACGAGCTCAAGAAACAATGTGGAACTTACAATATTTAAAGGTTTCTAAAACACTATGTCCCACCAGTCGTAACACCGTGCTAGCAAATCAATGGCGCAGTGACGAACGCAGTCGAAGTGCAGAACCTGCTTCGAAGGCTTCGTCACTGGGTTTTGCCTACTACACCACAAAATCCAGGAAGATCGGGGCACTTCAGCAGTAGAAGAAGAAACGACCAAAGCGAACAGGATTAGTCCAAGCTGCGCGGACGATCTGAATGACCGCTCCAAGTCTATTTTTGACGAGGGGGGAAACAACGTTACACAAACTGCTGGCGTACCGCGGTCCGGAGCGCGCACCGTCCCTCTGAACCTTTTTTCGCTCGCACAAAGAATTCATTGAGGGCACGCAGCGCAGAAAGACAGATTCTCAGCGGCGGGACAATGGCCGCTGTCCCGCATTTGGCTCTCCCTTTCATCCTCGGACGTGCACAAGGGAAGCAATTGTTCGGACACAATGCGATACGGGCTGCGCTTTAGAAGACGCATCGCTTTTAATTAACTGTTGGTAATGATCTCATTATTGGGGCCGAGCGGGCTCCCCCTGGCCCGGGAGGTGAGTCTGGGGTCAGCGTTGTGAAGGGCCCCGCGGATAACTGACAAAACAGGAGGGATTTCTGCCGAATCCACACAACCACAGCGACGACGGAGGAAAAGGGGCTGTTGGATAAGAAGTCGACTGTTTTTTAACCAATTCTACTTCACGTAAATGTAAGGATTCGAAATGTTGTTTTCCTCAATCCACTGCTGATGCAAAATAATCCAATGAATGTACAGAATAGGGGCACAAGAGGAAGGGAAGGGAGAGTCTTCACATCCTGGTAAAGAAGCTGTTCTTCAGTCAGTTGGACCGGTCACAGATTGAGACTCCGCAGTCTTTTGGCTGTAACACCTTCCAAGATATTCCCGTCCGCTCCGCTGCAGAAAAGCAGGTCAAATGGGCCCTGTCCAGATCATTGCTGAGCCAAAAACACAAGTCTGACACGGTCCAATGAGAGGACCGTAGTCAAGCTTGATCCACAGAGCGTACGATGGTCCCGACAAGTACAGGGACCAGTGGCTTGTGCCGAAGCCCGATTAGCCCCTGGTCTCCGGCTTGGGCGTCTCCTCCGGCATTTTCTGTCACAGCGCTTTACGTTGCAAATGTAGTAGTTTCATGCGCATTCCTTTTGAGTAAACCTCATCTTGTTGGTCCCTGCTAAAGCGTTCCAATTTGAATTTTCTTGATTTTCTTGTGTAATAGATGGAACACGGAAATGTGCTCCACAATTTCTAAAGCCCATAAACCCTCAATGGCACCGTTCTGCACTCAAACTGCGATTACCACAGTGCCATTAATGTGTTAGCATGCTGTGTGCCAAAAATGGTGGCTCGTGTTTTCCATTACAGACCTACGATAATACGAAGTTCATTATTAGGTCAGAATTGTATGTGTATTTATAATTCAGGGTAAATCATACTTATTTCCCAAAATGTGGATTTGGTCGATATAATTGTAGTTTGTTGCAGCTTAAAAGGTGGGTGAACCAAAAAGCATCAAGTAGACGAAATATTTTCATGACTAT
The DNA here is from genome assembly GCF_951799975.1 of Gobius niger. Lineage (NCBI taxonomy): Eukaryota > Metazoa > Chordata > Actinopteri > Gobiiformes > Gobiidae > Gobius > Gobius niger. Next base: position 21,108,066 of record NC_136869.1, read on the forward strand.
AAATGCGAAACCCCCAAAAATGTGAAGCCGTACGTTGATAATCACTGACTTCCTTCCGTGTATGTTGAGAGACCCATCCCGGCCCGCTCCCTGAGGACTGGCCCCTCGCCGTCCCCTCACATGACGGCTCACATCACCGTCACATGTGCGTACATACTTTACGGACCCGGGGAAAGCGGGGGATTTTCTTAGGGGGGGGTGTTTGTGTGTTTGTCTCCTTATCTGATAGCACGGAGCGTTTCCTGTCTCCTCCGCTAACCCTCTGAACTCAGGCAGGATCCTCTTATCTGACTTGGAGATAAAACCGGTTCTTTGTCCCCGGCTTGGGAAGACCCCCGCGGGCCCCAGGGGGAGGAGGAGGAGGAGGAGGCCCTGACAGGGACTTGGGAAGGAGCACCTCAGGGAGCAGGGTGTGGTGCCTGCACTAAGTCAGTGGGCGGGGCTACGGGGTAATTATGGGATAATGGCAGCTGGCTTTGGGTTGTGTGTGTTTTGACAATATAATAGTGACAGGGGAGCTGATAATGGAGCGGAGTCAAAGCATTCATTTACCACATTTGGCACTAAAAGCAGTACAATTACTGCAACTACTACAATATAGGTTAATATCCTATCAGAGACATAAAGGTCAGGATAAACCTGTTGTGCATGTTTTGGGTTGACACTCACAGGATTCGAACTGCCGACTATCCAATCATAAGTTTGTCTTATGATCAACCATCTGAGCCCCTGTTGCTGAATAAATGCGTGTTAAATCCGTCTGACCATTAAAGTCAATAAACATGAGGTGCGTGGCATATGACAAATGCTCCTGCTGGGACCTACTGAGATATGTTCTTGCCTTAAACATGTCGATTATCTATGTGGGTAAAAAGGGGTACTATTTTGTAAGGCGTAATAACACCCTAGGAGCACTTCGACTTTACTACACGGGCGTCAAAGTGCTCCTAAGGTTTTACTATGCCTTACAATATAGCACCCCTTTTTTCCGCTTAGAAAATCGGCATGTTTCATTTTGTGTGGATCGTGTAACTCACGTAACTGCATTGGAATAGGGACAACGTGGAAGAGCTTGGTTGCTTCTAACCTCACCCCCGTTTGGGTCCATGAGGAGAGGAGGAACTAAATGCTAACAACATGCTTTTGCGTGACTGAGCGCAGGCGTAAAGACCAGACAGGTACACATCAACTCGTCTAAGCTCAGGTAAGAACATATCTCAGTATGTAAAAAACGTGGCCTGTTCCTTTAGAATAGAATAGAAAAAACTTTATTGTCTACCAAATTTGCCTTTGGCTTGCTCATACTTTCTAATACATTTGCCCAGCAATGTACAAATTAAAATCAGTTCATTATAAAATCAGTTCACCGCAGACACAGCAGCAGCAGGTACACTTCATTAAGGGAAAGGGGAAAAAAGAACAGACTGGCTGAACGACATTAATACTTACAACTTATTCAGCTCCTTGATGGCAAAGGGAACAAAAGAATTCCTGTACACATTTTTCTTGGCACAAGGAAGTCTGTATCTCTGCCCTGATGGAAGGAGCTCAAAGTGATGGGACAATGGATGGCATCGTCATCTGTGATCTTAATACAGACACGACGCACTGCTTTACTGTAATGCTGAGGTAAATTGGTTTGTTCTTGGCCTGTTATTTTACAGCCCCGTTTAACAACTCTGCCAAGTTTAGCTTTGTTTTTGACAGTTAAATGACCAAACCAAGAAACTATGTTAAATATCAGTGTGCTCTCAATGAAACACTGATAAACCCTTGTTAAGATATGGTCACTAACTTCAAAACCTCTCAGCTGACACAGCAGGAAAAGCCTTTGCTGAGTCTCTTGTAAAAGACAGGCCTGTGCAACTGACGGCCCGCGGGCCAAATCTGGCCCAAACTATCGGGTCTGTCCAGAAGGCACTTTACCCATAATTACAACATAAAAGCATTTGCAGTCGCATATTGACTATCTGGGACCTCCGTGATACTTGCAGGACTGTGTCTGCTGATTGAACCATATTCAGAACCAGTTGGTCTTGGCTTTGTCTTGTGTTGATCTTGTATTTATTATTTCTGGTGTAGATTTGGCAGTTTTTATTTATTCATAAAATGGTGACACAAAGTTACACCAAAGTCAGATTTACGTTTTAGTGATTCAATCAAACAGACAAATGGTACAAAGATCTGATTCTTCTGATATTTCTTTTAATATGACGAGAAATTAATAAATATAACTTATCATCCCTTAAAATTTAATTTGTTTTTACCACTACAGAGTTTTATTGAGCGATAAAAGCATAATCTAAATTTGTGAAATTGCCAACACTTAAAGCTGTAAACGGGCGTGAAATGTGCATACAAACCATTTGCTTGAACAATTCAGAGCAGGAGAGATTCTGAGAGATAGAGAGAGATAGTTTTATTGGCCATTGTTATGGACAGGTTCAATCGTGCAACATGAAACATATAACACATAACTTGGATGCACAATAACTATAAAAAAATTTAAACTCTAAGATTCCAGCTTTAAGATTAGTCACATGAATATCTATACATGTAAGCTTCTGCCACTGAAGTAAAAAGTACTAAGTTACAGCTACTCTCAGAAGTGCAATTCCATAAAAAAGTCAGTGTCTTAAGTTTGTCTGCAGCCCCCGTCTTGACCCATCCCTCCTCTCCCCTCTGTACGTGGGATGATGGTCAGCCCTGTCAGTCCGCTCTCGTCGGGCCGTCACAGCGCCTCCATAAATCTCCCTTTTCCCCGCATCAAGAGCAGCCGCCATAAAAACTCCGGCTAACTCGATTAAGACGCCGCGCTTTGGAGAGAGAATGCTACCTCTGTGCTCCCACCATGGGAGCCTCATAACATCTGCCGTTTTTTTCCCCCAAACTCCGCGACGCTGGAGGCTACAAAGCTAACTCAATTCAAGCGAGCGATCATTCCTCACCGCTTTTATCGCCCCGGAGTTTTCCCATTTGCAGAGATGAATGCGTGTATTGTTTATTTAATATCATTCTTTGGAAGTCGGCCAAGCTGCTTTTTAAAACTAATAGTCTCTTTTTTTTGGTTCTAATGTAAACAGAATGGGCCATAAAGAGGAAACATGAACGTCCGTGTAGCGGAGTCGGAGTAAATCCAGGGGCTGTGCGAGGAGGGGGGGCCGAGGGGCACACGCTGGGGTTTCTCGGGCTTCAAAGCAGGGGCGTTTCCTGTTGGTCATGTAAAAAAAAAAAACCTATGCATAACATTCCTGATTTTAATATGAAACCATAAAATGACAGAAAACTTGCTGTACATTTTTTTCCACCGTAATCTACAGTTTCAAATTGACATCCCTACGTTTAATTTTTTCCCCCTCCTCACCCTCAGTGTCTGGCCTTAAAGGAGTTGGCCACCGTTTTTAAAAACTGAGATATGTTCTTACCTTGGCTTAGACGAGTTGATATGTAGCTGGTCTTTACGCGTGCCCTCAGTTACATAAACAGAGCACACGCAGCGTTAGCATTTAGCCTCTCCTCTTCTCATCTATGGATCCAAACGGAGGTGAAGTATATTGTATATCCTTTTTATGCGCTTAGAAAATCCACATTGTCTAATTTTGTGTAACTAGACTTGGATCTTGCAAAGACTCATGTAACCATATTTAAATAGGGAAAACGTGGAAGAGCTGGGTCGCTTCTAACTTCACCTCCGTCTGGATCCATAGAGGGGAGGAGGAGGAGGCTAAATGCTAACGCCGTCTGTGCTCTGTTTACATGACTAAGGGCATGCGTAAAGACCAGACATCTACATATCAACTCGTCTAAGCTAAGGTAATAACATATCTCAGTATTTAAAAACAGTGGCCTATTCCTTTAAGAGAAAGTGTTTCAGAAGAATGGCACGTCAGTTTCACAAAGCGTTCTTCACTAGCAAAATCCCTTTTTAAAAGAGAGACGCCCAAAAATCACCAACGTGACCCTGAGAACACCCCTCCGCTCTAGGGCTTATATATCGTATTGGCAATATATCATTACAGAGTACATGAAAATACACGTATTGTATCGAGGCACCTGTATCGTCAATATGATTTTCTAACAGTATTAATTTTAGTCAAAGTGATATTTTTGACGACTAAAATTGGACTAAAACTAAATTAAATGTTCCTCATGAGACTAAAACTATGACTAAAATGTCCAGATATTTGAGTCAACTAAAATAAGACTAAATAAAAATTAAAAGGAGAGACTAAAATCATCCAAACTTCTATTGACCGTCTGAAAGAGCCTCATATAATTTAAATTCACTGCCAAATGAACAGGTTTGTGCTTTACTCATGTGGGAGAAGCTCCATGAAGTCGAGGACCTTGATTAAATATGATTATAATGAATATTATAAATGCAAAGTCGACTAAATTAGTCTTAAATTTAGTCGACTACATTGACATGCAATTTTAGTCGACTAAAACTAGACTAAAATTGAAAAGGTTTTTTTGACTAAATCTCGACTAAAATTAAATTACATTTTAGTCAAAAGACTAAAACTAAAATAAAATATGTTGTCAAAATTAACACTGTTGTCTAACCATAGTCTTTATTCAGAATAGGGCTGGGCAATTCATTGTATTTTAGTCAAATTGCGATTGAAATAAAGGTCGATCTCAATAATCGACAGGAGAATCGGTCAGTTCTGTTGCAATCTGCAGCGCCTGTCACGTCAAGCCCAGGCAATACCCGGACCAACAGACAGGAAGGCACACGCAACAGCGAACAGGATCTGGTGAATTTAGGTTTACCTTCGAAGAGGAAGCTATCTCTGGATTTGGACGATGTGGATTAGCTGGACTTCTAACAGTGAATTGTAAGTTTGATTGTCTTTTATACTATTACATGCACCTCAAGAGTTTCTCTGCTCCGTCCGTGCTCCAGCTCAAATGTGTCTTCCCCCAATGTGGTTCTCCTCGGTATGGGCATATAGGAAGCCCATACCGAGGGGCTTCCTATATGTCTATGGGCACTGCACCCTCGGCTCAGGGACCGCGGGACCCCCCCAGAAAGGCAGGTCTTAAAAGTCGCTGGTCTCCTTCAGCCCGTGCAGACTGGTGTTATCTCTAAGTGTGAGGTCCTTCGTGATAAACCCTCTTCCATCTCTCCAGAACAGCAGCTCCAGGCTCCGGCCGGGCTCCCCTCTGTGTTTACATGTCCACTGTATTAGCCTCCTGTTTGTTTGCTGTAGCGCTAATGGTTCCAGCGCAGGTTAAGCCTTTGTCCAAACATCCCTCAGCGGGGGCTTAGGGACACGAACGCGCCTCGGACATAAACCCCCCCCCCCTCCCTCCACCAACAAAGGCCGGGCGGACCCCACAAGCACAATGTCAACTGTAGCAGAGGAGGGACGTTAGCGACAGGGCAAACGAAGCTGCCAACGACTGTAGCAGGGAAAGAATGAAGCAGGAGTGGCACCGTAATAACCTCTTTTTCATCATCTTGGCACAGGGTTTTATTGGCGCGACAGGCATTTCAAAGGTTAACGTGAATTAAAATAACCTGAACAGCCCTAAAGAATCGTCTCCATAAAGCGTTGATCCATAAAGCGTTGATCCATAAAGACTAACCCTAAACGACAATAGTGCGACGCTTCGGTCCGAACTTTGACTCCGCCCAGTTGAGCTGGTGTAACCGGAGCGGCCTCTCCGACTCTCAGGGTGACTGACAGCAGTAATGCGTCCTCTTCACACCAGACACGGCGGCTCCGACATGGCAGTTTCCCCCCAATGACAGCTCCTCTTTTCCATTTGTCAGTATATGGACCATACTTTCACATTCATAAGCCTATGCCCCGGCCCGCTGTCTGCCCAGTGGAGATTTATGGCTCTCAAAATGGAGGATAGACATTCAAAAGACTTTTTAGATTTATTTGAAGAAACAACCAGTTATCATCTTAGCAACAATAGGGGAGACATGGAGCTGGTTGTCACAGGGGTTGGTTGCAATGCTTCTTTTATTTTTTCCAGAGGGCAGAGTGTGCGAGCTCTTTCTGTTCTCCTTTTGTTTTCATGTTGTTCAAATCCAGTGATGGAAAGGCAGTTATTGGGTGTCACATGAGGCATAAGTGAGAAATTACTGTTGCAGCCATAGGTTTTTGTGGTCATTTTAATAATACAAATCGATGCCTCAAAAATGCAAATCAATGCATTTTTGAGGCATTGATTTACATTTGCTTTGCATTTGCATGAGGCATTTATCGGGAATTTGACAACTTATTCAATCTTACAAATTGATGTTCACACAGAAAACACTCATTTGTAACGACAAGGACGATCAGGCCCACACATTGTAAGACCCTGCCCCAACTCTTCACTGCAGTAAGAACACAGTTGTGCTCATAGGTTTATATCCTGGCAGAATTTTAGATTTTTTTTTGTGTGCTATTTTTCAGAGAATATGAAAGATAACACAAAAAGGTTTAACTCATATTTAGTGGTTGTGTGAAGCCATTTATGGTGACACAACTGATCAAAAGTTTACACACCCCAGTTCTTAATACAGTGTTGCCCCCTCAATGACAGCTTGGATTCTTTTGTGGTTGTGGATGAGGTTCTTTATTTCCTCGGATGATAAAACTGACCATTCTTTTCGGCAAAAGCCTCCAGTTCCTGTAAATTCCTGGGCTGTCGTGCCTGAACTGCACGTTTGAGATCTCCTCAGAGTGGCTCAATGATATTGAGGTCAGGAGACTGCGACGGCCACTCCAGAACCTTCACTTTATTCTGCTGTATGAGAGGTCGACACAGCCCTGTGCTTTAGATCGTTGTCAAGAGCAGCTTCCAGGCTGACGAGTGACACTTTTCCTCCAGTATTCTTTAGTAACAGGCTGCATTCATCCTGAAATCAGTTTTGACCTAGTTCCCTGTAGCTCACACATCTTCAAAACATCAGTGATTTCGTGCTTCACTGTAGGCCTGGTGCACCGTTCATCATAGGCCTTGTTGACTCCTCCAAATGTAACTTTTCTGATGAAAAAGACCTAGTTTGGTTTCATCATTCCAAATGACATTGTCTCATAAATGTTGAGGCTTGTCTCTGTGCTGTTTGACATATTGCAAGAGTTTGTGGCATTTGTGAAGTAATGGCTTTCTTCTGGCAACTCGACCATGAAGCCCATTTTTCATCATTGCCTCCTTATTGTGCATCTTGAAACAGCTATACCACTTTTTTCAGACAGTCCTGTATTTGTGGGTTTTTCTTTACATCACAAACAATTTTCCATGAAGTTGTTGCTGATTTTTTTTGTCGGTTGAGCTGACTATGGTTCCAACAGAATCCCTAGTTTTCCACCTCTCTATCAGAGTACTTTATCAAGTATCTTTCCCATTTTATACAGTTCAACACTACCTTTCCTCGCAGATCCTTTGACAATTATTTTGCTTTCCATATGACTCAGAAACCATAAACGTCAGCACTGTAGATGCAGGGGTCTGTCAGGAGACCAAAACACTCACTGACCTTTTATATAGACACACTGATTACAAGCAGACAGGTCCCAGGTCTGGATTCTTACCTTTAGCAGCCATTCAAACCATTTTATGCCCACTTTATCAGGCCAAGATCACCACGTAAACTTTAGAGCACAACTGTGTATATGCACTAACGCTTTCCTGGACAGAAGACGGTAAAAGAGCAGAGACATACAGCAAATGGAGACCTGAACCTCGGACACTGCGAAAGAGCCGGTCAGAGATCTGCTTCTGTCACTAACTGGCGCTGGAACAGGGCTTATTAATGTGAATGCAGGTTTACGTTAGCCAGGCTCGTAAACGTAAAGCCTGTAATGTGGACTGGTTTGACATCACCCGTGTGTCGCGTGGTGGAAACACTGACAGTGTCACTCCGCGTGTCAGGCTGCATTATAAAGTACAGGGCTGGGGCGGACACGCTGACAGCTGAGGGCGCTCTACCAAAGCAAGGATACTATTATAATATTGGACGTTTAGCTGACGACACCTCAGTTAAAACGCTTAAAGGGGGGGTATTATGCAAAATCGACTTTTTCAAGCTTCACATCATGTTATTATGTCACTCCCTCATTAAAAACATGCCTGAAGTGTTGCCTTGGCACATTCACGTATTTTTGAGTAATCTGTAAAAACTATGATGGCGGCCATTTTCCTCCTAGGAACGCCCCCACCTCCTGGAGACGCCTCCGAGCTTTCGTCAACAGCCGAGTAACCAACCACTGCTCCTCAGCAGAACCCCCTCCCCACTGATGCCACAGACAGCGTGTGGAGGGGGCGTGTCTGAAAGGGTCAGAGGTTCTTAAAGAGACAGAGGCCTATTTCAAGACATTCACTACGGCCATTTTGAGAGAGACATTTTATACAAGGCAGTTATTCTAATTTACTGCATTTACAGACCAACAGAAGGTTTGGTCATCATTGTAGTGTGATATAGACTGGTGCTATGTGATTGAAAAAAGCATCATACCCCCTCTTTAAAACCCTCCAGACTTCAGTCACTGAGCTTTATCTGTGGGACGCTGCACTAGCACTAACTGGGACTTGTTTGGGGACAGGTGCTGGGAGACCGGTGGTGAGATGGATGCAAATAGAATAGTAGAGTAATGCCAATGCTTTTTGATGACTATTAAGGCCTTATTTTCGGAACAATTTATTAAAAGACTTGAATGCTTTTGAATGCTCTGCGGAAACCCCATATGAAAAGCCAGGGGTAAAGCAACACAATCCTTCACAAACACAACACCAAGTCAAATCTTTCAATAGTTACAACCCAGTATTTAACAATGTTTTCACTCACATTTCTAATTACACACCACCGTGTTGATATGAACCTGTTCCTCCCCCCTCTCTCCACCTGCCTGCTCCAGCGGCCTGTCGTCCCCGGCCCCGTGCCGCCGCCCGCCCGCCCGCCTCCCGCTCTCTGCAGTCAGAAAGTCCCGTGGAGCTGGTCTGAACCAGTTTGGAGGCTAAATGACAGGCTTGGAGAGGCACAATTATACTGTTCAGCTCTGCTCCTGTCGGCGATGTGTCTTTGTGCACGCACGGAGTCAGCAGGGCTCGGGCCGTTCGCACTCAGCTCAGCCGCCCAGTCGGGTATAGTAAGTTGTAAATGGTGCTACATTATGAAAAGAGGATTGACCGTCCAAATCCAATCAAAATCCATACAAATCCCAATAATTCAAGCACTTTTAAGTCACTGTTATCCAGGACAATATGTGACTGTGTCCCTGAGCACTGGGGCCTCGTCTGTGCGTATTTACCTCCGTGGTTGGTGTGAAAAGGCTGGAGTGTGTAGAGAAGCAGCTGTGCTCACCTGTGCAGGTATGTGAGCTCCGCCCCTCTCCTCTACACACACACAAACAGTCATTATCAGGCGAACCCAGGCATTCCCACAGGCGGAGAAGTGCACATTATCCAGGCAGCAGGAGAAGAGTGATACAACTACGCTACGGAGCAACACAGAAGGAGATCTGAGAAGCAAATCATCGGGAGGTCATTCGAATTCTGCACGCCAAGATAATCGCTCGTCGTATATAGAATGAAAAAAAATACAACCTACTTAGGATCAAAAGTACAACCTACTTAGGATCAAAAGTACAACCTACTTAGGATCAAAAATACAACCTACTTAGGATGAAAATACAACCTACTTAGGATGAAAATACAACCTACTTAGGATCAAAAATACAACCTACTTAGGATGAAAATACAACCTACTTAGGATGAAAATACAACCTACTTAGGATCAAAAATACAACCTACTTAGGATGAAAATACAACCTACTTAGGATCAAAAGTACAACCTACTTAGGATCAAAAATACAACCTACTTAGGATCAAAAGTACAACCTACTTAGGATCAAAAATACAACCTACTTAGGATCAAAAATACAACCTACTTAGGATCAAAAATACAACCTACTTAGGATGAAAATACAACCTACTTAGGATGAAAATACAACCTACTTAGGATCAAAAATACAACCTACTTAGGATGAAAATACAACCTACTTAGGATGAAAATACAACCTACTTAGGATCAAAAATACAACCTACTTAGGATGAAAATACAACCTACTTAGGATGAAAATACAACCTACTTAGGATCAAAAATACAACCTACTTAGGATGAAAATACAACCTACTTAGGATCAAAAGTACAACCTACTTAGGATCAAAAATACAACCTACTTAGGATCAAAAGTACAACCTACTTAGGATCAAAAATACAACCTACTTAGGATCAAAAATACAACCTACTTAGGATCAAAAATACAACCTACTTAGGATGAAAATACAACCTACTTAGGATCAAAAATACAACCTACTTAGGATGAAAATACAACCTACTTAGGATCAAAAAAATAAGCTACTTAGGATGAAAATACAACCTACTTAGGATCAAAAATACAACCTACTTAGGATCAAAAATACAACCTACTTAGGATGAAAATACAACCTACTTAGGATCAAAAATACAACCTACTTAGGATGAAAATACAACCTACTTAGGACTGAAAAAATACAACCTACTTAGAATAAAAAATACAAACCTACATAGAATTAAAAAAAATACAACCTACTTGGAATAAAAATACTACCTATAATACAACCTACTACGGATAAAAATACAACCTACTTAGGACTGAAAAAATACAACCTACTTAGGATAAGAGAAGATTTGAAAAATGTGACAAAAAATGCAAATAAAGACGAAAACAGACAACAAATTTTGACTTTATTCATTATTTATTGAACGATACATCGATATACTAATTGTTGTGACAGCCCTAACAATTGGGGTCATGGAAATTTGGTTAAGGTTCATGTAGAAATCATGAAAAAGGGTAAATCTATACAAACCCTGACCATTGAACTGGGCTGTGATTGATTTCTAAACCACCCCATCGAAATGAAAACCTATTGAAAACAGCAAACACAAGAGTTTTTAAAGATGAAGCTTACATTTTCTTTTTCAGCCTCCCACTTTCCTCCACAGACTAAACACAACTGGAGTCCGGTTATCTTCCCCTCCTGCGCCCACTGCATGATGGGACGGGCATTAATTTAGCTTAACCCCTTAACTCCCACCTGAACCGAGCACATTTTTCTCCAGTTTGGCTTTACTCCAGTCCAAAAGCTTCTGGAAAAAAAGCTGTGAAAATAGCAACAAAACTGAGACGAAAACAATGATGGAAATGTGACAAAAAAGTGAGAAAACATTGACAAAAAAGTGACGAAAAATTGATGAAAAAGTGGCAAAAATGTCACAAAAATGTCACAAGAAATGGACAAAAAATTGACAAAAAAAATGACAAAAATGTGATAAAAATTTGACCCAAAAAAATGACCAAAATTTGACCAAAATTTGACCAAAAAATGACAAAAAATGACAAAAATGGACAAAAAAAATCACAAAAATATGACAAAAAATGACAAAAATGTGATTAAAAAAAATTGACAAAAATTTGACCAAAAAAGGACAAAAATGTGACAAAAAAGGAAAAAAAATTGATAAAAAATGGACGGAAAAATGACAGAAATGTGACAAAAAATTACAAAAATGTGATAAAAATTTGACCAAAAAATTGACAAAAAAGTTACAAAAATGAGTTGAATACCCAACAAAAAAATGATGTAAAAAAAAAAACTGATGACGTGAGGAAAAAGATGCTCTCGGTTCAGGCGGGAGTTAAGTGGTTAAAGCACGTGTCACGCTTTTTAATGAAACCTCCCCCACGTACGGTCGTCACAGCCGCAAATGAAAAGCGGTTCGGGCTTTCCCTCCCACGGCGGGAGTGTGCTTACATACCCGCGCTGATGTCCCACCTCTGCAGCCCACGCTCAGCCCAAATCACCAAAACGCTAGCTCTCATAAAACGCCGTGCAATTACAGCAGGCTTTGGCGTCTGTGGTAGGAGGAGAAGTGTTAAATGGACAAAGGTGCACACAACTACTGTCTGCTGCTCGCTGTGTGGCAACGCCTTCTCCGACCCAGGGGGAAAAAAGAAAAAAAAAAGAAAATTTGAAAAAAGAAAAGAGGGAAGGGAAAAAAAAAAAAGTCTCGTAAAATTGCGGCTTCAGTTGCAGAAGCAGTTATATGTTTGCGCGGCTCGGAGCAGCTAATGGCGGGCATGAAGTCGTAACCGTTTTTGGTGGAGCCGGAGAAGGCGCCAATGGGATTCATGAGTCAGGAGCTAAAGAGAGGAGGCGGCTTTGGAAGTGGAGGGTTAGAATGAACTCAGGGGTCAAGATCTAGGTGTCTGCTAAAGGGAGACACTGAGCTTTCAATCGTCTCAACTTCAGTTATTGCACTGAGTCACCGTTTCGCCATAGATTTATGAGAATATTGTCAAATCAGGAGTTTTTGTCACGTTTTGGAGATAGCGCCTTCACTTAAGAGTGCCGCCTGCTTGATTAGATTTTGAAATTTGATCATTATTTCCAGCAGTTACTAATTTATTTAAAATATGTCGATAAAACAAAAACCCTGCAGTACATTGTTTCCTTATGTCATTGATATACAGCTACATTGATTTATTTTTAGGACCTGCAGTGTCTCGGCTTAAATCACTTTGCTTAAGGTCTAGAGCCCAAACTTTTTGTCTCCGAGGGGCAAAATGAAAAAGTGGCTGTAGGTTGCGGGCCAAACGCGGCAATGTTTATTGTTTATTGTTTATTGTTAAGGAACCCCATTAGCTACCACCATAGTGGTTGCTAGTCTTCCTGGGGTCCAGGATTAAAAAGCATTTACAATAAAATAACATGCATTAAAAACAAACAAGGCACAACAGTAATACATGACAAGATATAATTACTGAAACCAATGTCAAGCGTGAAATACATATATCTGCAAATCATAATAGTTACTTTATTTTATTTTTTGGTATTTTTTTTTGTATATTTGCAATTAAAGGGATATCTCAGGATTTTTGACATAGGGACTCATTTCCTTGTTATCCAGAGTGTTGCTAATTTCTGGAGATATTTTTTTTGTAATTCATGCAGTTCTTATGTTTGAAGAGTTTCGTGGTGCTAGGCTAGTGCATTTCTACGGTATCAGCTAGGCTGCCTTAAAAACAGTCTGACCCGCTCCACAGAGCACCTGAGGCAAATCCAGACTAACCATATAAATGTCTGTGTCGATGGCCCTATGTCCAAAATCCTGAAATATCCCTTTAATTCTATCTATGCAAATAACATGCTCCATTAAAACAAATGTTAACTATAGCAAAAGCCTAGTTTTAGTAGAACAAAGTCAACAATTGTAGCGATATAGTGCAAAATGTAAACAACAGCACCTGTATCTACAGTACCTGTAGTGACTTTACCTCATTCATTTGTTAACCTGCCGGCTGCAGGTAAACAAACTACGGTAGATCCGGTAACCGAGCAGATCACTCCGCCGCTGCGTAGCTACAACCAGGAAGCTGATGCTGCTCAAATATAAGTCCTTTTAAATGCAAAATGGTTATATTTCAAAAGTGATTCAGTCAACACAGACATTTATATTTGTAGTCTGGTGTTATAAGTGATTTGCCTCAGGTGCTCTGTGCTTGGGTCAGACTGTTTTTGATGCAGGCTACTAGTTACCATAGACATGCACTAGCCTGTCAACAATCAGCAACACTCTGGATAACTAGGAAATGAGGCCCTATGTCAAAAATCCTGAAATATCCCTTTAACAAGGTTTTTGCATTAGCAAAACTAGCAACTGGGAAGGACTCGGTTCAGTGAAGGAATTTATGAGGAGCATTTCAGGTTTTCATTTGGCTTCAGAAAGTTTAAAGGGGCTAGATGCAAGTTGGTCATTTTATACTCAACACTGCCACCTCAGGTCTTATGTGTAACTGCAGCTTCTATATGTCTTTGTGTAAGAGCTTGGTCGCTTCTAACTTGGAGCTATAAGAATATACTGAGAGAGGCCAAATGCTAACAACATCTTTGGTCGTTTTGCGTGACTGAGCGCACGCACCAAAGACCAGACAGGTACACATCAACTCGTCTAAGCTCAGGTAAGAACATATCTCAGTATGTAAACACGGTGGCCTGTTCCTTCAAGCAACTCAAATATATATTCAAAAACATCAACTTACAGTGTGTAAATGGGTAGGTTTCATTGTTCAGATGATACAGAGTTGAAAAATGTTAAAATTAAGTACTTTCCTACATGTTCCAGCCATGTCCTAAGGTGTAGAATAAGCCCAGACCTGTTCACCACAACTGCCTCTAAAATCCTGCACTGTCACTCAAAAAGGTGTCACTTCAGGTCCGAGGTGACGGCATGCACGAGCTTAATATAGAAGCTGCAGTTACACGTATGACCTGAGGTGGCAGTAGTGAGTATAAAATGGCCAACTTGCATCTAGTCTCTTTAAGCATCACATCAGCTGCAAACTTGCTGTGTTTAATTGCTGTGTCCTTGCTAAATAAATTAAAAAAATCTTTAAAAACATATTTAGTTGTGTGTGTTTGAGCATTCCTCACGTTTCCTTCTTTGGTTTGATTTCAGCCCTGCACATTATACTGTATGTTGGTTAACATGAAATGCCAAAACTTAAGAGTGACCTGTTGTTTGTGAAGGCTCGGCGAGTAAACAAGCCCTCACTCTGCATCTGCCCGGCTTTACTGCCTGCCTTTTAACCGTGTTATTTCTCTGTGTGTCATGTCTGGAAAACATTGGCTTTTATCATTCAAAGGCTGAAAGAGGAAAAAAAAGAAAAGAAAAACAAGCCTCCGGATCTTTTTGGGAGCAACAGGAAGTCGGCTGGCATTTGAAACTATAGCCCAGTCACCGGTGCGCTCTGCTCTTTGATGAGTATAATTGGGAGTTGGGGAGATGGAAATGAAAAGGTATGGGCAGGCTGAATGACGTATAATCATTGTAATAAAAGCTGGGAGAAGCCCGGAAGGGAGGGGCCACCGAGCCAAACGGAGCGCGCTACAGACTGTACTCAAGGTGTGTCCGCGGAGGTACTGGGGATTGTGTTCGATTTAGTTTTAGACTTTACAAAAGACAAGCAGCATCTTTGCAAACGTTCAAGGGGAAAACAAGGCCCTGCTCAGGTCTTTGTGTGTGAAGCACAAGCACTAACTGCAGCAGCACCATGAGAGAACATTTGTCACTCTGAATTTGGAGAAAATCCCTCGAGCCACGCGGTCGACAGAGGAGAGTGTAGTGTTCCAGGACGCAGAGCCACATTTGGTCAACAGTCTTTTTCTTATGAAGCAGAACACTCTTCCAAACACAATGATCTTCTGCACAAACGATGGTGCGTTTACAGGCCAGCGGTGATTATTAAAGCAAACCTGTAGCGCTGAATGACTGTGGTATGAATGGTGTAGACGGTGAGTGAGTGAAATAATGATCAAATAAATACAATTCAAATGCACACTGGTGAATGAAGAGTGAATACAAAACACAAGAACTTTCAGAAAGTCGACAAGCTTGTAAAGTGCAACAAAAATGATAATCCATTGTAATTATAGATTATGAAATTTGATTACTACAAGAAATGCTGCAGAAATATGCAAATAAGGAAGGCCATTATTACTTATTAAACAATATCCCCACTTTTTGGTGTGGGAATGAAACACATTTTGCTATAAAGGGCTGGGGATCAATTCTGATTTTCCAAATCAGGCCCAAATTCAATTCAATTTGGTTGATTTTCAATTCAGTTAAAGGTTGATTTTTTCTAGTAATGGAACAACATTTGCTTTGTCCTCCTTTCGTACATGATATTGTAAACTCAGACATTTGTGGGAAACACACTGTGCATCTAATTATAAAGTATCTGAACAATTTTATGAACTTGTCACCCAGACTTCTCCATACACCTCCAACTCCTCCAGCTTTTCTGGGGGATCCCGAGGCGGGACCTGGTCAGCTCAGAGACACCTCCAGCATGTCCTGGGTCTTCCCAGGGGCCGTCTCTCAAAGGGACATACCAGGAACACCTCCTCAGGAGGCGACCAGGAGGCATCAGCTGGCTCCACTGGACGTAGGAGAAGGGGCGTCGGCTCTACTCCGAGCTCTGTCTTGAAGGGTGGACCCAGACCAAATATCAGTATAACCATATTATAGTTTTGTAAGTGTATTATACTGACAAAGGCCAGTTTACTGTTGTCACAGCAGTTTTTGAACATAAGAGTGCTTGTCTTTACACCACGTAAAATAGCAGTCTGAGTTTTACCCTAAGTTATTCGTCTCTGAAACTGGAAAACTCCATAGTTGTGGAAACAGATGAAACCCAGCAGTTGCTTGTATTTGGCCCAAGAAAACTGTCCATATGTAAACAGACAACAAAAACCAAACCTGCTGACTATCTTTTTTCTAAAGTAAAAGATAAATGTATTACTTCAACTGCTGAAAATAAACACAATCTCCTACTTACGACCACAGTCTTTTGTTGCTTGTAGGACGTCTCAGAAAGTACAAATGTTTTAGTTTCCTGAAATACTCCCAAGCACTGACTGATGTAAACACGGGCCTCAGATCACAGTCTGGAAGTTTACTTGTTGATGTTGCAGGTTTTTACTGTTGTTTTATAAAAGAAGAAGCAAAACCACAAAGAAAGATCAAATGCAACAAAGTTTTAGTGCAAGTTTTCTGACATTTGGACATGTACTTTGGATCATCCAGAACCCCGAGTGGCGGGTGGGGAGTATTCGGTTACATTCGGGCTACTTGAATGTACCTGAGTGATTAAGTCTGTAAATGAAAGTTCACCACTGCCCTCGAGCAAAAAACAACCGCTTCCAAACAGTTCAATTTGACACACTTTTTCATCCTCCAACGCTAAACCCTCCTAAGACGATAATTGTGCCTCTCTCTTCTTTCCCATACGGCGCTAGCATGCGGCGCTTCCATACGGAGAGTGTGTACGCTGAGCACAGACAGCTGTAACTGGATCTCATAATGAACCGCCTCCTGCTGGGCTCTTCTTCCTGTCTCCGACCCGGGGCTAACCGCTCCGCTGTAGCCGCCGCGCCGCCCCCCCAATGCTAGCTTTGTGTTTTTTTTTCTGCTTTCCCTCCATTTGCCTCCACTTACTGCAATCGCTGTTATCATCTTTTTCCACTCTGTGTTTTCCCAAAGTCGGCAGAGTTACTTGTAAAACAGTTGGTAGTAGTTTAAACTCGCAATAAACAGAGTGTGCTGCGAGGTTAGCAAAGGCGTTATAGCGCTGTTTTAGCTGACACGGTGCGAGCTAGGAAAACTCTCTTTTTTTTTTTTACAGGGCGTTTCAGGGGTACTTTGGCTTTTTTTTTTATAGTTATTGTCAGTGAAAGGCTTCATAAATGAAAAGAGGTGGTCAGTAACAAAGTACATTTACTACAGTACTTTACTTAAAGGTGCACTATGTAACTTTTTATGTGAAAAAAAATAATAATATTGGAGTGCATTTGACCTTTTAGTGACTCAGTGGCGTTATGGGTGCGGCCTGGCACCTTTGCTTTCCCTCACAGTGGCCTTAATGACGCTCCAGTATCAATTGTTTTGGGGTTTCTGGACAGTTTCTGGTACAAACCCCTAAAACATTTGATCCTGGACTATCATAGAGGCCACTGTGAGGGAAAACAAAGGTGCCAGGCTGCACCCATAATGCCACTGAGTCAGTAAAGGTCAAATGCACGCAAATATTACGATTTTTTTTCACCCAAAAAGTTGCATAGTGCACCTTTAAGTAGAATAAATGTACTTGAATGTAGGTAAAATTGTTTTGGAAGCCGCATGCTAATATTTGCTTACTGTAACTGTAACTGTTCTGTACTTTCTTCTTTGAATACATGCATACTTTTACTCAAGTAATGAAATCCAGCACAAAAAAAATGAAGAAAATAGAAGAAAAGTTGTTGTTTGGATCTTCTTGGCCTTAGCTGGAGTAGTACTTTGGTTCATCCACACATGTTTCAGTTACACCAGCGGTTGTCAAACTAAACCAGGCACCATCTTGTAAAATATTAAACCTTCCAAGCACCAGCAGCCCTAAAGCAAGATGAAATCAGGTCCAAACCAGATTTAAAGTGGGGTGTTGTGTCCACAGAAAACGAACACAAGTGAGGAAACCGACTCCAAAAGAGTGGAACTTGACCTCGGCTGCTGACGTGTAAGCGGGGAGGGGGATATTGCATATTAGTGGAGCTGTGGACAGGCCTGTGAGTCTGCAGACAGCGAGGGGCGAGGGGTGAGGAAGGGGGTGCGGACAGACACGTGAGCCGATGACTTTCATTAGGCAGCACTCAGCGCCGTCCTGTCATTCACCGACTCCTGACACGGAACAACCCAAACACACAGATGTTCCAGAAGCTGCTCGACAAAGCATCTACACACCAGCGCCTTTATTCATCAATCTGAAGTACTTTTGTAGTTCTACTTATTCAGAATGGTACCGTAGCAGCACAAAGGGAAGAAGGTCCACTCTTTCTAAGGTTGGGATGTTTTGGGGCAACATGGACATTGGACACATTTTGTCCACTGATCCAAAGGTCAGCATTTTGATCCCAGTTTGGACTAGTGGACCAAGCGGCCGTTGTTGTTGTCCTTTGGCAAGACACTTCACCCAGTTTGCAGATGCATGAACAGGTATTTCCCCCTGCCCCAGTCCCTCTAATACTTGTGTGCCTCAGTACACTGACCTGCTACTGACCGCTCCATTTATGAAACAAACTTAGCATAGATGCAGCTGGGATTGTACTTATCAGTTGACGAAAGTTCATAGTGGGACAAGGATTACAGAGCACAATCAGCAGGAATTAGGGAGAAATATTTTTTTACTGTTTTACTGTCAAAGAGAAGTCCAACCGACTTTAATCTAGCGGCTGGATTGGCCACTACTCACAGTAAAGGTACTTGCACTGGCTAACTGCTTTACATCTTACTATTTAACCAAAGCACTCCTGGTCTAACTAGGAAAGTTCTTTCCCCAGAGCTCTCCTGTCCAAAGGCTCGTCGAATGGGGAGCTGAACAGTTCAGGAACGGTAAAAGGGTCCCACAGTGCAAAGACTCTTTTACTGAGCGAGGTATTGGTGGTGGTCAGAGGGGGAGGGTGTCAGCCTCACTTCCATCAGGATCCCCAGGGCAGCCGTGGCTATAAGTGGTAATGAAAAGAAATACATACTGTAAAGCTTCTTTGAACGTCCAAAACTTATGATGTCCTCAACAAGTCTCTCTGCACTCTTAATCTACTGGAAAACAAAGACATTGCTTGACTATTTTTACTGGACTTCTTCTTTCATTCCACACAGAGCCCGCATGACAGAAACAAACTCCTCTCCAGGTGTTCTTCAGGTGCAAACAATATTACAAGCATAAATGGTTTATCGTGCCCGTTAGCGATCTTTGTGTAATAACACCATATTAGCCTGGACTCTTCATGTGGTGTTGTCTGTCAGAAGTCCCCCACAGGTCGTGAGAACCCTCCACTCCAGCTCGTATCGGTGTCCGCTTCTCCAAATCTAATTATGCGAAGTGGTGCGGGCTGTGCCTACTCACGGTTCCAAATCTTTGAAGCTACCGAGTCAGAATTTCCACGCTCACAGGCTGCCATAGTTCTCAAAAGTCAATAATGGAGTTTAGAGGTCACCGGTTTGAGCGCTGTTTCGGTCAAATGGCTCTCACCTGTTATTAGCTCCGTTTTTCCTTAATGTGGTTCCACTATAGCCTTGTTTTGGTCCCGTGAAGAGAAGGGCTGACTCATTGTGTCTAATAACAAACATGGCGGGGCCTTCGGTGACCTCGGGATCAGGGCGTCCTGCTCCGTAGTTGTAATCCAACATTACTTGCGACTCAAAGCGCTGCACGTGTTGCACTTTCATCTTCATCTGGATGCTGTTTGGAGCGGTCAGAGGAACCTTGGACTCGTCGGCCTGCTGTGAGGGGAGTTTGTGGACGCAGGTCATGTGACAAGTTAAGTTCTTTGCCCTCACAGTGGTATATGAACGCTGATATGGTCCTCGATCTATCCTGCACTGTAACCCCACAGAGAAAAGTGATGCCCAAACAGAGTCATAGATACATAAGAAGTTTAAGAATCACATTGGTGGGAGGGGCTGTGGTTTGACACGCCTTCTACATACTTGCTTCCTTTGTTTGGACCTATAAAATAGAGTCAGTTATTTTTAAGTGGACTGGCAACTACTATTAAGTGCGACTAAGAAGCATGATGTCAGTTTGTGACTCCAGCTCAGGTTTAGAACAGTACCTGAACCATTAGTCACTCCATGTACCTCTTCGCCGTCACACCTTTGTCCCTCTGCCAAATGTAATACTTTCAACAACTGATTTACTTGCTACACCAGATCATAATTAATCTTTTATTCAGGCTGTCGATCCGCCCGAGTGATTTACGGCTCTTTAAAAGCGCCGTAACTCAAAATATGGTCAAACTGTGACAGAAGATATGTTAAGATGAGAGTGACGTGGTTGTGTGAAAGCTCAGCACTGCTAACTGCTCAAGGCTACTTAAGAGCCCTCCAATGGGCGAGCGTTTTGGTCTGACCTGCTGCATGCACCACTGGGTCAGGACAGCTGCCGGGCTTAGGGCTCATGTGTGGTACAAGCTGAGTAAACGCTGGCCAAACCTGTATGTAAAGTACACCAGGGAGCGCGGAGAGCCAACAGGAGCAGGAAACACTGATGATGATGATGAATGGGACACATACACGTATGCGGGACTGCGGTTCACATTTTCACTTTCAGACATGCATACACGTGTCTGTTGTTTGGTAGCTCTGCCAGGAGTTTGTTTGTAAGCTTGTAGTTTCTGAATTCGCCTCAGTCAGAGAGCACATGCTGTGAACTCCACACAGACATAATAATAAAAGCACATTGGTTTTATATGGCACTTTTCTGGACACTCTTTACACATGCAGTTACGTTGCATTATTCATTCACTCGATGGTGGTAAGATACTATGGTAGCCACTGCTGCCCTGGGGTAGACTAATGGAAGCGAGGCAACCAGTCTGCACCATCCGCCCCCCGACCACCAACAACCACTCGCTCACACACTACATTCACCCATAGCTTCCAGGTGTTCCCAAACGGTAATCTATGAAGTTTAGCAAGCTAGCTTCTTCTTCGAATCACTATGAGCTTAAGTAAACAATGCATATTAATGAGCAAGGCAAGTTTCCATTGGCAGGTTGATGTTATATAAAACATAAAAATATAGAACACAAACTATACAAAAGATACTATGTACACAGACTATATACAGGACACGTACGGACTGAACCCAGACAATAAACATGTGAGACAGAATATGACAAACAATGGGAAACAATGTATTGCACAATCTCCTATTGCGCAGAGTCCCATTTTTAGCCTTTGAGCACCAACTGATGATTTTGGGCGGCACGGTGGCGCCGCGGTTAGCGCTCACGCCTCACAGCTAGAAGGTCCCGGGTTTGACTCCCACCTGGACGGGGCCTCTCTGTGTGGAGCTTGCATGTTCTCCCCGTGTCAGCGTAGGTGTCCTCCTGGTACTCCGGTTTCCCCTACCACTAAAAACATGTACAATAGATTCCCCTCTGGGGCCAGGACTCCCCTGAAAAAGAGATTCTTAATCTCAGTGGGACGATCCTGGTTAAATATAGGTCAATAAATAATAAAACCAATCCCTATTGCACTGATCCTTATTGCACTGATCATTATTGCACTGGACCTTATTTCAAGTATAAAACCAGTAAAAATTCCGATAAGAATCAGGGCCGTCAGATAAAAAGTAAAAATGACTGACGTCCTCGGAGCCTACAATCCTGCGAATCTGCCATGTCGGTAATTTGGAAGGTAAAAATTCACCCAATTTGTATCTGGGGGTCAGGTGATTCTAGTTTTGTGTGAATCGACATGCCGGAGTTTGAAAACTGTATAAACTGTTGAATATAGTCCAATGATCATCCTGAACATCGATTCAAAACGTCTTTAACCCGACCTTCATGTGTGTTCTCATAAAGGTTTGCCTCCAATGCCTCACTCTGACCCAGAGTTTTCTTCATCAATTTAAAATGTACCGTACACATGAGAAAGCAAACTAGGATATCACTTATTATATTGCTTACGAAAACATACTTTATTTACATTCTCTTGTTCTTCCGGCTCACTCTGTGCCATGCGGTGCTGTGTGAATAACGTAGCTGTGTGGCGTGGCTCGGAGGTACAGGCTGGCCCCCCTGTCATGTGCAGCGGACAGGAGCTTAGCCAGGGCTTCCTGTCGGGCTCTCGGGGGGGGGGGGGGGGGGGGGGGGGCTCTCCTCTTGCACCTCTGCTCTGAATTATGCCCCAGACTACGCCACGGTCGCCCCCACACCCCTCTGTCACTGCCCCGTAAAGACTACCAGACATGGGGAGGGGGAGAGGGCTGCGTGCTTTGAGGATACCGGAGTAACTATGGGGCTGAGCAACACCTCAGACAGTCGGTATTTCAACACAAAGTATAGGCTATACATTAGAGTCCTGTCTAAATGTGTGCAGATTGTGTTCAAACGTTTGTGTTGTGAAGAAAAAATGCATCTAGAAATGTGACTTCATATTTGACTTATTCTTTTGTAGAAATGTAGAAAGGTTTTTAGCATCCGTTTTGTTGCTTTTGGGCAGATCTGGCCTCTGATGCCTCCATCTCCACCGCGGCAGCACAACCATCAGCCGTCTCAGCCTCTCCATCTCCTCCTCGTCCCCCCCCACCATCAGCATCTATCAGCCCCCGCAACCACCTCCCTTCACACTGCCCTCCCTGTCAGAAAGACGGGCTAATCTGCTTCTTCCCTGCTAACGCTACACAGATGACAGACCACAGCATCAGCGCCGCCACACAGGATGCTAGTTAGCCGCAGAGCTAGCCCCGTAAGCTAGCCCGACCTGTGTCCCGGAGCGAAAGCAGAGGCACGCCGCAGAATCAAAGAGGGGGCCGGGATTATCAGCGCGATCTCGGGAAAAGGCACCACATCCGCGTTAAAAGGGTTAGCGTGCTAGCCTCCCGCGCTGCAAATGAAAGCCAGAGATCACGGGTCACGGGTAACGTGCTGCTCAAAATGCACTTCAGCTCTATGTGGGCTACTATCTAGGGTTAAGATCTAACTGTCAAATATGTAAAACTATGGATTGTTTTCATATTCTAATGGGGGATATTAACTTATAGTTTTTGTTTTTAAATTCAGGCTCTTTCATTTTGGTCAACATCGCACACAACAGTAGCATCCCTTGTGTCTGCACTCGAACACACCAATGAACTCAGGCAGGTAAAGTGCTAAGTAACTTGTTTACCTTAATAAATCCTTTTCGTGCTCTTTCTGGGGGTAATAAGTGTTGATGGGATGATTGGGGGGGTCTTTCATCTCCCTCTCGTGTCTCTGTCCAGAAAACCACAATTTTCCTGCCTCCGGGTCGGAGCCACCAGTACAAACTGATAGAATCCCGAAGAAGAAGCTAACAGGCTAATGGGCAAAGATAACTGCAGGCTAGCACCACTTAAACAGTATTTATAGCTCAAAAAATGATCTCCATTGTGTAATTGGATGTGCAATATCCATCTCTCCCTTTGTCTTTTCTGTCAGCGTAGTATTTACTCTCACGGACAGTTAATGAGTAAAGAAACGTAACATGCTACGACACCTGCAGTGGCGCCTATGGCCTCTAGGGGCATGAGCTACTTAGTACTGCTTTAAATCTAACTATTTTGGAAAGTAAACGCATTGCTCATTAGATTTTGCTGCATAACTTTGTCAAAACTACTACAAATATATAGTTTAAAACATATTTAGCTGTAGTTTTGGAATAAATTGTGAAGACTGTTTTGGTCAAAAGTAGCTTGAGGTCGACCGATAAACATTTCAAGATTTACAAGGCGGAAAGCAAGTTACTGGTGGTGCTATCTGCTTCAAAATACCCACAACAACCAGCATCGACTCGGAAACTGCCACATCATCTTGACATGTTTACTGCTCGTGTGAAACCCTGTTGATCGTTTGTAGGAAAATTGTGTCGGAGGTGGAAGACGGCGGCCATAGGAAAGTCCATTTGGAAGTCAAATGCCACTTGTTCGCCTGCAGCTCATCGGCAGCAAAATGCATTCATTCTTCCGAGTTACCGTGCTATTTCCATCCATGTCGCAAAGCCGTGGTTTTGAATCAGGGCTCACCATCGACCGCGAGCTGCGACCGAAATAAGAATATTCATTGTCCAAGTTTGAATCAATGAAACACGACAAATACAAGCCTTGCGACCCAAACACCAGCGCTCTTGTAAAGCAAAGTGCAACCGGTTTCCTCGGCTTCTCAAGTAAAAGTGGCCTTGTTTACTGTGTCCTTGGACTCAACCGAATCCACACAACGTGACATTTGTGTAGCTCTCTCTAAAAGGGGGAAGTGACCCCATAGAGATGTGAGATAAAGCCTGGCGCATGTGTTCTGGGAGTCTGTCTGTGAGGGTTAAAACAGGGAAGAAAAAAAAAGCCCTCCTGCCCTCGTGCCTTTGGGCAAAGTGCTGATAGGATCTGCAGCCCGGGCTCTTATGTGTGCACGCTCTGGGCTTTAACTACAATGGCCCTATACACACACACACGGCTATAAACATGCGCTGGGACCCTGACCTGCTGTAAACAGTCCCCACCTGATGATGAAGAGCAGACCGCGGGCAGGGGAATGCGGACGAGGGGGGGGGGGGGCAGTCATGGTACTAACGCTGGTGAAAGATATGGTCAGAAGTCGGGAGTATTGCCAGTTTAAGGAGCACAGAAACAGAGCAAGGACATCGATTTCTTCACAGAGCGGTGAAAGGAAAAAACATCGACAAGAGCTTTGCCGACGTTAGCGCTGACGTCCGAGAGCATCGCTAACTAGAGGCACCGTTCAACCTGGAGTGAAGTCTGTCTCAAAGCTAGACATTCGAGTCCAAAGTCCTCACAGTGAAGCGGGCAGAGGAAGCCTGTAGTGTTTGTTTAGCCTGACCTTATCCATGGGGCCTTCCCGTATAGAAACCCCCCCCCCCCTCCTTCGCTCCTGACCCGACGCTTCTACACATTAACCACTCGCTCCAGTCTTATCTGCCCGTGTCAGCGGCTAATGGCACGCAGGAATGTAGCCGGCCTTTTCCGAAACGCCGTCTGATTTATGACGGCGTAAAAAGTCATTATAGGTACGACCCTTCACCGCCGGATGAAGACACTGAAGAGTTTAGCCCACTCACTTCTCCGGCACTATCTGTCGCTGACCACTGTGGGAGAGAGTGGTGCCAATCACTGTAATGGTCGAGGACATGTTGAGTTTGTGACACATCATTTCTGTGGTGGCAGAGAGGGTGAACTGTGATGAAACACCGGTCTGGAGGATGCGCTTTGATAGGAACAGAGGGCATGATGGGTGTTTTTCAATCACTGAGCTTCATCATGACCCTTAAAGGGACTATACAGAGTTTAAAAATGTCAAAATGATGTATTTTCCTCCCCCTACATGTTCCAACAATGTGTGTAGAATGAGCCCAGACCTGTTCACCACAACTGCCTCTAAAATCCTGCACTGTCACTCAAAAAGGTGTTAATTCGGGTCCAAAGCACCATCATGCACGAGCTTAATATAGAAGGTGCAGTTACACGTATGACCTGAGATGGCAGTAGTGAGCATAAAAGAGCAAACTTGCATCTAGCCCCTTTAAGTCTGTGTCTCCAAGGAAGTATACACGGAAATGTGCTTGGCCAGAATCACGGTAAAGTTGGGTGAGCGGCCGTCTCTGGTGTCATGAATCAATGACAAGATGTCGACATGCGGGACAGAGGACAAGATTAAAAAATCGATTTCTATATTCTATATCTAAATCTATCATGGGTGCTTATCGCTTCGCCTCCGATCAACACAAGAAAATCACACGTGCCTTATTTTGAACACAAATACGGCTTTTGTACCTTATGAAAACAGTAGATCACATTGAAAGGATTACTCTGAGCGCTTCATCGGGTCAACTCAGGAGGGAATAAGTAATGTCAATTGTGTGTGAGATTCTGTTATTATGAGCATATTGAATATTGAAAATGGGGTCAGTGTGCATAAGCTTCTTTTTCATCGGCCGACTCCTTTTGAGCTTCCATTCCTGTGTGAATTCTATAAGAAAATAAGAATGTAAGCAGCTCAAATAAACTAAAAACTAAACTTAAATTCCGTATCAAGCTCAGCAATTTAATATTTTTGCACAAGAACAATACAACACAGATTGATGCAATACAGCAAAGAGTGTAATTCTGCCATGATGAAATAATATTCATATATATAGAGCTTGTAATTCTTGTCCAGCACATTAAATTATTAAATCAAATTGAAATCGTGACCTTCATATCGAAATACTGAGTAAAATACTATATTATAGGTTCAAACCACACACAGACAAAGCTTTTCCCATGGCAGCACAAAGCATCATCTCCACATCCATCCACACCAGGCCCACGCCTCACATTATCACATGTTGCACAACCCAGTGTCATTGTCCAATAATGCACTTCAGAAAGAGCGCAGAAATGTCACGGAGCAACGGCCTTTTTCGTCACGTCGTCCTTGTGTCCGCGCTCAGTGAGAGTGGCCGGTGTCTGTGCGAGTACTGCTGTGGGAGTGTCGTCATGAGCTCTGTCCCACTGGAGTCCATGTCAATGTGACAAAAATTCAACAAAATGTGACAAAAATGTGACAAAAACTCAAAAATGTGACAAAAATTCAACCAAAAATGTGACAAAAATTCAACAAAAATTCAACAAAAATTCAACAAAATGTGACAAAAATGTGACAAAAACTCAACAAAAATGTGACAAAAATTCAACCAAAAAGTTACAAAAATTCAACAAAATGTGAAAAATATTCAACCAAAATTTGACAAAAAATCAACAAAAAAGTGACAAAAATTCAACAAAAATGTGACAAAAATTCAACAAAATGTGACAAAAATGTGACAAAAACTCAAAAATGTGACAAAAATTCAACCAAAAATGTGACAAAAATTCAACAAAATGTGACAAAAATGTGACAAAAACTCAACAAAAATGTGACAAAAACTCAACAAAAATGTGACAAAAATTCAACCAAAAAGTGACAAAAATTCAACAAAAATGTGACAAAAACTCAACAAAAAAAATTACAAAAATGTGACCAAAAAAAAAACAACCCATAAAAAAGGTGACACAACACAGCAACAACGCGAGGAAAAAGATCAGTCTTGTGGGTCTTAGCTTTCAAATGAGGTGTTACACAGACCTACTGTATATAATAGCCAAAGAGGACAGAATGCATTTGGTTCAGGCGGGTGGTAAGAGGTTAAGGATAGAAAATACACTTTTATTGACATTATCTTTGACTAGCGGCGCACATGTAGTCATGTGACCGCTGCTTGATTGGCACTCGCTGCGTCCAATGATACAGGCTGTATAAACGTGACGTAAATATGACTGTCGTGTACTGTGATGACCAAAATTCCAACGTTTGAATGTGCACAAGACAGTTGGGAGAAATAAACGCAATGTAATACCTCGTAAATGTTTGGTGGTGATATTGGTTTCATATAATTAAATGTGGTGCACATGTCATTGGTCAAGTTTATGTCTTTTTGCAGCTTAATCACTGCAATATAATCCCACTGACTGAAAGCTTTGTGTGCAGTCTAATTTATCAACCAGATGATTCGCATTGATCTATAGTAAGTTTAGAGTTGTCATTTCTGGCAGATTGTCTTGCCTTGCCAGCTCTCCATCCTCTTTGACCTTGACCCTGTCCTCTGACCTGTGATCCCACCCCCCCAGTTTCACCTGAATCACAGTTTTTTCTTATTACACCCTATTGATCCATGGTTTCTGACTCCTTTCCGCCTGACATTGAATTCTTCCTCACCCCTTTCGAGTTGTTTGCACGTTTACATTAAATTGAATTGAAGATGGAGAATAAGTGGAACGAAATTCTCAACAGAAAAGAAACACCCAGACGGCTGTTCTAAAGGTCAGAAGGTCAACTTAAAAAGATACACTGAGAAATGACTGTTAAGAGTAAGTATATTGTTTAATTGAAACGCTATTTCACAATGTATTTGTTTACCTTTAATTTTGATGTTTTCTGCAGATGGAGAGCTTTTCTTTGTTCCTGAATTCAGAGAACTCAGAGAACTCTGGGTCAGCAAAGTGTGAATAATAGTTCAGCTCAATCGTAACTGATCATTCTCTGGCGCTTCTGTTAAACGTTTCTCCAAAGTCATCCGTCCTTAATGTTTGGCTGTTGTTTAAGTGACTGTGTGTCATTTCCTGCCGCCGTGGGCTGAAGCAGGCGTCTCGCTGAGGGCTTCCACCCCGGGTCAGCCCGAGGTCAGCGTCCCGACCACGAGACGCACTCGTCCTGCCAGGAATATCCCCACTGTTCCACAAGCACACAAACAAACACGCCGTCTGAGCAAAACCGAGGTGTTCTGGCAAGATCACGCAAACAGACAGTCCCCATGTCTGAAAGCTGACTCCACAGCACAATAAAATAATCAGTAGAATATTGTCCTGGATGCTTGTGAATGTGCTTTTTATCTTCTAAAATGTGTGTAAGGACTGGTCTTTTAAGCCTTCCAGATAACGTTATACCTTATAGGGGCTTAAAAGCCTCGAAACACAGATTGAAGCGCCCCAGCAGTAGAAGAAGAGGTGACCAAAGTGAACAGGATTACTCAAACCTGTGGGAATGAAACAAAATGCAACTGTCTTTGACGAAGGAACAACATTACAAACATACATACATTAGGCACTCAAAGCCCTTTACAGCAAAGATCCTAGCTATTTTAGATTTACTCACCAATCTAAAGAGCAACCAAATCTTTTACTTAAATGAACAGGCCCCCGTTTTTCCATACTGAGATGATCTTACCTGAGCTTAGACGAGTTGATGCGTACCTGTCTGTTCTTTGTACGTGCGCTCAGTCACGCAAAAAGATGTTGTTGGCATTGGGCCTCTCACAATGTATTCCTATAGCTCCAACCGAGGGTAAAGTTGGAAGCGACCAAGCTCTTCCACAGGCACAAAGACCAGACAGGTGCCCATCAACTCGTCTAAGCTCAGGTAAGAACATATCTCAGTATGGAAAAACATTGGCCTGTTGAGTTAAAGAGGGGGTATTATGCTTTTTTCAATCCCATAGCACATATATCACACTACAATGATGACGAAAATGTCTCTCTCAAAATGGCTGTAGTGAATGTCTTGAAATAGGCCTCTGTCTCTTTAAGAACCTCTGAGCCTTTCCGACACGCCCCCTCCACACGCTGTCTGTGGCATCAGTGGGGAGGGGGTTCTGCTGAGGAGCAGTGGTTGGTTACTCGGCTGGTGACGAAAGCTCGGAGGCGTCTCCAGGAGGTGGGGGCGTTCCTAGGAGGACTCAGGCAAAGCTATCCCTAAAATGGCCGCTATCAGAGTTTTTACAGATTACTCAAAAATACGTGAATTTGCCAAGGCAACACTTCAGGCATGTTTTTAATGAGGGAATGACATAATAACACGATGTAAAGCTTGAAAAAGTTGATTTTGCATAATACCCCCCCTTTAACTGTGCACTGGGTCTATTTTAAGAAGTTATGCACCTCTAATTAAGAAAAGTCACCTCAAAATAACAAAGTACAGAAAGTACTGTAATAAAACTACCCTGATAAGTGGTAACAGAGTGGAACCAGAACCTCCGCAGACCGCGCAGATGTGAACATTCCTGCCTGTTTTGGGACAAATAAACGGCCGCCATTTGCAAACGATATCTTATAGAAGCCGGGCAGACGCTTGTGTTTTCTGCCTCATCCTCTGTTATTTGTGGACGAACGGCGTGTGACTAATGTGTTTGCGTTGGGACACGCGGCTCGGAGGGCGGCCCGGCTGACAGTGACGTCCGGGCTAATGGAGCGCCGTGTTTTCCCTGACCATTAGCGGAGGAGCTTTGGGGAGCTGTGGTCGTGACACTGAGCGGCGGTGACCCCTCACATTTGGCCTTTCACCTTTGAAACCCGGGAACTTCCTCATAGTCCTGTGTACGTCTTCTAGATCTTAAGTCATAAAAGCTGAGTGAAATAAGACTTGGAATAGCAACTTTTGAGTCAGATAAGTGTAACATAAATGACTGCATCTTGGTCCAAACGCACACCCAGCGTGTTCCACCCCCCACGTCATTTCAAACATCGGCCCGGTTTGTGAAGGAGCGCCGGGTGAATGCGAGTCTCGGCCATAAAGTCTTCTGGCAGCGAGGCGGGCGCAGCGTGAAGGAGCCTCTGAACAAATTGCTGCTCTTTTCGGCGCCGGTTGCAGGAGCCGCTCATCCATCTGCATGAGAATGGCCCCAGCCGACCACCCGGGGCCAGACAACACGGCCCACACTAACGAGCGTGATACTGCGGCTCCGCGGGGCCTTTGTGGTGCTAAAGGGGGGACCGCAGGCTGCCCAGAGCGATTGGACCGTTTTCAGGCTAAGATGAGCGCAGTGCAACAGGGGGAAGGAGCTGCTCTTTCACACGTTGTTTCTCCTCTGCGTTCACGCTGTGATGCATTTTCTTTCAAATGTTGTTAATAATGTAAAAAGTGAAAACACAAAAGCACTAAGAAACAACATATTATTGGAAAATAACTAACAGAGACTAAAAGTGTTTGTTGTTTGCCTCCTTGTGTTGTGTATGGATCAACCAATCACAGCTTGCCCTTTAAAAGACCTGAGGCGACCTGTCTCTTAGGTCTGTTGCCCCAGACTGTGGACCCTGCCCCTGTCTCTGCGTCTGACTCTGTTGACTCATAAAAAACAACTGAAGACATGTTTATTTAAAGGGACTATACAGAGTTTAAAAATGTTCAAACTAAGTATGTTCCAGCCATGTCCTAATGTGTAGAATGAGCTCAGACATATTCACCACAACCTCCTCTAAAATCCTGCATTGTTGCTTCGGGTTTGATGTGCCGTCATGCAGGAGCCCAATATACAGGCTGCAGTTACATATAAGACCTGAGGTGGCAGTAGTGAGTATAAAATGACCAACTTGCATCTAATCCCTTTAAGAAAGCTTTTGGTTAATGGGTTTTCACTACAGTCACTTTAATTTAACATATGTATACATTTTTATATTGTTTTTTTTTTTTTAACTTATTTACTTACTTACTAACTAACTTTGCGAGCTCACTGATTGGCTGCGCTTCAGTAAGAATTAAGTATAAAGTATAAGTATTGCATTTTTGTGTCCTTGGGCAAGACACCCAATGCCTATGTGTGAGGGGTTGGCGGTGATCAGAGGGACTGTTGGCGCAGATGTGAGCAGCCTCGCTTCTGCCAGTCTGCCCCAGGGGAAACTGTGGCTACAAATGCAGCTTACCACCTTCAGCATGGAGTGAATGAACCCCTCACTTTCAAGTGTGAAGTGCTTTGGGTGGGACTTGTGTCATATGAAAATATATACAATAAGATTCCCTTCCCTTTAAGAGCGTGTCCTTGGTTCCAGCACATGCACAGCACCTTTCATGTTCACTTCACCAACTGTGTGATTTGATATGTGTTAAGTAGAATATGTCTGTATTATTTTAAGCAAGAATGTAGCACTTTACCAAGACAATATTTCCCTGTGGGAAATATTATCCCACAGGGAATAGGTCCTATTTAAAGAATAGGACCTATTCTTTAAAGGTCCTATATCATGCAAAATCGACTTTTTGGAGCTTTTAGCCATGTTGTTATGCTATTTCCTTATCAAAAACACCCCCAGAGTGGTTTGTGGCTTCATTCACGCAGCTCTCAGTAATCCTCCTGAATCCTGCTCTCTGAGCAGCTGCTCCTCCCTCTCCTGGTGAACGACTGAGTGTTCAGTTGTGTCGTAACAGCGGAACGGAAGTGCTCGACGTCTGTGATGTAATGTCTTAATTCTGTGCTTACGGACGGATTTTAATTTGTAAAACAGCGTTTTCATTATTTCTGTTGTAAGAAATAAATAAATAAAGGAAAAGGAAAAAAAAAAGAAAGAAAGGATGTGCCCGAGGTGCTTCCAGGTCAGCTGAGGCCAAAACAAACGCACCCTTGAGCGTCTGAACAGACGTCATGTTTGCGCTGCAGCTGTGAAGATGGAGCTCGTTATAACTGGACACACCTGTTCTTTATTCTTACCTAACGATCATGTCACGGAGAAAAAGAAGCGCGTTTGGCTACGAGGACGGGAGTTTATACAGTCTATGATTCAACCTTCCTAAAGAAGAGGCCACTCTCTCAGAACTTGTTTTTTTTCTCCGGGATTCAGCGACTATCACCAAAATATTGTTTTTCTGTGACTGTCTCTGATGGATGTTTGGTGAACCTTCACCAGAATCAAAGTGGATTAACTTTTATAACCAACGCAAGTCCGATAATGTAAACAGCGATGGACCAGAGCGGTGAGTCAATCCAAACGCGTGTTAGCTTGTGTGTGTTAGCATATTAGCATGTGTGTTAGCATATTAGCATGTGTGTTAGCCATTTATGAAGCTGTGTTGCAGATGTCAACTCCTTATAACTGCATCGTGAAGTGACTTCACTTATTGTTGTTTATTTATATTATGGTAAAGTTGTATGTGAGGATTGAGGGGGCGGAGTTAACTGAATCCAAGCGTTGTGTCTTCCGGGTTTGAAAAATACCTCCAGAAAACACTTATATTTATCACAAAAATGAGTGCTCAATAGCGGTAGAGGTACAATATATCATATAAATGCCTATACTTAATACTACTTACTATGCTTTAAAGAAATCAAGGGCTGGTTTCTCCAGTGGTGTGGTACTATGGGTGACCAGGGCTCCTGTCACTGCTTTGGCTCCGCTATTGCCCCCAAAACTCAAGCTTCAAGTGGACGATATGCTACATAAAATATCTTTGCCTTTGGGCCTGAGCTTGTCTTCATGCGAATGGTGCCTTAAGGTTTGCTTTTACTTTTTCTGTAACTTTCGAAAGAAAAGAGTGGTGCGCTCTCTCATCGAATGTCATTTCTCCATCTGTGAGATCAATAAAGTATTATCTTCCACTTCTTACTAAGTTCTATTGCTTCAAAATACTACATCAAACTCCTCCCACAATCGCTGCACTCAGTGAAACCTGTGCTTGTGTCCTCATATGCAGCCCAAGTGTTTTAAAACTACTTAGAGCACATCCTACGCACTTGGGGACTGGTGATTTTGCATTATGATTTGTCAGCATTGTTACACCTGTAGCAAACAAACAAGCAGCCATTGTGTGTGTCTGTGTGTCGGTGTGTGTGTGTGTGCTTGTGTGTGTGTGTGTGTGTGTGTGTGGGCGTGTTATGATAGCAGGGTAATGGTCCTGAGGGAGGCCCGGCCGCGCTAAACAAACTGTCCTGAAGTGGCTGGCTGCTAATAGTGTTTTCCTGTGCTGCTAATGGAACCAAACAGGCCCGCCTCTCCGCCTCTCCGCCTCTCCGCCTCTCCGCCTCTCCGCCTCTCCGCCTCTCCGCCTCTCCGCCTCTCCGCCTCTCCGCCTCCCCGTCCCACTCCGCTCTCGGCCCGACCAGACGCAGCTCCAGGAGGTCGCCACGGCGGTTGGGGAGTGAACTTTTCAACTCGGGCCCGTTGATGGTGATGGATAAGGCAAGTTGCTATGTCCACGTTGTAGGGAGTGGTGGAAACAGAGAAACTGTACGCCCACACAGAAAGTAGTTAGAAAGTACAACAGTCTCCCGGCGCATGATTAACGGCAAGTAAATCAAATACTCTGAAAATGTAATGATCTTTTTACGAGTTCAGAAAACAAACACGTCACAGATACATGACATGCAGTCCTACTCTCATACTATTCATTTGGTATTTTCTCTTGTGGGGACAGTCCAAGCAACGTGCAGCCTCTCAGCAAACTTTGTAGCATGTGTCCGAAGGCGTCCAGATTGCACTTTTCACCGGAGAAAATTCATAACTGAGCAAGAAATACAGCGTGCAATGATCAGCTTTGGCAAGGAAAACAAGGATTAACCGAGCGGCATAGTTTAATTTCACGATGCAAACGAAACAAAGAGGAGCTTCACATCCGAGATCAAAGCGAGTGAGTCTCACGGGCTTGAAATTAGCGGCTGGATTGTGCACTTTAAATACATATCTAACCCCCGCCTGAACCAAGCACATTTTCCCCAGTTCAGCTTTACCCAAATCTAAAAGTTTACAACAGACTGGGCAGTGTAACACCTCACTTAACGGATCTTCTTGCGTTGTTGCAACCTTTTTTTACATTTATTTATTTTCAGTTGCTTTTACGTCACACATTTCTGATATATCATTTCATGATATTTGAAGCACCACGGCGCATTCTATGTTATAGCTATGGACACATGCTATGGCTCGTTTGAAAGATGAGAATCTAAGCTCTCCGTAGGTGGAAACAGGTTCATTCTACATGCCTCGGTGTCTGAGATATTTAGGCTAAAAAGAGGCTAGTTTTGATCAAAATCATTGATTTTTTTTCTAGAAACTGAGGTAACGGGTTTTAGCAAACACTCTTCTGATTAACTCCTCTATCCTCCTCTATACTCCTCCTCTATCCTCCTCCTCTATACTCCTCTATCCTCCTCCTCTATCCTCCTCCTCTATCCTCCTCCTCTATCCTCCTCCTCTATCCTCCTCCTCTATCCTCCTCCTCTATCCTCCTCTATCCTCCTCCTCTATACTCCTCTATCCTCCTCCTCTATCCTCCTCCTCTATCCTCCTCCATCCTCCTCCATCCTCCTCCATCCTCCTCCATCCTCCTCCATCCTCCTCTATCCTCTATCCTCCTCCATCCTCCTCTATCCTCCTCTATCCTCCTCTATCTCCTCTATCCTCCTCTATCCTCCTCCTCCGTTCTCTATTCTCCTCTATCCTCCTCCATTCTCTATTCTCCTCCATCTTCCTCTCCTCTATCCTCCTCTATCCTCCTCTATCCTCCTCTATCCTCCTCTATCCTCCTCCATTCTCTATTCTCCTCCATCCTCCTCTCCTCTATTCTCCTCTATTCTCCTCTATTCTCCTCCATCCTCCTCCATCCTCCTCCATCATCTCTGGACGGACACTAACGTTATGGGAAGAGGCAAATGCCTAAATATCTCCGTTTCAAGTCAAAAGTTCTTCTAAAAGTCGCCCAGTTCTCCCCTGTCGGAAGGATGGTTCTTACGGGACCAAACTAGGGGTAAACCAAGTCAGAAATGGGTCTAAAACTATAAGGTATGAATGAAGCTTGGTGTATTGTTGATTTGACTTGGATGGATAATGTAAACACCACACGAGGCAGCAGCTTAAATAAAAAGTCACCTTTATTGGTTTCCTCTCACACTCCAGCTTAAAGTCTGATCACACCGGAACAGGGCGTGCTCCACTCAGACAAAAATATATAAACTTTGCTCTTTACAATACCCCGAGGAGCGTGCGATTTCAGTCACAGCGACGGAAACCTTTTTCCTCCTCGGGCAAGTCTTTTTGTTTGTTTGTTGTACCCTGGTGTCAGTGTCAAAAATTTCAAAAACAACTCTCTTACTTTATACAAATGTGCAAATAAGACAAAGACGGCGGAATCCTTCAGCTTTCGACAAGTCCCGGATCCTCTCTCAAGTTTTAAATTACGCTCCACTTTTTTCGCCGTTCATTTATTCAAGTAAAGTGCTCCACGAAAAGTCCTGCTTGGTCCACAAACGCCTCCCCAAATCGGACGAAATGGGGATAAAAATGTCTCCGGCTCGGAATGTCCCGCGGAAAGAGCGAAGATCATACGAACTCCAGCTTGCCGTGTCCGCTGTACATGCCCCAGTGCACGAGCGATAAGATTTTGTCGTTCCCCAAGTCCGCCTGCCGCATTTTGTCGCACGTGAGGCAGCAGTTCTCGTGGCCCGACACCGGCACCATGCACTCCAGGTCCAGCTTGGCGACGTGGTGGCCCTTTTTGGTGTGGTGCCCGTGGAAGCTGTAGTGCAGGCGCGAGAGCATCTGCTGCCGCTGGTCCTGCAGCCGCTTGTTCTCGCTCCGGAGCATGCGCAGGGCCAGCATGATGAGGAGCACCAGGATGAGGCCGCCGGCGATGGGCACGGCGATGACGGCCGCGCGGAACCACACCTCCTTGGCAGAGGCCAGCTCCTGCACCCGCGTGACCAGGCTGCGGCTGCTGTCCTGCGGGTACCGGCCTTGGTCTGAAACAAAAGGAAAGGAGAGGGTAAGATGCGTTTGCAATATTGATATAAGTCTCAGAGCGGGGTTATGATGTGGGAATGATAAACTCCTGGGTTCAAGATGCCTGGTTGGCAGTTTGTGCAGGTAATGTCAATTGAATCATGTCACAATCACAAAGGTTCCAATTAATCAGGTGATGTTATGCACATACAACAAAATATATTGGTTCTACAGATACAAACGGCACCTTTGGTTTGGAATCACTATATGAATGGTCATGTCTGAAGCTGCCAGAGGAAGAAAACACCCTAAACCACTTCAACTTCTTAACCAAGTGCATTTTCTCCAGTTCATCTAAAAGGTCACAGCCTGTAGGCCAATGTAATGCCTCAGTTTAAAGCTACGACCTACAAAACACATCTAAATGGGTGTTTTTTCTTTGCGCTGTTCCCGCGTCGCAATATTTTTGACATTTTTTAAAATTGCTTTTTATCACCTTTTCATCACTTTTCTGTTACTCTTTTGTGGCTTTTTTGTTGCATTTTTGTCTTATTTGTCTTATTTTCATAGCTTTTTTTTGGTCACGTGTTGTGTTTTCATTCTGGTTTTCATCACTTTTGTTGCCATTTTGACACTTTTTTTCGAGAAGCTTTTAGATTTGGGTAAAGCAAAACCAGAGAAAATGTGCTTGGCTCAGGTTGGGGTTAAGAGGTTAACAAAAGCTGACTTATGAATGTGTTTTTCCACTTAATAATGATAAAGAGATGAGGAGAGGAGCTACGTGGTTCAACAGCGGAGGATGCTAACCAGCTAACGCTAGCTCCCTGCTAATGCTAGCTTTCAAATACGTTTTTTTCCAACTTCTACTGGACAATTTGCTGTGTCAAAACATCCATATGGACCTGATTTTGACCTGAGTTTATTTGTGTGTAATAAATACGTTCTAGGTCCGCCAGCGTACTGCTAAAAATGCTAAAAAGTCTCCTTCCTCCTCAGCTAGGCCACGCCAAAATATTACAATAATATTTGCATTATTGTAAACAAGTTAGTGGATGTCAACACTCCCGCCCATATATTTTAAGCACATTTAACATTGTCCTGTGCTGTTTTTATCACGTAATATTTCTATAAAACCATCCTTGTTAGCTAAAATGCTACATGCTCTGTAGCGAAGCGAGGGAATAATCATAGCACTACCTCGTGACATCAGCAGGTGTTCTGAGCTCTTAAAAAGGAGAGTGACTGAATAGGAAGTCGTGTGATTGAAACAAAACACAACTCTTTATTCCATGAAGAACATTACAACACGGTTAAAGCCAACTTTAGCACAATTTTCGTCCCCTTTAACGCCAATTATACGTGACTCATCCTTCCAACAACACTGGCAGTTTTCTACCTTTGAGTCTACTCTTCTGTTGTCAAACCTTGCCCTGTCATTACCCAGTACATGCACTTTAAAAAAAAAAAACCTCCAGCGCATGTCCAAACGTTAGCGAAGACACCCGCAGATCAAAGCTAGCGCAACAACAAATGACTCACTTTGTCCTAGCCGGCAGCTACATGCTAATTTACCAGGCTAATAAACCGCAGCCAAGAGACACAAGAATGGCCCCAGGAAAAAAGTTCACTTCCTCCTGTCTTCAGAACAAGCTGGCATTACTGTCCCACATGGAAGAGTCGACCCGCACGGCAAATTCCAGCGCGGTGGGAAATTACACGGTGCAAGTAATAAAAATAAAAAAAGAAAGGGGGGGGGGGAAAAATAGCTGAAGTGTTTCCAAAAGCGGAGGATGAACTGGCGGCTTCGCTGGGGAAGAGTTAACGGTGCAAGAGAGAGGAAGTTGGAAAAGAAAAAAAAAAAAAAGTTGGGAGCAAGAGGAAAGGGCGGTCTGGGTTTTCAGAAGCTTTTCAGGAAAAACAACAAAAAAAAGAACATGAGCAACAACTTTTGACTCATGCATAGATTATATTTCTACTTAAAAATTGAAAAGTATCCGCCTTCAGGACTAAACAAGGGTCAAAGTCAGAGAATGAACGACTTTCCTGTATTTTTACATTCACCGACAGAGGTCACAGAGAGGTCACTGTGGAAATAAATGCCCTTAAACTCAAAATGCTGTTAGCAAAACTAGCAATTCATCATAGAATGTATTTCATTTGTAGTTTTCAAACACTGATAACTAAACTTTAAAGGGGCTCTACAAATGTGACTGTCTGGGTCTGCAATTTGACGTAATGCAAGTAATATTAAATAATACTTTCTTTCTTAAGTCCCTCCCTTTGCAGATCTCAACTAATCAAAATCCCCGGCGCCATAACTTTGACCAATGAGACGAGCTTTCTTGATTATTTACTTTTGGAATTTCACTCTCTCCTCATTTCGCAATCTTACAGACGATCCCTTTAAATCGCGTTACATCGCTGCTCCCTCATAGCAACGACCATGAGCTTCACCACACTCGTTCAGGTCCATCTCATCGCTCAGATTCGCCCAAAGCACGTTTTATCATTTAGGGTTCGAAAGCAGCTGTCTCCCATCTGCGCTAGCACAGAGTCCAAGCCTGACGCGGGGTCACAAATTAGACGTGATATTTTCACATACATCAAAGCCACACAGCCGAACGTTTCTCCAAGGAAACGCAAAAAACATTTTTCGATTATTCTCATTGCTGCCGTCTGTACGGGCAATGTTTTCATCGGTTTTGAGCTAGCAAGTGTTGTTAGCATTAGCATGACAGATTGGCTCCGCATCGCTTCACATAAAGTAATCCATGTGAAGGGAAGTTAGAAATGTGTGGCTAAAGTTAGACGGAGTTTGGTCCACAACGAACAATTTAAACTGCACTCGCTTTGTCTTTCATTGTTTTAGGGCAAGAACAATGAAAATAAAATAAAATAATATAAACACAACAGACTTCGGGAATGTCCACAGTTACCATGGAGATCCGCCATCTTTGCAGCTGTTAGCATACATTTCCATTGACTAACATTAGCTAAAAACAGTATAAAAACTGGAGAGAAAAAACAGTGGAACGACTCCATTAGCTGCTGGTAAATACATCTAACACACTGTGGTCTCCAAGTGTTTTAATGTGAACAATAACTCCAGTATTTTAACTTTTAAAATCTCCATTAGTTTACAATGGCTGCTAATCCCATAATGCTTAGCGATGTGATGTCACATTCCCGAACTCTATACAATAAATCCACAGCCACATCAGCATTTCGGGTTACTAGCTGATCATTGTTTATTGTTATGGACGGAAAACATCTAGTGTGGCTTTAAGTCACAAAATATAAAATATCAAAACCACTGTGTCCAAAGTATAAAGGACCTTTAAGTTGTAATGAGTGTGATTTCTCCATTTGGACTGCACAAATGGAGCAAAGGATCAAGGTCAATGTAGTTTTAACACTATTGCTGCAACAAAGCGGTGCATTCAGACCCAGGTGCTTACCATTCACAGTTTACCCTTTATCAAAACCAAATGAAAAGCACTGCAGATTTTTACCTGTCGAGTCTCGAGTATGTGCCAAGTCATGCAGGCCTCTGTAGTTGCACATGTCGTCGTGGCAACACTCCAGCGACGTAGCCCCGTTCAGAGTGTCCATGTTTCTACTGCTAATACTGCTGCTGCTGCTGCTGCACACATCGGCGGCGTGGGCCACGGGGTCCAGGCAGCCGTGCGTGAGGGGCGAGTTGGCACTGAAAGGGTCCAACACTTTCGTGAAGCAGGCGTTCAGCTCCGACTTGCACATGTACCCGGTGGCCACACAGTGGGGCGCGTCACAGTAACACCGGATTTCACCTGAAAGGAGAGAGCGAGAGGACCTGTTAGTGGCTATTTCAGATTTCAGATTCATTGTTGCAGGTTTTTTTTTTTTACCATGTGTGTAATATGACATTTTATTAAGGTTTGTTTAAAAATAATAAGCTGAACAGGGTTTACACATTTAGCATAAAGTCAAAATGCTTCTCACAAATGCACAAAGTAATCTGCTTATATCATTTTTAAGGACTTTGAAACATTGCAGAGGAATGGGGGAAATGCAGATATACAAA
Source organism: Gobius niger (assembly GCF_951799975.1). Lineage (NCBI taxonomy): Eukaryota > Metazoa > Chordata > Actinopteri > Gobiiformes > Gobiidae > Gobius > Gobius niger. The sequence goes on from NC_136869.1 coordinate 21,148,248, forward strand.
GCATAATGGTTACAACGAGCAAAATGTGCACTTGAATGTGTTTTGGATCGCATATGTTGTATTTTTGAGAAATACGCCGTAAAAATAGTTGAGCAATGCCATTATTTTCCGAGAAATTAAGATTTAATGCCAGTTGGAATGGTGTACCATTTACAGATGGGCACAATATGACTTTTCAATGCCCCGCAGAAACCGTGCTAAACCTAGTTTGGACTAACAAGGTCATAAACCAGGACTAAACAAGGGCCAAATAAGAACATGGACCAACAAGAACCAGGTCCAAGCAAGAAATCAGGTCAAAAAACAACCAGATATACAAACGAAATAAGCCAAATGATGTTTTATTGATAGGTCATTTCACTTAGTCTTCTCTCGAATGCTTATGCTCCAGAGTTGTCATCTGTAGTGCGGTAAATTTCAAGCCTGCTTCTCGTCACTTTGGCGTTTGACAAAGGTGAAACGTCGCCCGCTCTTAAACTTCCCTCCCTAATAAGCCTGCGCACAACGCTCTCCGCGCTAAACGCCTTACAGCAACAGCCGCGGCGTTTTTACACAGCCCATGGGAAAACACCCCACTTCTCTCTCTTTTTTTTTTTTAATTCAACACAACTCGGAGAAACAAAATTGCTCTTTCTGTCTCTTTCATAAAACAGGAACCGAGGAGCTTATAATTAGCGGTTGCTTTGCCAAAGTCAATTTCTTTCAACCCAAATGGAAACTCGTAAAGAAAGAGAGAGGGAGAGAGAGAAAGAGAAGGGGGGAAAGAGCAGCAGCAGCAGCACACAGGAGTCTCCTCACTGCGCCGCTTTTGCACGCACAGGCTTTACTTGTGGTCAGGAGCGGGCCAGGGGGTGTGGAGGGGGGGGGGGGGGGAGCGCAGTGCACCCGGGTCGCGTCTTACAGCGGGACGGGGGCTTATCATTAAGAAGTATGAGCTTTACGAGGGGGGTTTAGGTGGCTTCCAAACCGGCTAAGTAGACACAGAGCAGGGAGTAGAACACAGGCTCATGTTTGTGTATTGAGTTGAGGGCTAATCACAATCAGGTCGAAATTGTGATTATACAAGTCAAGCAGTTTGTATTTAAGTTTTTTTTCCTGAAATGCTGATACACCTGGACATGTTGACAATGTGCAGATTTTGGTTTCAAAGCGTAGATCGCAATCACAATACTACTTTCCTCGCACTTCACGGAATCAAACCTGGAGCCAACTTACTGCCATGGAATGACGGTGTAATGTGCGACTATGCTTTGGCTACAAGAGGAATTTAAAAAAAAACTAGACTTTCCTGATATATTACACATCATCTGATACTTAACATGAAGGGCGATTATGTTCCGGGGAAGTAAACACTGCACAAAAAAAGCGAATCCGGGATTTGTCTGTGAGAAACCCAGGACTTTAGTGTCCAGCATCTGAGACTAAACCAGAAGTGAACCGACGACTTGGTCACAAAAAGAGTCACACGGAGCTGAAGCGGCGTCTAATCCCAGACTAAACACGGTCGAAACTCAATTAGGGCTGCACACAAACACGCAATATTTGAAAACCGTATTGAAGACTGACACAACTTTACTTTACTTTACTGAAGACTAGTATATCATGAGTGTTTGCTTTAAGGACCGTTGCCTAATAATGTGTAAGTCTCAGTCAGACCTCAATGATTTGGGGAAGGAAATTGCGTCATGTAATGTCATTTTGCTATGTATTCGTGCAGGCCTAAGCATCACTAGACTAAATAATGTCTAGTCACAACCAAAAGAAGTCTGAAATACTCCTAAAGTAACGCCTGTGTCGTCGTCCTCCTCAGCGCAGTCGCTCATCAGATCAGTGGTTTCCCCCGCGAATGAGTGGGAGCAGCGGGGCCCGGCCAGGTCATTTGGAGAATATTTCATTAGAGGAGAGGCCCCGCTGTGGGAGAGGGAGAGAGTGGGGAGAGAGTGGAGTGGTTGGGTGGTGGGGGGGGTACCAGAGAGGAGCCAGGCGCTGCAGCTCAGGGGCCGGGGCAGTCTGGGGATGAATGGCCCGGGGGGAGAGATAAGGGAGCGGGGAGAAGCAGGGCAGGGGGACCGGTCCTATGGAGCGAATGGGAAGTGCAGCGTGTCCAAGAAAACAATAACGGGTAAAATGGGCTTTTCTAGCTGATGGAAATCTGATGAAAGCTTTGCAAAGTGCAGGAGGGGACTTAGACTTATGGAGCACATTTCTGCTGTTTCAGATGAAGAGATGCTTTTGCGCTCAAATAAATGTAAGTAAAGGTTAGTTGAACGGGACAGATGATCTATTTTTCATCAAAGTATTAAAATATTTCATAAAAAAGGGTGTTTTTGGTGTTATCCAGAACTATATTTCTATTGCTTGTTGTATTTGCACTAAAATATATCAAATACAGCTAATCAATTGACTAAACCATCTATAGCCAAGCGCTTAAATGAAAAAGTGTCTTTTTCAATCAAGTACTCTATCCAATAACCAATAATAGTCCATTTCAAAGTTCATTTTCAAAGTTTAGGCCATATTTTTTGCATTTTTTGTGTTAAATGTTAAAGCAGCCAGACACACATCTATTGCCATGTACTGGTAGTAAATATGTGTTGCTTTAATTTTCTTTACTCCAAGTATCCAAGAAATGAGAGTCATTCAAAGTTATGGTTCGATTTTGTTCAAAGATCATTTAAAAGCTAAAAGGCTGTTTTTAAGTCGCCTGTCACAGAGAAGAAATGGGATTTCATGTAAAAATATCGACTCTCAAAATGACCCCATGCGTGAACGGAAGTAAACAGCTCCACTCGCGGACCGGTTTTCTGTGCGCTCCTGAGCTCCAGTCGCCAACAAATCCCCCCCAAAAACACCCCAACATCTCGCAAAAGCCTGCAGTTGGCGTGTACCTTTCGTGAGGAGAATGGCCATGGCACAAAGTTCCAATTGTAGCCACAGCGAGATGACACGGGACTGGCGCTCCATTGACCCCCGGGTGGATGGTTTTACGCACGGAGCCCCTTTCTCTCTCGCTCGTCGCGGTGGAAGTCCTCGCAGGAGCCTCGCATGTAGCTACAGGCGAAACGCAGCCATTCCCGCTCGGAAACACAACAGCAAAAAACAATCCGCAAAAGGGGGCGAGATTTTTTCTTTTTTTTCCTCCCCCCAAAACGCACGGCCAACTTTGTTCCTTTTTTTTACGCACGAAAACAGAAACAAGCTTGAAAAAGGGTCGCCGATCGTGAACGAAGACAAGCGAAACAGACGCT